>NC_080589.1:1330714-2633928 GCF_029962835.1 Magnolia sinica | reverse complement strand
ATTTATTTTCCATCCAACATATTCATAAGGTTATACATGATCAGGGTCAAATATTGCATATCAGACCCCAGTAATTACCAGATTTTACGTATATGATAATGCTTAATGGAGTATTTTAATTGTATTTTTGTTACAGGATGAAGTCAGGAGCGTTAACTGAAAGATGATGTTAAGAACATGGATTTGGTACTCCAAAATTACCAGAGCACGGGATGGACTCCAGAAAACCAATAGTGAAGATTTTACACGCATGGGATTGAGAAAAGGAAGGCAAAAGGGGTTCGAAAATGGTTCAGAATGCAAGATCACATGTTTCCCGCCATCCGATCAACTCGAAACTTCATACACGTGATGGGGACCATAATTTAACCGTACATATTAAATTTCAGCCATTGAAAATCTCGGGAAGTGGTCTAACGGCCAGATCAGCCCCTTAATTCATTAAGTGGGGCCCGCTGGATATCTGGATATACATTAATTTTGGTCCTGACGGTGGAAATAATATGATAAAAAGGATGGACGGTGCAGATTTCTCAAAAGTATCACAGTGGACCCCACCTTGGGTGACATGTGCATGGTGCACATGTGCACTGCATGTGCACCGAACGAGCATAAGTCGGTCAGCAGCGCTGACCCGACTTCATCCCTTCCAAAAAACGGAATTTTCCGTTTCCAGCGCCGCAACGGGCGGAAAGGCGTTTTTTACGGACCGCTGTGGGCCCCACCAGTAACACGTACGGCCGATCCGAGCCGTCCATCGTGTAGATGGGTTCGAGAACTACAAAACCATGCTGATTTTACACTCCCATACGTGCACACGTGTTCGGTACAGAGGACACAAGCAAGCTGCCCCATGACGTCCAGAATGAAAACAGCATGATTCCTTCGTTGGACCGCGTCCACGCAAGTTCAAAACTATCCATCTTTGAACGAAATCTCGTCCTCTATCCAATGGACGGGGTGGATTTCCCCGAAAACGCTTATGTGGGGCCCACCGAGCATCGCAGCGCCGGACGTGCGAAGGCTTACGCACGTCCGCGAAGAGCTGACTTCCGGGCGGTTGTGGCCCACCATCTTCGATCAGATGGAAGATCTGATCCGTCCATCGTGTAGAAGGCTTCGAAAGCTTCAAAACCATGTTGACATTCCTCGCCCATGCGTACACACGTGTGCGGTACAGAAGCCAAAAGTAGACTGCCCCGGGACGTTCAAAACTGAGTTTTTTTGAGATTTCTTCTGTGGGCCGCGCTAATAGACCTTCAAAACCACCTATTCTTGACTGAAATTTCGTCCTGAACCCAATGGACGGGGTAGATTTTCCAGAAAATGCCTCTGTGGGGCCCACCGATCACGGCTGCGAAAAATTGCACTTCGAGTCCTTCTACGACTCTGCCACCGACTCCAGCCATCCAGCAGCTATAAAAGGGGAGTTTTGGACGTGGGAAAGGCATTCAGAACCAGGGGATTCCAGATCTGGAGCAAGGGAGAGAAGAAAGAGAAGAAAGAAGAGAGAGAGAGATTGTTTGGTTTGACGTTTCTTTTATGAATTTTATTTAATATTTTTTATGGATTTTATGGGTCACTAATCTCTCAGCTAGGGCTGAGATGAAGCCCCTAATTTGATTAGCTCTTGTATTGGTTGATTTACTTTGAATTTCAATTAATTTGTTTCTTTCTTTAAGTGGGCTTTATGGGTTTAAATTCTATACTTCTCCATCTATGAACTTGATTAAAGTATATATATGGATGTTGTTTGGATGCTTATTATAGGTGCTTGTGTCTGATCAAGAACAAGTTTCCTATAGAGGAAGAAACAGGGTGCTTTAATGAATGTACATTCCATGTACCCGACCAAGGATATGGGATATGTCATTCATGGCATTGCTTAAAGGAATTAGACAGTTTGTATGCCCGATTAACGACACAGATTGTGCTTTCTCTATTTAAGTGGTATCAATCTAGATCAAGGTGAATCAACAGACAAAACAAGGGTTAGGATAATTAGGGGTGGATTCGAAAGTTCTAGTGCTTTCTCTCTGATTGAATTTTCTTCCCTGTTCTTAATTAATTATTTTTTTCATAAAATTGTGCTTAGTAATTCATTCCATTATTTATTGGATTAGTTAAGGAGAATCATAGATTTGAATTGTGACGACCAGTCCTCGTGGGAACGATCTCGTAATACGTACCGTATCTGCATCTGATTCGTATACTTGCGAGTTTAAATATCATTTAAATCGTGTTGGTTTAAATAAAACATCAATACACACTTTGATGAAGGGAAAACACAAATATCAGCTTGATCCAAAACTTCGGTGGCCCCTTAGAAGGTTTCAATGGTAAGAGTTTAATCGTAAGTAATTTTTGTGGTGTGGTCCACTTGAGATTCAGATCTACCTTATATTTGAGAACATGTCTTAAATTGATACCATGAAATGGATGGATGGTATGGATACAAACATACATCAAGGTGGGACCCAAAAATCTTGACCATGTCAAAACACCCCCCAAAGAAAGGCAAAGTAGAAAGGGCGGAGAGTCCACATTGAACAATGAGAATTTAATTTTTGGATTCTTAAAAAGGAAGGAAATTTTAAAAAAGTGAGAGGAATTTTTAAAAAATGTATAAGTGTTGGGTCGAGTCAGGCTTTTGGGCTTTCAAATGGCTGAGTGGTGTTGGGTCAAGTCAGGCTTTTGGGCTTTCAAATGGCTGAGTCCAAATTCCGCCCGTTTTATTTACCGAACCCAGCCCTCGGCAATATACTATCGCTGAAATCTGACCTAAAGCGGGCCAGGCCCGAACGCCCGTTGAGCGAGCCCGACCCATTAACTCTGTTCTGGTACTTCTCCTTACGATGTCCACTTGCATGGTTGACTGGTATTAAAAAAAAATTATAGCAGTTCGGAGAATACTTTATATAGCTTGCTACAGGATCCAAGATACCATTAAATCAATTTATAAATTAAAATATAGTTCATATCAATCTCACCAATTTATATAAGTATATTTATATTTAATGTGATTAGGGTTATAGGGTTCAGCTAATTTTAATCCTGCAATTTGTGGTGGGGTGGGGCATTGACAAGTAACTTTAAGTTGTAGCCTGCCCTTCATCCCTGAGTGGACTAGGTGTGACCCGGCCTCACCCAAGACGGTTTGACCCTTATCATGGAGCCCACCTTGATGTATATATTTTATACTTATATCTTTTCATTTTTCTAGATCATTTTAGTATATGATCCCAAAAATGAAACAGATTCAATTTTCAGGTGGACATATATATATATGTGTGTGTGTGTGCGCGCATACATACGTACACAGTGTGTACGTATGTATGCACACACACACACAAAGGTGAAGTATATCCAAATTTCAAGTGAGCCACATAACAGGAAAAAGTGTAAATTGAATGTCCATTGTTGAAAGGCACAAAAGTTTTGGATCAAGCTGATAGGTGTTTTCCCTTCATTCATGTTTGTATGATCTTATGAACATGTTCGATGACAAATAAACATCACTAAGGACCTTAGCAAGATTTCAACGGTGGAAATCATCCACTTGAGCTTTGGATATGCTTCAATTTTGGGCCCAATATCTAAAATGAGCCCGAAAAACAGATGAATGGCATGGATAACTTACATACATACACAGCGGGCCCAACAGAGTTTACTCAGTACGATCAAATCGTGCCGTCTAACTCAATTTGTATGGCCTATATGAGGATTGGATAGGCCTGATTTCTCATGGTGGGGCCCACTTATTGTGAGAGTTGAATGGCATAAACATAGCATGATGCACATGTCGTGAGCCCCACACAAGTCATAGTGTATAAGCAGGTGAATGAGCAATTGGGTTTGCCTAGTGTAGCACACAGCACCGAACTTCAGATGTGTGCTACTAAAAAAAATATAATCTCTGATTCCTAGCATGATGTTTGTTTTAACCATCCATCTTGCTAGTTGCTACTTCGATCCAAACATCATATCTTCTGCACTAGAGGAAACAATGGTGATTGAGTTGTCCATTATTAAAAATTATTAGGAGCCACTAAAGTTTTAAATTAACCAGATATTTGTGTTTTCCTAACGTCCAGGTCTATCCAGATCCGTGTGACCTAACCAATGGGTGGGCATTCAATCATCATTATTTTGTGTGGTGTGGTTCACCTGAGATTTAGATCTACCTCATTTTTTAGCTTATTTCATTGAATGAATGAAAAAATGGACAGACCGATAAAACATATACATCTGGATTCCAACCCATGGTTCACTATACAGAGTGCATTTCAATACTTAGGTCATGGGTTAAGTAAAAAAAAATAAAATACATACATCATGGTGGAGGCGGATTGCGTACTGAGTAAACTCTGTGGGTTCCACTATAATTTATGTATTTTATCCAATCAGTCCATACATTTTACCAGATGATTTTAGGGCCTTCTCCCAAAACTGAAGAATATAAAAAGTTAAAATGGACCACACAACTAGGGGTGTACATCGAGTCGAACCGAGTCGAGTTGGCCTCAGCTCGACTTGGCTTGGCCACTAGCTGACCTCAGCTCGAACTCGGCTCAGCTCAGTTCTCGAGCCTAAGTGGCCAACTCAGCTCGGTTCGGTCAGCATCTTAGGCTAGTTCGAGCCAAGTTCGAGCCAAGTTCGCCATTGCAGCATTTTCACAAATACTTGGACTGTACTTGACACAGCAACAATGGTTTTACAGGTATTTTATCAAACAACTTCTAAGCAACATAAAAATCAAGAAAAAAAGGGTGTTGGTTTCATATACATACCTTCCTTACCACCAACCACACTTCTTTAAGTCATTTCATCAAACACTTGGTGAGCAACATCAATATCAAAGTAACCGAGTCACTGAACTAGTTCGATCTAAGTTTGATTCGAGCAGGGTTCGATCTGAGTCGAGTCGAGCTGGGGCCAGCTCGAACTCGGCCCGAACTCATTTTCGAGCCAAAAAAATTAGCTCGACTCGGTTTGAACTCAGCTTCGAACCGAGTCGAATCGAGCTTTTTCGAGTCGAGTCGAGCGAGCTACACCTCTCCACACAACAGCAAACAGTGTGAATTGAATGTTTATTGTTGAAAATTTCTTGGGGGCTATAGAAGTTTTGGATCAAGCTTATATTTTTATTTTCCATTAATCCATGTTTGTGTTTTCTTATGAGAAGGTTGGATGACAAACAAACATCACTGCGGGGCCTAGCAAGGTTTTAACGGTGAAAATGATTATTTCCACTGTTTCTTGTGGTATGGTCTACTTGAGCTTTAGATAAGCTTCAATTTTGGGTTCAACCCTTAAAATGAACTGAAAACACGGATGAACGGTGTGGATAAACCACATACATTCACTATGGGCCCAACAGAGTTTACACCACATACATTCACTGTGGGCCCAACAGAGTTTACTCAATACGATAAGAGCGTATTGAGTTACACAATACGTAATCCGATTTCCATCATGGTGGGGCACAACGCTTTAGTAACACACAGTATCGATGCCAGTTGTACCACAATCCAAGTTCATGAATGAGCAAGTGAATAAGGTTCATGCATGGGCGAATAATGTTTTACATGGAGGACTTAAAGAAGGTTTCAACGGTGGGTGTCATTGTCCGCACTACTTTCTATTCGGTATACAGTGTATACCAAAGTGAATGATGTGGCAATGTGATGTAGAGCGGGTCGCGGACAGCTTCATGGCCAAGATGGATCAGAAAAGGCCCGGTCGACGACAGAAGTGATCCTAACCATCGGACCTTAGATCGGGGGTATCTCGCAATCCGGAATGAGTTATCTGACGTAAAATATATGATTTTGGGGTAGAACGAGCTACTTTAGCCAACCAACCCTGCTATGCCGGGTTGCGCAGCCCGGAATTGCGAAAAACCCCTTGATCGACGGTCGTTTCCCTGTTTTAATTTCATTTTTACTATAAATAGTAAGTTTTAGTTTGATTATAACTCTTCATCCGTTGGGCTTTAGGAGTTGCGCCCAACGTGAAAAGAGCTTAGAATAATTAGGAGAACGGTTTGGTAAAGCCAAATAGGACACTTATTATTTTTGGCCGAAAACCTTGTGCACTAGTAGACATCATGACCGCCTATAAATAGTAAGTTTACTATTTATAGTAAGTCGCGGATTCTAGGAGTTTGAGTTGTAGTTTGATTATAATTTCTTTCTCATTGCTTGATACCCTTATTTAAAGGGATGTGAACTCGTTTTTAATAATTCATTAATCAATTTCGAATTTATTAGAATTTATTTCTATTTTCTGCTTTCTTTCCTCGTGGATTCGAGAAGTCTCTGTGAGGAGTCCAGAGAAGTTCCGTGGATTCGGAATAGTTATCCTCTTGAGGAAGACGGTGCTCGACCTCACGTCCTCCCCTGCGTCAGTTTGGTATCAGAGCGAGGTTTCTCCTCGGGTTGATGGCTTCTAACGACGGGTCGAGCAACAATCCCATGGGCGGTGCTCCAGGGAATTTACCTTTAACAGCGGCAGCTTTCGAAGTAGCGCAACGAGAGAATTAACAAGCCATGCAAGGGTTGCAAGCTTCCATCGACCGCATAACGGATCTCTTGGTGGAAAATCTAAGGTAACTCCGTGTTCCTGGTGGCAATCCTCCACCTCCAATTAATCGCCCTGATCGCAGGATAGTACCGGCAGTACATCCAAAGGTTATTCCTGAGGTAGGGGGCTCCAGTGAGGAGGAAATCGACGACATAATCTTCCAACATCCCAGACATGGCGGCGATCGAGTAGATCGAACGGATTGAGAATTCAGGATGATGGTTGATATTCCTAGCTTCAATGGGCAACTACACATTGAGGATTTTCTCGATTGGCTTTCTGAAGTTGAGCGATTTTTCGACTATATGGACATCCATGAAGCAAAGAAGGTCAAGTTTGTAGTTTACAAGTTAAAAGGAGGAGCTTCAGCTTGGTGGGAACAACTGTAACTCGCGCGAGCCAGGCAGATGAAAGCACTAATTCTCACTTGGCAGTGGATGAAGCAGCTACTACGTGCCCGATTCCTCCATAGCGATTATGATCAGGTATTATTTCAACAATACCAAAATTGTCGACAGGGTAGTCGGTCGGTGAGAGAATGCGCAGAAGAATTTTACTGTCTGGCGATGCGTAACGATTTGGTCGAGACTGAATTACAGCAAGTCACCCGATTCAACGGTGGATTGCGTATGGCTATCCAGAATCGGGTCTAGATGCAGTCCGTCTGGACGATGAATGATGCGATCAAGTTGGCTACTCGGGTTGAAGCGCAACTTGAACGTCTTAACACACGGACCTATCATACTGCAAGGATCCCTGTGGCAGGTCTGCCTCAGGAAACTGCACAGCCTAAGGGGAAGGAGCCCGTAAGAGCAAGCACTCAACCTCCTACGTTTGAGAACCGAGATCAGGGAAGCGGCTGGACGATGAATGATGCGATCATGTTGGCTACTCGGGTAGAAGCGCAACTTGAACGTCTTAACACACGGACCTATCATACTGCAAGGATCCCTGTGGCAGGTCTGCCTCAGGAAACTGCACAGCCTAAGGGGAAGGAGTCCGTAAGAGCAGGCACTCAACCTCCTACGTTTGAGAACCGAGATCAGGAAAGCGGATAAGCTAGACCCCAAAGGAGCATATCGATTGCTGCTGGTCCAGGTAGAATCCTGAACCCCTATGCTCGGCCAAGGCCCGATAACTGTTATTGTTATGGCCAACCGGGCCACCTATCAAATACTTGTCCCCAGCGAAAAGTGACAAACCTAGCCATCAATGATGGTAGTGCTGATAACGCTTATGAAGATCCAGATATTAAAGAACAGGAGCATACCACCGAGGATGAGGCAGATGATTCAGGTTGGATTCAGCAAGATTACGGCAAGTCGCTCGTCATGAGGCGACTATTATATGCGTCAAGAAAAGAAGTGCATCCACAACGGCATAACATCTTCCGTACTAGGTGTACGGTGAATCGAAAGGTTTGTGACGTGATCATTGACAATGGGAGTAGCGAGAACATCGTCTCCAAGGTCATGATGGAAAAATTATAATTGAAAACGGAGCGTCACCCCTCTCCATATACAATCGGTTGGATTAAGAAGGTCAGCAAAACAAAGGTAACTGAATGATGTACTATATCCTTTTCAATTGGCAAACATTATAAGGATGAAGTAGTATGCGATGTCGTTGACATGGAAGCATGTCACATACTACTCGATCGGCCCTGACAATCTGACCGTGACGCCACTCATAAAGGGCGAGATAATATATATATCTTCGTCAAGGACAGCCGGAAGACCATATTGGCCCCTATGGATCCAGAGGGACCACCTGAAACTTCTAAAGTGGAGGGCCATTTTCTCTTAACCATACGGGACTTCGTGGAAGAATCAAAGGAAACAGGACAGACTTATGCATTAATTGTAAAAGGGGAAGAACTTGAGCCTACCAACATCTCTGGAAGACTAAGGCCCCTACTACATGAATTCAAAGAAATCCGGCCCGATGACCTTCTCGATGGGTTACCCCCCATGCGGGATATCCAATACCATATCGACTTTGTCCCTGGGTCCAGTTTACCGAATCGTCCTCATTATCGAATAAGTCCGAATGAGTGCGAGATTCTGCAGGGACAAGTAGAGGAGTTAATCCGTAAGGGTCTTATTCGAGAGAGCATGAGTATATGTGCTGTACTAGCTCTATTAACTCCAAAGAAAGATGGGAGTTGGCGCATGTGTGTCGACAGCCGAGCCATCAACAAAATCACCATAAAATACAGATTTTCTATACCACGGTTGGACGATATGCTGGACATGCTAGAGGGTGTAAAAATATTCTCTAAATTGGACCTAAGGAACGGCTACCATTAGATTCGAATACGGTCGGGTGATGAGTGGAAAACAACCTTTAAGACCAAGGAAGGATTATACGAATGGATGGTCATGCCCTTCGGTCTTTCGAATACGCCTAGCACATTTATGAGATTGATGAACCAAGTTCTGAAACCTTTTATTGGGCGGTTCGTTGTGGTTTACTTCGATGATATTTTGATATATAGTCAAGAGGAAACCACCCATATGGAACACCTCAAGAAGGTCCTTCAAGTGCTCACTAAAAATAAACTGTACCTCAATTTAAAAAAGTGCAGCTTCATGACTGATAGCCTATTGTTTCTGGGTTTTGTCATCACATCAACGGGCATTCGGGTAAATGAGGAAAAGGTGAAGGCAATCAGAGAATGGCCGGTTCCTACAAATATTCACAAAGTGCGAAGTTTTCATGGACTGGCGACATTCTATCGTCGGTTTGTGAAAAATTTCAGTACCATTGTGTCACCAATCACAGATTGCATGAAGAAAGGGCAGTTTCAGTGGACTGATGAAGCCGACAGGAGCTTTGCCGAAATCAAGCGCAGATTATCCATGACCCCGGTTCTTGTACTTTCCAACTTCGACAAACTATTTGAAGTCGAATATGATGCCTTATATGTCGGAATTGGGAGAGTTTTATCTCAAGAAGGTAGGTCGATAGCCTTCTACAGCGAGAAACTTGGCAATGTACATAATAAGTGGTCTACATATGAGATTGAGTTATACGTGGTTGTCCAAGCACTGCGACACTGGTGACATTATTTAATTTAAAGGGAATTCATACTTTACACGGACCATCAAGCTCTCAAATTCATTAATAGTCAAGCTAACATTAACCGTGTGCATGCTAGATGGATCTCATTTTTGCAGGAATTCACGTTCGTACTAAAACATAAGTTAGGGCAACAGAACAAAGTAGCTGATGCACTGAGTCAACGTACAACTTTGTTAGTCACTATGAGCAATGAGGTTGTCGGGTTCAAGCGCCTCAAAGACATATATGCCGATGACGATGACTTCAAGGACGCATGGGTTAGATGCCAAGAAGGTCACCCCGGTGACTTACATATGCAAGACGGGTTCCTTTTTTAAGGGAAATCGACTGTACATCCCAAACAGTTCGCTAAAGGGAACAAATAATCTAAGAGCTACATGGAGGTGACCTTACTGGACACCTTGGGCGAGACAAGACGCGAGCTCTTGTGGAAGAACGGTATTACTGGCCGCAATTGGTACGTGATGTGGGAAAGGCGGTCCAACGTTGTTATATTTGTCAGACTTCTAAGGAGCAATCTCATAATACGGGCCTTTACACTTCGTTACCCGTGCCTGACGGCCCTTGGGAGGATTTATCTATGGACTTCGTGCTTGGTCTCCCACGAACACAACGCGGCATGGATTCGGTGTTCGTTGTAGTAGATCATTTCTCTAAGATGGTGCACTTTATTCCATGCAAGAATACTCTCGATGCAACACACGTGACGAATCTATTCTTCAGAAAAATTGTGCAGCCACACGGGGTTCCTAAGACTATTACTTCTGACCGTGACACGAAGTTCATAAGCCACTTTTGGCGGACTTTGTGGACTCGATTCGATACAAGACTTCAGTTCAACGGCGCCTACCACCCACAAACTGACGGTCAAACTGAGGTTGTGAATCGCATGTTGGGAAACCTCCTTCGATGTATTTCAGGAGAAAAATCGAAGCAGTGGGATTTGACCTTGTCTCAAGCGGAGTTTGCATTCAACAACATGGTGAACCGCTCGACAGGGAAATCCCCATTCCAGGTTATTTATGGACGAGTGCCTCGCCACACACTAGACTTGGTCCCTCTGCTCAAGCTTCCAGGCATGAGCATTGCAACGGAACATATGGATGACAAGATCATGGGTATTCATGCGGAAGTATAAATCAAGCTACATACCTCGAACGAAAAATACAAGGAGCAAGCCGACAAGCATCAGCGACAAAAAGTGTTCGAGGTGGGTGACCAAGTAATGGTCCATCTGCGCAAGGGACGATTTCCGACTGAAACGTACAACAAGTTGAAGAATAAAAAGATTAGACTGGTACCAATCATTCAAAAGATCAATGACAATGCTTATGTTGTTGATCTTCCAGATGACATGACAATCTCACGGACTTTCAACGTCACAGACCTGACCGAGTATCATGAACTAGCGCAGGATGAGAACTCGAGGACGAGTTCTTTTGAAGTGGAGGGGACTGATGTAGAGCGGGTCGCAGACAGTTTCATGGCCAAGATGGATCAGAAAAGGCCCGGTCAAAGACAGAAGTGATCCGGACCATCGGACCTTAGATCGGGGGTATCTTGCAATCCAGAATTGCGAGATACTTTAGCCAACCAACCCCGCTACGCCGGGTTACGCAGCCCAGAATTGCGAAAAACCCCTTGATTGACGGTCGTTTCCCTGTTTTAATTTTGTTTTTACTATAAATAGTAAGTTTTAGTTTGATTATAACTCTTCATCCGTCGGGCTTTAGGAGTTGCGCCCAACGTGAAAAGAGCTTAGAATAATTAGGAGAACGGTTTGGTGAAGCCAAATAGGACACTTACTATTTTTGGCTGAAAACCTTGCGCACTAGTAGACATCACGACCGCCTATAAATAGTAAGTTTACTATTTATAGTAAGTCGCGGATTCTAGTAGTTTGAGTTGTAGTTTGATTATGATTTCTTTCTCATTGTTTGATACCCTTATTTAAAGGGTTGTGAACTCATTTTTAATGATTCATTAATCAATTTCGAATTTATTAGAATTTATTTCTATTTTCGGCTTTCTTTCCTCGTGGATTCGAGAAGTCTCTGTGAGGAGTCTAGAGAATTTCCGTGGATTCGGAATAGTTATCCCCTTGAGGAAGACGGTGCTCGACATCACGTCCTCCCCTGCGTCACAATGAATACTTTTTGTTATTTAATATCTTTAATAGATGTAATCACATGCTTGATTTATGCACATTAAGACAGATGGGACCACACACTTCGTTTGGAGAAAAGGTACGTACTCACAACTTTTTTAATACATTAGATCACAAACATTATTTTTTTTCTTGGTTGGACAATACTGCATGTTTTTTAAATGCGATCTTATTCACAAACATGAATCTCATGCCAATAATAGACATGTTAATGCAGATGGCAAAAGAAAAGTACTACATTGTACTGGTGGGGTGTCGGCCGGGCATATATCTGTCATGGGACGATGCTAGATTAAAGGTCGAGGGATACAGCGGAAGCAGACATCGAGCTTTCAAGAATTAGAAGGAAGCTGTTGCATATTGGGACAATCACTTCGGTAATACCAGTGTACAATCGGGACTTGGACGAGGATCTCATGAGGGATATGTTGCCACATATTTTAACAAGGTTGACATTCATCATTCATCAACTTTGTCTATCCAACAGACGACCCAAACCATGGTTTCTAGGGCCACATCGACTGATGATCCTGCCCTGTCATTTGGAGAGAGATTTTATGCACTTTTGATTGTCATTCTGCTTCTTTTCTTTGTGTTATATATTATTTTTAAATTATAGGTATTAGTGTTTCTGTACTTGATTGAAGAATACATATTTTGAACTGTCATCGTATGGTGGTTGATTTGATCACATGGGTAACAGTTGGCGTGGTCACCTGTATATCTAGGACTGCTTCACCTTGTCGATGATTTTATCTCCAACCACTGTCATTTAGTATGGTCTACTGGATATGTGGACCTGCTACACGTGAAAGTGTTTTTAATGGGGTTCTGAATCATTTGATGTGGTCCACGGGATATTTGGACAACACACATTTTTTGCCTCCCTTCTCATTTTAAAATTGGGCAGTTATATTGGACAGTCCATATCAGGCGATCTTCACGTGGTGCGCCACTTCATTTCTGGACCTGATACACGTGCATGTAATTATAATGCCCCATAAAGAGAATGGTGTGGTCCACTGGATATCTGGACCACATTATCTTTTTTTTTTTTTTGTAAGACGTCAAGTCCTCCTTGCATCAGTTATATTGGACGGCTTCGATGACACTATTTCAGTTTGTGGGGTCCATTGCAAACCCTTTTTCTATGGCATGGACTGTGTACAGCGTATCGTGCACATGGATGGAATTTTTTCCTACCGAATATCAATCCTGGATTTTGAAACTATTATCCAAATGGGCAGTATGTTTTCAGCCAATGGGTTTACAACATTCCATATCACATCTAAACAACCGGATATGCCAAACTAACCAAACAGACCCAGGATATAGCAATAGGATGGATCTTAAACCAATCGACTAACATCACCATCATTACCTTAAAATTGATCCCATCCCTCCTAATCTCATTAAATCCGGCCGGCCAAACAGGCCCTAAAATGATATGAAAAAAATGGATGAACAGTGTAGATATAACACATACATCATAGTGGGGCTCACGGAACTTTGCCACGTAGATAATGTACTGACTTGGTGCTGTGTTCTACACGTGGCAATCCAAATCCCTACGGTCATTGCTCACGCATCAAAATTCTCCCTTACCTTCCAGGGGTGGTCAACAAACAAACGGTTAAGAGAGAATATACAGCAACAGTCCACATTCAATCAAGAAGAAAGGTCCAAAAATTATACAGCTATGATCTTACAACCGGAGGAATTTTTGGTGCATGGTACATCCACGGTAAGATCCTTCATATCAATGGTTTGGATCATTGAACCCTGCACTTCACTTGTAAAAACTGGGAACGGATTGGCTACTCCCCCTGACACCGGCCATTCGCTGATGGTCGGTGCTCTGTGGGGCCCACCATGATGTATGTGTGTCATCCATGCCGTCCATTTATTTTTTTATATCATTTTATGATATGATAAAAAAAATGAAGTATATCTCAATCTCAAGTGGACCACATTACAGAAAACAGTGTTGAGTGAAATTTGACCATTAAAAACGTTTTGGGACCATAAAAGTTTTGGATCAAGCTGATATTTATTTTTTCCCTTCATCTGGGTCTTTATGACCAAATCAACAGATTGGATGTCAAATAAACAATACAGTAGGCCTTATGAGGATTTTAATTATGAATATTCATTTATTATTTTTATCCTCTGGTGAGGCCTACTTAAGATTTATATCCCAATCATTATTTGTATCAAGCCCTGAAATGATCTGTAAAAATGGATTAACGGAACAAAGATATGCGGGACGCACGTGCAATAAATCGATTGAATATCGCACGGAACACGGCCCACCTTGATGTCTGTGCGACATCCACGTCATCCATCCATCGAGCCAGCCCGTGTTAGGATTTGAACTCAAAAAATCAGGCAGATTCAAAAATGAAAGCGACAGCACAATAAGGTGTTGGATGGCATATAAACATCCTTATGGGCCCAGGAACGGTTCAGCGGTGGGTACGCGGATCTGGTACTTACAACAGACAGTCGTCCTGAGGTTCCATCGTGATGTATGGGTTTTATCCACACTGCCCATCCATTTTTCCATATCATTCTAGGTACCAGCCCAAAAATGATTCAGATCCCGAGCTTAAGTGGACCACACTACAGGAAGCAGAGATGATGACGACACGCACAGTTAAAACCTTTCTGGGGCCTACTATGATGGATAATTTCCATCTAATCTGTTCATAAGGTTACATAGACCTGGATGAAGGAAAACACAAATATGAGATTGATCCAAAACTTGTATGGCCTCCAAAAAGTTTTAAACAGTCAGTGTTTAATCCCCTCAGTGTGATCCACTACAGGCTTGGAACTGCCTCATTTTTGGACCTAAATACAAAAATGATACGGCGAAATGGATGGACGGTGTGGATAAAAATATAAGTCATGGTGGCCTCCCCTGTTCATTCCTAGCTGGGGTCCGGCGGGGTAGTACCCAATCCCCGATTTCCCACCATGATGGTGGGCTGTCCATTAACTATTTCCTGTGGTGTGGCCCATTTTAGTTTTAGACTGGTGAAATTGATGGACAGAGTGGATGTCACATTGATTTTCATGGTGGGCCCCACGGAGTGGCTCACATGATTTTTTTAGATCAGGCTGATTTTTAAGATATATGTTTATCCTTTTGGTTATCACCAGATGAACGGGTTGGATGCCACGTAAAAGCAACACGGTCGGCCCAGGCAGATTTCTATGGTAGGCCTCCCCATCCTTGCCTGTGGTGTGGCCCACCTAAGTTCTCAGCTCCTAACATGAGGTTGCGTACCTGATGGACCGAGTGGATGTCATAAAAAATTACGGTGGGCCCTTGTTCCACGCTTTTCCTGCAACAGGTGTCATGGGGATCGTTTTATAAGCAGATCTAGCGTCTTGAATTTCGACGGTTGTTAAGTTTCTCTTCTCAACCGTATATCTATGGGCGACAAAATGAAAGGGTAGGATCATTATTTTAACATAATTTATAATTTAATTATCATATCACGTCTGGAAAGAACGGACCAATGGTCCGGATTACAGGAAAAGATGCCACGTATCATAATTTAAAACTCGTGTATAATGTTGAAAGATGCGACCGCGTATTTTCTAAATTACCCGTGGCAGGCAACTACCCATTCTGCCACCTTCCCCTCTCTCAGGCCGTTGTTCGGTAGTCTACCTAATACCCCCTTCCCTCCCTTTAAAATCCCATCTCGCCAAGAGGGGCTTCATCTATTGTGCGCCGGGGTGAGAGAGAGAGAGAGAGAGAGAGAGAGAGAGAGAGAGAGAGAATGGCGAGGAAGAAGATCCGAGAGTACGATTCGAAGAGGCTATTGAAGGAGCATTTGAAGAGACTCGCAGGGATCGATTTGCAGATCTGCTCCGCGCAGGTAATCTCACTGGATCCGGGTTTTTCCCGGCATTACTCTTCGTCTGACGGTTTCTGATGTGCTACTTTGTGATCTACACCGTTCATCTAGCTGGCCCCACTGTGGATGGGCCACGTGCAAAAAATCCCTTCGATAGGTGTTTCTGGCTGTCTATGCTGAGGTTTTGAAATGTGAAATGGTTGTTTCTATGCTTCGTTTGTATGGACGGTTCAGATCTATGAACACCGGTAAAATCTATGGTGGGACCTACTAGATGAACAATGGTGAGGAACCTCTAACTCAGGGAGTTTGAAGGGTTCATTTTCTTTTCTTTTATTTTTAAAATTTTTTTGAGAAAATAAATGTTTTTTCTTAAATCCTTATGTATTTCAGGTGGATTTTTGTTCCTGTATAAGTTTTTATTTTTATTTTTATTTTTATATAAATTTTTTAATTTTTTTTTTAAATTTTTAAATTTTTTTAATTTGAAATTTTGGAAATAATCTGGTTCAACTAATTTGCATTATGTTAGAAGTCAGCTCCTGTTATGGGACATTTGGATGGTCTGATCACGGATCCAGACCGTCTGTAGAGTTGCCTGCACCTTGGATTGGCCATGTTTTATCAATCAGTTTGATCAGACAATCCTCAGCATCAAGCTAATTTCCTAGAAAATGGATGGTTATATTGAAGGAAAACGGATCCAGACCGTCTGTAGAGTTGCCTGCACCTTGGATTGGCCATGTTTCCTCAATCAGTTTGATCCGACAATCCTCAGCATCAAGTTAATTGCCTAGAAAATGGATGGTTATATTGAAGGAAAAAAAAAGGCCTTTTGTTATAGCTATATGTTCACAGGTTACTTTTCAGATTATTGTTTGATTCGCATGATCTTTGCAAATGGCCCATCAACAGTGGGGCCCACCATATGGATGATTTAGATTATCAGATCTTGCAAGTGTCTAATACATCTCAATATGGGACATGTAGATGATCTAATCATGGATCCAGACTGTTTATGTAGTTACCCCCACCTTGGATTGGTCATTTCTCGACAACCAGTCAGATCAGGCCATCCTCATCATCAAGCTAATGGCCTAGAAAATTTATGGTTATGATGAAATGAAAGCCTTCTTTTGTTATATCCATCTGTTCACAGGGCACTGTTCAGATGATTGTCCAATTTGTATGATCTTTGCATGTGTTCTATCAACTGTAGGGGCCCACCACTAGATTGATGATCGAATATGGCATGCGTGTAATGCATCTCATTATGGGAGATGTGGATTATCCAATCATGAATCCAGACTGTCCATCTAACTGCCCCCACCGTGGATTGGCCACGTCTTGGCAATCACTTCAATCAAATAATCCTAATCATCAGACTGGTGGCCTAGAAAATGGATGGTATGAATGAAAAGGGCCTTCTTTTGTTATGGTCATCTGTTCGCAGATCACTGTTCAGATGGTTGTCCTGTTGGCATGACCTTTGTAAGTGGCACATCAACAGGGGGGCCCACCAGATGGATGGTCTAGATTGATATTCTGATCCTAGTTGCACAGATCTTCACCCCAGTTGTGCTTGTGTGCATATGTTAGCAACACCTGAGGTTTCAATTGAGATTTTCACATATATTTTGAGGAAATAAAGATTTTCATGTATCCAGCCCCAATCAGTGATGAAAAAAATTTCCTGTATTTTTAGGTTGAATTTATTTACTTATCTATTTTTACTTTTTCTTCATCTGATGAATGGGACAGTATTTTCATTGTTTTCCTATCTGAAGAACGGAAAGTGTTGCTGTTTTCTGTCTAATTGTAGGAAGATGTTAAGAACATTGTGTTTATTTTGATTATTAAGGTAACGGAATCAACGGACTTCACCGAATTGGTGAACAGAGAACCATGGCTTTCATCCACCAGACTGGTTGTGAAGCCAGACATGTTGTTTGGGAAACGTGGGAAGAGCGGTTTGGTGGCTTTAAACCTAGATCTGGCCCAGGTTGCTCAATTTGTGAAAGAACGCCTTGGCGTAGAGGTGATCTTCGAACTAACCATAAGTAGAAAATTTTGATTTTAAGAAATGGCACTTTTCTGTTTGATCCATCAATATTATAGGTGGGCCCACTGTTTAGTAATTCAATCTGTGATCCAGTGGGCCAAGCTTATTTATCCAATCTTTCGAGTGACTCCGCCTATCTGATGAAAGTGGATGGTTACAACCAATGGGCCCAAGTGGATGGTTAGGATCATCTGATAGGGTAGATATTTGGGTACCTTTACCACCCATGAGCCCACTGTATCAGCAATTTGTATTGCGGCCCAAATGCTTGATTGAGCATTGCACATTTCCTCTTTATATCTTGGCATGCTCTTTAATGGATGTTGTCCTTTCTAGGTTGAGATGGGCGGTTGCAAGGCACCGATAACTACATTCATTGTTGAACCATTTGTACCTCATGACCAAGAATTCTACCTTTCGATTGTATCCGAGAGGCTTGGGAGCACCATAAGCTTTTCAGAATGTGGGGGCATTGAGATCGAAGAGAACTGGGACAAGGTAGGTCTTCCTACTCGTGGATTGGCGTTTCTCCTACTCAAGCTGCATTTCTCTTGACAGTCATCGGATCCTGAGTTGTGCAGGTGAAGACGTTGTTTCTACCAACAGAGAAGCCTCTGACATCCGAGGAATGTGCTCCACTGATAGCTATGCTTCCCTTGGAGGTGAAACCTGTTTTTTCATTGTGCTTCATGATTTTAGAATATTGTGGTATTTCTCATTTTACTGCTATATATTGGTAGATTCATTCTCTTGGGTTTACTGTGCTTTGATTTTCATGGCATGGCATGTTCATACTATACATGTCTGTGGGCTTAGGTGCGAGAGAAAATAGGGAACTTCATCAGAGGAGTTTTCACAGTATTTCAAGGTAAGCATGTTTTAGGGGTTGATTATTCTGATATATGGCTGCCTATTTTAAGGAGCAGAGGCCAACTTTGGATCTTAGGGCCTATGGATGCACCCTTAAATGGGCCTAAACAATGTTTTGAACCAAACTCCAGTTGGTGTTATATGTTTGGATGCACCCTTAAATGGGCCTAAACAATGTTTTGAACCAAACTCCAGTTGGTGTTATATGTTTGGATGCACTTTTGCAAACCTCGTCTTTTGCCCTGTCTTCAAAATAGACACTAAAAAGCCCACCGTCCCAGGATTAAGAAGATAGGGTAACCCTCCACTCGGCTTCTTCTAGATCGTATTTTAAAGGACTTGAATGTAGCATGGATATTTTTTGGCTAAAAAGTGTACAAGTTCCATCATATTTTACAGAAAGCAGGTTGATTTAGACTATTGAGTCCTTATCTATCATGCTTAATAGCTCTTAACTTTTATAAATTGCAAAACTCAGATATGGTTTGCGGTTCCCATGTATGCATATTTTTGTGTCAAAATGTGTTTTCCTATAGAAATATCTGGCCCTTGGCATTCCAGCTCGAAACTGATTTACCATGTCCCTTTGCAGATCTGGATTTCTCTTTCCTAGAGATGAATCCATTTACATTGGTAGATGGAAATCCGTATCCATTGGATATGCGCGGAGAATTAGATGACACTGCTGCCTTCAAGAACTTCAGAAAGTACCATTTCTTTTCTTTTTCTTTTTCTTTTTTATTTGATCTCATTAGTACCTTATAAAAACTGTCTTTTCAAGATTTTCTTATTTGTAGCTAGTATTGCTCTTGGTAAATATGTGGTTTACTCTGTAGATGGGGGAACATGGAATTTCCACTGCCGTTTGGAAGAGTACTGAGCAGTACAGAAAGCTTTGTTCATGGATTGGATGAAAAGGTAGATGCGTTCTTCTAGCAGTTTCTTTGAATTGATAGTCGTCATACAATTCTCTACGGCCTTTGGGATGTATTTGCATTCAAGAAACCGAAACAAATTACAATTAGTTTTGATATCCAATATTACTAACAACTAGAGGCCCAGGCCTCCATGTTTTTATTTTTTGTTAATTTGCAGAAGTAAATCCCACAGACGAGTTTTTTTTTTTTTTGCTTGATGAAACTAAATCCATTGCATTCTGGGCGCTTCTTCCCAAAAAAGGATGAAATAAAAACTTATGGGTCCCACCTTGTCAGTCAATTTGGGCTGCAGAAAGTAACTGTAATTTGTTCTGGTTTCTTTAGTTCATACAGGCCTTATCACACTATAATTCTCATGCTAGAAAATGCTCACTACCTTATAATTTCATCCTTGCTTATCAGAAGCAATTTATATACTTGTTTCCTCAATTGCTTGGGATGCATGTCCCTTGACCTTTTTCTTTTTCTCTCCATTCCGTCAGGGACCTTTTTCTTTATTCTTTTTTCAGTCAAGAAGTACCACTTTGCTTGAAGGACTTTCCCATGGTGTACTGATCCTTACTATGTCATTGCAGACAAGCGCCTCTCTGAAATTCACTGTTTTAAACCCTAAAGGACGCATCTGGACTATGGTAGCTGGAGGGGGTGCAAGCGTCATATATGCTGATACCGTAAGTATACCTGTCTCACAGACCCTATCTTATGGCTTCCCATGTTTTACTTTGCTCAAACTGTGTAGAGGTGGAACTCTTCAAATTTCTGGCTGAAAACATGCACACAAACACATTGCCCTTAGAATTTCTGGAATCTCACGTTGGTGCCAGGCATGGAATTACAAGTGTGAATGCCCTTTGATGAAATTAGCTTTACATGTATTTAGGTTGGAGATTTGGGTTATGCATCGGAGCTTGGAAATTACGCTGAGTACAGCGGAGCTCCAAATGAAGATGAGGTTTTACAGTATGCCAGAGTTGTTATTGATGTAAGAACTCATTTCCATCATCTCATTTTTCAGTTGGGTCGATACCATAACACTTCTCATTGACCGTGGTGCACTGATGTCTTTTCCTTCTTCCCCCATTTATTATGTTGCAGTGTGCTACTGCTGATCCCGATGGTCGCAAGAGAGCCCTTCTCATTGGAGGAGGCATAGCTAATTTTACTGACGTTGCGGCTACTTTCAATGGCATTATTCGAGCTTTAAGGGAGAAGGTATGTTTTTACCCACTGCATCCCTATTGGCTGTTCGTTGCTAACATTATCATTTTTCTGTGCACAAGCTGAAATATCTCTGTTCAATTCTGTAGGAATCCAAGCTAAAGGCATCGAGAATGCACATCTATGTTCGAAGAGGCGGGCCAAACTATCAGACTGGTTTGGCAAAAATGCGGACTCTGGGAGTGGAACTAGGGGTTCCCCTTGAGGTAAGAAATGACAATCTGCATTATCATATCAGCTCTTTGTACCGTCAATGATGATTTTTGAACGAGTTTTCCCCCATTCTTTCTACATAAATTTTTTTTTTTTTTTCTTAAAGGTGTTTTCAGCTACTTGGGTACTTTTCAGTTTGGCAAATCCCTCGTTTTTTTAGCTAACAAAGATAGTGCTGTTTTCTATTACAAAGATTGCCATTCATTCACGTCATTTCCACTTTCTTCCTTTTTCTGTTGGTCATGAAACAGATGCTATTTACACACTCTATTTTGGATATGCATATGCCTGCCTTTCTACTTTCTCTGGTCGTATTCCAAGAAACCGAAACTGGTACAAGACCATAATATTTAGAGGATTCTTCCCACCAGACAAAAAAAAATCCTTATTATTTTACCTTCCGATAAAATTTGTACCTTCCAGAAGATTTTTAGGGATTTTTTTACCACGAATTTTCTCAAGAATTCAGATTTTACCAAATGGTGCCTTGAGGAAACAAATTCCCAGGTGATGCTTTCTGAGGAGAGAAATTACGCAAATGCTCTCATTTATTTTCTTCATTAAAAAGTGGCGAGTCAAGAATTGTTGGGCTCACATGGTATGCGTTTGACCAACCTGCCCAATAAATGCACCCCACAATGATTACCAGGCGAACAAAAAATATGGTGGATCCAACCGTAAGCTGGGCCAAGCCATAAAGTAATATACACCACCCAAAATCATCGAAATTCAAGTGTGGCCCACTGATGATTTGATCAGCCAGATTTTTGGTTCATGTGATCACCATGGTGGGGTGCATATGTTGGACAGGTTGGATGTTATGTGCATACAATTTCAGCTTACAATTCTCAACTTCACTACTTTTTTAAAAAAAAAAAAAAAACAGAGGATGGCATTTGATAATTTCCCCTTATTTGGTAAAATTCGAATTGCTGAGGAATTTTGGGCTAAAAATCCCAAAACTTACCTTCCAAAACAAATTAACAAATTTACCCAAAAAAAAAAAAAATGCTGAATTTTCAGCATTTAAAAATTTTTTTTTTTCCTTTTTAACACACCCACCCACCACTCGAACCCAGGACTTTAGTGTTGAAATGCAGGGCGTCTACCATTGAGCCATGCATCGAGACACAATTCAGCATTAGTCAGCTCTGATGAAAAAAAAAAGCGGGGGGAGTAAATTGTTCAACAAATACATGCCTTTTTTCTACACTTGGCAGTACCACCAATAGTAGAAAAAGGGTTTGTGCCCTTTCTCAGATGCAGATTCTCAACTCTGAGCTCATGACTAATCTCTGAGGGTCACCATGACCAATGTTCGCTACTTTTTGGTTGAATCAGATCCCTTTGTTCATTTACACTTCGGGGAACTTTTGTTTTCCTGTCGCGGGTTGACCTAGGTTTGGCATTCTATTGTTGTAGGTTTATGGGCCAGAGGCTACAATGACTGGAATTTGCAAGCAAGCGATCGAATGCGTTATGTCAGCTGCGTGAACAATTTTCCCTTTCAACTCCTCTTTTTATGATTCTAGAATTCCCATGTCGAGAAAATTAAAGAACTCAGGCCTGCTTTCTCCCTATGGAAGCTGAGTTGTAGCACCAGAACATTTCTTGCCAATGTTATATTACTTGCAAGTTCTTACTTGCATTATTTAGTCTGGTGGAAATATTCAATTTCGTGATTATAGCTAGGAATTGTGTTAATTGCATGTGGCTTGTCACACACCTTAAAAATGCATACATAACTTTGCATGGGGGCACTTGGAAGATGTCTACTAGATCCGTCCCAGCAGCCGGTTTTCCACATCATGAACGAACAACAGCCTGAAAAAGACAGCCGACTGGTAAATCCCTGCTTTCCAATTTAAGGAAGTGGTCGATCACCACCCAGATTGGGCTCTGTTCTGATTAAGTGGTTGGGATTATCTGACTGTTTTTTATTTTTTTTGGACCATGGCCTGCTCTTAGCGGGACCCGCATGACAAGCTCCCAGATCCTGTACACACATGTTGCATGTGGCGAGCAAAATTCGGCATTTGTGTCCATATCTAGATATTCTGATTCTATTTAAGCGGCGATAAATGACTCACTAGCTATGAACTTGGGCGCTTGGATGTGGGGCCCAGTGAGCGAATACCAAGATGCTGGTCATGAATGTGTCTGTTTTGGGTTTTTTTAAAAATAAAATCTTGCTTAGTCCAAAATGGGGAGGAGCTGAAGGGGATCCAAACAGAGACTTTTTGGCAGAATCTTTGAACAGGTCATAGATTTCTGATTTCTGTTGTTTTTTTGCTTGATCTCGGCTAGTGTCCGAATGGTTCATAGATGGCGGTTTTCTGTTGTTTCCTTCTTTTGAATACTATTATCCAATCTTTGGGTGTGGGCCCACGGGTTTGTGATCCTAACTCCTGAGATGATGGCCCCCCAAAGTCGAATGCTTCTTTTACTCGCTTCCCAGAGATGCTTGGAGGGCTTCGTGGCACGTGTGAAAGATGTCCACCCTGTCAAAAATGTCATGGTGGGCCACTGATTGAGGAAACATATTTACGTTGGATATGGTCCATTGGTCGTGAATTTCTTCTGTGCATGTCTGCCTACCTGATCAACAGTCAGTGGGAATCGCCTGATGAACGGCTTGGATCTTTCTCACGTGTGCTGAGTGTGGTTTTAAGACTCAGACAAGTCCTGTGCAACTCGTCCCAGTCAACCCGGTCGGACCTGATCCGGTTCAACGTCACAAGCCACCTTGGACAATCACCCCCGAGTCAAGCAAGTCCCGCATGTGAGAGTGAGAGCCAAATAATAATAATAAAATTAGGAGAAACTTTGATACTCTGGCACAACACTATGGATGATACACATGCACTTAGAAATTACTTTAAAATTGCATGTGGCCGTACAGGTAAAATTGAACTGTCCAGATTATGGGTCCCTGTTTTATGGGCCAATAATAATAATAATAATAATATTAGGAGAAACTTTGATACTTTGGCATAATACTAGGATGATACACAGGCACTTTGAAATTACTTTAAAATTGCATGTGGCAGTACAAGTAAAATTGAACTATCCAGATTATGGGTCCCCGTTTTATGGGCCAATAATAATAATAATAAAATTAGGAGAAACTTTGATACTCTGACATAATGCTATGGATGATACACAGGCACTTAGAAACTACTTTTAAATTGCATATGGCCGTACAAGTAAAATTGAACTGTCCAGATTATGGGTCCCTGTTTTATGGGCCAAAAAGTAAGATTATTTGATTATTTGAATCGAATTGGCGGATATTTATTGGACGGTTGAAGATGAAAAGCGTCTAATGGCCCAATTTCAACAAACAAGCGTCCATGAATGAGAGGTTAGGATTCTTCAACCATTCTGTTTTTCGGACTGTGACTCAGTGACTGTGGGTTCCACAATATAAGCGATCATGAATTTACGTATGCCACGTGTATACTTTATGAGTGCCTGCGTATGAAGCGCTATACACTGCCAGAGTATTAAACAACTCCCAAAGGATCATGCCCCAAATATGTAGGACCTATCGTGGACAGGCGTGGGCCAAGAATCTCACGGTTCAAAGGATCTCAGACACTGAATCAAAGGACTACTTCTGGTTGTACGTGAGCCATTCGATATTTTCGTTGTTATCTGTTTTTTCTAGAAAGTATTGTCCGGCTGAAATGATAATTTGTCCATTCTATATCGAAGGTGGGGCCTATCTTTTGAACGGTTCTGATCAGCGTAACTGTGCCCTATTATTCAAAAGGAGCACTATTTAAAACTAGTCGTCTATGTATGCTACCTTCCTCAACTCATCGGATCCGGTCTCACTGGAGGCATGATACGTACCACGCCTCCATTCATTTGCTTCCAGAGGCTAGATCAGAACCGTTAAATTGATGGGTCAATTAATGAACAGTTCATGATCCAAAAATCACACCGTTTGAAATTATCAATAGTCCAATCAAATCAGATAGAAGAGATCCATTTACCAGATCTCCAAAATAGTCCAATCAAATCGATTTTCAATTGGCTGCCATTCAGTAGTGGGCCCTGAAGGTTTTACGGTTCTGATCATAACAAACATGTGCCACGTGTATGATACAAGACTAGGCGCACGAACATACCGTGCACCTAAGGGCACTGGATCAGCTCCTAACTTCAAAATTCGGTTTCTGACCGTTTCAGTTTATCGTCAAGCCTTGAAATTCTGTTAAAGAACAAACCAGCCACTCATGTCCGTACAACCACATCAGCGTGCAGATATTGCAATCCAAAAGCATAGAGAAATACCCAAATCCAATCTCATTCCTTTTCAGAAATCCAAATTAGAATTTCACCTAATCCGATTTTCCGCCACCACCAAACACCACTCTCTTTCCTCGAAACCAGAATCATGGAATCTCCTGATCAGAGAATATTCACAAAGCAGAACTCCCAAAGACTCCATCCTCTTATTTCATCAGCTTCTAATTGACGGTTTTTTTGTTCCAAATCATCTAACCTTCCCCTCGTTATTTGATGCTTGCCGTCGAATTCGAGCAATTGAAGAAGGTAGGCAGCTGCATTCACAGGCGATTAAAGTTGGATTGAATGCTGATGTTTTTGTCCAAAGGGCTCTTGTTCGGTTGTATGCAAGATGTGGCTGCTGCGATGATGCTTCGAGGGTGTTTGATCGGTGTCCCGACCCAGGTATCGTTTCCCAAAATGATTTGATTAGTGGATATTTAAGAATTGGAGAGATGCGGTATGCCCGACGGGTTTTTGATGGAATGGATGAGAAGAATGTGGTTTCTTGGAGTGTTATGGTTGATGGATATGCGAAGAATGGGGAAGTTGAGATTGCTCAGGAACTGTTCAATGAAATGCCTGAGAGGAACTCATTTTCATGGAATTCGATAATGGGTGGGTATTTGAGATGTGGGTGTGTGGAAGAAGCTCGTCATCTTTTTGATCGGATGCCGGAGAGAGATGTCGTCACGTGGACAGTTATGATTTCAGGTTATGCCCAGAATTGCTTATTTAGGGAGGCTCTGGAGACATTCTTGCAAATGCAGATTGCCGGTCTGGAGCCAAACAGGATCACGCTTGTGAGTGTTCTTCCAGCCATAGCTCAATTGGGTGCACTTACACAAGGACGGTGGATTCATGCCTACATAGACAAGAGAGGGATAGAGTTGGATGGTGTTCTTGGATCAGCTCTTGTGGATATGTACTCAAAATGCGGGTGCATAGAAGAAGCTCTTGATGTGTTTGAGAAGCTCACATGGAAGGAATTATCTTCTTGGAATTCAATCATTGGAGGCCTCGCGGCTCACGGCCTTGGCAAAGATGCCCTCCATGTTTTCTCGAGGATGCGGGAGGACTCTTCGATGGTCCCCAACGATATAACTTTTGTCGGTGTTCTAAGTGCTTGTAGCCATGCAGGGTTGGTGGAAGAGGGTCGAATGGCCTTCAATCTTCTTACGGATTTTTATAAGATGGCTCCGAATGTTAGGCACTACGGATGTATGGTTGATCTTCTAGGACGGGCGGGGCACTTGGAAGAGGCACGAGAGCTTATAGAAAACATGCCTGTCGAGAGTAACTCTGTCATATGGAAGACTCTACTTGGTGCTTGTAGAATTCATAAGAATGTTGAGCTGGCCGAGCATATATCAAGAGTTGCGACTGAAATGGGGGATCAAGATAGCGGTTTTTATGCACTTGTGTCCAATATTTTCTCTGAGGCAGGACGATTGAATGACGCTGGTAAGATGAGAAGAAAGATGAATGATTTGAAGGTGAAAAAGGTTGCTGGTTGCAGTTCGGTAGAGGTGGGTGGTGTTGTTCATGAGTTCCTGATGGGCGGAGAGAATTTCCATGCTGAAAGTGAAGCGATCTGTTCAATGGTAGATGAGATGGAGAGACGGATGGGGCAGGGAGGTTACCGAACAAATGCATCCAAGGTGTCGATTTGTGCAGGACAGGAAGAGGAGAGGCCCCGAATGGGTCACCATAGTGAGAAACTGGCGATTGCGTTTGGACTTATTAAGACTAGTCGCAGAACACCAATTCGGGTGATGAAGAACCTTCGAGTTTGCGATGACTGCCACACTGCGACAAAGCTCATATCCAAGATCTACGATCGAGAAATAATAGTGAGGGATCAGAGTCGCTTTCATCGTTTCAAGAATGGGACATGCTCTTGTGCAGATTATTGGTGAACTTTGAGATATTTATGCAATTTTCAGGTAGAAGAGCATTGAAACTAATAGGCTCTTTTCATAAAAATATAAGAATATGTTCGATGCACAGAGCATGTTAGAAAACAGACTAGCATTTGAGATGAAATTACATTCATTTTTGTAGGGAGAACATCTTAAGCACCTGATTGTAGATTAAAAGTCCATGCAACTACATGAGTGTGGGGCCCTCGCAGGGTATGTATATAGCATTCAAGCAGTTGAGTGGGATGTCCCCATTATGAAAATGGAAATGCCACAGAAACCAGGCAACCCGAATTTGGAGATTTTTAGGTAGTCCACTGTTTTTAATGGTGTGGCCCGCATAATGTTTGGATCAGCTTGATTTTTTGAGCATCCCATTTTCATGGTGTGGCGTAGGGGAAGCGAGTGGTTGGGTCGGGTGGGGTGGGTTCAGTGCGGGTTGAGTTCTGTTGTAAGGAGGATGGGTTGAATCTAAATCCAACACATTTAATAATCATATTGAAAATCTCAACCCCAATCCAACTCACCATTTAGTTAAAAAATATTATAAATTAAAACTAAAAAAATATTTCCATTTCATTCATAAAAAATATAAAAGTTTTTTTTTTTGGATGACGTCAAGGTGTCTGTCCCCATCCCATTTGAAGGTGAGACTGGTCCTTATGGATGCACGCAATCACCTGCAAACCATTTGCATCGAGTCTAATCCCTGCAGATGCATGTAATCACCTGCAAACCACATGCATTGGGTAATATGAAAGTTATAAACCTTATGTTTAGAATTGTTAATTAATAAAAAAATTATCTACTGTTATAATCAATTACAATAATTGTATCCGACGTATAGTGTTTTTTTAAACATATGTATTATATTATAAGAGGTTTCAAGTCCAACTGGTTGGATCACAAGTTATGCTCCACCCGCGTTTAACTTCTAACCTTTCATGTTTGTGCCATTCTCAATCCACTCAATATGTTGGCCTTCCCATGATTGTCTTACACAAAAATCAACCACATCCACTCATTGAGTGGATAACACTTGTATTTTGGTATTTATCAATAGCTAGATATCATTTATTTGTGGTGTGGTCCACCCAATAAGTAGATGGAGTTTATTTTCTCATTAGGTGATACTCCTAGTGGGGCTAAGATAATGAAAGGGTTGGAAGTCACACTCAATTAATAGGTTGGAAGTTGTCAATTGGGAAAACTATCACTTCTTTTTCCACACACAATCCTCCTCATGAGAGGCTATGTGACATCAAGTCTTATATAGGTATAATGGGAATACGTGGCATAGATTCAGCTCATTCATCAAATAGGACTCACTAATTAAATTTTATTTGCAAAAAATTAGTAAATGATCTGCATCATTAAAGCCACACATGCAGGTTGAATTTGGATAGTTGAAATGGATTTCTAACAATCCACATTTTTTATAGAAGAATATATTACTGTTAATTATAGAAAAATAATATTTTATATTCTTCACATGCTTTCAAGGGATCTTACGTGATTAACATACTAGATTTTTTTTTACACTTGATGCATTGCCCCAGTGCACCTCTCTAATTATTCCATTTTCTTTTAATCCCACTGTGGTGTGAATGCGCGAGTGTGCATGGGTGTGAGTGTGGGTGGAAGATAATAATAAATAAATAAATAAATAAATAAATAAAGGCCACCTCTCTAAGTGGATTGTTTCCTGCCAAGCAGGGGCTCACCTTGATGTATGAGCCCCTGCCTAGAGGCGGGGCAGGAGGCAATACATTTCCTCCTCTCCCTCTCCCTCTCTCTTCGATAAATGCCCTCTCTCCCTGCATTTTTTAATTGTAATTTACAGGGCTTCAATCATTCTCTCTCTCCCCTCCCACCTAGAAACCTCAACAACGCATTTGAATTTGCATCTGCTAGGTGTTAAAGAAACAAAAATAAAATAAAAGAAATATAAGGAAGAAAGTAAGAGAAGCTTTTTTTGTTTTTTTTTTTTTTTTTTTTTCCACTAGTTAATTAGATTTTATTTTATTTTTTTCATTTATCCCCAAAATTTGGAGGATTTTAATTCGGTGCTTTTTTGAGTAAGCTATACTGTTCAAAAGGTTAGCCTAGAAATCCAAACTGTTTATCGAATGGGGCCCACTTTGGGGGCCCTTTTGGGCAATCCAGGCCTTTCAAAAGATGGACCTAGAATCCCAAATCATGATTTATGGGCTGCACCTTTGGGCTTAAGAAAAACTTCTAATTTCTTTTTTCTTTTTATTTTTAATCAGATTGGTGAGGACATTTAAAAATGGAAATATCATATGGGCGTATTAAATTCATGACTTGAAACCCCACTCATTTAATTTTGGGTTGACAAAGCACGGTCCAAACCCAACCCATATGGGGTGAAGTCTGACATTGAGTAGAGATTTGCCGCCCTATTGCGGCGACCCCTTTCTAGGCACATTGGATGCCTTCCATACAACTAGTGGCGCCAACTTCTCTCATTTGTAGCTGCTTGTGAGTGAGACGTTCCGGTAGATAAGATTATCTTTATTTGATGGTTGCATGATTCGGTTAGGCCGGATAATACTAAGTTCTGTCAAATTCTGGTGTGGCGTTATTTCATTAGCCCACCTGACGAAGAAGGGGGCCCACCAACTTTATAAAGGTTGTTGGGTCGAGTATGCATCTGACCATGTCTGGCAAGCCAATGCAACAGTGCCATGTCATGGCCTGAATGTGCACACTATTCTTCGATCTTGAAATCACTCAATTTCGGTGTCTTCCATAAAATGTTTATCTCTTATCTATTTCCAATTGTTCGGAGTGGGTCAATCACATCAGATGGGTTTCTTTCCGAATTTTCCCATTTTTTTTTTTGTTGAGAGTTCTTCAGTCAATGATCAAATCTGGCATTTTCTTGTCTGGGTTTAACCCGACTGAGTCATGTAATCTCAGCCGAAGTCTCGAGTTTTTAAACTACGAACCTAATCGCTTAGGTCAGAAACTCCACTCGGCCAAGCACCCCCACCGTTCACACAAACAGGCCTGCTACGGGGTCTTGAAGGCCGGGGTCTTCGAACGCGGACTCCACCATAGATCATTTTTCAGGGTGATTACTGTGGGGCCCACCTTGATGCATGTGTTTTATCCGCACCATCCATGCATAAGTTTTCAGTCAATCACTGCCACTGTTTCCTGTGGTGTTCCCCTTGATATTTGGAAGCACATCAAGGTGGGCCCATGGTCTGGGTAACAGCTAATTTGCTCCCAAAAAAAAAAAAACAACATGACAGCACCGTGCTAGAGTGGTCCAGGGTCTTGATTGAAGCTGGCCATACAGATTCTCAGTGCATATGGCCCCGCCATGGTTTAAAATAAACGTTTTGAGTTATCATTCATCAGGAATATGGCCCCTTTATTGCCATGCATCGGGTTGGTTCAGGCTGATATAACTACAGCTTTCATGAACAATACCAGCATACATCAGGCAATACATACAGGCTTCAACCCATGGATTTAAACCTCATCACCTCAACACGGACCCCGCAATATGGCAGTGAGCCCATGCAAAACCCCATACAAGCACTTGGAATGCCACCTAACGAGAGCCTAACGTATGCTTGTGTTTTTTAAGGGCCGAACCGAATCTTGATTCTTGACCCACTACTCAATCTGAAAGAAGTGCTGTCTGTTTCATTGATCGAATGGTAATTTTGACCCTCATTTGAGTCAAGAAGCTCATGTCTGCTTTAGACACCTTTGAATGTAGGACAGGAATTTTATTTTTTATTTTTTAAAAAAAAACAAACAAACAAACATCCAATTCCTGAATTAACAAAAACACAATCAGGCCAACTCTCACTAGTCCATCAGACCCAGCTCAGTGGTGACCAATATCTGGCTTCGAATTTTGACCACCCATTAAACCCGCTGATCAATCTGCTAGCTGAGCACATCTGCTCTCAGAAATGGCCCACCAATCCCCATTTTGCTGCATTTTTTAAAAGATTCTATAATCCTAACCTTGTGCTATTAAACGAAGGGGAGGGGGAAAAAAAAGAGAGTAATTAAATGCTCAATGTTCAGCAGCAAGGTGTTGTAGTTCATAACATTTTATGGATCTGATAAATAAAACAAAAATAACCAGTCAGGCAAAATCTCAAATCCAAACAAACAAAACAAAAACTAGTGTTCCCCAACGACTAACACAGCTCCAATTTCTATAACTAGGAAACAGCCACAGAAACCTTTGATAAAGGTCACCATAAGACTAGAGCCTCCTTCCTCTTCTACCACCCTTCCTGCGGGTGCTGTCATGTGGAATCGGGGTCACATCCTCTGCAAGTAGGAAAAAAAAAAAGGATTAGAGATCTCTCCTTTACCTTTTACCAGCATTTGTTTATTTTAAGGATCTTTTACCAGTTTTTTCAAATACGAGATCATCATCATCTTCGTTAATGCCAACACCAACAACAATGATGTTTGACGGAACACTATAAAACAAGGCGCCCATTGCGCTTGTGGAAATGTTACCTTTGTTTAACCTACAAGAATCTCTGAGGCGTTTCTTTTAATGGTAGGCATGAAGGCAAAATTGTTGTTGTCGCAAAAAAAATTTGACTGGACCGAACCTTTAATTATGTCACTAAAAAACTCATTGATGTTCTACTTGCGATGGTTTAAACAAATTATGAGTTGTTGAACACCAAGATGTTCCATCATAAGCAGACACCCCCCCTCAACTAACTCAGTAGCCACCTACAAATGGGGTAGACAGAGTTCAGACCACAAGTAATGTTGTGAAACTTATCAAAGAACAAAACCCATTGCTCCAAATAATCCTGTAGTCCCCTTTAACCGTGACCCTTTACAAAGGGCTCCCCTTTTTTCATGAATCCCCCAATCTGGTGGTTGTAGATAAGGACATGTGAACCTGGCCATTATCATTGCAAACAACTCCAACAACAGGGTGGCCCCAGTTACCCACACAAGAACCCATAAAGTTCAATTTGTACCAATGTAAGGATGGTGAAAATAATTTGTGGTATTGAATGGAACAATTTGTTCTTATTTAAGATAAGATGCCAATGGTAATGGAATCTAACTAAATCTTGACGGCCAGTAAAAAATAAATGGACCTTCATAACGGAGGCTAATGAACAAGACGGTCAAAGACAAATTTGATAGAGGCACATAAAAAGGTATAGGAGTGTTACCAATGCGGCCAATTTTCATTCCAGACCGAGCAAGGGCCCTGAGAGCAGACTGGGCACCTGGACCAGGCGTCTTCGTTTTGTTACCACCAGTTGCCCGCAACTTAATGTGCAGAGCAGTGATTCCAAGCTCCTACAAAAATGAACATCAACAGTGAATGTCACTGCTAAAACACCATCACCGCTGACATCATCACAGGCCTAGTATGCATGTTCTAATCCAAGATGAAGTTATTGATGTGATTGCATGGAAAAACATGCATGAATCCTAAATAACTATTGAAGAAGATTTCCAGTTCACATTATGGATGCATGTACATGCATACCAATGACCTCAGTCAATTCACAAGAGTGAAAACAATCTCAACCAATGACTTATTGATTTCACCTAAATACCAACTAGTGAGAGTGGAAATGGAAGTGCATACCTTACAGCGTTGTGCAACATCTTGTGCTGCAAGCATGGCTGCATAGGGAGAGGATTCATCCCTGTCCGCCTTCACTTTCATCCCGCCTGTATAAAATAAAGATGTAACCAATCATTTTAGCTTCATCAATATTAACCAGGATGAAGTCCTAACACTGGAAATAGAATCACAAAATGGTAGAATATTAAATGACCCATAATCAAACTTTATGTTTTAGGAACAAATAATAACACTGCTTTCAGATTTTTACAGCAGTCTTCAGAGAAGTAGCATCTCTTGGACACGTTTTAAGTTAATGCGGAAGGATGCAATAATATATGGTTCTTGTTACAATTGATATTCAGGGCCCTGTTTTGGAAGCTTGGAAAGTATTTGGGTGGAAAATACTTTCCATGAAAATGACATTTTCCCCTAATTGGGAGTTCAGTTTTTGGTGGAAAACATTTTCCAAGAACATGTTACCATAGAGATCCTAAAAAATTCCCAACTCTCCACCTGTTTTGTTTGTTTTTTTTTTTTTTGTATCTACCCTCCAAATGCTTTCTTGAAAAAGAAAATGTTACTTCCTCTCATATTATTTTTCAAGCTCCCAACAGTCCCTAAAGATCTACTTCGGCTTAGGGCTGTAAACAGGCCAGGCCTGGGGTTGGCTTCAGCCTTTATTTTGAACCGTTCAGACTGGGCATGACGGGCCAGTCCTATTCAAAATTTAGATTTTGCCAGGCCCAAGACCTGCCCATTGACAGCCCTACTTCAGGACTAGAGGTGTACACGAGTCGAGCCGAGCCGAGCTTTGCCCAGCTCGTGCTCGACTCGGACTGTTCGAGCAGAGTTTTCGAGTCTGGGCAAGCAGCGGCAGGGACAGGGGCACCAAGCAGGGCAGGGACGAGCGGCAGGGATGAGCTGCAGCAGGGACAGGGGCATCGGGCAGGGCAGGGACGCCGGACAGGGCGAGGTGGCCACTGGACAGGGCAATATGAGCGGGAGAGAGAGAGAGAGAGGGAAGAAGAAAGGTAAGGGAAATCGCGACCGGGCAGGGCAGGGACCCCCTGACGGTCGCTGTGGCCACCAGAACGGTCTCCGGACAACTGAGGGAAGAAGAACAGTGAGGCAATCGAGTGGCTGAGACTTGAGAGAGAGAGGGAAGAAGAGTAATGGCCGATGGGAGATAGGGGAACGAAGAGGGGGGTTTTTCTTTTTTTGAAGGGGACCGAATGAGCACTGGGATGGCCGATGGGAGATGGGAGTTAGGGATTTGATTTTTAAAAGGCATATATACCCTACCGAGTTGAGCCGAGTCGAGTCGAGCCGAGTTCGAGTATTATTCGAGTCGAGCAGGGGCAAGCTCGAGCTCGACTTGAATTCATTTCGAGCACCAAAAAACAGCTCGAATCGGTTCGAACTCAGCTTTGATTCGAGTCAAGTCAGGCTTTTTCGAGTCGAGTCGAGCGTGTTACAGAGCTTTTGCTGCTCGTGTACAGCTCTATTCAGGACAGTCAATTTCAAATGCAGTTTGTATGTTTTCTTTTCTAAATAGAAAATTGAATTTTATCCTGCAAGTTGGGAGTAAATTTATACCGCTGTCTTTATTTTCTTTATTGCAAAAAAGGAAATCTTGTTCACTTAAATCAGCATAGATGTTGCACCAACTCTTCTCCAAAAAGCATCTAACAAAAAAAGTTCAAAACTAAAGGCATCTCATACCAGTAACGCGGACCATGGTTTCTCTTCCAGATAAATCTGTCACATGCTGCAATCCAGAAAAAAAAAAAGAAAAAAAGAAGAAAGATTGGGACCTCTGAGAATGTCAGGAGAAGCAAAAAGGAAGTGAAAGAAAAGAAATGGGACTTACGATAAAAGTATCATTAAAGGATGCAAAGATGTGAGCAACACCGAAAACATTCTCTCCCTCTCGTACGGTTGGTCCAAGTGTCACATTCTCCTCCTTGGGCTCCCTGGTCTTCCTCCGCGACTGTAAAATGCCTCGCCAAAAGAAAAGGCACCCAGATTAAAAATGACATTTTCCAAGATAATGAGAAAAGCAAAACCGCAAAAGCACCCTAGAACATTTCACATTCAATTCAAGCTTTGAAAAAGAAAAAGGAAAAAAAAAACCTTGTCATGTGTTACAGAAATGAAAATACAACGCAAGAGTAACAACTCCAACAAAACAACAAATACCAACTGAACACATACCACGGAATAGAGAAGATAAAAGAACAAAATGGTTTCAAGCTATAACCTATGCAAACTACTAAAATGATGTTAACAAAGAAAAAATTTTGAACAAAACTTGGTATATCAGGTAACCTAAGAGAGAAGCAATGTAGCCAATTGAAGGGTCAGTAGATACACACCACTTAAGTTGTTTCAGTGTTATTACAACTCTTTTACAATTAATCGCGACATTATTGCTACAAAAGTAACCATGGCATTCAAAAACAGTTATGTAATGGCTGTTAAGTAACGGTAACGGTGGGACTCATTAGACGATATGGGGCCGGAATGCCCTCTTTAGAAAAGAAGAAAAAAAAAAAAAGGCACATAATGGGCCAATAGAGGGCCGGCAATTTTCTTCCTTCGAAAAAAAGAAGACATTTACAGGGCCGAAACGGCCATTACAGCTCAAATCATGATATAGCCATATGGCTGACAGTTATGGCTGCTGCTACCGTTATCGAATACCTTTAGAGGAATAAGAGATAGAAAGGTGAGTGCAGATAATTTTGCCCACATTGAAAATGGAGGGCCTACTTGCCCTTGGATTGGCCACATAGGTAAACAACCAATTAGCATGTGATTCCCACCACCAATTTTATTAGTGAACAACCAATGAGCATGTTGGAGCCTTTCCACTCATAAGCAATGTCATCAAAATCCTACAATTTACAATTTACTACTAGAGTCAAATATTAAGCAAAATGATTAGAATCCAGCCTTGAATCCCATTTTATATGAATCCTATGATTCTATGATTTGAATCCTATGACTTCAATTCAAATTATAATTGTTTTCTACTAATTTGGCAGGGGCTTTAAAAATCATTTAGAAATGGTAAATTATTTTTTTGTTCTTTATAAGAGATCAAATTATATATATTATCTTTAACTTTAAATCATGGAACCTTTTTATATTATTTCTAACTTCTTAATTAGTCGAAACACCAAATTGATGTATAAATTATCTAGAAAGTTTTATGGATGGTTACAATCATGTTGACTAGTATGAATTGTGGAATGATGGTTAGAAATCAAAATATCCTTTTTAGTCCATCTACAGATAAATGTTGCTTTTCCAACGTGACTCTACATTCAAGAAAGGTAACGAGAAAAATTATCAAGGGATCCTTGTATGTTTTGTAAAGAAAAATTCTTGAAAAAAAATAAAGGAAAGATAAGAATCTTTTAAAACTATCATGACATGACATGGTATTAAAATGGTACAAATAGAAAATCCTTTAAAACTATCATGACATGAAATTTTTTCCCTCTTTGATAGTAAAATGGTACAAATAGAGATGCTAGCGATAGTAGGGTGGCCATCACCCACCCTGACCTAGTCAGCTGCCACAACAACTTCTAATATGAGACTTTCCACATCCATTTCACACAACATGGAAACCACCACAACTTTTATTTTGTAAAACAAGACATCAATGTAGTCTGTGAGAGAAACTACAGAAAATATCATAATTGAGACATTTCCAATCAACAAATTTGCAAAACAACTACAACATTAGGGGTCATTTAGATGCCTGTAAAATTTTCAAGTTGTAAAGGAATTGCAGGTAATCAGATTGCAGAGGCTGTTTGGATACCTGTATTTGCCTGTAAAGGCTTTACAGGCTGTAAACACATTACAGCTCTTAGATGTAATCTGAAACCCTGGCAAAATGTCATGTTTCAGATTACAGGTAAATTCTTTACAATTATACATAATAGAACAACAACAGTTGATACACACTCGTGATGTGTGGGGCCCACCACAATGAGTATGGTACAACGAATCTGTCCATCATGTGCTTCTCTTAATGCTCTCCTATGGCAACAAATGATTGATCACCAAATGGACCACACGATAGGGAAGGATGGGACGTCCACCATTAAAAACTTCCAGATTGCATTGGCACTCACTGTAATGGGTGGACATCTAATCCGTCCACCATGTGTTATTTGCTAATTTTGGTGGGATTTAACACCCCAAGCTCTGTGGTGTGAATGCCTACAGTATATATTGTAAACACTTTACAAGTTAGCCAAACACAATCTGTTTTCCTGTAAACAGTTGACGCCTGAAATTCTTTTCAGCCGTAAAGTGTTTACGACTTAAAACTTTACAGGCACCCAAACGACCCTTAAGCAAATGAGACACTTTTCACACATCCATCTGACACAATAAAAAATCCGTTTAATGCACCTGCAAGACTACTACAACCAATGTTGCCAGATCTAGCATCTACCCCATCGAAGCTACAAATCTGAAAGAACTACAACAACCAATGTTGTAAAACAAAACATTCACCCCTATCCAATCTAAACATTGTGATAAAAAAAAAAAAAAAAAGTACAACCGATGTAGTAAGATGAGCATTTCACTTCTACCCCATCCATTATAACATCTGAAAGAACTATTACATCCAGTGTCGTGAAATGAGACATTTACCCCCATCCAATTAAAGATCTACAAAAACTACTATAACCAAAGTTGTAAATAAGATTTTGCCGCTCGTTTCTCAAACATCTGAAAAGAAACTCCTACAACGGTTGTTGTAAGGTGAGACATCTACATCATCCGCTTCCACGGATCTGCAAAACTACTAATAATTGCCAAACCCTAAAAATATAAAACCAGTGAAATCCTAAACCATAAACCCTAGAAATTTTGGGAGAATCGAACGCAAGCAAGTTGAGGGCAGTAACGGAATTGACGAAAAAAAGGAAGGGAGAATGAATAAGTTTACCATGGCCGCTGCAAATTGCGAATCGGAGGGTCTGAACGAAGGGTTTTGAGGGATCGAGACAGCGGCTGAGGAAACGGTGGAAACCCTAGCTCCAGTCGTCCTTATATAGAAGTTATATGATACTCGGGCTGCGGATGACGCGTGATACGCAGGCACTCAGACCATGCAACGTGGCATGCATTAACTCAAATAAAACCAGCTAGATTGTAAATCCAGCAGTCGTAGACTCACAAATCCAATATTAGATTGGTTGAATAATCATAGCCTCTGATTTGTAGACATTTTTTTTGTGGAATTAGGACCGTTGGATTTTTTTCAATTTTAACCGTCCAATAAATATCCAACAATCCGATTGTTGGATGATCAAACAAGATTCATTTTTGGTACATGATACAGCGGTTATCGTAATTTTGATGGATTAATCTGACTAATTTAATGCCATGTGAGCAACTTCTAAGTGCCTGCGTATCATCCATCACACTCTTCAAAGAATTTCTCTTGCGGAGCCGCACGCGTGGGGATATTTGCTCGTGCCAATTGGCACACGTGTTTTCCAGTGGGGCCACTCTGGTCAGCTCGTTGGGCTGCTTCACTCCTCAGGAGGCCAGTGGTTGCAAAACGAAGGGAGTGGATCTCACATGTATGAGAGATCTCAGCCGCCGGGCCCTCGTGATCAAAATCTGCTATACAGCACACGTGCGCCAGATGGCATTTGCTCAAAAAGGGTTGAGGAATTATATCGTACTCTGGCAGATCATGGTATATGGTACCCGTACGTGCGCCGAATGCTGATTTGGCCATGGCCTGCCTAAATCTGAACCGTCCAAATCTTGCATGATGGGGTGTAACGTAGAAATCATAATATATTGGGATATTTAACGGTAAGATTGATGCATCTTTTTTCTTAATTAAAGCATTGCTTATTGGCCATCGATTTGATGGCCTGGATCAAATAGAACGGTGGCCTACAAATTAAAGATGAAGAACATACATCAAAATATAATGATCGTATGGTACACGTTTGCAGCATCACTATCCACCGTGCGCCCAATCCTATCAATGGTTTGGATTACTGAACCGTGGGCCCACATTCTTTACTTGGTATGCATGATTCCACCATCTAGAACCATTCATCTGAACCGTTCTGAAGCAAATTGCTGGGTCACTTCCCAATTACTTCCTTCACCATCTATAACAACACAACTATATGATTCCACAATCAGGACCGTTCATCTGGTGGGCCTTTCTGTCAATGTGTGTGCCCCACTAGAATTTGTAGTGGAACGTAGGCAGTGGTTGGATTTGATTTTCCTAACCACAATTTGTAGGCCAGTGATCAGATGGGGCTGATCTAAAATAGAAATACACACCAACGGTGTAGATGATTCCCTCAGCGCATGTATCCTATTCTGAAGTCTGGTCCACTCAACAAGTGGGCCTCGTTGAATGTAGGCGGCTATTTTCTAACCAACCACTTCTTTGCACACGTGCGGCCAGCTACTAAGCATGCCCTTCCCGTCCTCAGTCAGGAAACGCACACGTGTGTCCCACTTCGTTAATGGATAATTAGGATTACACACGTGGGAAATATGGATTTGATCATTTGTGGGCTGGCCCATGCCTTGTGAAGCTGGATCTTACATGGGCCCAAACTTGCTTGGATGGGCTTGGGCCTGTTATGCTGGACCCATGCAGGCTCGGTCAGGCTGGGCCAAGACTGGCCCGGACCAAACCCTGCCACTGCCGCCGATTTGTACCATCCCATGAACGGTTCATGTCCTGCACACGTGTGCCGTGTTTGCTTCTTGAAGATTGATTACATTGGATTTCAATTCATCATCAGAGGATTAGGATTGTCCGAATAAGGATATGCTTAGATCGAAGTCTTTAGAAAGCAATCAGCCATTAATCTTTATTAAGGTCGCCGCTTGATTAGTGGATCGATACCAAGACCTCTGTGTTGAAACGAGGTATCTTTCGCCCAGTCTACCACTTGGGCTATGGATCGGGTGTGCCTATAAATGAAGTTAACTTAAATAATTTACCAGTAAATGGTTTACCGTCTTGTTTGGATGCTTAAAAATGCCTATAAATAATTTGTGCATGCAATGTGCGCTTTTGTAAGTTTTTATATAATGACCATTGTTTTTGTTAATGTGGCCCACTTGATTGGTTAACCAGCCTACATGATGTGTACCGCTTGATGCACTCTTAGATGTCCCACCTACGCCGGACATGTAGTGTGGCCCACAAACCGTGGATTTTTTTTATGTAGAGCGGGTCATGGACACTTTCATGGATAAGATGGATCATAAAAGGTGATTTTTTATGTACAGCGGGTCATGGACAGTTCCATGGCGAAGATGGATTAGAAAAGGCTCAATTGGAACCGAAAGTGATCCAGACCGTACAGACCTTAAAATGGACGTATCTCGCAAACTGGGATGAGTTATTTTACAAACACCACCTGAAATTATTTGATGCTTTGTAAGACTATGTTAGTTTATACACATGCACCTACAAATTGTAGGTGATGAAGGCATAAAACTGAAATTAAACCGTCCTTGGTGTTAGAAGCATAAGATAATAATAACCCAAAATCAGGTTGATAGAGCAATTCTAACCTTTGATTAGTGGATTTTTATTTGTTCAATTCAGACCCTGAACTATTTCTCAATCCCCTTTGTCCATTGAATTTCGACCAATCTATCAGTTAGAACACCATTACAATGTGCTTTTTTGGTTTATATATAATCCATCCATATGAAGTGGGCCTAAGTATTTGGATGGTGTTATTTGATTTTATGTGTATGCTGCGTGTGTAATATGTCAGTGCATGCGTGTAAACCAACGCACTAAGGTTTTAGTAGGGCTGTAACGGGCCGGGCTGGTAGGTCTCGGCCCGGCCGAGCAGTTGGACTGTCGGTATTCAAAAATATTAATTTGCAGGCCCGAGCCCGACCCACTGACAGCCCTCGTTTTTACCTATAACAAACCAACCACAGAAAGATTGAGGTTTCCTAATTCCACGCGCGTGTAAAGGCCTGCCCATCCACACGTATGGGATGCTGCACTATGTCTGAGCTTTCCATCTGTTTGGAAAAAATGTTCAGTTCTCTTGCCTTAAAAATAAGGCCGCATCACTCGTCAGGTGGGCCACAATGCATACAGCTATTTGACGGTTAAAACAACTTGTCCTGGCTTTCAATATTTTTTGTACACGGTGGCCCTCCACAGGTGAAAAATGGCCTGATTCTTATATGAAAAGATCTCAACAGAGTAGCTCTAGTGATGGAAAGCTCAGATAACACACACATGCTCCATACTAGCACGTGTGGCTGCATGTGTGTGGCAGTGCTCCCCACGCGCAGATTTAACAAACCTACGCAAAGGTTATGACACAAACCATACGAACAAGGAGGACGCGGATTTTACTGCTCTGGAAACCAAGGTGGGGTCCACCATGATGTTTGTGAGAAATCTACCCCGTCCATACGTTTTTTAAACTCATTTTAGTACCATACACCAAAAGTAAGAAGGATCCAAGGCTCAAGTAGGCCGCACTAAAGGAAAAGATAGGTAGGGAAATTCCTACCGTTGAAACCTTCCTGGGTCGACAGTGATGTATAAATTCCATCCATACCGTTCATAACGTCATTCCTACTGGGATGAACTGAGAATACAAATACTACCCTGATTCAAAACTTCTTCATCCCCACGAATATTTCAACTGTAGACCTTCAATCGTCAAGTTTTTGGCCCATTTGTTTATTGGATCTGGCTCATTTTTGGTCTCATTGCCTAAAATGAGTTCACAAAACGGATGGACGGGATGGATTCCTCACAAACATCACGGTGTGCCCTACCTAGGTTTCCAATGCAGGAAGCAAGATATTGAAACCAAAGTCAAAGGCTTTTAAAACCGGTGATGCTTGTTAGGTGGGCCCACTTAAATTCCATATTAATGGTTATAAAAGCCAATTCCAAATGAAGAAAACCAAACCCCATACAACTTCTTTAATATTTACCAAAAGTAGAATACAACACCAGCCCCTTCATTTTCTGGAGCTTGTTATAAGGTGGGACGGTGGCCACACATCAAAGTAGAAGATAGCATGAAGAAGCTAAGCAAGATCTTCCTAGTTTTTGTTCTTTTCCTTGCGGCCTTCTTGGTGGGCCTTGATGGGAGGACCATCCAAACCGAGCCAAAGATCTCCTACCCTCAGAACTTTTTCGGTGGCCCGTTCATCAATCCGGGGCAAGGTGGTGGACCTGGAGTCGGTCGATCGAACCCTGGGTTCGGGTTCCGTTGGGGCTTTGGCTCAACCCCTGGCTTCGGTGGTTTCACTCCCCAGCCAGTTGGGCCGGGTAGCCTGCCTGTAATACCTGGTGGGCCCGGTTCAGTGGGCGTTAGACCAGGTGGTGGGCTTCGTGGCGGTCTGCCATGATCGGATGGTTTAGGTTGTTGGTTTGGAGTTATGGTCTATAGATGGGTGTTTTAGATTTAATGAATGTGGGTTTTTTAGTTGATAGGTTTTATGGTTGTGATGATTTTTGTGGGTCCCTTAGGGCTTGTTTTATTCGATGGTGTTTCCCATATATCTAGTGTGCTGGATGTGGGGCTCGGTACCTGTACTAGCTGCTCATGTGTTTTGGCTGGTAGATTTCAGTTTGGTGAATGTAGGTGTGATCTCTCTCTCTCTCTCTCTCTCTCTCTCTCTCTCTCTCTCTGAGTGTACTTAGAATGAGAATGGAATCATTTACATTCTATAAAAAAAAATGAAGCCATTTGGCAGATCTCACAGAATGTGAACAGTAAGATGTGTTAAACTCTACTATCACACCAAGATGAGAGTGAAATAGCTGCACGTTGGACAGCTAACAACCCAACAGTATTTTGGCCATTGGATGTGTTGATGCTGATTTCTAGTTAACCCTTCTAAGACCCTTGAGTATCTTCACAGAGAACAAACAGGAAAACCCTAACTAATGCGGGGGACCCTCCGATGATCCGGGTCTTTATAGAAAAGGTTTAGTGTAACTAGTTACCATTAGGGGTCTCCCTATTTATAGCAGAGGGGAGATCATATCATAACAGGATCGGAATTAGAACTTGTTAGAAAAGTTTCTTTTGGATACGCCGAAAATAAAAAATAGAAAAATAAAAATTATCACTAGGCCGAATCACGTATAAAATACGTTGTCCTTAAAGCGTGATTCGCCCCCTTATCAACTACTGATGGGTTACAGGCGAATTGCTTCCAAGATAAGACAAGCCTTATCTGGATCCAGCGTGCAGCAATCACGATAGGTCCACTATGGAACAATTTAACGCAGTAGATTTATTCTGGCAGACTTAGACGATAGAGATAATAACAGTATTCTAAAAATGAAGCTATGGACTGTATCTGATTTGATGGGAGAGATGGTGTGTTGAGATGATAAGATTGGACTGGAATGGTCCAGTTTATATAGGCCTCAGGTTTAGACCCGTTGTTGTGTGGTATTTAATGGTCCAGAACATTTGAAAAACGTTTCTGGTCGTTGTCTATTAATCCCAGACATTTCTGGTCATTAGATTTGTAAATCTGACCGTTAAATCATCCTGGCCCGTCCGTTTTTGGATCGTTGTGGCTTTTAAGGTAGCTATCCGTTTAAGAAACGGCTTAACGTTTCGGATTTAAGATCCGACCGTTCTCAGTCACCTATAACAGGCTCATTTCCAACATTTCAGATCCACACCGCCCTAAGGCTCTGACCAGACCCATCGCATCGAGGTCGCATCGTCTCGTGTAAGGTCGCAAGGGAGCGACCACTCAGCGACACGATGCACATGTGCGAAGTGCAAAGTGCGCCATCTAGTGCCACTACAACCACATTGCCTCACTGTCCACGCCCGTGCCCGAGCCCCAGCCCCAGCCCGAGCGCACGAGAGTCCGTGCGTGCGTGCGTGTGTTCCAGTGCTTCACACTGGAACACGCAACCCGTGTTTCATCTCCTCTAAAAAGCTCCAAGTAAGAATACCCTTCTCAACATCTCATATAAATCATAAAATTATTCTTTGCATTTTCGATGTGGGACAAAGCACACACACTGCACTTTTTAATTAAAAAATTCAAAAAAGTATTTTGGCGGGAAAATCCTGAAAATTTGAAAATTTTGAATTTTCATTTTTTATTATTTTTAAACTACTGATTTTCAACAATCCCTCACTGGTTTTTAATACAATGAAAACTCTGCCAGAATAATAATAGTTATTATGCATAAAGAAAGATATTTTGCGATTTAAATATTTCCTTAGTGTAAGCATTTTAAAGTTATTTCAAAATTTCTGGTTGCCGCAGCATTGAACCAATTATTCCTTTATGATATAACCGAAAATAGTACACACATAATAGCTTATGCGTTAGGTGTTCCTTTATAATCTCGCTTAGTACTTTTAATGGCCATGTGCTTACCCTGTTTCATGAATGATCCCGAGATAACTCTAAGTCTCATGAGAAGCGACACCACTTCTACATTCACATAGGTGAAATCCTTCCAGTGTTTCCATTTAAAACACTTGTCCTGTTTGACTGGATTTCATTAAGAGTTTAATACTCATCCCTCTTTATAACGACCAACACTATCATCCTGGATGAGGTTAACAATTTATTTAGTGCTGAAACTTTTCACTTATCAGTGAATTGTTGTTACCCATTAAACCCAATATTTAGAGATTTTCTAATTTAGGGTTGGGTTTCTTTCACTAGTGAAACTTTAAGTAAAGAGTTTCAACCTCATCCCTCTAGATGTTGTCCTTGATACCTCTCTCGTTAAAGGTTTAGTAAAAGGATCAGTCAAGTTATTACTTGACTTTACATATGAGATCGCAATGATTCCATCTTGAATCAATTGTCTTACATAATTATGTCGCAAACTTATGTGCCTGGACTTCCCATTATAGGTACCGCTATAGGCTTTTGCTAGAGTAGCTTCACTATCACAATGAAGTGAAACAGCCGGTATAGGTTTCACATAAAATGAGATTTTTAAAAGAAGATCCCTTAACCACTCAGCCTCTTTGCCTGTAGCAGCTAAAACTATGAACTCAGATTTCATAGTTGAGTGTGTTATGCAAGTTTGTTTCTTGGATCCTCAAGATACAGCTGCACCTCCTAGGGTGAATATCTACCCTGTAGTGACTCGTTGTCCCCTGCACTCGATATCCAACTTGCATCGGTATATCCTTCCAACACTGCTGAAAATTCTAAGTAAAATAGCCCTAGTTCTTTGATTTCTTTAAGATATCTTAGAACTCTACTAATTACTTTCCAGTGTTCAACACTTGGATTACTTGTAAACCTACTTAGTTTACTCACAGCGTATGCTATATTCGGTTTTGTGCATTGCATTGCATACATAAGACTACCTATAGCACTAGCATACTTTAGTTGTACAACTGCTCTTCCACTATTTTCTTTTAACTTGATACTTGGATTAAACGGGGTCTTTGCCTCTTTAATTTTCAAGTGATTAGACTTGTTTATTATTTTCTCAATATAATGAGACTAGCATAATGTAAAACCCCCACTATATTTTTTTAACTTTGATACCTAATATGGTATCCACTTGTCCAAGATCTTTCATTTTGAAAACTGAAGAGAGAAACTTTTTTGTTTCAGTTACACCTTCTATTTTATTACTAATTACTAACATATCATTTACATACAAGCATATGATTACAACATAATCATTACATACTTTTGAATATATGCATTTATCAACAATATCGTGTTCAAAACCATAAGACAGAACTTTAGAATCAAATTTATCGTGCCATTGTTTTGGTGCTTGTTTTAATCCATACAAAGACTTAATAAGTCTACATACTTTTCTTTCATTTCCTGGTAAAACAAACCCTTCTGGTTGCTCCATGTAAACCTCCTCATCGAGATCACCATTCAGGAATGTTGTCTTCACCTTCATTTGATGGATATAAAGATGATGTATGGATACAAGAACGAATAAGATCCTAATCGATGTTATTTGAGCTACTGGTGAATAAGTGTCAAAATAATCAATTCCTTCTTTCTGTCGAAAACCCTTAGCAACTAATCTTGCTTTAAAAGTTTGAATTGTATCATCTGTGTGATATTTTTTCTTAAATACCCACTTACAACCTATTGGTTTAGAACCTGGAGGTAGATCTACCAATTCTCATGTTTGGTTAGATATTATAGAATCCATTTCATCATTAATGGCTTCTTTCCAAAAAGCGAAGTCTCTTGAAGACATAGCTTCACTAAAGGTTTTAAGTTCATCTTCTATGGTCAAAACCATAGGTATTTTCCTAATCACCTTCTCTTTATCACCCTCAACTAGATGAAAAGAGAGTCGTTGAGAGTCTATTTGATCAGGATTAAGACTCTTGTTTACTCTTGCTCTTTGACTCCTACGAGGTTCACTGGGAGTTTTCTCTTCTATTTGTGTTTCTTTAATATTTTTATTAGGAGATTAAATCTCAGCATTTTTTTCCTCAGTGAATACAGAATTTTTAAAGAACTCTACATCTCTAGACTCTATGATTACATTGGAGTCTAAGTCTAGAAGTCTATAGGCCTTACTATGTTGTGCATATCTTACAAGGATGCACTTGATAGCTCTTGGTCCTAATTTAGTTCTTTTAGGTTCCGGAGTTCTGCAATATGCAAGACACCCCACACTCTAAGATACCCTATGTTTGGTTTTCTTCCTTTCCATATTTCGTATGGAGAGGTCTTGATTTTCTTAGATGGAATTCGGTTTAAAACATGACATGCAGCCAATAGTGCTTCTCCCCATAGGTTTAATGGCAACTGTGCTTGTATTAGCATTGAGTTGACCATTTTTACTAACGTCCTATTTTTTCTCTCTACTACACCATTTTGTTGTGGTATATAAGGTGCTGTGCACTGATATATTATGCCATGTTCTTCACAATAGTTAGAAAATTCATTAGAGAAATATTCTTCTCCTCAGTCACTATAAAGGATTTTAATATTTTTATCTAATTGCTTTTCTACTTCAATTTTATAGATCTTGAATGCATTAAATGCTTCATCTTTCGATTTTAACAGATATATATATATATATACATATATATATATATATATGTTGGGGACAAAACATACAAGTCCGCAGACTCGGACTAAATGCCTCGGGCCACCAAAGGATGTGTCAAATCCGAGGAGTTATTCGCTAGACCGAGGCAAAGGTTGAGTCGGCCCCGACGGGTCGTCAGGGTCGTCAGTGTCTCGGGCATGCTTCGGGCGGACCTCTTTATCGGATCGACCGTCACAAGATGAAGCCGCACTCCGGATGTCTTGGGATAAGATTCCCGATCCCGAAGCTCACGGGATCGGATGAAGGCACGAGACGGACACGATCCTGTTTCCGTGATCCCAGGAGAAGATCCCGTGATCCCAGGAGAAGATCTCGCGCACAATACCAGGAAGAGAATCCTCGTACGATTAAATGCCCCAGCAGCTATAAAAGAAGGGGGGGCCCTCACCTTGAGAGGTACGAAAACAAATTCCTCCTAAAGACTTTTCAATACTTTAAGACCCCGAGTCCAGGCCTGACTTTGGCATCGGAGGGTCCCCTGCGCTAGCCAGGGTCTCCTTTGTCCTTTCTCTGTGCAGGCATACAAGGGTCCAGGAGGACGAACCAGATAATTGCATCAACAGTTTGGCGCCGTCTGTGGGAACGTGCAAAAAGCCATCCCGTACCTCTATACTGAGTCCAATGGTGATGACTAGAAGGACGGTCCTGAAGAAGATTTGAATGAGAACGCGATTACAGGGCCACCCGGTCCAATCCCCCAGCCCAGAACGCACCTAACAACCGCCGACGAGGGGCGACCGAAACAAGCAATAAGCGGGGTCGCGACGATGGGCGGTTGGACAAGGAGGTTCAAGAAATCCGCTCGATATGAATACGATGAAACAGATGCTGGAACGAATGTAGCAGCAAATGCAACCACTCCCGCATCCTCAAGGGGAGACGGCGCACGTACCGACGGCGGCGGTTGATCCACAACCTTCCGCCGGTCTTTCCGGCCGAGCCAACCCTAAGGCGGGTCAGAACCATCTCCAGCAGACCAACGCTTCCCTGCCCCCGACCGATCTTCGGCACGAAATAGAACGAAGAAGGCGCAATCGCCCTTCCATGGAAGGCACGGCAGAAAGCAGTGAACCTTGGAAAGCAGACATTCAAAATTTCAAAAAAGAAGTGCGGGAAGAGATGGCAAAAGAGATGGCGGACATAAAGCACGGCCGGAACGTATATTCAATCGGGTCCGAAGCGAAAGCATCCCCCTTTGTGGACTCGGTATTGAAAGCCCGATTGCCCGAGAGGTTTCGATTACCTCAAATCACTCCTTTCACCTAAGACCGACCCGACCGAGCATATTGAGTGCTTCAGAACCTATATGGAACTCCATGATGCCTCGGATGCAGTAATGTGTCGGGCCTTTTCTCTTACATTGACTGATGTAGCTCGACTGTGGTTCAAACAGCTGAAGCCAAAATCTATCAGTTCATTCGTTGAGCTAAGCAACGCCTTCCTCACCAACTTCATCGGCGGAAAGAAGAAATTAAAGCCCCCTGCACATCTGAATAACCTAGAAGCAGGAGAGCTATTGAAAGATTACATCAAGCGTTTTAATTTCGAATCCCTTCAAGTTCGAAAACATTCGGAAGAAACGGCCCTCAATGCACTCATGCAAGGAGTTAGGGATAAGCCATTCCTGGCATCTCTAGACAAAACTCCGCCCGATACTCTGGCAGAGTTTATGGCACGGTCCGATAAATATGCCAACGCCGAGGAAGCGCGAATCCTGCGTGAAACTAAAACCTCGGCCAAAGATTCGGCCAAAAGGGAAGCGACCGGGGGAAGGAAACGCAAAGAGGATCAAGCACGTGACGAGCGAAGGTCGAAAACGGCCGGATCGAAAATTTTCCACATATACTCCCTGAATAAGACTCGGGAAGAGGTAATCTGATGGAAATAAAAAACGAAGGCTTTGTCACCGCCCAAGAAGCTTAGAGTAATCCTAATCGGGCGGGATAAGGATAAGTATCGCCATTATCATCGCGATCACGGGCATAACACAAGTGATTGCCGTCATTTAAAAGAAGAGATCGAAAGACTCATAAAAGACGGCCGACTCAGAGAACATATGGTCAAAGCTGGGGCATCTGAGGCGCGCCCGACCGAGAGTCAGCCTATGGAAGAAATCCGGACGATTATCGGCGGTCCACAATGTGGGGGCGACTCAAACAACGCGCGAAGGAATCACGCACGAAAACTTAGTCAGCCTCAGTCCGAGCTCATGATTATAGATCGGCCATCAAAGGAGAAGAAAAGAGAAAGATATTGCATCTCGTTCACAGAAGAAGATGCCCGAGGCATCTATCACCCCCACGATGACGCATTGATTGTCACCCTGACTATCGCTAACCGAAAGGTGTTTCGTATATTAATCGATACGGGGTCATCTGCAGACGTGTTATTTACCCAGGCGTTCGACAAAATGGGGATCGAACGATCCACACTACGCCCAGTTCGGACCCCATTAATCGGATTTTCCGGAGGACAGGTGCTGCCTGAAGGAACTGTCTCATTACCACTCACTGCTGGCAATGCCCCACATCAGACGACGATGATGATTGACTTCCTGGTCGTCGATCAACCCTCGGTATACAATGCGATACTCGGCCGACCTTCATTGAGTCTCCTCCAGGCAGTGGTATCCACATACCATCTTACAATGAAATTCCCGACCGAGTCAGGAGTCGGAATTGTTAAGGGAGACCAGCAAGACGCAAGGCGATGTTACATGATAGCTGTAAAAGGAGCCGCCGACAAGAATCCGACCAACATATTAACAATCGAATCGTTGGACCCTCGGGGCGAGAATTATGAACGAGGACAGCCGGTCGAAGATCTTGTCTCAATCGCCTTAGTCGAAACAGATGGATCCAAGACAGTGCAAATTGGCTCATCTCTGCAGTCCCCTTTGAGAGAAAAGCTGATCGCCCTGCTCCGCAAGTACGCCGACGTATTCGCTTGGAATCATGAAGATATGCAAGGGATCGACCCCTCCGTGGTGACTCACCGGCTTAACGTCGATCCGTCATATCGACCGATCCGACAGAAGCGACGACCGCTCGGCCCTGAACGATACGCCATCATCGAGAAAGAAGTCAACAAACTACTCCAGGCTAATTTCATAGAAGAAATACACTATCCAGAGTGGGTCGCGAATGTCGTGCTTGTGAAGAAGTCCAACGGGAAGTGGCGAGTCTGTATTGATTATACCGACTTGAATAAAGCCTGCCCCAAAGATAGCTTTCCGCTTCCGAGGATAGACCAGCTAGTAGATAGTACAGCCGGACATGAGCTCCTTAGCTTCATGGATGCTTATTCGGGATATAATCAAATTGTAATGCATCAAACAGATAAATCAAAAACTACCTTTATCACCGACAAAGGTCTTTATTGTTACCGAGTGATGCCATTTGGTCTGAAGAATGTCGGTGCAACTTATCAAAGGTTAGTTAACAAAATCTTTGCTCGACTTATAGGCCGAACCATGGAAGTATACATCGACGACATGCTTGTCAAGAGCATACACGCGACGGATCATGTGAATGATTTGGAAGAAATGTTTCTAATCCTGCGGAAGTTCCGGATGAAGCTAAATCCAAGTAAATGTGCTTTTGGAGTAGGCTCCGGAAAATTCCTCGGTTTCTTAGTCAGTCAGCGAGAAATAGAGGCAAATCCTGAGAAGATAAAGGCTCTGATTGATATGAAATCCCCCAAAACCATCAAGGACGTCCAAAGATTGACCGGACGAGTCGCAGCACTTAATCGATTCCTGTCCAGAGCTACGGATAAATGTCTCCCTTTCTTCAAACAATTGAAAGGAAGACAAGCGATGGGTTGGACTGAAGAGTGTGAAGCAGCATTCCAGCAATTAAAATCGTATCTCGGTTCTGCACCTCTCTTATCAAAACCCGAACCAGGGGAGTCGTTGCTCCTCTACCTACTGTTAGCTCGGCTTTGATACGAGAATCTGAAGGAAAGCAACTGCCGGTTTACTATGTCAGCAAAGCATTACTGCCGGCAGAAACGAGATACCCAAGCTTGGAGAAAGTTGCCTTGGCTTTAATAACTTCCTCTCGGCGGCTTAGGCCGTATTTCCATGCCCACACCATCATTGACCTTCCGCTTCGCCAGGTACTGCAAAAACCAGAAGCTTCCGGCCGACTCACCAAATGGGCGATCGAGCTGAGTGAGTTTGATATTCAATACCGACCAAAGGCGGCAATCAAAGGGCAAGCCGTAGCTGATTTTATCGCCGAAGGAACACCTTCAACCGAACTCTCAGTGAACGATATGCCGAAGGTCGATGCAGTGCCCACCTCAACCGCTTCCCCTTGCTCTATTCCATGGAATCTGTATGTCGACGGTTCTTCCAACTCGAAGGCCAGTGGGACTGGGGTAGTGCTGGAGACCCCCGATCACACCTATATACAGTATGCCTTACGACTTGGATTTCAAGCGTCGAACAATACGGCGGAATATGAAGCGTTGCTACTCGGCCTCCGACTCGCCGCTAGCATGGAGGTCACGCACCTAAGCGTTTTCAGCGACTCTCAGTTGGTTGTTAACCAAGTTACCGGTGTATACCAGACACGGAAAGACCGGCTAAGGGCTTACATGGAGAAAGCGAAAGAACTTATCAATGGATTTCAATTAACTCGGATACCTCGTACGGAAAACAGCAAAGCCGATTTGCTAGCAAAGCTCGCCTCGGCCGAAGAAGACGATATACCCAGGTCCGTCCCCGTCGAATACGTCGATAAACCAAGTGTAGACGAGCCAATTAGCGAGGCCGTCAATACAATCGACTCGGAACCATCCTGGATTGATCCAATCCGCCAATTCCTTGACGAAGGAAAGTTGCCAGAGGATCGCACCGAGGCCCGACGAATTAAGATCCGAGCTTCCCGTTACACCATACTCAACGGGACCCTTTATAAGAAAGGATACTACTCCCCGTTGCTGCGGTGCCTCAAACCCAGCGAGGCAAACTATGTGTTACGGGAAATTCATGAAGAAATCTGCGAAAACCACTCTGGAGGGCGATCCCTCGCCTATAAGGTCTTACGACAGGGATACTACTGGCCCACTATCCAACACGACGCTCGTGAGCTCGTTCAAAAATGCGACAGATGCCAACGGTTTGCGGTAATTCCGAGGCAAGCGCCCGAGGCACTGAAGCCGATGACTGGTCCCTGGCCTTTCGCACAATGGGGCATCGACCTCATAGGACCGCTCCCTATGGGAAAAGGGCAGACCAAGTTTGCTGTGGTAGCAGTGGACTATTTTACGAAGTGGGCCGAGGCAGAACCATTAGCCAAAATAACCGAGCAGAAGATCACCGAGTTTGTATGGAAAAACATTATCTGCCGATTCGGAGTATACAATTGTCTCAGATAATGGAAGACAATTTGATAATAGGAGCTTTCGTGAGATGTGCAAGAACCTCGGGATCGAATATTTATTCATCACCGCATCACCCTCAAACCAACGGACAAGTCGAGGCGGTTAACAAGATTATCAAGCAACATCTTCGAACCAAGCCGAGCCAAAGGAGCATGGGCCGAAGAGCTCCCGAAAATTCTTTGGGCTTACCGAACTACAACCCGAACGGCCACAGGAGAAACTCCGTTTTCACTCGCTTACGGCTCGGAAGCAGTCACTCCCGTCGAAATCGGATTACCTTCGGCTCGAATCACCTTATTCAATGCAGAAGAGAATGAAGAACTCCTTGCACTCGGACTCGACCTTCTGGACGAACAAAGGGAAAGGGCGAGGCTGCGCACGGAGGCTCGACAACGACAAGTGACTCGGTTCTACAATACCCGAGTTAAGATTAGAAGATTCCGAAGGGGAGATATGGTTCTTCGGAAAGTGTTTTCCAACACTAAGGAGTTTGGGTCGGGTACACTGGGACCCAATTGGGAAGGACCCTATATCGCTCGGGCACCATTAGACCAGGAACATATCAGCTAGAAGACTTAAACGGACAGTCATTGCCTCATCCATGGAACGCTGAACACCTCAAGGTCTACTATCCTTAGCTTGCTATTTGATGTTTAAAGACCCCGAGGAAGAGTAAGGCCGAGTCAAATGAATAAAGACATGCTTTTTCATTCGTCCGAATATGTGTAAGTACAAAAGCAACCGAATACATCGAAGCGAAAGAAATATATACATATAAAAAAAAAAACCAAAGTCTTCATGCGTCGGCCCCGTCCCCGGCAGTTGTGTCTTCAGCGGCGGCGTCCGGATTCTCGGACTCTGAGGCTGCCCCGCCTTCGATTTCTGAAAGGTCTTCTTTATATCCTTGACGCATTCCATATATCCGCTGAACAGGCGATCCCTCTCGTCCTCAAACTCGGCCGACTCAAGGAATGCTTGGACGGCCTGGTCCCTAGCCGTCTCGGCCTCCCGAGTCTTCTCCTCGGCCTGCTGAATGCGCTCCGCCGCCTCAAGCTTAGCCCGAGCTAAGTCATCCGCGCACGAAGCATGGACTGCCAGAACTCGCTGATTCTCCTCTTCGGCTTTGGAGAGTCGAACCAGTGCCTGAGCGACCTCTGCCTTCGCTTCGTCCAGGGCCCTTCTGGAAGAAGCCGCCTCGGCCCTCGCGTCTTCGGCAGCTTTCCGAGCAAGAGACGCCTGTCAGGACGCCGACCCGGATCTCGGCCTCAGACAGAAGAGCCTGCAGCCGATGAGTTGAGGATAGCTCCTTGCTGGCCTTGATTAAGCAAGGAGCGAGTTCAAAAAGCATCCGGGCAGCGTGGCTGACGGTCTGCGACGACGGGGCGTTGTAGAGTTTCACGAACTCTCTTTCACACCCATGGGCCAGGGCCCAAGGAACCATCCCCGACACCACTTGCTGCAGGATTGACGGCCCCTCCTGGTTCGTCTCTTCCCCTCGGGAGGACGCAGTCCTCGTCTCTTCCTCTCCCCTTGAGGTCGCGGCCCCGGTCTCTTCTTCCCGACTCGGCACCGTCGTCTCAACGCGCGCCGAGTCAGGTGCCGCCTGAGGATCCGAAGCAGCAATCGCCGTCTCTTCCGCCCTTTCGTCCGGGTCGGGAATCACGACGACCGGAGGGGCAGAAGAGCTCGCTGGCTCTTTCTCCTTCCGCGGCACCCTCTGCCTCTTCGGTGGCCGAGGCTCTGAAAGAAGAACTGACCGCGGAGGTGCCTTCAACTTCGTGACTGGTCTAAGGGCAGGACGAGCTCCGGTCATCTCCGGTTCGGGGACAATCCTTAGGTTGGGACGAGCTTCGGGCAGATCTGTAGAAACAAAAAAAGGAGGGGGAGAGTAAGGCGAAGTAAGTCAGGGGAAATTTGGAAAATTCAGAAGATTCGTTCTTAATTACCTGTAACTTCCGAGTCCAGACCTGCAAGGTGAAGGCGCTCCGGCTGTAGAAGCACCTTCCAAGACCTGTCCCTCGGATCCAACGACTTCAACTCTTTGATCCGAGCCGAGGCAGTGCTGCCGAGCTTCGGCTTCTTCTTCGGAATATCTGCCAGACATAAGTTCGTCAGCTTCAGGGTATTAAGAAAAAAAAAAAAAAAAAAAAACCAAGTCACCTGCTCTTTGGAAAGTCCGAGGGACACGAGCCTCGTGGGACCCGGACTCATCCGTCTCCCATCGACCACATGCCCAGAACCAACGCTCTTTCCAATGTTTGTTGGAAGTAGGAGGGTCGGTTATCAGGGAACCGCCTCCGCCTCGCCAAGCAGCAAAGACGTAGAAGCCAGGGTAGTTCGGATTTACCCGCACTTGGTACAGGTGGAGAAACTCGTCGACTGTGAGCGGTGGCTGTTCCATCTCAGCCCACAACACCGCACATCCGAGTAAGTTCCTCCACCCATTCGGGACTATCTGCCCCGGGGCAATCTGTATGCGAGATAAAACTCCCCGGACGATGGTCTGAAGGGGCAGACGCAAGCCGCACTGCATCGATACTTGGTAAATTGCGACTGCCCCAGCAGGAGGGTGATCCGGCAGGTCATTCGGGCGAGGAAGATACGTGATGACCGACTCGGGGATATGATACCCGACTCGGATTCTGTCCAAGTCCGCCTCAGTCAAGACTGAAGGAACCGGACCGCTTAAATCTTCCCCCGATTCTTCCCCGACTCGGCCTGCGCCGATTCATCAGCAGGAACTGGGTCAGGGGTTCCTCCGGCGATTAAAATTTCATCTTCTTCCTCTTCATCTTCCTCCATGTCCCTTGGTAAGTTGGGCCTCCCCGGGCGGGTTAATAAGGATGACCCGCCACGGGAAGGAACGACGGAAGCAGGGCGCTCCGCCTGATCGTCGGTGACTCTCTCAGGCATACAAGCAGCGTTGGCATCCACTGCTATCTCCGTTAGTAAAGAAGGCGATTCCGCAACGTTCCAAAAACGTTGCGCTTCGCCTTCGTCTCCGGAAACTCCCACCTGGGGGCTTTGAGAACTCCTATCCGCCATTATTATTATCTAATAAAGAGGAAGGAGAAACTCACCGGAGAAAAAGGAACAGTGGCGGAAAGAAGCGCCGACGGTAAAGAGAGAAGAAATGAAGGAGATGAAAGGCTACGCAAATCCCAGAGAAAACGCAGAGCGAGAATGGCAAGAGCAGTAAAAGTTCGAAGTGTGGGACCCCTGACGTTTTATAAGGTCGCCCTACGGCGGAGACATTAATAGGGAAATGATTCGACGCCTGCATCGATTCCCCCACTCGACACGTGGCGCACGCCGACTAGCAACAATAATAGCTTTACTACGTGTCCAATCCTCATTGGCGGGACCTGCGATTTGAAGGCTGACGGCGCATACGATGTCAGAAGCTGAACCGTCCCCATCAAAGGTCTCAATGAATGCGCTTAACGACTACTTCTCGTCTCGGACTAAGTTATGAACCGACTCAAAACTCGCTACGCCTAAGTGTCATATGAAAACACTCGGAGTAAGGGGGCTTACTGTTGGGGACAAAACATACAAGTCCGCAGACTCGGACTAAATGCCTCGGGCCACCAAAGGATGTGTCAAATCCGAGGAGTTATTCGCTAGACCGAGGCAAAGGTTGAGTCGGCCCCGACGGGTAGGGTCGTCAGTGTCTCGGGCATGCTTCGGGCGGACCTCTTTATCGGATCGACCGTCACAAGATGAAGCCGCACTCCGGATGTCTTGGGATAAGATTCCCGATCCCGAAGCTCACGGGATCGGATGAAGGCACGAGACGGACACGATCCTGTTTCCGTGATCCCAGGAGAAGATCCCGTGATCCCAGGAGAAGATCTCGCGCACAATACCAGGAAGAGAATCCTCGTACGATTAAATGCCCCAGCAGCTATAAAAGAAGGGGGGGCCCTCACCTTGAGAGGTACGAAAACAAATTCCTCCTAAAGACTTTTCAATACTTTAAGACCCCGAGTCCAGGCCTGACTTTGGCATCGGAGGGTCCCCTGCGCTAGCCAGGGTCTCCTTTGTCCTTTCTCTGTGCAGGCATACAAGGGTCCAGGAGGACGAACCAGATAATTGCATCAACAATATATATATATATATATATATATATATATATATATATATATATCTCGAACAATCATCTATAAATGTTATAAAGTACCTTTTACCTCCATGGGTAAGAACATCATTTAGTTCACATGTGTCAGTACGCACTAGGTCTAATATTTGAGACGATCTCTCAACACTAGGGAATGGTTTCTTTATTATTTTAGACCGTATGCATACTTCACATTTATCTTTGTCACTATCATTGTATGATATTAGGCTGTTCTTAACCATGAGTTTTATGGTACTGTAGCCAATATGGGTTAGTCTACCATGCCATAATGTTACAGACTCAATCATGTAAGCAGAAGAATTCATTTCATTTAAAGAGAGTTTGATCATCCCATTACAAGCGTATCCCTTACCCACAAAGTTTCCATTCTTAGACAAGATCAGCTTGCCTGATTCAAACACAACCCTAATCCCAGGCTTGCTTAAGAAATCTCCTGAGACAAGATTCCTTCTTATGTCTGGGACATTCAGTACGTTGGTCAGGATTACCTTCTTTCCAGAGGTAAAGAGTAATTCCACGGTTCCTTTGCCTACAACTTTGGATCGTCCTTCATTTCCCATTTGAACCTCTTGACCATTGGTCTCATTTTCGTACGTTTTGAAAGCAGATCGATCATTGCATACATGGACTATGACACCTGTATCATACCACCAACCAGGGATTTTCTCTTGAACTAGGTTCACTTCTGTGATCATGTCTATGATTTCATCGACTACTGCATTAGCCTTTTTCTTAGGCTTTTTTCAGTCCCTACAGACTCGAGCAAAATGTCCGGTCTTGCCGCAGACATAGCAAGCTCCCTTAGGTTTGCCGTTTTCTTCTTTTGGATTTTCTTGAATTTTTCTTGATCTTTGTTAGGTTTAAGAGAATCAGTTTTCTTATAAGTATTATTTTGGGATGTCTTTTCTACTGCGTTCACCTTGGATGGGGATGCACCATTAGCGTCACCCTTTTTGTCTCGGTTACGAGATTCTTCTTCAATACAAAGATGCTTCTGGATTTGTTCTAGGGTGAACTCTTCGGATTTATGCAGTAGTTTCTTCCTATAGTCTTTCCAACTCGGAGGCAACTTTGCGATTATAGCTCCGACTTGAAAGAATTCAGGAGGATCGATTTTTATGGCTTTTATTTTATTTACAATAAGCTGCAGTTCTTGGATTTGGGCAAGCAGCGGTAGATTATCTACCATCGTGAAGTCAAAATACATGGCAATTAGAAATTTCTGTGTACTTTCCTTTTCAGCCTTGTATTTGTATTCCAGTGCGCTCCAAATTTCTTTTACTGATGTGGTCCCCGTGTACAAATCGTACAATCGATCAGAGAAAGTATTGAGGATGTGACCACGACACAGCAGTTCATCTTCTTTTCGCTTGATCCTAGCAGCGATCTGTTTTGGAGTGTCAGTGTCCTTTGCCTCATGCAGAGGCTGGAGAGTCGGGTCCAAGATGTAGAAGATCTTCATAGCGGTCAGCAGGAATTTCAGCTTGTCCTGCCATCTAGTGAAATTTGAACCATCGAATCGGTCCAATCGGATCAGATCCTGGTTCATCAGTTTGATTGATGCAACACTTTCGGTGTCCATAATCACGCTTTAAGATTGTTAGAAAAGTTTCTTTTGGATACACCGAAAATAAAAAATAGAAAAATAAAAATTATCACTGGGCTAAATCACGTATAAAATACGCTGTCCTTAAAGCGTAATTCGTCCCCCTTATCAACTGCTGATGGGTTACAGGCGAATTACTTTTAGGATAAGACAAACCTTATCTGGATCCAGTGTGCAGCAATCACGATAGGTTTACTATGGAACAATTTAACACAATAGATTTATTCTGGCAGACTTAGATGATAGAGATGTTAATAGTATTCTAAAAATGAAGCTATGGACTGTATCTGATTTGATGGGAGAGATGGTGTGTTGAGATGATAAAATCGGACTGGAATGGTCCAGTTTATATAGGCCTCAGGTTTAGACCCGTTGCTGTGTGGTATTCAATGGTCCAAAACGTTTGAAAAATGTTTCTGGTCGTTGTCCATTAATCCCAGACGTTTTTTGTCATTAGATCTGTAGATCTGACCGTTGGATCATCCTAGCTCGTCTGTTTTCGGACCGTTGTGGCTTTTAAGGTAGCCATCCGTTTAAGAAACGACTGGACATTTTAGATTTAAGATCCGACCGTTCTCAGTCACCTATAAAACCCAAGATCATTTCTAACATTTCAGATCCACACTGCCCTAAGGCTCTGACCAGATCCATAGCATCGAGGTCGCACCGTCTCGCGTAAGGTAGCGAGACTTTGCGACACAATGCGCACGTGCGAAGTGCAAAGTGCACCATCTAGCGCCACTACAGCCACACTGCCCACGCCCACGCCCTCGCCTACGCCCGGAACATGCAACCCATGTTTCATCTCCTCCAAAAAGCTCCAAGTAAGAATACTCTTCTCAATATCTCATATAAACCACAAAACTATTCTTTGCATTTTCGATGTGGGACAAAGCACACACACCACACTTTTTAATTAAAAATTCAAAAAAGTATTTTGGCAGTAAAATCCTGAATTTTTGAAAAATTTGAATTTTCATTTTTCAGTATTTTTAAACCACTAATTTTCAACAGAACTCCTATCAGGTCTTTCTTTATATTAGGTCGGCCTATCTAGAGACTGGCGTGTAGTCATCCGAACTTCGATTAAGGTCGGTTGATGAAAGTCATAAGACTGACCGATCTATAAGGACCGTCAGCATCATTCGATAATTAAACCGATCAAAGTTCCTTGTGATGCCATTGTGAACTCCACTTCATGTAACCCTTTAGCTCCTTCAGTATCTTCTCCAAGGAATCCATCCTTAGTCATGTGGTCCTTAGTTGTCCGATCTTAATGTTTAGTCAGACGGTCGGCTTTTCATTTGCTGGCCTTCTGCTTACTCCTAGCTCAATGAGCCATGCTAGGTGTCGGTCCAACCATCTCCTATGGGTTGGTCTATTTTTTTCGTAATAGGATGCATTATCTAGTTTGCATTTGGGTGCATTGTTTTAAGATTTAAAATTTTCTAAGGACACCATCTATACCGTGGATTTGGAGCTTAGCAGTTTTTGGTCACTGTAACTAACAGATAATCAACGGTTTAAATTTCAGCAACACTAAAAATAGACTCTATAAATAACATAAAAACACCATTTACCCAATTACAAATACCAGAAATTTTAAAAAAATAAAAAAAATCCGCAACAGGAACTACATAAAAACCACATCCAAACCGACAATCCTAACCAAAACCAAAAACCATTCAACCCCTTGTTGAAGACTCAAAAGCAAAACCCAATCCAGACTCCTACACTAATAATGAAAGCTGAGATCAAAAGGAAAAGAGATAGCTCCATCTCCATCTCCAACCATGATAGTGTGCCGTCCATACGGCAAAACAACATAAGCCGAGTCAGTCACAACACTGAAGCTCTTACATGCATCGAGCACGAACTTAACCGTCTTCGTCCCACCCTTAGCCACAAACACCCTCTCAAACCCGACCAGTTGCTTAGACGGAAGGCCCACGTAATCAGAAGTAGGAATGAAGTAGACCATCACGACATGGGCCCCATCTCTCGGTCCAACGTTCTTCACTTCGACTTCTAAGCTAATCACCTCATTGCATTTGAGATCGTCGACCAGCACGGCTGGGCATGGTGGCACGTACACGTCAGACTTGTGGGTGAGGTCGTGGCAATGCTGACCTGGAACCAGTTTCGTTACGAGAGACCTTTGAGTGGATTTTAGTGTGTAGTTGAACTGAGTGTAGCTGAGGCCGTATCCGAATGGGTAGACCGTCGAACCATTGAAGAATTTATAGGTTCGACCCGGGTAGCCGAATTCGTCGACGGGTCTAAGTTGCATGGATGTCATTGGAAGCTTGTCTACGTAGTCCGCGGTGTACCATGTAATCGGTAGTCTCCCACCTAACATTTGAGCCGTGATAAGTAACGAATCAGTACTTACAATAATCATCGGTGCCACAAGGGACATAACCCAAAAGATCCTAACCGTCAGATCCAATCAGTCGCAATACTAATCAGATGGCAACGATTCTGATCACTGTGATTTTGGGCTATGGGCCACCTTTCTACATTCAAATAGCTTAATTCGATTGGTGATGGCAGGTCCTGTAGGTGATCAGGACCATTGAGATAGTGGGCCACCATGTGGATTGGACTGATGATGAAACAGATTGGATGGATTTAGGGCCACATTTAAATTGTTTACTTGGATTGTGTTGTCCAAAGACAACGTCTGCGATGGCCCGTCCTCCTTCTTGGCCGGGGTATCCGGCCCACATGATGGTGCTGATTTTGGGGTTGTTCTTAGCGAAGGAGATATCCACGCATCCTGCGGACAGGATCACAAGAATGATGGGGCCCACCGCAACATTGGAGATCTGTGTGATCAGTTGAGTTTGGTAGCCTGGAAGGAGGAGATCCGTCCGATCAAGGCTCTCTGCCTCGATGGACAGATCCAATCCAACAAGAATGATGGTAGCATCAGCTCTCTTAGATGCTTGCACGGCATGATGAATGAAGGTGTCGTTCTTGCATGCCACGTCAGCACACCCCATATGGTAGTCAACGGTTGCGTAGGCGGAGAAGCCGTCCAACGGTGAAACGTACCGGCACGGAACGCCTAGATTAAGAGAAGAAAATAACGACGTATCAGTGGAATGGAGAAAAGAACATGTGTCTACCACGGTCAATCAGAACCTTTCATCATAGATCATCCACATAATGCAAAAGGATGAACGGTTCTGATTGTCTTTTCAAAGCAGATACATGCTATAAGAGATCATTTGGCTAACCTGCGTAATTTCCAATCATGACCGTAGTAGCATTTGCATGGGGCCCCACCACAGCCAGTTTTTTATACCGAGCGTTGCTCAAAGGCAAGGTGTTATTGACGTTCTCGAGTAGAACGATTCCTTGACGAGCTGACTCAGCAGCCAAATCAATGCTGTCCTTAGTACACACGTCGTCCTTTCCAAGTGACACGTAAGCAGGGTTCCCATCGAAGAATCCAAGCCTCATCAAAACCACGTAAAGATTCTTCAATGCTTTATCCACGTCAGCCTCTCGAGCTTTCCCTTGCTCGATTGCTGGTAGTGTGAAATTGGTGTAGTAAATTCCACAGTCTAAATCCAACCCTGAAATTAAAAAGAGAGAAATATATTAAACTCATTAATAAAAATATAATTAAAAAAATAGAAGATAATGCCACGTGGGTACCAGCTCGGAGAACTTGTGCGACCGCGTCCTCTTCAGTATCATCTAGCCATTTGTGACCGTGATGGATGACCTCGATGGAATCGCAATCGGAGACAATGTACCTACGATCGAAAACGTGAAATTAAAGTGGGCCACATCTGCATGTTGGATGATATGTGGTTGCTGTCCATTTTAAAACATTTTTGCTATCATGGCCCCATTTTTCTTACGGTTCATATCTCATTCACATGCAGCACATGGACGTACGAGTATTGTACCGTACATTATAAATGGCATGCAGAATATAATCAATTCAGATGATCGTAGCCACTCCATGGATGGTCAGTTGATAAAAAGAATGTCTCGGATAGGATGATCCTAACCGTTAAATGGCTTACCCGTGAAGATCCCATTCTCCTCTGATGGTCTCTGACAAGAGCTTTGGATCCGCGCACGTAGGGATTCCGTTCACACGGTTGTATGAACACATGACGCTGCTGACATCACCTTCCCTCACACACATCTCGAAGGGACGAAGGAATGTCTCCGCCATATCTTGCTCCGTTACCTTTCCAAAATTAATATAAGACGTTGATAATTCATAACCCATGTTTTTGATAGACACGCCACTTATGAATAATAAGAATCAAAGCCATAAAAATATGGATCACACCGTTAATCATCTATCAATTATGTGGACCACAGATGCAAATCAGGCCATAAAAGGAAAGCCATTGATTTCGTTACTGCAGTGATACCAATAATAAGTACACAAATAGCAGTAAGATCAAGCAATCCGAACCGATAATCACCCCAATTTACACTCACAACCACCTATCAATGGTATAGATCAAATAAAAACCTAAGAAATAAAAAAAACACAGATCTGATCAGACATGATCCGCTACTTTCTTGAGATCATCACCGTTTAAATTTTAATAATTTACTCACCCTTGCATCGAAATGGTAGCGATCCACGCCTTGCCAGTTATCAACATCATAAGCTGCATAATGCTTACAGCATGCAGCGACTTTCAACGGTCTAGAATTCAAGTCGTCGGCATCTTCATGGCCCTCCACATCCTGCAGTCCCCTGACGTAGTTAACGGCGTAGAGGCCCACCACGTACGGATCTTCTCCGGGTGTCTCTGTGATCCTTCCCCATCTTGGGTCTCTAACTACGTTGATGTTAGGGCTCCAAAATGTCAATCCAGCTAACCCTAGATTGTACATGGCCCTTGCCTCTGTTGAAACAGCCTACAACGTGATTAAGAAAAAAGAAAAAGTCAATAATCAATCTGATCCACTCATTGTGTGGACCACAATAACAAAACCAGTAGACGGCCAATGGTCTGATCAACCTCAGAAGTGAGATGGTGTGATGAACATTTCTAGGGCCAGCTTTTGAACGGTTTGGATTTCACAACATTTGGCAACGTTCGTGGGAAAGATGAGCTGTATGTACCAAGTTCCCATGCAATGACTGTACGTTCTGATTTCTCTTCGTGAACATGAAGAGGAGTAACAGTACGTAAATATCATCTACCACTGCATGGATGATCCAGAATAACTCGGTTAAAAGAAAAACCCTACTCATCTGGGTCGTTTTCAAATAGTGCCCGTTCAAAAACGAAAACCCACTTCCCTCTCTCTCTCTCTCTCTCTCTCTCTCTCTCTCTCTCTCCCCCAGCGACCGGCCGGCCGTCCCTCTTCTTCCCTCTCTCTCTCTCGTCCCTGTGGCCTGTCCGGTGCCCTGCACCGCTGATCCGCTGCACGCAAAGGGTGGAGATACTCGTCCGTCGTCCCTGCCCTACTCATCCGTCGTCCTTGCCCTGCACGCCGTAAATATCATCTACCACTGCATGGATGATCCAGACCGTTCATCAGATGAGGTCATTGATCAGTAAACAGAAATGGGTTATAAATAAACTTTTTTTTTTCCTGATTCAAATGCCCACAGCTAAATGGTTAGGACCGTCCAATACGTATGATTTTTAATCATGGCAGGTACAATGCTGTACGTGTAAAATGAACGGTTTGATCTCATCTATGCATGCCACGTGTATGATTTATGTCTAACAATGAGTATACCATCCTTACATTTCCTATGCTTTTCCATAAAAAAGTGTTGAATGATGCTGCCGTTAGAATAACTGTAGGAAAGCTTGTGGCCGCTGGCACTGATGTGTTGTCGAACCGAGTACCGGGCCCCACATTGGACACACCATGCAGAGCCTCTGACCACCATTCATACTTGGGTAGGCCCAGCCTCGGCACACCGTACGCTTTGTTTCCAAGCTGGGCCACCTTTTCAGCAAGCGTCATACTATCAACCAAGTCCTTGGCCCGAGCATCAAACGGCTGCGATTTTTCGCAGAACCGAAATGCCTTCATGTCAAGGCCCAATGAAGTAAACCATTCCGGATTACAAACATAGGTGAAGTCGGTTGCATCCAGGCCGTTCAAAACATGGCCATGTGGGGCAGAAGATGGATGGCTGGAATGGATGGTCCTGGAAGTTGTGGAAATGATAAGAAGAGAAAGGGAAACGAGAAGGAAAAGCTCAACGGTTGCCATTGCTCTGTGGATCAGTTGAAATGATATGGATTAGGGAGGGACTGATACATGTATTTATATACAGCTTTGGATAGGCTCTAATCGTAAGTGTTTTGTCTTTGGTCTTATCATGATAGCTCTAAAATAATTACAGATTGCTGTTTTAGCTGTCCATCAAAGATCATAAAATTGTCCAAAAAGGCAAAAAATCTAATTCCAGTTGGTGTATATGGGGTGCAGCCCGGCCTCATCGTACACGGTACGGCCCTAACTGTGGGGCCCACCTTGATGTTCGTATTGTATATCTACGCCGTCCACTAATGTTTCCAGCTCATTTGAGGATATGAGCCCAAAATTTGAGTGGATCCAAATCTCAGGTGGACCATGCAACAATAAACAGTGGTGATTGACCATGAGAAATTTCTTGTGGGCCACAAAAGTTTTTGATCAATCTTATTTTTCCTTTTTTTACCTTCATCCAGATCTTTGTGACCTTATCAACAGGTTTGATGGCAAATAAAAATTATGGTGGCTATTACGATGGGCCGTAGGATGTTTTTAATGGTGGGAGTTTAATTACCAATTTTTTCTATAGTGTGGTCCACATGAGAAATTTTATCTGCTTCAAGTTTGGGTCCATACTATAAAATAATCTGGAAAAATGGATGGACGGCGTGGATATATAATATATACAAAAATGTGGGCCCCACTGTGAGGGACGCACGGTGTCGTGTAAGGTCCGGCAGTAACTAATCCGCTCCCCGTGTAAATGGCCTTTAATCCGACATGGATTGGTTACTACCCCGCCTGTCACTAGCTAGTAACCTACATTTCCTCTGTGGGTCCACCATACATCCACACTGTCCATACATTTTCCCACATCATTTTTGGCTGCAAGCCCGTAAACGAGGTAGGTACGAGGCTCAAGTGGACCACACCACAGGAAGCGGTGATAATGAAACCAACCGTTGAAAACTTCCTCGGGCCCACCTTGATGATTAATTTCCATCGAACCTGTTCATAAAGTCACACACACCTGGATAAAGCTAAAAGATAAATATCAGCTTGATCCAAAACTTCCGTGGCCCCCCAAAAGTTTTTAATGGTATATGTTCAATGCACACTGTGTGGTCTACTTAGACCTCAAAACTTCCTATTTTTTGAGTTTTTATCCAAAAATGATATTTAAAAATTGATGGACGGTATGGATAAATGCATACATCATGGTGGCCCCTCAGATCCCCCGTCCATTCCTAGCTAGGGACGACTGAAGTAGTACCCAATCCGCGTCCAAAAAACCAAGCTATTCCTCCACGCATGTACTGACGGTAGAATGTGGGCCATCTTTTCTATCTCTGTCATGTGTTATGGCCCACCTCGTGAGTGGAACAAACTAATTCAAGGCATCTTATATGTGGGCCACATCTGATGAACGGTCCAGATACCACTCATTTGCAGCAAGTTCCCACGTGCGCCTCAAATCAGCTCTTCTGTCACCTGCATTACCGTACCATGTTTTCGGCTAACATGCCATTGCTGTGGGACATCAGTGCCACGAAGGAACGGTGGGCCACACCATGATGGTTATCTGGAACAAATATCAGGCCACAATCAATGGACCACAACGATCTGACTGAACAGGTGCGCCCCACCCATTTTATCAACACCGTCTATCTATTGTTTCATACGATTTTTTCATATGATTTTAAGATATACATGAGCCCAAAAATGAGACAGTTCCTGCCGTTGAAAATTTCTCAAAGACAACATATGTTTTGGATAAAGCTGATTTGGCATTTTCTCCTAAAAAGTTTTTAATGGTGGGCGTTCAATCATCGTGTTTCCTATAGTGTGGTCCACTTGACATTTGGATTTACCTTATTTTTAGGACCATGTCCTAAAATGAACTCTAAAATCTAAGTAGACAGTGTATGTACAATACATTGGTGCAGATTAGGTGTTACCAGGGTAACAGATTAGTGGGTGTTACCCTTACCGTGCACCTTGATTATATTTTGTATACTTTTACCATCTTGTTTTAGGACGCCATCCCAAAAATTAAGCACATCCAAACCTCAAGTGGACCAACGATGATTGAACATTCATCATTAAAAATTAACTTTCCAAGGCCCTTTGTAAGACTATCCGTAATGTTTATTTGTCACTCAATCCATAGAGAAGATTTAACACAACCGGCTGAAGGCAAAATAGAAAGATTAGCTTGGTACAAAACTTTTGTGACCTTAAAAGCTTTTAATTGTTATTCACCATATAATAGTGTGGTTTACTAATAGGGATCTGACATTAGAACAGCCTAGCCGGATTCTCCATCTAGTTCTATCATTCTCTTCATTTCGATTCAACCACAAGTTGGGACTGAATCATTCGACTAATGTATCTGTCTCTCTAGACTTGGGTCCAATTTGCAGTGGGTTCGCTTAGGTATCGGTCCGATCCTTTGATATTCAGAATCTTTTCAAACACTACATAGTCTCCAAACGTCATTAAGAGTATCTTTGCCAAATATGTAATAAGATCTCTATTCTTTAAGTGGGTCTCTTATAGTTGTACCAAACACACTACATCATTAATTAGTACAATAAACATGGCCAAGAGGCATTTTTTAATTCATTTTCTCGTTAAGGAAGATCAAAGAAGATAATCTTGAGCAAGAGTAAGTTTTATGCCAATATTAGTCCCATAATGTCAAAATATGGCAATATTTTATTGGTCCATGTCAGGCGGACCATGGCCACACCAAAGGAAATAATTGGGAGAGAAATGGCCACACCAAGGGAAATAATTGCGAGAGGGTGATTTTTGAGCCTAGGTTCTAAGCTTGAGATGACACACGAGTGGATTTCATATAAAAATCACGCGGAGCCCAAGAAAGTAGCCAATCCCTTGTTAGTAGTCCATCGAAAACCAGTAAGAAATGTAACATAAGGTAATATCCATCCATAATAGACATGCATCCAATGCATATAAGTGCACCTTTAGTGTATAAGAGCATTTGTAAGTGTTTGAGTTCAAAGCATCCAATGCATGTACGTGTATTTAAGTGCATGTAAGTGCATTTGTAAGTTAGCCTAAATGCATCTCTTTTATTGCCTTAAAAACAGAAATGTGAAAACAAATCCTAACCGTTCAACCCATTGTTGAACACCACAAAAAGCATATATATAATTTTTTTTAAAAAAAAAAAAAAACCCATAAAAATACATTCTCTCCAAACCAATCTCCTAATACGAAAAATCCACGTGGACAGGAACATAAAGGGCCTCATCACCATCTCCAATCACGACCGTATGTTCCCCATACGGCAGAACGGTGTAGGCCGTGTGCGACACAACCGCAAAGCTCTTACACACGTTCAAAGAAATCTTCCTCTTCCGAGACTCGCCGGCATTTACGAACACTCTCTCGAATGAGACCAGCTGTTTCAACGGCAAGCCCACGTAGTGCTTGGGTGGCTGTGTGTAGATCAAAACGACGTGGGTCCCATCCACATCACCGATATTGTTCACCTCAAAAACGATTTCGACGTTGTGGCTGCAATCTAGATCGTCGATCACGACGGCCGGGCATGGTGGTGCGTCCGTGCTAGGCGTGTAGAGCATGTCATGGCAATGTTGGTGTGGGGCCAGTAGCTGGGTGATGGAATTTTGAGAGTCGCACTTTAGGTTGTAGTTGAAGCGAGTGTAGCTGAGGCCGTAACCGAATGGGTAGACCGTCGAACCATTGTAGAATTTGTAGGTTCGGCCTGGGTAGCCCAGTTCATCGACTGGCCTGAGTCTCATGGATGTTATGGGTAGTTGGTCTACGTAGTCCGCGTTGTACCATGTAAGTGGTAGTTTCCCACCTGATAAAAATGTTCAAAAATAGTAAATATAATGGAAACGAATGAAAATGGGTTCCATGCAATATATGGATAAAATCCAGACCGTTCATCAGATGCGTCCTCATTTGTTTGGGCGGAGGTCAAAAAATCAGAGAGACCCAAAATTCAGGTCCACCACAACAACAGCAACAGTTGAGTTTTCCAGCTCGTTTGGACCTGACTCGACCCGAACCGAATGGGTGAGTAGTCTGTACCAAATAGGCTTTGCCCAGTCCGAACTCAAACTGAGTCGAGTTCGACTTACACAATAACTCGACCTAACTTCACACGAAACTTGATCCAGACAAACTCACTCGTTCTCAAGCCGACTCCCTTCTTCATCTCTCGATCCAAATTGGTGCAAACTCGAACCAACTCAGTACTTTTTTACTGGTCAGACTCGTTTCAGATTAGTCCAAGCCAAACCTGGATTCAGATCGGTTCAGACATGCTGGACTCGATAGCTAGTCAAGTCAAGCTCGGGTCAGCCCTAACTTGGTCCTTGGTCTGACGCGATGCCCAGCTCTATACATGGCCTAATTTTTGTGGCGGAGAATCAAAATGATAGAACGAAGAGGATGGACGGCTTGGATCTCATGCCAGAGAAAATGATCTGAGCCACCACTTGCAATCCTAACCGTCCATTTATTGAAAGTGAATGGTTGAACACTTACCAGGATTGTATTTTCCATAAACAACGTCTGCGATCGCCTGTCCACCTTCAGCGCCCGGATATCCGGCCCACAAGATGGCCTTGATCTTGGGATTGTTCTTAGCGAAGGAGATGTCCACACCTCCTGCAGAGAGGATCACGAGAATGACTGGACCAGCAGCGGCATCGGCAACTTTGTTGATCAGCTCGGTTTGGTAACCTGGAAGGAGGAGATCCGTCCGATCCCTGCTCTCGGCCTCAATGGACAGATCTAGACCGACCAAAATGATGCTGGCATCTTCATTCTTTACTGCATCTACGGCGAAGTGGATCAGCCACGAATTCGTGCACTTAACGTCATAACAGCCCCTGGCGAGATGCACTTCCCCGTACGAGGAGAATCCTTCAACGGGTGTGACGTACCGGCATGGAATGCCTGCGACGAACAGATATCAAAAAGACCATGTTAGTGGCACACTGCGCATAGTGCGTACGTTAAAATAACTGAGGACCCACTTTGCGCATTCATGATCAGTCCCGTTCAATAGGAAGAGCGGACGTTCAATAGTCATTCATCAAAATTGGATTCTTTTCACAATCAATCCTGACCGTTTGATCTCCTGTTTACATTCAAGTCAACCGTGGTGCTGACTCATCATACATGTTTAAAATCAGAACGATCAGAAAATCCTAACCGTCTATTACCTGCCTATCAAATATATGGTTAAAAGTAAAATAGAAATAAAACACGTAGGTTCATAAATGGGCATAGATGGACCATCTGCCTTTCGGGCCAGAAGATTGGACGGTTTGGATTGGTAGATTAAAAGGAGATTACCAGCATAGTTGCCGATCATGGCAGTGGTGGCATTGGCGTGTGGGCCCGTCACGAGGATCTTCTTGTACTTGGTGGGGTCCAAGGGCAAGGTGTTGTTCTCGTTCTTGAGGAGAACGATACCTTGCCGAGCTGCGTCAGCTGCCAGCTCGATATGCTCCTTTGTGCACACGTCATCTTTCCCAAGCGACTCGTATGCAGGATTTCCATCGAAATACCCCAATCTCATCAGAACCATGTAAAGGTTCTTCAACGCCTTGTCCACGTCACCCTCTCTGGCCTTCCCTTCTCTGATAGCTGGTAGAGTGTATTTTGGGTAGTAATCACCGCAGTCCAAATCCAACCCTACAAATAATAATAAAATGAAATTTCAGATGCCACGTGGCTGCCAATTGGGTAGTGAGTGCAGCCAACTGTGATGAAACAAGTGAATTCTGAATTTTCTCAATGGCATCAAATAGCTCTTGATAGCATCGAATGATCGGTCAATGATAACTCTATATTTGAAAGATCTAATACATCAACAACATAATGTATATGACTAAGTCCACACCATCTACATTGAAAACCTATTTTAATGCATGATTCAAAAAATACAGTGGATCCAACCATCGGATTAACAATAGTACAGAAAAAGTAGTGATTCACTGTTAAAAACTTCTTGTGGGAAGCTTTGGATCAAGATGATATATGGGTGGTCTCTTCATGTAGTTATTTGTGACCTTATCAACAGGTTGGATGGAAAATAAATATTTAGGTGGATTGTACGAGGTTTTTAATAGTGGGGATTCAATCATGACTGCTTCCTGTAGTGTGGTCAACCTGAGATTTTGGCATGCTTCATTTTTGGGATCATGCCTTAAAATGAGCTTTGAAAACAGTTGGAAGGTGTGGATTTAAGGAACATATATCAATGTGAGCACCACAATCAAGGGTTCCACTAGAGGTGGGCATCGAGTTGAGTCGGATCGGATTGGGTCCAACTCGACTCGATCCGATTTTTCAAGAACCTAACCCGAACTCGATCCGATCTGGGACCGAGTCCAGTAGGTCTAACTCGATCTGATCCAAATCCTTGCTGGTCTGACCCAAACCGAGTCCGACTCAGTCTGGAAAATTGAGTCAGATTGAGTTGAGTCTAGGGAGAGAGAGGGAGAGAAAGGAAGAGAGAAAGAAGGAGATGTGGGAAACCGAGAGAGAAAGGAGGATAGAAAGAAGGAGAGGACGGAAATCAGGAGAGAAAGAGGGAGAGAAAGGAGGAGAAATGGGTGGGTGTGACGCCTCCTTCGGGTAGAGAAAGAGGGGTTAGGGTTCGTTCGGTTCGGGACGGGTAGAGAGATGGGTAGTAAAAAGTAAAAAACATATATGCAAAAAACTTATATATAGGATCTGACTGGATCGAGTCAGATCTTATAAGTTTTTTACATATATTTTTTTACTTTTTACTACACATCTGTCTACCCGTCCCGAACTGAACAAACCCTAACCCATCTTTCCCTACCCGAAGGAGGCACCAACCCATCTCTCTTCCTTTCTCTCCTGATTTCCCTCCTCTCCTTCTTTCTCTCCCGGTTTCCCACATGTCCTTCTTTCTCTCCTCCTTTCTCTCCCTCTCTCTCCAGCTAGGCTCAACTCGATCCGACTTGATTCGGTTTCCCAAACCGAGTCGGACTCGGTTGTCAGCCCTGCTGGACTCGGTCTCGAATCGAATCGAGTTCGAGTTAGGTTTTTTAAAAACCAGATCGAGTCAAGTTGGACCCAATCTAGTCCGATTCGACTCGATGCCCACCTCTAATGGTGGGCCAATGCTTTTTAGGACTTTGATGTGTCTGATACAACTCGTCCGAGTTAACTCGGATTCTAAAATTCCTCATGATACAGTCAGATATACTGAGTAAGCCCTGACTCGGTGAGTCACAACTCAAGTCAGGACATGATGAGTCACAACTCACGTCAGGACATGATGAGTCAAAACTCGCCCATTCGCCTAATGGGTCGATTCGAGTCAAGGCCGAATGGACGGACGCGATTGATAATTAAAGATAGCATGACCAATCCCTTTTTCCCTAGTATTAAAAGTAAAAATTAGAAAAATCAAAATTCAAAGGACACATGGGCGATTGGGTGCTTGCCAGCTCGGAGAACTTGGGCAGCTGCTTCCTCTTGCGTTTCGTTCAACCATCTATGATTGTCGTGCATGACCTGAATCGAATCACAGTCCGAAACAATGTACCTGTTTGGATGATCAATCAGATCAAAGTAAATTATGAAAAAAAAAAAAAAAACACAATTAATCTGGGCTGTCAGTTAGCTTATAAAAAAATCATATTAATTGGATGGATCTGACCATCCAATATCTAGCTTATAAAATGGATGGTTGAGATCGTTTATGGAACAATTGTTCCAGTAAACAATCATACCCATCAATTTGTTGGCTCCAATACAGATTATTTATCAGATAATCCTAACCGTTGATCAAACAACCATCCAATCCAATTGATTTTAAAAGGGTCTACCATAAAATTCATGTTGTATCTAATAAATGGATTTGATATGTTTGATTTTCATTACCCATGAAGATCCCACTCATCTCTAATCGTCTGTTTCAACAGCTTTGGATCCGCGCATGCTGGAATGCCATCCACGCGGTTATATGAGCACATGACGCTGCTAACATCCCCTTCTTTGATACACATCTCAAAAGGACGAAGAAATGTCTCCACCATATCTTGTTCAGTCACCTTTAAAAAGATAATAATAACATAATTAACATTTAATAAAAATTTATAATAACTTAGATAATAGTGGGCCCCACTTATAATTGATGGAATTGACAGTAGATTGCTTATGGGCTGTGGTATCTAGGGCTGTACGAGAACTGAGTTAGCTCAGTTAGCTTGTTCGACTCGACTCGAAAAAGTTCGATTTGACTCGGTTTGAAACTGAGTTTAAGTTGAGTCGAGCTCATTTTTTAAGCTTGAAAAAATTTCGAACCACGTTTGAGCTTGGCCGAGCTCAACTTGACTCGGATTGAACACGGATCGAACCAATTCGGTGACCCGGTTACTTTGATAATGATGAAATACCTGCAAAGTCACTGATGTTATTTTACATACAGTGAGAATTTAAATGTGCAGTTCAAGTATTTGTGAAAATGCCGCACATGCGAACTTGGCTCGATCTTGGCTCAAACTTGGCATGAACTGGCCCGAGATGTTGATCGAACCGAGCCGAGCTGACTAGTGAGGATCGAGGACCGAGCCGAGCCGAGTTTGAGTTGGGTCAGGTAGTGGCCGAGCCGAGTCGACTCGACTCATGTACACCTAGCTGGTATCACTGCCCATGTCCCTTATTCAAACAGGTGGGCCACTCTTAGAGATCATTACCCTTGCATCGAAATGGTAGCGATCGACGGTGAGCCAAGCATCCACGTCGTAGGCAGCATAGTGCTTGCAGCATGCAGAGACCTTGAGTGGTCTAGAATTCAAGTCATCCACATCATCACAGCGCTCGACGTCCTGCAGGCCTCTCACGTAGTTAGCAGCATAGCGGCCCACTACAAACGGATCTTCGCCAGGCGTCTCTGTCGTCCGTCCCCAACGTGGGTCCCTCACCACATTAACGTTAGGGCTCCAAAATGTCAAACCAGCCAACCCTACATTGTACATGGCCCTAGCCTCAGTAGACACAACCTACAAACATCAAGAAAATTCAGAATCAAAATGTAATTCTAAAATGAACTTTTCAAAATCCAAATTCCAAAACTGCATCTAGATCCGTGCCGCCATGTAACATTTTCTTACCTGGCCTATGGTTTTCCACAGCGTCTCATTAAAGGATGCCGTTGTGAGAATGACGGTTGGGAAGCTCGTGGCAGCAGGGACGGTCTGATTGAAATGGGTCCCGGATCCGACGTTGGAGACGCCATGCAACGCCTCTGACCACCAATTGTATTTTGGTAGACCGAGACGGTGGGCCCCATTGTTTCTGTGGCCGAGATTCTGCACTTTCTCAGCGACCGTCATTCTATCGACTAAGTCCTTGACACGAACATCGTACGGTAGGGATTTATCGCAGAAGGAAAAGTCGGCCATGTTGTGGCCCAGTTCGGCATAACGTGTAGGGTCACATATGTGGTTGTAGGCTGTAGAAATGGTGAATAGAGAAAGGGAGAGGAGAGTAACGAAGAGAGAGATGGTAGCCATTTCTACTTCTATCCCAAAGGAGAGAGCTGGATTAGAAAAAAAGAATTTGGTGATGTATTTATACACTGATATGAGTGGGTGATGATAATCTAACTTCTGATTTCAGCTTATCTGTAAGACTGTGACTTGTTAGATTTTTTAAAATATCAAGTCTCCTCTTAGAGAAAAACATGGGATTTATTCTAAAAATTCAAACTCGGATTGAATATTGTAACACACACCACGTGGAAATGCGTGTGGGACCCACCATGATGTATGTGTTTTATCTACGCCGTCCATCCATTCTTATAGATCATTTTATAAAAGGGACCAAAAATTAGGTAGACTCAAATATTATGTGAGCCACACCATAGGGAAGAGTGGTGATTGAACGGTCACCATTAAAAACTTTTTGGGGCTACATTAGTTTTGGATCAAGCTAATATTTGTGTTTACCCTTCATCCAGGTATGTATGACCTAAACAACATGTTGGATGGAAAATAAACATTACAGTGGGCCTCAGGAAGTTTTCAAGTATTACCGTTCAATCACCACTGTTTCCTGTTGTGTGGTACACTTGAGAATTGGATCTGCCTCTTTTCTAGCGTAATGCCATAAAAAGTACTGAAAAAATGTATGAAAGGTGTGGATAAAACAAATACATCATGGTTAACTACAATCAGAGTCCGTAAACCGAAAATTCTTATTTTACTAAATAACGCCTCTTACGTATTTTAGCAAATAATGCCTCCTGCGAACTGAATGAACAGAAGGGCAGTGTCCTACTGTGCTTACGGAACTTCCTGCGCTCGGAAGCTATGTGGGGCCCACCTTAATATTTTTGAGAAATCAACAACGTCCATCCGTTTTTCCATCTAATTATACTTTATGAGACTGAAATAAAGGTTGATCGAAAACTCAAATGAACCACACGAGAGGAAACAGTGGTAATTAAACGACCACGATTAAAACATTCGTAGGACACAGACGTTTTTTTATCCGCATAAGATTTTTGTGTTTTCAGTTGAGTGACCTTATGAACGGTTTGGATGGCACCTAAACATTAAGGTGGACCCCGGGAACGTTTCAATGGTAGGCATTACTTTCCCCACTTTTTCTTATTGTATGGCCACTTGAATTTTTGATGCACCTCATCTTTGGTCTACTGCCTAAAATGAGGTGAAAAAACGGAAGGATGGGGCAGATTCTCACAAACATCACGGTGGGCCCACTAACTTCCGAGCACAGGAAGTGCCCATGCAATCTACATCATCCGCGAAAGGGTAGCAGATTAGGTGCAGCCCCGGTCTCACCCAAGACAGTGCCGCCCTGACCATGGAGATCATGTTCATGTGTGTTATATATACACACACACACACACACACACACACACGGAAACGCTCACCTGCGAACTAGTTCGTACGTACTACGTACGAACTTTTTTGAGAACCCATCATACGTGATGTGGATCCAAAATCTGAACCGTTCATGTGAAGCAGAACCTCCTGAAACCCCTTACGCCCAAGTTTTACTTTGATCTAAAACTTTGATGGGCCATGAGAAATGAAAACAGTTTCCTCCCTTGATTTGCATTTCTCTTTGCTATGGCCCACCAGAATATTATATCGGGGTGAAAATTTAATGCATGGGGTTTTATGGGATTCCGCATCACATGGACCGTTCAGATTAGACACCCATGGCACGTGTGCAAAGGTGCGCACGTCATGTTCATGTATGTATGTATGTATGTATATATATATATATATATATATATATTGTATATCCACTCCATCCATCCGTTTTTATATCTCATTTCATGGCATCAGCCCAAAAAGGAAGAATATTCAAGTCTCGGGGGGACCACACCATAGGAAACAATAATAATTCATCATTAAAACTTCTTCTAGACCATGAAAATTTTGAATCGATATATATATATATATGGAAAAGGTTCTATATGGTCGAGCTCATGGGAACTCCCCATGAGATCGAGCTGTGTGGGCCCTACCGTGATGTATGTCTAAAATCTACCCCATCAGTCAGATGCACCATTCCATAGTGGGCCTAGGGCTTAAAAATCAAAGTCAATCCGTGATTTTTGTGGACCACACCACATACAAAAGTTGAGAGGGGTTATCCTCCATTAAAACATTCATAATCATTTTTTGGGCCCACCAAGATGTGGTTCACAAATCCAGCCCATCCATTATGTGTGTCCCACTTGGATGAAGGGTCAGATCAAGTTTCAGACGCATCCAAATTTCAGGTGGGCCCCACCAAGTACTTTTATATGCTTTAGGCATGTCTTCACATGATTTTAGATGGTATGGCCCACCAAAGTTCCGTTTACAGCTGACTTTTGGGATATCCCTGTAATGACCCAGAAAATTTCGTGCAAAGACTCGAGTACTACCTCAAATTCTTTAGAACTTATTTGTGGGTTAATTAGTGACTTCTGACAGCCCAAAGCAGGCAAAAGAGTTACGCTGATACGAGGCGGCGACCGCTTGAGTTTGAGGTTGGAGACCATGTATTTCTTAAGGTTTTTCCTATGAAGGGAGTCCTGCGGTTTGGTAAGAAGGGAAAGCTCACGCCAAGATTTATTGGTCCATTTCAAATACTGGATCAAGTGGGAGCGGTAGCGTACCGCCTTACTTTGCCCACACCACTCGTGGGCGTGCATAACGTATTTCATGTTTCTATGCTGAAGAAGTACGTTCTTGATCCTTCGCATATTATCAGCTGGGAGCAGGTGCAGTTGAGTGAGGATGCCACATATGTACTGCGACTGACACATATCATAGACAGGAAGGAGCAGGTATTGCGTAGCCAGGTTATCCCTCTTGTGAAAGTACTGTGGACGCATCACAGTGAAGAAGAGGCTACTTGGGAGACTGAAGCTGATGTTAGAAAGAATTACCTTCAGATCCTTGAGGAGTATGAGAAGGTACGAATTTCGAGGATGAAATTTTTTCTTTAAGGAGGGTAGATTGTAATGAGCCGAAAAATTTCGTGCAAAGACCCGAGTACTACCTCAAATTCTTTAGAAGTTATTTATGGGTTAATTAGCGCTAAACTCGATTGCTTGTGAATTAACACCAATCACTTTAAATTTGATCTGCAAGGCTCAAAACCTGTAGAATCGTTAGCGCTATGTTACCCTGAAATCTAGGATTCAACGCTAAATCCAGTTGCTCTCGGGAGTACTTGGAAACTTTGTATCGGACCTGGACCGCGCGTCCGAAGTCCGATAGCGATGATCTTAGATAATTATGATCGTCTTGTTGGGCTTGACCATCACCTCAGAAATTAAGTCCAGATGATGTCCTAAATCGATTTGCTTGAGTTCGGAGTGAAGAGTGTGAGAAAGGTGGGAAATTAAATATGGATTTATGAAATCTGAGTCGTGTCGCTTGCGCGACGATTTTAAGCAATCTGACCGTTGGATTCTGGCCCAAATTTACCTTCGGATCAGGGAAGATGGCCCAGGCATGTCATATTGCCGGTGGACCTGATCGAGTTTCGGTGACTGTTGAATTGAGATTGGTACGCTATGAGCGATATATAAATCTGATCGGCACTAAAACTCAGCCTGAACTAGATCCATGGTCAGTGAGCTTAAGTCCGATCGTACGTGGAAAATGGACCACCAGAAGCGCTCCGTTGGATCGAAATAGACCCGATTTGGTTATAACCTAAGTATACCTTGGCCATGGGGCTATTTTCATCATTTTTAGGCCTATATAAAGACCTTAAACCCTCACTCTCAAATTCCATACGAATTTCCTAAACCCTAGCTAAGAGAGAGAGAGGAAAAGAGAGAAAAAGTGAGAGAGAAGTTGGTGAATCATCTTGAGATTCTTCCCTGTTACTCTGCGTACCTAAACCATCACTTCTGAATCGTTATTCCGGCGATTCTAAGTTCATTCTTGGGTAAGTCAATCAAACTCTAACCTGTTTTGGAGCTTAGAATAGTCTAAGTGTTGATGTAGCTCTTTTATTCATGCCTTAGGTTATCTAGTCGCCGTTGACGAAGACTTATTGTCTGAATCAGATCTGTTGCGCACTTTCTGGTTTAAGGTGCGGACTATATTCGTATAGGTTATGGTTTTCAAGGATTTTAATGTCAGATAATGGTTTATTATTGTTGTGGGTGCAATTTCACATGCTAAATGTGACGTTTATATTGTGTTCCTGATATGTATGAGCTATATTGAAATTTGTGTATTCCTTGTATATGTAGAAGTATCGTATACGTATGAAATACGAACATGCGTTTGTCATGATTACTTGTCGTGTATTCGTGCTAGTTGTATGTGTATCAACTCCTTGGCAAAAGGAATTGTCTAAATGTGTGTTATCACCAACATACATTATGTATGTTGGAATATGTAGCCTAAGTGTTTGTAAAAATGTCTGAATGATCTAGTGTGTAATATATTATCCTATTTACGGGCGTTGAGAAGAGATTCTCAACTATCTTATTGATGTGTATGATTTCTTACATGCAATTTACATTCTTTGTTGTTTAACTTCAGACTCTACTTATGTGTAAATCTATGTTAAGTTGATGTTTATCAAATGCTCACATACTGTATGATTAGAATTGTTGATCCATTACTGTTCTGAATTGCGGGTATGAATATCTGTTATACTTGAATGTGTTTGGGACTATGAAATAGTCCAGGAAATCGGTAATAGATCTTGAATTTGTGGTCGAGGTTGTTTTTGTCACGTAGGACGTGTTTGACGAACCCGAGTCGTATTAGGGTTGACGGCAGTGGTTTGGCCACACGGAGTGTTTGCGCACTCTATGTCGTTCAACTCAACGTGCGCTTGTGCTAATCAGAGTGCGTAAACCAGAAATTCTTATTTTACTAAAAACCGCCTCTTACATATTTTTGCCAAATACTGCCTCCGACGAACTGAATACACAGAAGGGCGGTGTCCTACCGTCTATGGAACTTCCTGCGCTCGGAAGCTATGTGGGGCCCACCTTAATATTTTTGAGAAATCAACAACGTCCATCCGTTTTTCCATCTAATTATGCGTTATGAGATTAAAATAAAGGTTGATTGAAAACTCAAATGAACCACATGAGAGGAAACAGTGGTAATTAAACGACCACCATTAAAACATTCGTAGGACCACAGACATTTTTTATCCGCATAAGATTTTTGTGTTTTCAGTTGAGTGACCTTATGAACGGTTTGGATGGCACTTAAATATTAAGGTGGACCTCAGGAACGTTTCAATGGTAGGCATTACTTTCCCCACTTTTTCTTATCGTATGGCCACCTAAATTTTTGATGCACCTCATCTTTGGTCTACTGCATAAAATGAGCTGAAAAAACGGATGGATAGGGCAGATTCTCACAAACATCACGGTGGGCCCACTAACTTCCGAGCGCAGGAAGTGCCCCTGACGATGCAATCTGCATCATCCGCGAAAGGGTAGCAGATTAGGTGCAGCCCCGGTCTCACCCAAGACGGTGCCGCCCTGACCATGGAGATCATGTTCATGTATGTATGTATGTATGTATATATATATATATATATATATATATTGTATATCCACTCCATCCATCCGTTTTTATATCTCATTTCATGGCATCAGCCTAAAAAGGAAGAATATTCGAGTCTTAGGTGGACCACACCATAGGAAACAATAATAATTGATCATTAAACACTTCTTCTGGACCACGGAAATTTTGAATCAATTATATATATATATATATATGGAAAAGGTTCTATACGGTCGAGCTCATGGGAACTCCCCATGAAATCGAGCTGTGTGGGCACCACCATGATGTATGTCTAACATCTACCCCATCAGTCAGATGCACCATTCCATAGTGGGCCTATGGCTTAAAAATCAAGTCAATCCGTGACTTTTGTGGACCACACCACATACAAAAGTTGAGAGGGGTTACCCTCCATTAAAACATTCATAATCATTTTTTGGGCTCACCGAGATGTGGTTCACAAATCCAGCCTATCCATTATGTGTGTCCCACTTGGATGAAGGGTCAGATCAAGTTTCAGACGCATCCAAATTTCAGGTGGGACCCACCAAGTGCTTTTATATGTTTTAGGCATGTCTTCACATGATTTTAGATGGTATGGCCCACCAGAGTTCCGTATACAGCTCACTTTTGGGATATCCCATAATTTAAAGGGGACCCATCAAATGCACTTTGTTGATGTTCAACATACATCATGGTGGGGCCCACACAGCTCAACCGTATAGAACCTTTCCCCCCCCCCCCCCCCACACACACACGCACACGCGCGCGCACACACACACACATATATATTCTCTTCCTCCAGGTTTGTGTGACCTTATCAAAAAGTTGGATGGCAAAGAAACATGATGGTGGGCCTTAAGAACTTTTCAATGGAAGGCATTACGTCACTATTAATTTTTTTTATTTATATGATTATTATTTAAATTTTTTATATTTTTCTCTATGATTTAGGAGCTATTATCTGAATACATTAAAAATTAACAAGCTCAAATAGCTTATAACTGATAGGTTAGAATTTTAGAAAAAAACATAATCCAAAAGAATTTAAAATTCTAACAAATACTAAGGTTATTTGATACACTGATTGAATATGACACTTGATGTGCACTCAATTGAAACAGTTACACATTAATTGAATAACCCCTTAACAAGAGATTTAATCTATTTATTATTTTAGTTCTTCAATGTAGATAACATGGAAAAAAAGGTGACATGATTTATTTAGTCATGAATTAAAAAAAAAACAAATGATAGAAGATGGATGGTTGTAATTGATGTACAATCGCCTCAATATACCATACTTTGCAGGTAATGTTTCGATGAATTCATCCATCCATCTGACATAGCATGGATAGCATATGTTCCAAAAAAGGTCATGATTCAACAAGGGGCTCTTGGCATCGAGGTGCAGAGCTTGTGTCAAATATCCCCACGGATGGAGTGAGCATATGAGGGGTGGCCCTAGCTTAACCCAAGATTGTGCGGCCCACCTTGATGTATGCATTTAATATCCATGCCTTTCATCCATTTTTTTTCAAATCATTTAATAGCATAGGCCCATAAATGAAGTAGATTTAAATATCAAGTGGAACATACCGTATTGCGAAAGCTTATGAGATTTTCTAGGTTTCAATGATATTTTTCTAAACCTTAACTGTCAGAGCACCTTAAGTTAGGTGATCCATTAAAAGGTATGGACCATTACTCCTAAGTTATCTTTTATCGACCCTTAGGGTCTCGGTTAATGATTCTTTATTGTGAATTACTTATCGTAGGATAGCATGACTACATCTCTGTTATTATTACAAATCTTGTCACTTGTTCACATGCTCGATGAAATGCCTGAATGAGTATGCTTACTGATTTTATGATTTATGTATAATCTCGGTATGATTGGTTAGTGATTATCTAATTATTAATTTGACGTTATAATTATCCTTGATGATGGGCTAGTTAACAAATCATCCATATAAGGGGTGACCCATATTGGGTCGACCACCCTAGGCTCGTTTGATTAACCGGGGTTGAACATGAATGATTGATAGTAGTAGGACTACCCAGGATGCTTTGTACCCAATGCTAATTGTACTAAGGTTCTCCCATGTCAATCAGATTAGCTTAATGCCTGCCTGATCATGTTATATTCATAATGTGTGATAATTACCAATTGAATCTAGAATACCATTTTTTCCATTGAATGAGTCTACTTATAACCATTGGCACTGCGATCCTACAAGACTCATGAGTTGAGAATGGTGGTATGGGATACAGTGTTTGAGTTATCAACTTACGTTGGGGTGATGAACCTTCATATAATGTGTATTGAGTAATGATGATAACAACTTGCTTATTATGTATAATTAATTAGGATAATAAATTCAAAACGGATTAAAGGACACAGGTGAAAGAGCCGCTATAGTCATTCCGAGTTTAATTATCTAGTTGAGACTAGTGATACAACGTAGGTAATCTACCTTCTCTAATATTCTAAATGAATAGGACTTAATAGAACCACCATTCAAATTTTGGGACCACCCATATATACCTGGGTCCATAGGCAACATAGTTTTCTACTATGAAGGTTACAACTGGGACCGGGTCTGAGTACAACTGGGACCAACTAAGGAACAATGATTGGATCCAACCTAGCCCATTATGACATTACTCAGAGATGCAATGTTTAATATGATTGGAAGGATAAGATTTTTTAAATTTTGAGATAAAATTCATATTTTATTGACAACAAATACTATTTTAATAAATTTTATATCTTATAGGGATAGTTCAGTTGGGAGAGCATCAGACTGAAGATCTGAAGGTCGCGTGTTCGATCCATGCTCACCGCATTTTTATTATGAACGGTTCAGATTATTTTAAGAATTATTCTTAATTCATTTTTTATCTTTAATTAGATGGTTCAGATCTTTTTTTACCATTGATCATATGATGAGATTTTTTTCAGGCCATTGATTAGACCGTTGGGATTGTCCCAACACTGTAAATTTTTTGCACTTGTATACTACCAGAGTATCTGAGTTAATTTGATTTTCATTTTTTTAGTATGTGGCGGGGATAGCTCAGTTCGAAGAGCGTCAGACTGAAGATCCGAAGGTCGCATGTTCGATCCACGCTCACAGCATTTGATCATTAAATAGTCAGTAAAATTTGATTCTGACCTTTTTTATCTTTTCAACCTTTCTTTTGAACGATTTAAATCTTTTAGACAGTTCATGATTCACATGATCGATGAAATGTTTGAGTGAATATGCTTACTGATTTTATGATTTATGTATAATATCGGTATGAGTGGTTAGTGATTATCCAGTTATTGGTTTGATGATTATAATTATCCTTGATGATGGGCCAGTCAGCAAATCATCCATATAAGGGGTGACCCATATTGGGTCAGCCACCCTAGACTTATTTAATTGACCAAGGTTGAACACGAACGATTGGTAATAATAGGACTACGCAGGATGCTTTGTACCTAATGCCGATTGCACTAAGGTTCTCTCATGTCAATTAGATTTTTTTTTTTCTCGTTGTTTTGTTAGCTTGTTAGTACACAACACTGTTAGTTCACACTTCATTGTTAGCCATCCCCGCTAAGGATCGATGCTAAGACCTCAGTGTTGAAACGAGGTATCTTTCACTCAGTCTACCAATTCCCCCCCCATCAATCAGATTAGCCTAATGCCCAACCGATCATATTATATTCATAATGTGTGATAACTGCCAATTGAATCTAGGATATCCTTGTTTTCATTGAATGATTCTACTTATAACCGTTAGCACTATGATCCTACAAGACTCATGAGCCGAGCATGGTAGTATGAGACAACATGTTCAAGTTATCGACTTTTGTTGGGGTGATGAGCCTTCCCGTAGTATGTATTGAGCAATTATGATAACAACTTGCTTGCCATGTATGAATGATTAGGGTGATAAACCCAAAACAGATCAAGGGACATGGGTGAAAGAGCCGCTATAGTCATTCCGAGCCTAGTTATCCAGTTGAAACCAGTGATACAATGAAGGTAATCTACCTTTTCCAATATTCTGAATGAATAAGGTTTAATAACTACTTGGTTAATCATCCATGCCAATTACATTGCACTAGAATAGGTTGTTGTGATTTGGTGTTGGAGTCGCGTAATGAGGAAGTATTGACATTTGCGAAATATGCGTTGAAGTTGCTTGTAAGGGAGTTCTAGATTGTAAGGTTTATGCGTCATTTTATAATAATATTCGTGCTCTTAACAAGAAAAATTAAGAAGTACCTATTTACCTGTTTTATCATTACTTACGTTAATTAAGTTGATAACATGTGTAACTTAGAATTAATGGAACTGCTGAGTTAATCATTCACTCCCATTCTGAGACAGTTTTTAAAACACCAACCAAACATTTCTATGGATGCGGGAGTTACTAAGTTGGACGCTTTGGAGGATGCGTATATGGATATGGAGGAGTTCTTCTACTTCAAACTATCAGACGGGCCATTGTAGTCGGCCCGCCGCTTGGTTGGATGCGGTGAATATTTTTTAAAAAAATGTTGGGTAGACTTTATATTTGACATATTTTAGTTTATTTTGGAACTGTATATTGGGCACTAGCTGTGGACCCCATATTTTGGATATATGTGCATTATTTTTTTTAATATATAATATTGCTTGTTTTAGATGCATTTATTTCAAACTATGTTGCACTGTTTAGCCTAGTTCTATGATTACTCGGATATCAGATTAAAAGCACCATTAATTCACATTTCCGCAAAGCATAAGTGACATCTGAAATATGGGATCGAGTTCGTGCTCGATCCATAAAATTCGAGGTGTTACATCCAGCTTTTGGCAGTTGTCTTCCCCTCGTTTGAAATCGGTGCTCGGAGCCCTCTAAACATATGAAAATGTGGAATTACCTTAGTGCCCAATTTAAGCCCAAAATTACAACCCATGCCACCTCATCCAACACTTTAGGTTTTTCCATATGGCTACTATTGATGCAAAAATCTAGTTCACCCTTGTCAAGCTCCTAGATTCGAGCACATGCACAAATGAATGACAATGGAGACCCTGGCTAGGGCAGGGGACCCTTCAATGTTAAAGTTAGGCTTGGAATCTGGGTCTAAGTTGTGTAGATGGGGTTTTGGGTCAAAGATTTTGCCTAATTATTTCATTATGTTGTAACGCCCCGTGTTTTTAGGATCCTAGTATATAACCCGTTTCCCAAAAACCCGAGTGTTAGCCTATAAAATCCAGTGTAAATTTGAACTATTTGTCATTAATCAGAGTTAATAACAACAAATTTAGAATAAACTATGTGTTAAATAAAAACATTCTGATCATCACCAAATTTCTAAATGTGGCGCCCATACAGGACTTATACAATCTCAAATAACAAAGTTCAGGTAAGCAAAAAACAAGAGTCTATCAACTAGTGGTGGGGATCGATGTGGGCAGTAGGGACCCCGCCTAGCTCTTCAGCTATCAATCTGCTCTAGCAACTCAGTGAACAGCATCGACCCACTTTATACCTACATCAACTGTTACGGTTTGATAGTGTCAATGACTATCACAGTGAGGAGCACCCTCTAAGATTGCGTACTCATCGTTCATAATCCAGTACAAATTGCTAGCCATGAAAATAGATATATTAAATAGGGCAATTCATAATCATGAGCATACATACAAAAATCAAGTTAATCAACACAATCTCATCATAAGCAAGATATAATAACAGTCGCAAGGTAAGGAAACATGTCCAGATACCCAACCAATCCACCATACGACTTTCTATTGCACCTGAAAGTCACATTGTACGTGAACTTCGCAAGATGGCTAGAAAATCGATAAGCGAACTTCAGCTCCACCCGAAAATCATGGTACAAGTGAAATCCATGAGGTGAATAGAAAGTCAACCTTCAAACTTCTTCTTCATCCGGAAATCATGTTGTACTTGAACTCCGCAAGATGGCTAGAAAATTGATAAGTGAACTTCAGCTCTATCCAGAAATCATGGTATGACTAACACCACAAGATGAAGAGACAAATAACATATGTAGGGTCACATATGTGGTTGTAGGCTATAAAAATGGTGAATAAAGAAAGGGAGGGGAGAGTAATGAAGAGAGAGATGGTAGCCATTTCTACTTCTATCCGAAAGGAGAGAGCTGGATTAAAAAAAAGATAGTTTGGTGATGTATTTATACACTGATATGAGTGGGTGATGATAATCTGGCTTCTGATTTTAGCTTATCTGTAAGACTGTAACTTGTTAGATTTTTTAAATTTCAAGTCTCCTCTGAGAAAAAAACAAGGGATTTTAATCTTAAAATTTGAACTCAGATTGGATATAGTAACACACACCACATGGAAATGCGTATGGGATCCACCATGATGTATGTGTTTTATTTACGCCGTCCATCTATTTTTATAGATCATTTTATACAAAGGGACCAAAAATTAGGTAGACCCAAATATTATGTGAGCCACACCATAGGAAAGAGTGGTGATTGAACGGTCACCATTAAAAGCTTCTTGGGGCTACATTAGTTTTGGATCAAGCTGATATTTGTGTTTACCCTTCATCCAGGTATGTATGACCTAATCAATAGGTTGGATGGAAAATAAACATTACAATGGGCCTTAGGATCAACAACGACCATCTGTTTTTTCATCTAATTATACATTATGAGACTAAAATAAAGGTGGATCAAAAACTCAAATGAACCACACGAGAGGAAACAGTGGTAATTAAAGGACCACCATTAAAACATTTGTAGGACTATAGACGTTTTTTATCCGTATAAGATTTTTGTGTTTTCAGTTGAGTGACCTTATGATCGGTTTGGATGGCACCTAAACATTAAGGTGGACCTCAGGAACGTTTCAATGGTAGGCATTACTTTCCTCACTTTTTCTTATCGTATGGCCACTTGAATTTTTGATGCACCTCATCTTTGGTCTACTTCCTAAAATGAGCTGAAAAAAATGGATGGATATGGCGATTCTCACAAACATCACGGTGGGCCCACTAACTTCCGAGCGCAGGAAGTGCCCATGCAATCTGCATCATTAAACACTTCTTCTGGACCACAAAAGTTTTGAACCATACACAAATGTTGAGAGGGGTTACCCTCCATTAAAATATTCATAATCATTTTTTGAGCCCACCAAGATGTGGTTCACAAATCCAGCCCATCCATTATATGTGTCCGACTTGGATGAAGGGTTAGACCAAGCTTCAGACGCATCCAAATTTCATGTGGGCCCCACCAAGTGCTTTTTATATGTTTTATGTATGTCTTCACATGATTTTAGATGGTATGGCCCACCAGAGTTCCGTATACAGCTGACTTTTGGGATATCTCAAAATTTAAAGGGGACCCATCAAATGCACGGTGTTGATGTTCAACATACATCATGATGGGGCCCACACAGCTCGACCTCATGGGGTGTTCCCATGATCTCGACCGTATAGAACCTTTTCCCGCATATATATATATATATATATATATATATATATATATATATATATATATATATATATATATATATATATTCTCTTCCTCCAGGTTTGTATGATCATATCAAAAGGTTAGATAGCAAAGAAACATTATGGTGGGCCTTAAGAACTTTTCAATGGCAGGCATTAAATCACTATTATTTTTTTATTTATATGATTATTATTTAATTTTTTATATTTTTCTCTATGATTCAAGCTGAATACATTAAAAAATTAACAAGCTCAAGTAGCCTAAAACTAATAGGTAAGAATTTTAGGAAAAAAATCTAAAATAATTTAAAATTCTAACAAATACTAGGGTTATTTGATACACTGATTGAATATGACACTTGATATGCACTCATTTGAAACGGTTACACATATTGAATAACCCCTTAACAAGAGATCTAATATATCTATCATTTTAGTTCTTCAATGTAGATAACATGGAAAAAAAAAAGGTGACATTATTTATTTAGCCATAAAAAGAAAAAAAACAAATGATAGAAGATGGATGGTTGTAATTGATGTATAATTGCCTCAATATACCACACCTTACTATTTCAATGAATTCATCCATCTACTTGACCTAGCATGGCTGGCTTATGTTCTAAAAAAGGTCATGATTCAACAAGGGGCTCTTGGCATCGAGGTGTAGAGCTTGCGTCAAACATCCCTATGGATGGAGTGAGCATATGAGGGGTGGCCCTAGCTTAACCCAAAACAGTGCGGCCCACCTTAATGTATGTATTTTATATCCATGCCTTTCATCAATTTTTTCTAATCATTTAATAGCACATGCCCATAAATGAAGCAAATTCAAATATCAGGTGGAACATACCGTATTGGGAAAGCTTATGAGATTTTCTAGGTTCTAGTGATATTTTTCTAGACCTTAACCGTAAGAGCATCTTAAGTTAGGTGAACCATTAAAAGGTGTAGACCATTACTCCTTAGTTACCTTTTATCAACCCTTAGGGTTTCGGTTAATGATTCATTGTTGTGAATTACTTATCGTAAGATAGCATGAATACATCTCTGTTATTATTGCAACTCTTGCCACTTATTCACATGCTCGATGAAATGCCTGAATGAATATGCTTACTAATTTTATGATTTATGTATAGTCTAGGTATGATTGGTTAGTGATTATCTAATTATTAGTTTGACAATTATAACTATCCTTGATGATGGGCTAGTCAACAAATCATCCATATAAGAGGTGGCTTATATTAGGTCAACCACCTTAGGCTCGTTCGATTAATCAGGGTTGAACATAAACGATTAATAGTAGCAGGACTACGCAAGATGCTTTATACCCAATGCTGATTATACTGAGGTTCTCCCATGTCAATCAGATTAGTTTAATACCCGCTTAATCATATTATATTTATAATGTGTGATAATTACTAATTGAATCTAGGATACCATTATTTTCATTGAATGAGTCTACTTATAACCATTAACACTGCGATCCTATAAGACTCATGAGTCAAGAATGGTGGTTTGGGACACTGTGTTCGAGTTATCAACTTACGTTGGGGTGAAGAGCCTTCTTGTAGTGTGTATTGAGTAATTATGATAACAACTTGCTTGCTATGTATGATTGATTCAGGTAATAAACCCAAAACAAATCAAAGGACACAGGTGAAAGAGCCGATATAGTCATTCCGAGTTTAATTATCCAGTTGAGACTAGTGATATAACATAGGTAATCTACCTTCCCCAATATTATGAATGAATAAGACTTAATAGAACCACCATTCAAATTTTGGGACCACCCATATATACTTGGGTCAACAGGCAACATAGTTTTTTACTATGAAGGTTGCAACTAAGATCAGGTCTGAGTATAACTAGGCCCAACTAAGGAATAGTGATTGGACCCGGCCCAGCCCATTATGACATTGCTCAGAGATGCAATGTTTAATATGATTGGAAGGATAAGATCTTCTAAATTTTGAGATAAAATTCATATTTTATTGACAACTAATACTATTTTAATAAATTTTATATATTGCGGGGATAGCTCAGTTGGGAGAGTGTCAGACTGAAGATCTGAAGGTTGGGTGTTCAATTCACGCTCATCACATTTTTATTATGAACGGTTCAGATTATTTTAAGAATTGTTCTTAATTCATTTTTTATCTTCAAGTAGATGATTCAGATCTTTTTTTACCATTGATCATATGATGAGATTTGTTTCAGGCCATTGATTAGATGGTTGGGATTGTCCCAACATTGTGACTTTTTTGCACTTACATATTACTAGAGTATCTGAGTTAATTTGATTTTCATTTTTTTAATATGTGGCAGAGATAGCTCAGTTGGGAGAGCTTCAGACTAAAGATCTGAAGGTCGCGTGTTCGATCCACGCTCACCGCATTTGATCATTGAATAGCCAGTGAAATTTGATTCTGACTTTTTTTTAAATCTTTTGAACAGTTCACGATTCACATGCTCAATGAAATGCTTGAATGAATATGCTTACTGATTTTATGATTTATGTATAATCTCTGTATGAATGGTTAGTGATTATCTAGTTATTAGTTTAATGATTATAATTATCTTTGATGATGGGTCAGTCAGCAAATCATCCATATAAGGGGTGGCCCATATTGGGTCGGCCATACTAGACTTGTTCAATTGACCAAGGTTGAACACGAACGATCGATAATAGTAGGACTACGCAGGATTCTTTGTACCTAATGTCGCACCGAGGTTCTCCCATGTGAATCAGATTAGCTTAATGCCCAACCGATCATGTTATATTCATAATGTGTGATAACTATCATTGAATCTAGGATACCTTTATTTCCATTGAATGAGTCTACTTATAATTGTTAGCACTGCATTCCTACAAGACTCATGAGCCGAGCTTAGTGGTATGGGACCCCGTGTTCGAGTTATCGACTTATGTTGGGGTGATGAGTCTTCCCGTAGTGTATATTGAGCAATTATGATAACAACTTGCTTGCCATGTATGACTGATTCGGGTGATAAACCCAAAACGGATCAAGGGACACAGATGAAAGAGTCATTATAGTCACTCCGAGCCTAGTTATCTAGTTGAAACCAGTGATACAATGGAGGTAATCTACCTTTCCCAATATTCTGAATGAATAAGGCTTAATAGCTACTTGGTTAATCATTCATGCTAATTACATTGCACTAGAATAGGTTGTTGTGATTTGGTGTTGGAGTCGCGTAATGAGGAAGTATTGGCATTTGCGAAATATATGGAGTTGTTTGTAAGGGAGTGCTAGATTGTAAGGCTTATGCGTCATTTTATAATGATATTCACGCACTTAACAAGAGTAATTAAGAAGTACCTATTTACCTGTTTTATCATTACTTACGTTAATTGAGTTGATAACATGTGTAATTTAGAATTAATGGAACTACTGAGTTAATCATTCACTCCCACTCTAAGACAATTTTTAAAACACTAACCAGACATTTTTATGGATGCAGGTGGATATGTACATGGATATGGAGGAGTTCTCCTACTTTAAACTATCAGACAGGCCGTTGTATTCGGCCCGTCGCTCAGTTGGATGCGGTGAATATTTTTTTTAAAAAGTTGGGTAGACTTTATATTTGACACATTTTAGTTTATTTTGGAAATGTATATTGGGCATTAGCTATGGACCCCACTTTTTGGATAGATGTGCATAAGCATAAGTGACATCAGAAATATCAGGGATCGAGTTCGTGCTCGATCCATAAAATTCGAGGTGTTATATCCAGCTTTTGGCAATTGTCTTCCCCTCCTTTAAAATCGGTGTTTAGAACCCTTCAAACATATGAAAATGTGAAATTACCATAGTGCCCAACTTAAGCCCAAAATTACAACCCATGCCACCCCATCCAACACTTTAGGTTTTTTCATATAGCAACTATTGATGCAAAAATTTGGTTCACCCTCGTCGAACTCCTAGATCCAAGCACATGGACAAATGAATGACAATGGAGACCTTGGCTCGAGTAGGGGACCCTTCGATGCCAAAGTCAGGCTTGGAATCTGGGTCTAAGTTGTGTAAATGGGGTTTTGGGTGAGAGATTTTGCATACGTGTTCCATTAGGTTAAGAACCATATTTATACTGTTTGGTCTGAGTGCACGTCCATTAATCTCAGCACGATCTCTGCCATTAGGTGAGAACAACGTACATTATGAAGCTGTTAGTTATCCCGTGATTGTGGTTAAGTGGTTAATATTATCGTGCATTACTGGATTGGGCTCAGCTTAGGCATCTTAACCAAACTAGTCGTCTGAAGTCGAACAAAGCAAACGAGCCGAGCAAAGCTTTCTTCAACCGGGCTTGGGCTACACCAGGTTGGCTGTGGGCGGCCCACCATGATCGGGCTCCGGCCCCAAATCCAAAACAAATTAATAAATGATATGTGTACACACACACACACACACACACACACACACACACATGATTGTATGTATCTAGTAATTGAGCAGAGCTCGGAACCACCATCCACAGGCAACGTAGTTTTCTATTATGAAGGTTGCAACCGGGATCGGGTCTGAGCACAACTAGGTCTAACTAAGGATCTATGATTGGACCCGGCCCAGTCCATTATGCTATTGCTCAGAGATGCAATGTTTAATAAGCTGGCCTGGGTCATGCCAGACGGATCTACTGTTCTTTATGCGGATTACTTAACATCTGGCCCATCATCACGGTCGTTGCAATTGAAAGTTGTTTTTGTTTTCGATTTAGTGATTGTTGATTGGAAGGATAAGATTTTCTGATTTCTGAGATGAAATCTGTATTTTATAGACAAGTAATGCTATTTTAATAAATTTTATATCTTGCAGAGATAACTCAGTTGGGAGAGCGTCAGACTGAAGATCTAAAGGTCGCGTGTTCGATCCACGCTCACCGCATGTTTATATTTTTGGCTATGAATGGTTCATATTATTTTAAGAATGATTATTAATTCATTTTTTTAATCTTCAATTAGACGGTTCAAATCTTTTTTTCATCATTGATCGATGAGATTTGTTTCAGGCCATTGATTAGACGGTTGGGATTGTCTCAACACTGAATTTTTTGCACTTGCATACCACTGATGTGTGGCGGGGATAGCTTAGTTAGGAGAGTGTCAGGCTGAAGATCTGAAGGTCGCGTGTTTGATCCACGCTCACCGCATGTTATTAGTAAATAAACGGTGAGATTTGATTCTGACTCTTTTTTTTTTCCTTTGAACGGTTCATATCTTTTTCACCACTGATTAGACGGTGAGATTTGTTTGAGGCCTTTTTTTTTTGCTATGATCGGTTTAGATCTTTTTTCACCATTGATTAGACGGTGAGATTTGTTTCAGGACTTTGATTAGACGGTTGGGATTGTCCAATTACCTACCCAAGCTCACCGCAGGTTATAAAAATTTTTGCTACAACAGGTGAGAATTTTTATTTTTATTTTCCATCAGGAAAGGGATTGGCTAGTGACCACGCCACTACCCATGATTTATTATTACACCCATTCCGTCCATCTATTTTTCCATATGATTAACAGTATTTGTCCAAAAAATGAGGTAGATTTAAATCTCAAGTGGACCACATATAGAGTTGATTGAACGCTCATCATTAAAAACTTACTGGGACCGCAAAAGTTTTAATCAAGCTGATATTTGTGTTTTCTTTTTTTTTTTGGTAATTTGCCTTCATCCAGGTCTGTATGATTGAAGGATGTCAAATAAACATTACAGTGGGCCCTGAGAGGGTTTTAATGGTGGAGATTCAATCACTACTATTTTCCCATGGTGTGGTCCACCTGATATTTAGATCTGCCTCATTTTTAGGAACAACTCCTAAAGTGATCTGTAAAAATAAATGGACGGTGTGGATATCAAATAAACATTAGGTGGGCCCTAAGAGAGTTTTAATGGTGAATATTCAATCACTACTATTTTCCCGTGGTGTGGTCCACCCGAGATTTAGATCTGCCTCATTTTTGAGATTAATTGCTAAAGTGATCTATAAAAATGAATGGGCGGCGTGGATATCAGTAAAAATTGAGATTCAACCCATTAATTAGACGGTTAGGATTGTCCCAAAACTGTATTTTTTTTTCATGCAACTAATTAGACATAAGACAATCGATATCTTTTCAGGCCATTGATTAGACGGCTGAGATTAAAAGTAAGAATTAAATGATGGATCGAGAGATTAAAATATTCTATCTTATTAAATACCATAAACCATCTCTCTTTTCTTTCATTTCATTTCATCTCCAACAGCATCCTCTGGCAGTGTGTGATGATGGTGCAAGAACGCCGGTATGGATTAACGGTCTTCATCTCCTCGAGCTGGCAGTTGTAGTAGGAAGCGCCGCGGTGGTTGCATGGGACCATGTTCTTCTTCAGTGCGTCGTAGCTAATGAAATGATTGGTGGTAGTAGCAACAAGCCCACGTCGTCTAACCTTAGAATCCATCATCATCATCATCTCCTCCTCCTCCTCTTCCATGCACTCCATAATCACCCCATTACACTTCTTATAGCCATCTAGGCCATTTTCTTGCATGTGGGTGGTGAAATCAGTGAGGCGCCAATGGGCCCCAGAGTCCCAAATTGATGACGTGGCCACATGGGCCAAAGCCAAAATGGAGAGGAGGAATAAGACTTGAAGTGCCATGCAAGACTAGAGAGAGAGAGAGAGACAGAGAGAGAGAGAGAGAGAGACAGAGAGAGAGAGAGAGATTAGTCCCTGCCCTTCCTCTGTAAGAGAGGAGGAGAGAAGGAAAGGAAAATGAGAGAAAGAGAGATAAAGGATATTGGTGGTTTTTATCTTTTAACGGAATTGTCGTTGGGTGGCACATCTGTTTGGAAGGGCTTGTTTCTTGGGTGTGTTTGTTATGGATTATTTTAAATTTTTGAAGAGGGAGGAGGCCGTTGGGATTAGGAGATTAGATAGTTACAAATCCAATGCATGCATTCATTATAACCTCCTATTTCAATCCACAAACACTCTTTTTAATTTAGGGACATGGATTAATCAATGAACAAAAAGGATCTAGTTAGACCCTATTTAATTCATTTTGGCTATCCATGCAGCTATTTTATCTATTTCTCTTGAAGTTGCATGTTTTGGCATAATGGAACTGGTTCTGGCTGAATATCATTATGTTGGGCCCTAGGCTGGGTGAAAAATAAACATTATGTTGGGCCCTAGGTTGGGTGGAAAATAAACATTATGGTGAGTCCTACTTAGAACCCACTTGTGTATGTATTGTAATCCACACCCTCCATTAGTGTGGGCTCCATCATGATGCATGTGTTTCATCCAAACCATCCAACCATTTTGGAGATTATTTAAGGCCCATTGTTGAGGCCCACCTTGATGTATTGGTGGTCCTTGTTGAGGCCCACTTTGATTTGTATAGGGCCCATATTATGAGGCCTATTGTGATGTATGCTAGGCCCATGAGTTATGGCCCATTGCAATGTACGTAAGGCCCGTTGGTGCGGCCCATTGATACGGCCCACTTGATGAATATAAGGCCCATATGATATGGCCCAATTGATGTATTTAAGGCCCAATGGGGCGCAATTAGGTCCATTGCAATGCATGATTCCTCCGTGGTGTATATAATGATGTTTATAAATGGGAGTGCCTTGGGAAAAATGATGGTTAGAGGCCCACATTGTAAGGATGATATCGGTTAAATGTCCGCATTGTCACTCTCCCTAGGGCCATTAATAGGCTCATACTTGCAGTGTATAGGCCGTCTAGGCCCATCTTCATTTTGATCAGAGCCCATCGTCACATAGCATGTATAACATAGATCCATAATCATACACATCATATGTATGCCTGATATGAGGAGTGACTGATTATAGCATATGCCTCTGGGTAGATTGTTTATGGGCTCCCAGATAGGCGGAGTTGCCCCACATGAGCGCTCGGTACACGCAGGATTGTTGCATATCTGATAGTATGATTCATGCACTTGCATTTGTGTGATTGTGATTATTGTATGCCTTAGTGACATCAAGGTCAAAGCCTCCACAGACACATCGTGGGTGGCTGGATTGGATACCGAAAATGTTTGGTTCTAGCATATGGGCGCCATAGATGTTCCTGGATAAAAATTTCTAAATCCGATGGTACCAAAGGATGACTCCAACATCGAGACCGAGTGGATATATGAGCGCACGAGGGCCGAATACCAGGAGGCCCCGTCTCCCACTGTGTCGTGGTCAGTTGGAAAGGGGTGTGGCCTTACTCGCCCGAGGGTAGGGGCCAATACTAGGCTAAGTTTAACCAGCTCGCGAATGGGTCCATTATCGACATACCAGATAGGTATTAGCAAACTATTGGCCAGACAGATAGTGAGGTTTCTTACGCTTACTTGGACTGTGCGGCTAGGAGAGTGACAGTGTCATTTGGAGTATATTAAACCCTGGTGATTATTCAGAATGAGAACTGTACTGATATATGATGAGGATTGGCATGCTTGAGTTGCATCTCGCATTGCATGGCTATGTTATGGCTGATAGCATTCATATCTTGCACCGCATAGCCTTGGTACGGCTGACTATTGTCTTAGCCGACTTATAGAAAATTGTACCAAGAGTGGGTCAACTGAAATTATGAGTTCCCCAACGTTTCAAGTTCCCTAAGTTCACATTATTATCAAGAGACGATGAAACCTCTATTATTGAGCACATACCCTTACACATTCTATTATTAATGCAATAGCACAAATCCTTACACATACCATTAAGGGGATAAATTTAGTGTTAAGGAAAATGATTAGGTCCATCATTGTGCAGATCAATAGTTGCGATCAGTTCCAATCTTTTATTGAAGATTTTATTGTAGATTTTTTTAAGATGATCTGGTCTAATATTTTGCAAATCGATGATTATGATTGAGATCGGTCTTTTATTGAAAATGTTTTTGTAAATTTTTGAAAGATGATTCGGTCTGTCATTTTACAAATCAATCATTGCAATCGAAATCAGTTTTTATCTAAAACATTTTTTTTAGAAATTTAGAAGATTCAATCCATCGTTTCATAAGTTGATGGTTGCGATCGAGATTGGTTTTCATTGAAAATATTATTGAAAATTTTAAATATGATCTAGTCATTTGTTTCGCAAATTGACAATTGTGATCGAGACCAATTTTTATTGAAATTATTTTTGAAAATTTTGAAAAATGATGAAGTTCATCATTTTATAAATTGACAATTACAACTGATTTTTATTGAAAACATTTTTGAAAATCTTAAAAGATAATCCATCCCTCTCAGGAACCCCAATTGTTTTATACAATGAAGTATAGTCACATAACAAACAAATTATCATTCCCAGTGACCATCTTGCCATGAAGCAGCTAAACATGCAATCCAGCTTTCATGCCCGAAGACCTTTTTTATTTCCCTTTCTAGACGATTGTATGTAGATTATATTATTAATTACATTTGCTTTGTCTTAGTTTATTCCCTTTAAGTTATATAATCTTAAAGGTCGAGGGATTGTAAGATTAATTCTTCAATTCAAGTGAATTTTGTAGTTAGTATACAACCATATATTCTAATTAAGAACATTAGTTACGGAAAAAAGAATGGGTTAGGCATTATTTTTCGCCCGTGCACCTTACGAAATTTTATAGTTTTTTGAAGGATTCTGAGAAATTTCAATGTTGCAATATTTAGTTGTGCTTCATAGAGTTTATGACTTTGCGCAGGCAAAGGAGAAAATAAACGACATCTACCCTTACTATATAGGGTTTTAAAATCGAGTAGGCGAAAAAAATAAAATAAAAGATAAATAGGAAAGTGATTGTAGAAATGAAATAAAAAAATGATTATGGATGCTGTTGATATGTTTAAAATGTGTTAACTAAAATGCAAGTTAATTTGAAATATGAAAAGTAAAAGTGAAGACTCAAAAAACCTTTTTTCTGCGAAAGAAAAGGTTGGATACCACTCCAACCCTATTCTTTAACTTTACTGACTTCTTTGATAGAATTCCGCTTGAGGGTTAACTTCTAAGTTTGGTTAGAGCCCAGCATCGATCTGAGATCTCTAGAGTCTTCGAGAAAGAGGACCCTACCCCATGTCTCTCCATGTGTCGCTTGGTCCCTCCCAAGTTTCCCCGGTCCGATGGAATGGTCGTTATTGCGCTGGATTTACAGAGGGAGACTTTCAAGTAGTGGTAAGTTGACAGTGGACACGTGTTACTATTTCTTGATTACAGCATGTATAGGGTCATAATATAACTTTTAGGTTGAGAAAAAAGTGCGCCAGGTAGCTGTCATCTTGTGGTGGGCCTACGGTCCACGTGGCACTATTTTGTTGGACAAAATAGGCTCCTTGACACCTATGGTAGCGAAAGATGAAAATTGGAATGATGACGTCACTGTCACGGCTGCTCGCCGCGAGCCCACAATTTTATTTTGTCAATCTTGTCCGTTGGTTGCTTCCGGGAGGTGTTGGGGACTCTTAATTTGTGACCCGTTTGGATTTACAATATTTTACAAGTCGAGATAATTTGAAGGTGCTAATTATGGTCCCAGAGGGTCTAGATGATTGGACAAGATTTGATTTGTCTAGTTTTGGAAATGTTGATCAGGTCCATTGACTGTTCTCGTCACATGCCGAGAGTCCTACCCATTTAATCGATCAATTTTTTAGTGGTCCTTAAATTACCTAGGAATAGTTTTATGGAATCTCAACCGAAGTCATAAGAGTAGTTTAATGTGATTTTAAATGAGAAATCTACATAAATAAATAAATAAATAAGCATTTTGTAATAGCTGTATGGCAATGGGTCGGGTGGGCCAGCAGGTCAACTAGCCAGACCCACTTCTGATGAGGGTTATGACCAAAATAAACATGCAGTGGGTTGGGTTCGGATCAGAAAATGTAGCTCATTTAAGTAAATGGGTTGGGCTCTGGTTGCACTCATACAACTTATCAATGGGATGGTCTAGATCACGCGATCTGGCTCGGGCCCACCCAAAATCCAGAACAAATTAATAGACTATAAGTATATATACATATGCATATAAATGATTGTATCTAGTAATTGGGCAGAGTACGGATCCACCGTTCAAAATTTGGGACCGCCCTTATATACAACCGTCCATGGGCTACACAGTTTCTATCTATGAAAGTTGCAACCGCTACCGGGTCCGAGAATAGGTGGGCCCCACTAAGGAACTGTGATTGGACCCGGCCTAATTACTATTTTTCGGAGATGCAATATTTAATAAGCTGGAGTGAATATCTGGCCCACCTCAATTGCTCATTGTGCTTTGGAAACACAATCGGGTCCAAAAGCAGGCTTATAGTTTCAGTCCAAGTCCAAGCCCAAGCAAGAGTGGGCCAGCCCAGCTTCTCTGCAACTTGTTTATCAAGAGAGGTTATTTATTTATTTATTTATTTATTTTAAATAATTTGGTTCGGCTGTAAAAGTCCCAAAACAGTAAGCCATCACGATCTGAAGATCTGAAGGTCGTGTGTTCATCCACGCTCACTGAATGTTTATATTTTTTGATATGAACGGTTAATATTATTTTAAGAATTGTTCTTAATTCTTTTTTTAAAAAAAATCTTCAATTATAAGGTTCAGATCTCATTTCACCATTGATCATAAGAGGAGATTTGTTTCAGGCCATTGATTGGACGGTTGGGATTGTCCCAACATACTAAATGCACTTGCATACCAACACATATGTGAAATATTTTTATTTTCGCTTTCTAAATATGTGGCGGGGATAGCTCAGTTGGGAGAGCGTCAGACTGAAGATCTGAAGGTCGCGTGTTCGATCCACGCTCACCGCAAATTCTCTTTTTGCTATGGACGATTGAGATGTTTTTCTTAGTTCCTTTGTCTTTTCCTTCCATCAGACGGTTGAGATCCTTTTCAGCTATTGATTATAAGGTGAGATTTCTTTCAGTCCATCGATTAGATGGTTGGGATCATCCGATTACCTGCCTCACAATTGTGCATTTGCATCCCACCTCTCTGATGGTCAGGATCCAAGGTATTTTCATTTTCAAGCCATTGATTATATGGTTGGGATTTTTTCAGTCAATTGATTAGACGGTTGGGATTGCCCCAACACAGGCCCTTTTTCCCCATGCATCGATTACACAGTCGACATCTTTTTCAGGCCATTAATTAGAACGGTTGGGATTGTCCGTATACGCATGGTTGTCCCATACGAGAGTTTTGATTTTCAGGCCATTGAGTAGATGGTTTGAGATTGTCCCATCAAGTTCAGTCATCCAATGTCTATAGTTACACATCCAAGTGTGCATTTGTAAGCCATGCATCTGACAGTGGGCCACAATGTATTCTTATTTCCCATCATTTACAGTAAGGAACGGCCCAGATTTCATGGCCCAAGGTTAGTATGGTAAAGTTGATAAATTGGTTGTTTAATAAAAAAATTATTTTGGTGCAACAGATCTTGAAATTTCTTGATATTTGGTGCAACCAAACGGACCCTATCTTACAAAGTACAATACTTAAAAAGGATGATGTGATTTCCAAGAGCATCCAACGGCTCCGTATCAAAGTGCACCGTGCCAGATCGTGACCCCACTTGGACGCGGTTTGGCTAGTGACGCTGCCACCTACCTGCCAGGTGGCTAGTGGTCGGTGCTATGTGGACCCCACCATGATGTACGTGTTTTATCCACGCCGTCCATCCATTTTGAAAGATAATTTTAGGGCTTGATACAAAAAATTAGTTAGATCTAAATCTCAGGTGGACCACACCATGGGAAAACAGTAGTGATTGAATGTCCACCATTAAAATCCTCCTAGGACCCACTGTAATGGTTATTTGACATTAAACCGTTGATTAGGTCATCCAGACTTTGATGAAGGGAAAAAATATATATCAGCTTGATCCAAAACTTTTGTGGCCCCCAAGATGTTTTTAATGGTGGCGTTCAATCAACACTGTGTGGTCCACTTGAGATTTGGATCACCCTCATTTTTTGTATCATACCATAAAATGATTTGGAAGAATGGGTGGACGGAATGGATGAAACACATACATTATGGTGGGGCCCATTGAGCACCGTCCACTAGCCATTGGCTAGTGGCAGGGTCCGTAGCCAATCTGTTTCCCCACTTTAAAGGGATGGAGTTTCAAAAAGTGGGAAACAACTGACGGTTAGGATCATTGGATAGAGTGATTCTTTAAGAGAGATTAACAATCAAAAGTGGGGCCTATGTGATGGAGGGTTTGAGACAGCGATCACATCATTTTTTCTTTTTTTCTTTTTCTTTTTTTTAGTGGAATGACCAATCAAAGGTGGGACCCACTGTGGATTGTGGATGGTTGTATCAGTGATCTGTCCGTCTATAGTATGATCAATACATCCATTTCCTTAGGCATTGGTTAGATGGTTTAATCATCCAACTAAAGTGATTTTTGAAAGAGACTGGCAATTAAGGGTGGAATGTAATGATCTCATTGATGACCGAAGCATTTGTAGTATGATTAATATGGACCGTTCATTTTCTCAATTATTGAATAGATGGGTAAGATAAGATCATCCAATAAAAGTGGCTATTATTTTACCATTAGTTTACTTGACAATTAAATGGGTAGTCAGGATAATTTGGTAAAAGTGACTATTTTTTGTTATGTAGGCGGGCAATCAAGAGTGGGGCCCATATGATGGATGGTCTAGATTAATGACCAAATCATATTTAACTGATATAAATCATCCATTACCTGAGGCATTGATTAGAGGCTAGGATCATCCTAACAAAGTGATTTTGTAAGAGAGAGAGAGAGAGAGAGAGAGGCAATTTAGGGTGGAACATTTGTACATGATTAATATGAACTATCAATTTTCCTATCCATTGATTGAAAGATTAAAATTATTCAATCAGAGTGATTTTTTAAGATGGGTTGGCAATTGCAGGTAGGACCCACTTAATGGATGGCTTAGATCAATGATCAAACTATTTATAATATGGTCTATATGGACCGCTAATTTTCTAATAGGATCCACCAAGTGACTTTTTTAGAGGGATGGACTATCAAGGATGGGACCCGCTGGATGGATGTTAAAGATCAACAGTTGGGACATTTTTAGCATGATCAATAAAAGCTTTCAATTTCCCCAAGCATTGATTGGAATATTAGACTATTCAAGCCAAAGTGATTTTCTTAGAAAGGTGGGCAATTAAGGGTAGGACTGTTTGGAATATGATTGACATGAACCATCCATTTCCCTGGGGGCATTGAATGGACGATGAGGATCATTCATTGGAAGTGGGTTTTTATAGGGATGATCAATCAAGATGGGGCCCACAAATTTTTGGATGTAAACTTTTGAAGAGATTTTTTGTTTAAACCCTTTGTGGGGTATAAACGCTTGACACCATTTTTCTCCTCCATGGTATAAAATATTTACAACTTTGGAGATTTTAAGAGCATCTAAACAATCCCATGGATTATAAGTTAATTATGTCTTAAGTAGCTTATCTTAATTACTACTTATTAATAACTGAAATAATTAAGTAACTTTAAGTAATTAAAAAAAAGATATTTATAATTGATCAAAAATCAAATTTACTTTTCTCAAATAAGTTACTTACCTCCTATTGTAAGTAGAAAAAGGAATATATTCGGTGAAAAAGACAGAATGATCAAACCACAAATAGTGATTAATTAATGCTGTAAGTAGGAAAGTAACTTATTTGCTGATGCATGGTTGAACATGATGAGATCGATCACTATATTCCTCGAGGATAACTACTCCGGATGTACGGAACTTCTTTGAACTCCTCGTGGAGACTTCTTGAATCCATGAGGAAAAAAAAAGGAAAAAAATAAAATAAAAATAAATTCTATAAAATTCATAAGATGATTAATGAATGAAATAAATGAGTTTACAATCCTTTAAATAGGAATACTAAGCAATGAGAGAGATTTCAGAATCAAATTTCAATTAAAACTTCTAGAATTCATAACTTACTATATTTAAACTAACTATTTATAGAATTCATACTAAGGTTTTTAGCAAAAAATAGTGTCCTATTTACTTCACCACATTGTTCTCCTAATTATTTTAAGCACTTTTCACTTTGGGCACAACTCTTAAAGCCCAATGGATGAAGAGTTACAATCAAACTAAAACTTAATATTTATAGTAAAAACATAATTAACATAGGAAAACGAATGTAGATTTAATGGTATTTTGCATATCCAGCTTACGCAATTTCGTAGGTAGCTAAAGTAGATTGTTCTACCCCAAAATCATATATTTTACATCCGACAACTCATTTTCAATTGCAAAATATGCCAAAATTAAAGTCTGATGGTATGGATCACTTTTGTTATCGACCGGGCATTTTCTAATCCATCTAGACCCTGAAATTGTCCGCGACCCTCTCTACATCATTTGCATAGATTGGATACTACCGAATAAGTTCCTTTTTCTACTTACATACTAAATAAGCAACTAATTTGAGATAAGTAAGTTTGGTTTATGATCAATTATAAATAGTTTTTATTATTTAAAGTTACTTAATCACTTTAGATTAACGATTAGAAATCAAGATAAATTACTTGAGGTATAAGTAGGTTATCTTAAGTAGCTTTAAATGTCACCTTAAATGCCGGGTAAGTTAAGATTGAAGTGGCTGCACTAACATATTTCTTTCAAATGCCAATTTGAAGTTCTTCCAAACGCAGCATTCGCATTATCTCATTACTGAAATATGAAAGGGAAATATTCCTGTTTGGCTGCTTGTACTAGGAGGGTCGAGCAGTGTGGGCCCACCATTATTTGTTTTGACATCCACCCCATCCATTAGATGGTCTTTTCCATGTTGGCCATGATCTCAAAAAATCAGGCCAACCTATGAATTAAGTGAGCCGTACACAAGGAGCAATGAGAGTGGACGTGCACCGTTCATTGTGTGCAGGGTCCATCATGATGTAGTTCAGATATCTGACCTGTTTGTTGTGTGCATCCTACTTGAATGAGCAGACTGACCATCTTTCAGTTCATTCCAAAGCTCAGGTGGGCCCCATGATGTGAAATTAGAGGTTTAAAGCATGATTCAGCACTATTCCAGATGGTGTGGTCGATCTGAATTTTGGATAGGGCTAATTTTTGGTAATTCCAATATTCTAGAGGAGATTCACTAGATGCATGGTTCGGATGCCAGTGGGGCCCATTTTTAATTGGTAATCCGTTGGTGAAAGTATTACTTCAGTGGGGGAGAAATCAAAAGCTGAGTAAGTTCAATTTATCATGTTTCTTCCAAATGTCAATTTGGTGTACTTCCAAACGTGGCCTCAACATTTTACTATATTGCTCATCACACAATCCAGACCGTTCATCTGATAGGTCCATGGTCCCACCATGTAATGCTTTCATTGTACGCATCCTGCACGTTAGATATCATCATCGCATCATTGTGTATGTGGAGTGTTGAAATCTAATTAGTGATTTTGTTGGGCTTTTGGGCTAGCCTGATTCAAGTTGGGCTTGGACTATATATTAGTCTTGTGAGCTAATCCAAGCTGGGCCTAAAATTTAAGCCTGTTTATTAATCAGGCCAGTTAGGCCAATGTTGAAGAACCCATCGGAAGAGCCCATTTAGGATTTTGAAGGGCATTTTTGTTATATGTCACACATGGTGGGGTACACTTAATGAACATCCTAGATCTTGCACAAATGTGGGTGGCCCGTTTGTACAACCGGGCTACATATAAGGTGGTGTTTGTTGGATTGTAATGGATGGGGCTGCACACGTAACGGATAGAACTGATAAATCGGACCGGAAAGTTCCAGGCTTCGTTTGGTCCGCTTTTGAAGCGCACCGATTTCAGTTTTAGTTCTGAAAATTAAAGAACCGGTTAGTTCGGTTTGATTCTTAGTTTAGGGTTTTGTAGAATCGAATCGTGAGCCAGACCATAAAATCAAAACGGGAATTGGAACCCTTAGGCAATAAATATTTAAATTAATTTTTTTCTTTAAAAACCCTAATCTTTCTTTATTCTCTCCCTCTTTCGTAGCTTTTCTCCATCTCTCAAAAACTGTGTAATTGGACTAGATTATTAAAAAAAATCATGTGCTTGGGTCGGATTATAAAAACAAATCATGTTATTGGACTAGATTATATAAAGCCCATAACTATAGAATAGAACTGGTTTTTTACAGCCAGGTTCGAATGCGGTTCTAAGGTACAAACAGTCCAGATTCTGCTACTATTTTTCCTACAATTGTTGGGAACGGTTCAGTTCGATTTTGCCCCACCAAATTGTGTCCACTCCTAATTATTGATGTGTGTATGCAATTATTATTAAATCCATATGGACTGAAATCACTAGTTATATTTAATAGCTTGTAATTAAAATAAACCCAAATCCTCCATTTAAGTAATTGACAGTGGGTGAAAGCGAAAACACATGATTCATTGGCTCATATGATTTTTCCATGGTTAAAAAAAATAATAAATATAAAAATTTCTCATACCTAATATGAAAGAGATACATGACATTTTAAATAGGGGTAATTTTTTACTATAGGCACGACCTTCCATCTACACTTTTTAATTTTTCGACCCAAACAAAACCTACCTTATCAATTTAGGTCTTTACCTATAGAGACCGGCCAATAAAAATGAAAATACCCATACTTTTACAGCTGCTTTTACCTATGAATCAGGGATATTTTTGTTCAAGACTTTTTTCCTTTACCTCAAAAAATCTACTTATGTAATATAAATTTTTGGCCATTCGGAAAAATAAAAAAAAAAAGGCACAAAAAGTAAGCTTCTACGGTGCTAATTTTTTCTTTAAATAGAGAAATTACCACATGCCGAGCTTGGACAAATGGCCCAGCCAATACGGGCCATCAACGGCCCTATTTTCCATGGTCAGTGGCAATCTCTGATTAGTGAGTTTTAGCACTGGGGCCCACCCACAGATACGACCTTTCTATGTGACCGGCCCGGATAGAGGCGTAGAATAGTCAAACCTGATGGGCAGACGGGTAGGGGTAGGTCTAACTTACTATTTCTTTTTTGTTTGACTTTGGGTAGCGAAAAAGCTCTGACCCACGAATTCCTATATAAACGGAGTAATTATCTATCCTATACTCTGGCCGTGTATAGAGGTTCATACGCATGCACTCATCCATCAGACCGCTCAAATTGTGGGCAAAAGGGGAGTTATTTGATACTCCGGCTGTGTACGATGATTCATACACAGGCACTATGAAAGTAAACACGTGCCATTTTCATAGAAAAATCTTAACCTTTGATTCATGGACTGCTTGTTGAAATAAGACCATTGGATATTTTTCTATTTAAGAAAATTAATTTGATAGACAGCTATAATCAAATAAGTGTGTTTTTGGGTCATGCATGATTCATCGAAACTTGGACCCATCATGTGGACAGTTTAATCTGAATTACTTATATTCTTGTAAGCGCCTGTGTATCAACCATCACACTCTACCAGAGTAATTAAGTTTTTCTCATGCAATGACTAATCCAAAACTCTGATTGATGGACACGTTCGTAGAAATTGCACCGTTGACCGGTCTGGCAACGATTCATTGCAATTTTGTTGGTTTGTGACCCATCTGAAGTGGGACCCACCACAATCGGATAGATGTATGCAAATTCGTTTGTGTATATGAATGGAGAGTGATGTGTGCAATCGAAAAGTATGAGTGTGCACACGCACTTTTTATTATTATACATTCCCACGCGATTTATGCCCTCCAGCATGGCAAATTGGCAATTAGTGCCGTATACCCACGCGGAGCATGTGTTTGCCTCAGACCAAACCAACGGCTGTGATGTCATGAGCCCTGGATGCTATGGACGGCCCTGATCGATGATTGACAATTCCAAATTGACCTAATCAATGATCAAAATGTGCAAAATCTGTATGCAAGTATGCAGTTCTTCTTTGAGGTGCATGTGGCAAAACTTAGAACCGTTGATCTGGGATGGGGATTGCCTGGAGAAGAAGTCGGACTCTGTGGGGCCCACCGTGATGTGTATGTTTTATCCAGGCCGTTCATCTGTTTCACCAGATGAATTAAGGACATGAGCTTAAACATAAGGCAGATCCAAAGCTTAAGTGGACATAGGGGATTGAATGCCTACCATTGAAAAATTCTTGTGGACCACAGAAGTTTTGGATCAAGCTGATATTTGTGTTTACCCTTCATCTAGGTCCATGTGACCTTATGAACAGGTTAGATGGGCCCTACGAAGGTTTCAACGGTGGCCATCATTATCCTCACTGTTTCTTGTGGTGTGGTGCACTTGATCTTTGGATCTGCCTCAGTTTTTAGCTCATGCCCTGAAATGTACTGGAAAAACGAATGGACGGCGTGGATAAAATACATACATCACGGTGGGCCTCACAGAGTCGGATCACTGGTCTGCAGGCAATCCATGTCCGTTGATCTGTTAGGCCACCGTACTGATAGTCTCTAGGGAAAAAATCGCACTGAGCAGACAACTCAGACCATCCAGTGCTCTGTGGAATTTAATGGTTCGATGTGGGTGGCTGATCTAACCGTTCATATTGCAGGTCGCTCATCGGACGGTTACAGCGGTTCACTCCCCCTGATTTTTTGGGAGATGGCCTGTTCACTTGATGGCCCACTAGAACAATGGTTCATGTATCAGAGAGGATATTTTTATGCTGTTTGTGATGCAAACTAGCATGGTTCTCAGATACAAGCGCACACGTACGTTTGCTTGTTCCAAACGTGTGGATCTCTGTCTAGCCACACATGCACACGTACGTTCGCTTGTTGTTGATCGTGCGAAGCCCTGCCCAGACACACGTGCCAATGTGGAACGCATATGTTAAATCTGAGGTTTCAGTCTTGTTAGATATAATGCTTAGATTTTCTCTAGCCGTCCATTTGTCTTGTATGGTGAGGCCCACCTGAGTTGTGAAATGGTCTGAATTTGAGGTAGAAAAATCTAAAACGTCTAGCCCATCTGATGGAAAATTCGGATCTCAGCACATGTTCCACATCAGTAAGGGATCTCACACGCGTGTGGAATGAGCAAACCTCCGCGTAACGCCACCCCTGCATTCAATCATTGAAGAGAAGGTTTTGTTTGGCGAGCTGGATTTAGAGGGCCGTTTATCATACATTGCCAAAATCTGTGTCTGTTGGAGCAATGTATCCAAACCGCCATCTAGTGGGCCCATCCTTGGATGGCCTTCATTTGAAATCTCAACATGAATGGAATATGCTTACGATATGAATGATAAAAGATTTTAATGGGCAATATTCAACTGAAAAAAAATAAGACTAGGATTATCTATTCTGCTTTCTTTCTAACCATAGATAATATATGCAATCAAAGAACTAAATTAATGGTTTAGATTTATCTTTATACATTCCAAGTACCTCGTTTTGGGCAGTGGACACTGCTTTCCGATCCGTCGCGTCCTATGGAATTTTGTGCACGCGGAGGCATACTGAGATTTGATAATTACACGCGCGTATGGATCCTTGCCCATCCACACGAAGCTACACCTGTTACAGATCGTAGCTTTCCATCTGTTTTTAAATAATTCTAAGATCTCTCCCCTAAAATTTCTTTCAGTTCTTCTCAACACCCAAGCCAGATTGATCCAAGTAGACTTTCTCGAACCGTCCATTTATGGTGTAGCCCACACCACATGCAGAATTTCTGTTCTTTATATTTGGAGATATAAAAGAATGTAACCGACGTGATGAAAGGATCAGATCCTACATACGTGTTCTATATTTACACTTGTATCTGTGTTTTGATGGACAGATTTTTCATACGCGCGTGGAAATAGCAATCCTATTGAAATACGTGGAGTCCAACATCTCCCGACATGAAATGGAGTCCACTCTAGCTTTGGATCTGAATCATTCCTTTGATCATGCCCTAATATGATCTCTTAAAATGGATGGACGGTGTGGATACAAAACAAACATCATGATGGGGCCCACAGAACCTAGTGACGTCACTTCAGTAGCGACTCTCGCTACTCACCCTGTCAGTAGCTATGCGCGTCCGTGCCGCGGAGTCTTACTCAGATGATAATTACACTCGCGTATGGATCCTTGCGCATCCACACGAAGCTACACGTGTTGGAGATCGTATCTTTCCATCTGCTTCGAAATAATGCTAAGATCTTCCCTCTCAATTTTATTACGGTTCTTCTCAACACTCAAACCAGAAGTTTCCAAGTAGACTTTATCGAACCGTCCATTTATGGTGTAGCCCAAATCACAGTCAGAATTTCTGTTATTTACAAAGGAGATATAAAAAAAAAAAGTGCAACCCACATGATGGAAGGATCAGATCCTATATATGTGTTCTATATTGACACGTGTCCCTGTGTTTTGATGGACAGATTTTTCATACGCGCGTGGAAATAGTAATCCAATTGAAATACGTGGAGTCCAACGTCTCCCGAAATGAAATGGAAGTAAAATAATATAAGTTAGATCTGAGATCCTTGCATATTTTAAGGGTTATAATAGGGTCCGTTGCCACCTACCGCTGTACCGTACGGTGGCCGTTTTCCAACCCCTTATTTCATACTTAGTTGATTTGAACGGTTCATTTCCTTACTGCGGCCATATAAAAGTAAGGATCTCATAATCATACTTCATTGATGATCCTGACCATTGAAACTTGGATTTGACTATAAGCCATTGAGTATTCATCTTCAACGATAATCATCTGTTAAAAATATATTTCTTAGAATAGCCTGGGTAGCATATAATCCAAAACACGAACGGTTCAGATCATCATTTTAGATGCATCCAGGGTGGAAACAGACCCCCGTACCGAGGCAGCGTGGCCTGTCAAAACTCCAAATACCTCATGCAATTCGGCTAGGAGAAATGCGAATTAGTCGCCTCACACGTGGAGATGATGTACGCACATGTGATATCCAAAATCCACATCGTGGATCGAGTTCCCATCGTTTGAATACTATTTCTGAAAAATCTGGTACAGTCATCAGGTGGGCCACAAATGCGTGAAACAAATGAACGGTTCATAGAAACTAACCAATGCTTCAAATTTATTTTAGACGTGAGGTTCATTTGATGATTAGATTGAGGTGATTTTATAGACGAGGACCTACGTATTCCATGATGAGTGGCAACTATTTTACACACGTGTGACTTTTGTCCTCGTGTGAGGCGAGTACGTTTACAAGTGCACCTGCGCGAGTGCACGGAAACTTTCTCGTTTGGTTGGGGGTTGGAGATTTCCTTCCACCTGTCACCAACCCTTTTGACTGACACGTGCCGGTTTCCGACCTTTTGGGACGCTTGCGCAATCGCGCACCATACCGTACCTCCCGCACTTACCACGAGAAGCCATTCGCGCTCGGCAGCGGTGTCAGTACTCCGCCCCTGGCTTGGCTTCTTGGCTTCGGCTTCCTTGCATTTGGCTCCGTGCCTGTTTGGCGGGTGAGATTAGGTGGCATTAAATGATTTTAGTTGGATTTAGTACATTATTACATCATTCCACAACGATTACCTGTTTGAAAATCGAATGCTATTTTTTCAATCTCACATTACATTATACAGGGTTTCGATTTTTTTTTTAATTTTCGGATTCTTTGCCTCTCGTAGGCAGTAACACCCTGCCTCCCGCGTTTTCATTGGTCAACGTCAAGGTAAGTGCCATATCATCAAAATTTTTAAATATATTAAAAAAACACATTTAATAAGAAGTATAACGGAGACGTTAAAGGGTAGCGGTTTGCGTGCCGAGTAAATCAGTAGGTTAAGTGTACTGAGAAAAGTCCGTGGAGCCCACGTGCATTGTATCAACTCCATTCATCTCTTTTATCATGTATTTTTACCATTTTATAACAAAAATTAATTATATCCAAAGATCAAGTGGACCACACCACCTGAAACAGTGTGAATTGAATTCTACTGTTGAAAAGTTGTTGGGGGCCCACAGAAGTTTATATCAAGATGATATTTGTTTTTTCCATTCATCCATGTCTTTGTGATCTTATGAACAGTTTGGATGAAAAATAAAATCATTGGGGGCTTAGAAACATTTTCAATGGTGAAAATCAATACTTCCACTGTTTCCTTTGGTATGGTCTACTTGAGCTTTTGATATACTTTAGTTTTGGGCTCAACCCCTGAAATGATCTGAAAAAACGGATGGACGGCGTGGATAAACCACATGAATTCACAGTAGGCCTAGCAGAGTTTACTCAGTACGATGAGACTCGTACGCAATCCGATTTCACGTGTCTAACGGGGACGCGGATTTCTTGCCAAAGTCTTTTGCAGTAAGATCCTGCGCAAGGATTCCGGATGGGCCCACTGCGACGTTTGTGATAAATCAAACCCGTTCATCCATTTTTAGATATCATTTTAGGATATAATACCAAAACTGAGGTGTATACAAAACTCAAATGGGTCACACGAGAGGAAACAGTGGGGATTTAGTGTCCACTGTTGAAATATTTATATGGCTACAAAAGTTTTGCATCGGTCTAATATTTTCGTGTTTTCACTTCATCCCACCTTATAAACAGTTTGGATGGCATATAAACACCAAGATGCCTAGGAAGGCTTCAACTGTAGGAATTTCTTTCTCCACTGTTTCATCTTGTATGACCCAGTTGAGTTTTTGATCATCCTAATTTTTGGTTACATGTCTTAAAATGAGCTCTAAAAATGGATGAATGGATTGGAATTCTTATAAACATCATGGTGGACCCCACCATACATCCCAGTATTGGAACTTCATGCAACAGGCTTTCCCTGGTGAATCCGCGTCCACGGTTTCCATTGGAAACGAACTGGCTACTCCCCAGCCACTCGGTACTATGTGAGCCCACCATGATGTATATGTTTCATCCATGCCGTCCATTTATTTTTCTAGATCATTTTATGATCAGAGACCAAAAATGAGATATAACCCAATCTCAAGTGGACCACATTACATCAAATAGTGTTGAATGAACGTTGACCATTAAAAACTTTTTGGGGGCCATAAAAGTTTTGGATCAAGCTTGTCTTTGTTTTTACCCTTCATCTAGGATGTCAAATAAACAGTAAGGTGGGCCTTAGGAGGACTTTAACGATGGATATCCAACCACCATTGTTTTCTTGTGGTGTGGTCCATATAAGATTTATATCCCTCTCATTTTTGGGGTCAACCCCTAAAATTATATGTAAAAATAGATTAATGGAATGGATGAAACACATACATCATGGTGGGGCCCACAGAGTACAAACCACCATCACCACCGGGCTGGTGGTGGGGGGAGTAGCCAATCCGCTTTCATTTCCATTTAGGATTCAGTGCCACATTGAGCAGTGAGACTCGCTACTGAAGTGATGTCACCTATTTATATGGGTCCCACTATGAACTATGTTTTGTATCCACACCGTCCATCCATTCGGAGAGATCATTTTAAGGCATGAGCCAAAGAATGAATCAGATCCAAAACGCGAGTGGACACCACCACAGAAAATATTGGAGAGAGTCACGCTCACCATTTATTGCGACTGAATCCAATCTAAGCCTCGTCACTTTGTCTATTGAACTCCGTCACTTTGTCTACTGAACCCCGTCACTTTGTATTGCAACCCCGTCACTTTGTTTACTGCAACCCCGTCACTTTGTCTACTGAATCCCGTCACTTTGTACTGCAACATCATCACTTTGTCTACTGTACTCCGTCACTTTGTACTACAACCTTGTCATTTTGTCTACTGAACCCCATCACTTTGTACTACAACCCCGTCACTTTGTCTACTGCAGTACAAAGTGACGGGGTTCAGTAGACAAAGTGACAGGGCTCAGTAGACAAAGTGACAGGGTTGCAGTACAAAGTGATGGAGTACAGTAGACAAAGTGACGGGGTTGCAGTACAAAGTGACGGGGTTCAGTAAACAAAGTGACAGGGTTGCAGTACAAAGTGACGGGGTATAGTAGACAAAGTGACGTGGTTGCAGTACAAAGTGACGGGGTTCAGTAGACAAAGTGATAGGGTTGCAGTACAAACTGACGGGGTTCAGTAGACAAAATGACGAGGTTGCAGCACAAAGTGACGGGGTATAGTAGACAAAGTGACCAAGTTGCAGCACAAAGTGATGGGGTACAGTAGACAAAGTGACGATGTTGTAGTACAAAGTGACGGAGTTCAGTATACAAAGTAAAGGGATTGCAATACAAAGTGACGGGGTTCAGTAGACAAAGTGACGAGGTTGCAATACAAAGTGACGGGGTTCACTAGACAAAGTGACGAGGTTGCAACACTAAGTGACATGGTTCAGTAGATAAAGTGACGGGGTTGCAGTACAAAGTGACGGGGTTCGGTAGACAAAGTGACGGGGTTTGGATTGGATTCAGTCGTAATAAATGGTGGGTGTGACTCTCTCCACTATTTTCTGTGGTGGGGTCCACTCGAGTTTTGGATCTGATTCATTCTTTGGCTCATGCATTAAAATGATCTCTCCAAATGGATGGACGGTGTGGATACAAAACATACATCATAGTGGGACCCATATAAATAGGTGACATCACTTCAGTAGTGAGTCTCATTGCTCAATGTGGCACTGAATCCTAAATGGAAATGAAAGCGGATTGGCTACTCCCCCCCACCAGTAGCCCAATGGTGGTGGTGGTCGGTACTCTGTGGCCCCACCATGATGTATGTATTTCATCCATTCCGTTAATCTATTTTTAAATATAATTTTAGGGGTTGACCCCAAAAATGAGAGGGATATAAATCTCATATGGACCACACCATAGGAAAACAATGGTAATTGGACATCTAAAACTTTTATGGCCCCCAAAAAGTTTTTAATGGTCAATGTTCATTCAACACTATTTCATGTAATGTGGTCCACTTGAGATTGGGTTATACCTCATTTTTGGTCTCAGACCATAAAATGATCTAGAAAAATAAATGGACGGCATGGATGAAACACATACATCATGGTGGGCCCACATAGTACCGAGTGGCAGGGGAGTAGCCAGTCCATTTCCAATGGAAACCGTGGACACGGATTCACCGAGGAAAGCCTTTTGCATGAAGTTCCAGCACTGGGATGTATGGTGGGGTCCACCATGATGTTTATAAGAATTTCAATCCATTCATCCATTTTTAGAGCTCATTTTAAGACATGTAACCAAAAATTAGGATGATCAAAAACTCAACTGTGCCATGCAAGATGAAACAGTGGAGAAAGAAATTCCTACAGTTGAAGCCTTCATAGGCGTCTTGATGTTTATATTCCATCCAAACTGTTTATAAGGTCATTTTTACTAGGATGAAGTGAAAACACCAAAATATTAGACCGATGCAAAACTTTTGTGACCATATAAATATTTCAACGGTGGACACTAAATCCCCATTGTTTCCTCTTGTGTGGCCCATTTGAGTTTTGTATACACCTTAGTTTTAGTATTATGTCCTAAAATGATATCTAAAAATGGATGAACGGGTTGGATTTATCACAAACATCGCGGTGGGCCCATCTGGAATCCTTGCACAGGATCTTATTGCAAAAGGCTTTGGCTGGAAATCTGCATCTCTAACCAGAAATCGGATTGGGTACAAGTCTTATCTTACTGAGTAAACTCTGTTGGGCCCACTATGAATTCATGTGGTTTATCCACGCCGTCCATCCGTTTTTTCAGATCATTTTAGGGGTTGAGCCCAAAACTGAAGTATATCAAAAGCTCAAGTAAACTATACCAAATGAAACAGTGGAAGTATTGATTTTCACCATTGAAATGTTTCTAAGCCCCCAATGATGTTTATTTTTCATCCAAACTGTTCATAAGATCACAAAGACATGGATGAATGGAAAAAACAAATATCATCTTGATATAAAACTTCTATGGGCCCCAACAACTTTTCAACAGTAGAATCCAATTCACACTGTTTCAGGCAGTGTGGTCCATTTGATCTCTGAATATGATTAATTTTTGTTGTAAAACCCTAAAATTAGATAATAAAAGAGATGGATGGAGTTGATACAATGCACAAATGACGACGGTGGGCTCCACGGACTTTACTCAGTACGCTTACCCTGCTGAGTTACTCAGCACGCAAACCGCTTCCGTTAACGTCTCCGTTATAAATGTACTTTTTTTAATATATTTTAAAAAAATCTAATGACTTGGCACTTAAAATGATGTTGACCAATGAAAACGCTCCATGCCTCTGGGACGCAGAGGATCCACACTCATTACTCACCTTTGAAAAGAGAAATTATCTCTCTGGTACACCTTGATATCTGTGATTGTATGTATGAAATTGAAATGGATTGGGTTTAATTAAATATGTGGGGACCACTATGATGTAAGTATCCCATGTATGCTATACATTCATTTTATCAACTCATTTCAAGAACCCAAAATTGAGGTAAGATTGTAAACTTAATTCATCCATTTTATTTGTTCATTTTTAAGCATGAGCCTAAAAATGAGATTAGATTGTAATTTTAAGTGGATCACTCTGAGTTTATGAGTAGATCCCTCCGTGATTGCTGTACATAGAATCTTAATAAGAAAACTTTTTCACATCCTGAAAGCAATTCGCTTGTGACCCAACATTAATTTTAATTTTAATAAAGAATAGAGCGAATTAAGCTTTAAAGACAGTATATTTATATGCAATTAAGCCTTGTGTTAATTTCACTATTTTTTATTTTTTATTTTCCAATAGAATATCCACATCTCAAGGGGCCCAGAGGATAAAAAACAATGAATATTGTTGAACAACCATTAAAAACTTGATAAGGACCGATGTAATGTTTATTTGTTATTTAACTTGTTGATAAGGTCACACAAACATAAATGAAAAGAAAACACAAAGATCAGCTTATTGAAAACTTTTGTAGCCTATGAGAAGCTTTTAATAGTTAATTACCATTTTTTCCAATTGCACGGTCTACTTGACATTTGGATCTACTTCATTTTTAGAAGCATGCCCTAGAGTAAGCTGTGTAGATATATAACACATATATCAAGGTGGGCCCACTGTTAAAAAAACATCCACTTCAATATTATCTTGGTAACACCTCATCTATTATCACTAATTGGCAATGAACGTGTGTGAGAGAGACTCCACTCTTCATTTTGATGGAGCCCATCATGATCTGTAAGATTAGATGCGTTATCTCATATTAGGTCCGAAGCAAAAACAAAAGATAAAGGAAAAAAAAGAGAGGCTTAGTTGTGACTCAAGTGAGCCATGCCAATTGGAACAATTGGGAGAAACATCTACCATTGATCTTTACAAGGCCCACTGTGATTAACATATGAAATCTACTCCAACTATTAGATATCACACCAAAATTTAGGCTTGATGCCTAAAAAAATAGGTCCATACGTAATTCAAATGGTCCACACCATGGGAAATAGTTGGAAAGGTGAGCTTTCCATGTACGTAGTTTTCAATTGTGCGGAACCACGAATGGGGATAGTTTTTTAGCCCTCGGTCTATAATGGGATGACTCGCCAAATGGTTAGAGTGGATTTTACATTTCCACCATTGCGATGCCCATCCAAGTTGTAAACTCCTTTCTCTTTTTGGAATTTCTTCCTTTGTCATCGTATATTAGTAATTAAATCAGGCAATTAGTGATACACACACATATATATAGAAAATGGTGCCACGATGTCAAGCTGGGTAGGCCCCACTTATGTATATCAGAAATCCACACCATGCATTTGGTAGGTCTCCTCTAGATTATGGGATCCCAAATATCAGCTGTATCTGGAACTCAAGTGGGCCACACCATTTGAAACAATGTAAAATCATGCCCAAAATATCTAAAAGAACCTGCTAGGGCCTACCTCAGTTTTGTCTATAGCTGAAACTTAGTGTGACCCCTCATCCATGTGGGACACACACAATGGATGGGTTGGATTTCTAAAGCATATCAATGGACCCTATAAGCGGTTATGAAGATTTCAATTAGTGAAAATCCACTCTCAACTATTGTTTAATGTTTATGGTGCAACCTACTTATATCATTGATTGGCATGATTTTTAGGCCAGTGACCCACAATGGAAGGGTGCATCTGATTGATTGATGGAGTAGAGGTCCATCACACATAATGGTGGGCCCTACACAGCTCAACCTCATGGGAAGTTTCCCATGACATCGACCTCTTGGTACCTTTTCACTTACAGTGAAAAGGTACTGTGAGGCTGAGGAGGTCCACTTCAGTGGAGCTTCTCATGAGGTCGAGCTATATGAGCCCCATCATGATATCTGCCAAACATCCACTCCGTGCATTTGTTGGGTCCCTCTATGCCACACGTTGTCTAAAAAAATTCAGCCCTATCTAGAACTCAAGTGGATCATACCATTTGAAACCATGTGAATTGTGCATGAAACATATAAAAGCATGTAGTGGAGCCCACCTGAATTTTCGATGTGGCTGAAATTTAGTGTGACCCCTCATCCTAGTGGGATGCACACAATGGATGGACTGGATTTCTCAACCACATCTCGGTGAGCACTATATATGATCATGAAAGTATCAACAAGTGGGTATTTACTCTCAACTGCTGTCTGTGGTGTGGCCCACCTAAGTCATCAATTTACATTATTTTTAGGCCTGTGGCACACCATGGAAGGGCGCATCTAATTGACAGGTGGATGTCCAACACAAATCACAGTGGGCCCACAGAGGTCAACCTTATAGTGTGTAATTGAATTTGAATCTGGAACGGTAATTCGGTAACATTACCACAATTAGTCAGTTTAACTTGAGTTAATATATGTGAGATGTTTAGGTTAAGGGTGCTTATCTGTCATCCTCGACGCAGCCTTTAAGCATCATATAATGACTTAAAGGCATAAGAATGACTCCTTTTGCCTCTCTCTTTTTTTTTTTTTTTTTTAACTTTTGTGTCTTCCATTGTATCAAAGGCAAGCACTAACAAAAGAGACCTCACCCACCCACATCTGATTGGAGATGCAACTAGATAAGGTGTGGGGCCCACCGTGGTGTTTGCATGTCATTCATCCAGTCCTAGTTTGGTGAAATGGGATGCCTCGAAAAATAATATTAATCCAACAAATAAGGGGCCACCATGTGGGGGTTCAATCCATAGTGGTATAATTAGTGCGTTTCAACATTGAGATCATGGGTTCCGGTGATAGTATTGGATGTGTACATGTGAGCGTGTGTAGAAAAGAAAAGAAAAAAAGGTGGGCCATCACATTAAGGGCCTGTTTGGCCAGGCGGATTAAGAGGGATTAGGAGGGATGGGATGGTAAAATCTTGGGATATGCCAAACGAGCCAAACAGACCCGATGAACTTGTCCGAGATATAGCAAACCTATGGATCTTAAACCAATCCACTGACATCACCATCATTACCTTAAAATTGATCCCATCCCTCCTAATCCCGTTCAATCGTGCCTGGGGGGTGTTTGGTTGGACAGATTGGAAGGTAAAATCCCAGGATATGCCGGGCGTGCCAGACGAACTTGATGAACTTGTCCCGGGATATAGCAATCCCATGGATCTTAAACCAATCCACTGACACCACCATCATTACCTTAAAATCCATCCCATCCCTCCTAATCCCATGGGATCCGTTTGGCCAAACAGGCCCTAATGCTCTCAGTTAATTGTTCATTGCTTTTTAACAATTTGGTCCATATGATGGTTGGATCGGCATGATTTTTAAGCCAGTCTATTTTCATGACAGGTCAACCTGTTCGATATCATATTAACTCAGGGATGAACATGATGAGGTCAAGCACGGTCTTCCTCAAGGATATTTACTCCGAACCCACGGAGTCTCTCTAGACTCAACAATTTTTTTTTAGCTTGTTAGTACACACCCATGTCAGTACACACACTCCATGTTAGCCACCCCTGTTGGGGATCGATACCAAGACCTCAAGTGTTGAAACGAGGTATCTCCACTCAGTTTGCCAGTTGAGCTATGGATCTGGGTGTAAAACAAATTGATTCATAATAAAAAGGAGAATACAACCCTTTAAACAGTGATATCAAACTGAGAAATAAGTTTAGAATCAAACTCCCAAAAAATGTGGCTTACTATTATAGACCATCTTGACTTTTACCGGACTTCATGGCTTTCGGCCAAAAATAGTAAGTGTTCAATTTGGCTTAACCACGTTATTCTCCTCAAAATTTTAAGCACTTCTCATGTTAGGCATGGCTCCTAAAGCACAAAGTATAAGGGCTTGCTTGGGAACGTGGATTTGTAATCCCCTAGAGTCGAAATCCCCTGGATTTGCAATCCTCCCAGTGTGTTTGACACCTTGGAGTGTGAATCAACTTTAATCCAAAAGTACCTATCTATAGTACATTTACAGGGATTTGAATTTAATTACTAAATCAACTTTAATATCTCTAATTAGTGAGATATGTAATTTTTGATACAATAGGTTGTGATAAGCTGGCTGAAATGTATGCTTTGCCTGAAAATGATGAAATTCTAAGTCTCAGATGGGCCACAAGCACAAGATCATGTTTGAGTGACTAACCAACGATTTTTAATCGTTGATTTACATGGACAATGTTTGGACGGTGCTGATTTACATGGACAATGTTTGGATGGTGCTGATCATCATTAGTGGGCCATGTGCCCAATAGAATGATAGTGTATAGTGACACACATGTTACACCTGCAACTATTGAAATGATTTTAGGTGTAATCCAAGCTCTCACCATGGATTGCAAACCTCCTCAGAGAGGGGATTGGAAACCCCCAATTACTTTATGCTACCAAACAACCACGGGATTGAAAACCCCCTCCAATCCCCTCCAGTCCGCGGTGCCAAACGACCCCTAAGTGTTATGATCTAACTTATGAATAGGTTGGATCTAAAAATTACATCATGGTGGGCCCTATAAATGTTTCAACGGTGGGTGTGACTGATCCCATGGTTTTCTGTAGTGGATCCACTTGAACTTTAGATCTATCTCATTCTTTTTCTCATGCCATAAAACCATCTCTACAAATGATTGGATGGTATGGATACAACACACGCATCATGGTGGGGTCCATAGAGCTTGGTGACGTCACTTTAGTAGCGATATGGCTACTTACCTTGTAAGTATCTAATTTGCGCCCGTGTACGCCAGCCCATGTACACGTGGGAAAGCCTTTTGCATGAAGTTCCTGCGCTGGAAACTTATATGGGGCCGACCCTGACTTTTGTGAGAAATCTACCCCGTCCATCCATTTTATGAACTCATTTTAGGACATTAGGTCAGAAAATGAAGAAATTGCCGCCACACTTATATCTGCAAATCGTTAATTTTTTTAAATCTATTTTTATGAATAATGATATTTAAATTTTTTATTAAGTACTTTATAGTTTATTTGAATTAAATAGAATAATTTTATTTTCATTTAATAAAAAATAATTTATTTATAACATAAAATATTTCCAAACAAGAGATATGGGCAAATGTGTCAAATTAACATTTTTCATAACATTTCAGATGCTTGTTAACAAACATATTATTTCAAATCCAGTACTTAATTTTCAAACTTCAGCCATAATTGTCAAACAAGTTTTTTGACTTCAGATTTCAGATTTCAGATTTCAGATTCAGGCTTCAGATTTCAGATTTAACAAATGGGGCCTAAAATTTATCATAAATAGTAAAGATGAAATTAAAATGGACTTTTGACTTTCAATCTCATGGAATCTCACAATTTCGGTTTTGGGCAACCCAACGTAGTAGGGTTAGTTGGCTAAAGTGGCTTCTCCTATTCCAAATTAAATTCATATTTTGTACAATAACAATTCGGTTTGCAACATACACTTGCATTAGTAATCTTACATCGGTCCTAATCACTTTTGCCTTCGATCGGGCCTTTTCTAGTCCATCTTGGCCATGAAATTATCCGTGACCCGCTCTACATCAGGCACATAGCCTACCCATCGGCTCTCAAGTACATGCCACGTGGGATCTGAGCTTTCTATCCGGTTGGAAATAATGTTAGATCTTCTGCTGTCCTTTATTTTCTGTGTTGAGGTCCACCTGATGTGTAAAATGGTTTGAATTTCAGGAAAGAAGAACTAATCACTGTGGCCCACTTGATGGAAAGATCAGATCTCGCACACATTTCCATACTGGCACGTGTGCTTGCATGTGGTTGTAGATGGGCAGGGCTCCCGCACATATGAAATTAAAATTCCCGGGAGTATGATTTGTGGGCCATGATTCCATATCTGACTTTTTCCATGCTAAAACCCTTGCTTAAGATAAGCATATGATTCGAGATCTTCACCTAAAAAGAGAAAACGACTGAAAACAGAAAGCAGTGTTACATTCTATGAGAATTTATAGGAAAGTCGTAACAAAGGGGAGTTATTTGATACTCTGGAAGATGCTTGATACACAGGCACCAAGAAACTGTACATGTGTCATTCGAAATTGTAAAGTCCAGTCTCGATAAGTAGTGTCCCAAAATCAGATTGGTGACCCATCCTAACCTCTGTTGGGGACACTTGTTTGTTAAAATGTGACCATTAGATATTTTTTATTTTTGACCGTCGAATAAATGTCCGCCAATCCAATGGTCAGATCATCGAATAATTCAAATTTTTGTTTATGGGTCATCTCAAGAATAATTTTAATTTTTATTCATGGGTCATCTCAAATGAAATCGCCAAGTATGCAAGTTCTAAGTAACTTTAAAGTACATGTGCATCATCCATCACACCCTCCAGGAGTATCAAAGCTTTCCTTTATAACCCAAAGGCCAGGGAATAATTCACTGCAGTGACATGGAGCAAAATTAATAAATCCTATCAAATAGGGCCCACCAAATTCCCAACTAAATAAGCAATTAAAGCTCTGGCCCACTTAGTATTTGCTGTTTCTCAAATGTGATTACCTTCTTGCTACAATGAGATATGACGCAGGGATGAATGTGATGAGGATAACTACTCCGAATCCACGAGGAAAGAAAGCAGAAAATAGAAATAAATTCTAATAAATTCGAAAATGATTAATTGATGAATAAAAGCGAGTTCACAACTCTTTAAATAGAGGTACCAAGCAATGGGAAAGAAATTAGAATCAAACTACAACTCAAACTCTTAGAATCCGCGACTTACTATGAATAGTAAACTTACTATTTATAGACGGTCGTGATGTCTACTAGTGTGCAAGGTTTTCGGCCAAAAATAGTAAGTGTCTTATTTGGCTTCACCAAACCGTTCTCCTAATTATTCTAAGCTCTTTTCACGTTGGGCGCAACTCCTAAAGCCCGACGGATGAAGAGTTATAATCAAACTAAAACTTACTATTTATATTTTTCCCAGTTGCACACTTAAACTGAGAGGTTTGGTAATTTCATACACGTGCCATTAGGGAAAACATGTGCCAAATCCGATCTTTTCATTTGGTTGGAAATAATTAATACTTAATCTTTTGTTATACATACATAGTATAAGATGGTCCACCCTTTGTATTCATCAAAAGAAGTCCATTAATGAGATGTTAGGACATCCGATAATCAATATGATTCAAGCTATGTGGTGTCTTGAATTAGACCCATGATTCAATTCTAAGTGGTTGGGCTTGAAAATCACTTAAATAAACTTGATTCAGCTAGTTTTGGAGTAGAATTACTAGGAGCTCATTTAGGAGCTTTTCTAAGTCTCAAACAAGCAAGACTTGCCGGATAGACCTGCAGCCATTGCTAGGCCAGGCCAAGGTGCCAGGCCAAGGTCTATCCAGGTCAGCTTGCAAGGTAAAACTTAGACCTGAGCTCAACTTGAGCTCTATTGGTAAAAAACAAACAAGTTTGGTGAGTTTAGACATTTTGAAGATGAGCCTTTGTCCTAGTCTTATAAGACAAGGGTACATGGATAAATGAAAAGAGATCATTTCTTCCTTTTCAAAAATAATCATTGAATTTATCAGTAGAGAAAAATCTCTAAAAAAAAAAAAGAAAATAAAAATGATATTGTTAATGAAAGCCATAATATCCATTTGAAAAGTAAGTAATGCGACTTACATAAAGTCTAAATACTAAGCTAATGATATTTTCTAAATAATAATTTTTTTCAAAACAATAAATTTATAACTCAAATAAGAACTTTAAGTTAGTTCAGGACTCTCAAGACCCTAAAATATCCATAAAATTGATAAAATATATAACTTATTAAAAGTAATATTTTTTAACTTAAAATTAATTCCTAAAATGATTTTATTCTTGAAAAACTATTTAAAAACTAATGGACTTTTGTACAGGCTATGATATAAAGTTCATAGTGTGCTTTCCAATGAAATATATGCACGCGAAGTAAATAACCAAATCTTAAAGTTAAGAGCATTAAATGTTATAATACGCATTAAATCATTGGAGCTTTTATATCTTAATGGCCCATGTTGACATTCTCATGTATTTACCTACTCTAAGAATTCTATAATGTAGGCTTTATTGATCAACGGCATATGTTGACTTTGTCTTGCATAATCCCAACCCACATTAAGATGAACAATCTTACAAAGAAGCCGATCAATTTCATTTGGTGGGCCCCACAATCAAAATTGATAGACCAATGACCGAACTAGGTGAGGCCCATCTGATTTCACATGCGTGTGAACTTCATGATCGGGCCGACCTTTCATTAACACAATGTCCTACACATTCAAAAGTTAGCACAGTGGAATATAAGCGTGTAGATAATCAATCTCCATTTCAATAGATATATAAGTAATTTGATAATATGGTAGAGTATGGCACTTGATTACTAGCAAGCACTCAGAAATTGTAGAGCTGGCATCCATTAAATAAAATTAAATAAATTAACTTGTGGTACCGATTCAAAATCACCGCAGGCCACATATTTATTAAATTTGGTGTTAAAAAGTATGCAATCACAATCTATATTAGAAACGATGTAGTGATTACCTAAGTAAATAATTATTATTAATTTACATGGTAATTGCAGTTGAGCCAAAAAATCATATATGTCTGAGTGAGCGTGTATCATGCATCACACTCTATCAGAGTATCAAATGTCTTCTCCAGCAAAAGCGCCTTCTAAACCAAGGGAGCTGACACCATAGGGCCAAAGGCCAAAGTTGTTAGATACGGTGATCTTAATAATCTAAGTAGTGGCCTACAAATCCTCTTAGGGAAAGAAAAACAGTTAATTTTTAACATTAAAGGTGTGTTTGATTTTTCAGCGGATGTGTAAATATCCTTGAAATGGATAATTATTACCATTTCATCTGTTTGAAAGTAGTTTGAAAATCTACAGAACTGGTCAGAAGAGTTATTTTAAATTTGTGGACCCCAAAGTGATGTATATGATAAATCCATTTCGTCCATTCGTTTTAAAAAAACATTTTAAGGTTTGAGCCGAAAAATTAGGTAAATTGAACACTCAAATGACCCACACAAAAAGAAATAGTGGGCATGAAAGGTTTTTAATGGTAAGTGTTCGATTCTCTTTTTCTAGTGGCGTGGTCCACTTGAGCTTTCGATATGCCTCATTTTTTGGCTTATGCCATAAATTTATCAGGCATAATAGATAAACGGTGTGGATAAGCTATACACATCATGGTTGGACCCACGAATATGTTGTGGCTCTCTTAATTTTTGTATAAAAAATGCATATGTTCCCGTCAAACTGGAAAAATGTGAGGTAAATACAAAGGAAATAAATATTACATATTTATACGGTATTTCCAAGTGAATTGGTAAATTAAACAAGCCCTGAGTGTTCAAAATTAAAGATGAATTGATGGGTATGATTTTACAACATTGTACATCCATTGGGGTCCACTAGTTTGGACGGTTCAGATTGATAGTAGAGAGATCGCACTTGGATTTTCAGGTTCTTCTGTCTCTACCGTATCTTTTCGTACAGCAAAATTATTCATGCAGGGTAATAAAGTAATTTCGCTTATGTTAAACCCTTCTCACCGGCTAAATAAGAAGCAAGCCGAGCCGAAAACCGCTCCGGGGTTGGTGAATTACCGGTTCTACCGGTAAACCCGGGAACTCGACTCTGTCGTGGTTGGTCGAGGGTTCGAGGGAGGGTCGTTCTCCCACCAACTCCAGAAAATCCTGGCCGCACGATCATTAGGAAATCCAACGGCGTGTATTTGGATCTAAGATTCCGTAAGGAGATCCAGTGGCATGGACTTACAGGGCCGTCATCCCCTATAAATACCGGGGTAGAAGGTAGCGATAAGACTCGAACCTCTCCGAGAAACGAGAACAGCTATCGACTCCTCCCAGATCTACTACAGCTAGGGTTTTAGCTCTCATCCAGGTGCGTGATGTTATCCTTTTCTTTTCTTTGTAGATCTTCATCGATTTCAGCGATGTGGAGTTACTTTACTTTCTGTTTTTCGAAGATCCGTTTCTCTTTTTGTCCTGTTTTTGGGCTGCGGATGAGCAGATCTAGTCGAGTTTCTCGTTTTTTTCTGTCTTTGCGTCGAGTTTTTAGGAGAAAGGATTGGAGATCTGTTATCGTCCTTGATTTCTGGCGAATGCTGTGTTTTTTTTTTCCACTAGATGATGGGATCTGGTTGAATTTCTTTTATGTTGGCGTGTTTGGGGGGAAAAACGGGTCCAGATCTGTTGGTTCTCTGGACGTTTGAGGGAAATGCTTTCAAAACGATTCCAGATCTGTTTTTATTTCCTCACGGGTCTTGATTTTGTACAGTTGAAATTCCGGGTAGAAATGATTCAGAAGTTTTGAGATCCATTCGTTTTCTAGGGTTTTGGAGCTAAAAGTTGATTCTTCCAATTCGAGTAGTGGAAATAAATGGTGGGGAGGCTCTGAGATCCGTTCGTTTTGTGGGGTTTTCGAGCTCTGCACAGAGTTTTTTTTTTTTTCCAACTGTAGATTTTCAAATTCTGCAAAGGATTATAGGGCTTATTTTCTATCCTCTCAATTCGATCTGTAACAAATCTCGTGGGAAAACTTTATCTGAGGATCTGTTTGTTTATAGCGTTTAGGTTTTACCCTACTCAATTTTTATTTTTATTTTTAAAGTCAAAATGTATTTTGAGATTGATGATCTGATTCCATTAACTAATTCAGAATGCATTTTGAGACCGATTATCTGATTCGATCAACCGATTTTGTGATTATTTGCTTTTTACGGTTTAATTTCCAGTAATCTGGTAAAAGAAATATGATGTTTGATGTGATTTTTTGAAGAAATGCTTGGAATTTCTAAGATTAGCTTGTTTACAAGCCCTAGGGTTTTAGCATCATCGAATCTATTTTTGTTTGGAATTAGGAAATTTATCATGAATTCACTTGAAACACTGAGAATTGCTCGAATATATCCTCAATCTCAGTATTCTACCATGGATTTCCAGAAGAGTTGCTTTGTTTGCTCTGTTTTGCCTCTTTATTTTCCCAGATCTGCTTCCCCTTTTCAATTCTCTTGCTTTTCGCATGAGAACTTCCAGATTATTTTCCTAGATCTATTCTTTCTCTAGATTTCCAGTAGCTTGATGAGTCTTACTAGGATTTTAGTACATTGACTGAAATTGGATGGTGGATTTTGCTAACATACGCCTTCAGTTGTGCCAGATAAGGAACGAATAACCCTCTTCTTGCTAACATGTGCCCTCAGTTATCCAAAATGGGTTTTGGCCTTTTCAGGATTCGATTCTCTTTAGGGATTCTTTTGACTTTTAATAATCAGGATTAAGGAATTTATTTTGGTAGAAACGGATTTTGAGAAGATTTTCCTTTTTATGTATATATTCCTGAAATTTCACTATTTCATAGGTTCTTGCTCATAAGCCACTTGACTCGGCTGAGTTAGGTGACTCAGCTACTCCTATGGTCTGTTGATTTCCATTCTGGTGTTTGGGTTGCGCAGTTCCCAGAGAAAATGGAGACCTTCCTATTCACTTCGGAATCCGTCAACGAGGGCCACCCCGACAAACTGTGTGACCAGATCTCCGATGCAGTCCTTGATGCCTGTCTCGAGCAAGACCCCGATAGCAAGGTCGCCTGCGAGACCTGCACCAAGACCAACATGGTCATGGTCTTTGGTGAGATCACCACCAAGGCCAACATCGACTATGAGAAGATTGTCCGGGACACATGCCGCACGATCGGATTCGTATCCGATGATGTTGGCCTCGATGCTGATAACTGCAAGGTCCTTGTGAACATCGAGCAGCAGAGCCCTGACATTGCACAGGGTGTCCATGGCCACTTCACCAAGCGCCCTGAGGAGATCGGAGCTGGTGATCAGGGCCACATGTTCGGCTATGCCACTGACGAGACACCGGAGCTGATGCCCCTCAGCCATGTCCTGGCCACCAAGCTTGGTGCACGCCTCACCGAGGTCCGTAAGAATGGCACCTGTGCCTGGTTGAGGCCCGATGGCAAGACCCAGGTCACCGTCGAGTACCAAAACGACAAAGGCGCCATGGTCCCCATCCGCGTCCACACCGTCCTCATCTCGACCCAGCACGATGAGACTGTCACCAACGATGAGATCGCTGCTGACCTCAAGGAGCACGTCATCAAGCCCATCATCCCCGAGAAGTACCTTGACGAGAAGACCATCTTCCACCTCAACCCCTCGGGCCGGTTTGTCATTGGTGGGCCCCATGGTGATGCTGGGCTCACTGGCCGCAAGATCATCATCGACACCTATGGTGGCTGGGGAGCCCACGGAGGGGGTGCCTTCTCTGGCAAGGACCCAACCAAGGTGGACCGCAGCGGTGCCTACATTGTGAGGCAGGCAGCCAAGAGCATCGTCGCCAACGGGCTAGCCCGGAGGTGCATTGTGCAGGTGTCATATGCCATCGGCGTGCCAGAGCCACTGTCAGTGTTCGTGGACACGTACGGGACAGGGAAGATACCCGACAAGGAGATACTGAAGATAGTGAAGGAGAACTTCGACTTCAGGCCGGGCATGATCACGATCAACCTCGACCTGAAGAGGGGAGGCAACAGCAGGTTCTTAAAGACAGCCGCCTACGGTCACTTTGGTAGGGACGACACGGATTTTACATGGGAGGTGGTGAAGCCCCTCAAGTGGGAGAAGACGTCTGCATAGAATCTCTCTCTCCCACATATACATAATACAAGCGTTTGAATCTCTTACGTTTGGGTGTATAGCTTGATGCTGCAGCCACGCTCGCTCGCTCTCTCAATCGCAAGAGAATTCCTTGCATTGCCTACTATCTTCTCTATATCTTTTAACCATCTTGTGTTTCTGTTTTTTTTTCCTTCTTTTTTCGGTGTTGCTTGGATGATGGAAGAATTGATAAAAATGAAGATATCGATTTTTGTTTAATGAATTTGAAAGAGAAAAGAGAGCCTTCCTTACGATGTGTTTGTAGTTAGTGGATGATTTTTGGTTTGTGATTGAAAGAGGTATTTGCCCATCGGAGCCGTGTATGAAAGATGGAGCCACCTACTGCAAATGGTACTGGAACAGTGGTTGGTTTCTTGTAAGACCTTCCATTGTAATTGTAGTTTGGAATTGTAGCACGCAATTCATATTCTATCCAATAGCATTTTGGGGCGTGTTGATTGGAGAGTACCCATTCCACTAAGAAAATGATTTCTGAGGTCTTATAATATGGGAGATTATTGGAGCCTCGTCAGCCAACAGCAAAGCATGGATGGACTGATGGCCCAGGTCACCAAACCATGGGCCCTACTAATCAAAACTAAAACCTGTGTCTATCGTGCAAAGTTTGCTTTTTTAAATGAAATGTGGCCGATCTACGACTTTGGGATGGGAAGCCTCAGCAGTTGATTGGTCCTGCCCTATCCCTAATCCTCTAATAAAACAGTCTTTTTTTTAAACCTCTGGAGGGCTTGTTCACCCGCGATAACCGACTTGTGGGCCCAACCCTGATGTATGTGTAACAGATGGACGGGGTGGATAAAACACATACATCAAGGTGGCCCCAAAGAGTCAGGTCCCGGGGTCATCCTATCAACCTCGTGATTTTCAACCATGTCCTACTCAATACCTGAAATACGAAATTAACGGTATCTATCTTATATACGTTTTACCACGTGTTCAGAATGACGTGGACGCACGAAAAAAAAGAGGCAGGGAATCCTCTTCCATTTGTTATAATGCAAAGGTAAGTCATGTCATATGGCTTAAATGGGTAAGGCCCACCTCTATCACCTGCTGTATTTATGCATGCGTTTCCTTCCTTTATCCCATCTTTAAGGTCCACCCTTACAGTTAGTTGTACCCCATGTGACAACCATGATATCTCTCCTTATTCTGTTTGTCGTAAGCACTTTTAATCTATTTGAGGTTGGGCCCACCAAATATGATAAATCTTTTGTTCTTCAATGGCCGCACCAGATCTGGACCGTCAGTTATCAGTTTTTTGAAGGTCTATTCTATTACCAAAACTAGAGAAATCTTGGCGTTTCTATTACCCAAAAGCCTCTACAAGGCTTTGCGAGTGGATCCCACAGTGGCGTATGTCAAGCAACCTGTCCAGGTTGGGTAACCCCAAAATCAGAACCATCCAAACCATTACATGGTCCACCATATCAATTTGGTGGCTTTTGGATGGTCCATGGATGGTTCTCAGTTGTTTTCTACGGTGGGCCCACCTAATGACTAGACATGCCTGACTTTTGGGGCTTCCCATCCATCATGGTGGTTGGCCTCATTTTTACCACTGAACATGAATCCGACAGAGGCAAAAATGAATAAGTAGTTTTACGCGCATGTGAATAAGCTAGGCTGTCAATGGGACCCCACTAGCGGGTACCTGATAGACCCGACCCGATTTTAATAAGCCTTACTTTGGGACTACCATTTTGGACCCGATTAAAAAAAATAAAATCAAGGTCTAGTTGGGCATGGATCCGATTCACCATATTGGATCCGATTAAAATTGGGCTGGGTAAAGTCAGTTGCATATGTTAGTACTAGAATAAGGTTTTCCAAGCCACATATGTATCTGAGAAAGCCCATCTACTCATCATGCATTTCTTAAAGTGGCACACATATCTGTGATCTAATCCATCCATCCATCAATTGGGCCCAGCCCAGGGGCTATCAATAGGCTGGATTTGCATCAGGCAGAGGTCTGCCCAAGCTCCAAGCCCGGCTCTCGGCTATGACGGCCCAGAGCCACCGTTTTTCATGCAAGATCTAGGCTGTTTATCATGCATGATATTGACAAAAATGCCCTTGAAAACTTAAACAGGCCCAATTAATAAACAGGCTTAAATTTTAGACCCAGGTCCAGCCCTCAGTCCAAGTATTTCAGCCCAAGCTCAGCCCAAAGCAGGCTACGTCTAAAAACCTAATGGACCAGCCCAGCCTATTGACAGCTCTAGTCCAACCTTGCAAGGTCCTTACTGGACCCGGGCATGACCAGAACCTGGTCAGTTTGGGTCCGGGTCCTCATGCACGATTCCCAAAACTGTAAGACCTGATCGGACCCGATGATCGACAGCCATACATTTGGGTAGGCATTATTGAGAACCAAATAGTAGAATTGGGGTACCGATATTTTCTTCTATCAAATCAAATACAGTAATTGAAATGATAAGGACCCTCCAAACACTAGACGGTGAAAATGAATAGATACCCGTGCCTACGCAAAGACAGTGACTGAAATGATAAGGACCCTCCAAACACTAGATGGTGAAAATGAATAGATAGATCGGTAACTACCCTGACATCGCTTTTTCTACTAAAAAGGAAACACTGAAAAGAAAAGCTAGATCTATGTATGCAATGAGAAGAGTTTAATTGAAAAGGTAAGCAAGAATCACAGTAGTGAAGGGAGACTCCCATTCTTGAATCTTGATAGTTTTTCTCATCCCCCAAAATCTAATTTTGGGTTCTCTCTAAAATCAAAAGTTCAAATTCCAAAAAAAAAACAGGCGAGTCGTGGCTCGACTTAAGACGCCAGCCACAACTCGAGACCGAACGAGTTGATCTGAGTCACAGACTCTTAAAACCATGGCTGGAAGAGAATGAAGAATCTCAACAAGACAATTAATTGATAGTGAAAGAGTCCAAAATCAGCTAGGAACTTCCGAAAATGGCCAATGGAACGGATGACTGCGACTGCTTGCAAATGACCACTCATCAACAAGAGATGAGTCGGACGTCCCACCACTCGCTGAAGGCAGAAAATTTCACTACATTCAGAAATAGCTAGAGCTGTACATGAGCAGAGTTAGCTTGGTAACTCACTGGACTCGACTCGGAAATACTTGACTCAACTCGGCTCAAAATGAGTTCGAGCCGAGCACGAGCTGATTTTTGGTGCTCGAATTGAGTTCGAGCCGAGCACGAGCTTAACCCTGCTCGACTTGGCTCGACTCGAATAGTACTCGAAATCGACTCGACTCGGTACTCGACCAGGAGTATATATACCCCACTTGTTTTCCCACTCGTTTTGAAATATGTCATAGCTCACACACCTTCAAGCGCAGCGTAGAAACCGAAGGATCAAACAATGGAAGGAATCTGCGGACTAACATTTCAAAACAAGTAGGAGAACATCGACGATTTCAAGAGTAAAAAAGAAAGCGGTGGAGTAACTCATCGACCGTACACGTAGTAAGTGGTACAGAAATAAGATCTGTACCCATTCCTATAACCATTTGATTTTCCCATTCTACCTTGGATGACTTATCTTACTATAACTGTCCATTTTGATAGGCAATGATTGGATGGTTGTCATTGCTCGATCGGTGTGATTTTAAGGGACCCACAGTTTGGATGGTCAGGATGGCTGTATATTTATCAGTTTCACATGCAGAAATGAATCCCCACCGCGTTTTAAACTGTGAACTAACATAGAAAGAACTCAAGACGGTTTCGCAGCTGGCGGAGTACCGAGCTTATCTGCTCCCTACCGAGATCGAACACAGCTGGATCCTGCTCCCTGCCAAAAACTCTGCTCGAACTCGGCTCGACATCTGCTCAAACTCGGATGAGCCTAGCACGAGCTGGGCATCCGAGCTCCAAGGCTGAGCCGAGCCGAGTACGAGCTGGGACTCAGGCAGTATGAGCCGAGCACGAGATGGGCAATACTCGGCTCGGCTCGGCTCGTGTGCAGCTCTAGAAATAGCAACCAAACTAACAGAGAAGAATGTTCAGTAACAATAAATTTCCTCAAAATACATTGTAATTTTTTACACATATATAATTCTTTCAATGTGTACACTGATATTATGAGATTCCGCAGCTATTTTGGAGTGGGGTCCTGAGATTAGCCGACAATGATTTATCTGCCCACATCTTTATCCTTCAATCTGTTAGGATATAACATGAATCGCAGGACATTCTCAATGAAACCAGGTGTGATTGCATGTTAATAACCGAATTCATTCCGAAATAAGCCTCTTTGCAAGCAAATCCACAGGTAGGGAACCTAATGGAACAGATGATTCGTCCCCTTCAAATGAATCACTGACAAAAATGTCATTGTCGTTGTCATCTTCATCACCAATGTCATCGGTTGCAGCCTCAGATCCGTCTCCTCTATGGTTGGTTTTTGAAATATTCAGATCATTCCCACTCGGTAAAATCAACGCCCGATATGAATGCTCCGTTGCCTGCGACGTGCCTTCAAACTCCTCCACCTTCTCTAGAAGAGCATCCGGACCGAGATCAATCTCGTCGAGCAACAATGCTTTGCTTGACTCGATTGCTTGCTTCCACAATGACATCATTCTTGGGCTAGAGATTTCCGTTTTAGCTGTTGATCTAACACTTGCATCGCCCAATTGGCCTGAAAACCCATGCAAACACAAACAAAGCATCAGAGCTGGGGCAAAGTGGCATAAGGTCTCTAGAATGGCAGTGGGAAACTATGCAGTTGCATGGAAGGAATTATATGATTCTTGGCCCACAGAAATGCACATATACATGGGTTTTCAGTTTGGGGCTCATCATTCGGTGATCAGACCATTTTGTCCGTTGCGTTCTATCATGGATGGACCATGTCCCAATTACGTTCTCAATAGGACCATCCTTGCCTTAACAGTATTCTGGACTGCAAATAGGCGGCTAAGAAAAAAGTTAAGAGCAACAGTACACATTCAACTGAATAAAACCCCAAGATTGATGATTAGGATCTTCCAATCAGGGAGATTTTACCAATGCTCTGGATCACTGAATCATGGCCCCACTTGCCCAAAGAAATCTTCTAAAAACTGGACCAGATATTGTACCTGAAAAGCAACCAGTCTACTTCAAACCGGTTCAATTGCCAGTCGAACTGGTTTGAACCATAGCATTATAATCAACACAAATTTACTTTCTATAAAAATGAAGCACCCAAACAATTTCAACCGGTCCAGCTGTCAGTTTGTACAGGTTCAAGCCATTTTGGACAGGTATTAGTCCTTGAATGGTTCGAATCAAAACAAATAGAAAGAGCTTCATTTCCAGTCAAACCCAGATGGACTGCACAGCATGGTCCAGTTTTAAAAGAAGAGAGTGAGTGGACTATAAGCTGTTGGTTACGGGTTTCTGCATTCTCTGATAAAAATATTGGATGAGGGGTCAAATATTAAAATCACGGAACAAAAGCACACATAAGATAAAAAAGAGCATGTCCTATTGCAGGAGAACAATTTCTAACCTTCTAAATGTATGATTTATGAGTTTTTTTCTTCTTCTTTTGTGTGTGTTATGGGTCCAGTGTTGTCATATGCGATCACATATGCCATTTCGGGAGGATGGACCTTATTGCAGTTTTTGGACCATTGGACTCTCTGCTGTCGCACAGAATTATGCGACTGCATAAGCATGGCATAATGTCCCCAACAGTCAGATTTCTGGCCAATTGGACTCTTCTTTTTCTTTTTTTCTTTTTTCCATTTTAGTCATCATCGAAGTTACATATTAGAGCCAGGTCTTTGTAATGATAAGTAGGCCTCACCTAAACCCACTCTTCGTGGACGGCTGCTCGAAGATGAAGATAACGCATTGTCTGTGTCTGAAGCATTTGAATCACCACAATCTGTAATTTCATAGTTTCAATGTTAGTTTCATGCCAAGCTTGGGGCAAAATAGTTGACCTTCTAGCACATACCTGAAGCAACCAAACTAGATGAAATGTTACCGTCAGAGGGGTGGATGTCTGACACTCGAGGGGGAGGTTTTTGATACATTGATTTCCAATCATTGCCTCTCCACATCAATATCTGCTCCTGGTCAAACGACAGCAGAACACAAGGAACTAGTTCCTGCGAACCAACAACAAGCACAGTCAGCAATGCCATGACTACAAAATCCAATCAAACAAACTGCCAATTGTCATCCATGTGATGAATGGATAAAGGAGAAAGGTCGATGCCAGGTAGAAAGCTGATTGTAGAAGTTTTGCCGAGCAATCACGAGATTCCTGCCTTGAAAATAATTGGTGAAATTGGATTTGTAAATCTGGCTACAATAAAAATAAATTTTTTTTTAAAAAAAAAAAGGAGAAAGAAAGAAAGAAAAGAAAAAGGGAAAGGCTATGATGGTGGTCTATGCGAAAAACATTTTGATGCATTTTCAGAAGAAAATTCCGTGCATTGGATATGTCACGTGCTAGAAACATAAACTAGAGAAGCTTAAGACTGGTGACTTCTTACACAGTTAGAAAACTAGAAGCTGATTAAAAGCTCTACAAACCTTAAGCTTTGCGCCTATCTTTTTGTAATCACTGGCATGCATCCCTTGGCAGTCAATCTTCACCAAAGGGCTTCCTTCAAAAGCATTCCTCACATCCTTCACAAGGCTAATGTATATTCCATTTTTCGCTGCATAGGAAAGTTATTAGCAACAACAAGGGCCAAGTAGTGGAAAATCTTTGTAAAAACTGAGTTGTAGAGAGGAGCAATATATTCTCTAGTCTCCCTTTTCAGGTAAAGGGTCAAAAAAGGTGAAGCGCATCTAAATAGCAATTAATCGATATACTTAATTGTCACCAATGTGTGTGTGTGTGTAGGGTACAGAGTATAGGCAAGACTGTCATGCATAAGAAAAGGATATTTACCACCACTAGGCTGTCAACAAGTTAGGTTTGGGTCGGGTCCTATGGAACCCATACCCAGAGTAACTGGGTTTGAGTCTTACTGGGTCCAGGTCTGGTTCTTGAAGACTCAGATCAAGATTCGATTGGTTTCAGGTACCCATCGGGTGCCCATCGAGTCTTGGGATCTAGGTATTGAGCTGGGTTCAGACAAATAAAAGCATTTATATGGTCAGGCCCATTTATGGATGGATTAGATAATGCACACGTCCCACTTGGATACATGTATGGTGTATAAATGGGCTCTCTTACATGTTGTGCGGCTTAGAAAACCTTATTTTCCTGCTAGAATAATTAATCTCTCTCTCTCTCTCTCTCTCTCTCTCTCTCTCTCTCTCTCTCTCTCTCTATATATATATATATATATATATATATATATATAGTACTATTAAAACAAATTGGATCCCGAGCCAACCCGATTTTAACCGGTTCCAAGTTGATGGACCCAATCCGAAAGACCAGACCTGATTTTTAACCGGATCCAAAAGGTGAGACCCAAACCTGACCCAATTTCTCAACAGGTCCAAAAATGGGACCCAGATCTGTTAGAATCAGGTCATGTCCATCGGGTAACCAGATCCATTGACAGCCCTAAAAACCAGTAACCAATCATAGACTGATCCCTTTTTTTCTTGGATTGGTAAGCTAGGCTTGAACCCCAGATCTCAATGTAGAAATGCAGTCAGTCTAGAATTGAGCTACAGGCTCGAACCACAATGATAGTCTAATCATTTGAAAAAGTTGCTATCCGACTCAGATATTCAGGTGAGGATAAGGGATCCCCCTTTCCTGATACATGAACTCCAACTTACCTCCATCTTGAACTCCACGCATACAAGTTTTCTGGAATTTAGACTGATTAGTATCATCTAGGCCACCATCCCAAATTGTGAAATTGTTGGGGAAACATTTTTACATTACTATATTTTATGTGTATTAGTCAATCCATATCATACCTGTATCATAAGATTTGTGGATTTATAGGATCTGGCATAGCCAATCAGTTCTATACTTGACATCCTTTCCTATTAGCCTAGGCACCATCAAGGTATTCTCAAACGGTTATGTAATGGTTGTTACATAATGGCAACAACGGTACCCCTTACACATTACGGGGTCATAATGGCCATAACGTCCATTATGGAAGAATTGACCCTTATGGTCCACTACAAGGCCGAGATAGGTTTTTTTCTTTTTCTTTTTAAATAAAAATCCATACAGCCGTTACATCCCGTATCGTAATAGTAACAATGGTGGCCATTAGGCCACCATTGCTGTTATGGAATACCTTGGGCATCATAGCTCATAACTGGGATTTAGACTCTCTTGCTTTTCATTTTCATTATTGGACCAATGCCAACTATAAACCACATGCAGGTGGTCCCGATTTTTGAAAGCTTTCCCCTTGGGCTTTTTTGTAAGCTGCTAGGACTATTGGCCCTCGTTCCAGCTTACAGTCTATTACAAGTTACTTTTCTCACTGAATACAAAGACCATATTATACGCTTTTCCATCATAAATTCCAGACTGAATTGCAAATAAGACAAGTATAAATGCCATAATTCCAACTGGACAACTCTCAACTGTAATAGCTCTTCAGTCTGCACCATTACATTGTTTTAGCCGATATTAATCTCTTTTTCAGAACATATAATATAGAACTGAAACTTAACATGCCGTGTACCAGTCTCTCTTTCTTATCCTGAATCCAGAAAAGCTAAACCAAGACTAGCCTAAAGTAGATTGTCCTCATTCACTTATGTTGATCTGTTTGACTATTGAAAACAACCAACATGATAAAAAGGCAGATCAAAATACAAAAAAGAATCTAGCAAAAGAAACGTTTTTTTGAAGGGTATCAAAAGAAAGTGTCACCCAATCATACCTAGTTTACAAATTGGAAGTAGATTTTGCCCTTTCTTTCGCAACTCATTGGCTTCTGTTTTCGACAATCCTTCTGGAGCATCCTGGATAAGTTTTGGATAAACGGGAGCAGCTGGCTTCCAGAGCATTATCGGGTATACTGGACGTGTACGAGGATCATAGTTCCTCCCACGGAAAAGATAAACAACACCACCAACTCGATGGATGATCTTGCCCCCAGTTTTTTCCTGGCATTATGAAAAACACTTGAATGAAAGCAGAAAACAGTCTCTTCTCTGCCCTATGATTTTCATAAAGGGAAATTACAAAATGCATGTATTGTTATAGCACTTTCAATTCAACAATCAACATCAGATACGCTTTGTCAAGCACAAATCGAAATTTGGCAGGATGAAAATGGACTGGAAATATAGTCTGTCCCCGACTCAGCCAGACTCTATTCAGTTGCCCCTCTTTTTGAGAGAAACCCCAACATGAGAATTAAAAATTTTTGAAAAGAAAATTATGGAAAGGAAAAGTCAGAGAGATACATGGATAACTTACTCAAGAAATAAGGCATTGATAGAAACAGCAAAATATGCAGAACAAGCTCACTAGACTCAAATTGATCCCTAGAACAATCCTATGAACAGCCATCTGATGTGGGTATAACCGACTAGGATCCAATGCCTTATAGACAAAAAGGCATCAAACACATTATGTGACTTCACAATTAGATAAGAATTTCATCTTGAAATTGTGGATGCATTTTATCAATCAAATGTCCAAGATAGAAAATTGTGGAAAGTATGAGAATCACAATGAACTGGGATAAGGCTCATCATCAAAGCCTTATCCCAATTAATTCAGTTCGGCTACACGAATCCAATTATGCGATTCCACCCTATCAAGGATCATATATTTAGTTAAGCCACAAGTCATCAAATCTTTTATTACTACCTCCACCCACATTCTTTTGGGCCTTCCCTTGCCCTTTTAGAGCATTCAACCTGAAACAACTCACTCCTAACGATAGTTCAAAAACCCGAAAACTTGACTCGATGTCCAATTGGGTCAAGTCGACTCAAAGACCCAATTGAGTTTTAAATTGACTAGACTCGATATTATAACATATATAATTGATGAATATAAACAGTGAATAAATATTTATAATTAATACATGCATAAATTCATTCATATTGGTGCAAGTTTGATTCTCGTCTCCTACATTTTATTTTATTTTTATTATTAAAAGGTCCATGACTCAGGGCTGACTTGGTTCGAGTCTCACCGAGCCGTATTGAGTTTGCCAAGTTGTTGAGACAACTCAGGGAGTCTTGTCAATTTCTGACCAAGTCAAGCTCGTGGCCAAATTTCCTAGAACTCAGTTCAAACCCTCATTGAATCGAGTTGAATCAGTTGAATTTCAAGTCAAATCAGAAAGTTTAGGACTGTGCTCCTAACTAGTACAGCTCTTGGTCTTTGCTGCACATGGCCAAACCATCTAAAGACTACTTTCCCTCATCTCATTAACTATTGGTGCTACTCCTAAGTTCCGTCATATGCATTCATTTCTAATTCTATCTGTCCTTGTCTTGCCACCCATCAATCTCAACATCCATTTCAGCTGCACTCATTCTATGACCATGTTGTTCTTTTTGACTCCGCAACATTCTGCCCCATAAAGCATGGCTGGTCTTGTAAATCTACCCTTCAATTTGATTGGTAATTTCAAATTATGTAAGTATTATTTTAGTAATTCTTGTGTCAATGGGAAAAGAGGCCATGGAAAGGATGCAAATCAGTCACTGAATTTATACAGCAGACTCATTAAGCAAGAACACAAATACGTAATTTGATGTAGGGATTTTACTAAATACGAAACTAGGCAGGCTTCTCAAGCAGCAAGATAACAAGAAACAGGAATTCATCTAAGTAGCTTGTGCTGAAGATGGCAACCTCAAGATGGCGGCAGACGTTGTTCATATCAACGGTCGGAACACCTCTGCATCGAACCTTACAAACCTGTTGCCGCTTCCAATGCGCATGTACCAACTCGAGCATGTTGTGAGTTAATCCATCCCTTCCTACAGAATGGAGTGTAATGTAACTCTCTGTGCATGATGAAGTGTTTCATCTTAAAGCAATGATGTTTTTATATGATACTCATTTGAAAGAAATGGCTCTTTTTCTTCAACTAGTCAATGGTCTAATCTGTTTATCTGCTGGGCCCCATCATTGGATGGTCCAGTCAGTTATCTCCCCAATCAGATGATTCTAGCCATTCACTAGTCAGGTATTTATGATCCAATGTTCAGGTGGACTTTTGGGAACTCACCAGTTCATGATGGGCACCACTATATGAATGGCTGGGATCACAAAAAGATGGCCCCACGTGAACAGCTTGATGGTGGGAGCTAATTGCTCAATTGAACAATCTATGTATCCTCGAAGGCAACAGAAGCAACATAACAAATTACATCAACAGCTAAATTCCCATAGAAATGAAGCCAACAACAATCCCAATTTGATAGAAATATGCAAAATGCAGGAAGACAGAAGACCATGATTGAAAATATCCGGCCTTTCATTTATGACCGGACACATTCGAAATGGGACTCCCCCCAGCTCTTCGGTGAATTCCCATTTTGGATGTGTGCAGCAGTTCCTGCTTGCCACCAGTGAACCATCATTCGGAAAACAATGTTGGGTTCTTACCGAGATTGACCTGGCGATTACGGGAAAGGTAGGGCTGAACCAGCCTCCTCACCTCAGCCCGCGTAAGCGGGTTCCCCAATATCTCCTCCCTCGTCTTCTGTTCCTTTGGATACCGCCCCAAAACCAACAGCCTCTGTGTCTCCATCCGCTTCACCCCCTCTGTCTCGGGAGGCGGTGGATCGAATGAATTGAACAGCGGGACCTTCTTCTTCTTCGATTTCTTGAGTGGCGCCTTCCCTGTCCAAGGCCGCGGCATCGTCGGGGGGCCAAACGGCAGGAATGGGGGCTCCCGGATTGCCAGTGGCTTAGCCTTGGGAGTCTCGGAGTAGCTGAACTGGAACTCGAAGGGGGCCCCGGGGAGGAGGTAGGAGAGGCCAGACTCGCCGAGGATGATCGAGCGATCGGAGCCGTCCGTTTTGACGACGCCACTGTCAGGTGAAATGGGTTTGTAGTATTTGGAGCGGTGGTGGAAGGATTTGAGGGCTGGATTGCGAGGGGGAGTGGGGTTTTGCGGGTTTTTTGGAATTTTTTTGGGGGGGTATTTGGGAATAGGAATTGGAGGGGGAGGGGGTTTTTGGGAATTATTATTGGGGATGCGAGGGGGGTTTGTAGGAAAGGGAGTGAAGAGATTGGGGTTTTGAGAGAGGGCTGCGAGGAATGGCATTTTCAGAGAGAGAGAGAGAGAGGAAATTGTTAAGAAGGATGCTTAAACGGCGCCCATGGCGTATGTTAGTGGAAGCCTGAGAAAGGGAGGTTGGGAGTCTGTTTTTTCAGTTGCATAGAGCGTGAGAGAGGATCGGGAAGATTTTCAAGATGAGAAAAGATTTAATGCTCTGGCAGAGGGTGATGGATGATACGCAGGCACTTAGAAATTGCATACGTGGCATACAAAGAAGTAAAATTAAACTGTCTTGGATATATGAATCATGAGCTAAGAATTATTCTTATTTGATTATCTAACTATCGGATTGGTGGACATCATTGGACGGTTAGAAATGAATAATAATCAACGGTCATATTTCAGCAAATTATCTGATGTATCGGATATCAGGATTGTTCAAATTATCTGATGTATAGTTTGTGACTTAGATACAGTGGTGTTCCATGATTTTGTCGGTTTATTTTGAGTTAATCATAATACCCATATAAGTTCTGATTGCCTGCGTATCAAGTGTCTTAGTCTGCCAGAGTATCAAATATCTATCCTCTGAAGCAGGGCTGACAACGGGCCAGGCCTGGAGTTGGTCTTGACCCGGCCGGGCCTATTTACATTTTAGATTTTGCAGGCCTGAGCCCGGCCCATTGACACCCCTTCGAGGATTGGAGCTGACATATGATGGAGCAGTTTCTATCGTAATGAGATATTGCAAGTATTTCACTGTCCACATGGAAGCATAAATTCGATCTCGACCGTACATATTATGGATAGATTCATGGATGGCCCACTTATAGAACTTCAGAATAAAAAAATCTTCCCAAATGTTATTTTTCCCCATCAAATTGATGATTAAAGCAAGGAAATGGAACAGTTGAAATTCATAAGAAAAAGTTGAGAACAAATGATAGATAAAATTATTTTATTAATTAAATATTGAACTCATGGTCCATCCAACGGATATAGTACTAGATGAACGGTCACGATTTAATGTTTAGATTTCCATATGAGCGTTAAAAGCCTAAGATGTACACTCTATCATACGATTCCCTTTATATGATGCGTTGCCTGCATTTTTGCACAGTATATAAACGGGTATTCAATTATCACATTTAGAGACCATCGATAGGAAATCCAGACCATTGATCTATTAGATCCAAACGTTAATGGTTAATATAATTACAGGTGGCATAAAACTTATTTGATTTAAACTGTTCAAATCATGGGTCCAGAATAGATGAATCATGTGAACCAAAACTAAGATTACTTGATCATCTCAATATCTGATTGGTGGACATTGATCTGACGGTTAAAAATGAAAATTATCAAATGTTTCTATTTTAACGAACAAGCGTCCACTAAGTAGAGATTGTAACTGTTCGACTACTCCAATTTCATAATTTAGCCAGTTTCATTTAAGTAATGTATGCCACTTGTATAATTTTTGTGCTTGAATACCAAGCTGCATATGCTTATAAAGAATAAGTAACTTTCTTTACTTTTCAATCCGGATATATGGCCGGACGTGTAATCAATGATCTAATCTTAATTAAACGTGTGCAATTGGATTAGGTGTAAGGCGTGTTAGATTCATGTTTGATTTGAATCGAATTGAACAGAATGCTTATATATGATCTCAGGTATTAAACTAGCTGGATTATGACTAGATTTATGAAGATTCGCCTAACTATTCAGTCATCTATTGTTATAGTGATAAGACGATTTTAGTAGACAAGAGTTGATTATTTTGAATGAGATCTTTTTGCCTTTTAAGGCAGTGACTTTTCTTTTAACAGTAATAGCTTTATCATATTTCATAAAAAAGTAATAAAGAAAAACAAGAATATCAAATAAATATAAGCAGTAAAACATAAGAAAATAAGCAAAAGAAAAATACCTATAATAATTTGTGCTAGCGAGAACTACACTAGAAAATACTGAACGGTTGTATGTGAGACGGTCTTGACATGAGGTTTGTAGACGTGACAAAAAAGATAACCAAGTACGGACTCAATAATCTAGGGATCCGACGATTGGGTTGTAGATATTTAAACTACTCTTGCATGTGTACTATAACAATACATTAGAAAGTAATGAAATTAAGCTAATATTTAATAGTTCCAAAATTGTTGTGGCATGACTAGGCAAAAATATATGGACTAAGCTAAAAAAGCTAAACTAATAATTGTTTATGTAGGATGAAAGGAATAAGCAACATAGAGCTGAAAATAAATTAATAATTGATTTGTGTTAGCAAGGGTTCAGAACTCTTCTTTGAGTATTGCTTGAGAGACAACGGCTCTGCATAAAGTTTTCATGACTTGCACATGAATCTTCTGTGACAACAATATTGCATTTGGATATGGAGTCCTTGTTGTGTTATGCTATTGTAGATGGTTTGCTTATATTTTCAAATGATCTTTCATTGTTCTCTTTCTTACTATTTTCGGGAAAATCTAGGATACTCTCTCTCTCTCTCTCTCTCTCTCTCTCTCTCTCTCTCTCTCTCTCTATATATATATATATATATATATATATATATATAGATATATATATATCTTTTGGGTTGGTCCAAGGTGGTTATTTCATGCATATGCTACAAAAAATTCAACAATAATAGGTCTTTGAAAAGCTTGCCATACATGTGTAAGGATCATGTGTGCTTTGCATTCATTGATAATGTGTCAAATGAGAGATAACCGCCTTTTTTTTTTGCTGACAATGTGTGCGACTTTGACCATTCATCTCTTTTAACACGATAAGTGTCTTTGACAGATGAGCACCATCAATCTCTCTTGGTGCAATTATGTTTCTTTCCCATCTTTCGTACAAATATGCTGATACGTAACAGCTTTTCGTCGGCTGATTTAGATTGTGTTAGGCCAAGTGTAAATAATGCCCTCAAGTCTCTTTATATTCAGAAAAAATGAAGAGATGTTGGGTCCTTTTGGATTATCATCATGTGGTGGCACGAGTTTAGCATTTGGTTATCGTTCGCAGCTCCTGATGTGAGACAACAAAATAATAACAAATGCAACATTGTCCGCTTGCGCCCCAACAATTTGAGTGGTTCTGTCTTATTTTGGATTTGACTCTGTAGATGGGTTTTGGTTTTTATGCCATTTCGGGATGTTGCATGTCGTTCTTGGTTTTTCTTGAAGAGTGTCGTGTAGTGATCTTTTGCTGATTTTGTGAATGGGTTTTCTTTCTTTGAATGTGTTTGGTCTAGTTCTATTTTGGTTTGGATTTGATTCTGGAGATGGATTTTGGTTTTTATAGCATTTGGTGGAGATATTGCACATGGGTTTTCATTCTCAGAGGGCTTTTATGGTGATAATCTAATGTGGTTCCATACATAATCATGTTGATGGGTTTTGGTTTTTGTGGCATTTAGCATGGATTCTCTGTAGATTATGCATGTCAGTTTGTTTTTTCTTCAGAGCATTTTGTGGAGATTCAAGAACGTAACATTTTGTGGAGATTCATCACTTATGTTCTTGATTTCAGAACATTGTGTAGTTTCTAGAATGCATTTTCATTCTCACGGTAATTTCTGTTTATTCTCGTGGCTATCCGTTGGCTTGGTTCTTGAAATGCATGTGGTAATTAGGCAATTTGGATGCAAGGTCTATCCAAGTCAGCCTGCAAAGCAAGACCTAGACCCGAGCTCTTTAATGGCCCAAAACAAACTGTAGGAGCCATAGCCAGGTCATCTTGAAAATGAGCCTTTTGCCATTGCTTAATTGTATTGGGAGCATGAATAAAAGAGGAGACCACCAACTTGTTTTTTAAAATAGTCATAAATTTACAAAAGAGAAAATTCTCTTTTAAAAAAAAAATCAGAAATAAAGTCTTAGCATCCATTTATAATGCAATTAATGTAACTTACATAAAGTCCTAACAATAAAAATTTCCAAAATAATAGACTTATGAATTTAAATTATACCAGAAATTTGAAAACTCTTAAGTAATAAATCATGTAACTTACTAAAAATAATAAATTTTAACTTAAAATTTAAAATTAACTCTTAAAATAATTAATTTTTGAAAAATATTAAAAAACCAATAATCTTTGGCATTGGTTAAGATGCAGATCTTATCGATAGCTTTCTAATGACATATTATGAGTGTTAAACAAATAACCACTTACAAAATTATGGTAGTCAAATATTATAACGCTAGCTAGATCTTTGCACACATACCCCACACACTCACGCTGTAGTGGAATTTCACCACCTATGGGTACTCAAACCTTGACCGGTCCTAAGAGTCTACCATCAGAGAGAGAGAGAGAGAGAGAGAGAGAGAGAGAGAGAGAGAGTGGACTTTCACCACCTATGGGTACTCAAACCTTGACCGGTCCTAAGAGTCTACCATGAGAGAGAGAGAGAGAGAGAGCGCGCGTGGAATTTCACCACCTATGGGTACTCAAACCTTGACCGGTCCTAAGAGTCTACCATCAGAGAGAGAGAAAGGACCCATATAGCATGATGCTTGATAAGCAGTGAAGGGGTGGAGATTGGATGCTATTCTCATGGGACTTAGCTAGAGACCGATGGTCTTGTCAAGGGCTCTTTGTGCCACTATCATATCTGTGCTTTATCTAGGTTGTTCATCCATTTTGAAATATCATTTTAAGGTATGAGCTCAACAATAAAGAAGATTGAACGCTCAAGTGGACCACAACACAGGAAGTAGCACCCCATGGTGCTGCTTATTTGCCATCGAACTTGTTCATAAGGTCAATGGACTTGAATGAAAGGAAAACATAAATATTAGCTTGATCCAAAACTTCCTTAGTCTTAGCCTTGAGAGGTTTCTAGCCTTGGGCATTCAATTCTCACCTTTTCTTGTGGTGTGGTCCACTTGAGCTTCAAATCTACCTCCTTTTTAGGCCATGCCACAAAATTCTTTCAAAATGGATGGATGGCTTAGGTAAAACACATATAATATAGTGGGCCCTACAAAGCCCTGCCAAGACCGTCCATCTCTAGCTTAGGTCGTTATGGGGTAGTACCAATCCTCGCCGGATAGGCAGCCGCTCAGAAATTATACAGGTGGCATACATTTAGTCAAATTAAAATACTGACTCGTGGGACCCACCTAAAATCAGATATATATTTTTGAAATAGAACCGTTGGATGTTTTCTTTTTTGATGATCTAATAAATGTCTTATAATCAAATAGTAACATGATTAAGTAATTTCTGATTCGTAATACACATATGCTGGGACCCATAATTTGGACAGTTTAGATTGAATTACCAGCCACACGCATTGGCAATTTCTAAGCAACTGAGTATCATGCATCAAACAACCCAAGTATTAAAGATTTTCTCCAGCCAAAACACCCGAAACAGGGAGCATGACACCGTAGAAAGATGGCCCCACCACATTCTGCTTCTTTTGGGCCGGATTGGATTTGGTAGTGACCCTTTGATATTGGTTGATGATGTGGGCCCCACAATGATGTACGTGTTTTAGTATCTTGCTGGTGTATTTTGCTGGCTCATTTTAGAGAATTAGCCTGAAATTGAAACATTCACATCTAAGGTGGACACTACCATAAGGATTTATGGTAATTGAATGCCCACTATTAAAATCTTCTTGGAGGCCACATAAAAGTTTTGTAGCAATTTGATATTTGTGTTTTCTCTCCGGCCCATTGTACTTTACTTTTTATTGTTCGTGGAACAAATAATTAAAAAAAGACACGTGTCATTGCACAAGAGATATACAACATATATGAGCCTCACAAGGATATTAAGAGCATTGTTTACGGAATACATCTAGTGCTAATCAGGATATTATATACTAATCATAGACAGGGTGTGACCAAGAAGCTCGAAAGGAGGACATGGTTGAAAAAAAGATGGGGTGTCCAAGAAGAATTTAGAAGATCAGAATCATATAGAAGTAATTGTTATAATCAATTAAACGTGGGAAGAAGCATCTAAATAATTATTAGAAGAAAATGTATAAATAATAAAGGAGTTTAACAAAGCTAAATATTTCATACCAATCCAATTAAATAAATTAAACCTATCTTTCAATTGTCTTTTATATTCCTTAGCATAAATTGTCCCTCACGCTCTTAGTGTTACCAGTAGCCTAATCTTGTATTAAGAATAATAGTAACTTAGTAACTTTAATCAGTAGATGTAATCCAAGTTTACCATTACATGCTGGATGAATTTTCATTAAAATACAAGCAATTCTCTTAAAAACATGTTTCGTTGTTACTCATGTTTTATTTTTTGATTGTTTTTGTATTTGGAAATCCTTTAGCATAGAAGTCAAGGTGCAACCCATTCTCAAAAGAAACCTACCATCTAATAATTATCTCATCATTTTAAAGAATATATTGAGAGTGGCTGAATAGTTTTCAAATCTTAAGTCATTTATTATCATCCAACAAGCTAACAAATATTACATGTGAGTGAATTCTACATCCAGTGGAGTAATAAATTCATGTTTTATGACCTAATTTATAAGTTGAATGACAAATAAATATTACAGTGGGCCTCAGAAGTTTTCGACGGTGGGTGTGCATTGAATCACCGTAACACGTTGGATGGCAAATAAACCTGGACCGGGAAAGTTCTCAATGGTAGGCATTGAGGCAACGCTGTTTCCTATAATAAGGTTCACCTGGGATTTTATTTTATTTTAATTTTTTTTGAACATGCACATACACTCACTCCATAGCAGGATTTCACCACCTATGGATACTCAACCCTTGACCGGGTGTTTAAACTCCTGAGAGTCTACTAGCATAGCAGGAGTAAGGATCCACCTATGATCAGGTTCACCTAGGATTTGGTTATGCCTGAAACGAAAAAATGAATTTCAAGGATAAAATGCATACATCTTGGTGGGGCCCACTGCACAGTAGAGTACCGAGTAGACCGTATTCGAGGGGTCAATGCCGAATACCGCAAATCTAAATCATATATGCAAGGGTAAAAAAGTAATTTCACTCTTGATAAACCCTCTTCACCGGAAGTTGGAAGCAAGCCCGATAACCGCTCTGCGGTTGGTGAATTACCGATTGTAACCGGTAAACCCAGTAACTTGACGACAACGTGGTTGTTCGAGGGGTAGGGGAGTAGGTAACGACCGGATGACAGATTAGTGGACGCGGTCGTGGCTACTGGTCGGTGCTCTGTGGGCCCTACCATGATGTATGTGTTTCATCCACGCCGTCCATCCATTTTGTCAGATCATTTTATGTTGTGATTTGCAAAGTCAGTGGAAATAAGTCTCAATTGGACCACATCACAGAAAAACAGTGTTGATTGAACGCTCACCATTAAAAAAATTTTGGGGGGCCATAAGTTTTGATCAAGCTAGTATTTGTTTTTTCCCTTCATCCCGGTCTGTATGATCTAATCAACAGGCCGGATGTCAAATAAACATTACAGTGGGCCGTAGGAGGTTTTTAACGGTGGAAATTCAATTGCTGCTGTTTTCCCGTGACTTGATCACATGAGATGTAAATCTGCCTAAAATGATATATATATATATATATATATATATATAAGAAGGATGGACGGCGTTGATAAAGCACATAATATATTGTGGGAGGGCCCACAGAGCACTGACTTGGATAGTCAGGTGGCTACGGACGCGGACCGTGTCGAACCCAACCTCGTCTCTAGCCCCGGACAGGCAGTTCTGCGGGTGGGCCCACCGTAATGTATCTGTTTATCCAAGCCGTCCATCCCTTTTCTAAGATCATTTTAATGAATCATCACAAAAATGACGTAGATCAAACTCTCAGTTGGACCACACCAAATAATAAGCTTTATTGCATTAAATGCACATTTACATTAAATGCGAGAGTCATCTGTTGTGTGGTCTATTTGAACGTGGGATCTGCCTATTTTCACATTTATGCCTTAAAATGATACGAGAAAAGTGATAAACGGCTTGGATGAACGGATAAATCATGGTGGGCCCGCCCACAGAACTGCCCGTTCGGGGCTAGAGACGGGCGGGGTAGGACGCAATCCGCGTCCGGTGGCTACTCGCACCGTCACTGCCAAACCGCGTCCAGCTTCGTGGCTGAGGCCCTGATGGTGGGCCCCACTACGATGCATGTGTTATATATCCACGCCATCCATCAGTTTTTTCATATCATTTTAGTGCATTGTTCCAAAAATGAAGGTGATCCACATCTCAATAGGACCACACAGTAAGGATTAAATGACTACCGTTAAAAACTTAGCGGGTCAAGAAAGTTTTGGATCAAGATGATATTCGTGTTTTTCCATCGTCCACGTCGGTGTGACCTTATCAGCATGTTAGATGGCAGATAAACATCAAGGTGGGCCGTGTGAATTTTTTAACGGTAGGCATTCAATGACCAATGTTTCGTGTGATGTGGTCCACTTAGATTTAGATCCGCTTCATTTATCGAGATCATGCTCTGAAATGGGCGAGCAAAACTGATGGACGGCTTGTATACAGGACACTTACATCAAGGTGGGCCCCACGCTCAGGGACTCACCCACCCCTTACTCACCTAATCCGCCACCGTTGGCGGGGGTCCTTTTCCCACCAACTCCAGAAAATCCTGGCCGCAATCGAACGGCGTATGTATGACGGTGGCTTCAACATTAGCCGTTGGATCTAGATTCCGTAAAAAGAGATTCCAAGGACGCACAGCTGTCATCGCGTATAAATGCAGCGGTAGAGGGAGCGATAAGACTCGTACATTTCGAAGGAGAGCAACAGACGTCTGCTCTCAGATCTACTACAGCGAGGGTTTTAACACTCTTTACAGGTGCGTGATGTTGTCTTTATCTTCGTAGATCTTCATAGATTTTAGCGATATGGCTTTCTTTTCTGCGTTTCGAAGATTCGTTTCTCTTTTTAGTTGTGTTTTTCTGTTGCGGATTAGCAGATCTGGTCGAAGTTCTCGTTTCTTCTGCGTCTTTGCGTCGATTTTTGAGGAGAAACGATTGGAAATCTCTTCTCGTCCTTGATTTCTGTCGAATGTTGTGTTTTTCTGCTCTAGATTACCGGATCTGGTCGGATTTGTTTTCTGCTGGCGTGTTTGGGGTTGGTTTTGGGGAAAACAGGTCCAGATCTGTTGATTCTCTGGACGTTTGAGGGAAATGCTTCGAAATGATTCCGGATCTGTTTTTATTTCTTCGCGGGTCTTGATTTTGACCAGTTGAAGTTGCGGGTGGAAATGATTCAGAAGTTTCTAGATCCGTTCGTTTTCTAGGGTTTTGGAGCTAAACGTGGATCCTCCGATTCGTGTAGTGGAAAGAAATGGCGGGGAGGCTCTGATATCCGTTCGTTTTTTGGGGTTCTGGAGCTGTACTGGGTTTTGTTCTTCTTCTGCTTTTTTCCAACTCTAAATTTTCTAATTTAGCAATTTGGATAATTAGACTTGTTTTATAGGGTTTTGGTTAGTCAAAATGCCTTTTTTAAAAGTCATTGCATTTTTAGATTGATGATTTGATTCCATTAACGGATTCTGAATGCATTTTGAGATTGATGATTTGATTCCATTAACATACTTTGTGATTTTTGCTGGTTACGGTGTAGTTTCTAGTAATCTTGTAAAAGAAATATGATGTTTGATGTGATTTTCCGAAGAAATGCTCCGAAATTTTAAGATTAGCTTGTTTAGAAGCCATAGGGTTTTAGCATCTTCGAATCTATTTTAGTTTGTAAATATATCATGAATTCGCCTGAATTGCTTAGAAATTTCTCGAATATATGCCCAATCTCACTTTTCTACCATGGATTTCCGGAGGAGTTGCTTTGTTTGCCTCTTTATTTTCCCAGATCTGCTTCTCCTTTTCAATTCTGTTTCTTTTGGTATGATAACTTCCAGATTCTTTTCCTAGATCTACTCTCTGTGGATTGCCAGTAGCTTCATTAGTCTTGGTAAGATTTTTCCTACATTCACTGAAATTGGATGGTGGATTTTGCTAACATACGCCTCCAGTTGTGCCAGATAAGGAAAGAAAAACCCTCTTCTTGCTAACATGTGCCTCGAGTTCTGTTCTGATTGGATTTTTGCCTCTTCCAGATTCGCTTCTCTTTGGAATTCTTTTGGGATTTCTTTTTTACTTGGGTGTTTAGAGGATTTTCTTTTCTATGTATTTATGCCTGCCTTTTCACTGTTTCAAAGATTCTTGCTCACAGTGTGGAGGATTTTTCCACTCGACTCGGCCGAGTTAGGTGACTCAGCTACTCTCCTCTATGGTCTGTTGATTTTCAATCTGGTGTTTGGGTTGTGCAGCTCCCAAGAAAAATGGAGACCTTCCTATTCACTTCGGAATCTGTCAACGAGGGCCACCCCGACAAGCTTTGCGACCAGATCTCCGACGCAGTTCTTGATGCATGCCTCGAGCAAGACCCCGACAGCAAGGTCGCCTGTGAGACCTGCACCAAGACCAACATGGTCATGGTCTTCGGCGAGATCACCACCAAGGCCAACATCAACTATGAGAAGATTGTCCGGGACACATGCCGCACAATTGGTTTCGTGTCCGATGATGTTGGCCTCGATGCTGACAACTGCAAGGTCCTTGTCAACATTGAGCAGCAGAGCCCTGACATTGCACAGGGTGTCCATGGCCACTTCACCAAGCGCCCTGAGGAGATTGGAGCTGGTGATCAGGGCCACATGTTCGGCTATGCCACTGACGAGACACCTGAGCTGATGCCCCTCAGCCATGTCCTGGCCACCAAGCTTGGCGCACGCCTCACTGAGGTCCGTAAGAATGGCACCTGTGCCTGGTTGAGGCCCGATGGCAAGACCCAGGTCACTGTCGAGTACCAAAACGACAAAGGTGCCATGGTCCCCATCCGCGTCCACACTGTCCTCATCTCGACCCAGCACGACGAGACCGTCACCAATGATGAGATTGCTGCTGACCTCAAGGAGCACGTCATCAAGCCCATCATCCCCGAGAAGTACCTTGATGAGAAGACCATCTTCCATCTTAACCCCTCAGGCCGGTTCGTCATTGGCGGACCCCATGGTGATGCTGGGCTCACTGGCCGCAAGATCATCATAGACACATATGGCGGCTGGGGAGCCCATGGAGGGGGTGCCTTCTCAGGCAAGGACCCAACCAAGGTGGACCGCAGTGGTGCCTACATCGTGAGGCAGGCGGCCAAGAGCATTGTCGCCAACAGGCTAGCCCGGAGATGCATTGTTCAGGTGTCATATGCCATCGGTGTGCCGGAGCCACTGTCGGTGTTTGTTGACACCTATGGGACAGGGAAGATACCCGACAAGGAAATATTGAAGATAGTGAAGGAGAACTTTGACTTCAGGCCGGGCATGATCACAATCAACCTTGACCTGAAGAGGGGTGGCAACAGCAGGTTCTTGAAGACAGCCGCCTATGGTCACTTTGGCAGGGATGACCCGGATTTCACATGGGAGGTGGTGAAGCCCCTCAAGTGGGAGAAGGCCTCTGCATAGAATCTCCCTCTCCCACATATATAATACAAGCGTTCGCATCTCTTACGTTTGGGTGTATAGCTTGATGCTGCGGCTGGTGCTCGCTCGCTCTCTCAATCGCAAGAGAATGCCTTGCATTGCCTACCATCTTCTCTCTATCTTTTTTAATCTTCTAATGTTTTTTTTCTGATTCTTTGTATTTTTGGCCTTTTTTCCCCCTCGTTGTTTCTGCTTGGATGATGAGGATGAATGATAAAATTGAAGATATGGATAAATGAGTTTGTGAAGGAAAAGATAGCCTTCCTTCTATTTATGTTCCTTAGTGATGAATTATAGCTCATCGAAGCCCTTCTCTTCTTTGTGATTGAAAGAGGTTTGCCTCTGGCAGCCGTGTATCAAGACGGACCCCACAGTGTCTACCTAAGGTAGGGCTGTCAATGGTACTGGAACAATGCTAAGTCTTTGGGAAAACGATTTCTTGTAAGACCTTCCATAGTTTCTGTAAATGTGTAATTCTATTTTGGAGCTTTGACAAGATCATCTACTACATGAGTTGGAGACTGGGGAGTGCCTACAGGATTGGTGGTTAACAATGGTTCACATCATGAGCCAAGAATTATTCTCAGTTGATTGTCTGACCATCAGATTGGTGGACATTTATTTTGGATGGTTAGAAATTAATAATATCCAATGGTCATATTGAGGTTAGGATTGGATTGTTAAAACTATCTGATTTATGATTTGTGACTTAGGGTTCATTTGGATGCCTACATTTGGAATGAATTGGAATTCTAATCACAATTATCATGAAATTGATGTGAATGGGAATACTAAGCTGTGTTTAGTAACTTGTAATTAGAATACATTAGTATAAAAAATTGTGTATTGATGCCTGGAATTGGAATGCATTAGAATTTTTTAATATATTCATATGAAACTGAAATAGATTAACTAAATTAGCTTCAATATCTAAGTGTAGTAGGTACATGATATTTGATGGAATGATTGTAATAAATTCATTGAAATGTATACTTTTGTAATATTTCTCAATTGTTGATCAATGCATGTAATTGGAATGCATCCATTGAAATGTTTACTTCCGTAATATTTCTTAATTGTTGATGGATGCCTGTAATTGGAATTAGAGCTGGGCATGTCTGACCCAATCTGCTGGACTCGACCTGATCTGACCCGTTCTGAATCGAACCGACGGCCTGGATCGGTGCAGATCGAGTAGGGTCATTTAGATCCGACAGTTTTTTCGATCGAGATCGGGTCGTGGTAAATCCGGACCGATCCAATCTAAAAACCCGATCCGAAGTGATTCTTATCAGTACTACTACTTTTTCTTGTGGTATGGTTCACTTGAGCTTTGGATATGTATCAATTTTGGGTTCAACCACTAAAATGATCCGGAAAAACAAATGGATGGCGTGGATAAACCACATGCATTCACTGTGGGCCCCAACAGAGTTTACTCAGTACGAATTGGCTGGTGTACCACACACCAGCTATATAATATAGTTGTTGTAGCTGTAGGTTCATGTTGTGCGAAGACAAGCAATGAGTCCTCCCAGTTCTATCCCATTCCATCAGCGTCAGGACACCAGTGAAAGACAATTCACATGCTTCTACTAGTTTTGAAATACTCCAATGCTAGTTTTGCACTAATTAAAAAGTGATGGTGATTCATCTCATATCATGTGGCACTGATGCACAGCTATCCCCACTATCCAAATTGCGGGTCCCATCATATCTATGAAGTTACACCGATCAAGCTATCCTAACCATCCAATTAACATCTATCAAATTGATGGTTGACACTACCTTCGTCTCAAATATTCAATTATACTCCATCCACAACAGTTTCATTTGGATGGCTTGGATTACCTCACAACGGTGCCATGTGTACAGTTGGATAGTCTAGTTTTGCTAGGTGTACAGGCATGTGCTAGATGCCACACGCGTGTCAGCATGGCACCAAGATCCAATCCGTACATCAGGTTGGTCTAACCTTGTACATGTTTTCACAAAGAAATAAATCTAGAGCACTCAACTTGAGGGCCTAATATTGGAAACAGGCCAATGGGTTAATTTTCATAGCCAAATCTTTGTTTTGCAATCCATGGCCCACCTGATGATTGGATCAAGTTGATTCTTAGGACAGGACATCAATATAGCAGTACCTTTCTGATGAATGGACTAAATCTTGGAGTTATCATGTCATGCTAGCACATATGAGGTGAGCTTTGTTGCACAAGCATGTTCACTTGGCTAAGCTCGGGATAATCACCATTGTTTTCTTAATGGTGTAAAACGAACATGGGTCTAATCTGAGCTATAAATAGCAGGCATCTCATTAGTTTCTTTCCTGCTTTCTATGATTTCCTTCACTGCCATTGACGCTGTAGCCTGTAGCCTTAGCCTGTAGGTATGTGTCGTGCGGATTAGATACTCACAAAGTCAGTAGTGATGGCACTAAGTTTTGTGGACCCCACCATGATGCATGTGTTGTATCCATACCATCCATCCATTTGAGAGATCGTTTTATGGCATGAGAAAAATAATGAGATAGATCTAAAGTTCAAGTGGACCCTACCATAGAAAACAGTGGGGACAGTGGCATCCACCATTCAAAACTTCTTAGGTGCCACAGAAGTTTCCGATCAAGCTTATATTTTTGTTTTCACTTCATCTATCTCTATGTTAACTTATGAATAGGTTAGATCTAAAAAATACATCATGGTGGGCCCTATAAATGTTTCAATGGTGGGTGTGACTAATCCCACGATTTTCTGTGGTGGGTCCACTTGAACTTTAGATCTATCTCATTTTTTTTCTCATGTCATGAAACCATCTTTAGAAATGGTTGGACGGTATGGATACAATACACGCATCATGGTGGGGTCCACAAAGCTTGGTGATGTTAGCAATTTGGTACTGACCTTGTCAGTATCTAATCCGCGCCCACATGCCACATAGTTTCGTGCGCAGCACGTCAACACAGTAACGTGTCATAAGACGATCGGAGACGCGCCTCGAGCTCCGAGTTGTACGAACAACTCAAATGAGATCAAGATTACATGGACCCCACAATGATGTATTTATTATATCCATACCGTTTATCCATTTTTCGTGATTATTTTAGAGCATTTGAAAAAAAAAAAAATGAATCATATCTAAAGCTCAAATGGACCACATTGAAAATAGCAACTAGGATAATGATTTTCACCAAAAATGAATCCGAACCTTGCCGAATTCGATCCGACTCGGTTTTCCTGACCAAGTCGAACTCGGATCGGATTAGGCCAGCAGAGGTTCGGATCGGTTCGAGTCAGATGACCCGGACTCGGTCCCGGATCGGATCGAGTTCGGGTCAGGCCATGTAGATTTTAGACCGAGTCGAGTTGGACCCAATCCGATCCGACTCAGTCCGATGCCCAGCTCTAATTGGAATGCACTGGAATACTTTAGTAAATTGATAGGATCCTTGCATTCTTTAGTATATTGATAGGAACCTAGATTTCATTAACTAAATCAATTTTGATATCACAAGTTAGTGGACATGTGATATTTGATAGAATGATTGTAATAAGCCCATAGACATGTGCTTTGGTAAAAAAATGAGGAAATTATGAGCCTTGGATGGGCTACAAATGTAAGGATTACAAATGGCGAACTTGCTAATATTTTTTAACCATTCATTTAGTTGGCAAATGTTTGGATCATTTTATTAGATCGTTTTAGGCATCGACAGTGGGCTATGTATATGTTAAATTAGTAGCCTATCAAACCTTTGTTATTTGTTCAACTCTCCTCCCTTTAAAAGGAGAGTTAAAAAAGTTGATTGAATTCATAGCAAAATAAAATTATATATATATATATATATATATATACCTTTGAATACACTTACGGTAGTTTGACAGCTAATATTTGAGGGCATTTGAGTGTATTCCAACAAAACAATTGGGAAAGATTTGGATTTGAATGCGTTTCAACTCTCCAAAAAGCAGCAAGGATTTGAAATCAAAACAAAGTGCCGTGATTCCAGGCTCATTGGCAATCTTTCTAGAGAGATCTTAAAAAAATGTGCATACAGTGAGTAGTGCATGTGGGCTCTACTGTTATGTTTATGTGAAATTCACTCTGTCCATCGGGTGCTTCACCCAATGTTAGGCATAGAGGAGAAAAGATCAACCACATTCGTGATTTAGCTGGATCACAAGATTGGAGACACGTATAGGCAAGGTTGACCTTACAAGTTGTTTTCCCTAGTGTGGCTCACCTCAATCATGGATGGGCCTAATTTTTTAGACTCATGTCTAAATTTTTCTGTGGCATCTAATGGTTGGAGTGGATTTTATATAATCATCACCTTAAAAATATCAAGGGAATGTTTCTCTTCCAACTGTTTCGTTTGGTGTGGCCCACCAGAATCACTGGTTAACTTGAATGTTCAGCCTTGGGTGTAATGTTGGTTGACTCATCTAATGGTAGGAGTGGATTTCACATATACATCATTTTAGCCCCTGGATGAATTATTTTTTACCTATGACCTATTGAACCTATTAAAATTAGACGACTGCGAGTTTGTGGGCCACTTTTGTGGCTCACTTATCGCTTGGAATTAACTCAATTTTAATCAAAGTTTACGTTTTGATCATCTTATTACAATGACTATTTACAATGTTATACATACATCATTTTAAACTATTGTAGATGATTTAGTTAATAAAATTCAGGCTTTTATGAATGTAATATAAGATTCTAATGCTTTTAAAACACTGGCTATCAAACATAAACTTTGGATTTCAATGCATTCCAATTATAGGACGCCAAATATAATTGAGGATTCCAAATGCATAGATTCAAGTGTATTTGGGATTTGGAATCTAGTGCATTCCAAATATAATTAGCCATATAGGCCCTCAAATTCTGGGTGCCCAACGGTATGACATATTTTGATTGCCTGCGTATCAAGCCTTATACTCTGTCAGTTGTTGTTCTATCCAGACAAGTGGCCAGATGTATAACAAACGACCTGAATTCGATCAAATGTGTGCAATTAGGAGTAGTATTAGGCATTTTGGAGTCATGTTCAACTCAAATTGATTAAACGCTTCTAACCTTATGAGACAAACTAGTCAGATTAAAATTAGACATATGAAGGTTGATTTGACCGTTCAACTACCAATTGTCACAACAATCAGGTGATTTAAAAAAGAGAAGGTTAGTCCATGTGAACGCTAAAAGTCGGAGCCCACGTAAATTTATGTTTTATGGTGGGGTGTTTTGACTAATTTGAATTGGTGGTGCAATGTAGACTTGGAGTCACCACTAGCCACTTAACTCAAAATCCCGCAGTCGAATAAAACCTGCAGAATATATCAAGTCAGAGAATCCGAATACTCTCTCACTTTAAGTTGACTCCGGATCTGCAATTTTAGAGATTTTGAGTAAAGGACCTCGGTCACAAAGAAAGAATGTGTTATGCACCCTCTCTGCCCGTACGAATGTACGGTCTCTACTTGGTGTCAAGAGATGAATAGTGTAATCGAAGTAAAACTAGGCACACGTGGATTTCTGATGTGTCAAGATTCGAGATTTTGGCAAGTCACAGAGTATACGTCCAACGATGTGTCTAGAAGGCGGATGTGATGATACTTATGCAAAAAGGTAAAGAAAAGTGGACTAGATCACTAGGAATTTCTTATGTGATAGGATCTGAGATACGGCAAGTCACAAAGCATACGTTCATTAGAGATCTAGAGAAGCAGGGGGGTTAAGAAGGGAGCAGATGTCATGATGAATGCTTGCATAAAGTAAGCGAATCTTTGGCTTGAACTCGGATAGGCTAAAACATGGGGCTGCACCATGATCAATTTAGGCTAAACTTGAGTTTGAGAAAGTTAGCAGGAGACTAAGAGATGACTAAAAAATCTGATCCTGAAGGCTTGGGAGCTCTCTCTCTCACCCTCACTCTCTTCCTTTCTCTCTTTATCTCTCCCTCACTTAGATTTTGAGAATGGTAAGTATCTGTGAAATGTGAAGAGGAGAGGGCTATTTATAGCCTTCTCCAATGACAATGTAGTTATTGTTAGATTTAAGGGGGGCAAATGCTGACATGACAGCTTGGGATTGGTCGAGGGGAGAGGAATGCCACATGTCATGCTCTTATTGGCTCTTGGTGGTTGGTGAGGTTGGTAAAGATGGTAAATAAATTCGGTTGGGGGTAAATTCATCTAAAAGTTGACTTTGGGACGAGAGACAGCTGTTGCTTGGAGACACAGCTGTCCACCTTTGAACTGGCAGTCGGACTACCGCCGGCGGTAATCCGACTACTGCCCGTGCCTGGTTTGGTTCGGGATTTAGTCGATGGGCCTCGCTTGTTGCTCTGGTTTGTCTGAGAGTCTCCTTTCGGGCTTTTGGGCTTGGATCTAGTTTGGATTAGGGTTCGGTTTGGATCGGGGTTCGATTTGGATCAGGGTTTGGATTAGGGTTTGGATCGAGGTTTAGATTGGATCAGGGTTCGGTTCAGATTTTATCACGGTATTCGGATTGTCTTAGCTTTCTCAATATATTAGCCTAGGTAGGGTGTTTACGGTCCTTCAAAATTGTATTTTTTTTTACCTTGAGTTAATGATTTTTCTTCCAATGGTGTAGTGTATCAGGCTTCTTAAGGAATTAATAATGGATTGGCAAGATTAAAAATAAGTCTAGTCACTGATTTTATTGATTTACATGGAAGAATAGTACAATTAGCAGAAAGAAAAGTAAATTAATCAGAAAGAAAATAAATACCTACAACTGTTTGTGTTGACGAAACAACTATGAAAAAAAAAAAAAACAGTCGTAAGATAACTGTGGTGTAAAGTTAGCAGGATGTTATTAGTGATCTACCAAGTGGGGGTTCGATGATCGGAATCTGACAACGGACGATGGTCATGGATATTTAACATACTTGTAGGGCATGTTGTAACGATGATGCTGGATAATAGCAAATCTAAATTAAGAATTCCAAACTTATTGTAATGTGCCTAGAAAGAAGTCGAATATCTAAATTAAACTAAGGGTAGTCAGCATTGAGCTGTAGAGATTGATTGTATATGGTGATGGCTCCAAATTATTCCTTTGATACTACTTTTGTAGACGCCTAAGAGGTGGCGGTCATGCCATAATTTTGTGTGAATCCTTGATTGTGCATAAACAGTGTCTTAGCAAGATTCAGATTTTTTTATCGTATATGTTGTCATCGTGATTCGATTTACTTCTAACTTCAGATAAACCCTATGTTAATTGCTCCAATCTTCTGTTGACTACGACAAAATATTAATCATCTTAGGAAAATTCTCTTTTCTTACATATCTGTTTCTAATTTGGAACGATCATATTATGCATGAATTGAATTACAAGGAATCTGCCATCAACAGGTCTTTATAAACTTATTGTGTATACTATGATTCACATGTGTCTTTCGTGTGTCAATCACGTGTCCTATAAATAATATCTACCTTTTTTGTTGTTACAGATGTACAGTGGATACAAGCAAATTTTTAGAACTTTAGAATACGAGAGTGCTCTTAAATGCTTTTTCTAGTTGAAATTCGTGAGAGATTGTTGAAAAAAAGAGATGGTTAGGATTGTTCTATTAATGAAATATTTTTACTCATGGTCCATCCAATGCACATAGTACTAGATGAACAGTTCCGATTCAATGTTTAGACTTCCTTATGGGCGGTATAAGCCTGTAATGGGCCTTTATCGGGTCTCGATGCAGATGGCTCTGTCACATGATTTCCCTTCATATGATGCGTTGCGACACGGATTTTCAACTCCCAAATGTGGATGACATGTTTTGGTAATCCAGACCGTTGATCTATTAAATTCAAACACTGATAGTGAATGGACCATAAATAACTTAGATTGAATGATCAAATACACTAGTAATAATAAAATTTCCAGTTGAATGTGGACGGCCTCCTACGAGCTAAAGAATTGGGCATCGGCAAAGCCCAAAAACCCAGGCTCATCAAGGTGGAGAATCAAAGGTCTAGATTGTAAGGTCCCTAGTCCTTCCTAACCGTTCACATAAGTTGGGCATCGAAGGAGTAGGGATCATGCAATCAAGACCGTTCTTGGGAATCCCTATCTAGTGGGGCCCATCAAACTACCCACATGTGTGACCGAAACAGTGGGTCCAGCTTATGTGGACGGTCTGATGAGTGCATTATTCACATCCTGATGAATTAGTAGCCACTAACTACTCATTGGCAGGTCACCCACATTTCAAGAAGAACTACAATTTACAGGGTCTTGAATTTCTGAGTGGAAAGCCGGGCCGGCCTAACTGGACCATCTATTTTAAGATGGGTTTTGGGCCGAGGTTAAAGGGCTGAGATATGGACCTGACCATGAGCCGAGTTAGCTTGGCCAGCTTGCAGGACTCAACTCGAAAAAGCTCGACTCGCCTCTACTCGAAATTGGATTCAGACCTAGTTGAGCTTGAACTCCAAGTTTAAGCTTAGGCCGAGCTCAACTCAAATTGGCCCGAACTGCTAACCGAACCAAGCTGAGCTGGCCAGTCAAGCTCAGAGAGCGTGCCAAGCTGTGCCAAGACAAAAAAGGGCATGTAACAACAGCCAGCTCAGCCCGGGATTTAACACTTCGGGCCATTCATTTGGCTAGTGGACAGGCCAGTCTTTGGTCTGGGTTCTTTGCTATCCGAGTCGCTGAGTCTAATAACCATGGTTCTGATGGCCCTGGTTTATGTTAGTGGAGCCTTGTTCATGTGACAGGTCCCACTTATAGATGGTGAATTCAAATCATTGGAGATGTGGGGCCTTGTTTTTTCGTGAATCCAAACTGTTGATGTAGAAATCTGGCTCACCCCATTCGAGCTCCAAGCACTTGCGCTGAGCCCTATATGCCTGCACAGAAGGAAGACACAGGAGATCCTGGCTAGAGCAGGGGACCCTTCGATGCCAAAGTCAGGTTAGGAATTTGGGTTTAATTAGTGTAGATGGGAGTTTGGGTGAAAGATTTTGTGTACGAAAGAGTCCCCTATCTATATCTTTTTGGATAGAGTGACTCTGCCCATCATTCCCGGCACAACTTATGCCATTTAGCAGGAACGAAGCATGCACGGAAGTTGACAGTTACCCTAAGATCGTGCGCCGGATATTGCTCCATATGTGCGTTACTAGAGTTAAGCTTCGAGCGTGATTGTAGGGCATATCTCCGTCCAAGCCGACCTTATTTTCTGAGTCCTTCTTGTGACGGTTTAGCTGCGTGCTGATGAGCACCTATTCAAGGTCGGCGGACGAGGTGTGTAGTGAATTCTTCCGGATTCCAGGCTGATGTGAAAGCTCTACAAAAGAATTTGGAAAGAGTAGTATGACTCGTTTCAAATCACGGATCGACGTATCTTGCTCGGTCATCCCTTTTGTTCCGATGCAGTTGCTCAACTGGCCGAGCCGTGCTTACAAATTCTCCCATAACACTAATCACTGGAGTTGATAATACCGAAAGATCTCGGTGGAACAATCCTGACCGTGGATCCTGACTGTGGGGCCACACTGATGCATTTGTCTTATATCCACGCTGTCCATCCATTTCTTCAGATCATTTTAGCGTATGATCCCAAAAATGCAACAGATCCAAATATCAGGTGGACCACACCACAAAAGTTTTGGATCGAGCTGTTATTTGTGTTTTCCTTTCATCCACGTCTCCGTGACCTTATCAACTGGTATGGTCCACTTGAGCTTCGAATCTACTTTATTTTTTAGATAATACCATAAAATGAGCTGGAAAAACGAATGAACGGCGTGGATATATCACGGTGAGCCCCACACCACCTTGGGTTCACCGCTCATTCCGCTTCCATAATTCGACCTGCGCGAGATGATAGGGTAGAGCCGGAAGAACCGGAATATGGTACATCCACCTCTATGTGTAACACGTGGAAAGATTATCTATCAATCTGAACTGTCCAACTAGTGGGCCTTATCATGGATGGACCATATTTCGAAATTCAAAATTATCAGATAGGTTCTCCCATCCCATTCCATTTCCTCATATCTTTATCATTGATTTATTAACTGTTTTCCTTTCCCACCGTAGATTTGTTGGCCACTGTTTAGATGACTAGGATCATCCAATCTATGCCTACCTTGAATCAAATTTCCATCCATAGTGGGTCCCATTACATGGACAATCCTGATTGAAAGATAACCTGCCACGTGTAATATAGAAATATGACCAGCTCTATCAACTCCCTGCTTCGGAAAGAAGTCCAAAATTGATGGTTAGGATCTTATGTTTGGAAGATTTGTGGGTGTCTCCGATATAAAGTTTCCCTTAAAGTCAACGGTCTGGATCATTTGCCACGTGTCCACTTGCGTGGATTTCATGCAAGGAGGCGGATTGTGTACTGAGAAGCTCAGTACGCTTTACTCATACAAGTAATCCATGTGTCTTATCCACGCCGTCCATCCGTTTTAACAGATCATTTTAGGGCATGAGCCCAAAAATGTGGCATTTCCGAATGAGAAAATCTCAAGTGGGCCATGCCAGAGGAAACAGCAGAATAATTACATCCACCGTTGAAACCTTCCTAGGGTCCACGGAGATGTAGGCGTTAGATTTCCACTGTTTTCTGTGGTATGGCCCACTTAAGCCTTAGATATGCTTCGTTTTTTGTCTCATTTCCTAAAATGATATGTTAAAACGGATGGACGGAGTGGATAAGATGCATACTGTTGGGGACAAAAGACAAGGAGTTCGGAAACTCGGACTCTATGCCTCGGTCGCCATTGGATGTGTCGGATCCGGGGCATGGTTTACTGAACCGAGATAGGAGTTGAGCCGGCTCGGACTGCACGTCAGCAATCCGGGCATGCATCGGGCCGATCTTCTTATCGGATCGGCCAGCGCAAGATAAAGCCTCATCCCGAATATCCTGGGACAAGATCCCCGACCCCGAAGCTCACGGGATCGGACGAAGACTGGGGATAGGCACGATCCCGTCTCCGTGATACCAGGAGAGGATCCTGCATACGATATCAGCAGAGAAATCCTCGTACAAATAAATGCTCCAGCAGCTATAAAAGGAGGACCTCCCTCGTCTGGTAGAATAAAGGCAAAAATTTCTATCTCAAAACCCCTCAATACGCTTGGACCCAGAATCCAGGCCTGACTTTGGCATCGGAGGGTCCCCTGCTTAAGCCAGGGTCTCCTTTGTCCTCTTTTTGTGCAGGTACACGAAGGTCTAATAGGGTGAACCAGATATTCGCATCAACAGTTTGGCGCCGTCTGTGGGAACCGTACAAAAAAGCCATCTCATATTTCTATATTGACTTCCATGGTGATGACGAGAAGGACGGTCCCAGAAGAAGATTTGAACGAGATTGCGATTACAGGGCCAGCGGGTCTAGTCGCGGTCCCCGCAGCCCAGAACTCGCCTAACAACCGCCAACGAGGGGCGGCCAGGACTAGCAACAATCAGCGGGGTCGCACCGACGGGCGGCTGGACCAGGAGGTTCAAGAAATCCGGTCCGATATGAATATGATGAAGCAGATGCTGGAACGAATGTATCAGCAGCAAATGCAGCCACTCCCGCATCCTCAAGGAGAGACAGCGCACGTTCCGACTGCGGCGGTTGATCCTCAACCTTCCTCGCCGCAGTCTTTGCGGCCGAGCCAACCCCACGGCGAGTCTGAACCATCTCCAGCGCAGTCGGCCAACGCTTCCCTGCCCCCGACCGATCTTCGACACAAGATAGAACGAAGAAGGCGCAACCGCCCTTCCATGGAAGGCACGGCCGAGAGCAGTGAACCTTGGAAAGTCGATATTCAAAATTTTAAAAGAGAAGTGCAGGAAGAAATGGCGAAAGAGATGACAGACATAAAGCATGGCCGGAATATGTACTCGGCCAGATCCGAAGCGAAGGCGTCCCCCTTTGTGGACTCGGTAATGAAGGCTTGGTTGCCCGAGAGGTTTCGCTTACCTCAAATCACTCCTTTCACCGACAAGACCGACCCGACGGAGCACATCGAATGCTTCAGAACCTATATGGAGCTCCACGATGCCTCGGATGTAGTGATGTGTCGGGCCTTTTCTCTTACATTGACTGATGTAGCTCGACTGTGGTTCAAACAGTTGAAGCCAAAGTCCATCAGCTCATTCGTTGAGCTGAGCGACGCCTTCCTCACAAACTTCATCGGCGGAAAAAAGAAATTGAAGCCTCCTGCACATTTGAACAACATAGTTCAAAAGTAGGGAGAGCTATTGAAAGATTATATCAAGCGTTTCAATTTCGAATCCCTTCAGGTTCGAAAACATTCAGAAGAAACGGCTCTCAATGCGCTCATGCAAGGAGTTAGAGATAAGCCGTTCCTGGCATCTCTAGACAAAACTCCGCCTGATACTCTGACAGAATTTATGGCACGATCAGATAAGTATGCAAACGCTGAAGAAACGCGAATTCTGCGTGAAACCAAAACTTTGGTCAAAGAGTCGGCCAAAAAGGAAGCCGACTCGGCCGGAGGAAGGAAACGCAAGGATGATCAAGGGCATGATGAGCGAAGGTCAGGTAAACGGCCAGATCGAAGATTTTCCATATATACCCCCCTGAACAAGATTCAGGAACAGGTATTGATGGAAATCAAAAGCGAAGGCTTTGTCAACTGGCCCAGTAAGCTCAGGAGTAATCCTAATCGGCGGGACAAGGATAAATACTGTCATTATCACCGTGATCACGGGCATAACACAAGTGATTTCCGACACCTAAAGGAAGAGATCGAACGACTCATAAGGGACGGCCGACTCAAAGAACATGTGGTTAAACCTGGGGTACCTGAGGGACGTCCGTTCGAGAGTCAACCTATGGAAGAAATACGGACAATTATCGGCGGCCCGCGAGGTGGAGGCGACTCAAACAATGCTCGAAGGAATCACGCGAGGAAGCTCAGTCAGCCTAAGTCCGAGCTTATGATTATAGATCGGCCACCAAAGGAGAAGAAAAGGGAAAGATATTGCATCTCGTTTACAGAGGAAGATGCCCGAGGTATCTATCACCCCCACGATGACGCATTGATTGTCACCCTGACTATCGCTAACCGGAAAGTGTTCCGGATACTCGTCGATACGGGGTCATCTGCAGACGTGTTATTTACACAGGCGTTCGACAAAATGGGGATCGAACGATCCATGCTACGCCCAGTTCGGACCCCGTTGATCGGCTTTTCCGGAGGACAGGTACTGCCTGAAGGGATTGTCTCGTTACCACTCACTGCTGGTAGTGCCCCACATCAGACGACGATGATGGTTGAATTCTTGGTCGTCGATCAACCCTCAGTATACAACGCAATACTCGGCCGACCTTCATTGAGTCTCCTCCAGGCCGTGGTATCTACATACCATCTTTCACTGAAATTTCCGACTGAGTCGGGAGTAGGAATTGTCAAAGGAGACCAGCAAGATGCGAGGCGTTGTTACATGATAGCTGTAAAGGGAACCGCCGACAAAAGTCCGATCAACATATCAACGATCGAATCATTGGACCCCCGGGGCGAGAATCATGAACGAGGGCAACCGGCAGAAGATCTTATCTCAGTCCCCTTGGTCGAAACAGATGGATCCAAGACGGTACGAATTGGCCTGATAGCCCTGCTCCGTAGGTATGCCGACGTATTTGCCTGGTGTCATGAAGATATGCCCGGGATCGACCCCTCTGTGATGACTCACCGACTCAACATCGATCCGTCGTATCGACCGATCCGACAGAAGCGACGACCGCTCGGCCCTGAACGATACGCAATTATTGAAGAAGAAGTCAATAAACTCCTCCAGGCTAATTTCATAGAAGAAATACACTATCCAGAATGGGTCGCGAATGTCGTACTTGTAAAGAAATCCAACGGGAAGTGGCGAGTCTGTATTGACTATACCGACTTAAATAAAGCTTGCCCGAAGGATAGCTTTCCGCTTCCAAGGATAGATCAGCTGGTAGATAGTACCGCCGGACATGAGCTCCTTAGCTTCATGGATGCTTATTCAGGGTATAATCAAATTGCAATGCATAAAACAGATAAATCAAAAACTACCTTTGTCACCAACAAAGGCCTTTATTGTTACCAAGTGATGCCATTTGGTCTGAAGAATGCCGGCGCAACTTATCAAAGATTAGTTAACAAAATCTTCGCTCGGCTTATCGGCCGAACCATGGAAGTATACGTTGACGACATGCTCGTCAAAAGTATACACGCGCCAGATCATGTGAATGATTTGGAAGAAATGTTTCTCATCCTACGGAAGTTTCGGATGAAGCTGATCCGAGTAAATGTGTTTTTGGGGTGGGCTCTGGAAAGTTCCTCGGTTTCTTGGTCAGTCAGCGAGGAATAGAGGCAAACCCTGAGAAGATAAAGGCTTTGATCGATATGGAATCCCCTAAGACCATTAAGGACATCCAAAGGTTGACTGGACGAGTCGCAGCACTTAATCGGTTCCTGTCCAGAGCCACGGACAAATGCCTCCCTTTCTTCAAACAGTTGAAAGGAAGACAAACAATGGGTTGGACGGAAGAATGTGAAGCGGCATTCCAACAATTAAAATCATATCTCGGTTCTCCACCTCTCTTATCAAAACCCGAATCAGGGGAGTCCCTGCTCCTTTACCTAGCAGCATCCGAGGCAGCGGTTAGCTCGGCTTTGATACGAAAGCAACTGCCGGTTTATTACGCAAAGCGTTATTACCAGCAGAAACGAGATACCCAAGCTTGGAAAAAGTGGCCTTGGCTTTAATAACTTCCTCTCGCCGACTCAGGCCGTATTTCCACGCCCATACCATCATCGTGATGACCGATCTTCCGCTTCGCCAGGTATTGCAGAAACCAGAAGCTTCCGGCCGACTCACGAAGTGGGCTATCGAACTAAGTGAGTTTGACATTCAATACAGACCGAAGGCAGCAATCAAAGGGCAAGCCGTAGCTGATTTTATTGCCGAGGGTACACCACCAACCGAACTTCCGGTCATCGATATGCCAAAGGATGTTGCAGTTCCAGCGACGACCACTCCCCCGATCCTTACCTGCCCTATTCCCTGGAGACTGTTTGTCGACGGTTCTTCCACCTCGAAGGCAAGTGGGGCCGGGGTTGTGCTGGAGACCCCCGATCATACCTATATACAGTATGCCTTACGACTTGGATTCCAAGCATCGAACAATACAGCAGAATATGAAGCATTGTTACTCGGCCTCCGACTCGCCGCTAGCATGGAAGTCACGCACCTAAATGTTTTCAGCGATTCTCAGTTGGTTGTTAATCAAGTTACCGGTATATACCAGACACGGAAAGAACAGTTAAGAGCATACATGAAGAAAGCGAAAGAACTTATCAATGGATTTCAACTCTGTCGTGTCACTCGGATCCCTCGAACAGAAAACGGCAAAAGCCGATTTATTAGCAAAACTCGCCTCCGCCGATATAGATGATATACCCAGGTCTGTCCCTGTCGAATACGTCGATAAGCCGAGTATAAATGAACCAATTAGCGAGGCCATCAATACAATCGACTCGGAACCATCCTGGACCGATCCGATTCGCCAATACCTTGACAAGGGAAAGCTGCCTGAAGATCGTGCCGAGGCTCGACGAGTTAAGATCCGGGCCTCCCGTTACACCATGCTCAACGGAACCCTCTATAAGAAAGGGTACTATGCCCCGTTGCTGCGGTGCCTCAAACCCAGTGAGGCGAGCTATGTATTGCGTGAAATTCATGAAGGAATCTGCGGAAACCACTCTGGAGGGCGATCTCTCGCCCACAAGGTCCTACGACAGGGATATTACTGGCCCACTATTCAACACGACGCTCGCAAGCTTGTCCAAAAATGCGACAAATGTCAACGGTTCGCGGCAATTCCAAGGCAAGCCCCCGAGGCACTGACGCCGATGACTGGTCCCTGGCCCTTCGCACAGTAGGGGGTCGACATCATAGGTCCACTCCCCATGGGAAAAGGTCAGACGAAGTTTGCTGTGGTAGCAGTGGATTATTTCACGAAGTGGGCCGAGGCAGAGCCATTAGCTAAAATAACCAAGCAAAAGATCACCGAGTTTGTGTGGAAAAACATTATCTGCCGATTCGGAGTACCCCGTACCATTATTACAGACAATGGAAGGTAATTTGATAATAGAAGCTTTCGCGAGATGTGCGACAACCTCGGAATCAGAAACGTCTATTCTTCGCCTCATCATCTTCAAACAAACGGACAAGTAGAAGCGGTTAACAAGATTATCAAGCAACATTTACGGACCAAGCTTGACCGGGCCAAAGGAGCATGGGCCGAAGAGCTCCCAAAAATTCTCTGGGCTTACCGAACTATAGCTCGAACCGTCACAGGGGAAACGCCCTTTTCACTCGCGTATGGCTCGGAAGCCGTCACTCCCGTTGAAATCGGATTACCCTCGGCTCGAGTCACTTCGTTCAATGCGGAAGAAAATGAAGAACTCCTTGCACTCGGGCTCGACCTTCTGGACGAACAAAGGGAAGTGGCGCGGCTGCGCACGGAGGCACGACAACGACAGGTGGCTCGGTTCTACAATACCCGAGTTAAGATCAGGAGGTTTCGAATGGGAGATATGGATCTCCGAAAAGTATTTTCTAATACCAAGGAATTTGGATCGGGTACGTTGGGACCCAACTGGGAGGGACCCTATATCGTCTCGGGCACCATCCGACCAGGAACGTATCGGCTAGAAGATCTAAACGGACAATCATTGCCTCATCCGTGGAACGCTGAGCACCTCAAGATTTACTATCCGTAGCTCGGTACTCAATGTTTAAAAACTCTGAACTAAGAAAGATTGAAGCCAAGTCAAATGAATAAAACTAAGTGTTTTCTTTCATTCATCAACCACGTGCAAGTACAACATGTGAATACATCGAAAAAAAAAAAAAACAACACAAGGGGCCCTGGTTACTGTCCTCCGGAAGGAACGGTACCCGAAGCGTTCTCGCATGTACCGACCTCATCCCCAGCAGCGAATTCAGCGGCGGCGTCCGGATTCTCAGATTCTGAGGCTCCTCCTCCCTCGATTTCTGAGAGATCAAGGTCAGGAAAAGATTTCTTTATATCGTTGACGCATTCCAAATATCCGCTCTGGAACAAGCGGTCCCTCTCATCCTCGAACTCCGCTGACTCAAGGAAAGCTTGGACGGCTTGGTCCCTAGCCTTCTCAGCCTCCCGAGTCTTCTCGTTGGCCTGCTGAATGTGCTCCGCCGCCTCAAGCTTAGCCCGAGCCAAGTCGTCTGCACAAGAAGCATGGGCTGCGAGAACTCGTCGGTTCTCTTCCTCAGCTCTGGCAAGGAGAGCCGACACCCGAGCGACCTCAGCCTGCCCTTCATCGAGGGCTCCCTTAGACAAAGCCGCCTCTGCTTTCGCGTCTTCAGCAGCTTTCCGGGCAAGGGCCGCCTCGCCTATCAGAACGCCGACCCGAGTTTCGGCTTCCTCGCGTCGCCCTTCGGCCTCCGACAGAAGAGCCTGCAGCCGATGAGTCGAAGATAACTCCTTGCTGGCCTTAATCAAGCAGGGAGCAAGTTCAAAAAGTACCCTTGCTACATGGCCGACGGTTTGCGATGAGGGGGCGTTGTAGAGGCTGATGAACTCTTTTTCGCCCCCATGGGCTAAGGCCCAGGGAACCATCCCCGACACCACCTTCTGCAGGACGGACGGCCCTTCTTGACTCGTTTCCTCCCCTCTGGAGGATGCAGTCCTCGTCTCTTCTTCCCCTCTGGAAGACGCAGCCCTAGCCTCTTCCTCCTGCTTCGGAACATCCGTCGCAACGTGTCCCGAGTCGGATGCCGCCTGAGGATCCGAGGCTGCGGTCGCCGTCGCTTCCACCCTTTCTTCCGGGTCAGAAATTACGACGACAGAAGGGGCGGAAGAACTCGCAGGCTCCTTCTCCTTCCGCACCAATATTTGCCTCTTCGGCGGCCGAGGCTCCGACAGAAGAACTGATCGCGGAGGAGCCTTTAACTTCGTAACCGCCCTAAGAGGAGGACGAGCTCCAGTCATTTCCGAGGGAGACGGTTCGGGAGCAATTCTGAGATTGGGTCGAGCTTCGGGCAAATCTGAAAATTAAAAAAAAACGAAGTAAGTCAGGGGAAATTCAGAAGATGCATGAAGATACATTTTCAATTACCTGTGACGGCCGAGTCTAGACCTGCGAGATGAAGACGCTCCGGCTGTAAAAGCACCTTCCAGGACCTATCTGCTGGGTCCAACGCCCTCAACTCTTTGATCCGAGCTGAAGCACTGGAGCCGAGCTTTGGCCGCTTCTTCGGAATATCTGCCAGACACAAGCCCGTCAGACTCAGAGTATTACAAAAATAAAGAAGGGCCAGGGAGAAGACCCAAGTCACCTGCTCTCTGGAACACCCGAGGAACACGAGCCTCGCAGGACCTGGACTCAGCCGTCTCCCAGCGACCACAGGCCCAAAACCAACGTTCTCTCCAATGTTTGTTGGAAGTGGGAGGGTCAGTTATCAGGGAGCCGCCTCCGCCCCGCCAAGCAGCGAAGACATAAAAGCCGGGGTAGTTCGGGTTCACGCGCACTTGGTACAAGTGGAGAAACTCGTCAACTGTTAGCAATGGCTGTTCCATCTCGGCCCACAACACCGCGCACCCGAATAAGTTCCTCCACCCATTCGGAACTATTTGCCCCGGGGCAATCTGAATCAGAGATAAAACTCCCCGGACAATGGCCTGAAGGGGCAGACGCAAGCCGCATTGCATTGAGACTTGGTAGATCGCGACCACCCCAGCAGGAGGATGATCCGGCAAGTCATTTGGACGGGGGAGATAGGTGATAACCGATTTGGGGATGTGATACCCGATTCGGATTCTGTCTAAATCCGCCTCAGTCAAAACTGAAGGAACCGGGCCGCTTAGATCATCCCCCGATCCTTCTCCTTCAGACTCGGCGTGTGCCGACTCATCAACAGGAACCGACCCAGAGGTTCCCTCGGCAATCAACATCTCTTCTTCTTCCTCTTCTTCTTCCTCCATGCCCCTTGGAAAATTAGGCCTTCCCGGGCGGGTCAATAAAGACGACCCACCTCGAGAAGGGTCAACGGAAGCAGGGCGCTCCGCCGGAGCTTCAGTAACCCTCTCAGAAAGAAAAGCAACGTTCGCATCAACTGCTATCTCTGTCAGTAAAGAAGGCGATTCCGCAACATTCCAAAAACGTTGCGCTTCACCTTCATCTCCGGACACTCCCTCCTGGGGACTTCGAGAACCTCTAGCTGTCATTATCGCTAAATAAAGAGGAAGGGGAGACTCACCGGAGGAAGAAAGGAAAACGAAAATGGCGAAAGGAGGCGCTGGCGGTTAAGAGAGAGGAAAGGAAGAAGACACAAGACCGAAAAAACTCCAAAGGAAAAGCAAAGCGGGAATGGCAGTAGAAGTTCGAAATGCGGGACCCTCACCATTTTATAAGATTGCCAGGTAGCAGAAGCAATTAATGGGGAAATGATTCGACGCCTGCATCGACTCCCCCACTCGACACGTGGCGCACGTCTAACTGACGACAATAATGCCCTTGCTACGTGTCCAACCCTCATTGGCGGGGTGAGCGATTTGACGGCTGACGGCGCATGCGATGTCAGAAACTGAACCGTCTCCCGTCAAAGGCGACACGGAACGCATTAAATGACTACTTGTTGTCTCGGACTGAGCTATGAGCCAACTCAAAACTCGCTACTCCTAAGTGTCATATGAAACACACGGAGTAAGGGGGCTTACTGTTGGGGACAAAAGACACGGAGTTCGGAAACTCGGACTCTATGCCTCGGTCGCCATTGGATGTGTCGGATCCGGGGCATGGTTTACTGAACCGAGATAGGAGTTGAGCCGGCTCGGACTGCACATCAGCAATCCGGGCATGCATCGGGCCGATCTTCTTATCGGATCGGCCAGCGCAAGATAAAGCCTCATCCCGAATATCCTGGGACAAGATCCCCGACCCCGAAGCTCACGGGATCGGACGAAGACTGGGGATAGGCACGATCCCGTCTCCGTGATACCAGGAGAGGATCCCGCATACGATATCAGGAGAGAAATCCTCGTACAAATAAATGCTTCAGCAACTATAAAAGGAGGACCTCCCTCGTCTGGTAGAAAAAAGGCAAAAATTTCTATCTCAAAACCCCTCAATACGCTTAGACCCAGAATCCAGGCCTGACTTTGGCATCGGAGGGTCCCCTGCTTAAGCCAGGGTCTCCTTTGTCCTCTTTTTGTGCAGGTACATGAAGGTCTAATAGGGCGAACCAGATATTCGCATCAACACATACATCACTGTGGACCCCACAGAGTTTACTCGGTACGTAATCCGATGCGGATTGGGTACCACCACCGCCTGTACTGAGCTCCGAACAGACTGGGGCTATGAGGATCCCACTGTTATTTATGTATTTATCCACGCCGTCCATCGATTTATCCACGGTGATAATGACGCCCACCATTGAAACCTTACTGGGGCCCACCGTGACATTTATTTACCATCCAACCTGTTCATAAGGTCATGTAGATCTGGATGAAGACAACTCACAAATATTAGCTTGATCCCAATCTTCCACAGTTCACAAGAAGTTTTTAACGGTTGGAGTTTAATTCCCATTGTGTGGTCGACTTCAGGCTCGGATCTGCCTCATTTTAGGCTTTACATTCTAAAATGATATGAAAAAAATGGATGGACGGTGTCGATAAACCCATACATCATGGTGGGTCCCTCAGAACCCCAGCCTGTTCCGAATGGGAACAAGTGATGTTAGTACCCAATTCACGTCGTTCATCCAACATTGCACATTCGTTTTTAGTATAGACCCGACGACTACCCACGTTACTTTATACGACCTAATTAAGAAAATCTTAATTATCAAAGTAGACTATTATTTATACGGACGAACTTAAAAAGATAAAAACACCCTCACCTTTTCCAGTTGCTTACCCCAATAGGCAGGTGTGTGTATATATATATATATATATATATATATATATATAAACTAACAACGTAGGTAGCTTAAAAATCGCGTTCAGGTAAGTTTCTGAGGAGAAAAAAAAATGGTGTTGTACGGACTCATTTACAGTGCTAACTTTTTCTTTATAATTCCCTAAACATGCTCCAGCTCTCTTCTTTTGATCTGGTCAAACGTGAGGTGGGCCCCACACGCCCGACTTTATCGCTTCCGGGTACAAATGTCTCAATCTATGAGGCCGATGATTTTTCTGTGGGGCCCACCAGACGGACGGTCGAAATATAAAAGAGGCCCATGCTTTGTTTTGGGAAGACCTGCGATAGCCGGCTTTAAAAAAAGACGAAGCGTTCGATATCAGCTTCTTCTGGATTCTTAAAGCTGGCGGATTTGATCGCATGCTGAAAAACAAAGGAGAGATATTATAAAATGATCCGTCCCAACTAACCGTGTTTTCATCTGGCCGAACATTACACCCCCAGTGGGGCCCACGGTTTGGTGTCCTGGGACGTGGATTGCTTACTGAGTAACCTCTGTGGGGCCCACCGTGATTTATGCGTCTTATCCACACCGTCCATCCGTTTTATCAGCCCATTTTAGGACATCATCCCAAACTTGAAGCATGTCTGTAGCTCAAGTGGGCCAAACCACAGGAAACAATGGGGACCGTTGAAACCTTCTTAAGGCCCACAGTGATGTTATTTTGTCATCTAACCTGTTCATAAGATCAGACAGATATGGATGAAGGGTTGATCCAAAACTTCTGTGACCCTCAGAAAATTTTCAATGGTCAGCATTCATTTCCTACTGTTTCCTGTGGTGTGGTCCACTTGAGCTTTGGATATGCTTTTTAGATCATGCCCTAAAATGAGCTGGAAATATGGATGGACGGCATGGATAAGATACACGCGTAACGGTTTATTCAGTACGCAATCGACGGTCGGTGTGAGACGGTGCATTGTGGGCCCCACCGGACGGGCAATGGAGTAAAAAAGCCTCCTCCGTGGAAGAATTCCGGACGAGCCATGGGTGGACTTCTCCAGTTACATATGGACCGTCGATTGTCTTTTAGTATCTGGAACCATCTGTCAAATAGCTGTTGTCTAACAGTACTTGGTAAGACGGTGTGGGCCTCACATGTATAACATGAACGGTCAAACTCGAGCATTTTATATATGCAGACGAGGAACATTGGTTATTTAGCACATGGCACAGGGGACCATGGATCCAGACCATCCATCTTCTGGATCCTGCCGTTTGATGAGTTGTGGTCGTAGATCATCTCAAAAAGCAATCCAAGCCATCAGTTTTTTCCTGATGAATTTTGACTGTTGGCAATTTTCAATTTGCCCTTAAGATCAGCAGTCAAATGGATAGGATGGTCTGCTTGTCATTTTCAAACATGTTCCCTCCATAGATGGGATCCACTTGATGGATGGTCTTGATCCACCTACTCCTCTATCATCTACATCTTATCGGGCACCGAACGCTAGAGCTGTACATGAACCGAGTTAGCTTGGTTATCTCGCAGGACTTGGCTCGGAAAAAGCTCTGTTCAACTCAATTTGAAACGGTGTTCAAGCTCAGCTGAGCTGATTTTTTGTGCTTGAAAAAATTTCAAAATGAGTTGGGGCTTGCTGGAGCTCAACTCGACTTAGATCAAACCCCAACTTGTATCAAACTTGGATCAATCACTTAGTAATTTGGATATTGGTGTTACTCACCAAGTGTTTGATGAAATGATTCAACTAAGTGTCGGCAGGTGGCAATAAAGGTATAGATATGAAACAAATACCTGTGTATCTTGATTTTGATGTTGTCCACTAAGGTCTTATTTGATTTTCCAGTGCACTGGTAAATACCAGGTAAAAGAGTAATAATTATTTCCCCATGTATTTACAACATATCTAATTTGACTACTTACTTTTGTGACACGGAAATTGAAAACATTACAAAATATATATATATGGGTCCTACTATGATGCATTTCTCTTATCCACACTGTTCATCCATTATGCCATTTGAATTTATAGTATGAGCAAAAAAATGATGTATATCTAAAACTCAAGTGGACCACACCATACGTAAAAGGGAATCGAATACTTACCATTAAAAACTTTGTGGGGCCACTGTTTCTTTTGGTGTGGGCCACCTAAGTGTTGTATCTACTTCATTTTTTGTCTCATTATTCAAAATATTGTAGTAAAATAGATGGACGGAATGAATATATCATATACATTACCGTGTGGTTCAAAAATTAAAACTATTACATTTGAATCAGTTTGAAATGCACGAATTCCCAAGAATTTTCAAAGGCTAAAAAATCATAATTGTTGGGAACAAAAAATACAAGTCCGCAGACTCGGACTTAATGCCTCGGGTCACCAAAGGATGTGTCAAATCCGAGGCATGATTCGCTAATCCGAGACAAAGGTTGAGTCGGTTCGGACGACTCATCAGCATTCCGGGCATGCGTCGGGCGGACCACCTTACCAGAATCGACCATCGCAAGATCAAGCCTCATCCCGGATATCTTGGGATAAGATCTCCGACCCCGAAGCTCACGGGATCGGATGAAGGCCCGAGATGGGCACGATCCTATCTCCGTGATACCAGGAGAAGATCTCGCGCACAATATCAGGAAGAGAATCCTCGTGCGATTAAATGCCCCAGCAGCTATAAAAGAGGGACCCCGGTCACCTTGAAAGGTACAAAAAGAATTCTCTCTAAAAAACTCCACAATACACTTAGACCCAGAATCCAGGCCTGACTTTGGCATCGGAGGGTCCCCTGCTCAAGCCAGGGTCTCCTTTGTCCTCTCTCTGTGCAGGTATACGAAGGTCTAAGAGGACGAACCGGATATTTGCATCAACAGCTTGGCGCCGTCTGTGGGAACCGTACAAAAAAGCCATCTCATATCTCTATATTGATTTCAATGGTAATGACTAGAAGGACGGTCCCAGAGGAAGATTTGAATGAGATCAAGGGCCGGGTCCAGTCGCGGATCGCAACCTGTAACTCCACCTAACAACCGCCAACGAGGAGCGACCAAGACAAGCAACAATCCGGGTCGCGACGATGGACGGTTGGATAAGGAGGTTCAAGAAATCCGGTCGATATGAATATGATGAAGCAGATGCTGGACGAATGTATCAGCAACAAATGCAGCCTCTCCCGCATCCTCAAGGGGAGACAACACGTACCAACTACGGCGGTTGGTCCTCAACCTTCCGCGCCGTTTTTCCGGCCGAGCCAACCCCAAGGCGGATCGGAACCATCTCCAGTCGGCCAACGCTTCCCTACCCCCGACTGATCTTCGGCACGAGATAGAGCGAAGAAGGCGCAATCGCCCATCCATGGAAGGCACGGCAGAGAGCAGTGAACCTTGGAAAGCCGATATTCAAAATTTTAAAAGAGAAGTGCGAGAAGAGATGGCGAAAGAGATGGCGGACATGAAGCACGGCCGGAATGTATATTCAACCGGGTCCGAAGCGAAGGCGTCCCCCTTTGTGGACTCGGTACTGAAGGCCCGGTTGCCCGAGAGGTTTCGATTACCTCAAATCACTCCTTTCACCGGTAAGACCGACCCGACCGAGCATATTGAATGCTTCAGAACCTATATGGAGCTCCACGATGCCTCGGATGCAGTAATGTGTCGGGCCTTTTCTCTTACATTGACCGATGTGGCTCGACTGTGGTTCAAACAGTTAAAACCAAAGTCCATCAGTTCGTTCGCTGAGCTGAGCAACGCCTTCCTCACCAACTTCATCGGCGGAAAGAAGAAATTGAAGCCCCCTGCACATCTGAACAACGTAGTTCAAAAGCAGGGAGAGCTACTGAAAGATTATATCAAGCATTTTAATTTCGAATCCCTTCAGGTTCGAAAACATTCAGAAGAAACGGCTCTCAATGCGCTCATGCAAGGAGTTAGAGATAAGCCATTCCTGGCATCTCTAGACAAAACTCCGCCTGATACTCTGGCAGAATTTATGGCACGGTCGGATAAGTATGCGAATGCCGAGGAAGCGCGAATCCTGCGTGAAACTAAAACTTTGGCCAAAGAGTCGGCCAAAAAGGAAGCCGACTCGGCCGGAGGAAGGAAACGCAAGGATGATCAAGCGTGTGATGAGCGAAGGTCAGGCAAACGGCCGGATCGAAGATTTTCCACATATACTCCCCTGAACAAGACTCGGGAAGAGGTATTGATGGAAATAAAAAACGAAGGCTTTGTTAACTGGCCCAGTAAGCTCAGGAGTAATCCTAATCGGCGGGACAAGGATAAATACTGTCATTATCACCGTGATCACGGGCATAACACAAGTGATTGCCGTCACCTAAAAGAAGAGATCGAACGACTCATAAAAGACGGCCGACTCAGAGAACACATGGTTAAAGCTGGGGCAGCTGAGGCACGCCCGACCGAGAGTCAGCCTATGGAAGAAATCCGGACGATTATCGGCGGTCCACAAGGTGGGGGCGACTCAAACAATGCACGAAGGAATCATGCAAGAAAACTTAGTCAGCCTCAGTCCGAGCTTATGATTATAGATCGGCCACCAAAGGAGAAGAAAAGAGAAAGATATTGCATCTCGTTCACAGAGGAAGATGCCCGAGGCATCTATCATCCCCACGATGATGCTTTGATTGTCACCCTGACTATCGCTAACCGAAAAGTGTTTCGGATACTCGTCGATACGGGATCATCTGCAGACGTGTTATTTACCCAGGCGTTCGACAAAATGGGGATCGAACGGTCCGCACTACCCCCAGTTCGGACCCCGTTGATCGGTTTTTCAGGAGGACAGGTACTGCCCGAAGGGATTGTCTCGTTACCACTCACTGCTGGTGGTGCCCCACATCAGACGACGATGATGATTGACTTCCTGGTCGTCGATCAACCCTCAGTATACAACGCAATACTCGGCCGACCTTCGTTGAGTCTCCTCCAGGCCGTGGTATCCACATACCATCTTTCAATGAAATTCCCGACCGAGTCGGGAGTCGGAATTGTCAAAGGAGACCAGCAAGATGCGAGGCGATGTTACATGATAGCTGTAAAAGGAGCCGCCGACAAAAGTCCGACCAACATATTAATGATCGAATCATTGGACCCTCGGGGCGAGAATTATGAACGAGGACAGCCGGTCGAAGATCTCGTGTCGGTCCCCTAGGTCGAGACGGATGGATCCAAGACGGTACGAATTGGCTCGTCTCTGCAGTCCCCTTTGAAAGAAAAGCTGATAGCCCTGCTCCGTAGATACGCCGACGTATTTGCCTGGAGTCATGAAGATATGCCCGGGATCGACCCCTCTGTGGTGACTCACCGACTCAACGTCGATCCGTCGTATCGACCGATCCGACAGAAGCGACGACCGCTCGGCCCTGAACGATACGCCATCATTGAAAAAGAAGTCAACAAACTCCTCTAGGGTAATTTCATAGAAGAAATACACTATCCAGAATGGGTCGCGAATGTCGTGCTTGTAAAGAAATCCAACGGAAAGTGGCGAGTCTGTATTGACTATACCGACTTAAATAAAGCCTGCCCCAAAGATAGCTTTCCGCTTCCGAGGATAGACCAACTAGTAGACAGTACCGCCGGACATGAGCTCCTTAGCTTCATGGATGCATATTCAGGCTATAATCAAATTGTAATGCATCAAACAGATAAATCAAAAACTACCTTTGTCACCGACAAAGGCCTTTATTGTTACCGAGTGATGCCATTTGGTTTGAAGAATGCCGGCGCAACTTATCAAAGGTTAGTTAACAAAATCTTTACTCGGCTTATAGGCCAAACCATGGAAGTATACATCGACGACATGCTCGTCAAAAGCATACACGCGGCAGATCATGTGAATGATTTGGAAGAAATGTTTCTAATCCTACGGAAGTTCCGGATGAAGCTAAATCCGAGTAAATGTGCTTTTGGAGTAGGCTCCGGAAAATTCCTCGGTTTCTTGGTCAGTCAGCGAGGAATAGAGGCAAACCCTGAGAAGATAAAGGCTTTGATTGATATGGAATCCCCCAAAACCATTAAGGACATCCAAAGGTTGACCGGACGAGTCGCAACACTTAATCGGTTCCTGTCCAGAGCCACGGATAAATGTCTCCCTTTCTTCAAACAATTGAAAGGAAGGCAAACGATGGGTTGGACGGAAGAATGTGAAGCGGCATTCCAACAATTAAAGTCATATCTCGGTTCTCCGCCTCTCTTATCAAAACCCGAATCAAGGGAGTCCCTACTCCTTTACCTAGCAGTATCCGAGGCAGCGGTCAGCTCGGCTTTGATACGAGAATTCGGAGGAAAGCAACTGCCGGTGTATTATGTCAGCAAAGCGTTACTGCCAGCAGAAACGAGATACCCAAGCTTGGAAGAAGTCGCCTTGGCTTTAGTAACTTCCTCTCGCCGACTCAGGCCGTATTTCCATGCCCATACCATCATCGTGATGACCGATCTTCCGCTTCGCCAGGTATTGCAGAAACCAGAGGCTTCCGGCCGACTCACTAAATGGGCTATCGAGCTGAGTGAGTTTGATATTCAATACAGACCAAAGGCAGCAATCAAAGGGCAAGCCGTAGCTGATTTTATCGCCGAGGGGACGCCTCCAACCGAACTCTCAGTAAACGATACGCCGAAGGACGGTGCAGTTCCGACATCAACCGCTCCCCCTTACCCTATTCCATGGAAACTGTATGTCGACGGTTCTTCCAACTCGAAGGCCAGTGGGGCTGGGGTTGTGCTGGAAACTCCCGATAATACCTATATACAGTATGCCTTACGACTTGGATTCCAAGCGTCGAACAATACGGCAGAATACGAAGCATTGTTACTAGGCCTCCGACTCGCCGCTAGTATGGGAGTTACGCACCTAAGCGTTTTCAGCGACTCTCAGTTGATTGTTAATCAAGTTACCGGTGTATACCAAACACAGAAAGACCAATTAAGAGCATACATGGAGAAAGCGAAAGAACTTGTCAATGGATTTCAGCTCTGTCGTATCACTCGGATCCCTCGTACAGAAAACAGCAGAGCCGATTTATTAGCAAAGCTCGCCTCCGCCGATGAAGATGATATACTCAGGTCCGTCCCTATCGAATACGTCGACAAGCCGAGTGTAAATGAACCAATTGGCGAGGCCGTCAACACAATCGACTCGGGACCATCCTGCATCGATCCAATCCGCCACTACCTTGACAAGGGAGAGCTGCCTAAAGATCGTGCCGAGGCTCGACGAGTTAAGATCCGAGCCTCTCGTTACACCATACTCAACGGAACCCTTTACAAGAAAGGCTACTACGCTCCGTTGCTGCGGTGCCTCAAACCCAGTGAGGCGAACTATGTATTACGTGAAATCCATGAAGGAATCTGCGGAAACCACTCTGGAGGGCGATCTCTCGCCTACAAGGTCCTACGACAGGGATACTACTGGCCCACTATCCAACATGACGCTCGCAAGCTCGTTCAAAAATGCGACAAATGTCAACGGTTCGCGGCAATTCCGAGGCAAGCACCCGAGGCACTGACACCGATGACTGGTCCCTGGCCTTTCGCACAGTGGGGCGTCGACATCATAGGACCGCTCCCTATGGGAAAAGGTCAGACCAAGTTTGCTGTGGTAGCAGTGGACTATTTCACGAAGTGGGCCGAGGCAGAACCATTAGCTAAAATAACCGAGCAGAAGATCACCGAGTTTGTATGGAAAAACATTATCTGCCGATTCGGAGTACCCCGTACCATTGTTACAGACAATGGAAGGCAATTTGATAATAGGAGCTTTCGCGATATGTGCGACAACCTCGGAATCAGAAACGTTTATTCTTCACCTCATCATCCTCAAACCAACGGACAAGTTGAGGCGGTTAACAAGGTTATCAAGCAACATCTTCGAACTAAGCTTGGCCGGGCCAAAGGAGCATGGGCCGAAGAGCTCCCGAAAATTCTTTGGGCTTACCGAACTACAGCTCGAACAGCCACAGGAGAGACTCCGTTTTCATTAGCTTATGGCTCGGAAGCCGTCACTCCCGTTGAAATCGGATTACCTTCGGCCCGAATCACCTCATTCAATGCAGAAGAGAATGAAGAACTCCTTGCTCTCGGACTCGACCTCCTGGACGAATAAAGGGAAATGGCGCGGCTGCGCACGGAGGCACGGCAACGACAAGTGGTTCGGTTCTACAATACCCGAGTTAAGATTAGAAGGTTTCGAATGGGAGATATGGTTCTCTGGAAAGTATTTTCCAACACCAAAGAATTTGGGTCTGGTACGCTGGGACCCAATTGGGAAGGACCCTATATTGTCTCGGGCACCATTCGACCAGGAACGTATCGGATAGAAGACCTAAACGGACAATCATTGCCTCACCCTTGGAACGCTGAACACCTCAAGGTCTACTATCCTTAGTTCGGTATTCAATGTTTAAAGACTCTGAACTAAAAAAGATTAAAGCCAAATGAATAAAGCTAAGCAAAATGCTTTTCATTCATCAAAACACATGCAAATACAACGTGTGAATACATCAAAGCAAAATATATATATATATATATAATAAATAAATCGAAGGGCCCTGGTAACTGTCCTCATGCACCGGCCTCGTCCCCAGCAGCAGTGTTTTCAGCAGCGGCGTCCGGGTTCTCGGATTCCGAGAGACAAGGTCAGGAAAAGATTTCTTTATATCCTTGACGCATTCCAGATATCCGCTTTGGAACAAGCGGTCCCTCTCGTCCTCGAACTCCGCCGACTCAAGGAAAGCTTGGACGGCTTGGTCCCTAGCCTTCTCAGCCTCCCGAATCTTCTCGTCGGCCTGCTGAATATGCTCCGCCGCCTCAAGCTTAGCCCGAGCTAAGTCATCTGCGCACGAAGCATGAACTGCGAGAACTCGCCGGTTCTCTTCTTCAGCTTCGGAGAGAAGAGCCAGTACCCGAGCAACCTCTGCTTTCGCTTCATCCAAGGCTCTTCTGGAGGAAGCCGCCTCTGCTCCCGCATCTTCGGCAGCTTTCCTGGCAAGGGCCGCCTCGCCTGTCAGGACGCCGACCCGGATTTCGGCCTCCTCGCGTCGCCCTTCGGCTTCCGACAGAAGAGTCTGCAGCCGATGAGTCGAGGATAGCTCCTTGCTGGCCTTAATCAAGCAGGGAGCGAGTTCAAAAAGCACCCTTGCTGCATGGCCGACGGTTTGCGATGACGGAGCGTTGTAGAGCCTCACGAACTCTCTTTCGCCCCCGTGGGCTAAGGCCCAGGGAACCATCCCCGATACCACCTGCTGCAGGAAAGACGGCCCTTCCTGGTTCGTCTCCTCCCCTCTGGAGGATGCGGTCCTCGTCTCACCTTCCCCTCTGGAAGACGCGGCCCTAGTCTCTTCCTCCTGTCTCGGAACATCCGTCTCAACGTGTACCGAGTCGGGTGCCGCCTGAGGTTCCGAGGCAGCGACCGCCGTCTCTTCCGCCCTTTCTTCCGGGTCGGGAATTACGACGACGGAAGGGGCAGAAGAACTCGCCGGCTCTTTCTCCTTCCGCACCACCCTTTGCCTCTTCGGCGGCCGAGGCTCCGGCATAAGAACTGATCGCGGAGGAGCCTTTAACTTCGTGAACCGCCCTAAGGGGAGGACGAGCTCCAGCCATTTCGGGGAGCCGGTTCGTGAATCCCCGAGATTGGGACGGCTTGGCAGATCTAAAAAAACGAAGTAAGTCGGGAAATTCAAAACTCGAAGATACATTTTCAATTACCTGTGACTTCCGAGTCCAGAACTGCAAGATGAAGGCGTTCCGACTGTAAAAGCACCTTCCAAGACCTATCCGCCGGATCCAACGCCTCAACTCTTTGATCCGAGCCGAGGCACTGAAGCCGTGCGGCCGCTTCTTCGGAATATCTCCCAGACACAAGCCTTCGGACTCAGAATATTACAAAAATGAAAAAGGGCGAGAGAGAGAAGACCCAAGTCACCTGCTCTCTGGAATGTCCGAGGAACACGAGCCTCGCAAGACCCGGACTCATCCGTCTCCCAGTGACCACATGCCCAAAACCAACGCTCTCTCTAATGTTTGTTGGAAGTGGGAGGGTCAGTTATCAGGGAACCACCTCCGCCTCGCCAAGCAGCGAAGATGTAGAAGCCAGGGTAGTTCGGATTTACTCGCACTTGGTACAGGTGGAGAAATTTGTCGACTGTAAGCGGTGGCTGTTCCATCTCGGCCCACAACACCGCACACCCGAATAAGTTCCTCCACCCATTCGGGACTATCTGCCCCGGGGCAATCTGAATGCGAGACAAAACTCCCCGGACGATGGCCTGAAGGGGCAGACGCAAGCCGCATTGCATTGACACTTGGTAAATCGCGACCGCCCCAGCAGGAGGGTGATCCGGCAAGTCATTCGGACGGGGGAGATAGGTGATGACCGACTCGGGGATGTGATACCCGATTCGGATTCTGTCTAAGTCCGCCTCAGTTAAAACTGAGGGAACCGGACCGCTTAAATCTTCCCCCGATCCTTCTCCTTCAGACTCGGCGTGCGCCGATTCATCGACAGGAACTGGATCAGAGGTTCCCTCGGCAATCAACATTTCATCTTCTTCCTCCTCATCTTCCTCCATGCCCCTTGGAAAGTTAGGCCTTCCCGGGCGGGTTAATAAAGACGACCCACCACGAGAAGGAATAACGGAAGCAGGGCGCTCCGCCGGAGCTTCAGTGACTCTCTCAGATAGAAAAGCAGCGTTGGCATCCACTGCTATCTCCGTCAGTAAGGAAGGCGATTCCGCAACATTCCAAAAACGTTGCGCTTCACCCTCGTCTCCGGAAGCTCCCCCCTAGGGACTTCGAGAACCCCTATCCGCCATTATTACTTAATAAAGAGGAAGGAGAAACTCACCGGAGGGAGAAAGGAAAACGGAAATGGCGGAAGGAAGCGCTGACGGTTAAGAGAGAGGAAAGGAAGAAGATGAAAGACTGAGAAGGCTCCAAAGGGAATGAAAAGTAGGAATGGCAATAGAAGTTCAAAATGCGGGACCCCCACCAATTTATAAGATTGCCATACGGCGAAAGTAATTAATGGGGAAATGATTCGACGCCTGCATCGATTCCCCCACTCGACACGTGGCGCTCGTCGACCGACGACAATAATGCCCTTGCTACGTGTCCAACCCTCATTGGCAGGATGAGCGATTTGACTGCTGATGGCGCATGCGATGTCAGGAACCGAACCGCCTCCCGTCAAAGGCGACACGGAACGCATTAAATGACTACCTACTGTCTCGGACTGGGTTGTGAACCGACTCAAAACTCGCTACTCCTAAGTGTCATATGAAACACACGGAGTAGGGGGGCTTACTGTTGGGGACAAAAAATACAAGTCCGCAGACTCGGACTTAATGCCTCGGGTCACCAAAGGATGTGTCAAATCCGAGGCATGATTCGCTAAACCGAGACAAAGATTGAGTCGGTTCGGACGACTCATCAGCATTCCGGGCATGCGTCGGGCGGACCACCTTACCAGAATCGACCATCGCAAGATCAAGCCTCATCCCGGATATCTTGGGATAAGATCTCCGACCCCGAAGCTCACGGGATCGGATGAAGGCCCGAGATGGGCACGATCCTATCTCCGTGATACCAGGAGAAGATCCCGCGCACAATATCAGGAAGAGAATCCTCGTGCGATTAAATGCCCCAGCAGCTATAAAAGAGGGACCCCGGTCACCTTGAAAGGTACAAAAAGAATTCTCTCTAAAAAACTCCTCAATACACTTAGACCCAGAATCCAGGCCTGACTTTGGCATCGGAGGGTCCCCTGCTCAAGCCAGGGTCTCCTTTGTCCTCTCTCTGTGCAGGTATACGAAGGTCTAAGAGGACGAACCGGATATTTGCATCAACAATAATAATTATCTATTTCACAGTATTTACGTTTGCTTTGAAAAAATAAATAGGCTCTAAGTGTTTGATAAAATACATATAAGTCATTGATGCTGTTTTACCTATTGTGAGAAATTGAAGCAACACATGATGTATTTGCAAAAATGCTGTATAGACTTGATCCCGGTTGGAATTGGCCCGAATTGTCGGCCGAATTGAGCGGAGCTACACAGTTGAGCTTAGGGACTGAGCTGAGCCAAGCTAAGTTCAAGTGGGGTCAGCTTGTGGCCGAGCCGAGTCGAGCCGTGCAAAGCTCAACTCGGTTCGACTACCATACAGCTCTACCGAACACCCCTTTCGGATCCAGCAGCCGAGTCTCATCGCATAGTAGATACTTGCTATTGATCAAGCGGATCTAACGATAAATCCGGTCCCCTCATCAGGTGGGCCACACATACACCCCATCATGGACAGTATGGTCCCCTATTTTCTGATCATCCATCCTTATAATACAAGTGTTGCCTGCGAATGAACGGACCAGCCCTATTCGGCCATAGTACATTACCTATATGATGAATGGCCCAGTTCTCTTACACGTGTGCTGTGCTGACACGTGTACCCCAGAGTCTCTCATTTGATATTATAACACCCTATTATGCATTTTTACGCATCTGCGTTTCTTTTTAATTTTTCCCTGACAGCGGGAGCACGTATGTGAGAAAGATTGCTATAAATCCCACACGAGTGTATGGCCTACCCACCCACACACTATCACACTTGCCTTGGTGGCATACGTATCATCCAGGATTAGGTGGTTCACATCATATAAATGTTAGATTTTGTGGGACAATTGACCGTTATTCATGGGATTAGATTAAGATTTTATTATTGTTATTTAAGTTTGGATGCATGCATATGATCGTTTCTTGGTAATGTCTGTATGTCCTTTGGTGATGAGGTATTTTGATGGTCACTTGGCCCCTGGGGTATTTGGAATCTAGGAGATGCCAATATATATATATATATATATATATATATATATATATATATATATATAGAGAGAGAGAGAGAGAGAGAGAGAGAGAGAGAGAGAGAGAGAGTCATGCTCCCCTGCACACCTATGCAAGTGCGCACCTTTGCACATGTGTCATGGGTGTCTAATATGAAGGGTCCATGTGATGCGGAATCCCATGAAACCTCACGTGAGAAATTTTCACCCTAATCTAAAATTCTGGTGGGCCATAGCAAAGAGAAATGCAAATCAAGGGAGGAAACTGTTTTAATTTTTCATGGCCCATCAAAGTTCTAGATCAAAGTAAAACTTGGTCCTGGGGGGTTTCACGAGGTGCTGCTTCACATGAACGGTTCAGATTTTGGATCCACATCACGTATGATGGGTTCTCAAAAAAGTTCATATGTAACAGGTACGAACTGGTTCGCAGGTGAGCGTTTCTGTGTATATATATATATAGGTCGAGTCATGTCTTGGCGTGTGCCGAGGTCGAGTTGTGTGGGCCCCATCGTGATTTGTGTTGAATGCTCCGCTGCGCACCAGTTCTTACGGAACTCGTGTGAACTTTTTTGAGAATGTATCATTCGTACTGTGACTCTAAAATTTGAAGGGTCCACGTGAAGCAGCACCTCATGAAACCCCTCAGTCCCAATTTTTAATTTGATTCAAAACTTTGGTGGGCCATGAAAAATGAAAATAGTTTCCTCCCTTGATTTGCATTTCTCTTTGCTATGACTTATCATAATTTTAAATTAGGGTAAAAATTTGTCCCTTAGGGCTTCATGGGATTCCGCATCACATAGACAGTTCGAATTAGACGCCTATAACACCTATACAAAGGTGCGCAGGTGAGCATGACTTTCTCTCTTTATATGTATATATATATATATATAAAATGAGGAAATGCTCACCTGCGCACCAGTTTACACGAAATTGGAGCGAACTTTTTTGAGAACCCATTATACGTGATGTGGATCTAAAATCTGAACCGTCCATGTGAAGCAGCACCTCATGAAACCCCTTGGGCCCAGGTTTTACTTTGATCCTAAACTTTGGTGGGCCATGAAAAATGAAAACAATTTCCTCCCTTGATTTGCATTTCTCTTTGTTATGGCCCACCAGAATTTTAGATCAGCGTGAAAATTTGTCCCTTAGGTTTTCATGGGATTCCGCATCACATGGACTGTTCAGATTAGACACCCATGACACATGTGCAAAGGTACGCACGTGCGTAGGTGCGCAGGTGACTCTCTCTCTCTCTCTCTCTCTCTATATATATATATATATATATATATATATATATATATATATATTATGAATTTTCTTTATTTATTTTTTTGCTCATTTTTAAAGGTAAGAGAGTTGCAAGAATAAAATAAGATATCTATAGGCTACTAATCTTATACATATGTGGCCTGATGATGATATCTTAAAATAATAGAATTATTAGCTACATCATTAATAGAATGATTTGAGTAATCCAAACATTAGCTTTGTAAATCATAAGTTAAAAAATATTGATTAGTCGCTTGGTTATGATACGATGCTTGTCGCCCATATGAGGTTTGGAATTTCACCATTTTTTCGACCAAGTACATATTTCAATGAGTTTATTGCAAGCATTATGTTAAATCATATCTACACTAATTAAAAATATTAAAGTTGATTTAGTAATTAAATTAAAATCTCTATAAATATATTACATATTTTAATGCATTGCTATCTGTGGACTGCATAAGATTCTGAATACAAGCTTCCAAACATAGCAAACGGATTTAGAATCATCATTGATTCATAATCCATGAGGCTCATCTATTACACCATGCGATGAAAAAAGTCATGCCCTAAAAATTAGACCCTGCCCTCTATAGGTTGGATACATTTCATTGGCCATGTGGCCCAACTAATGAAAGGTCCAGATCTCTCGCACATGCACCTATGTTGGATGCTTGATAATTAAAAGTATTAAAAGTCATTTCTCTATGGTCATCTCGTGGGTAGACAGTACACATCAAAAATCAAGTGGACAACCGTTGAATTTGTGGAATCTAAATAGGTATCAATGGCCATACATGTTTATTCCGGGAGTTAGTTTCATTGTCAATCATCAGATACCCCTTACAATCACAACCGGGAACGGATTAGGCGCGGCCTAGCATCACCCAAGATGCTGAGGTTCTTATCATGAGCCCCACCTTGATCCATATACTATATCCATGCTGTCCATCCGTTTTTTCATATCATTTTATGGCATGAACCCAAAAATGAAACAGATCCAAATCTCCGGTGGACCACACCTCAGGAAACAAGGGTGATTGAATGCTCCACCGTTAAAATCGTTGATAACTTCACGTAAAGCTGGATGAATGACCATTGTTTCCTGTAGTGTTGGTCCACCTGAGATTTGGATCTGCTTCATTTTTGGTCTCATGCGCTAAAAAAACAAACAAATGAACGGCATGGAAATAGAAAACATATATACATCAAGGTGGGCCCCACGGTAAGGGCCGCACGGTCTTGAGTGAAGCAGGGGGCCACACCCAATCGGCTCCCATCACGACCATCCCAATGATGCGGACTCGGATTTGGTAGTGACCCACCTTAGTACTGGAAAAGCTATGTAGCCCATCATGATGTATGAGCCCAAAAATGAGACAGATCTTAGATCTCAAGTGGACCACATCATGGGAAACATGGGGGATTGAAAGTCTACCGGTGAAAACTTTTAAAGGACCGTCAAAGTTTTGGATTAAGCTGATATTTGTGTTTTCCCTCCATCCAGGTTTACCTGACTTAAAGAGCATCTTGGATGGCTAATAGACATCCGAGTGGGCATTAGGAAGTTTCAACGGTGGCTATCATAACACTTACTGTGATGTGGTCCACTTTGTTTACACCCGTCCTGGCACGATGACGCATGGATGAACGTGATGAGATCGATCACCGTCTTCCTCAAGGATAACTACTCGAATCCACGGAGCTTCTCTAGACTCCTCACGGAGACTTCTCGGATCCACGGGAAAAAAGTAAGAAAAAATAAATAAATTCTATAAAATTCGTAATTTAATTGATGAGTGCAATAAATGAGTTCACAACCCTTTAGATAGGGATATTAAGCTTTCGAAGAAAGTTTAAAATCATATTACAACTAAAACTCTTAGAATTTGTAACTTACTATAAATAGTAAACTTGCTGTTTATAGATGGTCGTGATTTCCACTAGTGTGTAAGGTTTTCGGCCAAAAATAGTAAGTGTTATATTTAGCTTCACCATGCGGTTCTCTTAATTATTTTAAGTACTTTTCATGATGGGTGCAACTCCGAAAGCCCAACGGATGAAGAGTTATAATCAAATTAAAACTTACTATTTATATGAAAAACGGAATTAAAAAATAACTGTCAATCTAATGGTATTTCACAAATTTGGCATGGGCAACCTGGCATAGTGAGTTGGGTGGCTAAAGTAGCTCATCCTACCCCAAAATCATAAATGGAACGTTGAATAACTCATTCCAGATTGCAAGATATACCAGATTTAAGGTCTGACGGTCTGGATCACTTCTGTCATTGACCGGGCCTTTTCTAATCCATCTTGGCCATGAAACTGTCGCAACCCGCTGTACACACGTCCACGCAAATGAATGAGATGCCAATACATGTGGACACTACCTACTAAATGATATATGAAATTCTACTTACATATGGAAGATATCTTTTACCTCATATTTTTTGGTGTCACGGCTAAAAGTAAAATGATACGAAGTTGTATTTACGTTTGTAGGTAAGGCTACGATAAGTGACACATAGCCTCAATACGAGTGGCACATAATCGAGGCAGCATGCTTGACGAGTTATTAAAGGCCGTCTCATGCAACCCTGTCAAAAATGGGAGATCCTTCCAGAGATGATCAGTGATCCTGCGACGATTATGAAAGTTTGAAAAGTGAATCCTTGTCAAAGCAGAAGAAAATCAAAAACACCATAAGGAATTCAGGTACAGTGAAACCGATCCCATAATGTCCATGGATCTATACCGTTATGCTGGCAATGAGATTTGAAAACAATTTTATATCGAGGCTCCCGAAGATCTCTTTCACTAAGGTAGGAAGATCAAAAAACAATTGTGCACCATGATTACAAAGGATCTTGAACCAACTAAAAAACTGATCGATGGTTTGGCTCCTAAGTTATATAAAGAGCATGTGATGAACAACTCTATGCCGCACGCAAAACAAAATCGACCTACACAGCGCAACAGTACAAATGCACAGTGCATACATCAAGGTGGGCCCTACAGTCTAGGATCATGGTCCCACCTGCATCGGGTGGCAGCCAAGTGCACCTAGGGCATGAGCCCAAGAATGATGCAATTCAAAGCTCAAGTGGACTACACCACATGAAACTGGGAGGTTGGATGCCCATCCACTGTTGAAAACTTCTTGGGGCCCACTATGATGTTTTATTTTCCATCCTAACCTATTGCTTTTTAATACATGTTGCATGGTTGGACCATTCAATTTGTATGAGGATTTTTGCAGTAGAAGACCCTGTTTAAAATGGTACAAAATGTTGATTTTATAGGATATTTTACGGAAAATTTCTCTTAGAATGGGATTTTATTAAATAGTGCCTCCAAAATTGGCATTTTTGAAGACCTCTCCGTTTTTTAAAGGTGAATTTATGCTTTTTATATTTTCTTTACAAGGTGGGGATTGAAAATCATGGGGTTCATGTGGTATGTGTCCACCGTCCAACCAATTAGGAACTCAAAACAACATTACTATTAAATAAACCGAAATTACTGGGGATCCAATCATAAACTATGCCAATTCATAAAAACTAATATACACCACTCAAAACATCAAAAATTCAATTGCATCCTATTTAACGATTTCTTCGCCTAATTATTTGTTTGTCTGACCAACATGGCAAGGTCCATATGTTGGACGGATTAGATGTTTAACCCACATCATGTGGGCCCCACAAGTCTCAACTTTCACTTACTTTTTTAAGAAAAAAAAATAGGTGAGAAAATTTTTATAATTTCCTCCCTCCAAAAGCACCTCTTGTAATTTGAAGTCGTGCATTAATTGGTAAAACATCCATCGTGGAGAATTTTGTGCAGGTGTGTGTCTCTGTATATATATATATATATTGTCATCCAACGGTTGAGAGATCTGGGCCACACCACATAAAACGGTTGAGAGGGGTTGTCGTCCCATTAAAAAATTCATAATTATTTATTGGGCCCACTGAGATGTGTTTCACAAATTCAGCCCATCCATTGTGTGTGTCCCACTTGGATGAGGTGTGGAACCAAGTTTCAATCACATCCAAAACTCAGGTGGGCCCCACCAAGTACTTTTATATGTTTTAGGCATGTCTTTGTATGGTTTTAGATGGTATGGCCCACCTTAGTTCCATATGTGGCTGATTTTCGAGATATCCTATAATCTAAAGGGGACCCATCAAATGCACAGTGTTGATGTTGGACACACATTACGGTGGGGCCCACACAGCTCAACTCCATGGGAAGTTCCCATGAGGTCGACCTTCTAGTACCCCACACGCACACACACACATATAGGTTCTATGCCTTTGAGCTCATTGGAACTTCCCATGAGGTTGAGCTGTGTGGATCCCCATGATACGCGTCGAACATCAACACCGTGCATTTGATAGGTCCCCTGTAAATTAAGGGATAACCCAAAAATCAGCCGTATACGGAACTCAATGGGCCATACCATCTAAAATAATGTGAAAACATGGTTAAAACATATAAAATGCACTTTGTGGGCCCACATGAAATTTGGATGCGTCTGAAACTTGGTTTCACCTCTCATCCAAGTGGTACACACATAATGGATGGGCTGGATTTGTGAACTAGTTCTCAGTGGGCCCAACAAATGATTATGAATGTTTTAATGGAGGGTGAACCCCTCTCAACTTTTGTATGTGGTGTGGCCCACAAAAGTCACGGATTGACTTGATTTTTAAGCCCTAGGTCTACCATGGAATGGTACATCTGACTGATGGGGTAGATGTTCGACACGCATCACAGTGGGCCCACACAACTCGACCTCTAGACCGGAAGGAACCTTCCCCCACACACACACACAGATATATATATATATTATAAGTACTAATAGGTATTAAAAATCTTTTTCATATGTTTGTTGGTGGGTACTTGTAAAAATAAAAAATAAAGTCGACAACCATTGAATTTGTGTAATCTACTTAGCTGTACCTGCTCATACATTCTGATTCTGGTAGTTAGTTTCATTGCCAAAACATCGTGTGGTCCAATCACAACCGTCAAATTACCATATCAAACAGTTCCGAAGATAACCTCTCTCTCATTTTTCATTTTGAATTTTGGGCATGGCTCATGTTGCGTGGACTTTGACAGATGATTATTAAACAAATGATGTCAAGTCATCACCGTCCACGTGACATACACATACACCATCCATATTATGGTCTGTTCAAAACTGATATTGAGCAGATGATCTTAACCATCTCATTTTACCGGTTGGATTTAGCCCACTGTCAATTTCCTTTACAAGCTCACATCTGATGACCATCAATTGGACGGCTAGTATCTTCCCACTAGTGGATTATTTAGGATTCCAGCCAGGCCCATATTTTGACATTTTTGTTAGTGTGTGTGTGTGTAGGTATGGGAGATGATCTATGGCCATTAATAAAGGGCAGGGAATACACCAACAGTCAAACATAAGTTTAACTTTGGTCTTTCTAGCTACTCATGTTTAGGAGAGCGGATTAGGTGTGCCCCTTAAACTCATGTGGGGCCCGCCATAATGTATCTACTTATCCATGCCATCCATCCATTTTCTCATGTCATTTTAAGGTATGAGTTGGAAAACGAGGGAATTACAACACTCAAGTGGGCACACCAAATAGTGAGCTTGAGTTGCATTAAATGCGCAAGGCATTAAATAAGTTGCATTCGACACAAGAGTCATTGTTGGTGTGGTCTGGTGTTATCCACTTGAACATTGGTTATTACTCATTTTTTGGCTCGTACTTTTAAAATAATCTAAATGATTTAAGAAAATGGATGAAAGGTGGGGATAAACAGATACATCACACTAGGACCAATAGGTTGGATGGCTTATTGCTCGACCGGCTGTCAGAGACAATCCTCTTCCTTCCATGTGACCTTGTGAAAGGGAAGCAGCCACAAAATGAAGCATATCCAAAGCTTAAATAAACCACACCACATGAAACAGTATGAATTGAATGTTTACTGTTGAAAAATTCTGCCTTAGAAGTTTGGATCAAGTTTAGATTTGTGTTTTCCCTTCATCCTTATCTATATGAAGGATGACAAGTAAACATCACTATAGGGCCCATAAAGGTTTCAACAATGGAAATCATTAGTCCCATTATTTGGTATGATCCACCTGAGCTTTGGATTGCCGATCGGAGGTGATCCAAACTAGTTCATAATATTGAGGTAGTCATGTCAATCTGAGGTGAGTAGCTCGTTTCTTTCAGATCATGGTCGATTAATGATTATCCTGACCATGTGTTGAAAGGTCAAGCGCTGCCTTTCTCTATACTTAGCCGGGGAGATAACGGTCGAATCATTGGATCGCAGCTGCTACCATTTGAAGCACTGACTTGGCCTGCATATAATTGATCAGTGATCGGTCCATTTTTCCCATAATCGGGCTCAACCCCTTAAACGAACTGAAAAAATGAATGATGTGGATAAACCACGTACATTCAGAGTGGCCTCAACTTAATTTACTCGGTAAGATGCGAGCTAACTGAATACCTCGGTACTCAATCCGATTTCGTCATCAAGTTGGATTGCAAATAAAAATTATGGTGGCCCTAGAAAATTTTTATTTGATAATGCTTTCAATCACTAATGTTTCCTGTATTGCCCACCTGAGATTTGAACTTTCTTCACTTTCTGCTCATGCCCTAAAATGATTTTGCAATGCAAATAGACAACGTGGATATAAAATAAATACATCAAGGTGGCTCCACAGTAATGGCCGCTCTGCACGTTTAGTGCCTGTTTGCAGATACATATAGATAGAATAATAAAATGACAGGAGCCGTCCATCCAAAAAAGCTATGTTCATATATAGAAATCTACAGCTAAGAGCCCCTGACATGATGCAACTGAACATTTTCCAGAGTACACGTGAGTTTTCAGTTCTGACAAGTGGAACAAATGCATGATAATGTAGACCATTGATCTGTTCTGTCCCACCTTGGATGGACCATTCCATTAAAATCTCTCAGATAGAAGATCCTATCAGCCATGCTTTGGACTTTTCAATCACAACCATTAATTGAAAGGTACTATTTCCTCTAGAGGCTTTTTGGGCATTTTCACGATTTCTAGAAGATGGAAAAGCTAGAAGTTTATTGAACTGGACTGGCCAGCATTTAGGTCGCTAAAATATTTGAACCACGAGCCACCATGATAAGCCTACCAGATGAACGTTCCTGATCGTCGAGGGTGGACTCCATGTACTATGGAAGAGCATGCGGGGTACCGTTTTTGGTAGTCAGTCATACCACTAAACCGGCCTTTTTAATGGGGCTACACTACGACGATTTCCTGCGTTGGAGAAACGCCATAGAGACGGGGACAATGCCATTGCGTCCAGAAAACGCCTGCCACGTGGGGGAGTAACTATTTGTTGACGTGGATGGAGGACTTCACGTGGATGTGATCCACCCTGTCCATCAGGTGTGCTATGCTCTCTCTATATCGGGGCCCAAAATTCAGGCCGATTAAATACTCAGATAGATTACACCACGAGGAACGGTTGATAACGGGAACTTACACCGTTAAAATAGTCCAAATTTTGTATGGGGTCTACCGTGGTGTTTTTATGCCATCCAATCCATTCATCTGACGCTACATACAAGGATGAATGGGTTACCTGAAATTCAGAATATTCCAAGATTAATGTGGGCCTCACCACGTTAATTTAGAGTTTTTAGTCATGATTTTATACTGTTCCATACGGTTTGGCCCACTTATATGAGCTCACCATGAACATTTCCAACCTAAAGATCAAGCCCAGACTATAACAACCCGTTTATTTTTTAACAGTGGGAACTAAATCACACTCTTTCCTTTGGTTTGGACCATTTAAGCCTTGAATCTACCTCATTTCTTGGCCCATATCCTAAAATCATCCACCAAGACAAATGGACGGAGTGGATTTTCCACATCATCTTTGTGGATCACACCATGTTTAAAAAAAAATTAAAAAAAAAGTAAAGAGAGTGACGTGCATCCTCTCACATAACCAACCCAAACTCCCTTCCCGATTTTCTGTCTCATCTCCATCATTCCTTCTTCATAGCACCTAACATCCATGTGACTAGACCCAGTCTTGCACGTTGTCTTGTACATGGGACCCACCTCACTGATCCGAACCATCCATCAGATTCACACTCCAGAGAGGATATGAACGTCTATAACCCTTCCAGGGAGGTAAGAGAGATAATAAAATGCTTGGGAGAGAGATTAGAGGACCAAAATATTGAGATCGAGTCATCAATTTTTTCATGTATTCCATCCCTGTGTTGTTGAATCCGAACTGACCTTATCCTCTCATAATAGTAGAGGTAGGTAGATTTTTCTTCTTTTGTTTATTTGAATATAAATTCTCTCTGTTGTTATTATACCAGTGATCCTTTGAAATTTCTCATTTTCTAAGGACTCATTGAGTTGACTTAATCAAAGCAATAGAAGAGTGGACAGTCTAAAGGATAACCATACACGAAATTCATAGCTATATTTTATTCCATTACAGGTAGGTAATCTTCCTGGTTGAAAATTCTGCGTACACTGTACCGTTACGTTACCCTGCGAATTTCGTTTATTTGATTAACTGTTACATTAAATTTATTTAATTACCTATAACATGTTTTAGATTTATTTGATTAATTGTTGTGTGATTATATATTTTAGATTTTATTAAATTATTGTTATGGGTTATATATCAAATTTATTATTGTTACATGATTTAAATGATTATGGTTAAGTGTTGAAGAAGGAATTTATTTTGTTATAGATTGAAGAATGTATTTAAATTATGGGTGCTTTACCTTGAAATGATTATTGTACTTTTAGTTTAATGGGTGCTCTGCCCAGGGTCATTCTCAAAAGAATTGGCATGGGTGCTCTGCCCTGGGTGATTCCTTAAAAGGATCAACACATACGGGTGCTCTGCCCTGGGTATTTATCCTAAAAGTCTATTCACCAGGTGCTCTGCCGAGGGTCATTCCCTAAAAGGATCAACACCGGTGCTCTGTTGGGGGTCATCCACTAAAAGGATCAACACACACGGGTGCTCTGCCCTGGATTGAACCAAAAATGATATTGGATGACTGCCTTATATTATTTCGCTACTATGAATACCAAATCATTTCTATTGCCAAGTAAAATGCCAATTCAATAATTGCAATTGATCATGTTTATGTTATTATGTTATATTGGTATTATCATTGAATTTTCAATTTTGGGAAGGATGTGACCCTACGAACCATTGCACTCACACCCGTATAGATTATTTTGCAGGGTTTGTATATGAAAAATCAATTGGGCAAGATTGAAGACTTTTTCCCTTATTTATTTAGAAATTAATTAAAGTTCAATATACGTTGTTATTAATTTTTTTTATATCAATGTAATTAAATATTCAATGATTGATTTGTAGACGTTATTTAATGATAGTTACTTTGACCCCTTTTAGTTACTCTGATTGCCGTAAAAATCATGAAAATATTGTGGGTTGTGGTGTATATTTTGTTTAAAGTCAACTCACAGTCTTGAAATTCGGGCTCGGGCCTGGCCAACTTGGGTTCTGAATTTCGGGGCGTGACACAGACTGCTCATCCAGTGGGCTAAAAGTGGTAGATGATAAGTAAGAAGAGATTAACAACCTCTATTCAACATCCATTTGTGGGCCACCTAATGAATGGACCAGCCTTTCCTACCTAAAAAAGGTACCAGCCTATTATTAGGCCCACCCAATCAGCCCATCCGCTTGGATTCATGCCAGGTAACCGTCACAGTGGGGCCCACCTTATGAAGCAATTGGATCTCATATATCTTATGTGTGCTGACGCAGGTATGAACGTGATGAGGTCGATCACTATTTTCCTCAAGGATAACTAATCCGAATCCATGGAACTTCTCTAGACTCCTCTCTCAAATTGTCATGCCCCAAACCCGGAAATCAAATTCACAGGAATTCCGATCGCCGAATCCGGTGCCAACAACTTCGTAGTACCCCATTATCGGTTCCTAGCGTCCATATGCTAGATTCCGATTCTGGGATCTTACAAAGATGTTTTTTTATTTGTACATTTAACTCATAATAAGCATAACCATAAGATTACCCAATTCACAAGGGCAACATCATCATCACATATCTACTAATATAATCATTTTAGTACAATGCTAAAAAGTAAACACATAAATCGAAAATCAATCTCCAAAAGACCACTGTACGTTCCAAGCTCAACACTGCTGCAACCTAACATCACCTGCACGCATCTATCGTGCATAAGCTTATAAAAAGCTTAGAGGGTGGTGTAAGTGTGTGCATAAGGTAAGTACCAAGTATTCAATACAATACCATAGTTATACAATATCGAAAATACTGATAATCCATAAATCGTACAATGTCGGAATAAGCAGAATGTTCACTCCCCAAGTATAGGGTTGTGATGTAGTAATAAACTCGGTAAGACCGAGGTCGAATCCACAGGGACTGATACCTGTACGTTATCTGAAACCAAATAGAACTAGAACTAGACTAAGATGTAATCTAAACCAAATAGAATTTAAGAAATAATTGTGGAATAATTATCTAAAACTTTAAGGAATTCAGAGGAAGGGAAACTAGGGATTCAGAGGATCCACTTGTAGGGATCATGCTAGAACCCCTTAGACAAAGTAAATAAACAGAAAAAAAATAGAAAAGAACAAGAAGGAAAGAGAAGAAAACCCAGCCTCCTCACGTGCCATTCCCCTGAATGCTTCTCTCTCCAGCCGTAGATAGCAGAAACCAAAACCGAGCTCCTGTCCCAAGCTAACGTCTTCAGCGCTCTCTTTCTCAAAAACTTCTTCCTCCAATCGAGCTCCCGTCCTTCCCCAGGCTTCTCACGTTTCTTCCTTTTTAAAGATGGCAAGCTCCCCCCTGGTGCTGTGGAGTCCCACCATCAATAGCCTGCGGAAACAGTCCTTCCGCAACCAGGAATACACGTCCTCTACTGCGGAATACCTTACGCAGTCCGGAGTTTCCCGTCTCCCTTCTTTTTATTCTTTGCTTTTTTTTTCAAAAGGACAGCGTCCCCTGGGAGATTTTTGGCCCACCTACATGATGAACGGTTCAGATCAGCCGTCCGACCGCCCCTAAGGGCGTACAACTCGCCGCGAAAGTCGGACGGTCACTAATGCCGTAACAGGGCACGCGCTGACGCGTGGTGGGGCCCACTTCACTGATTTTTTGAAAGATCCACTCCGTCTATTCGTATCAGCTCGAAAAAACAGGTGGGACTCAATGTTTTTGGATAAAAATCGGTGCGGTCCAGGGATGATTTCATTCAGCCGTCCGCCTTTAGTTTTGACGATCAACAGCCGGCCTCCAATCTTTCTTGAAATTCTGCCATCTAGGCGAGGATGATAGGGGGCAAGGGTTTCTGATGGACGGTCCAGATTGATCATCTGATGCACGGTGGTGGCCCACCAACTTCCGCAGTCCGGTCGTCTGCGTAACAGCGGGACGCGCTGCATCTGTTTGAGAGGGAGGGTTCGAGTCCAGGACGGTTTGACCGTCCTGGAGTTACCGTGCACGCCTGGTGCACCCACGTTGTACATGTGCGATGCACACGTGGGTCCCATGCTGATGTATATAAGAGATCAGCTCCGTCCAACCTGGTTGCCATATGATTTAAATGGTTGACACCAAAATTGAAGTATTTCAAGATATCAGGCGGGCCCCAGATTGATAATTTGTGGGCTGATCTGTCCGTTAGGCCACTTCCACAGCGATCCAATGGATGAAATTTTACGTGTACGGTTATTTTTTGGTCCTCAGGCCACGTATGGAGTTTCGAACTGATCAGATGGTGGGAACCCTATGATCTTGCATTCTGGACACTTTTCAGGCCACTTGAGCTTCAATTCCTTGATTTTCTTGGATCCCTGGCGTGTAAATCTATCAATCTTGGTTTCCTAGGGTCCTTCGCTTGCCTTGGTGACTTCAGACTGTTAAATCCATGCTTTTAACATCCTTTCCAGCCTATGCTCGTAAATACACTCTGCATCACAAATACGATTAAATCAGGTCATTAACCGGCATCATGCTTGTAAATCCAGAAAATAATTGGGGTCTAATATGCAGTATTTGACCCTCAACACAACCCCCAACCAGCATTTTGCTAGTCCCGAGCAAAATATGCGAAAAATAAGTTGAGAAATACAGGACACTTTTTATGAACTCAAGAGATTTATGAAGAACAATTCAGATACTCGAATTCTAAGATTCATGAATGTTGGCATTACTTTCTCTCCTAGACTTAATCACACGGTAACTTCGTAATTAAGTTCAAAATATTAGTCCATCAATTAGAACAATTCTAAACATTAAATTCCATGGATGCATAGTCTAATCTCGAAACTTTAAAATTCACTTCTCTATTTAAGGATATCATTGGTAACCAATAAGAGAATTCACGATAACCAGAACTTGCCTCACACATTATCTTTTAATTTTTTGACTTTTCCATTAAACGTGATGTCAAGAAGGGGAATCAAATCCTCACCTAAAGGGAGCAAACCTATGATGAAGACTGTACACCCAAAATTATATATATATATATATATATATATATATATATATATATATATATATATATTTTTTCACATATCATCCATGGGGAATCGAATCCTCACCTATAGGGAGCAAACCTATGGTAAAGACTGTTCGCCCAATCCTTTCAATTTTTCAAGTTGGTTCCTTTCATGTTTAGTGATTACCAAGTTAATCCTTCAATATCGAACTGAACCTTAATATGCACGCGAGATGTGTCCTGCGAATTCATGACTCAATCAATGTTTACAAATTCTAATAATGGATTAACAATTCAAACTTAGCTGTGAAATTTAATAGATAACTGAATCCAAGAGTCATAAAGTACCAACAATACGCATCTTGAAATTCTAAGTGCCCTACATGGCCGTCAAAATCACTTCGAATTCATCAGAAAGCCTGAAAAAATTCAAAAATTTTCACAACTTTTGCTCAAGACCAAGGAAACACTGATTGGGAAACCTAATTTCCCACCCCCAACCAAAAATCTACATTGTCCTCAATGTAAAAGAAATAAGCATCCAATGCACATGAGACAAAACAAGTAAATGAGAAGTGATGGGAAGATAATACCTGAAAGAATCAAGAGGCTTTCCATAGCTATTTACGTAAAAGGGGGTCAGTACAAGAGAGAAACCAACAAAAGTAACACAAAATAAAATCCTACCTATACCACTTTCTTAGGTGCTCTCGATTGCATTTAGCATATGCAACAAGCCTTTAAACCCTTAGGTTACCCCTAGTGGACGAGTTGTAGTCTCGTGAGGGTTTGCAGTAATGTTACCCACAAACATTGAACTGACTAATGATAAAAATAACATGAAATGAAGAACTGGGTTACCTCCCAGGAGCGCTAAGTTTACCGTCTTCAGCCAGACAAATAAAGCAACTACTCTATTCCTAAGAAAACAGGAAACCTACCTATACCTCCATCAGACTAGGAGATCAATCCTGGTAAACAGGATCAGTCAAAGGCATGGACATGTCCTCTAAATCAAATTTCTCGACAAATGGTTTCAATCGGTGTCCATTGACTTTAAACTCCTTGCCATTGTCGGGATCTCTTATCTCAACGGCCCCATGCGGAAAAACAGTGACAACAATATAAGGACCGGTCCAACGAGATCGAAGCTTACCCGGAAAGAGATGTAATCGAGAATTGTACAAAAGGACCTTCTGACCAGGCGTGAATGATTTTTGCGAAATGTGTTGGTCATGAAATGCTTTCATCTTGTCCTTGTAAATTCTCGAATTATCGTACGCATCATTCCGGATTTCTTCAAGTTCATTCAATTGAAGTTTGCGTAGCGAGCCAGCGTTGTCCAGATTGAAATTGAGATTTTTGATCGCCTAGTACGCTTTATGTTCCAGCTCCACAGGCAAGTGACAAGCCTTCCCATAGACAAGTCTAAAGGGAGACATTCCAATAGGAGTTTTAAATGCAGTACGGTATGCCCATAAGGCATCGGTCAATCAGATTGACCAATCCTTACGATCTGGGTTAACCGTTTTCTCCAAAATGTGTTTGATCTCCCTATTGAAAATCTCAGCTTGTCCACTTGTCTGAGGATGGTATGGGGTGCTCACCTTATGAGAGATACCGTATTTCTTCATTAAGCTCTCAAATGGTTTATTACAAAAGTGTGAGCCCCCATCACTAATGATGGCTCGAGGCGTTCCGAATCGAGAAAGGATGTTTTCTTTTAGGAATTTAATGACCGTGCGATGGTCATTCTTTCGACACGGAATCGCTTCGACCCATTTAGTGACATAATCCACGGCGAGCAAAATATACAGATTCCCAAACGATTGGGGGAATGGTCCCATGAAATCGATGCCCCAGCAATCAAATGCTTCAATGATAAGAATGAGATTCAAAGACATCATATTTCGACGGGACAATGCTCCCAATTTCTGACAACGCTCACAAGCTTTGCAAAACTCATGAGTGTCCCTAAACATAGTGGGCCAGTAAAAGCCACACTGCAGAATCTTGGCCGTGGTCTTTTTAGCAGAAAAGTGACCACCACAGGCCTGTGAGTGATAGAAGGAGATGACGCTCTGATGCTCATCGTCTGGTACACATCTCCTTAGAATTTGGTCTGGGCAATATTTAAATAAATAAGGATCATCCCAGAAAAAGTTGCGCACCTCGGTGAAAAATTTCTTCTTATCTTGCGCAGTCCACTGTGTCGGTATGGCACCTGTAGCAAGATAATTAGCAATATCAGCGAACCAAGGTGAATGGGAAACTCGGAACAGTTGTTCATCAGGGAACATGTCGTTGATATGAGTCGCCTCAAGGGAATCAGAGGTATTAAGGCGAGAAAGGTGATCGGCCACTACGTTCTCTACTCCCTTTTTATCTTTAATTTCCAAATCAAATTCTTGGAGTAGAAGGATCCATCGTATCAAACGGGGCTTAGAATCATTCTTAGAAAGAAGATACTTAAGTGCCGCATGATCTGTGTAGATAATGATTTTGGATCCGATCAAGTAGGACCTAAATTTGTCCAAGGCGAACACTACAGCTAAGAGTTCCTTTTCCGTAGTCGAGTAGTTTACCTGGGCAGAATTTAAAGTTCTACTTGCGTAATGAATGACGTAGGGCCGCTTATCTTTTCTCTGGCCTAGGACCGCTCCAAGAGCATAATCAGAAGCGTCGCACATAAGCTCAAAAGGAAGGCTCCATGGGTGGTCGCATGATAGGTGCGATGGTTAACGTGCCTTTAAGCTTGGTGAAAGCTTCCCGGCATTGCTCAGTCAGTCCACTCGAGCATCCTTTTGAAGAAGATTACATAAAGGACGAGAGAGGAGACTAAAGTCCTTTATGAATCGCCTGTAAAATCCTGCGTGTCCTAAGAAGGATCGCACGTCTCTGATGTTCTTGGGTGGAGGTAGGTTAGAGATAAGATCGATTTTTGCCTTATCTACCTCGATTCCTTTGGACGAGATGATATGCCCAAGGACAATTCCCTTCTGAACCATGAAATGGCACTTCTCCCAATTAAGTACCAAGTTCTTCTCTTCACATCTTTTCAGCACACATTTAAGACTTTCCAAGCACTTGCTGAAAGATGGACCGTAAACAGAGAAATCGTCCATGAAGACCTCTAGATATTGCCCTATCATATCAGAAAATATACTAAGCATACATCGCTGAAAGGTGGCAGGGGCATTACATAGTCCGAATGGCATCCTTCGGTAAGCAAAGGTGTCGTAGGGACATGTAAATGTGGTCTTTTCCTGGTCTTCAGGGGCTATCTCTATCTGGTTGTAGCCCGAATACCCGTCAAGGAAACTATAATAGGAATGACCAGCTAACCTTTCCAGGATCTGATCAATGAATGGTAAGGGAAAGTGGTCTTTCCTCGTGACGGTATTCAACTTCCTGTAGTCAATGCACATTCTCCAACCAGTAGTGACTCTAGTTGGCACGAGTTCATTATTAGCATTGGCTACGATGGTGATTCCAGACTTCTTAGGGACCACTTGAGTTGGACTCACCCATTGACTATCAGATATAGGGTATATAATACTCACATCCAATAGTTTAAGAACTTCGGCCTTAACCACTTCCTTCATGTTTGGATTTAGTCTACGTTGTGGTTGCCGAGCAGTTTTTGCATTATCCTCAAGATATATGCGGTGAGTACAAATCGAGGGATCGATTCCCTTGAGGTCCGCTATCGTCCATCCCAGGGCTCCTTTATGCTCTATGAGAGTAGATATAAGCATACTCTCCTGTTCTTTCTCCAGGTGGGCAGAGATCACCACCGGGTATGTCTCATCTTGACCTAAATAGGTATATTTCAAATCAGAGGGCAAAGGTTTGAGGTCAAGCTTCGGCGGCTTGAGGTTAGACGGTAGAGGCACTACATCAGTTTGTGGTAATTCTTCAAATTGTGGCCTCCATCGGTTAACTTCAAGTACCGGTGCAGTATCAAGCAAGGCGCACGTCTCCCTAATCATGTCATCATCAAAATCATGGGAGTGGGCCAAGCACGTCTCTAGATGGTCGGAGGATAAGGTTAGAGGTGTCGTATCTTCCACGAAAGAGTCAATCATGTTAATGTCGTGGAAATCGTCATCATCCTCTGCGTTGCTGCCATTATTGAAAAAAATGTTTGACTCCAATGTCAAATTTCCAAAAGACATAGTCATGATACCATTCCTGCAATTGATAATTGCATTTGACGTGGCAAGGAATGGGCGACCAAGAATGACGGGAATCTGAGTGCTCATGTTATTGATGGGTTCGGTGTCCAGGATGATAAAGTCTACAGGGTAGTAAAATCTATCAACTTGGACCAACACATCCTCAATTATCCCTCTTGGCACACGAACAGAGCGATCAGCAAGTTGTAGTGTGGTTAGGGTGGGTTTTAATTCACCCAAACCTAACTGTTTGTATACCGAGTAGGGAATCAGATTGACGCTCGCTCCTAAGTCAAGAAGTGCGTGATCAATTCGATGGTTCCCGATTACACATGATATGGTTGGGCTACCGGGATCATTAAATTTCTGCGGCACGTCTTGCTTCAGGATGGCACTCACTTTCTCAGTCAAGAAGATTTTCTTTTGAATAATTTTCCGTCTTTTGGTCGTGCATAAGTTCTTCAGAAATTTGGCATATGAAGGTATCTGTTTAACGACATCAAGTAGAGGAATGTTGACTTTCACTTGTTTCAACACCTCTAGTATATCCTGAGAGTTAGAGAGAGGTTTTGGTGAAACCAACCGTTGAGGGAATGGAGCAACTGGCTTCTCTAGGAGTTCCGGTTCTACTTTTTGTGGGGCATCGCTGGATCCATCATTGTTGTCCTCTTTTGATTCTTGAGGCTTTTCGGGCCTAACCGGAAGAGTTTTATCAATGATCTTCCCACTCCTAAGAGTGGTGATGGATTTAGCATGCCCCATCTGATTTGAAGAGCTGGGATCATTATTCTCGTACTGCGGTTTAGGATTGGGGAGAGGTTGTGCAGGAAGCATCCCCTTTTCTATAACCGTCATACGAGAATCTATCTTTTGCATAAAATCTGTAATTCCCCGCATTACCTGAGCCAGCTCTTGTATGGGATTTTGAACCGGTTCCTCTTGAGGTTTCACTTGATTTGGATTTTGATTGAAGAAACCTGGAGGAGTCGCTGTTTGTCCATTCCTCCAACTAAAGTTTGGATGATTTTTCCAGCCAGGATTGTATGTGTTGGAGTTAGGTCCAGTAAAAGGTCTTTGATAATTATTTACGGCATTGGCTTGTTCATTCAACACTCCTCGAAAGGCAGGTATTGTAGGACAGTTTTCAGTTGTGTGACTGTTGCAATCACAGATGTCGCAAACAATTTCATTGACCTTATCCTTCTTTCCTTCCATGGCCTCAACTTTCCTTATAAGTGTAGTCACTTTACACTTGAGATCATCCTCTTCTTTCAAGAGATATAATCCACCTTTTTCCTTTAATTGAGTCGGCCTAGACGTGGTGTTCGCCATTGGGTAATAGTCCCATGATTGTGTTTTTTCAGCGAGACTATCGAGGTAGTCTCATACCTCGTCGACATCTTTATTAATGAACTCTCCATTACACATTGTCTCGACCATTTGGCGCATGGAAGATGTCAGTCCATCGTAGAAAAAATTTGTAATGCGCCACGTTTCAAATCCGTGTTGTGGGCATGAACTGACCAAATCTTTGAACCTTTCCCAACATTGGAAGAATGTTTCATCTTCTTTTTGGGCAAAGTTCACGATTACTTTCCTGAGGGTAATCGTTTTATGATGTGGGAAGAATTTTTTTATGAATTCCCTCTGCATGTCGTTCCATGTGCCAATGGATCTAGGACGCAGTGAATGTAACCACGTCTTAGCTTTCTCTTTTAAGGAAAAAGGAAAGAGTTTCAGCCTAATTGTATCCTCAGATACATTAGGAAAACATAATGTAGTTATAATCTCATCGAACTCTTTCAAATGTAAATATGGACTTTCTGATTCAAGTCCATGGAATTTGGGAAGGAGTTGGATAACTCCTGGCTTGATGTCCATTTGTCCTGTGTTTTCAGGAAAAATCATGCATGAGGGCATACTCACTCCCGCCGGTTGTAGATAATCTCGTAAAGTACGAGGCGGGGGTGCCTGTTGCACCTCATTCTCATCTTGGGTATCCTCCACCCTGGGTGAAAGTGGAGGAGGTTGGTCTTCAGCCATAACCTCAGTTAACTCAGGGGATTTCGAGCGGTGTCTAGTCCTGCGATGGATAGTCAACCCCTCAACCAATCCTCCTTCAGTCAAGAGACGTCGAGTGTCATCACGGGCCCACTTGGGCATGAAAACACTCGCAGCCCTTAATTAAAAACCTAATCCTAAGAAAGGAAAAGAAAATCTAGAAAGAAAGAGAGGGAGAGTTAGAAAGAAATTACCAAATTGAAGCCCTAAGTTAAAACCTGCAAAATAAAATAAAATAAGTTAAAATTTTTTTTTTTTTTTTAAAAAAAAGAAGAACAATCCCTTAAAAGAAAGATAGAAGTGAACTAGCTTCTAAAAGAAAGAATTCCTAAAAGAAAATGAAAATTTCTAAGATAAATTAGGAGAGTCCTAAACTAGAAAGTAAATTACTAAAAGAGAATTGAAAAATAGAAAGTAGGGAAGGAGCTTACCGAATTAGAGATTTCTATCTTAAGGGCCTACAAAATAGGAAGGTTAGTTTCAAAAATAAATTAAAAATAAACTACGAGACAAATTAGATTTAAAAGAGTTAAAATTAGAAAGATACTAAATTAAGAATAGAAAGTTAAATAAGAAATAACCTAGTTTCTATTTCCTACAGATGAGAGGATACTAGAATTAGAAAATTTCTAAGATTTAAACCTTAATTCTAAAAGGTAGAAAAAGTAAAGAATTTAGGAAAGAATTACCAATTTAGAAGTTTATGTCAGGATCCTACAAAACAGGAAACAAGTTAGTTCTAAAAATCAAATAGAAATAAAAATTTAAAACTAAAGTTAATAAAATCCTAATCCTAACCTAATTCTAAAACTAATTAATTTCAGAGAATCGTAATCGTCAGTCCCCAGCAACGGCACCAAAAACTTGTTCACTCCCCAAGTATAAGGTTGTGATGTAGTAATAAACTCGGTAAGACCGAGGTCGAATCCACAGGGACTGATACCTGTACGTTATCTGAAACCAAATAGAACTAGAACTAGACTAAGATATAATCTAAACCAAATAGAATTTAAGAAATAATTGTGGAATAATTATCTAAAACTTTAAGGAATTCAGAGGAAGGGAAACTAGGGATTCAGAGGATCCACTTGTAGGGATCATGCTAGAACCCCTTAGACAAAGTAAATAAACAGAAAAAAAATAGAAAAGAACAAGAAGGAAAGAGAAGAACAGATCCAGCCTCACGTCAGCCACCTCTATTTGGATTCCCCTGAATGCTTCTCTCTCCAGCCGTAGATAGCAGAAACCAAAACCGAGCTCCTGTCCCAAGCTAACGTCTTCAGCGCTCTCTTTCTCAAAAACTTCTTCCTCCAATCGAGCTCCCGTCCTTCCCCAGGCTTCTCACATTTCTTCCTTTTTAAAGATGGCAAGCTCCCCCCTGGTGCTGTGGAGTCCCACCATCAATAGCCTGCGGAAACAGTCCTTCCGCAACCAGGAATACACGTCCTCTGCTGCGGAATACCTTACGCAGTCCGGAGTTTCCCGTCTCCCTTCTTTTTATTCTTTGCTTTTTTTTTTCAAAAGGACAGCGTCCCCTGGGAGATTTTTGGCCCACCTACATGATGAACGGTTCAGATCAGCCGTCTGACCGCCCCTAAGGGCGTACAACTCGCCGCGAAAGTCGAACGGCGTCCGGCTTTCACTAACGCCGTAACAGGGCACGCGCTGACGCGTGGTGGGGCCCACTTCACTGATTTTTTGAAAGATCCACTCCGTCTATTCGTATCAGCTCAAAAAAACAGGTGGGACTCAATGTTTTTGGATAAAAATCGGTGCAGTCCAGGGATGATTTCATTCAGCCGTCCGCCTTTAGTTTTGACGATCAACAGCCGGCCTCCAATCTTTCTTGAAATTCTGCCATCTAGGCGAGGATGATAGGGGGCAAGGGTTTCTGATGGACGGTCCGGATTGATCATCTGATGCACGGTGGTGGCCCACCAACTTCCGCAGTCCGGTCGTCTGCGTAACAGCGGGACGCGCTGCATCTGTTTGAGAGGGAGGGTTCGAGTCCAGGACGGTTTGACCGTCCTGGAGTTACCGTGCACGCCTGGTGCACCCACGCTGTACATGTGCGATGCACACGTGGGTCCCATGCTGATGTATATAAGAGATCAGCTCCGTCCAACCTGGTTGCCATATGATTTAAATGGTTGACACCAAAATTGAAGTATTTCAAGTTATCAGGCGGGCCCCAGATTGATAATTTGTGGGCTGATCTGTCCGTTGGGCCACTTCCACAGCGATCCAATGGATGAAATTTTACGTGTACGGTTATTTTTTGGTCCTCAGGCCACGTATGGAGTTTCGAACTGATCAGATGGTGGGAACCCTATGATCTTGCATTCTGGACACTTTTCAGGCCACTTGAGCTTCAATTCCTTGATTTTCTTGGATCCCTGGCGTGTAAATCTATCAATCTTGGTTTCCTAGGGTCCTTCGCTTGCCTTGGTGACTTCAGACTGTTAAATCCATGCATTTAACATCCTTTCCAGCCTATGCTCGTAAATACACTCTGCATCACAAATACGATTAAATCAGGTCATTAACCGGCATCATGCTTGTAAATCCAGGAAATAATTGGGGTCTAATATGCAGTATTTGACCCTCAACACAGAAATACTGACAAGATCATAAATTATCAGAGTAAGCAGAAATACTGACAAGATCAGGAATTATCAGAGTAAACAGAAATACTGACAAGATCACAAATCATAAGATAACAGAGTAAGCGAAAATACTGACAAGTCCATAAGTCATACAATATTAGAATACGCAATACGAATCAACTATGCAATGAGGAGTCATAGAGCGCCAAATATCAGATGCAGAGGATGCAATGCAATATACCTTTCTTATAAGTAACACAAATAATGTCAGTTGTACCTACACCATATAAATGTAGAAACACATTAACCCAAATTGTCATATGCCATAGATATAATGCAATATGTGGTGCGAATGGAGTAACCATGCTAGAGTGTGAAGTCGGGATGATAGTACGTAGTATCGCAGGCTATGAGGCCCATCACAAGGGACTTCTATCCAAACTAGTCTCATACCTAATTTGGATAGTCAGTCTTAATGTGGTAAACTCTTGATCTCAGGTTAGTTGCGTGCCCCAACTAAAATCCTGGCCATTGCGAATGTACACGTAACAAATAGTTGCGCACCACCAGCCCGAGTGGATAGTGAATGAATGAATGAATATGCAACTCCTGCTCAATAAGTCCACGTATCAGTATAGTTCATCTCTGGGATCATCACTGGGGTTTAGTACACTCCAAATGACATTGTCGCTCTCCCAGCCGCACAGTCCAAGTGAGCGTAAGAAACCTCACTATCCGCAAGGCCAATAGTCTGTCAATACCTATTCGGCACGTCGATAGCGGACCCATTCACGAGCTAGTCAAACTCAGCCTAGCAATGCCCCCTACGTTCATGCGGGTAAGCCCACACCTCCTCTCAACCGACCACGACACAGTGGGAGACGCGGCCTCTTAGTATTCGGCACTCGGGCGCTCATGTATCCACTCGGTCTCGACGTTAGGGTGTCCTCTGGTACCAAGAGGGTTTAGAAATTTTCACCCAGGGCCATCTATGACAGCCCGATACTAGAACAAATTTTCGGTGTCCCGTCTGGCCATCCACGATATGCCTGTGGAGGCTACGGCCCTGATGTCGCTAGGGCATACAGTAATCATAATGCAAGGTGCATGAGTCATACAATCCAGTCATGCATCAATCATGTGCATACCGTGCGCTCATGTGAGATAACCTCCGCCTATCAGGGAGTCTCATAACAACCTGCCCAATGACACATGCAATGGTCAATCACATCTCATAACAAACATGCAGATGATGCGTATGGGTATGTATTATGATGCTATGCGATCACATACTCATAATCGATATCAATAACCGGCATCGACAATCAACCTCGACAATGTGGACATTTAACAAACATTGCCCCCAAGGAATGACCCATATAGAACCAAACATATAATGGGCCCACGGCCTCACACAGAGGCCTAATATTCAACACAGTGGACCTTACTCACAGGCCACATATACACAATATGTGGGCCCTGCTCATGGGCCTCAAATACATGACATGTGGGCCCTACACATGGGTCTCGAATACATCAAATGGGCCATGCATCATAGGCCTAATACATATCCCAATGGGCCTTGCCCATAGGCCACGAATACATCACAGTGGGCCTTGCCCATGGGCCTCAAATACATCACAATGGCCCTCGACAAATCAGAATCGGCCTCGATACTTAGCCTCAACAAATCGGAATTGGCCTCGATACTTGGCCTTGACAATCGGAATTGACCAATAATCGGAATCGGCAAATCGGTCACGTCAATCGAAATCGACAATTGGTCATGATAATCAGCCTCGATCGTTAATCGGCAAGCCGTCATGATAATCGGAATCGATCGATAATTGAATCAGTAAATCGGTCATGACAATCGGCCTCGATCGTTAATCGGCAATCAGTCATGATAATCGGAATCGATCGATAATCGGAATCGAAATCTGCCTCAACAATCGGAGTCAGAATCGACAATCAGAATCGCCTCGATAATCGGCCGAACAAGGCCTGAGGGACGGTCACAATGTGGACATTAAACCATCATTGCCCATCATGTGGTCATTCAACCAACATTGCTCCCAGGGAGTGGCTTACATAGAGCCAAAGCCAAACATATAGTGGGCCCATGGCCTCACACAAAGGCATAATATACATAACGATGGGTCGCACTAAATGGGCTACAAAAAAGACATTACATTGGGCCTAATATACAACTCAATGGGTTACGCCAAAAAGGGTCATAAATACACAACAGGTGGGCCCTGCACCTAGGCCTCATACACATCAGATCGGGCCACGACTCATGGGCCTCAGTACATTACAATGGGCCGCAATCCATGAGCCTCAAATGCATCACAGGCGGGCCACATCAATGGGTCTCATAAGCATCAAGTGGGCCTTAATAGATGGGCCACAAATATATCAAGGTGGCCTCATGGATGGGCCATAAATACATCAAGTTGGGCAGTGCCACGGTGGCCACATACATCACAATGGGCCGCACGACGGTGGGCCACATACATATCATAATGGGCCACGTCATATGGGCCACATATACATCATATTGGGCCTTGCTCATGGGTCTTAGCACTGGCCTCGTATATCAAGTGGGCCACATTAGATGGGCTATGCCATAAATAGCAGCGGAGATGAAGATCGAAGATCATCTGAACCATACCACAAATAGCAGTGGAGATGATGATTTTCACCATTTGAAAATTCTAAGGCCCACCATCACGTTTATTTTCCATCCAGTCTGTTCATAAGGTCACCAAGATCTGGTTGAGAGGAAAACAAATATCATTTTGATCTAAAACTACTATAGTCCTAAAAGGATTTCAATGGCAGATGTTCATCTCTCCACTGTTTTCTGCAGTGTGGTCCACCTGATAGATCCGCCTCATTTTAGTCTCAGCCCTTAAGACGAGCTTGTCAATTGGATGTACGGCTTAAATGTAACACATACATCAGTAGACCCCATAGTACTGCTGACATCATGGGGCCCACTGAGGGACGGTATGGATGAAACCTATATCATGGCGGGCCACAGATGGACGGATACAACATATACCTCATGGGTGGGTCCACATGCGTGGCCCACCAAAGATTTGAATATGCTTCATTTATGGATGGAAGATGTGGATTAAAACCCACACATCAGCGGGTCGCACCGTCCCTGATGGACGGTGTAGAATATAAAACAAATACATCACAAGTGGGTATCACCATCCTTGTTGGACGGCTAGACACAGCATATGCACGTGCAATAAAGGTGGGTCCCACGTGAGACCACCATATTAAAATATTATTATATATATTATACTATATTATAGTATTATCTTATAATATACCATAGATGAATTGGGAATGCATCCAGCGTCCATCGTCCAGATATGGACGGATGGCAAAAATACATATATGCGAGGTGGGTCCATCCCACACGTGCCGCACGTGTGGGTGGGCCCCACACGTGCCAAAAGGATGGACGGTTTGAATATAATATATGCATCAAAGTGGAGTTCACAACACCGTCCATCACCTTGGACGGTGCAGATAAAACATATATATCAAGGTGGGTCCCACCACCTGCACATGTCACACATGCAGGGTTGGCCGCACATGGATGGACGATTTTGATATAACAAAGTACACCATGATCAGAACCACTGGTTGCTGACGTAAAATACAGCAATTAGATGGCTGGTGTACACCATGCCATCCAACATCCAAGTAGGTGGGTCCCATGTGGGGCCCACCATAACGTTAATTTTCCATCCAAACTGTTTATAAGGTTACAAAGACCTGCATAAAGAGGAAAAATAAATTTCATATCGATCTAAAACTTCTGTGACCCAAAAACTGGGGTTTCAATGGTAGACGTTCAATCCCCTGCTGGTAAATGGTGTGGACCACTTAAATGCCGTGAACGGTTGATTCTTGGGGTGACCCGCTGATTAAAGGGAACCCATCAAATGCATGGAGTAGATGTTCAACACACATCATGTGGGGCCTGTAGTGGGCCCACGGTCCAGCCCATTAGATGCAGCAAGACGCTGCCTGCTGCAGCGTCCAGAGGACGCTGACAGCAGCAGCGTCATCTCTTTCCCTTTTTTTTCCTAAGAAATTTTGTATGTGGGGCCCACATCGGGATCATCCAGTCCGTCCGCTGGATTCCTAGGCTCGTGATGGGTCTAACAAGCCCAATATTGGATAGGTTTTTGACGCACAGAAACATCACAGCAGTCCTAACAGTTTATATTGCCCAAATCTACTATTTTCTACGATATGGTCCAACAGAGATTTGGTTTGGCCTCATTTTACGGCTCAATGCTTGAAATGAGCTGGGAAGTGGAACGAATAGTGTGGTTCAGATCCTTACATCAAGATGGGGTCCACATGAGTGTGACAAGCTGATAGTTGCGTCTAACCTACGACCAGACAGTCTGACCGTCTGGACGTCCTGCTGCTACTATCATGCAGCCCACCAAACACCATGTAGTTCATTGCATCAAGGTGGGTCCACGTCAGTGTGGCCCACCCATTGAAACACTCTGATGTTTGTTATTTCCCTTCACCCATGCCTGTCCAAATGGACAGTAGGAAGGTCAGCTAGGTGGGCCCATTAAATGGACAGCGTGGATAAAAAAATCAAGCATCAAGGTGGGCCATCAATCAGGGAAAGAGAGAGAGAGAGAGAGAGAGAGAGAGCGAGAAGGAACACCCACCGTTAGATCTTCCCTTCTTCCGCCAATGCATGCTAGAACCCCAATGGATGGACTTCAAAGGTTGAGATGGATCATGGATGGTGGAGATGAGAGTTAGGAAGGTGGGCCACACTAATTTCTCCCCTTGGAAGCCATGGACGTGGGTTGCTTGGAGAGAGATAGAGTTTGAAAAATGAGAGAGAGATAAGAGAGAGGTGTAAGAGAAGTGATAGGAGAGAGGATTGTGAGGTGATGGGAAAGTTGACTTTTGAGATTGCTTTTGTACTTGGGAATGGGGAGAGTAATTGGTCGAGTGATGTGTGTACTTTTGACAAGTGAGGTGATTGATGTGATGGATTCTCTCGAGATTTGCAATGCGTGGTGTTTTCCTCGAACTGAACGTGGGCCCACATCTCCTGGCCAGGGTACCGCATCGGCGTGCAAGACGCGGCATCGAAACCGCGGTGACGGCACGGTCGCACTGGTACAAGTCTCGGGTCGAGCCTACTCAGATATATGGAACACATCTCAAGGTCACGCGCAAACGCCTATTACCGATCGCGGGTCACCGAAATTCAACCGGGATGACCGTGGAAGCATACGGAACAGTACGGGCTAGGATACGGGTCTTACACTATACTATGTAGTAGTTGGTTACTCTAGCAAAAGATCTTGGTTTTTTAAGCTATACATATTTAAGATAGTCTTTTCACATGCTATGCATGTGTTTATGTGGCACATGATTCGAAGAAATGCAAATAAATGATGGGATGGAAAATGGTATTACCATCCATTTACCATGTCCTTATTTGAATGGTTCTGATTTCCCGATTAGGGTGATGATGGGGCCACGTGCAACCTCAGTGGACCTCTCCTGTCCCACTGTGAGTACAGTGGGTCCACACATGCCCTGATATAGAACGTGCCACAGATACGCTCTTAACATGGTTGGGTTAAAAGAAGGTGGACCATAAGTTGATTGTAACTTTTGATTCGGGCATCATTACCGGAGCAAACAACTTATCAATATTTATAGAAATGGTCCATCTAAGGTGAACCGACCCACACAATGGGTCACATTTGTCTGTTTCATCAGAAAACGCACGCTTTCAACTCAAAATAAATTTTTAGGCAAAATTTATTATTTTTAGTAATTCCAAAAATTTTAATATTTTTTCTATTTTTTGAGTTTTAGATTTTATTTCTTTTTAAAAATAACTTGTAATTATGTTAAAACTCATCTAGCAAAAGTTTATTTAAAATTTTTATTTTTAGAAATTAAATTTTAAAAGAGTTTTATTAGAATTAGAATTTATATTAGAGTTAGAATTTTTACTATTTTTTGGTAATTATGAATTTTCATTTCTATTTTTTTTCTTTATTTCCTCGTGGATTTGTAGTTACTTTTTTAAAGAATAATCAAATACAATACTAAAATATATAATATTTTTATTAAAACTAATTGAAACCGACTGGACCGCATCAGACCCATTTCAATTATACCCGGTTTTTTACCGGGTCAAAAATGTGAGATCTGGACCTGACCTTTCTTAATGGGTCCAAAAACTGGACCCGATCCATTAAAATTAGGTAGGGCCCTTGGGAAAACTCTAGGTCCGGGTGCCCATTGAAAACTCCCAGTCCCAAAATCAGATTGCATGAACAATTTTAACCGTTGATTGGTTGACAATTGTTCTTCAAAGTAAGGCCATTAGATATTTTTCAGTTTTAACTGTCGAATAAATATCCACCAATCCGATAGTCATACAAATAAATTTTTTATTTTTTTAAAACTGTCGAATAAACATCCAGACCGCGACTCAGAATTGGAACCGTTTAACTTTAGTTAGTTGGGTGCCACGTATGCAACTTCCAAGTGCCTGTGTATCATCTACCACACTCCGCAAGAGTATCGAAGTATTTTTCTCTCCATTTAAACAGAGGAACGCGTTTCCTTGCTCTTACACACACACTCTCTCTCTCTCTCTCTCTCTCTCTCTCTCTCTCTCTCTCTCTCTTCTCTCAAATGATGGGAAGAGATGACATTGGAGATTACTGCGCATCCGATTTTCCCAGCAATTCGCTTGGGAATTCGAGCAATGACGATGAAATCGAGCTGCAGTGGGCCGCGATCGAGAGATTGCCCACCATCAAACGGCTCAGATCGTCGCTCTTCGATTATGGCGATGGTGAGAACGGTGGTAAAGGGAAGAAGGTTGTCGACGTTGCCAGGCTTGGTGCTCCGGAGCGACACTCGTTCATCGAAAAACTCATCAAGTATATTGAAGAAGACAATCGACGGCTGTTACAAAAGCAACGAGAACGAATGGACAGGTAAGCTTGATGAATGCACGTGTGCATACGTACGTGTGAGATATATTGATGCATGTGTACATTCACATGCCAGAGAAGTAAAGTGTAATCAATACTTTGATACTCTGGCAGAGTATGATTGATGATACGCAGGCACATAAAAAAGCTCGGCATACAACTAATTCTAATTAAATTCTCCAAATTACGGACCTAAGCTGATTGAAAATATCCAATGGTCTTGATTGAACAAACAGGTGTCCACGTATTATAGGTTGGTATTGCTCACTGTAACTTCGCGACCGTTGTATATAATTTCTAAGCGCCTGTGTATGAAGCGTCAAACTCCGCCAGCATATAAAACGACTCCCTGGAGGTAAAAGACGCAAACGGCGACACCAACACCACGTAGCTACACGGTGTAAGGACTCTGTGAGGCCTCCCGTGAGGTATGTGTTTTATCCACGCCGTCCATCCACTGTTTTCAGATCATTTTAGCCATGCAGCCAAAATTGAAGGATATCCAAAGCTCAAGTGGACCACACCGGCGGAAAGTGGGGATATTAACGTCTACCGTTGAAAAATTCCCACGGCCATGGAAGTTTTGGATGGAGCTGATTTTTTTTATTTCCCTTCATCCACGTCTGTGTGACCTTATCAGCAGGTTGGATGACAAATTAAAATCACTGTGGACCGTAAGAAGGTTTCAACGGTGGATGCTATTAATCCCACTGTTTCCTCTGGTGTGGTCCACTTGAGATTTGGATATGCTTTCGATTTTAGAATCATGAACTAAAATGATCTGAAAAAACGGATGGATTGAGTGGATAAAATGTATATGTCACGGTGGGCCCCACAGAGTCCTGACAGAGCGTAGCCACGTGGTGTTGGAATCACCACGCAATCTACCTCCCCCAGTAAAATGTGCCTGCACTTAGAGGTATGCAAGTTGGACCCGATCCGGCGGATCCAACCCGATCCGCCCCGATTCGAACAGAACTAATGGCCTAGATTGGTTAGGATCGGGTAGGAGCGAGCAGATCCGAATGGTATTCGGGTCGGATTCGGGTAAGTAGTAAATCGAACCGAACTGAAATTCGATCCGTTTGGATTCAACAGCGTGAAAGCTTCGAGAATAGGATCATACCCTCGATGCTGTTGTACTCGAGGAGGGAGACGTACGCGCGCATGTCCGCGATGTTCTTCACCTGGATCATCACGGCCATGTTGACTTCCAGGTACTTGGCTTCGTACATCCGGCACTCTAAATTAGGGTCGTTGATCGCCATTGATGAATGGCGGGGATGATGCTGGAGGTTCTTCTAGGTATTTCTTCTCGATTGGTAGTCCAGCGGTTTGGGGAGAGAGAAGTGGGGGTGTTTGGAAATCTGTAGAGCCTAGGGTTTTTCTAGGGTTTGAGAGAGAGAGAGAGAGAGAGAGAGAGAGAGAGAGGCGACGACACGTCACAGAAAACAAGGGTTTTTGGGAGCTAAGCTTGTCTTCAAGGGGCTTTCACTAACTTGCGCACCTGCGTGCCGTATGTTTTCTCGATTTACAAGAAAAATGATCACATGCCTTCCCTCGCATGTGATTACCATATGTTAAAGCTATGTGGGGTCCATCTGTGATGTATACATAGAATCGAAACCTTTTGTTGAGTCAGAATACTCGCGGGAATCGCACCAGTCGGAATCGGATCGGATCATGCAACGTAAAGTTTGGATCGGTCCGAGTCTGGTGACCCAGACTTGCTCCTGGATCGGATCAGATTCAGTTCAGGGTATTTAAATTTCGGATTGGATTGGGTTGGTCCTAATTTGATCCGACTCGGACCGATGCCCAGCTCTACCTACACTTAAAAACGGTTTAGAACCATGTGCACTTGGTAACGGTTTAAAATTGTACCTGAACCAAAGCACCAGCCGTTCCTGATACACGATTTTGGTGTAGTGCATACATGTGGCATATGTTTCCTGCAATCCAGACCATCCAAATCATTGGTCGTATTTTAGATAGAACATAGCCCAAAATTCCACTATCATAAGAGGATCTTGACCGTCAAATTTGGCTCCTCGGATTTGAACAATGACTGTCTTATTTTCAACTATCCATCTGATATTCACCATTTGCATGGTTATGATCTCATGGTCATGAAATTCCATCCATTATAGGCCCTACGATTGGAACTGTCTGGATTGATATGAATTTCTACCGCACTTACTGTGTATGAGACACCACAGCTTTAGAAATAGCAGTCAGCGTTTATCTTAATGGAAGGTTCAGATTCTCCTTGATATTTACATGCATGCATATGAAGCGCTGGAAAATGCAACCTTTCTATTTATTGAGAATTACGTTTTAATTCACATTGCGTGTGCCTACAATTTCTGTGGGGGCAAATGGCTTAATTAAGATTAAATCCACACCGTCCATCATGTGTTCCACCTGGTGTTTGACCTTGAATATAAATATCATACCGATCTAAAAATCAGGTGGGTCTCACCATAGGAAAGAGTGTAAATCATAACTAGAGTCTTAAATTCACTTGGGTCCCACCTGTTTTTTCAGAAAAATGTGATTTTTCGATCATCCTTTCATCCTAATGGTTCGATTCAGATAAACGGTCTGGATGAGAAAAATAATCCATGGTGACGCCTACACTCAACGAATGGTGGGATCCCATCCAAACCCCTTCCCAACGTGTGGCCCACCTGAGATTTTGACCCGTATGGTTTTGGGGTTCTAAGGCGAACATGATGCAACGCACCTGATGGACCGGGTGGATCTCATGCATGTTCCCCCCCACGTGCCACACGGTTACTAGCAACGGCTCCCCTGCCAGACGAGGCGTAGTCAGATTAGGCCGGTTGGTGCTAGAATGCATGATAGCTAACATGCGGTGCCTAGTTATTAGGTTGGATGGCACACGTGCAAGAGATCTGGGCCATTCATCAGGTAGTCCTCACCCTGAAATCAAGGCACTACAGTCATTAAGTGACCTTCAGTGTCACGCCCCAAAATTCGGGTACAGAGTGTGCACCCTCAGATCCGAGTTTCAGTTCGTAACTCGTACACAAAGTGTACTAATTTAATTCCTTAATCGGTTTAACTAGAGATGATAATTATATTCAATATAAGGTCAATCATAATTTTAATTACACATACATAATACTTAGCACCAATCAATTAAACATATATAAATTTTGACGACCCTTAAAATAAAATGAACTTTAAAATCATTCACTTATTATACCATTATACTATAATGATATTTATTCCATGCTAACATTATTTTAAAGAAATAAATCTAAATAATTACTTAAAGTCTCAAAATAAATACTAGTATTCATTATCAAACTATGCTAACAAAATAAAACATATAATAAAAAATTGTCTAATTCCGCCACTTCATCTTCAGATAAGTATATCCATGTTTCAGGTGGGTCGTGTTCAGGTACAGTAGATCCTTCCAGTTCTTACGTCACATCATCTGCTAATAGCTCCTCTGTACGATTTTTCCATTAATAAAAATGTAAGCTGGCCAGGCTTAGTGATATAACCCAGCATGATTCATAATTATAGCAATTAAAATAATACATAAATACATGTACAATGATATGAATGTAAAATGATGTATGAATGCATCAGATGGGATGATCTTCCATCTGCTTGGGTTGGAGGTCGTCAACCCGCATCCACCCGTTGGGTAGGCTTCCACCTTTCGGTAGGCTTGGGCATATCTCGCATCTGGTAACGCTCTACCAGGATCGACATTTCTTTCAGGGAGGGCCCCTAGGATCGACCATGCATTATGCAATACAATGAATGAGGGATGATATGTAAATGCATATTTTTCATATTTGGCATAGTTATCTCGATTAAAATATTCACATATAAATTTATCGTACAATTATCATATTAAAATATTCAAACCAGTAAATCAATCAAACAATCACAATGATTTATCTTAATTTTAATGAATTATGAGACAAGTTGGGTTACTCATCTGAGTTTGGTAGTATTGACTCTGCAATGTAATTAGGTTGATTTGAATTCCGGGGTCCTATTAATTATATTAACGATATTATTATTCATTTATGTGTATTACATGGTGGGGTTCACCTTCGATTAACATTCTAAGTGGCCAAATCTAAAATAATCAAATAATTAAAATTATATGTTTATATAAATTTAATTATCAAGATTTAGATTTTCTTTTTACGATCCTGAAATTGAATGTCAAATAATTCATCGGGGTGACCCACCGGATGATTGGATCATCCAGATTTTTAAGGTATTATCATATTTTGCCTCTACAAATTAGGTGGATGGTGTGGATCTAACTACACATACACCGATGACCCATTTCGACCTTCTACGCCAAGTGATACCAACACTTGCACAAAAATTTAAGATTCATTTATTAAACACTTTTAGATCTGACTAATGTGGCCTATCTAATTGTTAGAATGATCTAAAAATTATGGCCCTTGTATATTTTGGCCTTAAGGATCATATGATCCGTACAAATCTATCTTAGCACAATCAGATTCTATCCATTTAATTTATTCCTAAAATATTACTAATTAGACCGAAATCTTAAAAATATCACTTTATTAAAATTGACTCTACACACCTATACAATGATGGTGTGAATGATCCACGCCATCCATTATATAGATTAAGAAGAAATTAACAATATAATAAAAAGTTAAAAAGATCTAACGATTAGAACTTAACTGATCGAGCCTTCTTAGAATTTCCTCTTCCTTTTACTTTAAGGCTTACTATATATATATATATATATATATATATATATATATATATATATATATATATATATATAAATACCTATTTTTGAAGATTTTCCAAAAAATGACGAGCACATCCTCCCTTATCCTAAATTTGAATTTTTTTTATAATATTTAATAAAAAATTTATTATTACTTATTTTAAAAATCAATCCTTAAATCTCTTTTTCAATTAAGAATTTCGCTACCAACTTAATTATTGACTTGTTTTTATTTTTTATTTAAAAATAAAATTTTTAAATATTTAATTTAATTTTTTTTAATATATCAAAATTTAGGGTTGTTACGTTCATATATAAGATGAGTTGGTAATATTGGAATTGTTTTCTAGCTGTACATTTTCCTCGTACAAGTTTGACCGGTCTAATCCATCACATTTTCAGTGTACTAACTAAGAAACAGTCCTGATTTTCAAACACGTGTTCCATCGGACGGTGTAAACGAGGGATGTACGGAAGTTGTCAAGCAGCCCCCTTACCTGAAAGAATGTGTGATTGATAAGCGGACACTTAAAAATTAGAAGTAAACCGTCTTAATTGCATTGACCCACATATTCCGCAGGAGTTTATGCGACGGAAGGGTCAGGGGAGCCGGTGCGGCCCAAAAATGAAACAGATCCAATTCTCATGTGGACGATATCATAAGAAACATTGGTGATTGAACGCCGTACCATTAAAAACTTCCCGAGCCCACCGTAATGTTTACGTGCCATCCAACCTGTTGATAAGGTCCGTATAAACATGGATGAAAGGAAGAAAACAAATATCAGCTTGATCCAGAACTTTTGTAGCTCATTAATGGTCAATCACCACTGTTTCCTATGGTATGGTCTGCCTAAGAATTGGATCTGCTTTATTACTAGGTTCATATACTAAAATGATCTGGTAAAATGGATGGACGGCGTGGATATATAATACATACGTCAAGGTGGCCCCAGGATAAGGATCGCACCGTCTTTAGTGAGGCTGAGCCTCAGCTAATCCGCGTCAAAAGGGTCAGCGACTTGCGCGTGCATCACCCCCATGTTAGGCGGGCGCATCTTCCGTGGATCTCTGACTGTGGGGCCCACCAAGATGTATGTTCCTTACATCCATGCCGTACATCCGTTTTGAAAGCTTATTTTAGAGAATGATCCTGAAAATGAAGTATATTCAAATCTCAGGTGGACCATACTGAAGGAAATATTGGCGATTGACCATTAAAAACTTATTGTGGGTCACAGAAGCAATGGATCAAGCCGGTATTTGTGTGGTCCCTTCATCCAGGTCTTTGTGATTTATCAAGAGGTTTGATGGCAAATAAACATTCTGGTGGTCCCCAACAAGTTTTTAATGATGGGTCTTCAATCACCGCTGTTTCCTGTGGTGTAGTCTATCTTAGATTTGGATGGCTTGGATGTAAGGAACAAAGCTCACGGCTCACCATTCTTTCCTTTGTTAGGTCCACCTAAGATTTGGATCTGCTTCATTTTTTTTCCATGCCCTAAACTGAGTTTTCAGAATAGATGGACGGTGTAGATATAAGTAACATACATCTCTATGAGCCCCACAGTTGAGGATCCACCTACCTTGGTGGATCCGGTTAGGCCTTAGGGCTCATAGACCAAGCAAATCTGAGACACAAGCAGGCCAAACTAACAAAAACTGTCCAGCGCAGGACACCCTCATTGAGGAAATTCACTTGGACCATTAAATGCATCATCCCATGGTCAAAAAATCAGGCTAACCCAGGATTTAGGTGGGCCACATTAGTTGGGAGAGATGTCCACCCTTCTTTTTTTCTTTTTCTTTTTAAAATTTTTTTTAGGGCTATCCTGATAAGTATTTGAAATCCACTCTAACTATTAGATGCCATGGCAAAAAAAAAAAAATTAAGCCCATTTACGACCAAGGGAAATAATTTCGAGGGTTGATGTTGCCCTATATACTTTTTTCAACTGTGTGGTCCACCTGAATTCTGAATGAATTTGAATTAGTGTAAGTTTTTAGTTATAATTCACAAAATTATCAGTATTTAGGGTCATGCTTGGATCCAATCCCTCGTTTTTGCATGTAGGGTGGGCGTGAAACTGCCAAAGGTGGAGGTGAGGTACACCAATTTGTGTGTGGACGCAGTGTGTGAAGTGGTTCATGGCAAGCCCTTACCCACTCTATGGAATACTGCCAAAAGCCTTGTTCATGTAAGTTACCTTTTTTAAATCAGTTCACCATACATGGGCCCACACTCAACCACCTGAACTGTTCATACAGTTGAGTGGGCCCCACCATGTAAGGCCAATGGTGAAAAAACTCATAAAATGGTCACAAATGGGAGTGTGGATTGGGTACTACCCCCACCAGGATATAGCTAGAGACGATGGTCCACTCAGGGGCTCTATGGGGCCCATCATGATGTATATGTTTTATCCACTGTGTCCATTTATTCCGACAGATAATTTTATGAAATGACCTTAAAAATGAAGCAGATCAAAGGCTCAAGTTGACCCACACCACAAGAAGCAATGGGGATTGAATGGTTACCATTGAAAAATTCTTGGGGCCACATAAGTTTTAGATCAAACTAATATTTATGTTTTCCCTTCATCCATGTCTATGTGATCTTATAAACAAGTTGGATGGCAAATAAACTTAAGGTGGGCTCCAATACGTTTTCAAGAGTAGACATTCAATCCCTACTACTTCCTAGTAGGAATGGTCATCTTGAGCCTTTGGTCCGTCTCTTTTTGAGAGATCATGCCCTAACATGATTTGTTAGAATGGATGGACAAAGTGGATAAAACATGACTTCGGATCCTCTATTTGTTACACCTTTGTTTGTCACAAACGGTAGGAAATCATGCTGTCCTTATGGCCTATTTGCCTGCACTTAAAGCAGCAGTCGGTCATGCTACCGCCCAAACACAATGCAACAAACATGATTTTCCTATTCGTTATAAACAGAGTATTCAGATTTATAAAACATATGAATTTGAATCCTCTACTTACCACAAGTAGAAAAATTATATTATTGCAATCTAATTAGACTACATCATTACATATTACGTTTAATGCAATTGTGCTAACAATGTCTATGATGATGTGGATCAATAATATTGCAACAAAGTAGAAGTTTCCTCTCTGTGATAAGCTAAGGATCCGGATTCAAAACGTATACATTACTAGTTCGAATCCTTTGCTTGCCATAAACACAAGGATTCACTGCTTATTGCAACGTGATTGGCCACATTATCACAAACTTCATTTAATGTAGCAGTGTTGAAAATGTCTGGGGATGATGATCAATCACAACGCTAGAGAACAAAAAATCCCTACCTATCAAAACCAGAGGATCCGAATTCACACGTTACAGACGGCATCACGGAGCTGCTGACAAAACTGTTTGTACCTACGTCCTGGTGGGAGTCGTACCCCACAATGGATGGATGCCATTCGGGTGGTGACCCCAACACCAGCCGGCTAGCTGGTGTCAAAGCTTTGTGGGCCCACCATGATGCATGTGTTTCATCTGTTATTCATCCATTTTTCTAGCTCATTTAAAGCCAGGAGCCGGAAAAATGAGACAGATCCAAGTCTAATGGTAGACCCTGCCACATAAAACAGTGGGATTCAATGCCTACCGTTGAGAACTTTTTAAGGCCAGAAGTTTTGGGTTAAACTGATATTTGTTTATCCTTCATCCAGATCCGTGTGACCTTATCAACCGGTTAGATGGCAAATAAACGCTACAGTGAGCCCTATAAAGTTTTTAACGGTAGATGTTCAATCAACACTGTTTTCCTGTGGTTTGGTCCACCTGAGATTTGGATCCAACGGGCTCATGCTGTAAAATGAGTTGGAAAAAATGGATAAACGGCATGGCTAAAACACCTACATCATGGTGGGGCCCACAGATATTTGACATCAGCTAGAAAGCTGGTGTTGGGGTCACTAACTAAACCGCCTCCCAAATGGATGATTGAAATGGGAAGGCCATTGGTTCACATTCAATGAGGAGAAACATCTAATGATTGGATGGTTGGGATCGTCCAGTTGTGCAATTTTTGCAGTGTGACCCATCCGTAAAAAAAAGTTTCCACTGGATGAACGGTTCTGATCATTGTAGATGGCCCATCTAAAGATAAAATCTAACTTGTTGAAAAGGTACGTACAACATTTTGATAGTCATGGTCCATTGCCCATTTGAACAGGGTTTAGCAAGAGTTTGTGGTTCCAAATCTCAAGAAGCTAAGATAAGCATCATCAACGGTGTCAGTGGCGTAATCAAACCATCAAGGTAAGATCCTACGGTTGAAATTTTGGTGAACGGCTTAGATCAATGCAAAATGGGCCCATTGGCACATTTTCCAATCCATGAATACTTGCAATGTAGACGGGCTGAGGAACATATAATAACTTCATAGAAGCAAATGCATGTCTCCGTGGCACGTGTGTGGCATCCAGGCCGCTAATCTAAAAGGCCAATCTGTAGAGATGGCTAATTTGAAAATCCCGGCTAGTTATTAAATAGGCGTGTCCACACCTGTCTAAAATAAATAAATGGTTAAAAGTAGTTGACATTGAGGTCTTCGCCCACATTAAAAAGATGAGAGGAATTCTGATGTAGAGCGGGTTGTGGACAGTTTCATAGCTAAGATGGATCAGAAAAGGCCCGGTCGATGACAGAAATGATCCGGATCGTCAGATCTTAGATCGGGCGTACCTCACAATTCGGAATGAATTATCTGACGTAAAATATATGATTTTGGAGTAGAACGAGCTACTTTAGCCAACCAACCCCGCTGTGCCGGGTTGCGCAGCTCAGAATTGCAAAAAATCCTTGGATCGACGGTCGTTTTCCTGTTTTAATTTCGTTTTTACTATAAATAGTAAGTTTTAATTTAATTATAACTCTTCATCCGTCAGGCTTTAGGAGTTGCGCCCAACGTGAAAAGAGCTTAAAATAATTAGGAGAATGGTTTGGTGAAGCCAAATAAGACACTTACTATTTTTGGCCGAAAACCTTACGCACTAGTAGACATCATGATCGTCTATAAATAGTAAGTTTACTATTTATAGTAAGTCGTGGATTCTAAGAGTTGTAGTTGTAGTTTGATTCTGATATCTTTTCCATTGCTTGGTACCCTTATTTAAAGGGATGTGAATTCATTTTTATGCATCAATTAATCAATTTCAAATTTATTAGAATTTATTTTTATTTTCTCCTTTCTTTTCTTGTGGATTCAAGAAGTCTCTGTAAGGAGTCCAAAGAAGCTCCGTGGATTCGGAGTAGTTATCCTCATCACATTCATTCCTGCATCAAATTCTAACGGCCCAAAGTCAGCCTACGCATTCCCTAGAAGGAAAATTAACGGGGGAGGGATGTTTTTATACTCTGGCAGTGTGATGGTTCATGTGCAAGGACGTTTTGATGGACATTGGCTTTTTCAAATTCAGACCGTTGACTGGACCTTTATTTTCACATGACATTTGGTCTAAGACCCATCTAAAGTGGGCCCCATGATTTGGACTGATTGATATTTTTACATGTTTACCACGTATGAACCATCACACTTCGCCAGAGTATGAAATCTTGAATGGGCTGATCCAGTGATCTTAGGGCACTATAAGTAATAGTTCAAGGTGCATCCGGAACACTTGCATAGTCCAATTAATCAATCAGAGCCGTCCATTAGCTGCAGAGACGTTTCATTTGATTCCAAGCAAACATCACACCGATGATCAAAAAAAAAATATATATCCCAAAAAAATTACACCGGGAAGATGGTAGTAACCACCTGATTTTGACCATTGAATTTGGACGGAGTGGTTGGATCTGGGACCACGAGGTTGGTGGATCCGTGACTGTGAGGCCCACTTTGATGTTTGTGTTTTATATCTATGTTGGCCATCCGTTTTTCCAGATCATTTTAGTGAATGAGCCCAAAAATAAACTAGATCCGAGTCTCATGTGGACCACACCACAAGAAAGTGATTGAACGTCCACCATTAAAAGCTTCGTGGGGCCCACAAAAGTTTAGGATTTAGCTGATTTTTGTGTTTTCCGTTCATCCAGTTCTTTCTGACCTTATCAACAGGTTGGATTGAAAATAAACATTAAGTTGGGCCCTAGGAAGTTTTTAGTGGTGGGCGTTCAATCACCATCGTTTCCTTTAGTATGGTCCACCTGAGATTTGTACCTGCTTCATTTTTTGGCATATGATCGAAAATGACCTGGAAAACGGATGGACGGCGTGGATATAAAACACATAGATCAAGGTGGGCCCCACAGCACGGATCCACTGACCTCGGTGTTCCCGAGCGTACTCCTTTTTTAGGAATTGTAGCTCAAGTGCACTTCGAAAGTGCACTCGCCTCACAGATGGAAATAAGAGAAAGGGCGTAAGTCAGATCAGAACCGCTCATCATGTAATCCCCAATGTTAGATATTATATCTCAAACATCAAGCCGATACGATCATCAGGTGGGCCACGCATGTATGTGAAATGAACAGTTATGAAAATAAATGGAAATGTTTTTTTTGTTTTTCGCTGTACTTACTGAGGATTGTATTGGGGTCATGGGCTGCTGCAGGATGACTCTATTGCTGGGCCCACCAGGATGTGGGAAGACAACATTACTATTAGCACTTGCTGGGAAGCTGGACAAATCTCTAAAGGTCAGATTTTCAGTTATACACAATACAGTTGTTAGATATATGCATACATAGGAATATGGGCAGCAATGGGCCGTACTGGGCCTGGATTTTAACGGTTCGATTTTAAATTAGGCTTAAAAATCAAGACGGGTGCGGTCCGTTTATCAAGTGGGCCTTCTATTCCAGACCTAATCTGGCCAATTAGAGTTGTAAAAGGGCCTGTACCTGTGGAATAGGCAGTGGCCTGACCCATCTATAAATTGGACGTAGCCATGGGCCCCACATCAGATATCAAGGGGCCCAGTCCATGTTTTCTGGGGACTAATCATCACCATTTAAAAAATGGTGGCAGATTGCACAAAGTAGTGTAGTCCAAAATAATGTATAGCTTGTATTTGAAAATATTCAAAATTTGAACATCTCAGCCGTTGATCATAGTTTTTTTTTCCAGGTTACAGGAGAAATCTCCTACAACGGTTACAAATTAGAGGAGTTTGTACCTCAGAAGACATCAGCTTACATAAGCCAATATGATCTACACATTCCTGAGATGACTGTAAGGGAGACACTTGATTTTTCGGCACGTTGTCAGGGCGTTGGAAGCAGAGCAGGTAATCTCATTATAAACTACTTAGGCATGTTTGGATGAACAATCGAATTGAATCGCGATAATGTAGTTCAATGAGGTGGAAATGATCAAAGTGTAGTTACCTTCTTGGGTATTCAATTGAGAACTGAGGTCCAAATTTCATTTTCATATCCTTTAAGTTGGACTTGAAAGGAATGTTACTGCAATTCGGCATGTGTACATGCATACGCCGTGTTTGGATACAGTATTGAACTGAATTGCAAGCTAATTCATCAAACTAGAAATTACCTAAGTCATGTTGAAGGACTCCAAATTGCAATTCCTTTTAATTAGAATTTGGGTGTGTTTGGTTGCATCAAATATCATCTACACTATAAGTCTTCACAAACACACACACACACACACACACACACACACACACACACACACACACGTTGTATCTTACTCGAGTTGTTCTATGTATGTGAAGAACTTATGATGGAAGTTAGCAGAAGGGAGAAGGAGTTGGGAATTGTACCGGAATCAGATATCGACACTTTCATGAAGGTAATAAATCAGAACTTGCAGATTATTCGAAGTACCTTAGCTGTGTTTGGATGTCTCATTGAATTGAATTGCAATAATTGGTTTGATAGAGGGGAATAACAAGATCTCAAATACTTTCCTCAGTATTCATAATGAGAAGCAGCCACCAAATTCAAGTGGAATTTCTTTCAAGTTGCCATTTCGAGTTCAGTCCCTAAATATGAATACAGATGAAGGAAGTTGCAAATTGGTCATTTCCCATTTATCAAACTCTCTATTACAATTCGATTCATCAGTGCTTCCAAACAGTCCTACTCATGTTGGAAATCTCTAAGAAGAGTCATTTCAACAGGCAATTTCTGTCAAAGGATTAGAGAGAACCCTCCAAACAGACTATATTTTAAAGGTAATTCTCTTTGATAACTGTATTCATTCCTCTCTCATGCTTGTATCGATGTGAATTATAATGTTGATTATATATGGTGATGCTTCTTTTATATTGGCCCAGATCCTAGGATTGGACATCTGTGCTGAAACAATGGTTGGTGATGCGATGCGAAGAGGCATTTCGGGTGGTCAGAAGAAAAGACTCACTACAGGTAATGTGCAAATGCGGTATCACTATGACCACAAAGTTTGAAAGTGATGGTTTTTTGTGGGACCTAAGTCGATGAATTCACTTTAGTTTTGTTTTAGTGGGCCCACTAAAATCAATAGTTTTAAGATCCATGTCTTTAAAAGGTTCCAAGAATATTAGCATTTAACCACAAATACTGAGTTGGCTTGTAGAATTTCTAGTTTCTACTGGTGCTTAGTGAGAAATCTTACCTGTTTTTAAAGAGTATTGTTGATTTTCATTGAAAGCACTAAATTGTTAAACCCAATTTTCAATTTAATGTGTCTTTGATGAATTTTCTGGCAGGGGAGATGATTGTTGGTCCAACAAAAGCTCTTTTCATGGATGAGATATCGACTGGCTTGGACAGCTCGACCACCTTTCAGATTGTCACTTGTCTTCAGCAGTTGACGCACATCACAGACGCTACAATGTTGGTTTCACTTCTTCAACCGGCGCCGGAGTCCTTTGATCTCTTTGATGATCTCATCTTGATGGCGGAAGGGAAAATTGTGTATCATGGCCCACGATGTCATGTTCTTGGTTTTTTTGAGGATTGTGGTTTCAAATGCCCGGAAAGAAAAGGCACTGCTGACTTCCTCCAAGAGGTATGGGGAAGCCTATTTGAACTCATCTTTTAGGCTGCATTTGTATGCTCAACTAAATTGAATCATGATGACTTAGTGAACAAGGTGTAATGAGAAAAGTGGGGGCAAGCCCCAATCATGGTGTGCCGTTACAACCGTTACTGGACCATAAAGGCAGTTATGTAAAGATAATGGTGACAACCGTTACATGTTATGGGGTACGGCTGTTACTTAAAAAATGATCCGTAATGGCTGTTACAGCCCCCGTAATGGTCCATTATGGGGCCAATATAAGTTTTTTGGGTTTTTTTTTTCTATAAAAAAAGAGACCATAATTTCTATTACAACTTGTATCATAAAGGTAAATATGGTGTCCACCGTTATTGTTATGGAATACCTTGGCCTCAATAGTAAGCTTTGACCAAAAATCATAAGTAATATTGTATTAGGTGCATCTTGAAACCTATGGAATTGCAATCATGTAGTTGCTAACGAGTTTTTAAGAATTCAACAATTAAATATTGTTTTTAAGTACTTTCCACCATCTCCATTGTTGATTAGCTCTGCCCTGGACCATATTCAGGTACTCTCTAGTAAGGATCAAGAACAATACTGGTACCATACAGACCAACCTTATACTTATGTCACAGTAGACCAATTCTCTAAGAAATTTAAGGAATGTGATATTGGACGAAAGCTAAATGAGGAACTTTCCAAGCCATATGATAAGTCCCACAGCAACAAAACTGCTTTAGCGTTTAGTGCATTCTCTCTAACCAAATGGGAATTATTCAAAGCTTGCATGGCTAGAGAATGGCTTCTCATGAAACGGAATTCATTCGTTCATGTATTCAAAACAGCACAGGTAACTTCTCTTTTCAGTATACTTCTTGTTCCTGTTGGGACCATAAAATAGTGCATTAATCTCAGCATGTTTGGCTCCTTTGTCTTGCAGCTGGTAATCATGGCATTTATAACAATGACCATATTTATACGCACACAGATGCGTGTGGATGTGTTGCATGCAAATTACTACATGGGTTCTTTATTTTATACAATCATCCGACTTGTGACAAATGGAATTGCAGAGCTGGCTTTAACTGTTTCTAGACTCCCAGTTTTCTACAGACAGAGAGAATATTACTTCTACCCTGCATGGACATTCTCTATTCCGGCTTCCATCCTGAAGATCCCTTTTTCATTGCTTGAATCTTTTATTTGGACAGCTATTACTTACTATGTTATTGGGTATAGTCCTGAGATTGAAAGGTGAGCATCATTTCCAAATCTTATGATTCATGCATGCAATATGAACCATGACAATGGGGCAAATGTAATATGAGGGTGCCTTGTCATGCATGTTGCAATGTTCTCACGTATGTGAGATGTGGCCCATTCATCAGGTGGAAATCAACATGAACTTTCCTTGGCTGAAAAATCAGACTAGTAAACTCATCAGGTGAGTTGCACATGTATGAGAAACTATACAGTAAGGAAAAAACCGAAGGCATCTATTAAATGTACACCATGCCCTCCCAACAAGCAAACTGACTTGATCCTTAGGCCAGGGAAAGTTCACTATAAATCAAACCTAATGAACGGCTTAACTCACATGTGCCACTTTTCAGCTTTTGTAGTGAGGCTCCATCTCCATTTTAGGGGTGCAAGCAGCATTCGAATTACTTAAGCTATATAGACTGTGTTGTACTCACCATCACTCCTTTTTCCATTTATAATTTCCATCCGCATGCCATCTTTGCTAGGTTTTTCTGCCAATTTCTTCTATTATTCGGTCTCCACCAGTCATCAACATCCATGTTTCGTTTCCTTGCCTCGGTTTTCCAAACGCCGGTTGCTGCTTCAACTAGTGGAACTTTGTCAGTACTAATAATCTTGTTATTTGGTGGCTTTATTCTTCCCCTACGTAAGACCAAAGATATCTTCCTTTTCTTCAAGTCTTAAAGGGAAACATTCATTTATATTTACTTTATGTTCTAATTTCTATTACAGCCTCATTACCACCCTGGTTGAAGTGGGGATTTTGGCTATCTCCAATAACATATGCAGAGATAGGCATCTCGATCAATGAATTCCGTGCTCCACGGTGGCAAAAGGTGAAATCTTGACCATCTAATTTGCTTGCTCAGGGATTACTAATTGTGCATAATTGTTGATTGTCTGTTGCTTAATAGTAATAAGTCCTTCATACTCATTTGTAGATTTCATCGACAAATTCAACTATAGGACATGAAGTTCTAACAAGCCGTGGACTAGACTTTAATGACTACTTTTATTGGATATCACTTGGAGCATTGTTTGGATTCACGATACTTTTCAATATCGGATTTACCTTGGCCTTGACTTTTTTAAAGCGTAAGTTCATCTCTACCATCTCTTTCGGATTTAAGCAGCTTCTTCCCCTACTTGTTTCTACTAAAACATGTTGTGAATTCAGCTCCAAGTACATCCAAGGCTATTATTTCTCATGAGAAACTCTCTCAACTACAAGGAAGAGAAGACTATAAGAATAGAATGGATATTGCTAGGAAGGCTGCTATTGCTCCCATGACTATTGCAGAAACGAAGAGAGACGGTGAGACAATAGTTCTAAAGATAGTAAAACCTATATAAGAAATATAGATGAATTTGTATTGATGTTAGGTGGTTTTATTTTAAATGTTTTATGGTTGAATTTGCAGGGAGAATGGTCTTACCATTTGAGCCTTTGATAATGGTGTTTCAAAATATACAATATTTTGTTGATACCCCCCCGGTAATGATCTTAGAATTGCCAAACTTCTCATAAGTTATTGGAAAATGAGAGAATATTCTGTGTTTGGATGCTCAATTTAACTGAATTGAATAATTAAATTGCAGTAAAATGATAATGACCAAGGGGCTAGCCTAACACTATATGCAATGAAGTACTCCCTGGAAACAGAAATGCTTTATTGCTCTCAGAGCACTTTAAGCTATAGTGTTCATAGTTGCATTATTTCACTTGTACAATCCAATCAATTGATATGAACCATGGTATTAAAAAATGGTTTAGTAATGACCGTAAAGGAAGTTACTTATCGGTAACGGTGGGGACCTTTAAGGGTACAGGCTGTAACGACCATTCTGAAAAATGGCCCGTAATGGGCTGATGTGGGCCCATAAAGGTCTGATACAAGGCTAATACATTTTCTTCAACTGTTATAGGCCTGTATAGGCTGTAAATGCCCATATTGTAATGACCATAGGGCTGGCCGTTACCATTATTGAATACCTTGATATGAATTGTCTTGAAGTCCAGAACACATTTGTTGGACAACAAGACAAAAATCACACTGATCAAATGATCAGTCCATCCTTGATTTGGCTTTATTTTGTATAACCATCCATTTTCCAAGCCATGGATGGAATGGTTATGATTTCTTAACAGAAGTGATTCCTTGAAATCGTAAGCAATTCATAGTGGGTCATAACAAACAATGGAGAAAATTGTTGATTGGACCTATTTTGTGTGAACAATCTTAATCATCCAAATTAAAGGCCATTGATGAAATAGTTAATATTTGTCAGATTGATGTGATATTTGTATGGTAGCCTCTGAATGTGCCTTGGACCCAATTAACAGTCTGAATCAATGGGTTGGACTAAGTGGTAGAAATGCAACTTGGAGCACCAGAGCACTTCACCTCCAGGAATTAAAAGTACTATTGTTTCGAGTGCAATTTGAAAGAAATGGAATTGCAATCAATAAGAATAAACCTGGACCACCCATTTGGTAATTTCTCTGTATTGAATAAGATTGTTGCAATTTAGTTGAATTGGGCATCCAAAATGAACCCTCAGTTAATTAGTTTTCTCACATTCTCTCTTTATACATAACAGAAATTGAGAGAGCAAGGCTTTGCAGAAAAGAAACTCCAACTTCTTCACGATATTACGGGTGTCTTCAGACCTGGTGTCCTTACAGCTTTGATGGGTGTCAGTGGGGCAGGAAAAACAACTCTCATGGATGTTCTATCTGGAAGGAAAACATTTGGTATTATTGAAGGAGATATAAGAATTGGAGGATATCCCAAGGTCCAACATACATTTGCGAGGATATCAGGCTACTGTGAGCAGAATGACATACATTCTCCGCAAATTACTGTTGAAGAATCGGTGATATATTCTGCTTGGTTGCGGTTGTCACCTCAAATTGACCAGACTACTAGATCTGTAAGATATCCTTAAGTTCTCTAGCATTATCAATTGTAATTGTCAATCTTGACCAGAAGTCACTTTTCAGGATGTATTTTTTTAAAACAACTCATTTGCGTTCTCCACAGGAATTTGTAAAACAAGTTCTTCAAACTATTGAGCTTGATGGAATTAAAGATGCTTTAGTTGGCATTCCTGGCGTAAACGGTTTATCGACTGAGCAACGTAAACGACTCACTATTGCAGTAGAGCTTGTTGCCAATCCATCGATTATATTCATGGATGAACCCACATCAGGCCTAGATGCTAGAGCAGCGGCAATTGTCATGCGTGCTGTGAAGAATGTTGTTGATATGGGAAGGACAGTAGTTTGTACCATCCATCAGCCCAGTATAGACATATTCGAATCCTTTGATGAGGTAATATAAGAAGTTAAAAATTTACGATTCTTTTTTTTTATATATACATAGAATGTGAAATGCTACTAAGTATTAGAACAACTTATTTAATCAACTCAACATGATCAACATCTTGGATCAGCTAAGGACACACCTTGCTTATCTAAGTAGACTACCTGATACACTTGGTCGAGTGTATATGAAACTAAAAAACTCAATTGATTACTTAAAAAGTCTTGATCTGAGTCTCAATAAACATGATCAAGTACTTTTGAAAAAAAAACAAGAAATAAGTCACGTCATAAGCTGTTTAAACTTAACACATCTCTCAACTATGCTCAAGCCAACATGTGCTCAATACTAGATCAAGTCTAACTTAATTGCAAGTTTCTTAGCCTTGATTTTATGCATGTTTTTTTTTTTTTTTTTCCATCTTACTCTCTATGCAGTTGATTCTAATGAAAAGAGGAGGACAAATGATCTATTCTGGACCATTGGGTCAACACTCAAGCAAGCTTATTGAGTATTTTGAGGTAGGCTTGCAAACATTATAGTCCTTTGATTTCTTTCTCAAATAGAAATATAACTTTCCAAACTTCAAAGTTTCGGGGCATTAAAGTCATCATGAACTTGAAATCAATATGGTGATAAAACTAAGGTACTTACCTCATAATTTTTAGGATATTGACAACCAAATACTATTAATGTATATACTTGATTTGTGGATATTAATTTAGTTTTCCTCATGTTCTAGGGTATACCGGGTGTACCGAAGATTAAAGATAATTACAATCCAGCAACTTGGATGTTAGAAATTACCTCTATGTCTATAGAAACGGAGCTTGGTTTAGATTTTTCCCATCTTTATAAAGAATCTTCTCTATATCGGTAAGTTTAACACTATATGATTTTGTAAATTCAATTGCAACAACAGGTTATTTATTTGTTGATTGTTTAAGGCTGTGTATGGATTCACATGCGAAGTAAACTTTTAACATTCAACTTATCAAGAGCAAATGAAAAAAACTAATGATGCTTCCTAATGTTTGGCCCTAAAATTGCAGTTATGTTTCATTTAAGTCCAACTCAAATGTAATGTAATTGGAATTTGAACCCCAGTCTCTCAATATGAATGTTAAAGGGAGTAATTGTAATATGGTTATTTCTTCCTAAGTAGACTAATTCAATTCAATTTGATAGAGTATCCAAAGTGCAAGCGCACCCTAGGGTATTCTTTGATCCTTTATATGTTTCATATGGCTGATTAACAAAATCAAAAATATTGCAGAGGCTGAGTTCCCTATTCGTACGGAGTCTGTAAATGTGAGGTCCATGGCTGGTTTATACAAGCATTGATCTAATGGCCACCATCATGGATGAACCATGCTCAAAATCTCCTCATTTGGTCAACTAACCTTTCGATTGTTGGCATGTAAATTCATGGTTAAGAAGAAGTGCACTAGAAATCCACATTCAATGGAGAAAAGACAAGATTTGATGGTCAGGATCTTCCAATTTGAGAGATTTGTTCGGGCATGGTCCATCCACGATGGGAGCCATTGGATTAATGGCCGGAGTAACCAACCTTGGTCCCGCATGTACAAACTTGGTGCAGCAATAAGTAAATCCTTTGTCCATCACAACCAAGAAACTTGACCTCTATTTGGCAAGAATATAATATGATTAATGTAAGCCTAGATTCCTTATAGTATTCTCTTATTATGCAGGGACAATGAAGAGCGGGTTAAACAACTGAATGAGCCGCCTCTCGGTTCAAGCGACTTGCATTTCGCAACACGTTTTCCACAAAATAGTTGGGGGCAATTCAAAGCATGCCTTTGGAAACAACACCTATCCTATTGGCGGAGTCCAACATACAACCTAGTACGCTTCATGTTTATGAGCATTTCGTCGGTGTTATTTGGTGCACTCTTTTGGCAAAAGGCGAGGAAAATGTAAGACATTCCTGTAATTTAGTTGAGTTCATGGCATGGAAACACTAGGCCAGATCTTATAACTAAAATGCACAAGAAGCTAAGCTTAGATGGAAGTGGAAATGTCCTTTTGGAAAGTTTCGAATATCAATGAGAAGTGTCTTTTTGAAAGTATTTCAAGACCCGAATGAGTATCAAAACAACTAGCCTAGTTGATTCAACTCAATCATGACTTAGCTAGAGTAAAAAGGTAACTAAATTAAAATACCTAAACAGTTATTTGCCTAAAAGAAAACCTATTTGATTATTGCAAAATTTCTGGACAACTTGGATTCTCATCAGGCCTAAATTGGAAATCATAACCGACTAAGTGTGCACTTGCTTGTACCAAATACCATAAAATATCATGATATTTCATTATTAATCAGTTAACTTAGTGCAAAATTTCATGATATTTGATGAAATTTGGTGCAACCAAACACACCCTAAACCTTCCTTTTAGAATTCACAATGTCTTAGTAAATTAATTTTGTTGATTGCTTCACCTTAAGAAGAAAGTTGGCATCATTATCGCTGTCATCATCACCACCATCACTATCATAGCCTTGTCCCATCTATTTGAGGTTGGCTTTATGAATCCTGACTCACCAATCGATCGTAAGGCCCTATCCATGGTAAGTCAACGTTTCTCATTTTTTTTTTATCTGCATCCTTCTACTGTATTCATCAATTTGGGGTTGGCTTTATGAATCCTGACTGACCAATCGATCCTATGCCCTGTCCACGGTAAGTTAAGAAACCTTCGAATCGCTTCTCATCTTTTTTATCCATAACCTTCTACTTAAGAAAGATAAAATGAAAAAATAATCAATATACATAATGCCATCTTTCTAATTCTCTAATGGATCTGTTTCTTGAGTAGATTAGGGTAATCTATGCAGATTAAGACATTTCTTTATTTGTTAAGATGTGTATCTGTTAAGATCTCTCCAGATCTCCCATCTCTTCTATATATTCCTGTTATTGTCGGTAAAATAAAAAAATTGCAGCTTCCACAATGTAATTTCTTATGGTTTAACAGAACTAAACTAAATACACCCATTTCATAGCTTATCAAAAAAATGTATACATAATACCTTGCTATGCACCCAACTCAACAATTTTCATTCTCCAACCCCAAACCATGATTCTTTCAACATATGCTGATCATGTTGGGGGCCTTGCACAAAACCTTAGGATCTAGCCTCCCGAAAACAAACCAGAATTATAGAATAATAAAGCAATGAAATAAATCAAAGCATAAACCACACCACACAAGATATTTTTACGTGGAAAACCCTCAAAGAGGTAAAAACCACAGGACTTCGTCCAGATCAACAATCCACTATGAAGTAGAACATTATAACCTTCTTCACTCACGCAGGAGTGGATAAACAATATGAGAATAAAAGAAAAATGAAGAGATCTCACCGATTACGAGGACGTGGAAGCGTTGAGATATAGCAGATCACCTCTACGAGCATAACCTCCATTCCAAAAGCTTCCTCTCTCTCTCTCTCTCTCTCTCTCTCTCTCTCTCTCTCACCTTTGATAGCCCTAAACCCTTTGGCAAAACCTTGCAAAGCTTTAGGAATCCCTCTTACATTACCTCTTGCATACCCTAGAAAACCCTAGAGACCTCTTATTTATAGTCTAGGAAACTCTCTTTCTCACCCTTGCGAAAGCCGCCTCAAAAATCTGAATCCCACACAAAATCGGACTCAAATCTGCGTAACCAGGACTGGTCATGCAGGCTGCAGGACTGGTCGAGCACTGTTCACTCGACTGGTCAAGCCGACCCTCGACTGGTCGAGCACTGTTCACAGAGCTCGCTGGACTTTGAGTCGAGTGACCCAGGATTGGTCGAGCACTGTTCACTCGACCGGTTGAGCAGGTCGCAGGACTAGTCGAGCAGCACGGGGATTCCACTATTTGTGGCATTCGAACCGCACCTCATCTCCTCTGACCCGAGGAGGAAAACCCCTTCAAATCTCCCCCTTTCCGACTCAAGAAGAATTCACCTTCTTCAAGCTAGCCAGGTTTATACAAACATCAAACTTGTCCTTGAGCAAAGCCTTGGTCATCATGTCCGACCCATTATCGTTCGTGTGGACCTTCTCAAGCTGTAACACCTTCTATTCTAAAGTATCCCTAATCCAGTGATACCGAATCTCTATGTGCTTCGACTTGGAGTGCTGACTTAGATTCTTACTCAAGTGTATAACACTTTAACTATCGCAATAGACCACGTGCTGCTCCTGCTTCAAGCTAAGTTCTTGTAGGAACCTCTTCATCCAAAGCATCTCTTTACATGCCTCCGTGATTGCAATGCACTCGGCCTCTGTCGTCGACAATGCTACAACCTTCGGTAGCTTGCTCTGCCAAAAACCGCTCCCCTTGCAAAAGTGAACATGAACGCCGATGTAGACTTCCTAGAGTCTATGTCGCCTGCCATATCTGCATCTGTGTAGCCCTCTAACACGGGTTTACTGTCACCATAGCATAGGCTCAACCTGGATGAGCCTCTTAGATACCGCAGTATCCACTTCACCATATCATAGGTGTGGTTCTTATACAAGGATCTCATCTCCTCTTGCATAGCTTTCAACCACTCCCCTTTCTGCTCGTCGGTTAGGGCCTCAGAATAATCTTTTGGCTCTCCCCCATCAGTGAGCGTAATGTACTCATGCGGCGACTACCTCTTGGACGACTGTCTGTCCCTAGATGACCTCCTCACCTGTGGCTCAACTGGTGGATCAAGTGGGGGCTGCTCCCCTAGTCCATCTTCTGAAGGAACTCCCTCGTCTTCTGCACCTTGTTGTACTCCCCCGTTATCAGGCACCACGGGAGGAATAATCGGATCCATGTCCTCTAACTCACCTAAACTAGGCTAGTTCCTCTCTGGCTTACCAATGTCTTCTATACATTGATCTTCAAAGAAAACCACATCTCTGCTCCTGACAAGCTTTTTCTCGGTCGGATCCCATAATCTGTAACCGAACTTTTCATCACCGTACCCCAAGAACACACTGCTTGATCTTCATATCGAGCTTGGACCTCTCGTCCTTTGGTATGTGAACGGAAGCCCTGTATCTAAACACCCTAAGATGACTGTACGATGGATCCTGTCCAGTCCACACCTTCTCAGGTACTTCTCCATTCAACGGGGCTGATGGAGACCTGTTTATCAAATACACCGCCGTGTGCATTGCTTCTCCCCAGAACGTCTTGGGCAATTTCGCATGGGATAACATGCATCTGATTCTCTCTACAATGGTGCGATTCATTCGCTCAGCTACACCATTATGCTAGGGGGTCTTGGAAACCGTCTGTTCATGCCGTATACTCAAGGACTTACAATACTCATGAAAGTCGCTAATGTATTCACCACCATTGTCAGTGCAGATGCACTTCAATGATCTACCTGTCTCTCTCGACCATAGCATGAAACAATTTAAACACACCAAAGACCTCATCCTTGGATTTCAAAGCATAAACTCAAACCCTCCTAGATGCATCATATATAAAAGTGACAAAATACAATGCCTCACCCAAGGTTTTTGTCCTCATAGGACCACAAACATCAGAATAAACCAAATCTAATGCATGCACTTTATTAACATGAGAAGCAGATTTAATAAATGAAACTTTATGCTATTTCCTTGATAAACAATCAATACAAGTTTTGAGAGGTATACCTGTCACGTGTTGAAGGAGCCGCTTCCTTGCTAGTACCTGAAGCCCTTTTTCACTCATGTGGCCTAGACGCCTGTGCCACATGTCAATAGTTGAATCTTCCGCTGCGTTCAACCCACCCTTGCACACACTGACACTTGCCTTGTAAAGGGTGCAACACTTCTTTCCTCTGGCCACGATCAATGAACCCTTGATGAGCTTCCAGCGCCCACCAACAAATCGGCTTTCATAGCCATCATCATCCAACGTTCCCATCGATATCAAGTTGAGGCGAAGATCTGGGATATGCCTCACATCCCAGAGAACCAATATACAGCCCACATCGGTCTTCACACAAATATCACCGACCCCTATGATCTTCGATACGCCAGAATTCCCCATCTTCACGGTCCCAAAGTCACCTGACTTGTAGCTTGTGAAGAAGTCCTTGCGTGGAGTCACATGAAAAAAGGCTCCCGAGTTTATCACCCAGTCAGTGTCATGACTCATAGCCGTGAGACAAACATCATGATATGTAGAAAGAATAACTACAACGTCGCCATTTGAAGCGACTGCAGTGGAATCTGATTAATCTTTCTTCTTCTTTCCTTTTCTTTTCTTGTCGTTCTTATTCTTACGACATTCATGCTTGCAGTGACCCTTCTTTCCACAATTTCAGCATTCAACATCATTCTTGGTACTCGACTTGCCTCTTGATTTATCTCGGGCCTTCCCGCCCTTCCTGTTCTTTCCTCTCCCCCATTCCTATGTCACAAGGGCCTCTTGCTGAGTAGACCCCTGAGACTTCCTCCTTGTCTCCTCATTGAAGAGACAGCTAGTTACCTGTTCCATGGATATCTTTCCGTCTGGCGCGGAGTTACTTAGAGACACCACCAATGTCTCTCAACTGTTAGGCAACGAATTAAGTAATAACAAAGCCTGCAATTCATCATCCAGGACCATCTTCATAGCAAAGAGCTGGTTCACTATATTGCTGACCTCATTCATGTGCTCGGCCATAGAACTACCATCTTTGAACTTGAGATTCACAAGTCGCCTTATCAAAAAAATCTTATTACCAGCTGTCTTCCTCTCATACAGCCCTTATAATTTCAGCCATAGGCTAGTGGCTGAGGTCTCCGTAGACACATGGTGGAATACGGAATTGTCCAACCATTGTCTAATAAACCCCATCGCCTTTCGGTCCATCTTCTTCCAATCATCATCAGGCATATCCTTGGATTTTACTGATATGCCTAAAATTGGAGAATATAAGTCCTTGAAATAAAGCAAGTCCTCCATCTTAGCCTTCCATATGGTCCAGTTAGAACCATTGAAGTTGATCATCCTTGATGAGCCACCTTCCATAATTCAAAAACCGATCCTACCCGTTCAATGAACTTAGCTCTGATAACACTTTGTTGGGGGCCTTGCACAAAACCTTATGATCTAGCCTCCTAAAAACAAACTAGAATTATAGAATAATAAAGCAATGAAATAAATCAAAGCATAAACCACACCACATAAGAGATTTTTACGTGGAAAACCCTCAAAGAGGTAAAAACCACGGGACCTCGTCCAGATCAACAATCCACTATGAAGTAGAACGTTACAACCTTCTTCACTCACACAGGAGTGGATAAACAATAAGAGAATAAAAGAAAAATAGAGAGATCTCACCGATTACGAGGACGTGGAAGCGCTGAGATATAATAGATCACCTCTACGAGCATAACCTCCCTTCCACAAGCTCTCTCTCTCTCTCTCTCTCTCTCTCTCTCTCACCTTTGATAGCCCTAAACCCTTTGGCAAACCCTTACAAAGCTTTAGGAATCTTTCTTGCAGTACCTCTTGCATACCCTAGAAAACCCTAGGTACCTCCTATTTATAGTTTAGGAAACTCTCTTTCGCACCCTTGCGAAAGCCGCCTTACAATTCCGAATCCCGCACAAAATCGGACTCAAATCTGCGTAACCAGGACTGGTCGTGCAGGCTGCAGGACTGGTCGAGCACTGTTCACTCGACTGGTCGAGCATTGTTCACAGAGCTCGCTGGACTTTGAGTCGAGTGACCCAGGACTGGTCGAGCAGCGCGGGCATTCCACTGTTTGTGGCATCCGAACTGCACCTCATCTCCTCTGACCTGAGGAGGAAAACCCCATCAGATCATTGCCAAAAAATGAGGTTTTATATTTCTCAATTGGTGTCCATTCATTTTAGAATTTGAAGGTGTTAAGACTAGCTTTTCAATGTTTAGTTTTAGAATTTCTTTATTTTTTTTATTTTTTTTTTTGTTTTGCCGTCTTTGTGATACCAAGTGAAACCGTGGACTGACTAAATCACTCATGTTTATATCTCTTTATTGCTTTGCAGAAACAATGAACAGGACTTGTTCAACATACTTGGCTCAATGTTCATTGCCATGATATTCTTAGGCGTAAACAACTGTTCGACGATCATGCCGTTTGTGGCAAGAGAACGCACCGTTTTGTACCGGGAAAAATTCGCCGGAATGTACTCTTCACGAGCCTATTCATTTGCACAGGTACAAATATATTTATAAAGCTTGCACTCTTATTGGGTGCGTTTTATAAGAAAGGATTAGTTATTCTTTTGGTGCTATTAAGGATCTTGATTTGTATAAACCTACTTTGGCTGTTCATTAGATCCGCATTCATGAGGTGGGCTGCACCATGTATGCACCTTGGCTAAAAATCAGGCCAGCCTGGTCATCAAGAGGTCCACGTGTACAAAAATGTGCCCAACTAGTCAATTTTTCAACCACCCTCTTTTTCATACATGGTGGACCCACAAGATGATGCCACATCAGTACATGTTGGGAGTGTAGTATTCCAAATCCTACTCGCACGAATAGCCAACATGTTTCTCCAATTTTTCATTCTTCTCTTCATGGTGTAGGTGGCCATTGAGATTCCTTACATACTCCTCCAAGCGATTCTATTTGTGAGCATTACGTATCCAATGATTGGATACTTTTGGTCAGCTTATAAGGTCTTCTGGTATTTCTACACAACCTTGTGTACATTGCTCTTCTTTAATTACATGGGAATGCTGCTTATGTCATTGAGCCCAAATGTTCAAGTAGCTTCTGTATTGGCGGCTCCCTGCTACACTTTACTGAATCTATTCTCAGGGTTCTTGATACCCGGGCCAGTAAGCAAACCATTCTCTTTCCTCATGGATTAAATTCTTACTTTCAATTATTAATTGATTTTCATGGGTCAGCCAAATATGGGAGATTTATATGTTTGGAATTTGATAGTTGAAGCCAGCCATTGATAAATAGCATTTTGTCATCATTTTAATTTTTATTGTTGTTTGAGATATTAGTTTTAAAGCACTCTCTACTCGTAACTGAAGAATTTTCCTCATAATTTTACCCAATGCCACTTTTTCCTACTTTCTACAATTATTTTTCCTTTTCTAAGTAGTGGGCAATGGTTTAACTAATGTGTTGTGTGGGGTTTGACCATGATGATGTGGGAGTTGGGTTAGTATTCATATATTGGTGGGTTCCTTGCCAATTTGTGCAGCCAAATAAACTAGTAAGACCTCTTATGTTTATGGATGCTTCTTGATTAGTGGTTTGTCTGAAAACTTCCACTTCATGAACTTTGCTTGTGTGTCCTTTGGGGCGTGCATGTTTTGGGGTCAATACCTGGTGGGCTCGTGTTGGCTTGTGAGGGCTGTCAGTGTGAGCTTTTTCCATGGCCATTTCCTGTGGGCAACCATCAAAAAAGTTTAGGCCATCTACCATTTAAAAGCCAACTCGAATACTTGATACAAGTGGGTCCCACTATAAACCACTAAATACTTTATATTTTCATAAGCCAGCCATTGTACCATAAGTGAGATCCAACTATTTGGGGCCTGATTCGCAAAGCCTATTTCACCCATCTATCTGAAGGCCTTTTTCCTCGGAAAGTGAACAAGCCTTCATATCCTTCAGGTGTTCCTCGCTTCCTCCCTTCGGGCTCTTTATCGCTAATCAATGTTCCCTTCCCTACATACCATCTTTGTTCTTTGTCGTAGTTGAACCACCTCGATCCACTTCCCATTATATTTTCTTATTACAATTACTCATGGGCTTCTTCTAATGACCTCATTCTAAATAATTATTCTTCCTAGTTTTCCCACACACCTAGTCCATTTGCAATACGCAATTCCTTCTCATGCCACTTTCTAACTAGCCAACGCTCTGCATGGAGCATATCTGGTCAAGTAGTTGTAATTGTACTCTAATAAAAAATTATAAGCATGTGGCAATTACTCAACACCCAGAGGCACACTACCACTTCATCCACCCAGCTCTAGTTCTACTGGAAATATCATTATCAAAATTTTCATTATTTATGAACAATAGGGTTGAGTTAATGAAACACATTGTATTGAGAAATCCCTTGACTGTAGATTTTAACTATTATTGTTCTTACTCAAAGTTGCATTCCAAATATTTTGTCTTGGTTCTGCACTATTTTTGCCATCCCATGAACAATAAGGTTGAGTTTGGTTGCACTATCAAATTGAATCGCAATAATTCATCTAAAGTTGAAATGACCAAATCTTGTCTATCTTAGAATTTACATTGAGGGATTGTCTCCAAATTGCAATTACATTACGTTCAAGTTGGACTCAAGGCTCTGTCTTCATCTTGAACTCTAGGATAATCACTCTTTTTTTTTTCTTTATAAATATGCTATTGATTAAGATGAATGTTTGGGAATCAATTCACTTGCGCAACCAACACAACCAAAGTCAATGAAACACTAAGGCTTTGTTTGGATGCACACAACAGAGTTAAATTGCAGTAGTTAGTCCAATAGAGAAGAAATGACCAAATTTCAAAAATGAGGAAGTAGCCCTCCAATTGTAGCAGCAGTGCCTCAACATGAATACTAAAGAAAGGTAACTACCATTTGGCATCTCCATTATATAGGATCAGTTATTGCAATTTCACCATTGGTTCATTGAAATGCAGCCTGAGGGCCTATTTGGGTTCCACTTAAAAATGAGTTCATCTCATTTTAGTTGATTGCAATAATGTATTAACGATCATGATTGTCGGTTCTCAAGATTAATTTTAATCCTTATGAAAAAGAAATATAATTCTAATACATAATTATAATTAACTAAAATGAGATGAACTCATTGCTAAGTGGCATCGATACAGGCCCTTAATATATGATTCTTAGACGCTCTTCACATCACGAATGAGCAGGTTGCCTACCATTTTCTCCTTTTTATGTATTCCATGCTAGTAGTGTTTTTTTAGCTCTTTACATTGATTTCTTTCATCACAATTAAGTAGGAGCCAGTGTTCGAAATATCGGTATCGCGTTACGTATCGCACCTAAGTTAGATATAGAATCCTTACCGGTCAGGATTCTTATGTCTGATCAACCGGTCCATTGAGTTCAATTAAGTTGAAAATGATCAAATTATGTTCCTTGCAGAAAATTCCAAAGTGGTGGGTTTGGTGCTACTGGATTTGTCCGACAGCGTGGAGTCTGAACGGCCTCCTTACTTCACAATATGGAGATATAAGCAAAGAGATCACGACATTCGGAAAACTGACGCCCGTTAATTCTTTCATAAAAGATTATTTTGGGTTCCAGCATAATCATTTAGGTTTTGTGGCTATTGCTCTTGCTGCCTTCCCAGTCATTTTTGCTTCTCTGTTTACATTCTTCATTGGTAAATTGAATTTCCAAAGGAGGTGAATAGATCTCTGACTCGAGGATATGCACAGGCATTGAAGCTTTCTGTTTATACAAGTGGGGCCCATGTCCTAATGATCCAGACAATTTGTATGCTGGGCCCACCATGGACAGTTTAAGGATCCTATAACTGCAATTACTAGAAGAGACATGTAACTAATGACATTTCTTGCAAAAAGGATATCAATATATTAAAGAGTTTAAATGTGCATTTTCTTTTATGATAGATGTTTTTGGTACTTTTATTTAATATATTATTTTTATAATTTTTCTACTAATTCGTCATTAAGTCTACTTTATCTCTACCAAATTTCATTTCATTTTGATTTTTTTAAAAATTCTGAAAATTCCGAAAGCACCAGCTACTTGAAACTAATGATTTTCGGTATTGTTTTTGAAATATCCTAAATAAATCTCATTTGAATTTGATTTTTATTTTCATACGAAAATATATCATTAAGCTTAAATCTATTTTTTTTAATCACCTCAGTTGGAGTTCTAAAACAAAATATGTGAATTTTTGAAGTTTATATATATATATATATATATATATATATATATATATATATATATATATATATATATATATATATATATATATATATCAATGTTGATTAGAGGAGTTGTGATGCAGGACATGAAAATTAAATGTGATATGCGAGATTTCAGGCTTAAGATCACGTTAGTTCAGAAACAATTACACAAATTCCATATTCCACATGAAAGTCCAAACATTCAATTAAGAGGAATTTATGTGGGTCCAGGCCTATACATGATAGGGCTGGATCAATAAAAATTATGAACCAAACAATACTCAAAGATAAGAAATAATCATCCACGCATGCATAGTAATCAGTCCCTAATCCAAGGGATTCAAAAATTCCAATTCGGGGAACTTTAGGGTAAGAAAATTGGCAAATAACTTAGAAAAAACGTAATCTAAGGCTAGGATTCATGAAAAACGGCTATGAGAGGATAAAAGAAGATAAAAGCCTGAGCCAAAAGACGATCCCGCGTGTGGACAGCAACAATGGCCAGACGGACGTGCGTGTGATCCCGGCCGCACATGTGTGGGGCCCACTATTCAGAAAAAGGCCACCATGGCCCTGGTCGGATAGGGATGGTCTCCAAAACCCCCAAATCTCAGCCGATTCGATGTACGGTTTGTACGTGGTGCTCCGCCAAAGTTTTAGCTCGTCTGCGGGCCGAAATCTGGAAACCTGCTGTAATGAAGAAATCTGATACAACAAAAGGACGAATTCGAAGTACGGATGGTGGGGGAAGATGGAAAAAAAGATGATGGAGGATGGGGGTGAATCGGGATCGATGTGGCTTCGCACCACGGTAGTTAGCCCTTCGAAAAGGGAGGGCTTCGCACCCACTTTTGAATTCTTCCACAACTCACGAAGAAAGCAAAAAAATAAAGCAGGAATTTTTTTAATTAACTTCAATGAATCAAAAGAACTACAAGGGGTGCTTATTTATAGGGAAAATTCTATACCCCAAATGTAACGCCCCGATTTCTAAAACCCGAGTACGAGACTCGTTTTCAAAAATCCGGGAGTTAATGAATCAGAGAAACAGCGGAATGTAAACTCAGAGTGCGATAGCCAAAAGAAGCATGCATATTCATGAGAGCTCAAAATTTGACCCGCTCAGCTGGGGGTCTTAGTTACAAAAATCCATAAGTCCAAAATACCAAACTACTAAAATATAAAGTATCAACTACTGATTAACACCAAAATACGCCGCTGCATCTTGAGGCGGCTCGTCCTCGCAATACTCCTCCTCTGGCCCCATGGTGGCATCATCAAGGCTGGTATCGACACCTTCTATGTTCGTCCCTGCATGTTCTGTACGGTTGGATAGTTGATGGATGAGTGGCCAGCTCAGTGTGAATTTCTCTCAAAATTACACATTTCCGCCTTAGTAAACATAGTTAAAAGGAAAAATAGGCAATAATCCAAAACAGGCAATATGCAGTCTTATTACATGCATGGATGCATGGATGCACATCGGCCTGGGGATGCACATCCAGCCGGACTTGGGCTCGTCACCCATGCAAATCATCGACATGGGAAAATCATCCAGTCGGACAGGGGTCGATAGTCGATGGTCTGGGAGCTAGCGAAACGATACCCCAACAACTCTAGGGCACGTGCTACAGCATCCAGAATTAACCATCTGTCATCGCTAATATGCTATGAATGCATGATTAGCCAGCCGTTATTAATCCATTTGCAATCAGCCAACTTAAGCAACTCAATGGTCACTACGGGGGGCTCAACACCCAGCGTAGGCCGATAGCTCGAGCATAGTGTCCCATTACCACCATCCCCGGCTCATGAGGTCCTCCACCTTGGGATGTTCTAATAGGGTACCTTGATCAAATGACACCGGTTAAAGGTCCCTATTTCCACACATTTGTCTAATTGCATCCCAAGTGTGGCTTGCATACAAGCGGTTATGTACAAAGGAAAATCATATTATCATGTGACAATACATGGCATGTAAAGAAGTATCAAGAGTTTAACAACTCATGGAGATAAATTACCAAGTCATGTGAATAGTGATCAAGGGTTAACTAGCATGTGAGCCTTTCATATAGTGGAAACAAGTATCACAATAATGATAATCTAGTGCAAACTAGGTTTAGCTAATTAAGAAATGGAAAGCTCAAGAGGAAAGTCATCACCTGTATGATAGTGTTCTCGAACTTGGCCTGAGTCTTTTTGAGGTCCGAGGTCACTCAAAGATTCTCCTAAAAAATTATAGCTTGCATTTGTCAGGAATTTCTATGGCTTTGTACTAAAGTTCAAAGGAATGTAACACAAGGCCCTTTAGGCTTGTGTTAGGCATGCCATGTATTTCAACAAGGTGATCCAACAGGATTCCAGCTCATCCTTACCAGGGGTTGGATTGGTCCTCCCAAATGGACCCCATATGTACCTGGTGGGTCCCATGGTTGGGTTCAGGTGAGGGTTGGTTTACACGAAGAGAGGTTTCCATGTGTGTCACTGTGCTCTATCACCCTTTTGGGGCACAAGGCTTATTAATGATGATTAGCATTGTCACATGTAAACCAATATTGTTTGAATGTTGTTTATGTGAATTGGCACCGCCCAATGGCAGTGCAGGTAGTTCAGTGCTGCTCAAATGCAGTTAGGCACTGTTCTAAACATTGTCCAGCACCTATTGGATGGTGTGGATGAAGGGCACATGGGTTAATGGTAGGCCTAACCGTCATACAAGTGGTGTGAATACTTACATTAGGCTGGGATATACAGTACAACCGGTGTAGATGAAGCAATCTAACATGGTGGGACCTACTGTGTTGATGGATGGCCTGGATGAATCATATGTATCACGGTGAGGTCCCTTCGTGGTCCACCGCTGTATGGACGAGCTCATCGAATGGACAGACGGCTGGGATGGAGCACGCCCACCACTAATGCTTTCCCACGTGATGTGGCACGCATATATATTATGTGTTTATGTAAGCACATTTATACCTGGCGGATCCCACGTGCATGTGGGACCCATATGGCATTTTATTATATTAACTTGTACTGGAGGGTATTCCAGCCGTTCATGCAACAGGTGGGTCCCACGTGGATGTGGGGCCCATTTAATATATATTACTATATATACTATACTTGCTGGTGAGTACTCCAGCCATCCACACCATAGGTGGGTCCACACGTGTGGGACCCACCATTTATAGTGGTATGATATCACTTATTATCATAAATTTTTAAGTGCATGTGTTATGTACTCACATATATACTCCTCCTTTTCTTTTTCTTTTTCTTTTCTTAAAGTGTGCAGGGTCTGACGAGATAGGTGGACTGTCTGACTATAATGTCCATAGATGGACGGTTTGATTTTTGGTGCGGCCCACCAGCTAAAGTTGGAACGGATGGATGGTCTTGGATATAATCCACGTATTCCCTATCTCATGCATCTGGTGTACTTGATATCTTACAATTTGCATGCATGTCCAGATGCATGTACATGTATTTAAATATATGCATATATATGTATATTATATATATACATATATTATTTTATTTTATTTTTATTTTTCTCTTCTTCTATGTGGCAACGTCCGGCACTGGACGATTTGGATCGTCCATTGATGGACGGTTTGGATATTGGATGACAGCACCCTGGCGTGGTGCATGCATACACGGATACATATTGTATATTTTATTTTACTTATTATTTTATTTTATTTTATTTTATTTTTTTCTGAAAAAAAAGAAAACATCCAGGTACTTACGTCCACTAATGGACAGCCCAGATGGAACGCCTCACCAAGGTGGGTCCACTTATGGGGCCTACCAACTGTGGTGGGGTGGGGTCCACCTGCTGACACTATGTGCGGCCCGCCTGCATTTGTGCAGGGCCTAAAATGAGGGCAGCCCATCTGTTTTGGGTGAGGCCCACCTGCATTTGGCAAGGCCCAATTGTATTTGGTGTACAGCACCCTTCCTAACGTGAAAACGGTCCTTGCTTCAGCCGTTTTGGAGACCATTCCCGGCTCTGATTTCTAGCTCAACCGTGTCACTTTTCCGGGCTGTTTTTCAACTCATACCAGCGCCCAAACAGAGGTCCGGTGGCTGCCACTTTCTCCATTAAAGAGCGGCCCGAAACAGGGGCATTTTTAGCCGAGTTTCTGGACTGATATCAGTCAGCTCCCTGGGACTCGTTGCAGCTCAAACAGAGTCGTTTGTGAGCTGGTTCTGGATGGAGTTTCAACCCCTAGCTAGGGCCATCTGCATGACGTTATTTGACCTTAAGCAGGGCCTGAAACTCAGGCCACGTTTGGTCCTAACACAGTGCCTGCATGCATGCTATTTTGAGCTTTAAAACAGAGCCTGTTTTGGCTCTATGTATGGTTCCTGCTATGGGTGTTCTTCAGCTCCAAACAGGGCTCTGTTTGGTGGTTTGTTTGAGGTGCAGGAGGGGCATGGTGGAGCTTTAGTCTCAGACCATTTTAGAGTTCCTAGAGAAAGAAGTTTTACCTGGTGCAGTTGGGTCCGACTCGGCCTTGGTTTGTCACGCTCACACCCACCAGTCTCACCTACTTCTTCTCCTTCTTTTCTTCCTTTCTCAAATGGTGCTGCTGTGTACACTCACTGACTCGGCTCTCTCCGTTCTTCACGGACTGAGTTGGGGCAGTGAGCGTCTGACTCACCGAAAACGCCCTTTCTTCCCTCTGTTTTTCTTCTTCACTTCTCTCCCTGCTTCCTCCCTTACGTTTCTTTCTGTGTGAGGTTTGAGAGGGCTGGGCCTCTCCTTATATAGGCTGATAGAGAGGAGGCTTGGTGGTGGGTCTTTAATGCAGCCAGGAGACAGCGGCTGTGTCGCTGCCCTCCTCAACCTAGAAAAGGAAACCGTCAGATGGCCTTGTCTAGCCATTTCAGGCCATGAGGGGACCTTAGCAGCTCGCGTGCAAGCGACCAGGCGGCTGAAATCCGTGGGTAACGGCATGATAGCGTGCATCTCAAGTCTCGCATTGAATGTTAGCCACGCTTGAAGGGCTTGGACGGTTGGAACTGATCTTCACGGTTTCATTGCATGGGTCTAAGATCTTATATCATTTTGTTTAGTGGACCCACGTGATTAAAATGGACGGTTTGGATCGTCCAGAAAGTGGCTATGGTGGCCCACTTTGGGGCTCAAAATCTTCCAGATTCAAAATTCTAATGGCGGGAGGGACATCTCTCGTTTTTGGCTTGGTCAAAGGCCATTTGACCGAGCTGCTTTGTTCGGTGCACATCCTGCACAATAGCCCAAGGTGCACATGCACCTTGTGTGGGGTTTATTGTGATGTTTGTGATAAATCTACACCGATCATTCATTTAGGGGTCCCCTATATAGGGCCCTTGGTCCTGTTTGGGGCATAGGTTAGGCCCAGGTGGGCCATGTTATGCCATTCAGAGCCTCACTTTGCCCATAGGTTGTGATCCAATGGTCAGATGGGCACGAGGTTTTGTTTTAACGGTGGAACAGGGTTTCAAGGGGGTTCCAAGTGCCTGGTTAGCCGTGGTAATTTATTCTAAGGTGGTTAGTGGATTCATGGTGACAATGTAATTTGATTAATTGTGTTCATAGCGTGTTTGAATCTAAGGAATTGTTGAGTTTTACCTTCCGGCTGGTGTTGGGTTCGACTTGGCTCCTTCAAATCGTGGTGGTTGGCTTTACTGTTGAACGAGAGTCTCGACCTACACATGCAGAGTTTTAATTGTCTTTTAATTTCAATAACCGGGTTATCAGGGGTAACACCCGAGTACCAGAGGTACGGGGTGTTACATTCTACCCCCCTAAAAAAAATTTCGTCCTCGAAATTACCTGCGGTGTGTCACTGAATAAGTGGGGATATTTTTCTCTAACTTCAGCCTCTCGCTCCCACGTCGCCTCTTCTTTTCCATGGTGTGACCATAGAACCTTGACTAATGGTATCATTTTCGTCCGTAGGATCTGCTCTTTGTGGTCCAAGATACGGATGGGTTCCTCTGTATAAGAAGTGTCGTTGGCAAGTTCAATTTGCTCCCAGCTAACAATGTGTGATTCGTCTGGCGTGTACTTCTTTAACATAGATACGTGAAAAACATTGTGGATGCTAGTCAGTGCAGTCGGTAGAGCAAGGCGATATGCTACGGCTCCCACACGATCCAGGATCTCGAAAGGCCCGATGAAGCGAGGTGCAAGCTTCCCTTTTTGTCCGAACCTCATCAAACCCTTCATAGGGGAGACCTTCAAAAATACGTGATCACCTACCGCAAACTCCAAATCGCGTCGTCGATTGTCTGCATAACTTTTTTGTCTGCTCTGAGCGGTACGCAAACGCTTCCGAATGACATCGATTACTTGGGTGGTAATCTGGACGAGCTCAGGTCCTAACAAACTCCGCTCTCCTATTTCAGCCCAACACTGCGGGGCTCGACAGGGGCGACTATATAGAGCTTCGTATGGTGCCATGCCTATACTGGACTGGAAGCTGTTATTATAAGCAAACTCAGTGAGGGCCAAATGGTCGTCCCAGTTTCCCTTGAAGTCGAGGGCACAAGCTCTTAACATATCCTCCAGGACCTGATTTACTCTTTCTGTCTGTCCATCTGTCTGGGGGTGAAATGTCGTGCTGAACTTAAGCTCCATGCCGAGTTCCTCTTGCAACCTTCTCCAAAAGGTGGATGTAAAGCGGGAGTCACGATCTGATATGATCTCCCGAGGAACTCCATAAGATCGAACGACTTCGCGAACATAGAGTCTTGTAAGATTGTCAGTTGAATCTGTCGTTCAAATAGACAAGAATCGAGCAGACTTTGTTAGCCTACCACAATGACCCAGATTGAGTCATGTTTTCTCTGAGTCCTTGAAAGTCCAACGATGAAGTCCATAGAGATGCTGTCCCACTTTCACTCAGCTATGGGTAGGGGCTGAAGAAGGCCTGCGGGTTTGCGGTGCTAGGCCTTTATCTTCTGGCACACCATACATCTTGCTACGAAACTGGCTATGTCTCTTTTTATGTTACTCCACCAGTATTGCCTCTTTATATTGTTGTACATCTTCGTACTCCCTGGATGTATGGCCATTCTGGAGTGGTGTGCCTCTTTCATTACTTCCTTTCTTAATTCTGCATCGTTGGGTACGCATATCCGCCCTTGATACCGAAGGCCACCATCGCTACCAACCCTCCAGCCCGATACTCTTCGCTCTTGCATCTTTCTTTCATCTTGACGAGCCATTCATCCTGGTCCTGGGCAGAGATCACATGTCGGACCAAGGTCGGCTCTGCAGTTAACAAAGCTACATACGCATTGGGTTCATCGAGGGTAAGCTGGATGTCGAAATCCTGTACGAACTCCATCATCTCCCACTCCTTGATCATTAGAGTGGCCACCAGCTCATGTTTCTTCTTCCGACTCAGTGCATCAGCTACAGAATTAGCTTTACTAGGGTGGTACGAGATATCAAAGTGGAAGTCTTTGAGTGTCTCCATCCACCGGCGCTGGCGCATATTCAAATCTTTCTGTGTAAATATATATTTCAGGCTCTTGTGGTCGCAGAACAGTTGAAAATCCTCACCGTATAGGTAGTGCCTCCATATTTTTAAGGCAAAGACTACCGCTGCCAACTCCAAGTCGTGAGTCGGGTAGTTCTCTTCGTGCTTCTTCAGTTGGCGGGAGGCATAAGCAATCACTTTGTCATTCTGCATCAAAACATAGCCAAGGCCCATCTTCGAGGCGTCGCTATACACCACAAACTGTTCTCCTTCTTGTGGAAGGGTGAGTACTGGTGCAGACGTCAACCTCATTTTCAGCTCCTAGAAGGCTGCCTCCGTGTTCTCGTCCCATGTGAATCGAGTGTTCTTCTTCGTTAGTTGGGTGAGTGGTCGCGCGATCCTAGAGAACTCCTTGATGAAACGCCTGTAATACCCTATCATGCCGAAAAAGCTTCGAACTTCGGTCACTGTGGTGGGCTGGTCCCATTTGGATACTGCTTCGTCGACTTTAGAGGGATCGACTGCGATGCCTTCTTCCTTCACTACGTGCCCTAGGAATTTCACTTCCATTTTCCAGAACTCGCACTTTGATAGCTTAGCATACAGCTGATTTTCCTTCAGCGCAGGACCATGTGCAAGTGTTTCTCGTGTTCCTCTTGGCTTTTGGAGTAAACCAAGATGTCGTCGATGAACACGATCACAAACCGGTCTAGGTATGACATGAAGACTCGGTTCATGAGGTCCATGAATACCGCTGGAGCATTTGTAAGTCCAAAGGACATTACTAGGAATTCGTAGTGCCCATAACGAGTCCTGAATGCAGTTTTAGGGATATCCTCATCCCTGATTCTTAACTGGTGATATCCTGATCGCAGATCAATCTTTGAGAAATATCTGGCACCCTTAAGCTGATTGAACAAGTCGTCGATACGCGGGAGAGGATATCTATTCTTTATCGTCACTTCATTCAACCGCCGGTAATCTATGCAGAGGCGCATCGATCCGTCCTTCTTTTTCACGAAGAGGACTGGTGCTCCCTAAGGAGAAATGCTGGGGCGAATGAAACCTTGGGTCAGCAACTCATCTATCTGCTTCCTAAGCTCTTCCAATTCACAAGGGGCCATTCAAAACGGGGGTAATGATATGGGGGCAGTTCCTGGTTTGAGGTCGATGAAGAAATCTACTACTCGCCTTGGGGGTAGACCTGGTATCTCTTGAAATACTTTAGGGAATTCCCGCACCACTGGGATTTGGCTCACAGCGGATTCAACTGATTCTGATTCTTCAAGGGCTTGTAATCTTTCCAGCGTACCGTGCTTACTTTTTCCTTTTACGATGAAGGAGGCCTGTCCAGGGACAGTTATGGTGACCGTTTTGTTGCGGCAGTCCATTACTGCTTGGGCTCGAGAAAGCCAATTCATCCCGAGGATGATGTCGAATTGTTTCATAGGCATGAGGATTAGGTCCACAGCCACTTCATGGTATGCGAGAGTTAGGGGACAATCTTTACATATCTTATCTGTTTCGAGGAATTTACCCATGGGGGATGCTACGACTAAGGGAGCATGTATGCGAGTTATGTTCAGCCCTAGTCTATTTGCAATAGTAGAATCCATGAAAGATAAGGTTGCACCGGAATCAAATAAGAGAAAGACAGGGGTACCATGTATGTGAGCGGTACCGTGAATGGTCTGATGGAGGTCTTCCTCGGTGTCTGCCGTGGCTACAGTGAATACTCGAGCAGGGGCCCTCTGGTGGACTGGAGGTCCCATTCTCTGCATCTGCGGCCTTAGTGCTGCCTTGGTAGCTACGGATCCTGGATGCGGGTGACTTGCTGGTGGAGCGATGCCTTCGTCTCTCATCTTTTTGAAACAACTTCGTGCAGAGTGCCCGATCTTGTGGCAGTACTCACAGCCTCTTATGGTAGGCATGGGTGGTGCACCTGCGGGTATGACCCTGGCCCTCCTTTCCGATGCAGATGGGGCCGGAGGCGCTTGTCTGGGCCTGACTGGGGCTTCCCTAGCTGAGGAACGGGTCCTTAGGGTGCGTTCAAAATCCTTTTCGACTCTCATAGCCTTATCCACCAGCTCGGCGAAGTCTTCGAAGTCCCAAGCACACAGTCGCGACTGGATTCCCTGTCGAAGCCCCTCCTTGAATTTCTGTAATTTGTACTCAGCATCTTCCAGGGCTTTCGACACATATCGAGAAAGTTCATCGAACCGGGCCTCATATTGGGCGACGGTCAGATTGCCCTGCTCCAGCTTTAAGAACTGAGCTATCTTCTCATTCCTACATGACCGGGGGAAGTATTTTTCAAGAAACTTCGTCTTAAACCCAGCCCATGTCCATGCATATGTGGGCGGGACGCTCCGTTGTAAGCCCTGCCACCAGTTCTCCGCCTCGCCTTCCAACAAGTACGTGGCCAAGTTTACCATTTGGGGGTCGGTGCACTCCAGGGGCCTCATAATCTTGTAAATCCTTGCTAGCCAACGTTCTGCTTGTACGGGATCCGGCGCTCCTTTAAACATTGGAGGTCGGAGCTTTAAGAACCTTTCAAAGATGTCCGCACCTTGACTATATCTTTCTCAGGATGTTTCCCTGCGATCTCTGTTCCCTAAAGATTCCATCATGAGGGCATGCATGTCTCGTTGCTGGCGCATGAATACATCTTGTTGCTGTTGCATAGCTGCAGCCATTTGCTCAACGGCCGCAAATGCTGCAGCCCCAATCTGATCTCTTGTGGATGCTCCAGCGGTCGGCGTCCCTTGTGCGAAGTATTGGGATGGCAGCCCGGTGGTGAAGTCCCATGGGGAAGGAGAATCCCCCACCGTTTCTGACGCGTTGTCTGTATTTGCGATGCTCGGTGGAAGGCCTGGGGTATACTCCGGACTGCAGTCTCTTTGGCGCTCACTTGAGGGGATAGGGTGGATATCTACCGTGTCAGTACGGTGTGATCACAGCACTGGCGGCATGATTCCCTGAGAAGTCAAAATTCGTGGTTTAATTGTTTGGGGAATATCCTTAATCTTCCGCGAAATAATGTCAAGTCAGTTATCTCATTACTTGACTGGGGGATGTTCCTGGTTGAATTTTCTGAGGGGAGGCTAAGATTTCTGTTTCTAGGTTCACACGACTGTCTTGATGTTTCTCAAGGGGTCCTATATGTTTTGTTTTCTACATTTGTTCACCCTAGCTATTTTCTAAGGGAAATCTCTATGTTTGTCCTAGGTTATTTTCCTAAGGGTTTTGTATACTTAGATCCCACAGCCAGGCTATCTCAGACTCTGCTCTGATACCAACTTTGTAACGCCCCGATTTCTAAAACCCGAGTACGAGACTCGTTTTCAAAAATCTGGGAGTTAATGAATCAGAGAAACAGCGGAATGTAAACTCAGAGTGCGATAGCTAAAAGAAGCATGCATATTCATGAGAGCTCAAAATTTGACCCGCTCAGCTGGGGGTCTTAGTTACAAAAATCCATAAGTCCAAAATACCAAACTACTAAAATATAAAGTATCAACTACTGATTAACACCAAAATACGCCGCTGCATCCTGATGCGGCTCGTCCTCGCAATATTCCTCCTCTGGCCCCATGGTGGCATCATCAAGGCTGACATCGACACCTTCTATGTTCGTCCCTGCATGTTCTATACGGTTGGATAGTTGATTGTTGAGGGTCGAATATTGCATATCAGACCCCGATTACTGCCTGATTTTACGTATACGATAATGCCTAATATTATAATTTAATCGTGTTTTTGTTGCAGGATGTAATAAGGAGCTTTGATTGAAAAAGAGTATTAAAAGCATGGATTTAATGCTCCGAAGTCACCAGAGCAAGGAATGGACTCCAAGGGACCGAGATCGATGGATATACACGCCAGAGATTCGAGAAAATTGAGAAACTGAAGCTTAAGTGGCCTGAAAGTTAGTCAGAATGCAAGATCACAGGGTTTCCACCATCCACTCGGCTCGAAACTTCATACATGGCCCGAGGACCATAAATTAAACGTACACGTCAAATTTCAGCCATTAGATCCTTGTGGAAGTGGCCCAACAGAGAGATCAGAAGATAATAACCATTAAGAAAGCATCTTGGACATCCTTGGGAGATCTGGACCCAAACTGAACTGATGGAAAGAGCACGAAAAATGGTGGATATTTGTCAAATTTCACTTCTTTTAGATGGTGCAATCAGGAGATACTGACGGCAGAAGATATAACAAAACAGAATGGCAAATCTGTAAATAGATGTGCCATGCATGGCTTACGTGAAGCCCATTGTTTTTTTAACGGTGAATGTTGTCCATACATTGGTTAAGCGTGTGGCCCACCCTGAAGTCAGATCTACTTTAAACTGGAAGCCATGGGCTAACACTATGTACAGGAGCTGATGGAGGGAGTGGATCTCCAAGAATGTCATCATAAGTGGGCCCCACCAATTTTTTGTACAAAACATGCAAATAGTGAAAAAATGTCCAGTGACGTACGTGCTTGTGATTGGGTTTTGACAGTGAGCCCCATCCATCATCCTTTTTCATGATCTGGACCGTTCAATGTGTCCTAGAGGGGTGGCTTGACCCTCTCCTAGGTGGAGGAATTATAGAAGATAGCATAAAGCGGATTTCAACCATTCAAACGGAGGACGGACAGTAAAATAGAAAATCAAGTGGGCCACGTCAGAAGAAATTCAAAACTATCCATCTCCGAACGGTTTTTCGAGGAGAAACTGATGTACGGGGTGGATTTCTCTGGAAAGTCCGACCATGGGCCCCACCAAATTATCAGTGCAAGGAGTTGGCGCAGATTGCTGCGTCCATGAAAACCGGACGTTCCGGATCGTCCTGGCCCACTGGCGATGATCAGATGTCTGATCTTAACCGCCCATCATACAGAGGGGCTCGCTTTAGCCAAGCCCGTGTTGTCTTTATGCACTCATACATGCGCAGGTGTTGGTTTCAATAATCACAAACGGACTGTCTTACAACTGTTGCAGTTGATCTCTTTCATGGGTCACGCTGAATCTGATCCAAAACTGACCATCTCCGGTAAATTTTTCGAGGAGAATCTGGTGAACGGAGTGGATCTCTTATTTGAATTCAAGAATGGGCCCCACCGGAACTTCAGCGTAAGAATTCTATTCCTATCATGAATCGGACTGCGAAGAAAGGACGGTTCCAACTCAGCAGCGTGCGTGAGGAGTTTTGGCTCTCTCCGAACGAACGTCCTATTGGCTTATAAAAGAAAGAAAAAGAGAAAAGAAAAGGGGGACCGTGGGGGAAAGAAAAGCTTGGCGTGGGCAGCCGTGGAGGCAGGGAACGTGAGCAAAAAGAGGAGGCTTTGGGCTGGACGTTGAGCACAGTTTGGAGCTGGACGTGGAGCAGGGAAAGAGATAGAAAGGAAAAGGTTTTTTTTCTTTATTTTTGTTTAAAGGTAGCCACATCATGACGGGCTAATCCTCTTAGCTAGGGCTAAGAGGTGAAGCTTGTATTGAGATGGGAGACTCGATTTGTTGATTTAATTATTTAATTGTGAATTAAACTTGATTATGGTTTAATTATTAAGGGATGTTTATAGTTTTTAATGGTTTATTGTGACTGAAATTACAATGGGTCTGAGATAGCTTTGAGCATGTTCCTTTCTTTTTATGTTTATGACGTCAGGAAGCCCTGTTGTTCACCATCGTCTCATAGGCATGGTCGGATGACAGTACCCTTCCTAACTTTCATGCACTATTGATTGGTTGGTAATTAGTTTAATCCTGTTGTTTGCTTTGTCTCCTGGGCATGGTTAGATGATGGAATCCATTCTAATTCATATACCTTCATCTCTTGAAAACCAGATCAAGTAAGTTCAGTTTAAATTCAATAATTCTTGATGCAGGCATAAGATCTCCCTGATCTCTACAAGTGGATCCTCTGAATCCCTAGTTTCCTTCCTCTAAATTCCTTAAGTTTTCGATAATTATTCCACCATTATTCATTAAATTCTATTTGATTGAGATTACATCTTTTGCTAGTTCTAGATCTAGTTAGTTCCAGATCACGTACAAGTTTCAGTCCCTGTGGATTCGACCTCGGTCTTACCGAGTTTATTACTACATCACAACCCTATACTTGGAGAGTGAACATTGATGGATGAGTGGCCAACTCAGTGTGAATTCCCCTCAAGATTACACATCTCCACCTTAGTAAACATAGTTAAAAGGAAAAACAGGCAATAATCCAAAACAGGCAATATGCAGTCTTATTACATGCATGAATGCATGGATGCACATCGGCTGGGGATGCACATCCAGCCGGACTTGGGCTTGTCACCCATGCAAATCATCGACATAGGAAAATCATCCAGTCGGACAGGGGTCGATAGTCGATGGTCTGGGAGCTAGCGAAACGATACCCCAACAACTCTAGGGCACATGCTACAGCATCCAGAATTAGCCATCCGTCATCGCCAATATGCTATGAATGCATGATTAGCCAGCCGTTATTAATCCAATTGCAATCAGCCCTCAATGGTCACTACGGGGGGCTCAACACCCAGCGTAGACCGACAGCTCGAGCATAGTATCCCATTACCACCATCCCCGGCTCATGAGGTCCTCCACCTTGGGATGTTCTAATAGGGTACCTTGATCAAATGACACCGGTTCAAGGTTCCTATTTCCACACATTTGTCTAATTGCATCCCAAGTGTGGCTTGCATACAAGCGGTTATGTACAGAGGCAAATCATATTATCATGTGACAATACATGGCATGTAAAGAAGCATCAAGAGTTTAACAACTCATGGAGATAAATTACCAAGTCATGTGAATAGTGGTCAAGGGTTAACTAGCATGTGAGCCTTTCATATAGTGGAAACAAGTATCACAATAATGATAATCTAGTGCAAACTAGGTTTAGCTAATTAAGAAATGGAAAGCTCAAGGGGAAAGTCATCACCTATATGATAGTGTTCTCGAACTTGGCCTGAGTCTTTTTGAGGTCCGGGGTCACTCAAAGATTCTCCTAAAAAATTATAGCTTGCATTTGTCAGGAATTTCTATGGCTTTGTACTAAAGTTCAAAGGAATGTAACACAAGGCCCTTTAGGCTTGTGTTAGGCATGCCATGTATTTCAACAAGGTTATCTAACAGGATTCCAGCTCATCCTTACCAGGGGTTGGATTGGTCCTCCCAAATGGACCCCATATGTACCTGGTGGGTCCCATGGTTGGGTTCAGGTGAGGGTTGGTTTACACGAAGAGAGGTTTCCATGTGTGTCACTGTGCTCTATCACCCTTTTGGGGCACAAGGCTTACTAATGATGATTAGCGTTGTCACATGTAAACCAGTGTTGTTTGAATGTTGTTTATGTGAATTGGCACTGCCTAATGGCAGTGCAGGTAGTTCAGTGCTGCTCAAATGCAGTTAGGCACTGTTCTAAACATTGTCCAGCACCTATTGGATGGTGTGGATGAAGGGCACATGGGTTAATGGTAGGCCTAACCGTCATATGAGTAGTGTGAATACTTACATTAGGCTGGGATATACAGTACAACCGGTGTAGATGAAGCACTCTAACATGGTGGGACCTACTGTGTTGATGGATGGCCTGGATGAATCATATGTATCACGGTGAGGTCCCTTCGTGGTCCACCGCTGTATGGACGAGCTCATCGAATGGACAGACGGCTGGGATGGAGCACGCCCACCACTAATGCTTTCCCACGTGATGTGGCACGCATATATATTATGTGTTTATGTAAGCACATTTATACCTGGCGGATCCCACGTGCATGTGGGACCCATATGGCATTTTATTATATTAACTTGTACTGGAGGGTATTCCAGCCGTTCATGCAACAGGTGGGTCCCACGTGGATGTGGGGCCCATTTAATATATATTACTATATATACTATACTTGTTGGTGAGTACTCCAGCCATCCACACCACAGGTGGGTCCACACGTGTGGGACCCACCATTTATAGTGGTATGATATCACTTAATATCATAAATTTTTAAGTGCATGTGTTATGTACTCACATATATACTCCTTTTCTTTTTCCTTTTCTTTTCTTAAAGTGTGCAGGGTCTAACGAGATAGGTGGACTGTCTGACTATAATGTCCATAGATGGATGGTTTGATTTTTGGTGCGGCCCACCAGCTAAAGTTGGAACGGATGGATGGTCTTGGATATAATCCACGTATTCCCTATCTCATGCATCTGGTGTACTTGATATCTTACAATTTGCATGCATGTCCAGATGCGTGTACATGTATTTAAATATATGCATATATATGTATATTATATATATATATATATATATATATATATATATATATATTATATTATTTATTTATTTATTTATTTTTCTCTTCTTCTATGTGGCAACGTCCAGCACTGGACGATCTGGATCGTCCATTGATGGACGGTTTGGATATTGGATGACAGCACCCTGGCGTGGTGCATGCATACACGGATACATATTGTATATTTTATTTTACTTATTATTTTATTTTATTTTATTTTATTTTTTTCTGAAAAAAAAAAGAAAACATCTAGGTACTTACGTCCACTAATGGACAGCCCAGATGGAACGCCTCACCAAGGTGGGTCCACTTATGGGGCCTACCAACTGTGGTGGGGTGGGGTCCACCTGCTGACACTATGTGCGGCCCGCCTGCATTTGTGCAGGGCCTAAAATGAGGGCAGCCCATCTGTTTTGGGTGAGGCCCACCTGCATTTGGCAAGGCCCAATTGTATTTGGTGTACAACACCCTTCCTAACGTGAAAACGGTCCTTGCTTCAGCCGTTTTGGAGACCATTCCCGGCTCTGATTTCTAGCTCAACCGTGTCACTTTTCCGGGCTGTTTTTCAACTCATACCAGCGCCCAAACAGAGGTCCGGTGGCTGCCACTTTCTCCATTAAAGAGCGGCCCGAAACAGGGGCATTTTTAGCCGAGTTTCTGGATTGATATTAGTCAGCTCCCTGGGACTCGTTGCAGCTCAAACAGAGTCGTTTGTGAGCTGGTTCTGGATGGAGTTTCAACCCCTAGCTAGGGCCATCTGCATGATGTTATTTGACCTTAAGCAGGGCCTGATACTCAGGCCACGTTTGGTCCTAACACAGTGCCTGCATGCATGCTATTTTGAGCTTTAAAACAGAGCCTGTTTTGGCTCTATGTATGGTTCCTGCTATGGGTGTTCTTCAGCTCCGAACAGGGCTCTGTTTGGTGGTTTGTTTGAGGTGCAGGAGGGGCATGGTGGAGCTTTAGTCTCAGACCATTTTAGAGTTCCTAGAGAAAGAAGTTTTACCTGGTGCAGTTGGGTCCGACCCGGCCTTGGTTTGTCACGCTCACACCCACCAATCTCACCTACTTCTTCTCCTTCTTTTCTTCCTTTCTCAAATGGTGCTGCTGTGTACACTCACTGACTCGGCTCGGTCCGTTCTTCACGGACTGAGTTGGGGCAGTGAGCGTCTGACTCACCGAAAACGCCCTTTCTTCCCTCTGTTTTTCTTCTTCACTTCTCTCCCTGCTTCCTCCCTTACGTTTCTTTCTGTGTGAGGTTTGAGAGGGCTGGGCCTCTCCTTATATAGGCTGATAGAGAGGAGGCTTGGTGGTGGGTCTTTAATGCAGCCAGGAGACAGCGGCTGTGTCGCCGCCCTCCTCAACCTAGAAAAGGAAACCGTCAGATGGCCTTGTCTAGCCATTTCAGGCCATGAGGGGACCTTAGCAGCTCGCGTGCAAGCGACCAGGCGGATAAAATCCGTGGGTAACGGCATGCTAGCGTGCATCTCAAGTCTCGCATTGAATGTTAGCCACGCTTGAAGGGCTTGGACGGTTGGAACTGATCTTCACGGTTTCATTGCATGGGTCTAAGATCTTATATCATTTTGTTTAGTGGACCCACGTGATTAAAATGGACGGTTTGGATCGTCCAGAAAGTGGCTATGGTGGCCCACTTTGGGGCTCAAAATCTTCCAGATTCAAAATTCTAATGGCGGGAGGGACATCTCTCGTTTTTGGCTTGGTCAAAGGCCATTTGACCGAGCTGCTTTGTTCGGTGCACATCCTGCACAATAGCCCAAGGTGCACATGCACCTTGTGTGGGGTTTATTGTGATGTTTGTGATAAATCTATACCGATCATTCATTTAGGGGTCCCCTATATAGGGCCCCTGGTCCTGTTTGGGGCACAGGTTAGGCCCAGGTGGGCCATGTTATGCCATTCAGAGCCTCACTTTGCCTATAGGTTGTGATCCAATGGTCAGATGGGAACGAGGTTTTGTTTTAACGGTGGAACAGGGTTTCAAGGGAGTTCCAAGTGCCTGGTTGGCCGTAGTAATTTATTCTAAGGTGGTTAGTGGATTCATGGTGACAATGTAATTTGATTAATTTGTGTTCATAGCGTGTTTGAATTTAAGGAATTGTTGAGTTTTACCTTCCGGCTGGTGTTGGGTTCGACTTGGCTCCTTCAAATCGTGGTGGTTAGCTTTACTGTTGAACGAGAGTCTCGACCTACACATGCAGAGTTTTAATTGTCTTTTAATTTCAATAACCGGGTTATCAGGGGTAACACCCGAGTACCAGAGGTACGGGGTGTTATACCAAAACTCGCACTATGTGCACAACCTATTACTTGGCGATGAAATAAACTAAAATAAAAACCAAACAGAGAAATCTAAAGGGTTCATAATGTTCTAAATAATAACAATAAGCAAAACCTAAAATATGAAATCAATCCGATGAGTGGGCCACGATCATGAGATCCCATGATGGGCTTTTCTTGATTATCGGGCCTAATCTTTTGAACCAAACTTCGTCTTCTAGGTAGGAAGCCCTCCCTGGACGTCATCATCGAGACAGATCGATGGTGGGGCCCTCCTACTCCGTGCGTACGTGCGTAGGTGAGGCGGCGTGCGTGTGCGTATGCGCGAGATGTCCTCATCAATTCTCCTCGGCTGCGAAGATTTCGTCACTGGCGAAATAAACTCCTAAACCACTCCAGGATGTCAAGATTAAGTCTCTAGAGCTCCTCCGCAGTGAGCACGTGCTGTCTGAAGCTGGGAGTGACTTCCACTTGACCAGGTACTTCTAAAACTTGCCGTCCAACGTAAAAACTATCTGATGGTCCAGGATATCCTCTATTTCCTCTCTGGGTGTGTGAAGGTTAGGTATAGGAATGAGTGACTGAGAAGAAATGTCGGAAAGAATAGGTATGGAAGGTAGAGGCTGAGAAAATGGGTTGGGACAGGTAGGTATGAGAGGTAGAGGCTGGGAAAATGGGTCGGGATGGGTAGGTATGGGACATAGAGGCTGAGAAAATGAGTCGGGAAGGGTAGGTATAGAACGTAGAAGCTGAGAAGATGGGTCAGGACAGGTAGGTATGTGAGGTATTGGCTGAAAAAATGGGTCAGAACGGATAGCTATATGAGGTAGAGGTTGAAAAAATGGGTCGGGAGGGGTAGATATAGGACGTAGTAACTGAGAAGATGGGTCGGGATGGATAGGTATGGGAGGTAGAGGGTAGGAAAATGGGTCGGGAGGGGTAAATATGGGACGTAATAACTGGGAAGATGGGTCGGGACGGATAGGTATGGGAGGTAGTGGCTGGGAAAATGGGTCGGAAGGGGGCCATGGATCAATGGAAGGTCTGATGAATCAAGATGGTTAGGCGAAAGGATAGACAATGCATCAATGACCCCTTGAAATGCGACTAGATCCTCCACATTGAATGTGGAACTAATTCCCATGGAAGGTGGAAGATCTACCTCATATACATTGAGACCGTTTCGTTTTATAATTTTGAAGGATCCAGTGCTACGCGCGTGTAACTTACGAATGACCCTCGGAGGGTATCGCTCGGGGCTGATGCGGACCATCACGGAGTCCCTTACATTGAATTCTTTGAAACATTTATGTTGGTCTGTAGAAAATTTGTAATGTTTATTACTAGTAGTGATCTTCTGCCCGATTTCTTGATGCCATGAATGAATGTGATGCACAAAAGACTCTACAGGCTCTGACAGCCTGTAGGACAGTGACATACGGACAAGATCAATAGGTTTCTCAAGTTTATAACTAGTAACGACTTCATAAGGACTGAAACCTGTAGACCTATCGACGGAACTATTAAACGCAACTTCGGCTGTAGGTATTACGGTGTCCCATGTTCTGGTGTACTCTATATCCCTCCTAGGGGGAGACTCATCCGGTAGATCATCAGGAAAGACATCACGAAACTCATCTACTACCGGAATGGCCTCAGTGGGTAACTCTATACTAGCCTCTGGGGCACTCTCTCTAGCCAAAAGGCCGAACGTGTTGTGCCACTCAAAATAGTGGTCTTGATGCCCCTGTTGGGGTGGGTGCACGGGTGCCTGCCCATGACCGATTCCTTAGCCACCTCCATTCATTGGTCTATCCTCCTGGCCACCTGCCTAAGATTGGATATCTACTCCAATGTTGGGATTTGTCCTGGCGGAGGCCTTTAGTTGGGTAATGCGCGCATCAAATTGATCAAAGCGTTGGTCTATATATTGTTCATAGCACTTACCCAAATACTCGATTTGCTGGGACAACTTGTTCATTGACTTTAGCAGTTGCTCCATGTTTAGTGTAGGGTGCAAGCCATAACCATGACCCGTACGTGTGGGCATACACTAATTAACTCAACCTAAAGACTTTCTATGACGACTATATGCGTCTAAAACTAAATGACCCTACGAGACTCTATATGAAGGAGACTACACACCGTTACGAAAATTCAACTATATATATCAGGGACTACGATTTTCTAGCAGCTATATATGATGGACTGGATGTATGAATGACTTAAACAAACTAAACCCTAAATATGTGGTGAATTTCCCTACAAGAATCCTAGGCTTTGATACCAAATTTGATGCTGGACATGAAAATTAATATATGATATGCGAGATTTCAGGCTTAAGATCACGTTAGTTCAGAAACAATTACACAAATTTCATATCCCACATGAAAGTCCAAACATTCAATGAAGGAGAATCTATGCGGGTCTAGGCCTACACATGATAAGGCTGGATCAATAAAAATTATGAACCAAACAATACTCAAAGATAAGAAATAATCATCCATGCATGCATAGTAATCAGTCTCCAATCCAAGAGATTCAGAAATTCCAATTCGGGAAACCCTAGGGTAAGAAAATTGGTAAATAAGGAAAACGTAATCTAAGGCCAAGATTCATGAAAAACAGTTATGAGAGGATAAAAGAAGATAAAAACCTGAGCCAAAAGATGATCCTGCGTGTGGACAGCAATAATGGTCAGACGAACGTGCGTGTGATCCCAGCCGCACGTGTGTGGGGCCCACTATTCAGAAAAAGGCCACCTTGGCCTTGGTCGGCCAGGGATGGTCTTTAAAGCTCCCAAATCTTAGCCCGATCCGATGTACGGTTTGTGCGTGGTGCTCCGCTGAAATTTCAGCTCGCCTGCGGGCCGAAATCTGAAAACCTACTGTAATAAAGAAATCTGATGCAACAAAAAGACGAATTCGAAGTACGGATGGTGGGGGAAGATGAAAAAAAACATGATAGATGATGGGGGTGAATCGAGATTGATGTGGCTTCGCACCACGGTAGTTAGCCATTCGAAAGGGGAGGGCTTCACACCTACTTTTGAATTCTTCCACAACTCACGAAGAAAGCAGAAAAATAAAGTAAGAATTTTTTTATTAACTTTAATGAATCAAAAGAACTATAAGGGGTGTTTATTTCTAGAGAAAATCCTATATTTCAAAACTCGCACCATGTGCGCAACCTATCACTTGGCGATGAAATAAATTAAAATAAAAACCAAACAGAGAAATCTAAAACGTTCACAATATTCTAAATAATAACAATAAATAAAACATAAAATATGAAATCAATCCGACGAGTAGGCCACGATCATGAGATCCCATGATGGGCTTTTCTTGATTATCGGGCCCAATATTTTGAACCAAACTTCGTTTTTTAGGTAGAAGGCCCTCCCTGGACGTCGTCATCGAGACAAATCGATGGTGAGGCCCTCCTACTCCATATATACGTGCGTAGGTGAGGTGGCGTACGTGCGCGTATGCACGAGATGTCCCATCAAGTGGCATCCAAAAGAATACACCAACAGCCTGTCTTGCATGGTTTTTCTGGCCACAGATTTAAATGGAAAGTGTATAAAATGATTGTAACCGTTCATGCAAAAGCCACGTAAGCGTAAGACGTAACGCTGAGGCTTTTCACAGTATACATGGGTTTTCGATTTGACAAGTGAGACCAATGAGTAGTAATCCAGACCATTGATCTGTTTTGTCCCACCTTGGATGGACCATTCCATTAAAATCTCACAAATAAAAGATCCTAGCCGTCGAGCTTTCGACTTTTCATTTGCTACCACTAATAGAAAGGTACTTCACCTGTTCCGGGGCGCTGATTGGGTACTTCTCCCGAGGACGGGGCTAGAGACGGACAGTGATGTCAGGGCTTCTGTGGGGCTGATTGTGATCTATATATTCTATCCACACCGTCCATCTATTTTGATAGATTATTTTAGGGAATTAATTAAAAAAGAGGAAGATCCGAAACTCTGGGCCGCACGAGAAGAAACAATGAGGATTGAACGTCCACCGTTGAAACATTCTTAACGCCACAGAAGTTTTGGTTCAAGATCTATGTGTTCAGTTTATCCAAGTAGGAATGACTTTATGAACGGCTTGGATACCATATAGACCTCATGGTGGACCTCATGGAGCTTTCAACGGTAGGCATTTCCCTGGCCACTGTTTCCTGTTGTGTGGTCCTCTTGAAGTTTTGTATCTGTCGAATTTTTGGTCCCATGTCCTAAAGTGATCTGAAAAAACGGATTGACAGACTGGATTACTCACAAACATCACGGTGGACCCCACCTATAGTCAGAAACTTCCCACCAAAAGCTTCAGCAGGCAATCTTCGTACGTATTTGCGTTTTAAGACATGCGGATTAGATGAGAAACCGGACTCACCCAAGCTGGTGCGGACCTTACGGTGGGGCATACTTTGATGTATATATATTCTATATCCACACCGTTCATCCGTTTTTCAAGATTATTTTAGGGTATTATACAAAAAATGAAGCACAATAAATCATCAGGTGGATCGTACCATAGGAAACAGTGGTGATTGACCATTAATCAGCCACAAAGGATTTTTATCAAGCTGATAATTTTTTTTATCACTTAATCCAGGCTTATTTGACCTTATCAACGGATTAGATGGAAAATAAACTCTACTTAAATACTAAGTTTCACCCTAATAAGTATTTAATGGTAATGCAGTCATTCACCACTTCTTCCCCCGGTATGTCCATATATGCTTCATTTTCTAAAGCCCAAAAATAATCCTAAAAATTGAATGGATGGTGTGCATACATAATACATAGATTAAGATGGGCCCTACGGTAAGGGCCACATCGTCTTGTGTGAGACCGAGGTCTCATCTAATGCACTCCCGGTGCTGAGTAACTCGGTGAGCTGACTGAGTAAACTCTGTGAGGCCCACCGTGATCTATACATTTTATCCACTCGGTCCATCCATTTTATCATATAATTTCAGGGCTTATCGAAAGATTAAGTGGACCACGCCACAGGACAAAGTGTGAATTGAATATTCACTGTAGAAAATTTCTCAGGAGCCATAGAAGTTTTGGATGAAGCTGATATATATATATATATATATATATATACTTCATTTATGTCTTCCTGATCCCATGAACATATTACTGTAAGCCCAAGGAATGTTTCAATGGTGGAAATCATCATTCCCACTGTTTCCTTTGGTGCGGCCTACTTGAGCTTTGGTTTAATTTTGAACTCAATCCCTAAAATAAGCTGAAAAAACGGATGGATGGCATGGATAAAACACATACATTTACGGTGGGCCACGTGAACCCACTATCACCCTAATCAGGAAATCAAAACCATTCAAATAAGGGCTCGGGTAAACGGAAGATAACACCATTTTCTACACCATCTTATTTTTGCATTTCATCAAATGTATGAATTTGATTGTCCAATCACTGTCATTTTTTGGGCAATCTGTAACCCATTCGGTTCCACTTCTTTGTTGATCACATGCAATCTCACATGGCCCCATATTGGAATCCCCACCTTAATAAGTCCTCATCAGAATTCCAACTGGGGCATGCCTCTATCATGATCTCCTCTCTTTTCACCGATGAGATTTTTGGGTCCAATGATCTGGATCGTTGAATCATTGGCCCTTGTACAAAATCAAAACCCGAGTACTATTAGAAAAACTACTTTTGGATACACCGAAAATAAATAATAAAATAAAATTATCACTAAGTTGAATCACGTATAAAATACGCTGTCCTTAAAGCGTGATTCGCCTCCTTATCAACTGCTGATGGGTTACAGGCGAATTGCTTCCAGGATAAGACAAGCCTTATCTGGATCCAGCGTGCAGCAATCACGATAGGTCCATTATGGAACAATTCTAACGCAGTCGATTTATTCTGGCAGACTTAGACTATGGAGATGACAAAGTATTCTAATATGAAACTATGGACCGTATCTGATTTGATGGGGAGATAGTGTGTTGAGATGATGAAATCGGACTGGAATGGTCCAATTTATATAGGCCTCAGGTTTAGACCAGTTGCTGTGTGGTATTCAATGGTCCAGAACGTTTGAAAAATGTTTCTGACTGTTGTCCATTAATCTCAGACGTTTCTGGTCATTAGATCTGTAAATCTGACCGTTGGATCATCCTGGCCCGTCCGTTTTCGGACTGTTGTGGCTTTTAAGGTAGCTATCCGTTTAAGAAACGGCTGGACGTTTCGGATTTAAGATCCGACCGTTCTCAGTCACCTATAAAACCCAGGCTCATTTCCAATATTTCAGATCCACACCGCCCTCGCACCGCGATCGCACCGAGTTCGCGAGGGAGCGACCACTCTGCGACACGATGCGCACGTGCGAAGTGCAAAGTGCCCCATCTAGCTCTACTACAGCCACACTGCCCACGCCCTCGCCCTTGCCCGTGCCCGTGCCCGAGCGCGAACCCGCCCGCGCGTGCGTGTGTTCCAGTGCTTCGCACTGGAACACGCAACCCGTGTTTCATCTCTTCCAAAAAAGCTCCAAGTAAGAATACCCTTCTCAACATCTCATATAAACCACAAAACTTTTCTCTGTATTTCCGATGTGGGACAAAGCACACACACCGCACTTTTAATTTAAAAAATTCAAAAAGGTATTTTGGCGGGAAAATCCTGAAATTTTGAAAATTTGAATTTTCATTTTTTTAATTATTTTTTAAACCACAAAAAAGCAACAATCCCCCACTGGTTTTTAAAATAATGAAAAAATTCTGTCAGAATAACAGTTACTATGCATAAAGAAAGATATCTTGCAATTTGAATCTTTCCTTGGTGTAAGCATTTTAAAGTTATTTCAAAATTTCTAGTTACCGCAGCATTGAACCAGTTATTCCTTTATGATATAACCGAAAATACTACACACATAATAGCTTATGCATTAGGTGTTCCTTTATAATCTTGCTTAGCACTTTTAATGGCCATGTGCTTATCCTGTTTCATGAACGATCCCGAGATAACTCTAAGTCTCATGAGAAGCGGCACCACTTCTACGTTCACATAGGTGAAATCCTTCCAGTGTTTTTGTTTAAAACACTTGTCTTATTTGACTGGATTTCATTAAGAGTTCAATACTCATCCCTCTTTATAACGGCCAGCACTATCATCCTGGATGGGGTTATCAATTTATTTAGTGCTGAAACTTTTCACTTATCAGTGAATTGTTGTTACCCATTAAACCCAATATTTAGAGATTTTCTAATTTAGGGTTGGGTTTCTTTCACTGGTGAAACTTTAAGTAAAGAGTTTCAACCCCATCCCTCTAGATGTTGTCCTTACTACCTCTCTCGTTAGAGGTTTAGTAAAAGGATCAGCCAAGTTATTACTTGATTTTACATATGAAATCACAATGATTTCATCTTGAATCAATTGTCTTACATAGTCATGTCGCAAACTTATGTGTCTGGACTTCCCATTATAAGTACCACTATACGCTCTTGCTAGAGTAGCTTCACTATCACAATGAAGTGAAACAGCCGGTATAGGCTTCGCATAAAATGGAATTTCTAAAAGAATATCCCTTAACCACTCAGCCTCTTTGCCTGTAGCAGCTAAAGCTATGAACTCAGATTCCATAGTTGAGTGCGTTATGCAAGTTTATTTCTTGGATCTCCAAGATACAGCTGCACCTCTTAGGGTGAATATCCACCCTGTAGCGGACTTGTTGTCCCCTGCACTCGAATTTAACTTACATCGGTATATCCTTCCAATACTGCTGAAAATTCTGAGTAAAATAGCCCTAGTTCTTTGGTTTCTTTAAGATAACCTAGAACTCTACTAATTGCTTTCCAGTGTTCAACACTTGAATTACTTGTAAACCTATTTAGTTTACTTACAGCGTATGCTATATCCGGTCTTGTGCATTGCATCGCATACATAAGACTACCTATAGCACTAGCATACTCTAGTTGTGCAACTGCTCTTCCACTGTTTTCTTTTAACTTGATACTTGGATCAAACGGGATCTTTGCCTCTTTAATTTTCAAATGATTAAACTTGTTTATTATTTTCTCAATATAATGAGACTGACATAATGCAAAACCCCCACTATGTTTTTTAACTTTGATACCTAATATGGTATCCACTTGTCCAAGATCTTTCATTTTGAGAACTAAAGAGAGAAACTTTTTGGTTTCAGTTACCCCTTCCATTTTATTACTGATTATTAACATATCATCTACATACAAGCATATGATTATAACATAATCATTACATACTTTTGAATATATGCATTTATCAGCAATATTGTGTTCAAAATCATGAGACAGAACTTTAGAATCAAATTTATCATGCCACTGTTTTGGTGCTTGTTTTAATCCATATAAAGACTTAACAAGTCTACATACTTTTCTTTCATTTTCTGGTAAAATAAACCCTTCTGGTTGCTCCATGTAAACCTTCTCATCGAGATCACCATTTAGGAATGTTGTCTTCATGTCTATTTGATGGATATGAAGATGATGTATGGAAGCAAGAGCGAATAAGATCCTAATCGATGTTATTCGAGCTACTGGTGAATAAGTGTCAAAATAATCAATTCCATATTTCTGTCGAAAACCTTTAGCAACTAATCTTGCTTTAAAAGTTTGAATTGTACCATTTGTGTGATATTTTTTCTTAAATATCCACTTACAACCTATTGGTTTAGAACCTGGAGGTAGATCTACCAATTCCCATGTTTGGTTAGATGTTATAGAATCCATTTCATCATTAATGGCTTTTTTTCCAAAAAGCGGAGTCTCTTGAAGACATAGCTTCACTAAAGGTTTTAGGTTCATCTTCTATAGTCAAAAGTATAGGTATTTTCCTAATTACTTTCTCTCTATCACCCTCAACTAGATGAAAAGAGATTCGTTGAGAGTCTATTTGATCAGGATCAAGACTCTTTTCTACTCTTGCTCTTTGACTCCTACGAGGTTCACTAGGAGTTTTCTCTTCTATTTGTGGTTCTTTTATATTTTCATTAGGAGATTGAATCTCAGCAGTCTTTTTCTCCGTGAATACAGAATTGTCAAAGAACTCTACATCTTTAGACTCTATGATTACATTGGAGTCTAAGTCTAGAAGTCTATAGGCCTTACTATGTTGTGCATATCCTACAAGGATGCACTTGATAGCTCTTGGTCCTAATTTAGTTCTTTTAGGTTCTGGAGTTTTGCAATATGCAAGACACCCCCACACTCTAAGATACCCTATGATTGGTTTTCTTCCTTTCCATATTTCATATAGAGAGGTCTTGAATTTCTTAGAAGGAATTCGGTTTAAAACATGACATGCAGCTAACAGCGCTTCTCCCCATAGGTTTAATGGCAACTGTGCTTGTATTAGCATTGAGTTGACCATTTCTACTAACGTCCTATTTTTTCTTTCTGCCACACCATTTTGTTGTGGTGTATAAGGTGCTGCGCACTGATGTATTATGCCGTGTTCTTCACAATAGTTAGAAAATTCATTAGAGAAATATTCTCCCCCTCGATCACTACGAAGGATTTTAATATTTTTATCTAATTGATTTTCTACTTCAACTTTATAGATTTTGAATACATTAAATGCTTCATCTTTCGATTTTAACAGATATATATATACATATCTTGAACAATCATCTATAAATGTTATAAAGTACCTTTTACCTCCATGGGTAAGAATGCCGTTTAGTTCACATATGTTAGTATGCACTAGGTCTAATATTTGAGAGGATCTCTCAACGCTAGGGAATGGTTTCTTTATTATTTTAGACCGTATGCATACTTCACATTTATCTTTGTCACTATCATTGTATGATATTAGGCCGTCCTTAGCCATGAGTTTTATGGTACTGTAGCCAATATGGGCTAGTCTACCATGCCATAGCGTTACAGACTCAATCATGTAAGCAGAAGAATTCTTTTCATTTAAAGAGAGTTTGATCATCCCATTACAAGCGTATCCCTTACCCACAAAGTTTCCATTCTTAGACAAAATCAGCTTGCCTGATTCAAATACAACCCTAATCCCAGGCTTGCTCAAGAGATCCCCTGAAAACAAGATTCCTCCTTATGTCTGGGACATGCAGTACGTTGGTCAAGATTACCTTCTTTCCAGAGGTAAAGAGTAATTCCACGGTTCCTTTGCCTACAACTTTCGATTGTCCTTCATTTCTCATTTGAACCTCTTGACCATTGGTCTCATTTTCATAGGTTTTGAAAGCAGATCGATCATTGCATACATGGATTGTGGCACCTGTATCGTACCACCAACCAGAAATTTTCTCTTGAACTAGGTTCACTTCTGTGACCATGGCTACGATTTCATCATCTACTGCATTAGCCTCTTTCTTAGGCTTTTTTCGGTCCCTACAGACTCGGGCGAAATGTTCGGTCTTGCCACAGACATAGCAAGCTCCCTTAGGTTTGCCGTTTTTCTTCTTTTGGGTTTTCTTGAATTTCCCTTGATCTTTGTTAGGTTTAAGGGAATTAACTTTCTTATAGGTATTATTTTGAGATGTCTTTTCTACTGCGTTCACCTTGGATGAGGATGCACCATTAGCGTTATCCTTTTTGTCTCGGTTACGAGATTCTTCTTCAATACGAAGATGCTTCTGGATTTGTTCTAGGGTGAACTCTTCGGATTTATGCAGTAGTTTCTTCCTGTAATCTTTCCAGCTCGGAGGCAACTTTGTGATTATAGCTCCGACTTGAAAGGATTCAGGAAGATCGATTTTTATGGCTTTTATTTTATTTACAATAAGCTGCAATTCTTAGGTGAGCAGCGGTAGATTGTCTACCATTGTGAAGTCGAAATACCTGGCAATTAGAAATTTCTGTGTACCTTCCCCTTCAGCCTTGTATTTGTATTCCAGTGCGCTCCAAATTTCTTTCGCTGATGTGGTCCCTGTGTACAAATCGTACAATCGATCAGAGAGAGCATTGAGGATGTGGCCACGACACAGCAGTTCATCTTCTTGTCGCTTGATTCTAGCAGCGATCTGTTCTGGAGTGTTAGTGTCCTTTGCTTCAGGCAGAGGTTGGAGAGTCGGGTTCAAGATGTAGAAGATCTTCAGCGCGGTCAGCAGGAATTTCAGCTTGTCCTGCCATCTAGTGAAATTTGAACCATCGAATCGGTCCAATCGGATCAGATCCTGGGTCATCAGTTTGATTGATGCAATACTTTCGGTGTCCATAATCACGCTTTAAGATTGTTAGAAAAACTACTTTTGGATAGACCGAAAATAAATAATAAAATAAAATTATCACTAGGCTGAATCACGTATAAAATACGCTGTCCTTAAAGCGTGATTCGCCTCCTTATTAACTGCTGATGAGTTACAGGCGAATTGCTTCCAGGATAAGACAAGCCTTATCTGGATCCAGCATGCAGCAATCACGATAGGTCTACTATGGAACAATTCTAACGCAGTCGATTTATTCTGGCAGACTTAGACTATGGAGATGTCAAAGTATTCTAATATGAAACTATGGACCGTATCTGATTTGATGGGGAGATGGTGTGTTGAGATGATGAAATCGGACTGGAATGGTCCAATTTATATAGGCCTCAGGTTTAGACCGGTTGTTGTGTGGTATTCAATGGTCCAGAACGTTTGAAAAATGTTTCTGGCCGTTGTCCATTAATCTCAGACGTTTCTGGTCATTAGATCTGTAAATCTGACCGTTGGATCATCCTGGCCCGTCCGTTTTCGGACCGTTGTGGCTTTTAAGGTAGCTAACCGTTTAAGAAACGGCTGGACGTTTCGAATTTGAGATCCGACCGTTCTCAGTCACCTATAAAACCCAGGCTCATTTCCAATATTTCAGATCCACACCGCCCTCGCACCGCGATCGCATCGAGTTCGCACCAAGTTCGCGAGGGAGCGACCACTCTGTGACACGATGCGCACGTGCGAAGTGCAAAGTGTGCCATCTAGCGCCACTACAGCCACACTGCCTCACTGCCTCACTGCCCTCACCCTCGCCCTCACCCTCGCCCTTGCCCGTGCCCGAGCCCGAGCTCCAAGTAAGAATACCTTTCTTAACATCTCATATAAACCACAAAACTTTTCTTTGTATTTTCGATGTGGGACAAAGCACACACACCGCACTTTTTAATTTAAAAATTCAAAAAGGTATTTTGACGGGAAAATTCTGAAATTTTGAATATTTGAATTTTCATTTTTTAATTATTTTTTTTAACCACAAAAAAGCAACAAGTACAAACCATATCTATAGGCTCATACATCACAGGTTGGTTCCCTCCCCATTTCCATAAGAGCAACCATTTGATTTTTTCCATGTTTCATTTGATTCTCTCCCCATTTCAGTAAAGGGAATTCTTTGTTACTCCGGCGGAGTAAAACGTTTGATAAGCAGGCACTAAAAATTGTACACGCCCCGTATATTAAATCAAGAGATTTGCTCCAATGCTCTCATAGAGCTATTAATTAGTTATAAACTTATTAGATTCAATGCAAATTTAATAAGCTACTGTGAAAAGTACACTAACCTGACAAATACTAACCATTTGACCAAATGGCCTTAATTAAAGACGGCTAAGATCATTTACCGTAGGATCCTTACTCTTGCTCGGGTAGTAGACTATCAGGAGTTTCAACACCCAGTCAAGGGTTCGAACACTAGGTGGTGAAATTCCACTAGCGTGAGTGTGTGGGCGTGTGTAAATAAATAAAAATTAAAAAAATTAAAAAAAATAAAGAAGAAGAAGATCATTTACCAAAACATAAGTCTTATTATACATCTATTTGTTAGGACTATCGTGGATTGCTTATGTTTTTAAAGAATCACTTTTATTGGGCAATCCTAACCCTCGATGGCATGGTAAACGGATGACAATAGAAGACCAAATCAAGAACGGACTGGATCACTTGATCAGTTTAAAATTTTTCCATCGTGGCTCACAATGTGTATTCTCAACTTATTGGACGGTTCAGATTGATTGATTGTACTTTCCAAGTCAACTAACGCAAATAAGAGCGCTACGACTTATAATGCTAATGCAGGGCCGTCCACGCGTCAAGTTCCAAATGAGTACTATAACACCGGTACTTGAACTGACAGAACCGGTTTCCGTCCCTGCAGGGTTCCAGTCTATGTGTTATAAACGGAAGCGGATTGCGTGGTGTGCCATATACCACCGGACTCGGTGGTGTGTTGACGTCACCAATTTCTTTAGGCCCCACCATGATGTATGAGTTATATCTAAACCGTTCATCCATTCGGTGAGATCTTTTTAGTTTGGATAAAAAAAATGAGATAGATCCATAGCTCAAGTGGACCACACCACAGAAAGAAGTGGGATTAAACTTCTACCATTGAAAACTTCTTGGGTCCCATAAGTTTTGGATCAATCTGATATTTTTTTCCTTTTCATAGACCTACGAAGGCTCCAAAGGTGGGGATCATTGTCCTTGCAACTTTCTATAAGTGTGGTCAGCTCTAGCTTTGTATCAACCTTTGATACTGGAAAATGGATTGACGGTAAAGATATAACACATGCATCAAGGTGGTCCGAGAGAAGAGGTTGGTGACGTCAACACACCACTGAGGTTGGTGGTGTGTCGCACACTATCGTGACTCATAATTGGGACGGTTTAATTTGAATTAATTACATCCCACGTATGCAATTTGTAATTGCCTGTGTATCATCTACCACACTCTGCAAGAGTATCGAAATTTTTTTCTCTTCATTTAAACAGAGGGATGGGTTTCCTTCTTTCATCTCTCTCATCCTCTCTGAATGATGGGAAGAGATGGCGCTGGAGATCCCTACGAATCCGGTTTCCATAGCAATTCGTTCGGGAATTCGAGCAATGAGGGAAGAAGGTTGTCGACGTTACCAGGCTTGCTGCTCCGGAGCGACAAACGTTCGTCGAGAAACGCATCAATTACATCGAGGAAGACAATCGACGGCTGTTACAAAAGCTACGAGAAGAATGGACAGGTAAGCTCGTTGCTACGTATGCGGCATGCGTGAGATATATTGATGCATGTTTACATTCACATATGATATGATGGAAGCGGATTGGCTACTCCCCCTGCCACCAGCCCGGTGGCTAGTGGTCGGTGCTGTGGGTCCCACCATGATGTATGTGTTTCATCCATTCCGTTCATCCATTTTTACATATCATTGTAGGGCTTTATTCCAAAAATTAGAGGGATATAAATCTTAGGTGGACCACACCACAGGAAAACAATATTGATTGGATATCCACCATTAAAATCCTCTTAAGGCCCACTGTACTGTTTATTTGATATCCAATCTGTTGATTATGTCATAAATGCCCAGATTAAGGTAAGAAACAATGATCAACTTGAACCAAAACTTTTATGGCCCCCAAAAGGTTTTTAATGGTTGGAGTTCATTCAACACTGTTTCCTGTAATGTGCTCCACTTGAGAATGTTGATACCTAATTTTCTGTTTCATAGCATAAAGTGATCTGGAAAAATATATGGACGGAATGGATGAAACAAATACATCACGGTGGGGCCCACAGAGCACCGACCATCAGCCATTGGCTAGTCGCAGGGGGAGTAGCCAATCCGTTTCCATGATAGATGCCAGAGAAATGAAGAGAGATACTTTGATACTCTGGCAGAATATGATTGATGATACGCAGGGTGTTAAAAATTTGCATGCTAGGCGTACAATTAATTCTAATTAAACGCTTCATATTACGGAGCTAATCCGATTGGTGGACATTTTATCGGACGGTTAGAGATTTAAAAATAAAAAATAAAAAAATCCAATGGTCCTGATTGAACAAACAGGTGTCCAGGAATTAGAGGTTATTATTGCTCACTGTGACTTAGCGATCGGTGGTTCCGTAATTTATTAAGTTTAATTTGAGTCACTGTATGCCACGTATACAATTTCTGAGTGGTAGTGTATGAAGTGTATATTCTGCCAGAGTATTAAATAACTCCCTAGAGGTAAAATAATCCACTGGATTTAGAGTTTACCACCGTTTCTAAGTTGTGGGGTCTCATCCACCGTAGATGTGGCATATATTTCCTGCAATCCAGACCATCCAAATCATTGGTCGTATTGTGGATGGAACATAGCCCAAAATTCCACTTTCAGAAGAGGATCTCAACCGTCTGATTTGGCTCCCCGAATTTGACCAATGACTGTCTTATTTTCAACTATATATCCATCTGATATTCACCATTTGCATGGTTATGATCTCGTGGTCATGTAATTCCATCCATTATAGGTCCTACGACTGGAACTGTCTGGATTACTATGAATGTCTACCACACTTATGGTGTATGACACACCACAGCTTTAGAAATAGCAGTCAGCATTTTTCTTGTGATATTTTATATTTATGGAAGGTTCGGATTCTCCTTGATAATTACACGCATGCACATGAACAGCTGGAAAATGTAAATTTTCTGTGGGGAAAACAGCTTAATGAAGATGAAATCCACACCGTCCATCATGTGTGCCACCTGGTGTTTGACCTTGAATCGAAATATCATACCGATCCAGTACTCAGGTGGGTTTCACAGTATGAAAGAGTATTAAGTCATGACTAGAACCTTACATTCACTTGGACCCACCTATTTTTCGTAAAAATTCGATTTTTGGATTATTCTTTCATCCTAATGATTTGATTCAGATAAACAGACTGGATGAGATAAATAATCTACGGTGAGAAATACACTCAACGAATGGTGGATCTACGATGTGGCCCACCTTAGCATTTGAACGGTTTGAATTTTGGCATTTTTTGTGAAAATGAGGCAACGCAACTGATAGACGGGGTGGATCTCATGCATGGTGTTCCCAACGTGCCACACGGTTACTAGCAGGCGCGCCCCTGCCGGACGACGCGCGGTGCCTAGTTATAGGTTGGACGAGGCGTAGTCAGGTTAGGGCGGTAGGTGATAGAATGCATGATGGCCAGCATGCGTAGTCAGGTTAAGCGAAGTAGGTGATAGAATGCATGATGGCTAACATGCGTTGTCAGGTTAGCGCGGAAGGTGAAGGTGAGAGACTGCATGATGTCTAACATGCGGTGCCTAGTTACTAGGTTGGATGGCAAACGTGGCATAGATCTGGGCCATTCATCAAGTGATCTCCGCTGTGAATTGAGGATGGTACAGTCATCAAGTGATCTATAACGTCAGTGTAAATTTTGGGATATAATTCATAAAATAATGTCTGTTTTAAGGTCATGATCTGAGAGAACGGATTGGCTACTCCCCCTGCCACCAGCCTGCTCTGTGGGCCCACCATGATGTATGTGTATCATCCATTCCTTTAATCCATTTTTACAGATCATTTTAGGGCTTGATCCCCAAAACGAGAGGGATATAAATTTTAGGTGGACCACAGCAAGGGAAAACAATAATGATTGGATATCCACCATTAAAATCCTCCTAAGGCCCACTGTACTGTTTATTTGACATCCAATCTGTTGATTAGGTCATACAGTCCTAGATGAAGGGAAAAAAAATAATATCAGCTTGATCCAAAACTTTGATGCCCCAAAAAGATTTCAATGGTTGACATCCAATCGCATGTGTGAGATATGGGACATTCATCAGGTGGGAATCACCATGAAATTTCCTTGGCTCAAAAGTCAAACTAGTAAACTCTTCAAGTGAGTTGCACGTGTATGAGAAATTGGATAGTAAGAAAAAACCGAAGGTATCTATTAAATGGACACCATGCCCTCCTAACAAGCAGATTGAATTGATCTTTAGGCCTAGGAAAGTTAACTATAGCTCAAACCTGACGAACAACTCAACTCACATGTGTCACTTTTCGGCTTTTGTAATGAGGCTTCATCTCCATTTTAGGGGTGCAAGCCCCATTCTAATGCCTCATGTATATAGACAGTGTTGTATTCACCATCACTCCTTTTCCCACTTATAATTTCCATCCACATGGCATCTTTTTTAGGTTTCTTTGTCAATTGCTTCTATTATTCGTTCTCCACTAGTCATCGACATCCATGTTTTGTCTCCTTGCTGCGGCTTTTCAAACACCAGTTGCTTCTTCAACTAGTGAAACTTTGTCAATACTAACAATCTTGTTATTTGGCGGCTTTATTCTTACCTTGCCTAAGACCGATCATATCTTGCTTTACTTAAATCTGAAAGGGAAACATTCATTTATATTTACTTTATGTTCTAATTTCTATTACGACCTCGTTACCAGCTTGGTTGAAGTGGGGATTTTGGCTATCTCCTATAACGTATGTAGAGATAGGCATCACGATCAATGAATTCCATGCTCCATGGTGGCAAAAGGTGAGATCTTGACCAATTAATTTGCTTGCTCAAGGATTACTAACCTGTGCAGTAAAAGTTGATTGTCTGCTGCTTAATAGTAATAAGTTCTTCATACTCATTTGTAGATTTCATTGACAAAAGCAACTATAGGACAATAAGTTCTAACAAGACGTGGACTAGACTTCAATGGCTACTTTTATTGGATATCAGTTGGAGCATTGTTTGGATTCACGATACTTTTCAATATTGGATTTACCTTGGCCTTAACTTTCTTAAGGCGTAAGTTCATCTCTACTATATACATACTGAAAGATGAAATAAGGACTTAAGTAGCTTCACCTACTTGTTTCTACTAAAAAATGTTGTGAATTGAGCTCCAGGAACATCAAAGGCTATTATTTCTTATGAAAAGTTCTCTCAACTACAAGGAAGTGAAGATTATAAGAATGGAATGGATATTGCTATGAGGCCTACTACTTCTACCATGACTATTGCAAGAAAAAAGATAGATGGTGAGACTAGTTTTAAAGATAGTTAAACCTATATAAGAATTATAAGTGTATTTGTGTTGATGTTAGGTGGTTTTATTTTAAATAATTGATGGTTGAATTTCCAGGGAGCATGGTCTTACCATTTGAGCCTTTGATAATGGTATTTCAAGATGTACAATATTTTATTGATACCCCTCCGGTACTGATCTTAGAATTACCAAACTTCTCATAAGTTGTTGGAAAACGAGGGAATATTAAGTCTGTGTTTGGATGCTCAAACAAACCGAATTGCATAATTAAATTTCAGTAAAATGATAATGAGCAAGGGTCTAGCCTAACACTCTATATGCTATGAAGTACTCCCCAGAAAGGGTCTAGCCTAACACTCTCTATTCCGTCCATGGCTTCGAAAAGGGATAGTTATAGAAAATAAGGCCAAATCAAGGATGAACTGGATCATTTGATCAATGTGATTTTTGCCTAGCTATCCAATTAATGTGTTCTAGACTTAATAGACAATTCATATTAAGGTATTCAATAATGGTAATGGACAGTCTTATGGTCATTATGATACAGCCTTTATGGCCTCCATCGCCCTATAATAGCCAAAGAAAGAAAATGTATTAGCCATGTATTGGATTGTTAAGACCCCATATTGGCTTGTTACATGCCATTTTTTTTTTCTTCAGAATGGTCGTTATAGACTTATACCCTTAATGCCCCACACTGTTAAAATTAAGTTACAGCCTTTACAGTAATTACTTAAACCATTTTTTAAAATACCATGGTTCATATTGATTGATTGGATTGTCCAAATGAAATGATGCAACTATCAACACTATAACTTAAAAGTGCTTCGAGAGCACTAAAGCATTTCTCTTTCTGGGGAGTACTTCATAGCATATAAAGTGTTAGGCTCGACCCTTGGTTATTATCATTTTACTGAAATTTAATTATTAAATTTGGTTTGTTTCAGCATCCAAACACAAACTTAATATTCCCTCCTTTTCCAACAACTTATGAGAAGTTTGGTAATTCTAAGATCATTACCGGCGGGGTATCAATAAAATATTGTACATCTTGAAATACCATTATCAAAGGCTCAAATGGTAAGACCATTCTCCCTAGAAATTCAACCATCAATCATTTAAAATAAAACCACCTAACATCAACACAGAAACATTTAAAATTCTTATATAGGTTTAACTATCTTTAAGACTAGTCTCACCATCTCTCTTTTTTCCTCCAATAGACATGGGAGAAGTAGCAGGCCTCATATCAATATCCATTCCATTCTTATAATCTTCACTTCCTTGTAGTTAAGAGAGCTTTTCATGGGAAATAATAGCCTTGGATGTTCCTGGAACTGAATTCACAACATTTTTTAGTAGAAATAAGTAGGTGAAGAAGCTACTTAAGTCCTCATTTCGTCTTTCAGTATGTATATGGTAGAGATGAACTTACGCCTTAAGAAAGTTAAGGCCAAGGTAAATCCGATATTGAAAAGTATCGTGAATCCAAACAATGCTCCAACTGATATCCAATAAAAGTAGCCATTGAAGTCTAGTCCACGTCTTGTTAAAACTTGTTATCCTATAGTTGCATCTGTCAATGAAATCTACAAATGATTATGAAGAACTTATTACTATTAAGCATCATACAATCAACTTTTACTGCATAGGTTAGTAATCCCTGAGCAAGCAAATTAATTGGTCAAGATCTCACCTTTTGCTACCATGGAGTATGGAATTCATTGATCGTGATGCCTATCTCTACATACGTTATAGGAGATAGCCAAAATCCCCACTTCAACCAAGCTGGTAACGAGGTTGTAATAGAAATTAGAACATAAAGTAAATATAAATGAATGTTTCCCTTTCAGATTTAAGTAAAGCAAGATATGATCGGTCTTAGGCCGGGGAAGAATAAAGCCGCCAAATAACAAGATTGTTAGTACTGACAAAGTTTCACTATTTGAAGAAGCAACTGGTGTTTGAAAAGCCGCAGTAAGGAAACAAAACATGGATGTCGATGACTTGTGGAGAATGAATAATAGAAGCAATTGACAGAGAAACCTAACAAAGATGGCATGTGGATGGAAATTATAAGTGGGAAAAGGAGTGATGGTGAATACAACACTGTCTATATAGCTTTAGGCATTAGAATGGGGCTTGCACCCCTAAATTGGAGATGGAGCCTCACTACAAAAGCCAAAAAGTGACACATGTGAGTTGAGCTGTTCGTCAGGTTCGAGCTATAGTTAACTTTCCTGGGCCTAAAGATCAATTCAATCTACTTGTTGGGAGGGCATGGTGTCCATTTAATAGATACCTTCGGTTTTTTCTTACTATCCAATTTCTTATACACGTGAAACTCACCTGAAGAGTTTACTAGTTTGACTTTTGAGCCAAGGAAAGTTCATGGTGATTCCCACCTAATGAATGTCCCATATCTCACATATGCGACCACATTGCAATGTGCGCGACAAGGCACCCTCATTATTACATGTGCCCCATTATCGTGGTTCATCTAGCATACCTGAATCATAAGATTTACAAATTATACTCACATTTCAATCTCAGGACTATACCCAATAACATAGTAAGTAATAGTTGTCCAAATAAACGATTCATGCAATGAAAAAGGGATCTTCAAGATGGAAGCCGGAACAAAGAATGTCCATGCAAGGTAGAAGTAATATTCTCTCTGTTTGTAGAAAATTGGGAGTCTAGAAACGGTTAAAGCCAGCTCTGCAATTCCATTTGTCAGAAGTCGAGTGAGTGTATAAAACAAATAACCCATGTAGTAATTTGCATGCAGTGCATCCACATCCATCCGTGTGTGTATAAATATGGTCATTGTTATAACTGCCAAGATTACCGGTTGCAAGACAGAGGAGCCAAACACAGGAGCCAAACACGCATAAGGCGCTTAGACTGATGCACCATCTTATGGTCCCAACAGGAAGATGAAGTATTACTGAGAAGAAAAGTTACCTATATGATTTTGAATACATGAACAAATGAATTCCATTTCATAAGAGGCCATTCTCTAGCCATGCAAGCTTTGAATAATTTCCATTTGGTTAGAGAGAACATACTAAAGGCTAAAGAAGATTTGTTATTGTGGGACTTATCATATGACCTGAAAAGTTCCTCATTTAGCTTCTGTCCAATATCACATTCCTTGAATTTCTTAGAGAATTGGTCTGCAGTGACATAACTGTAAGGTTGGTCTGTATGGTAACAGTATTGTTCTTGATCCTTTCTAAAAAGTACTTTGAATGGGGTCCATGGCAGAACTAATCAACAATGAAGCTTGTGGAAATTACAAATAAAAAATCTTTAGTTGTTGAATTCTTAAAAACCAGATGACAAGTACATGATTGCAATTCCTTAAGTTTCAAGATGAACCTAAAACAATCTTAATTATGATTTTCAATCAAACCTTACTAGTGGGGCTTGCCCCACTTTTGTCATTACAACTTGTTCACTTAGTCACCATGATTCAATTTAGTTGAGCATCCAAATGCAGCCTAAAAGATCAGTTCAAATAGGCTTTCCCATACCTCTTGGAGGAAGTCAGAAGTGCCTTTTCTTTTTGGGCATTTAAAACCACAATCCTTAAAAAAAAACCAATAACATGACATCGTGGACCATGATACACGATTTTCCCTTTTGCCATCATGATGATATCATCAAAGAGATCAAAGGTCTCTAGTGCCAGTTGAAGAAGTGAAACCAACATTGTAGCGTCTGTGATGGGCACCAACTGCTAAAGACAAGTGACAATCTGAAAGGTGGTTGAGCTATCCTAACCAGTCAATATCTCATCCATGAAAAGAGCTTTAGTGTGTTGATGGGCTAGGGGTTGTCGCAGGAGTGGTCGGATGGGCTGAGGGTGGTCGGACGCAGCAGCAGGGGTGGTCGGACACAGCAGCAGGGTTGGACGCAGCAGCAGGGGTGGTCGGACGGGGTTGTGTGACTCGACAGGGGTGGTCGGATCTGTCAGGAGGTGGTGCCACAGGGGTTTGCTGACGCAGGAAAGGCCGGATCTGTCAGGAGGTGGTGCCAGTGACGAAGGAGGTGCCAGATTAGAATCGGTATGGCTCTGATATCATGAAAACAAAGGGAAGACAATTGGTTTTCTTCTGTATTTGAGACAACCCTAAAGGGTTGAATATATAGAGATCTACAATCATCTATACAAGGTAAATGATAAAAACAGAATCACACATCAATGGAAATTAGCTATACATCATCTATTTATGGAAAGTAGCTATACAAGGCATGCTGATGTAGGACAATTAACCACTTGCTCTAAAAGCTCAAACTATTAGAGTATGGCGAATTAATCCCTTTATCTCATTGCCCAGGCTCCATGTCTCATGGGTTAGGCCCTCGGTCGAACCCCCCTCACGGGACCCAAATCACAGGGGTACCGCCTCACACGAGCCACCCGAGTCACACGGGTGGGGCCCGCATCTCACGAGCCACCTGCCTCACACAGGCCGCCCACCCCGAGCGTGCCCGTGCATCTCACAAGCCACCCCACTCGAGCCCGATGTGAAAATGCCCCCGCATTACATGCGGCCTGTCTAACAAGACCAACAATCATCTCCCCTACAAGAAAATTTTTCAAAGATGCATTAAATTGAAAAATGGGTTAAATAGGTTAATGTTTTCAATGAAAATCAACAATACTCTTCAAAAACAGGTATGAATTCTCACTAAGCACCACTAGAAACTAGAAAGTACTACAAGTTAACTAGTATTTGTTTTTAAATGCTAACCTACTAAAAACCTTTTAAAGACATGGATCTCAAAAGTCTTGATTTTAGTGGGCCTACTAAAACCAATGTTTTAAATATCGACGATATCGGCCAATATATCCCACGATATATCTTGTATCCCACCCGTGAGATACGAAATGTACAAGCAGTGTCGATATATCCCACATGTTCGATCTAGTGAGCATTTTCAATTTTCAATTTTCAATCCCCTTTTTTTGTTGAAATTATGTTAAATTATCTTCAAATTGTTATAAATCCATTGGTTCTTCATGTTTTGCAGGAAAAATCATGGAGTTGGAGTTTGATTTCAATATCCATTGGTTCTTCATGTTCTCTATGGTTTTTTGCAAAATTTTCCTTCATTCAGCTATCAATTGAGACTAATTTCGAAGTATTTGACAAATGATCATCACATACACTCTAATTTCAAATTTTGAGTGTAGGTAGTCCGATTTGGGAAAAATTCAAAATTTCCTTAATTTCTCCCTTGCAATGTTGCACTCCAAACATGAAATTAAGCATATTTGAGGGCTAATTTACTGATTTTGTTGAGTCCTTGTCAATTTTTGAAAAATAAAAATTATTTTTAAATAAAATATATATTTTTTCAAAATTTCCCTTCAACCAACTATCAATTATGGCTAATTTCGAAGTATTTAGGAGTGTTTGATGAAATGATCATCACACACACTCTAAATATTATACATTCAATTTGAATATAGTTGCATTAGTTCAGTCAGACAATGCATAGCTTAGGACACTATACAAAGGAAACCGATTATGTGCACTTCTTTTTAATTTGTTATGACTTAAAAGTGTGTATTAAGGTTTTTTTTTTTTAAACAATCCCTAACGTTTCATTGAAAAATTCAACCATTTTCCCATTGTTTCCCCATGTTTCCCAAAAAGTGCAATAAATTACCCAATACAAACAATATATCCCATGCAATAACCGATACGTATCTGTATCCCAAAGATGTGATACATAACTGACTAAAACAAGATTAAAGTGAATATATCAACTTAGGGCAAATGAAAAACCATCAATTTCAAACTTTTGTGGTCAGAGTGATACACCGCTCGCAGACTACCTATAGTGAGCCTTTTCTTCTGACCGCCTGAAATGCCTCTTTGCATGGCATCACCAGCCATCATTTCAGCACAGATGTCCAATCTAAGGATCTGGGCCAATATAAAAGAAGCATCACCATATGTAATCAACATTGTAATTCACATCAATACGAGCATGAGAGAGGAATGAATTTAGTTCTCAAAGAGAATTACCTTTAAAATATAGTCTGTTTGGAGGGTTCTCTCTAATCCTTCTACAGAAATTGCCTGTTGGAATGAGACCTCTTCTTAGAGATTTCCAACATGAATAGGACTGTTTAGAAGCACTTATGAATTGAATTATAATACTTAGTTTGATAAAGTGGAAATGACCAATTTGCAACTACCTTCATTTGTATTATGAATACTGAGGAAGGTAATTGAGATCTTGTCATTCCCCTCTATTGAACAAATTATTGCAATTCAATTCAATGATGCATCCAAACACGGCCTAAGCTACTTCGAATAATGCACAAGTTCTTATTTTTTACCTTCATGTAAGTGTCGATATCTAATTCTGGTACAATTCCCAATTCTTTCTCCCTTCTATTTCGGTTGTGCGTTGATCCGGGCCACAATTTGTCGAATCAAGTTGAGGGAGCATTCCAATCAAGTTAGTTGATCCTTAATCCATTATTTAACGTTTAATTAGGATTACATCCACATCAATAACTATAGACTTATACTTTAATTTATGTTTGAAGCATTTTCCTAAAATTTCGATGCTAGGGCCGCATATGAGTCGAGGATTTCGGCTTTAACGTGAAGATCTACGCTCAAGCTTCTACCTGACATTTTAGAATAATTAAATGTGTTCATTTGCTATTTGGTTAATAATATGCTTGATGAAATGCTAGAATGACATAAAACTCTTAACATTAGAACTCTTCGATGTCGATTGCTAAGAAATGTTAATATGATTGAATTGCGTGATGTGAATTGAATTGCATTGAATTGTACATGTATTCAGTTGGTATACCATGCCATGGTATTGAATTTCCTTGCGATACTATTTATGTAGTGGATAAATTCAAATTGTTGTTGTGTTGGATCAAGCTCTTCAAATTATTTAAATATGTGGATAACCCTCTTTACGGTGGCTAACCCAAACTTATACAGGCGACCGAAGTTGAACCCGGACGATCAGTAGTAGTTGGAACTACACAGGATGCCTTGCACCCAATGTCGGTTTGCTCGAGGTCCTCCATAGTCAATCACATCAGTTTAATACAGGGCTTAATCATTCTTATGATTGGTGATTGTATAACATTCGATTAAATTTGGGATACCACTATTACCGTTGATTTAAGTCTACTCATAACCATTAGTGCGTTATGATCCTTCAAAAACTTGTGAGCCGGGCATGGTGATATAGGACACCGTGTTCAAGTTGTCGGCCTACACTGAGGTGACGTGCCTGCCACATAGGCAAAACATTGGGTGACGAGCACACCATGTTGGTAAAACATTAGGTGATGAGCCTCCCCGTAGTGACCACTGAGCACTGATGAATGTCGCGACCCTACCATATTGCTAATGGTTTGGATGGAGTGCCTTCTCCACATTTGGGGTGTGGGTGACAACCTTCACCCTATATGTGATTATCCTTGGGCGACAAGCCCTAATATTAACCCAATTGAGTTATATGGACTATTGAGTGATGAACCCAAATTTGGATCAATGGATCCTTATCAAATTTTCTTCCTTTTGAACAATAGAGTTAAGTTAACGAAACACATTGTATTGAGGAATCCCTTGACCATCAATTTTAACTATTATTCCTCTTATTTGAAGTTGCATTCCAAATACTCCATCTTGGTTCTGCACTATCTTTGCCATCCCATGAACAATAAGGTTGAGTTTGGATGCACTATCAAATTGAATCGCAATAATTTGTCTAAAGTGGTGATCAAATCCTGACTATCTTAAATTTACATTGAAGGATTGGCACCAAATTGCAATTACATTATGTTAAAATTGGACTCATAGACCTTGAGGCTTCATCTTCATTATGAACTCTAATACACATCAACACTTTTTTATCCTCTACTGATTAAGATGAATGTTCGGGACTCACTCACGCAACCAACACAGCCTAAGCCAATGAAAAACTAAGGCTGTGTTTGGATGCACACAACAGAGTTAAATTGCAATAACTAGTCCAATAGAGAGGAAATGGCCAAATTTCAATAATGTTAGTATTCAAAATTAGGAAATAGCCCTCCAATTGTAGCCACAGTACCTCAATATGAATACTAGAGAAAGGCAACTATCATTTGGCCATCTCCACTATATTGGATCAGTTATTGCAAATTCCATTGTTAGTTCACTGACATGCAGCCTAGGGGCCTATTTGGGTTCCACTTAAAAATGAGTTCCTCTCATTTTAGTTGATTGCAACAATGTATTAGCGATCTTGATTGTTGGTTCTCAAGATTATTTTAATCCTTGCAAAAAAAGAAATATGATTTTTAATACATAATTATGATTAACTAAATGAGATGAACTCATTGTTAAGTGGCACCCAAACAGGCCCTTAGTATATGACTCTTAGATACCCTTCACATCACAAATGAACAGGTTGCCTACCAGTTTCTCCTTTTTATGTATTCCATGCTAGTAGTTTTTTTTTAGCCCTTTGATTTCTTTCATCACCATTAAGTAGGGACTATGTTCAAGTCAGGCTGTGGTCATTCAGTCTATTAATCGGGCCTGTACCTGATATTCGCGTGGACATCAATAAAGAAAGTTGTCAATCCAAGGCCCAAAATCCTTACTGTTGGGATTCTTAAATTGTATATAGAATCCTTACCAGTCAGGATTCTTAATTCCAATCTACTGGTCCATTGGGTACAACTAAGTTGAAAATGATCAAATTATGTTCATTGCAGAAAATTCCAAAGTGGTGGGTGTGGTGCTACTGGATTTGTCCAGCATGGAGTCTGAACAGCCTCCTCACTTCGCAATATGGAGATATAATCAAAGAGATCACGGTATTTTTTGGAAAACCCATGTCCGTCGATTCTTTCGTACAAGATTATTACGGGTTCTGGCATGATCATTTAAGTTTTGTGGCTACCGTTCTTGCGGCCTTCCCACTCATTTCAGCTTCCTTGCTTACATTCTGCATTGCTAAATTGAATTTCCAAAGGAGGTGAACAGATCTTTGACTCGAGGATATGCACAGTCATTGGAGCTTTCAGTTTATAAAAGCAGGGACCATGTCCCTGTAAACAAAGAGAAGACAATCTCCTTTGGTTTCATTGTATTTGAGACAGCCGTAAAGGGTTGAATATATAGAAATCTACAATCATCTATACAAGGTTAATGATAAAAACAGAATCTATACATGGAAATTAGCTAGATAAAAACAGAATCTATACATGGAAATTAGCTATACAAGGCATGTGGCCTGTCTAACATGGAAATTAGCCATACAAGGCATGTTTCCTGTCTAAAAGTCCCAGTGATCCGGACAATCAGTACGCCAGGCCTCACAATGGATTCGTTAAGGATCATATAACTGCAATTACTGGAAGAGACATAGCTAATGACATGTAAAAGGATATCAGAATATTAAAGAGCTTGATGTGCATTTTCTTTTATGATAGCTTGAAGAATGCATGACTACATATGCATTCCATACTACAGTATATGCAGAATATAGATGGTCAAGGTCTTTTCTTTTTTCTTTTTTCTTTTTCCACCAGATATCATGATATTTGGAGCAAACAGACTCACCCTAAACAATAAAGGCGCCACAACAGATCACGTGCATTCTGTATCACAAGTTCATTACACGTTCTGTACATGTCTACCAATCCAAACTGTGGACCCTTGGGGATGGAGCATGGCCCAGGAAAGACATTGATTGGACAATCTTAGCCGCCCACTTTGTGTGATCTTCAAATGGACTGTTAGAAGGAATGGTCAGTGGTCCAAGTTTAACAGCCAAAATCAGAGTCAATCATAACCTTTTCAATTAAGTGTCATTTTTGAAGGTTTGAATCATATAATCCTGTAAAAGAAAATTAGAGGCCTGTACAATTTAAACTCCATGTAAGCTTTATGCATTGATACAGAGAAAGGTCCAAGAAAAAAAAAAAAAAAAAACTGGTTGCATTGTAAGTTTGTAGCCTAGAATATGCCTGGTTTGTATTTGCACACATGGAAAGTTCTATTGAAAATGGGGTCCACAGTATGGAATGTTCAGATTGGCATATGTAAATGCAATGCATGCAGTGGATGAGTAGCCATCAATTAACGTAAATGATAGGCAGGACTTCATGGATGTGGGACCAGGGTTAGGTGATCCAAACCATTGGTCTAATAAAAAAATTATGGTGGATGGGGATGCCTTGAAAATCTTCCAGATTAGAAGAACCTAACCGTTTTTTTTTAATATTCTACCTGTGGAATGATTTGCAGAAATAGTAATCTTCCTTTCAGTGGCATGACTTATACCAATTTGTTGCATAACCTGTTTTGTGATGAAAATATACTGCATGCCACTCGGGGACTTCATCTTTAAATGGAAATGCGAGCGACACGTGTTGTAGTATGTTTGTGTCAGATGCCAGTAGTTCATCTTGTGGGCCCCACCGTGTATGTACCATGGGAAAAATATATGACTAGTGTGGCCATCCAGTGGGTCACATATGAATGAGAAAAAAAATGGACAGTTAAATAAATTGACCAGTAGGCTGCATTAGATGGAGATATATGTCCCACTTGATGTCTTCATGTGGTTCTTGAGCCATAACATGGGTGCGCCGCACCCAATGGCAGATCGGATTACCCGACCTAACCAGGTGCCACACTATTACGAGTGGCGAGAGTAGAATTTTGTTGGCAACTATTGCTAGAAGCCATAACAAGGATCTGACTTTAAGTTCGTTGTACCTTTGGGAATATTGTTGGAGCTACAGTGGCACAAGTCCAGGAACTTCCACCCTACAAAAACCTGGATCTTTGGGAATTCCAGGATCTTGAGTTCTTCAAACGCGAAGATTTTGAATATCAGAAGGGGTCTATTGATTTATTAATTTCCAGAAATTCATACCAAGGCATCCCCCATGGTGGTTTGCTCAAGACTAATCAATAAGTGTTGGAAATAGGCCAGTGGGGCCCACTGGTGGGCAATCACTAGTGGGTGGGTCCAATGAGTTTAGGCCTCTTCCGTTAGCAGATAGATTTCAAATTCAAATTTGAATTTGGATTTAGATGGGGAGATAGGGATAAGACCAGATAATTTCTGGTCTCATCCTTTCCTATAAATAAGATTAGGCTCTCTCGTGAAAAGATATCAGAAATAACGAGAGTAAAAAGGAGGAATAGTGGTACATAGAAATTTGTCCGTTTAGCTTGTCCTTCAGGTGATCTAAGTCATAGATCGTAATCTGGGGCCATCTATACCGTAGAATCAGAGGGGTGATTAGACCCATCTGCTCCAGTAGTGGATAGGCGGACCGCTGGATCTAGACCGTTCATCTTCGGCTTTGTGAAGGTTCCATATCATGTAGACCGTCAGATCTTGAGGGCTCACACTTCCGTACTTCCTATCAATGGTATCAGAGCCAAGTTATAAGGTTATGAGATGAGTCGTACCTCATGTAGAATGATCTGCGTATTGTAGACCCGACATACACCTAGTATTGTCTACTTTACGACGTGGATTGTAGCCACGTGCTGGGACCTTTTACCTACAGATTGTTTTGATTCGATCTAATCATTGCAATGTGCGAGTAGCCTGTCCCTTAGGTGACTCTTTGTGTCATTAGCTACCCTCCTCTTGTGTATAAGAGGATGAGATTGAGTGTCGCTATTTTAGTGTACTATGACGAAAGGTCCTTGATTGGCCAGACTTAGTTACACTAGGAAAACAGCTTGATTGATTCCAAATTACACATCTGCATGGGGAAGATCTTGTGACAGCTACACTAAGTTTCTAGAACTATAAATACGCACTTGAAGACTTATCTGCCGACAGTATTGAGTTGTTTTTATTAGACTTTTGCAAAAAATATATTTTTTTTAAAAAAGTATATATAAGTATTGCTTTAAATTGATTTTAGTCGAAGTTTGTGAAAAATCGAGTTTTCAGAATAACTCGATAAGTTGGATAAGTGTGTATGTTGGCCGAGTACTCTAGATCGGGAGTTAACTCCATCCAGTGTGGTCATGCAGACTAGGATAGGCATTGCAAAGCTTGGGTTATTGAGTACTAGTTAGGTGGTCACTTAGTACTTTAACACCTGTGAGAAGATTACGGTGATCCAGCTGGTCCCACACCTCTGATTCTTTTGATCGCGATGTTTGGCTTCGATTATTATTGAGTGAGTTAGATGGACAAATTTTTTGTACTTATCCCACAATGTGATTGAGTGGGAGATGTTGGAAATAGGCTAGTGGGGCTCACTGGTGGGCAATCACTAGTGGGTGGGTCCCATGAGTTTAGGCCTCTTCCGGCCTCTTCCGTTAGCAGATGAATTTCAAATTCAAATTGAATTTGGATTTAGATGGGGAGATAAGGATAAGGCCAGATAATTTCTGGTCTCATGTAAACTCCCATCCTTTCCTATAAATAGGATAAGGCTCTCTCGTGAAAAGATATCAGAAATAACGAAAGTAAAAAAGAGGAATAGTGGTACATAGAAATTTGTCCATTTAGCTTGTCCTTGGGACGATCTAAGCCATAGATCGTAATCTGGGGCCATTTATACCGTAGAATTAGAGGGGTGATTAGACCCATCTGCTCCAGTAGGGATAGGCAGGCCGCTGGATCTGGACCATTCATCTTTAGCTTTGTGAAGGTTCCATATCGTGTAGACCGTCAAATCTTGAGGGCTCACACTTCCATACTTCTTATCAATAAGAACTGAGAGATACATCGCAGAACACAATGCAACAAAAAATTGGATTAGAAATACTAAGTATTTAATTGTCTTTTTCTTAAGACTAATACCTTATAACTCTTCAGGTGGTAATCCAACATAAAATCAGAAACATCTACCACCCAAAATTGAAATTCTTTAGTGAGGGTGGAATTGAATGTTATTGTATCTGCATCGAGCTCAAATGCCATTTGTTGAAATGGTCATTTTCTGAAATTTAGTCACTAGCCGAATTAGCCCACTTCAGAAAATGCGTCTGTTTGACAGACTTCCTCAACCTACCAACCGAAGTGGGCTCTGTGCAAATAGTTATATATCAGCATTTTTCAACAAATCCAAACTAGGTACAAACATCTTCAATCTATCTAAAAGAAGATAATATTGCATTAATAATTCAAGTAGACATTGCTCTGCAAAAATAACATGAGTGTATCAGTTTACCGCCTTTGGAAATTCAATTTCCCTATACAATGAGAGAAAAGAGAAGCAAAGAACAAAGGGAAGGCAATAAGAACGATGGCTACTACAAATAGACGGTCATGGTGAAACCCGAAGTAATCTTCTAAGAAAGAAGCGATCGACTTGGTTTCTCCAAATATCACTATCTCCTTTCTTATATCTCCGTATTGCGAAGTTAAGAAGCCATTTAGGGTCCAGGAACTCGGAATAAGATAGTAGCACCAACGCCACCACTTTGGGAATTGCTGCACAGAAGCACCACAAAGTTCGTCACTTTATAGCTAAACAACATCCATCGACGAATTCTTTTTGTACTTATTTTCAAGAATTGCAACGTTCTATGAAGTCCAAGGTGTTTTTAGATTTGTTGGGCTTATTTGATATTCAAATAATATATATATATATATATATATATATATATATATTATTTATTTTTTTCTTTTTTGGTTTCAAGGATGTAAGGTTGTTGGTTATTTTTGAAGTACATTGTCTCAAAGTCAAGTGCCGAATGATCGAAATTGTGTCATTATAATGTGGGTGTCCATCCATCTGTATTTGGATCTATATCCATACAGGTCTAAATGGACTAAAGGTATGGTGTTTGTCCCTTTCATCTGAACATTTCATCAAGCAGTCTCTACCTTGGATAGTTCACACCTGAAATATCTTACTCTATGACAATCCTAACAACTTCAATGGAGAATTTTCAGGAAAGAAAATAGATGGTTACAAAAATTTAAACATGGGCTACAATTTTCCATTTGATGTAAATCTTGGTATATGACCCATCCAAGGTTGGGGCCATGTGATGATCATGTTGGATATTGTAGTCGTTTTACATGTCTGCACAAAGTCGGGTTATTGATAAATTACGTAAAAGAGACCCAAAACACTCTAATCTGTGGGTATGCATGCAAGCATCAAACTTCAACTTTCTAACAATGCATAACTTAGGAAGCATTTGGATGCTTCCATTTGGATGGTGGATAGGATGGACTCAGAGATTGCAAGTGAGATGAGAATGGCTCTTATTCACTTGCATTTTGAGGTGAAAAAGTGAGAAAAATGGGAACTTTCCTAATACAATTGCTATTTCCCAAGCCACGTAAATGCTTAGTGAACTGGTTCTGCCAAGAAAGAAAAATCAATCTAAATTTGCAGAAAGTCATCCAAATGGGCCCTTAGTGATGCTATTGACTTTTTGCATAGCATTGGTACCTTAAAATAGTTGTGCTACCATTTTCAAACACGTATGTATGGACATGGATGCACAACATGGTTTTGTGTGGCCAGACAAATGTTTTGTATTTCCCATAAATCCTTTATTAACAGTCATATGCTCCTGGGTGGGAACTGGATTCCACTAGTGAGAGCTGAATTTGTGTTTGAGCCGTGGGAAAGGGTGGAAATGAATTCCAATGGGAACCCAATTCACATCATTTGCCTGTTTTATGATTTCAATCATTAAGATTGGCTGCAAATTTTTGTAAATGGATTCTCATCCAAATGGTTATATTTTCGAAAAGGACAAAAAGGGCTCTCCTCTCCATTCCATCACCTATCTTCCCAGTTTAGAATATCTTTCCCAATACCGAAACACCATTGAAAGAATCTCTTTCATTGGGAATTTGTTTGACAGAAACAAATTCATGATACCTTTTAAGATTCCAGGGAACCAAACGACCCCTTACAAGATATGACATATTCATAGATTATTTTTAACATATAATGCGATATATTATATTTATTTGGAGTTGATATGTATATGTATCCATGCCGTGATATACCCGACATGCAAACTCTACCACTTCCTAACATGTTTATCCAATGGATTTTAACTAATCAGTGAGGGAAGGGGGTAGGTAACTTACTGGTCCGGGTATGATGAAGCCGGAGAAGAGAAGGATCATTACATAGCAGAAAGAAGCCATTATGGAAGCTACTTGAACACTCGGGCTCAACGACACTAGCAACATCCCGAGGTAACTGTAGTAGAGCAATGTACATAGCATGGTGTACAAGTACCAAAAGACCTTATAAGCTGACCAGGAGTACCCTATCATAGGATATGTGATGATCACACACAACAGTGCTTGGATAAATAGGTAAGGAATCTCAATGATCACCTACAATGACATGGAAAGTCGTATATAAGGATCCAGATTCACAGAAATAGAAAATAAGGTAGCATTGTAAAGAAGTGAAATGATGGTGAATTTAATACTGAGGTTTGCTAATTCAACAGGCGTGCAGATCCCAGCCTATAAACACACAACTACTAGTACCAAACTAGCACATGGGGAACATCCAAGTTGCCCGAGCAGCGGGGCCTCCCTGTAGATATCCACACTTGTGCCATCTTGGTACATACAAGGATCTATAGAGGTATGTAATTAGCAAATGTCATCAACAAATTGTATCAACCTGAGCAAATGAATAGGCCCATGAAGAGTACATCCCTGCAAACGTTTCTCGGTACAAAACAGCCCGCTCGGTTGCAATGATCGGTAAAACTGTTGAGCAGTTGTTTATGCCCATGAAGAGCATGGTGGTGAACATGGTCCCGAGTATAGTGAACAAGTCCTGCTGGTTATTTCTACAATGAAAAAAAATAGTTACATTAGCATTTAGCTAGTTTTGTGTACTGCATTAATAAAAAAGATAGTCCATAGGCCAAAAATCACACAAGTCAGATGATAGGCCAAAAATCACACCAGTCAGATGATCCTAGCGATTGATAAGAGGACTTTGGGCTGATAAGCATTGACCATTGTTGGACATTTTCATAACCACCCCTTTGTAATCCTCAAGACCCCTCAAATCAGTGGCTAGGATGACTGACTAGTGTGATTTTTGGGGTTACAAATCCACAGTACGTGCAATTGCTTAAAGGTCCGGATCTTGTACATATGTACCATATCTATGGATATTGAATGCTTAATAACTAACTTGATTGTATTGATAACACTGGATCCTCTCTCTAGAACATGTACGTACAAATAACTGTGCATGCACTGTAACTAGTGCTAAAGAAAAGGTTGTTCTACTTGATTTGGTTTCTAAACAAAACAAGGAAAAAAAAATCAGTTCCATAAGAGTAGAAAGGTTTTTGTGAACATTGTTTTCTTTTCATCCACTTAAGAAATTCAATGTGAAGAAAACTGCATTATTTCATTTTGCATCTGAATGGGACAGAGAACATCACAGCTGGATTTTCAGTTTGTCCAAGTGGGATGCATGGTTCTATAATCCAAACCATTATTCTTTTGGGCCCCACCATGGATGGACCATGTCCTAAAATTTTCCTCAATGGGACAATTACTAACCTTTCAATTCGTGGCCTGCAAATAGATGGTAAAGAAGAGAACTGTGGCAATGGTTCACATTCAACTGAGCTACTCAAAGAAGGCCTGAGATTGGCAGCTACAATCTTCCAAAATGGAATATATTTGTTGCACATAGTTTAGACATTGTGGGGCCCAACAAAGCAATGTCTGGATAACTGAACCATGGGACCCACTTATACAAACTAACCCATGTCAAGGATCGTGCACTTCTTCTTCTTCACAAGCATGTTTAGACTCTCCTGTTTTGTTGTTTTGATGCAACTGGTTTGTATAGGAACACAATCGTAACAAAATGGCTTACATTCTCTTAGCATGCTTCCAAAAGAGCACTCCATATAACAAGGATGCGACGATCGTAAACATTATCCGAACCAAGTTGTACGAGGGACTTCTCCAATATGACAAGTGCTGTTTCCAAAGGCAAGCTTTGAACTGCCCCCAACCATTCTGCGGAAACCGAGTAGTGAAATGCAAGTCCTTCGAATTCGCAGGCGGCTTACTCAATATCTTAACTTGCTCTTTGTTGTCCCTACAATCAAACAGAGGATATAACAAATCAATCAATGGAGTTAAAATATCAATTCTGATTTCAGGTACTCGATAGGATATGGCAACAACTTGCAGAGCCATCAGTAGGTGGGCTCCAAAAATGTGTAGATATCATAGCCCAAGAGTTCAGGTCAGTCCACCCAATGAGTGGGCAACAATGTACTAGACAAATGAATAGTTAAAGAAATGTCCACATTCAACAGTGGGTTGACTTGATTCTTTGGCCAGGCGCCCTACCTGCTGAGGTCCACCTAATGGATGGCTTTGATCTCACAAATACTCGCAAGGTTGGGCTGTGTGATGCACTGTCCAATATTTGGTCTTACTGTAGTATTTCAATCACCAGCTCACATGCATTTGGCGCTACCCATATTTTAGAAATTCCCCAAAATCAGCTACATTGTCCAGAACTTGAATACACACAAGCACATATTATTTACACTCACCTATAGAGAGAAGACTCTTTGTAAATATGTGCAAAATCTACACCAAGTTGCGTTTCTTCTGAATTAGAAGTAACTTCTAACATCCATGTTGCTGGATTATAATTGTCTTTGATCTTCGGGACCCCAGGAATACCCTGCAAAAAAGAGGAGGGAAGCCGCATCAAGATCAACCAGACAATCTTTTTTTACAATGAAGGAATGGAGATGTAAAGAAAGAGTGCATTCATTGCAAATTTCTTGCATTCTCATTCATTGACAAAGATATCTAAAAATGATCAAGTTCGGCAATTTTGGTAGTTGATTAGGTAAGGATTTTCAAGACATTGATCTAAATTACCAATTGTTTAAGGTTTATCCATAGCATAGCAATGGTAACAATAGAGACCGTTCAATTTAGAATTGCATTTATATTTGGCTACCTAGAATCTTGAAAGGGGTTGTGAATCTGTTTTTGAGAAACATATTCCTACTGAAAGAGATTCTGTCCATTGTGTTTGGTTACTGGGAAAGCTGTCCTCAGGAATCCAGTTTATGTATTTGGATACTAGGAAAGAGTTGTTAGGAGAGGAGAGGCATTTTTATGCTTTTCAAAAATATGAATGTTGATAGGAATCGATTTCCTAAAATCTTGCAACCCATCTTAAAGATGGGAATCATAAAAGGGGCAAATTTAGGGAATTGAATTCCCGTTTCTGACCCATTCCCAGGACCCAAACACAACTTCAACCCCTCACTAATGGAATCCATTTCACAGAAGCCAAACAACCCCTAGTTGAGAAAATACCACCCACACCACACGAATAAGAACCTCAGCACCACATGGTGTATAAGAAATAAACTCAAGTATTATCCTATAATCTTATGAAAGAAGGAAAATGTCAAGGCTTGTACAGCTACCATTGCAAGCACTTACTTCAAAGTATTCAATAACTCTACTTGAATGGCGACCCAATGGTCCGGAATAGATTATTTGTCCTCCCCTTTTCATTAGAATCAGCTGCAACCGGAGTGAGATTGTGTTAGAATATAAGTCATGGGTTGTATCACATCCTAGGAATGAGATAACAACAGAATTACAGAAGTTTCAAGTTCCTTAGAAACTAGAATAGATTCAGATGTTCTTGGCGCTGATCAAACATTGCTACATCACAAAAGGAGTGATAGATCAAGCCACATTACACAGATGCTCAATAACAGCCAAATTTTAAAACTTCCATTACTGTTATATTACATATATTAATTTCCATGACGAATTTAATAATCCACCCACATCTCTGAATTTTCTACATGTTGTATCTCAAGTTGTAATTTCCTCAAAATAATGGAAAGATTTCTATATTACCTCATCGAATGACTCAAATATATCTATACTTGGCTGGTGTATAGTGCAAACCACTGTCCGTCCTGTGTCAACAATATTCTTCACTGCACGCATGACTATGGCAGCTGCTCTTGCATCTAGACCTGACGTGGGTTCATCCATAAATATGATTGATGGATTGGCAACAAGCTCCACTGCAATGGTTAGTCGTTTACGCTGCTCGGTCGACAGACCACTTACACCAGGAATGCCGACTAAAGAATCTTTTATTCCATCTAGCTCGATCGTTTCAAGAACTTCATTTACAAACGCCTGCAAAACCCAACTTCCACAAATTTTAGCATGAAATTATCCAACACAGCTCAGTTACTGTACTAACTATATGAAGGATATCTTACAGCTTTTGTTTTTGGATCGATCTGCTGTGGGAGTCGTAGCCAACTTGAATATATGACAGACTCTTCAACAGTGATTTGCGGAGAATGAATGTCGGTTTGCTCGCAATAACCCGATATCCTAGCAAATGTTTCTTGGACCTTTGGGTACCCTCCAATCCATATGTCCCCTTCGATTGTTCCACCGGTTTTCCTTCCAGAGAGAACATCCATGAGAGTGGTTTTCCCTGCTCCACTTACTCCCATTAATGTTGTGAGAACGCCAGGCCTGAATGAACCTGTAATATCATGAAGAAGTTGGAGTTTTTTCTGTGTGAAACCTTGTTCTCTCATTTCCTGGGACAGAAGAATAAAAAGCAAGCTGATTAATGCGACCAACCGTTGCATGATATACAAAAATCTTTGAAAGTTTCAATAGAATGGCTGATTTAATATTTTTACCAGAGGGGTATCAACATAATAGTTCACATCTTGAAATGCTATTGTTAGCGGCTCAAATGGTAAAACCATCCTCCCTGCAAGATCAACCAATGCACCCTTAAAAAGATCATGAGGATTTCATATCTATTCTTCATACCTATCATGCGTTCTATCTATTATGCTTTGTTGTTCCCAAAAATAACATGCTAAACAGGACGGTAATCTCACCAGTTCTTTTGGTTTGTGCATCGGGCGAAAGAGCTGTATTTGGGTTCTCTAAATGAGTGACATTGCTACGATCTTCTCTCCCTCGTAGTTGCAAGAGCTTTTCATGAGAAATAATAGCACGGGACATCCCGGGAGCTGGATTCATACACTAATTCAGTAATTGCAGACAAACCATTCATAAAAAATTGACAGGATACATAGATAGAGATGAACTAACCGTTCAAGAAAGTCAAGGCCAAGGTAAAACCAGTATTGAAAAGTATTGTGAATCCAAGCAAGGCGCCCAATGATATCCAATAGAAGTAGTTGCCAAAATTCAGTCCATGGCTTATCAGTGTTTGGTGTCCTATGGTTGTGTTTGTAGGCAAAATCTAAAATCGAGAATGGAGAATAGAAAATTATTGGGAAATGGACAAGTCTACATTATAGAACAGAGACCGGATAAAAAATGCAAAACAAAGATTTGGGTGGATTTCTTTACACTAAGCTAACCTTTTGCCACCGTGGAGCAAGGAATTCGTTTATGGATAGGCCTATCTCGGCATATGCCAGTGGAGAAATCCAAAATCCCCACTTCAACCAAGATGGTATAGAGGCTGCACAAACACAAGTGATGAGTACGTGTTCACATAGTTCATTGACACTACATCGGATCCACTTGTTAATTTAATTGCGATCATTTACTTTGATTGATGCAAAATAACAAAAAATCAGTGATGTTCTCTCAAATTGCAGTTATGTATCTTCTACTTCAAACTTATAATGTAAAACTGCAATATGGAGCGAGGCTTTCATGCCAAGGAAGGAGAGTCCTATTTGGTTTTTAACTTTATTACAATTCAATTCAACAGTGCACGCAAACACACTAAGGCTTGGGAAAAGGAGAAAGAAAAGAAGCTACGAACAATCTTACATCGTGGAAGAATGAAGCCTCCCAATAATAGGAGCGTTACTAGAAGCAGAGTCCCCCCAGTTACAGAAGCAACAATGGTACGGAAAAGTGAGGCCATTAAACGGAACAAGGATGTTGACATCTGATGCAAGGCGAAGAGTAGAAGAAAATGGCAGAAGAACCTAAGAAATATAGTGAAAACATGAAACTTAGAGAGTAGGTCTATCTCACGCCTTTCAAGAATTATAGTTTTACGGATGGCATTTTACCTTCCTGGTTCAGGACTGTATCCAATAACGTAGTACGTAAGAACTGTCCACACCGTAGACTGTAACAATGAAATTGGAATTTTTAGAATACCGGCTGGAATGGTGTATGCCCATGCTGGGTAGAAGTACAGATCTCTGTGTTTGTAGAAAACTGGAAGTCTAGAAACCGTCATCGATAACTCTGGGAATCCATCAACCATGAATAATATAAGTGCGAAGAAAATAGAACCCATGTAGTAATTTGCATGCATCACATCGATACGCAAACGGGTGCGCAGAAAAACAGTCATTGCGACGAGTGAGATGAAGACGAGCTGCACAAAGAACATGACCAAGCAGGGATCAGACATAAAGAAAATCAGACCATCAAATGAAAATGACAATAATAATCATGGAAATAATATGTAAAACCAGGTTTTATGGCTAAGCAACTTGCACTGACTCGCCTGGTCTAGACTGAGTCAGGCCAAGCCACCCATATTTTCATTGCTAACAGTGGTTGTGAACTGAATTGAACTATACCGGGTCCGAGTTGACTCGGAGAAGTTTTCAATATTTGGGTCTCTCTTTTGTTATGCATATGCACATATTTTTCTACTAATTATAATATGAAAAACAGAAAAAGTATCTGACTACAAACTAATAATCAGGAAAATAGCATCTACCTGAGATGATTTGAATATGTAAACGAATGAATTCCTCTTCATGAGCAGCCATTCTCTTGTCATACATGCTTTGAATAGTTCCCATTTAGGTAAAGAATAAACACTGAAGGACAATGAATTTTTATGGCATTGGGACTTATCATATGGTTTCGAAAGTTCCTCATCTAGCTTCTCGCCAATAGGAGATGCCTTGAATTTCTTTGAGAACTGATCGACGGAAACATAGCTGTAAGGTTGGTCTGTATGATGCCAGTATTGTGCTTGATCCTTTTTTGAGATAACCTGAACAAACATTCAATCTATAAAGTATCACCACTTCATATTCTAAATGAAGAGGAAGCATATAATGCTTGAGCAAAAGAAGCAATGTGTTTTTTTTTTTTTTCTCTCGATCAACTAAGTAATGAACAAGTGGGACCAACCTATCAGTAACCTAATTTTTATTTATTTATTATTTTATTTTTTTGGCACTATTGGATGGATGATGTCCTAATTTCTACTATATGAGATGATTCTAGCCGTCCAGTGAAAATGTAAAACTACAACCAACGGTTCACACTTGGAGAGACCAAATATGGTCAGAAACATCTGACGGGGGAGATTGTCCCTCGAGGTGTGATGAGAAAAATTATCAATTGGATATCTTGGATAAATGAAAATTTTATTGATGAAGAACTCTTCAATAGTAACCAATATTTTATTTTGGATAATTCAGAAAACTTCAAGAGAAAAGGGGGTATTTACCTATTACAGTGATGGTGCAATTTAATTCTTTTATTAATTTATTTGCCACCCTCAATCTTACGAGAAAGGGACCCACCGTATGATTATTAGGACTGGATTAATACTTGCCTCTTGGAGGAAGTCAGCTGTTCCTTTTCTTTCAGGGCACCTGAATCCACAATCTTCAAAAAACTTGAGAATATCATTACGTGGGCCATGGTACACAATCTTTCCTTCCGCCATCAAGATGATGTCATCAAAGAGATCATACGTCTCAGGTGCGGGCTGAAGAAGTGAAATTAATGCAGTAGCATCTGTGATATGCACCAACTGCTGGAGACAAGCAACAATCTGGAAGGTGGTGGAACTGTCTAAGCCGGTCGATATTTCATCCATGAAAAGAGCTTTTGTTGGACCCACGATCATCTCCCCTGTCCAATACATCAACAAAGAATAATTCATATATGTAAAATCTCTACGAACCACCCTTCAATTGAAAATTCCATCAATCTAAGCGAATTGAACTGCAAATGTCCTAGTATTTCGAAATGAGGTAGCCTTCGAACTGCTGGTGAATTTCTTTCGAGTCCAACTTCAGAGTAACACAATTGCAATTCGGAGCTCAGTCCCTTAGTATGCATACTAAAGGAGGTAATCACAATTTGGTTATTTTCAATTTGCTAGACTAACAACTGCCATTCATTTTGATATTCTACTGAAACTGTGTGTTTGGATGCTCTATCCAATTGAATCGCAATTATTACTCTAATAAAGTGTAAAGTACCAAATTGTGATTCCTTCCTTACAATTCACATCGATGGCCTCATCTCCAAATTGCATTTGGGTTCCTTTCAAGTTCGACTTGAAACGAATGCCACTTGAATTTGATTGCTACTTCTCATCACCAATACTTCTTTTTCTTTCTTTTTTTCATCTCATCCTTGATTAAAACAAACATTCGCAGTCCATTTCACCCATGTACTCAAACACACAGAAGAGTTCTAATCAAACACCATTACTGAGGACTAAAAACCCAACAAAATTCTAAGTAAAACAATAAAACCACTATACTCTACCTGTAGTAAGTCTCTTCTTCTGACCGCCCGAAACGCCTCTCCTCATGGCATCACCGACCATTGTGTCAGCACAGATGTCCAATCCAAGGATCTGAGTGGCCACAAAAATGCCAGAAGAACCATGATCAAACAAACAGACATCACAAACATCTACTCCATTTCTTCCCATGCATAACAAGCATGAATTTCAGTTCCGCTGAAGAATAGTACTATTACCTTCAAAATGTAGGCTGTCTGAAGTGATCTTTTCAATCCCTTGACCGAAATTGCCTGTTGAAATGAAATCAATTTTCATAAACTGCCAACACGAACACAACGAACTAGGACATAGGCTAGGAGGAAAATCCATGGTTTGTGGGCCCCACTACCTGTCCTGTGCAGGTGGGACATCTAAGAGTGCATCAAGTGGAACACATCATGTAGGCCGGTTAACCAATCAAGTGGGCCACATTAACAAAAACAATGGTCAGTATTTAAAAACTTGAGAAGGCACACATCTAAGTATTTACACTTGTGCCTGATGAGTGAACTACCCCATTTTTGGTCGAGGGGGTTCATCACAGTTGGGCGCACCTGATGCATGGTTTGGATTCATGACAGTGTGTGGGCCCAACACACCTATGTATATCAATGTCATACTTGACCTTGCGAGACACAGAACGGGCAGGATATACAGATGTTATTCTTACCTTCATGTAAGTGTCTATGTCCAGTTCGGGCACGATTCCCGCCTCCTTCTCCCTTCTACTGACTTCCATCATGATTTCTTCACAGACAATAATGACATAGCATTTCAATCACAGTCAAAAGAAAATTAGGGGCGTGTTTGGATGAATTAGTTGAACCAACCAAATTATAATTTCCTGAAAATCCATATAGAGGTCACGTTTGGATGCACAAAGTGAATTGAATTGCAAACATTCAGTTCAATCAAGTGGAAATGACGATTTGGTTATTTCCAATTGACTAGACTAATGATTGCAATTCGATTCGATGGCATGTTTGGGAGGGGCTCAAATTGAGATTATGTTACTTTCACTTGTAACAAATGTAACTTCAACTTGAGGGCTACTTCCTCATCACCAATCTCTTGTTAAACTGAATACTTGCATTTCAATTCAATTCAATTGTGCATCCAAACACAACCAATGTGTAGTGGGCACGAAGGGAAGCTTACCGGGTCTACTTCCGACACCCTGACAGCGGGCCGAGAAATCGAACGTTTCTCTCACAGTCATCTCAGGAATGTGGAGATCATGTTGGCTTATGTAAGCTGCTGTTTTCTGAGGAACAAACTCATCTAGTCTGTAACCATTGTAGGAGATTTCACCGTCAACCTGAAAAATCAAAAACAATATGCTTATGCTCAGATCGTAAAATGTATACAACACAAACAGCTGCTAAACCCAAAAAAAAAAAGTTGAGAAGATTGAATGGCGGGAAAAATAGCGTTTTTGAATTCCAGCTGAGAGGGTATGGAGAACTTGTACACATGTATACAATATGTATGGTGTCCTCCGCGATCTAGACTGTTGATCTGATGTGCCCAGCCTTAGATGGACCATGACCCAAATATCTCCTAGATCGGAAGATTTTAACCATCTGATCTTTTTGCATTGTTTTTAATGTAGGCCATTGCTGCTGCATCTTTTTTTGGCCATCTGTTTGAAGGCCATCGATCAAAGGGTTACAATTATCCCATCAGGATGATCACTAGGGCATGATCTATCCCATGTGTGGTCCATTCCCTTGTTGAGTGGCAAATATTGCATATTTTCCCTTATTTATATCTTGGTTTTATGAACATGATACTGCTTAATGGTATATTTTATATATGTTTGTGTTACAAGGTGAGTTTAAGAGCTTGGATTTTTTTAAAAAAAGAATGTTAAAAGCATGGATTTGATGCTCAAGAATCACCAAGGCAAATATTGGACTTTTGGAGACCAAGATTTAAGATTTCAAGACCCCAAGAGTCAAGAAAACCAAGTGGAAAAGGAAGGAAGTGCAGAAATTCGCAGGATCTGAGCTTAGATGACATTGAAGCTGTCATCTGTTGAGATGTGGAGCCACATCTGGACAGAGATGCTTGACCAGTCGAGTGGCCCACTTGACCAGTCGAGGGTTCGCTCGACTCAAAGTCCAGCGTGCAAAATTTATTTTTGGTCCGTGGTGCTTGACCAGTCGAGGCCCATGCTCAACCGGTCGAGTGGCCCACTCGACCAGTCGAGGACCTCTCTCGACTAGTCGAGGTTACGCAGATTCTGCGCGGATTTGGTGCAGACTGCGTAAATTTGAGGCGGTTTTCGCAGAGGTGCGAAAGGAAGTTGCCTAAACTATAAATAGGGGTTCCTAGGGTTTTTCTAGTGTATTCTAAGGTGTATGCAAAGGGTTTTTTCTATACATCCAAGGGAAAAAGGTTAGTATATTGATTGTAATCTCGTTTTTCTGCATAGTGGAAGTTTGCACCCGTGGTTTTTTTACCCTTGTTGGGGTTTTTCCATATATATTTTGTCTTGTGGTTTGTTGGTATGCTTTAATTCTACTTCTAGATTATATTTCTTCTTATTTATCGTTTGTGGGTGAGACCAGAGATTGGATCTCGGTTCACTAGCGTTGTTGGCGTGCTGCGCAACAACTGGTATCAAAGCTATTGGTTTAGTTCAAGTGGGAGCGATGACGGAAGAAGAGAAGACTAGAATTAAGAAGTTTGATGGTTCAAACTTTGCCTTCTAGAATATGCAGATGGAGGATTATTTATATCAGAAGGACCTCTATATTCCTCTAGAAGGAAAAGAGGAGAAACCAGAGAAGATGACAGATAATGAATGATTTTTATTAGATCAGAAGGCTTTAGGAACGATCTGACTCTCTTTGTCTAAGAGCGTCGCTTTCAATATATCCAAGGTGAAAACCACAAAAAAATTAATGCATGCCCTAGCTACGATGTATGATAAACCCTCAGCGTCCAACAAGGTTCATCTCATGAAACGGCTATTCAACATGAAGATGTCAGATGGTGGGAGCATGGCTGAACATCTAAACGAGTTCAATATAGTCACAAGCCAGTTGGAATCCGTTGGCATTGTTTTTGGAGCCGAGGTCAGGGCGTTATTGATCTTGTCCAGTTTGCGAGACAGTTGGGATGGTTTGGTGATTGCCGTGAGCAATTCTTCAGGGTCGACAAAACTGAAATTCGATGATGTGGCTGGTTTAATTCTCAACGAAGAATCTAGAAGAAAGACATTGGGAGTTTTAAGAGATTCAAGGAATGCTCTAAACGTTGAAGGAAGAGAAAGATCGCTGAACAAAGAAGGCAATAAACACAGACGTTCTAAGTCGAGGAAGAAGTCCAAGGGACCGAAAGACAAAGACGGGTGTTGGCATTGCGGGAAGAAGGGGCACATGAAACGTGATTGCAGCGTGCTTAAGAAACAAGAAGGAAGCTCTCAAGGTGGGAAGGATTCAATGAATCTATCTAAGGAGAGTGACACAAAGGCGTTGATCTTATCTCTTGATGCGCGGAATGAGTCTTGGGTTATAGACTCAGGTGCTTCGTTTCATGCCACTTCGTGTAAGGAAGTTCTGCGTGATTATGTGTCAGGTGACTTCGAGAGAGTCTACCTAAGTGATGATGAGCCGTGCAGTATTGTTGGAAAGGGAGACGTTCATATAAGTCAGAAAGATGGAGCGGCTTTGAAATTGAAGGATTTCAGACATGTATCGAGCTTGAAACAGAACTTGATCTCAGTGGGCCAGTTGGTTGATACCGAATATGTGATGACATTCACTAGTGATTCCTGGAAGATCACAAAAGGTGCCTTAGTAATACCTCGAGGTAAGAAGGAAGATACTTTGTACGTGACTTCAAGATCGTATAGTTCACTCGCACTCACATCAACTGGAGTGAATGGATAGTTATGGGGCATCAAAGGTTGGAACATATAAGTGAGAAAGGGATGAAAGTGCTATTGTCAAAAGGGAAGCTACCAGGGCTAAAGTCTATTGAATTGAAATTCTGCAAGGACTGCGTGTATGACAAGCAGAAGAGGGTAAGTTTCAAGAAAACAGGACGCGCTCCAAAGACACATCTGTTGGAGCTTGTACACACTGATGTGTGGGGACCGGCACATGTATCATTTCTTGGTGGTTCACGTTATTTTGTTTCTTTTATTGATGATGCTAGTAGAAAACTGTGGTTCTATTTCTTAAAGAACAAATCTGATGTATTTGATATATTTAAGAAGTGGAAAGTAATAGTAGAAAACGAGATAGGTAAAACAGTAAAATGTCTCAGATCAAATAATGGGAGAGAGTATTGTGATAAGAGGTTTGAGGAGTATTGTGCAGCAATGGAATCAAACATTAGAAAATGATTCCAAGGACACCACAGTAGAACGGTGTGGCTGAGCGCATTAACAGGACTATCCTTGAGGGCGCCAGGAGCATGAGGTTACATGCAGGGTTGCCTAAGATATTTTAGACAGATGCTGTGAATACTGCCACATATCTCATCAATAGAGGTCCCTCAGCACCATTGGATGGTGGGCTACCAGAAGAAACGTGGACTGGGAAAGAAGTGAACATTGCACATCTCAAAGTGTTTGGTTACACTTCATATGTTCACATTGATGTAGAGCACAGAAACAAGCTGGATGCAAAGTCCAGGAAGTGCACGTTTATAGGCTACGGGCAATATGATTTTGGCTACCGTTTTTGGGATACAAAGAACCGAAAAATCATCAGAAGCAAAGACGTAATCTTCAATGAAAAAGTGATGTATAAGGATAGTGTACAACAAAAACAAAATAAGGTCGATGAAAAAGAATTCGTAGAGTTGGAAGAGTTACCGGACATGGGTGTTACAATGCCACAGGATGAGCATGCATAGGAGCACAATGAGGCAGAGCCGCAGACACCGGTTGTGAGGAGGTCTACTCGGGAGAGAAGACCCAAGGTCCGATACTCACCCTCCTTACATTATCTATTGCTGACAGATAATGGTGAAGCATAGTATTTTGAAGAGGCATTACAGTCAGATACACGGGTTAAGTGGGAGTAAGCTATGGATAATGAGATGGACTCTCTTAAGTCCAACCATACGTGGGAGCTAGTCACTCTACCTAAGGGTAAGAAAGCTCTTCATAACAAGTGAGTTTACAGACTGAAGGAAAAACACGATGGTTCGAAACGGTACAAGACCAGATTAGTTGTAAAAGGGTTCCAACAAAAGGCAGATATTGACTTCACAGAAATATTTTCACCAGTGGTGAAAATGTCTACGATTCGCATGGTCTTGAGTATAGTGGCTACAGAGGACTTATATCTAAAACAACTAGATGTTAAGATAACCTTTCTTTATGAGGACCTTGAAGAAGAGATATACATGCATCAGCCGGCAGGATACGTGGCACCAGGAAAGGAGGACAAGGTGTGTAGACTGAAGAAGAGTCTATATGGCCTGAAGTGGGCCCAGAGGCAGTGGTACAAGAAGTTCGATAGTTTCATGATGGGAAACGGTTTTAGGAGATGTCATGCAGACCACTGTTGCTATTTGAAGAAGTTTGATACGTCGTACATCATCCTTCTTCTGTACGTTGATGATATGTTTGTGGCCGGATCAAGCATGAAGGACATCTCATATCTCAAAAGACAACTATCTAGAGAATTTGTCATGAAGGATTTAGGAGCTGCAAAACAAATCCTAGGCATGAGGATAAAGCATGACAGAGAAAACAAGAAACTAGTTTTGTCACAGGCAGAGTACATAGCTAAGGTACTTGATCGATTCAGTATGGGACGTGCTAAGCCGGTTAACACTCCTTTAGCCAACCACTTTAAGCTTTTTAAGGAGCAAGGTGCGAAGACGCTGGAGGAACAGAACTACATGGCTAAAGTCTGATACGCGTCAGCTATTGGGAGTCTCATATACGTTATGGTGAGCACGGGGCCAGATATTGCTCAAGCAGTGGGAGTTATTAGTAGGTTCATGAACAACCCCGGGAAGGATCATTGGGAAGCTATGAAGTAGATCCTTAGATACCTGGTAGGTACTGTGGATGTATGACTATGTTATGGAGGATCGGAAATCAATCTACAAGGCTACGTAGATTCAGATTTAACAAGAGATATCGACAGCAGAAGAAGCACTACAGGGTATGTCTTTAGTCTGGGTAGTGCTACAGTCAATTGGGTCTCTCAGTTACAGAAGATAGCATCTATCAGTACAACGGAAGCAGAATATGTTGCAGCTACAGAAGCGTGCAAGGAGATAGTGTGGATGTAAGGTTTCATGGAAGAGTGAAGAAAAAAGCAAGCAGATTGCAAGTTGTACAGTGACAGTCAGAGTGCAATACACTTGGTTAAGAATTCAACCTTTCATTCAAGAATCAAGCCTATTGACATCAAATATCACTTTATACATTCGTTACTGGAAGATGGATCGATTGCTCTAGAGAAGATCCATATAAGTGAGAATCCTACGGATATGCTGACCAAGGCGGTCACACGGGAGAAGTTGAAGCTCTGTTCAGCTTTGATTGGTCTTCAGGCTTGAAGACGGGGAGGTGGTGCACTCCGGATGTAGAAGACGAAAGTTTATGGTGATGTGTCTCCAAGTGGGAGATTGTTGAGATGTGAAGCTACATCTAGACAGTGTTGCTCGACCAGTTGAGTGGCCCACTCGACCAGTCAAGGGTTCGCTCGACTCAAAGTCCAGCGTGTAAAATTTATTTTTGGTCTGTGGTGCTCGACCATTCGAGGCCCATTGGAAAATCAAGTTTGGTTGTTGGACAAATTGGATGCAGTCTTTAATGACATCGAAGCTATCATTGAAGCCAATTTTAGATGACATCGAAGGTTGTTCGATGTCATCGAAGGGTTTATGTAGAGCCTATGCGGAGTGAGAAAATTTGAGGCGGTTTTCAGATTTTTCAAACCAGTTTGAAAGAGGGAGTTCCCCACTTATAAAAAGGGCTTCCCAAGGCATTCCTAAGCATCTTTCAGAGCATTCAAGGGCAAAATCTAGGGTTTTTAGAGAGCTTTCAAGTTTCATAGTTCTTGTTTTTCTTTACTAGTTATTTATTTATTTTTCTTGTTTTCTTGTTTCTTTTTATTTTTGCAATTTAGTTATGTTTTTCTAGTTCCTTCTAGCCCAAGCTAGAAGGGAAGCACATTGGTTTAATGATTTTATAATTTATGATGATTGGGAAGCACATTGGTTTAATGATTTTATAATTTATGATGATTGGTTGTTTTTAATGATGAGATGAATGGTGTATACATGTTATCAATTATCTAGGTTTAGGTTTTTGATCCTCATGTGAGATCCATATGTTTCCATCATATGAGATCCATATTGATGGATAAGCTTAACCTGGATCAATTAAATTTCCTAGATGGGAGATGTTCTCAACCTGCTACATTTCTTTGATTCGTTATCTCATGGATATTGAATATTAAAATTACTAGCGCTTAAGAATATATATCAATGATGCTAATTCATGATTCTCTAATCTTTTATATCATTTATTAAAAATATTTAAACTGTTTTATTTTCCGACTAGGCTGACCATAGTGCTTAGATCCTAATTGTGTTATCAAAGTCATCATGACTTATGGAACATTAACCTATGTGTGGTACTTTGAAGCTTAGGTGTTGTTTTCAAATTAATTGAATTCCATACATTCAAAATCTTCAAAATCAAATCATTCGTTTAGTTTCCATTACTTAGTTTTGCATTTGATTTTTTTCATTCTCATAAATTATCTCCCTGCGGGATCGACCCTGTATTCATAGGATATTACTTATGAAGTTCTGCACTTGGAGGCAAGCAATCACCCCTCAGCATTCAAGTTCTGGACGTTTTCCTGGCCACACATTCATGATCTCAAAAGACCTCTAATCAATGGCTTGGATCACCCGGCCAGTATTATTTTTGGGGGAACCCCATAACAGTGGGCCCAAGTTAAGGTCCAGATTTCATACATTTGTATCTGATGCACGAATATTGAATGCATTATCGCATGGGTGTGTATGACATCCAACCCTTCCAACAGGTGAACCTACCATTAATTTGGAGACTTTGGATGGTTCATATTGTTTCCTGTGGTGTGGCCCACTTGATGATTGGATTGGCCTGATTTCTGGGGAATCTAATCATCATGGTGTGTTGCACCTCTTGGACGGGTTGGCTGTCATGCCACATAACACTTAGGCCCCCTATGTCTGAACCCTCTAGAAAATATGGATGAAGGGTATTTCATCATTTTAGATTGTTTTCGGTCTTTAGAAACGTTCAGCGTCTTTTCTGAAAAATCGGAAATTTTGAGTAGCTTTGCAGTAAAAAATAAATAAAAATAAAAGCATAGAAATGCAGTGCTCCGAAGGAGCAGCAAGAGTTGGAACACACTTTCATCTCAGCCATTGAAAGATAGTTGGCGGGAATCCATAAGCATTTCAAAATCTGAATTAGACAGTTAGCATACGAAGAGTTGAAGATTAGCAAAACCTTGAGAGATTGGTTTAGCTTCCCTGAGAGTGCCAATAACAATGTTGTTTTCCCACACCCTGGTGGGCCCAGCAGTAGTGTTATCCTGCAACCCCAAACAACCTTTGTTAGTAAAACTGACGGTGGATTGCCTTGTAACGTACCAATTTGGCACATGTGCATAGATCGGGACCGATTATTAGGTGGGGTCAATCGTGAAAATTCCCTGGCCCATAAATCAGGACAATGCATTAATCAGACGACCAACACTTTAAATATCACCAACAGCAGCCAACAGTTCATATGGTTCAACTGATCAGATGGCTTGGATTTTTCTGTTGGAGGAGATTTTGGCCCATTTCCCATCCACAGTATGACTAACCAGATGAACGATCTGGATGACTGGAGATTTTTCTGTTGGAGGAGATTTTGGCCCATTTCCCATCCACAGAATGACTAACCAGATGAACGATCTGGATCACTGGAGGATGATCCTCAGTAATACAAATGAAGATTAATGACTGATTACTTTCTAAATAAAGCATAATGGGTTGCCCACATGATGAGTGCACGGGGCTGATTTCTTTCATTAGGTGTTTGATGTAGAGCGGGTTGCTGATAATTTCATGGCTAAGATGGACCAGAAAAGGCCTGATTAGAGACGGAGGTGATCCAAATTGTCAGAACCTAAAACAAGCATATATCGCAAATCGGAATGAGTTATCTGGCGTGCCATATATGATTTTGTGGTAGGACGGGCTGCTTTAGACACCTGCACACGCTGAATTTGCAAATACCATCAAATCGATGGCTGAATTCCTATTTTAATTTCATTTTTACTATCGATAATAAGTTTTATTTTGAGTATAACTCTTCATCTGTTCAGCTTAGGAGTTACCTCCAATATGAAAAGTAATTAGAATAGTTAGTGGAACATCATTGTTCAGCCACATAGGACACTTACTATTTTTGGCCATGCGCACTAGTAGGAATCACGACCATCTATAAATAATAAGTTTACTATTTATAGTAAGTCACGATTTCTAGGAGTTTTAGTTATAGTTTAATTCTAAAACTTCTTCCAAAGGTTTATGTTATTATTTAAGAGGTCGTAAGTTTGTTTTTCATAATAATTAATAAAATTATTATAAATTTTGTTAGAATTATTTTCTATTTCTTATCTTTCCCTTGTGGATTCGAGGTATCTTTGCGAGAAGTCCAGAGAAGTTCCATGGATTCGGAACACTTATCCCTTTGAGGAAGACGATGCTCGACCTCTGCACGTCCTCCCCTACGTCAGTGTGCTTCATAGTTAGTCCACCTTTTGAACGGGTTGGATGTTGCACAAGCTAGACGCATGATTCCTACGTGCTAGTTGGACAGTAGGTTATTGTCCAAATAGTTGCATGTGAGAAAGCCTCTCAATCTTAGTAAATAATAAAATTCATACCTTGAAGGCTTGATAATGCCACTAACATCTTTGAGAATGCTAATCTTGGCTTCTTGAGAATTTGAACCTGAAAGCCTTCCCAAAACCTGTCCATCACAAAGCTCCCTTCTTAAATAATTAAGAAAAACCAATTCTAAGATCAAGACGTCCATCTAGTGGGCCCACTATGAAGATGTGTTGGCCAAAAATCTACAATTCTCCCTTGGTAAATGATTAGGAGAGCCCTACTACAAGATCCAAGACGTCCATCAGGTGGGCCCCACAATGAAGATGTGTTGGCCCAAAATCTACAAAGCTCCCTCAGTAAATAATTAAGAGAGCCAACTACAGGATCCAAGACATCCATCAGGTGGGCCCACCTCACAATGAAGATATGTTGGCCCAAAATCAGGCCAGTCCACTGATTAGTTCAGAGACCGTTGGCAACTAGTGGATGGCTGAAAAGCACTTGGCAAAGTCTTCCTAGGCAGTGCATGTATTTACAACTTTGTAGCCCACCCGACGAGCGGACTATATATATATATATGATTTTAAGCTTGTCATTATGAGAGCTTCTTACAAGGTCGACCTCATAAAACATTAGTTCTACGAGGTTAACCTCACGAGAAAGTCTCATGATGTTGAGCTTAAGACTATACAATGATATATCACTTTATGGTCCTGAGCTCGACATTACGAGAGCTTCCCACAAGTTTGACCTAGTAAAATTATCCTTCCCCTTGCAACGCATGTAGGGAAAATAGTTTTACAAGGTCGAATTCTGTGGACTATACAATATGATATTTATTGGACATTCATATTATACATTTTGGTCATCTCTTTCAGGATAGTGGATGTTTCAAAAATTAGTTGTATTTAAAACTCAAGTACACTATAGAGGTTATAAGATGTCTAAAAAGTTAGGCACTCAAGTAATCTACACAATTCGTATTTAAAACTCAAGTATACTATACAAGTTACAAAATGTCCCAAAAATCAGCCATATCTAAAACCCAAGTGGTCTCCGCAATGGAAAATAATAGGAAATCGTGAGTAAAACATATAAAGGCATTTGGTAGGGCTCACCTGAGTTGTGAAATAACCTGAAATTTGGTGTAACCTCTCATCTAAGTAGGACGGACACATGGATGGGTTGGATGTCTGAACCCCATCTCAATGGGTCCAGTGAACAACCAGGAAGGTTTCAATGGAAAAGCTACGGATAGGATTGTCAGAATTGTCTAGCTGTTTTAACTGATGTACATACAGGGTATGTCTACTGAATGGATGGACCAATTCGAGTTCATTTTGCCTCCGCTGCGACTAAGTATCCAATCCTGTCACCACCCATTGGGGCCCAAATGACGTTTGGTCCAATGATCAGAACCGTCTATGTTGTGAACCCTATTCTACAAGGCCTACAGTGAGAAAATAAACTGAATGCATGATTGAGACTATCACCGTTATAGTACATGAGTTTAAAACAATGACAAGACAATCCTCAATGGCTCGCATTCAACCATAAAAATCAAAGGTTAGGATCATCACTGAAGCATGAATCTGGGATAATATATTATTTATTAGATTAAGGAAAATCTGGACGGTTCAAGTCATTGGACCATCTCATCATGTGGGCCCTGATGGGTAGCAACACACGCTTGATTCTTGAGTCGCGACTGAGGCAAAACAAACTATTCCAGTTGCGTAGACTCTGATAAATAGACGCCAATCTGGAGGAGTTGCTTGGACGACGTGGGAAGCGGATTGCGTAGTGAGTAGGTAAACTTTGTGGGGTCCACCGTAATTTATATATTTTATCCACTCCTTCCATCCATTTTACCCGATAATTTTAGTACTTGAGCCCAAAATTGAAGGATATCCAAATCTCAAATGGACCACACCACGGGAAAATGAATGTCTACTGTTGAAAATTTCTTAAGGGCTATTGAAGTTTTAGATCAAGCTTATATTTGTTTTTTCCCTTCATCCATATTTTTTTTGATACAATGAACAGGTTGTATGACAAATAAACATCACTTTGGGGCCTCAGAAAGGTTTCAACGGTGGAAATCATTATTCCCACCTTTTCCTGTATTATGGTCCACTTGAGCTTTGTTTATGCTTTAATTTTGATCTCAACCACTTAAATGAGCTGAAAAAACATATGGACGGTGTGGATAAACCTCATACATTTACGGTGGGCCCAACCGAGTTTACTCAGTACGATAAGAGTATAATAAAGTAACTCAATACGCAATTCGATTTCTGAAATGTGAAACACTAAAAGTAGGGGCGTACATGAACTGAGTTAGCTTGGTTAGCTTGCTCGACTCAACGCAAAAAGGCTAGATTCGACTCGGTTTGAAGCTGAGTTCGAGTCGAGTCGAACTGAGTTTTTGAGTTTGAAAATGAGTTCGAGCTGAGTTCAAGCAGGCCCCAGCTTGACTCAACTCGGATTGAATCCAGCTCGAATCGAACCAGTTCGGTGACTCGGTTACTTTGCCATTGATGTTGCTTACCAAGTATTTGATAAAATGACTCAACGAAGTGTTGCTAGTGGCAAGGAAGATACGTATATGAAACAAATATTCTTTTTTTCTTGGTTTTTCTTGATTTTTATGTTGCTTAGAAGGTGTTTGATAAAATACCTGTAAACTCGGCCTGAGCTGCTGAACGAACCGAGCCGAGCCGAGTTCAAGCTGAGGTCAGCCAGTGGCCGAGCTGAGGCCAGCTCGACTCGGTTCGACTCGATGTACACCCATGTACCATGAACCAAAAATAACTTTATTTGATTACCTAATTATTGGATTGGTGGACATATGATGACTCGTTTACTTTGATATTGATGTTGCTCACCAAGTGTTTGACAAAATGACTCCATGAAGTGTCAATTAGTGACAAGGAAGGTACGTATATGAAACAAATACTATTTTTTCTTAATTTTGATGTTGCCCGCAAGATGTTTAATGAAATACTTGTAATAGTGTTTTACATGTGGGGAGAAATTGAAAGTGCACTCCATGTGTCTGCGATAATGCCGCAGAGGCTCAATCTTAGCTCGAACTCGGCTTAAATTGGCCCGAGCTGCTGACCGAACCCGCTGATCGGCCAGTCAGGCTTAAAGACTGAGCCGAGCAGAGTTGGGGTCAGCTAGTGGCCAAGCCGAGTGGAGCTGTGCCAAGCTCGACTCGTGTACACCTTTCTGATGGGACCTACCGTATCCATGGTACTGATTTCCTTAAAAAGTTTAAATGGTTGGTGAGAAAGATGGGGCACTACCACAAGATATATTGTCTTGCCTATATTTGATCCGTTATCTTTCGTTTTTTTTTAAACCAATATTGATATTATAGAAAGGAGTGCTACCAGCACCCGCGCGAGTTCGCGTTGTTTCCACACCTGCCTCACACGCGGCAATGATACACACGTGTGTAAGATCGGATCCGTTCATCATTTGATCCCCACTGTGTAGATGTTTTTTTTTTAAAACTAACAGGTTTATTTGATCATCAAATGGGCCATACGTGTAAGTTGAATGCGGAAAACCACTCAAATTATCTTAACCATTCATTTTTCTTTCACACACGTGGCCCACTGGTGATATTGGTCGGCATGAGGTTTTATGCATGGCATTTATACAGTGGGAATCACCGACTAGATGGCTCGGTCTAGCAGACGTGTGCCTCGTTTCCACGTGTGAGGAGAATGGCAAAAAAAAGTGGATTCGCGCGGGTGCAGTTAGAGTTCCTCGCATATATTATATAACAGAAACTGAGATTTGCAATCACTTCAAATAATAAAATATGACTTGCATGAAAAACGCCGAATATTAGTTTTGAATATATGACATTAGTCGCATCCAAACCGCAGCTTCTATGGATGGTCTTAATATTGAGAAGGTCTCAGGTCCAACCGGTTGGATAACAAGTTATGGTCCACCCAGTGCATAACTTTCAACTTTTTAAGCTCATGGGAAATCCAATCCGTTCAATAGATTGGCCCCACCATGAGGAACTCTATATGAAAAAATCATACCTATCCACTCATCAAGCGAGATATAGCCATTGATAAATAGAAAAAATATAAGTATGGCTCACTTGATAATTTTATAGGGGTGATTTTTTCTTACAGACTTCCTAACAGTGGGGCCAATCTATTGAACGGATTGGATTTCCCATGTACTTAACAGGTTGGAAGTTATCCATTGAGTGGACTGTAAACTGTAGACCAATTGGTTGAAGTGGAGAACTTCTCCTTAATATAAAAGAGAAAACATTGATACAAATGGGCATGAGGCCCTCTTGATCCTAACCGTTCATGATGAAGACCTTGAGTAATCACCACAACGGTTTTCTAATCAAAAGATGTTGAAAACTTTTTTAAAAACTCTTAATACTATAAAATATTGCTTATCTTATAAAATGAATTTTTAGCTATTTAAATCAAGGATTAATGTGAATTAGCATTTCCAAACCATAAAAGGGTCATTTCTCTTTAGAGTATTGAAGATCTAACTATTAAGATGGTGGATGGAAGTCTATAAAAGAGAATTGGCAATGGCATAACAAAATAGTTTAAAAAACACGAGAAAAAGCCGATCAACGGTCATGATCGTGGAAAACTTCAATGCATGCAGATGCTACATGTACCATAAGACCAGATCGTGGGCTAGTCTTTAGATGGGTTACATGCCTAGATCAACTGAATGACCTCAAACCATCAAATACATTTTATTTTAACCATACATCTAATAGCCATCAATCTGACCGTTAGGATCATTCATTCAAACTAATTTTTAAATTAATCCTCCATCTATATGACGTGTGTTATTTCTTTGTATTTATTAATATAAATAGAGTTACACGCAATTGCATACGGCCTGTCCACAGTCTACAAAATATTAAGTAGAAGATTCTCTTTGAAAGAGATCTTCAGGTCATTTGCTCTCTACGAAGATATAAAATAATCAATCTCCATATGGTGAATATGAGCGTGGACAACTAAAATTGTAACATTTTCCTAACAATCAACTGTTACAAAGAATTAACTAAACATGTAAGATCTCTATAATAACATTAAAAAGATATTCATATTCTGCTTCCGCACTTGATCGAGAAATAACGTATTACTTTATATGCTAAGATATTAGTTGAAATTTAAAAAAAAACTAAACAAACACTAAACATTAATATACAATTATTAGAACAACCAGCCCAATCGGCATCTGAAGAACCTTAATAAGTCATATCAAAAGAGCTAATGGAATAAAAGCGATGACTAAATATACATCTTTTACACGATGAAACATGCAAGCACAAACTAACATACCTAATTGATAACATAGGTGATATAAATCCTCACTAGGGGTGGTTTTTTTTTTATTATTTATTTTACATCTTTCTTTCTTTCTTTCCAATTTCCATCATAAATGGCAGTAAATCAGCAATAGTTACTTTTCACCACCATTTGGAAGATCAGGAGGTGGTGGGGTAATTGTACCACCAAATTCATGTTCAATCAATGACAATCCGACCATGATGTATGTTGATGATCCATGTCATCCATCCATTTTACTAACTCATTTTAGAGCATGATCTAAAAAATGAGGTAGATCCAATGCTCATGTGAACTACACTGCAGGAAACAAGGAGATAGTGATGTCCACGGTTGAAAGTTTAAATCTTCCCAGGATCTACACTGGTATATATCTTTCATCCAACCTGTTCATATTGTCACACAGACATGGATGAAGAGGAAACAGAAATATCTACTTGGTCTAACACTTCTATGGCCCACGAGAAGTCTTCAACTAGAGTTGTTTAACTCTCCCTGTTTCATGTAGTGTTGTCGACTACTACTTTGGATCTGCCTCAATTTTCAGCTCACACTCTAAAATGAGCTTGTAAAAAGGTTGGACCGTATGGATCAACACATAGATTACAGTGAATTTTACAAATTTTAGTTTTTCTCTGCAAGTCGTTCAAACCGTCATAGCTATTAACGTTACACCATGAAAATTTTATTATAAATAATAATTACTCATTTAATAGTAGGAAATAAAAAATCAAACACCCCCATCAGTGTCATTCATAATGTGGCCTAGAAGCTGGATGGTTGGATTGACTATCAAAATATATTTTTAATACTTTCAAAAGATATACCAAAAGACAACTTACAGAGAAGATGCTTTTGATAGTATTCCAAAGAGTAGGCAGGGGCTTTCCATGAACCACTTGACATTCTGCTTCCACACATAGATTTTTGTATCTCAGCTCCACCGTAGGCAACTTCACTCCAACTCTAAAAAAGAACCCACATCATTAGACAAGCTATACATGCATCCATTATCCAAGTGTAGACACATTTACATACATGCACACATGTTGGGGACATGCAAACACTCATGCATATATACATGCATGAATGTATACACATTGTGCATGTGTGCCATGTATGTACATATATGTGACATCTAAATCATAGTTTAAAAACTTAAAAACCCTTAACTTGCCGGAGTCAAGTCGACTCAAAGACTTGAAAAAAAATTAGTTGCTGTCCACTCTCTCTAAAAAAAACTTATTATATATTACTAGAGGTATGGTATGTGCTACACATGCATGGGTGAAGGGTTTTTATAGTGGGCAAGTAATGTCACTTTTTCGGTGTTGTGACCCGTCCTAGCTTTTCATGTCTCCTTTTTTAGCTTACATCTTAAGATTGAGGAGAATAGTGAATGTAGGAAGCGGATTGGCCGGTGTAACACACGCCAGCCATACAGCTGCTGTAAGTACGATGTCGTGCGAAGACGAGCACCGACGCTCGTGGAGCTCCGAGTTGTACGAACGGTTCAAAGGAGATCAAAGTTACATGGCCCCACAGTGATGTATTTATTATATCTATATTGTTAATATATTTTTAGAGATCATTTTAGAGCATTATTCAAAAAATTAATCATATCCAAAGATCATTTGGACCACCTCACAAATAGCAGCCGAGATAATGATTTTCACCATTAAACAATTCATAGGGCCCACCATAATGTTTATTTTCCATCCAATCTGTTCATAAGGTCACAGAGACCTGAATGAAGAGGAAAAACAAATTTCATATTGATCCAAAGCTACTGTGACCCCAAAAGGGTTTCAGTGGTAGACATTTAATCCCCCATTGCTTTTTTCAGTCTGGTCCGCTTGATAGTTAGATATGTTTTATTTTTCATCTCAAGTGTTAATATAAGCTCACCAAATGGATGGATAGTTTGGATATAACACATACCTCGTGATCAAACCTATAGAACTTGCCGCAGCTATATAGCTGGTGTGAGGTACACCCGCCAATCCGCTTCCGCGAAGGTATGGTGTGAATATCACATATTTACCATAATGGCATAGGCTCTTTAATTATACTGTTGGCTTCAGGTTACGTACAAATAAGGGAAAAAAGGACGCGAGCTACTTTGAAATAGGTTTTTTTTTTTATCTTTTGGGTTAGCTTGTTAGTACACAACCATATCCCTAGCTCAACTGGCAGATTGAGCGGAGAAACCTCGTTTCACTTGAGGTCTTGGTATCGATCCGTAGTCGGGATGGCTAACATGGAGTGTGTGCCAGTACATTTGGAATATATATATATATATATATATATATATATATAGTAGATTTATACTTTTTAAGTATTAGATTAATACTAGATTATACTTTTTATATATTAGTTAATAATCAAACTCATAAAAACTCCTCTGCACTGGACTTTTTTAGTTGACTCAACTAGATTTCAAGGGTAGTTGAGATTTCCATGGTTTTAATCTACGATCCAAACCATTCATAAGGTGGGTCCCACAGTTTAGATGGTTTGGGTTATGAATCAGGTTAATCTACCCATCAGGCAGGCAACGCTCGTATCTTTAAACGCGGACCATGGGAATTAATTTTAAACCGTTTCAAACATGTGTGGCCCGCATGATGAGTCATCTAGCCCAATCAACAGTCCACATTATCTGCATGATGGGACCCACCCGATACACGGTTTGGATTTCCCACACATGTTGGTGTAACTATATCAGGAAGAAGGAAACCTAACCTGTCTATCCTCTCTCTTTGTTTCTGCAACAACCGTCGATTATCATCTTCAATGTGTTTGATAAGGTTCTCAATGAACATTCTCCTTTCTAGAGCTCCAAGCTTCGTAACATCGACCACCTTCTTCCCTTCTGAATCTCCTTTACCACCATCCTCTTGGTAATGATCAAACAACGAAGATCTTAGCCGTTCGAAAGTGGGCAATCTCTCGATTGCGGCCCACTGTAGCTCAGCTTCATCATCGTCATTCTTTCTCATAGAATTCATGGTCGAAGAGCTACGGAAACTTGCCGTGTGCTGACGGAATGAAGACCTTATACTCCGTCCTATCTCTTCTAGCTCGATCCCCAGCGACTGTATGTCGTCCCTTCCTACCAAGTGAGCCATGTTTCAGAGCTGGGATTGATCAAAATCAAAGACGGAAATATATGTATATATACTTCTCTTGGGGAGGTTTGGATTGATGTCGTAAGACAATGCGTCATTCCATTTCTCTTGAGAGAGAGAGAGAGAGAGAGAGGGAGAGAGAGAGAGAGATTGCAAGTATTTTAAGTTTAGAAATGAAAAAAGTCATTCGTTGAATCTGAGTAAGAGAAATGATCCAGCGCTCCTATTTAAGTTTAAAGCTCATGGGAATGCACCACAGTAAACATTGATGATTGAATGCCCACCGTTAAAAACATTGGTGGGGCCACGAAAGTTTTAGATTAAGCTGATATTTATGTTTTCCTTTCTCCCTTGAGCGAACACGTGTGATTAGTGCCGGTACAAGCATATTTTTATTATTAATTTGAAGTCACCACTGGTAAAAATACAACTTCAGAACCTACATATGGCTAGGCCAATCACCTAGATGATGAGAAATCACAGGATTCATCCACTCAAGTGATTCTCGCATTCGTTTATACTGTAGATTCTTTGTGTTAGGCACCATTTTCACCCATGCCATGCACAATTTCAACTTTATGGGTATGTACAACTTTTAGGGGATTCAAGAAAACTTTCAATATTACTGAATTAAGCTATACTATGTTGGGCTTCAGGGCCCAAGTTAGCGAAATAAAAAAAAAGTAAAAACAGTAATAGAGTAGAGAGTTAAGCTATATTAGCGTGGGTTACAGGACTCTGGGTAAGCAGAATAAAGTAAAGTAGAAAAGTAGTAGAAGATATGTATATGTATGTGTGTGTGTTGGAAGTGGTTGATGTCTTGTATATGTACGGAATAGAATATGATTTGATTTGAAATATGAGGGAAAAAAAATCATACACTCTTTTCGAAAAAAATAATGGATACCTGGAAGTCCCAAATTCTGATCCTACTCACTAACTTCTATACATTCTTCAACTTTGAACTTCAATTAGGCAGAGTAGCCTTGCAGAGAGAATTCTTCAGAAATGACAAAGGGACGAGTAAGTTTAGACACGTATAGCTTTAGAATAGGGGAGAGTATACCATTGCCAAAACTAACTTTGAGGTTTGAATGAGTAGTTCTTCTATAGTGATTGGACTCTTCCATATCCTCTGTCTTCTCTGTCTTCTCCTCTCTCTCGTTCCGTTTGCAGCGAGCAGTTTAAATATATAGATGTGATAAATCTTGATTATTGCTATTCGATGGTTGTTTTTCGGCAAATTTTCTCTACACCTGCCTAGCCACACTACGATGCAAATCAAAAGCAGGGTGTGTAGAGGAGTCAGGGGCTTTGATTGGACCATACCTAGAAACGGCAGAGTATGGGCCATTTTCACCTGAAAACGGTCATTCCCAAGCCATTTCTACCTAGAAATTAACAATCCTTGTGAGGCGGTTTCTACCTAGAAATGGTCCTTACTAGGTCGTTTTTCGTTGGCTCACTTTTTGAAATCCAAATGCAGTTTGGTGCTTCAATGGTGTTTGGAGATAAAATGCTCCTCCCTTTGTCTTGCCACCCACCTGCCCTAGCAATGACCGATCAGACCTGATGATCGTTTCCAAAACTTGATCTAAGCCGTATGGATGCTTTTGATTGACGCTTAACTAAAGTTAATGAATATGTTTAATCTTATTGAGGGTGAAGTATCTACAATGACCTAAACAAGTTTCATAAAAATAAAAAATAAAAAAAAAATAAAAAAAACATTATGATGGGCCCTATGGAGATTTCACCGGTGGGAGTGTTATTCTCCCTACACTACAAGAAATTGCTCTTTTACCGACGACATAATTCGTCGATTTTTTATCTTTTTTCATCAGTAATAATTATTACCGATAAAATATGTCATCAGAAAGATCGTCGCGATAAGACCGTGGCTAAAGGCTTTTCCCAACAAAATATTACATTGTCGGAAATGGTAAAACAAATACCGACGAAAAACATCTTCAGCAAAACATGTTACTTTTGGTAGGAAAAAACAATATATGTCATCGGTAAACACAGCTTATATCGACGAAATATTTCGCCGGTAAAACTGTGGATTAATAATACCGACGAGTATGTTTGTCGGCATAAGCCAGTTATTATCGACGAATTCTTTCGTCTGTATATCTCATATTTATATCGTCTTTTATCTACGAAATAATGCGTCGGTGTAAACTATTACCTACGAAATATTTCGTCAGTATAAACTATTACCTACGAAATATATTCGTCGGTATAAACGTTTACCTACAACATATTTCGTCGGTATAAACTATTACCTATGAAATATGTTCGTCGGCATAAGACCGCTATTACCGATGAATTATTTCGTCGGTATATCTCATATATATAGATCGTTAGTATAAATATTTATATTAATTTCTACCTACGAAATGTTTCGTTGGTATAAGTTTTTAACCTACTATTACTAACGACATATTTGGTCCGCATCTCCTCCATCCTCCTCTCTTGCTCCTCCCGTCGCCTCCCCTCCTCTCTCTGCCTCTGCTCCTCCTCCTCCCCATGCCTCTTTTCCTCCTCCATATGCCTCTGTTCCTCCTCCCTCTGCCTCTCCAGCTGCTCTCTGATGTCATTGACGACGAGTCGTAGCTGTTGAACCTCTCTCACTGCCATATTAGCTCGGCATAGGGCACTCTCCCCAGCGACGAATCGGCTGGAGGCAGCTCTAGCGGGTCTCATGAGCTTGGCACCATGGCCAAGCCCACGCACATATACAGAACGGGTATCAAGCATCTCGCTCATGATATCTGGCTTACTCCACTGACTACCATCGGGAGTGGGCTGACTACGTATGATGTCAATCACCGCCTGTAATGAAAACATATAAATTTTCATAATGAATGACATTATTATAAATAAATGCAATTAAATTTTACAATGTAAGAATTTTTACCCAATTCTCGCTGGCTCTAGGATGAACCCAAGATCCTGTCGCCTACCGACAGTGAGTCCCTCTGTAGAGGTCTACTGGTCCAGGCTCCTGGCCGGTGACGGAATCTTGCTGCGCAATTGAAAGGACAATAGAGTTAATATAAATGCATGAAAAGAATATATCAACTTAATAATCACCAGAAATTTCTTACCATGTCATGACGATGTCGTAGAAATGACTTTAAACCAGCTACATGGTTCACTTCTAACTTTCTCCTGTTCACAAAATTTATCCTGCTCATCTTCTGAATACATTATTCATAATACATTGTTATTAATTGCGAATTTAATTGTTACTTTAAGATATCGTAAATATGTAAATATTACTTGAAAAGCCTCAAACGAAAATCTTTCACAGAGTATCCGCCAGTCGTCTGTAGTCACGTGTGGTGGTACGGACAGTATGACCTCCTCGTGGGTACTGCACCTCTTGTACCACTAGTGTAACTCCTCACGGTACTCCTTGAACCGCTCATTGACCATGTCATCGACAGCATGAGAAATGTAAGGAATACTCAGATCTAAGATAAATTTATCTTACAGTTTCGTAACTAATAGATTAAGGAAATAAACTTGCTAAGAAAATAACTTTAAGGGATAACTTCCAACCTATTAAGTGAATGTAAAATCCAATCCTTTCGATTGGTTGGTCCCACCATTAGGATCATTTATTGTAAAAATCATCTACATATATTCATCAAGTTGGCCACACATAGAAAGCCATGTCTTTCTATTGATAAATCAAGTGTGGTCCACTCAATGAGTGGATGAGATTAGTTTTTGCATACAAAAATTCTCACAGTGGGCCCAACTTATTAAATAGATTTGATGTTGTATGCACATGAAAGGCTGGAACTTATTGAAAACAATGTCTATCCATTGGTAAATAGCAAAATATGAGTATGGTCCACTTAATGAGTGGACAGGATTATTTTTTCACTTGAAAATTCTCACGGTGGACCCCATTTATTAGATAGATTGAATGTTGCACGCACATAAAAAGTTGGAAGTTACCTGCTAGGTGGACCAGAACTTGTGGTCCAACTGATTGGACTTGAAACCTTCTGGGGTTGGACCACAAGTTATGGTCCACCCAATGCAGTAGTTGGTAAGTTCATGCAAGATTCAAGCCATTTAGCTGGTGGCCTCCATGCTACATGCCTTCTCTCATAAAATAAAAATGGTCTGATGTCGTCCATCTTGTTGCGTGATGGTGCCAATAAATTAATTCTTTTAATTTATGGGAGCCGATTAGGTGTTATGCTGGCCCACCTTGATGAATCTATTATATATCCATGCTATCCATCCGTTTTTTGTTTTTTTGTTTTTTTTTAATCTCATTTTAGGATTTGATCCCAAAAATCACGCATGTCCATATCTCAGGTGGACCCCACCACTAGAAACTGTAGTGATTGACCATTAAAAACTCATCGTGGGCTATAAAAGTTTTGATGAAGATTATCTTTATGATCTCCCTTCATCCAGGTCTGTTTGACCTTATCAACAGGCTGTATGGAAAATAAAAATTACTGTAGGCCGTAGGTGGGTTTTTTATGATGGGCATTTGATCACCATTGTGGTGTGGCCAATATGAGATTTGAGTCTACTTAAATTTTGAGTATACTTACTAAAATGATCTGGAAAAACGGATGGATGGAACGGATATACAAAATATTCATCAAGGTGGGCCCCACGTTCACGGTAACAGCTAATCCGGTCCCATAATATATATATAGTCCGCTCAACTATTAAAAAACATTATTTCATGCGCATACCATGCAATCAGAACGCATTTTTAATTAAAGAAAGAAAAATAGGAAATTAGTGACTTAAGATGCATTGAGAAAATGAAAAATGAAAAAAAATAATAATAATAATAGAAAGATGTAAAAAAGCAAAGAAATGGACAGCACATTTGCAGTAGAGCTGTACAGAACCGAGTTAGCTTGGAAGCTCGATTCCACTTGGTTTGAAATTGAATTCGAGCCGTGTTGAGCTGATATTTTTATCTTAAAAAAAATTTCGAGCCAAGTTTGAGCTTGTCCGAGCTCGACTTGACTCGGATCAAACCCCAACTCAAATCGAACTCAGATCAAACCAATTCGGTGACTTAGTTATTTTGATATATGTGTTGCTCTACAAGTGTTTGATGAAATGACTCAATGAAGTATCGGCCGGTGGCGAGGAAGGTATGGATATGAAATAAATACCCTTATATCTTAAATTTTATGTTGCATGTTGAGTGTTTGATGAAATACCTATAAACCAATGTTGCGGTTTTACATTCTGTGAGAAATTGAAGGTGCACTCCATGCGTTTGAGAAAATGCCGCGGAAGCTCGATTTTGGATTGAACTTGACTCGAATGGGTTCGAGCTGCTGACCAAACCAAGCCGAGCTAGACAGTCAGGCTCGAGGACCAAGCCGAGCCGAGTTCGAATTGGGGTCAACTAGCAGTTGAGCCAAGTCGAGTTGTGCCAAGCTCAACTTGGTTCAACTCGTGTACAACTTTTTCTTTTTCTTTTTAAAGTTCTGGCCACACAAAAGAACTCCATGTGTGATCATGATTAGGATCATCAAATCAAATATGATTTTTAGTTCCGGCATGATAGTACCACCTTATGAACTGTATGGATCTTGATCAAGTTTGCTATAAATATTGATCTGGATCAAAGGACATAAATTTTTGTGTCCGACTAAAACCTTTAGAAAAAATAAAAAATAATAAAATTTGCATGTCTTCCATGTAAGAACTCTATCTAGTGGGCCTTACTAATCAATGGTCTAGATTGTCATTCAGTTGGACTGGATGATTAAGTAGACCAATGGCCCCACTCTAGGTGATTAGCTGCATTACTCTAATTGCACAACAATGCGTATTAGGGTTGGAATGCTATAGTTGTTTACGCAGACAACAATTTGAGTCGAACTAGGACACAACAATGTGGAGCGTGGGAGAGGGAGTTTTGATGGGTTTCAAACTTCCCCCCCATAGTCTCTATATAAAAGAGCTGGGTCCCTGATCCTACACCACGGCAGAATCTTTTGAGTTGCAAAAAGGGCTTGAAGGAGAAGAAGATCCTAAGCTCTATAAGTATTTTGGTATTCTTATTCTCAGCAATGGCGTCCCACTTAGGTAAGTCATCCGAACCCTCAATCACCATGTCCTATGCACAAATAGATCTGTGGGCCCATTCCGCATATTTGTTAAGTCCCACAGTTGGTATCAGAGATTACTGTACAAAGGCATGGATGATCGTATTCAGCTATACCAGATTCAATTCAATCATCAAGGTTTTCCAAATCAGAATCCTATATATGCAATTAGGGATTTTGATATTCATATCCAACATCTAGAGTTAGGGATTTCGGACCCTTCATCAATATGGGATTTTCAAATCGAGAAATCCCAAATCCAAATAGCAATTAGGGTTTTCGAAATCCTAAAATCATATATCAGGGATTTTCGACACCCTGAATTCTGATGCAGTAGCTAATTAAGGATTTTACATTCAAAATCCCCATATATAGATTCAATTAATTAGGGATCTCGGATTAAACCCTAAATCATGATAATTAGATATTTTGAATCCCAAATCCCTAATTGGGGATTTCAGTTCTATAACCCTAAATTTAGACCAGTAGTTAGGGATCGAAATTCCCAAATCAGAATATCGGGATTTCTTCCCCAGATTAGGAATATCATCAATGGTTTCATACCCTTACTTGTGAATTTGACGGAGGCAGCCATGAATGTTAGATTCGTCTCCATTCATCGTTCAAACCATGACCATCTCAGTCGTATTTGGGAGGATATGTCCCTTGCTCATTTAGATTCGAGGGAGATCCATCATTGAGTAGAGAATAATACATTCTTTGCCGTGAAGAAGGCTTCATCCCTTCTCCGTGGAGAATTTTTTTCAGCCTCTTCTCTACAAAGAAGATCTCTGTCTCCCTTGGTTGCGAAGGAGATTTCAGCTCTCCTCATCTCGAGCTGCTATCAGTCGCTTGGTAATGGCAGAGTAACGTAGTTGAAATTAGGTCGAAAACGACCTTATATTAGGTCAGGTCTTCGGACCTAATTACAATCCACTGATCGGGTTGAACTCTGGACCGGTGACTGAGATCAGTTTATCTGCTTTTTATGGGCTTGTTGATATACTTGGGCCCATTTTTGCATACTGGGCCCATTCCATTAGGTCTTTAAGCCATTAAGTTTATTAAAGACATTGCTGGGCCTAGTATTTTATGGGACCTAATGGCCCGGTTTTTTCCATCACCATAAATGGGCCAAAGCCCATATATGTTTGACATTGTAAACATTATGTTTACATTTTGGACATTAATTGATAGATCTAAAACATCCATGATGTATTATGTGGGCATCTCATATGGAATATTCTCTAGGTGGGCGATAAGGGTGTGTATGCACTATAATTTGAACTACACAGATTGTTCAATATTACCACCCATCTTATGATAATTCTGACCTGACTGTGAATGCCTCAGGGTGATATATAGATCATATCAATTGTATTCTGATGAAGCCCTGATTTAGGCCAATTACCCATCTTTAAAAGTCTTTTATAGACCATTGGATCATAAAGAGCGAAACATATCTCACAGTTTCTTTCTGTAGTTCATTTATTTTCCAATGATCAGTACTGACCATCTTGTGGGCTACATCAGACTAATTAAGATATAATCCGTAGAGAGACAAGATTATAATAGCAATCCTAAAGTCTATATTTGTAGTTTTGGATTCGATTGTGTTAGCCACCATAGTGACCTCAATCAATAACAATTTTATAAGTACAGACTTAACATTGGGATCAAGATAATTGTATATAGTTGCGTTCACATTTTCATGCACACGGTAACGAAAACACAAACGTTTACCGTTTGGTAAACACGTGAACGGGTGAAGTAAATGGTGCTAGTAATGTAAAGTTAAAAGACTTATCTCACACACAGGTGTTGAGTGTCTCAGACTTACATCACTGATATCACTTAGCTTCATGTTCAGGAGGATCACTAACATGTTATTATTACCTCCCACAGGAGGAATGATGATGGTAGAATAGATTCTCACCAGGATGTGATGGTTGGGCTCATTTTCATCTTGGATTATTCAGTTGATGCCTCTCTTAACAACTGAATTGATTAACTTTGTCTGATAATTTTGTTTACATTCACAAAATTGCTTTGTGAAACTATGAATTAATGTGAGTATAAATGTATTTCTTTTATTTTAGTCTTAATTCTAACTAATCAAAATCAAGTTCGTGCCCTTAATGGATCTAATTACGCTCAATAGAAGAACGCCATTGAAGTTGTAATAGGCTGTTTTCAATTAGATCTGGCCCTGATAACACCAGAACCGCCAGAACCATCTGATGATGCCACTGAAGCTGAATATAATTGATGGGTTGCATGGTTTAAATCAAATGACACATGCCTAAAAGTAATTAAGTATTCGATTTCTGAATATATGAAGGGCGCCATGCTTGAAACAGACAATGTCAAAACCTTCCTGACTGAAATGGGAAAAAAGTTCAAGAAATCTGATAAATCTAAAGTGGGCATCCTTCTGAATAAATTGACTCGCTCATCCTACGATGGAAAAGGCAATATCCTTGAATACATTGTAGAGCAGATCGAAGTTGTATCTAAGATCCGTTCTCTAAGGCTTGTACTCACTGATGATCAACTGGTTCATTTGATCATGAACAACCTACCTCCCTAATTCAACACATTCCTGGTCAACTATAACACTTTGAATGACATGTGGACATTAGATGAACTTATCACTCAATGCGTCCAAGAAGAAGACATGATCAGGCAGATGGCTAAAGTTCAAAATGTTAATATGGTGACCTCCAGTCATGGGCATGGGCAAGGGAATAAAGGTAAAAGGAAAATGAAACAAGGTTTTAATAATGAATTCTCTGGTCCTCCATCTGAAAACCATGAAAATCAATCTGGAAATGGATCTAAATGCAAACGAGTTAAAGGCAAACCGTGCTTCTTTTGCAAAAAGGTAGGACATCTAAAGAAAGACTGTGAAGAGTTTAAGAATTGGCTCATAAAGAAAGGTAATCATTCTGTTCTTGTCTGTTTTGAATCTAATCTAACCGATGTGTCAGTGGATTCATGGTGGATAGATTCAGGAACTACTATTTACATATGCACTTCTATGCAGAAATTACTACAGGCCAGGCCACCAACTGATACAGAGTGCTCAGTATACGTAGGCAATGGTGTCAAGGTTGACGTGGAGGTAATAGGAGTCTATAGGCTTAAGTTAAAGTCTGATCATTTTTTAGATTTAGTAGATACATTTTGTGTGTCGTCTATAAGACGCAATTTAGTTTCAATTTCTTATTTAGATAAGTTGGGATATTCATTCCACTTTAAAAATAAAAGTTTTAGTATTTACTTTAATTTGATTAAAGTTGGAACCGGCTCTATAGTAAACAACTTATAACAATTAGACTTGATTGTCTCTCACGTCTATAATATTAATACCTTGCATGGAAATAAAGTGGGATCCAAGCGAAGGCTAGACTATGAGAATTCCTCCATGTTGTGGCATAGGCGGATATGTCATATATCTTGTGAGAGATTAGACGGGCTTGTGGGAGAAGAAATTTTGCATTCTCTAGACTTCTCTGACTATAAAGTATGCATTGATTGCATAAAAAGAAAACAGACTAAAACGAGAAAGAAAGGTGTAACCACGAGTGTAGGTCTATTAAAAGTTATACATACAGATATCTGTAGATTATTCCCTATAGCCTCATGGAGTGGCCACAAATATTTTATTACCTTTATAGATAACTACTCTCGCTTCGGGTACCTATACCTTATCAATGAGAAATCAGATGCCCTGGATGCTTTTAAAATTTATAAGGTAGAAGTTGAAAGTCAACTCAATAAGAGGATTAAAGTTGTCAGATCTGACTATGGTGGTGAATACTATGGTAGATATGACGAATTAGGACGCAATACAGGGCCATTTGCTAGATACCTGCAGGATTTTGGCATTGTCGCTCAATACACTATACCTAGTACTCCAGAGCAGAATGGTGTGGCTGAGAGACGCAATCGCAACCTTATAAATATGGTGCGAAATATAGTCAACAATTCGACATTGCCAAAATCTCTGTGGGGTGATGCGATCAAAACCTCAATTCATATACTAAACAGGGTTCCCAGCAAAGCAGTAAGCAAAACTTCTTTTGAGTTGTGGAATGGAAGAAAACCAAGTCTCTGATATCTACATGTTTGAGGTTGTCCTGTTGAAGCCAAAATTTATAACCCGCATGAAAAGAAGTTTGATCCTAGAACCGTAAGTTATTTCTCCATTGGATATCCAGAAAGATTAAAAGGCTATCGATTCTACTGTCCTTCCCACTCTATCAAGATTATTGAGACTGGGAATACCAGATTCATTGAGGACACTGAAAACAGTGGGTACACGAACACCAGAATTTTGTATTTGAAGAGCAAAGGACTTTGACTCCAGTCATAGTCACTTCAGATCACGTGGATATTAATAATGCAATTGATCTTGCAGTCACTGCAGAACACCACGTAGAACCTCATGTACAAACCACTAATGAGGAAAATCAAGATCACAAGCTGAACCATTAAGAAGATTTGAAAGATAGAGAAGGCCTGTAAATCAAGACGATTACATTGTATACTTACAGGAGTACGACTTTGACATAGGGATGGAAAAATATCCTGAACCTTTACACAAGTCAAACAAAGTGTCAATCCTTCTCATTGGTTTGATGCCATGAAAGATAAGTTGAAATCCATGAAGGGACAATAAAGTATGGGATCTTGTAGAGTTACCTACTGGAATAAGGCCAATTGGTTTTAAATGGATATTTAAAATCAAAAGGAACTCCAAGGGTAATGTCGAAAAGTATAAAGCTCGACTTGTTGCCAATGATTTTAACCAATGTAAGGGCATTGACTTTAAGAAAACTTTCTCACCAGTATCCAAGAAAGACTCATTTAGCATCATAATGGCTCTTGTAGCTCATATGGATTTAGAGTTACATCAGATGGATGTAAAGACTACATTTCTCAATGGGGATCTGAATGAGAATGTATACATGTTACAGCCCAAAAGTTTTGTAGCTACTGGCTAAGAACATTTGGTTTGCAAACTTAAGAAGTCCATTTATGGGTTGAAAAAGGCATCGCGACAGTGGGACCTAAAGTTTCATGAAGTCATTTCCTCATACGGCTTTGTAGAAAACACTGCAGACGAATGTATCTACATCAAAATCAATGTGAGTAAGTTCGTTATGATGATTTTGTATGTTGATGACATTTTGTTGGCTAGCAGCGATACTAGGATGTTGAGTGACACTAAAAAATTCTTATCTCAAATATTTGAAATGAAAGATTTTGGTGAAACTTCTTATGTCATTGGCATTGAGATTTATCGTGAAAGATCACTTGGACTGCTCAGCCTGTCACAGAGAGCCTATATTACTAGGGTACTCGAAAGGTATGGCATGCAAAATTGTGCTTCCGGACAGTCACCCATTGTGAAAGGTAACAAATTTGGCCTATTTCAGTGTCCAAAGAATGATTTAAAAAGAATCGAATAAAAGAATTTCCGTACACATTAGTAGTAGGGAGCACCATGTATGCTCAAGTCTGTACACAACCGGACATTGCCTTTGTCACTGAAATGTTGGGAAGATATCTATCTAATCCAAGAATGCAACATTGGATAGCTGTAAAGAAAGTATTACAGTATCTTTAGAGAATGAAAGACTTCAGACTCACATACAGAAGACCTGACCAGTTGGAGTTTGTCGGATATTTAGATACAGACTTCGCAAGCTGCGTTGATACTAAGAAGTCTACTTTGGGATACATCTTGATGATGGTGGGAGGAGCTATATCGTGGAAAAGCATGAAACAATCTACCACAGCCTCATCCACTATGGAAGCTGAATTTATTATCTGCCATGAGGCATCTAATCAGGCACTATGGTTGCAGAGTTTCTTCTCAGGTTTGCGGGTACTAAAGCATATCCCGAAACGACTGAGAATATTCTGCAATAATTCGACTGTTATTTACTTCTTTAGTAACAACAAGCATTCATCAAGGTCGAGGCATATCGACATCAAGTATCTTGTTGTAAAGGAAAGAATTCAGAATCATCAGGTGTCCGTGGAATTCATCGGTATTAAGCAGATGATTGCGGATTCGCTCACTAAAGGACTCCCTATCACGCCATTTCAGGAGCATTTAACATCCATGGGAGTCATTGTTCCCACAGATGTTTTCAGTTAGTGGGAGTTGAGCGTACTTTGATTTTCACAGACACTTAGAGATCTCGTTTTATACAGTTTGTTTGGATGATTTTGATATAAAGCTTTATTTCTACTTCTCTATATATATGCGCGAATTTTGAGTAAGTAGAACTCCAATCGTGTCTCGTTGGAGACAGGTAAAAGCTTCAGGACCTCTTAAGGATAGGCACATATTATCACACTAAAGTGTGTAATCCTTATACCACATTGCCTAGTTCCTGATCTATGTTGTTAAGATTGAAAGTATTTGTGATCGCGCTTAGACTCACTTCGCCTAAATTAAATGTTGTGATGACTACCGCGTTTCGATACTGACTGTCTTGATGGACCAGATTGAATAGCATTACTCATACTGTCCAACTGTTTCATTAGTTAACCATTTGGATATTTTCTTAAAAGATCAAAACTTGTTTTCAAAATTATTTTATATGACTATCATTGACGTTATTTAATGAGGCCCAAGTGGGAGAATGTAAGAACTCTATCTAGTGGGCCTTACTGATCAACGGTCTGGATTGTCATTCAGTTGGACTGGATGATTGAGTAGACCAGTAGGCCCCACTTCAGGTGATTTGCTGCGCAACTCTGATTGCACAACAGTGTGTATTAGGGCTGGAATGTGGAGCGTGGGAGAGGGAGTTTTGATGGGTTTCAAACTCCCCCTCCACAGTCTCTATATAAGAGAGCTGGGTCCCCGATCCTACACTACGGCAGAATTCGAGTCCCGTCTTTTGAGTTGCAGAAAGGGTGTAAAGGAGAGGAAGATCCTAAGCTCTATAAGTATTCTGGTATTCTTATTCTTAGTAATGGTGTTCCACTTAGGTAAGCCATCTGAATCCTCGATCATCATATCCTATGCACAGATAGATCCGTGGGCCCATTCCGCATATTTGTTAAGTCCCACATTCTATCCTACAAAGAGATGATAAAAATAAATGAAGAGAGATGGTTGTTGAATGTGAAACCAAGGACTGGAATATACTCCTCTTTTAGATGCTGAACATGACTAAAATCAGAGCTATTTAATACTCTGGCGGCTTTATATACCTACACTAAAAAATTATACATGTAGAATGCATTAACTTAAATGATTAAATTGGGAGCGGGTTAAGTGTTACCTGGGTAACACTTTAGTTAGTGTTCCCCTTAATGTGGGGCCCACCTTGATGATGTGTTGTATATCCATGCCATCCATCTGTTTTTCAATCTCATTTTAGAATTAGGCGACAAAAATTAATCAGATCCACCACAAGAAACGGTGGTGATTGAGCGTCCACATTTAAAAACTTCCTAGATCCCATAGTAAGAAAATCAGTAATGTTTATTTTCCATCCAACCACCAGACATGGATGAAGGGAAAATATAAAGATGACCTTGATCCAAAATTTTTGTGGCCTATAAAAAGTTTTCAATGGTCATTCACCACTTTTTTCAGTGGTGTGGTCCATAGAAGATTAGAATCTTCTTAAGTTTTGGGATAACGTCCTAAAATTATCTAAGAAAATGGATACACAGCTCTGATATACAAAAAAATCATCAAGTTAGGCCCCACATGGTAAGGATAACACTGACTAACATATTATACCCGTAATAACTAATCGGCTCCCCACGTAATTGTGGAAGCCACTGTTGGTAAGTCATGGTCCCAAAATTAGATTTGATTCGTGGCCACTTATTTATTTGAAACAAGACTCTTGGATGTTTAAAATTTTAATTGTCTAATAACCAATTTAATAGTTAAATAATCATAATTTTTTTTTTTAGTTTCAAAATTAGATTGATTCGTGGACACTTGTTTTTTTGAAATAAGACCATTGAATGTTTTAGTTTTTAATTGTCTAATGAATGTCCACTGATTTAGTAGTCAGATAATCAAACAAGCATTTTTTTTAATTTTTTTTTGGGTTAGCTTGTTAGTACACACACTCCATGTTAGCCCCTGCTAGGGGTCGATACCAAGACCTCAAGTGTTGAAATGAGGTATCTCCACTCAGTCTGCCAATTGAGCTATGGATTTGGGTGATAATCATAATCAAACAAGCATTGTTTTTCCATGATACATCTAAATTGAGGGCGGTAATTTGGACAGTCAAATTTGAATTACTTGTGTACCATTTACGCAATTTATAAGTAATTTCCCTAATCCATCCCACTTTGTCATTACATCATTTTTTTTTCATTATTCTCCTTGAGGTGTTTGATACACTGGCAGTGTGAAGTGTGATAGACGGCTCAAAAATTATACACCTCATCAACCTAAATTAGGGTGACTAAATTGTGGAAGGACTTTGAGATTGGGACCCGAAATGCTTGTGACCCGTGTTCGCATGGTTGAAACCTAAGTGGGAAACTATGAGATAAATCCAAAACTCAAGTGGGTCGCACCTACAAAAAAAAGTATGGAGGAAAATGCCTAATATTGAAACTTTCTTGGGTTGCAACATGATGTTTATATGCCATCCAAACCAATAATAAGGTCATTTCTATTGGGATGAATTGAAAACAGGAAAATATTAGCCTAATCTAAAACTTTTATGTTCTCATAATATTTCAATGGTGGGCATTCAATCCTTACTAATTTCTAACGTATGACTCACTTAAGTTTCGGATCTATCCCATAAAAGTAGAGAGGAAATTGCCTATCAATTCACATTCAATCTTTGATATTTCCTATCATGTGACCCACTTGAGTTTTAAATCTACCTCATAAAGACATGAGGGAGATGCCTGTTTTGAAACCTTCTCGGGTTGGGTCCTTACTCATGGTTTAGCCGCAAGAGTTCCAATACTAAGGTCATGTGCTGAGTATGCATACATTTTAATGTGCATGGATGCGAGGGTGTGCGTAAAATAATAATAATAATAATCTTGAGCCGCATCATGATGCTTGTATATCATCTAAATTATTAATAACACCATTCCCATGGGATGGACTAAAAATACAAAAACATTAACCTAATTCAAAACTCTTATAGCCTCATGAATGTTTCAACGGCGGTCCTTCAGTCCCTTCTATTTTCTATCATACTGCTCATAAGAGTTTTGAATCTACTTCATTTTTTTGCTTATGTCTCAACATGAGCTAGCGAAACCAGCTGACTGGGTGGATTTCTCACAGAAATCATGATGGCCCCACCTAGGTACTGACCGTAGGAACTAACCTCTAATTCTACTTCATTTTCAACCATTCATTATGTGTCCACCAATCCAATAATCAGGTAATCAAACAAACTTATTTTTGGTTCATGTAGAGGACCCATAATTTGCAAAATTATCTTTGAATTACTATCCAGCCAGGTATGGAATTTCTAAGAGGCTTTGTATCATCCATCACCCCCAGCAAGAGTATTTATGAGTTACTCTTGGCAAAGCTTGGTGGATGACACAAAGGCACTTAGAAATTATACAAATGGCATACAAGTATTTCAAATTAAACCATCCAACTTATGGTTCTTTGAAATTATCAACCATGCTTATTTGGTTATTTGATTATCAGATTGGTGGACACTATTGAACGGTTTTAATTTTAAAAAAAAAAAAAAAAACACCAACGATCCTATTTCAACAAACAAGTGTCCACAAATCAAAGGTTAGGATTGTTCAAAAGATCTGATTTTGGGAAAGTAACTTGGAGACATTTATTTCTACAATTTGGTCGGTGTAACTTGAGTTTATTTTATTTCACGATGTATAATTACTGAGTGCCTGCGTATCAAGTGTTTACACTTCCTGAGTATCATATACCTTCTATAATATAAGCTATGTTTGTAATAAGTCAATCGGAGATTCGGAATCACGAAATCTTTTTCTCTCAAAAAGAAAGTGTAGAAGTAGCCCGAAAGCGATGGCCCACCGAAGGTGGGTAAGGGAAAAAAAATAAAAATCATATCGGCTGCTTAATCCTAACCACTGATTGAAGGAATTTGATGATTACAAATGCATGGACGTGATGCACCGCTCAAATGCCCAACAAAATACAAGGTCGGCACGTGCCGCGACCTGTAGTGGTGGGCTCCACCGAGATTCTAATTTGAGATGGCCCTTGCTTCCACACCTGCTAGATCCAGGTAGGTCCACCAAATAGATTCCCTAGGGTAAAAATCTGGCCGGTCCAATCATTTGGTAGGCCACATTATGTGAACGGTTTGGATCTCACACGAGAGTGTATCATAGCTGTCGGAGCCAAGACCCGACAGGTTGCAAGATACTGCATTTCTCTGCAATTGACTCAACCTTCCTATGCATACATCTACAAATGAAAATGGACTATAGAAAGAATGTGGTTTACCTTTTCTTTTCTTTTTTTTTTCCTTAAAATGTACATTTTATGCTTGGTTTTTTCATTAAATGTACATTTTATATATTAATTATTTTAAATATTATATCATAATCAGGCAATATTTTTCAAAATATTACCTTTACTCCGCGTTATTAAATCAGGCTCTGATACCAAGACAATAACAAAGTAGCTTTTAATCTCCAAATATAACATAATTAAATTTTAACATTTGATCATAACATACGATGCAGTGGGCCATAATAAGATCTTCGGCTACGGTGGCATTTGCGGTAAAATTTGTATTGAGGTAATGGGTTCATTAGAGAGCGAAAAAATGATTGGAAATGAACTTGGTATCCAACAATATGGTATTTTCTGTTGTATGAATTAAAAAATAGATGTAGAAATTGATTATTATTATTATTATTATTATTATTATTAGTGTTTTTTTTTTTTAAATTTGAAAAATGAGTGAATTGATGCCTTCACAAAACCTAATCTAATAAGCATTTCTCGCAATCCTTGGAAAATTAATTGCAAAACAAGCAATTGTCTTCTACAAATTTGATTTTTCATAGAGGTTTTCCACATTCACATTTTGAATTCTATCTAATCTAAACAAGCCTTGATTAGTGGAATTTTCGTTCGTTTTTTTTTTTTTTCTTTTTTTTTTTTTTGGAACAAGGAAACAAGATTATTAGAAAACTCATAGATGGGTTGCGACACAAATGTCATGTCACATTGTCCAATGCCGTACATTGGCACATGCGGGGGCTCTTGAAGATAGACAATGGCACATGTTGGCGCATCAGTAAACATGATAATATATATATATATATATATATATATATATATATATATAGAGAGAGAGAGAGAGAGAGAGAGAGAGAGAGAGAGAGAGAGAGAGAGAGAGAGAGAGTCTGATTTTTATCAACCAAACAAAAACACATACGATACAGACGGCTCACTAATTTACGGCCTATAACTGATACAACAATTCTCAAGACTAGTAAAATTGCCCGTTGCCTCAGATGGGTCCATAATCCAATAATTCCGACCTGAATGGACCAAACACATAGAGAATGTCTAGTGGGCCATGGAACAGCAGGCCCATACAGACACAGACACAGACTACAGACACGTGTTGTAGTATGTTTGTGTCAGATGCCGGTAGTTCATCTTGTGGGCCCCACCGTGTATGTACCATGGGAAAAATATATGACTGGTGTGGCCGTCCAGTGGGTCACATATGTATGAGAAAAAAAAAAAGGACAGTTAAATAAATTGACCAATAGGCTGCATTAGATGGAGATATATGCCCCACTTGATGTCTTGATGTGGTTCTTGAGCCATAACACAGGTGGGGCCCACCCAATGGCAGATCGGACCACCCAACCAGGTGCCACATTAGAACGAGTGGTGAGAGTAGAATTCTGTTGGCAACTATTGCTAGAAGCCATAACAAGGATCTGACTTTTAAGTCGTTGTTCCTTTGGGAATATTGTTGGAGCTACAATGGCACAAGTCCAGGAACTTCCACCCTAAAAAAACATGGATCTTTGGGAATTCCAGGATCTTAAGTTCTTCAAACACGAAGATTCTGGATATCAGAAGGGGTCTGTTGATTTACTAATTTCCAGAAATTCATACCAAGGCATCGCCCATGGTGGTTTGCTCAAGACTAATCAATAAGAACTAAGAGATACATCACAGAACACAATGCAACAAAAAATTGGATTAGAAATACTAAGTATTTAATTGTCTTTTTTCTTAAAACTAATACCTTATAATTCTTCAGGTGGTAATCCAATATAAAATCAGAAACATCTACCACCCCAAATTGAAATTCTTTAGTGAGGGTGGAATTGAATGTTATTGTATCTGCATTGAGCTCAAATGCCATTTGTTGAAATGGTCATTTTATGAAATTTAGTCACTAGCCGAATTAGCCCACTTCAGAAAATGCATCTGTTTGACAGACTTCCTCGACCTACCAACCAAAGTGGGCTCTGTGCAAATAGTTATATATCAGCATTTTTCAACACATGCAAACTGGGTACAAACATCTTCAATCTATCTAAAAGAAGATAATATTGCATTAATAATTCAAGTAGACATTGCTCTACAAAAATAACATGAGTATATCAGTTTACCGCCTTTGGAAATTCAATTTCCCTATACAATGAGAGAAAAGAGAAGCAAAGAACAGAGGGAAGGCAATAAGAACGATGGCTACTACAAATAGACGGTCATGGTGAAACCCGAAGTAATCTTCTAAGAAAGAAGCGATCGACTCGGTTTCTCCAAATATCACTATCTCCTTTCTTATATCTCCGTATTGCGAAGTAAAGAAGCCGTTTAGGGTCCAGGAACTCGGAACAAGATAGTAGCACCAATGCCACCACTTTGGGAATTGCTGCACAGAAGCACCACAAAGTTGGTCACTTTATAGCTAAGCAACATCCATCAATGAATTCTTTTTGTACTTATTTTCAAGAATTGCAACGTTCTATGAAGTCCGAGGTGTTTTTAGATTTGTTGGGTTTTTTTGATATTCAAATATTACATATATATATATATATATATATATATATATATATATATATATATTCTTTTTTGGTTTCAAGGATGTAAGGTTGTTGGTTATTTTTGAAGTACATTGTCTCAAAGTCAAGTGCTGAATGAACGAAATTGTGTCATTACAATGTGGGTGTCCATCCATCTGTACTTGGATCTGTATCCATACAGGTCTAAATGGACTAAAGGTATGTGTTTGTCCCTTTCATCTGAACATTTCATCAATCAGTCTCTACCTTGGATAGTTCACACCTGAAATATCTTACTCTATGACAATCCTAACGACTTCATTGGAGAATTTGAAAATAGATGGTTACAAAAATTTAAACAAGGGCTACAATTTTCCATTTGATGTAAATCTTGGGATATGACCCATCCAAGGTTGGGTCCATGTGATGATCATGTTGGATATTGTAGTCGTTTTCCTCTGCACAAAGTCGGGTTATTGATAAATTAAGTAAAAGAGACCAAAAACACTCTAATCTGTGGGTATGCATGTAAGCATCAAACTTCAACTTGCTAACAATGCATGACTTAGGAAGCATTTGGATGTTTCCATTTGGATGGTGGATAGGATGGACTCACAGCTTGCAAGTGAGATAAGAACGGCTCTTATTCACTTGCATTTTGAGGTGAAAAAGTGAGAAAATGGGAACTTTCCTAATACAATTGCTATTTCCCAAGCCACTTAAATGCTTCGTGAATTGGTTATGCCAAGAAAGAAAAATCAATCTAAATTTGCAGAAAGTCATCCAAATGGGCCCTTAGTGGTGCTATTGACTTTTTGCATAGAATTGGTACCTTAAAATAGTTGTGCTACCATTTTCAAACACGTATGTATGGATATGGATGCACAACATGGCTTTGTGTGGCCAGACAAATGTTTTGTATTTCCCATAAATCCTTTATTAACAGTCATATGCTCCTGGGTGGGAACTGGATTCCACTAGTGAGAGCTGAATTTGTGTTTGAGCCATGGGAAAGGGTGGAAATGAATTCCAATGGGAACCATATTCACATCATTTGCCCGTTTTATGATTTTGATCATTAAGATTGGTTGCAAAATTTTGTAAATGGATTCTCATCCAAATGGTTATATTTTCAAAAAGGATAAAAAGGGCTCAGCTCTCCATTCCATCACCTATCTTCCCAGTCTCTAAACACAACAATTCCTTAGAATATCTTTCCCAATACCCAAACACCATTGAAAGAATCTCTTTCATTTGGAATTTGTTTGACAGAAACAAATTCATCATACCTTTTTAGATTCCAGGGAACCAAACGCCCCCTTACAAGATATGACGTATTCATAGATTACTTTTAACATATAATGTGATATATTACATTTATTTGGAGTTGATATGTATACGTATCCATGCCGTGATATACCCGACATGCAAACTCTACCACTTCCTAACATGTTTATCCAGTGGATTTTAACTAATCAGTGAGGGAAGGGGGTAGGTGACTTACTGGTCCGGGTAGGATGAAGCCGGAGAAGAGAAGGATCAACACATAGCAGAGAGAAGCCATTATGGAAGCTACTTGAACATTCGGGCTCAACGACACTAGCAACATCCCGAGGTAACTGAAGTAGAGCAATGTACATAGCAAGGTGTAGAAGTACCAAAAGACCTTATAAGCTGACCAGGAGTACCCTATCATAGGATATGTGATGATCACACACAACAGTGCTTGGATAAATAGGTAAGGAATCTCAATGGACACCTACAATGACATGGAAAGTCATATATAAGGATCCAGATTCACAGAAATAGAAAATAAGGTAGCATTGTAAAGAAGTGAAATGATGGTGAATTTAATACTGATGTTTGCTAATTCAACAGGCGTGCAGATCCCAGCCCCTAAACGCACAACTACTAGTACCAAACTAGCACATGGGGAACATCCAAGTTGCCCAAGCAGTGGGCCCTGCCTGTAGATATCCACACTTGTGCCATCTTGGCACATACAAGGATCTATAGAGGTGTGTAATTAGCAAATGTCATCAACAAATTGTATCAACCTGAGCAAGTGAATAGGCCCATGAAGAGTACATCCCTGCAAACGTTTCTCGGTACAAAACAGCCCGCTCGGTTGCAATGATTGGTAAAACTGTTGAGCAGTTGTTTATGCCCATGAAGAGCATGGTGGTGAACATGGTCCCAAGTATAGTGAACAAGTCCTGCTGGTTATTTCTACAATGAAAAAAAAATAGTTACATTAGCATTTAGCTAGTTTTGTGTACTGCATTAATAAAAAAGATAGCCCACAGGCCAAAAACCACACAAGTCAGATGATAGGCCAAAAATCACACCAGTCAGATGATCCTAGCAATTTGATAAGAGAACTCTGGGTTGATAAACAATGACCATTGTTGGACATTTTCGTAACCACCCCTTTGTAATCCTCAAGACCCCTCAAATCAGTGGCAAGGATGACTGACTAGTGTGATTTTTGGGGTTACAAATCCACAGTACGTGCAATTGCTTAAAGGTCCGGATCTTGTACATATGTACCATATCTATGGATATTGAATGCTTAATAACTAACTTGATTGTATTGATAACACTGGATCCTCTCTCTAGAACATGTACGTTCAAATAACTGTGCATGCACTGTAACTAGTGCTAAAGAAAAGGTTGTTCTACTTGATTTGGTTTCTAAACAAAACAAGGAAAAAAATCAGTTCCATGAGAGTAGAAAGGTTTTTGTGAACATTGTTTTCTTTTCATCTACTTAAGAAATTGAATGTGAAGAAAACTGCATTATTTCATTTCGCATCTGAATGGGACAGGGAACATCACAGCTGGATTTTCAGTTTGTCCAAGTGGGATGCATGGTTCTATAATCCAAACCATTATTCTGTTGGGCCCCACCATGGATGGACCATGTCCTAAAATTTTCCTCAATGGGACAATTACTAACCTTTCAATTTGTGGCCTGCAAATAGATGGTAAAGAAGAGAACTGTGGCAATGGTTCACATTCAACTGAGCTACTCAAAGAAGGCCTGAGATTGGCAGCTACAATCTTCCAAAATGGAATATATTTGTTGCACATAGTTTAGACATTGTGGGGCCCAACAAAGCAATGTCCGGATAACTGAACCATGGACCCACTTATACAAACTAACCCATGTCAAGGATCGTACACTTCCTCTTCTTCACAAGCATGTTTAGACTCTCCTGTTTTGTTGTTTTGATGCAACTGGTTTGTATAGGAACACAATCGTAACAAAATGGCTTACATTCTCTTAGCATGCTTCCAAAAGAGCACTCCATATAACAAGGATGCGACGATCGTAAACGTTATCCGAACCAAGTTGTATGCAGGATTTCTCCAATATGACAAGTGCTGTTTCCAAAGGCAAGCTTTGAACTGCCCCCAACCATTCTGCGGAAACCGAGTAGCGAAATGCAAGTCCTTCGAATTCGCGGGTGGCTTACTCAATATCTTAACTTGCTCTTTGTTGTCCCTACAATCAAACAGCGGATATAAAAAATCAATCAATAGAGTTAAAATATCAATTCTGATTTCAGGTACTCGATAGGATATGGCAACAACTTACAGAGCCATCAGTAGGTGGGTTCCAAAAATGTGTAGATATCATAGCCCAAGAGTTCAGGTCAGTCCACCCAATAAGTGGGCAACAATGTACTAGACAAATGAATAGTTAAAGAAATAGGCCAATGGTCCACATTCAACAGCAGGTTGACTTGATTCTTTGGCCAGGCGCCCTACCTGCTGAGGTCCACCTAATGGATGGCTTTGATCTCACAAATACTTGCAAGGTTGGGCTGTGTGATGCACTGTCCAATATTTGGTCTTGCTGTAGTATTTCAATCACCAGCTCACATGCATTTGGCGCTACCCATATTTTAGAAATTCCCCAAAATCAGCTACATTGTCCAGAATTGAATACACAAGCACATAATATTTACACTCACCTGTAGAGAGAAGACTCTTCGTAAATATGTGCAAAATCTACACTGAGTTGCGTTTCTTCTGAATTAGAAGTAACTTCTAACATCCATGTTGCTGGATTATAATTGTCTTTGATCTTCGGTACCCCAGGAATACCCTGCCAAAAAGAGGAGGGAAGCCGCATCAAGATCAACCAAACAATCTTTTTTTACAATGAAGGAATGGAGATGTAAAGAAAGAGCGCATTCATTGCAAATTTCTTGAATTCTCATTCATTGACAAAGATAGCTAAAAATGATTAAGTTCGGCAATTTGGTAGTTGATTAGGTAAGGATTTTCAAGACATCGACGCAAATTACCAATTGTTTAAGGTTTATCCATAGCATAGCATTGGAAACAATAAAGACCGTTCAATTTAGAATTGCATTTATATTTGGCTACCTAGAATCTTGAAAGGGGCTGTGAATCTGTTTTCGAGAAACATATTCCTACTGAAAGAGATTCTGTCTATTGTGTTTGGCTACTGAGAAAGCTGTCCTCGGGAATCCAGTTTATGTATTTGGATATTAGGAAAGAGTTGTTAGGAGAGGAGAGGCATTTTTATCCTTTTCAAAAATATGAATGTTGGATAAGAATCTATTTCCTAAAATCTTGCAACCCATCTTAAAGATGGGAATCATAAAAGGGGCATGTTTATGGAATTGAATTCCCATTTCTGACCCATTCCCAGGACCCAAACACAACTTCAACCCCTCACTAATGGAATCCATTTCACAGAAGCCAAACAACCCCTACTTGAGAAAATACCACCCACACCACACAAATAAGAACCTCAGCACCACATGGTGTAAAAGAAATAAACTTGAGTATTATCCTATGATCTTATGGAAGAAGGAAAATGTTAAGGCTTGTACAGCTACCATTGCAAGCACTTACTTCAAAGTAATCAATAACTCTACTTGAATGGCGACCCAATGGTCCGGAATAGATTATTTGTCCTCCCCTTTTCATTAGAATCAGCTGCAAACAGAGTGAGATGTGTGTTAGAATATAAGTCATCGGTTGCATCACATCCTAGGAATGAGATAACAACAGAATTACACAAGTTTCAAGGTCCTTAGAAACTAGCATAGATTCAGATGTTCTTGGTGCTGATCAAACATTGCTACATCACAAAAGGAGTGATAGATCAAGCCACATTACGCAGATACTCAATAACAGCCAAATTTTAAAACTTCCATTACTGTTTTATTACATATATTAAGTTCCATGATGAATTTAATAATCCGCCCACATTTCTGAGTTTTCTACATGTTGTATCTCAAGTTGTAATTTCCTCAAAAATAATGGATAGATTTCTATATTACCTCATCGAATGACTCAAATATATCTATACTTGGCTGGTGTATAGTGCAAACCACTGTCCGTCCCGTGTCAACAATATTCTTCACTGCACGCATTACTATGGCAGCTGCTCTTGCATCTAGACCTGACGTGGGTTCATCCATAAATATGATTGATGGATTGGCAACAAGCTCCACTGCAATGGTTAGCCGTTTACGCTGCTCGGTCGACAGACCACTTACACCAGGAATGCCGACTAAAGAATCTTTTATTCCATCTAGCTCGATCGTTTCAAGAACTTCATTTACAAATGCCTGCAAAACCCAACTTCCACAGATTTTAGCATGAAATCGTCCAACACAGCTCAGTTACTGTACTAACTATATGAAGGATATCTTACAGCTTTTGTTTTTGGATCGATCTGCTGTGGGAGTCGTAGCCAACTTGAATATATGACAGACTCTTCGACAGTGATTTGCGGAGAATGAATGTCGGTTTGCTCGCAATAACCTGATATCCTAGCAAATGTTTCTTGGACCTTTGGGTACCCTCCAATCCATACGTCCCCTTCGATTGTTCCACCGGTTTTCCTTCCAGAGAGAACATCCATGAGAGTGGTTTTCCCTGCTCCACTAACTCCCATTAATGTTGTGAGAACGCCAGGCCTGAATGAACCTGTAATATCATGAAGAAGTTGGAGTTTTTTCTGTGTGAAACCTTGTTCTCTCATTTCCTGGGACAGAAGAATAAAAAGCAAGCTGATTAATGCGACCAAACGTTGCATGATATACAAAAATCTTTGAAAGTTTCAATAGAGTGGCTGATTTAATATTTTTACCAGAGGGGTATCAACATAATAGTTCACATCTTGAAATGCGATTGTTAGCGGCTCAAATGGTAAAACCATCCTCCCTGCAAGATCAACCAATGCACCCTTAAAAAGATCACGAGGATTTCATATCTATTCTTCACACCTATCATGCATTCTATCTTTTTTTCTTCTTTTTTTTGGTTAGCTTGTTAGTACACACCACTGTCAGTACACGCACTGTTAGCCACCCCCACTAGGGATCGATACCAAGACCTCAAGTGTTGAAACGAGGTATCTCCACTCAGTCTACCAGTCGAGCTATGGATCAGGGTGTTATCATGCATTCTATCTATTATGCTTTGTTGTTCCCAAAAATAACATGCTGAATAGGATGGTAATCTCACCAGTTCTTTTGGTTTGTGCATCAGGTGAAAGAGTTGTATTTGGGTTCTCTAAATGAGTGACATCGCTATGATCTTCTCTCCCTTGTAGTTGCAAGAGCTTTTCATGAGAAATAATAGCACGGGACATCCCGGGAGCTGGATTCATACACTAATTCAGTAATTGCAGACAAACCATTCATAAAAAATTGACATGATACATAGATAGAGATGAACTCACCGTTCAAGAAAGTCAAGGCCAAGGTAAACCCGGTATTGAAAAGTATTGTGAATCCAAGCAAGGCGCCAAATGATATCCAATAGAAGTAGTTGTCAAAATTCAGTCCACGGCTTATCAGTGTTTGGTGTCCTATGGTTGTGTTTGTAGACAAAATCTAAAATCAAGAACGGAGAACAGAAAATTATTGAGAAATGGACAAGTCTACATTACAGAATAGAGACCGGATAAAAAAAAAATGCAAAACAAAGATTTGGGTGGATTTCTTTACACTAAGCTCACCTTTTGCCACCGTGGAGCAAGGAATTCATTTATGGATAGGCCTATCTCGGCATATGCCAGTGGAGAAATCCAAAATCCCCACTTCAACCAAGACGGTATAGAGGCTGCACAAACACAAGTGATGAGTACATGTTCACATAGTTCATTGACACTACATCGGATGCACTTGTTAATTTAATTGCAATCATTTACTTCGATTGATGCAAAGAACATAAATCAGTGATGTTCTCTCAAACTGTATCTTCTACTTCAAACTTATAATGTAAAATTGCAATATGTAGCGAGACTTTCATGCCAAGGAAGGAGAGTCCTATTTGGTTTTTAACTTTATTACAATATAATTCAATTCAACGGTGCATCCAAACACACACTAAGGCTTGGGAAAAGGAAAAAGAAAAGAAGCTATGAACAATCTTACATCGTGGAAGAATGAAGCCTCCCAATAATAGGACCGTTGCTAGAAGCAGAGTCCCGCCGGTTACAGAAGCAACAATGGTACGGAAAAGTGAGGCAATTAAACGGAACAAGGATGTTGACATCTGATGCAAGGCGAAGACTAGAAGAAAATAGCAGAAGAACCTAAGAAATATAGTGAAAACATGAAACTTAGAGAGTATGTCTATCTCACGCATTTCAAGAATTATAGTTTTACAGATGGCATTTTACCTTCCTGGTTCAGGACTGTATCCAATAACGTAGTACGTAAGAACTGTCCACACCGTAGACTGTAACAATGAAATTGGAATTTTTAGAATAGCGGCTGGAATGGTGTATGCCCATGCTGGGTAGAAGTACAGATCTCTGTGTTTGTAGAAAACTGGAAGTCTAGAAACCGTCATCGATAACTCTGGGAATCCATCAACCATGAATAATATAAGTGCGAAGAAAATAGAACCCATGTAGTAATTTGCATGCATCAAATCGATACGCAAGCGGGTGCGCAGAAAAACAGTCATTGCGACGAGTGAGATGAAGATGAGCTGCACAAACAACATGACCAAGCAGGGATCAGAAATATAGAAAATCAGACCATCAAATGAAAATGACAATAATAATCATGGAAATAATATATATAACTAGGTTTTATGGCTCAGCAACTTGGAGTGACTCACCTGGTCTGGACTGAGTCAGGCCAAGCCACCCATATTTTCAATGCTGACAGTGGTTGTGAACTGAATTGAACTATACTAAGTCTGAGTTGACTCAGAGAAGTTTTCAATTTTGGGTCTCTCTTTTGTTATGCTATTACACATTTTTTTTTGTGCTAATTATAATATGAAAAACAGAAAAAATGTCTGACTACAAACTAATAATCAGGAAAATAGCAGCTACCTGAGATGATTTGAATATGTAAACGAATGAATTCCTCTTAATAAGCAGCCATTCTCTTGTCATACATGCTTTGAATAGTTCCCATTTAGGTAAAGAATAAACACTGAAGGACAATGAGTTTTTATGGCATTGGGACTTATCATATGGCTTCGAAAGTTCCTCATCTAGCTTCTCGCCGATATGAGATGCCTTGAATTTCTTTGAGAACTGATCGACGGAAACATAGCTGTAAGGTTGGTCTGTATGATGCCAGTATTGCGCTTGATCCTTTTTCGAGATAACCTGAACAAACATTCAATCTATTAAGTATCACCAGTTAATATTCTAAATGAAGAGGAAGCATATAATGCTCGAGCAAAAGAAGCAATGTGTGTTTTTTTTTTCTCGATCAACTAAGTAATGAACAAGTGGGACCCACCTATCAGTAACCTAAATTTTGGTTTTTTTTTTTTGGGCACCATTGGATGGATGATATCCTAATTTCTACCATATGAGATGATTCTAGCCGTCCAGTGAAAATATAAAACTACAACCAACGGTTCACACTTGGAGAGACCAAATATGGTCAGAAACATCCAACGGGGAAGATTGTCCCTCGAGGTGTAATGAGAAGAATTATCAAATGGATATTTGGAAAAATGAAAATTTTATTAATAAAGAACTCTTCAATAGTAATTCTCCTTACAAATGGATATTTGGATAAATGAAAATTTTATTGATGAAGAACTCTTCAATAGTAACCAATATTTTATTATGGATAACTCAGAAAACTTCAGCAGAAAAGGAGGCATTTACCTATTACAGTGATGGTGCAATTTAATTCTTTTATTTATTTATTTACCGCATATTTTATTATGGATAACTCGGAAAACTTCAGCAGAAAAGGAGGCATTTACCTATTACAGTGATGGTGCAATTTAGTTCTTTTATTTATTTATTTACCGCCCTCAATCTTACGTGAAAGGGACCCATCGTATGATTATTAGGACTGGATTAATACTTGCCTCTTGGAGGAAGTCAGCTGTCCCTTTTCTTTCAGGGCATCTGAATCCGTAATCTTCAAAAAACTTTAGAATATCATTACGTGGGCCATGGTACACAATCTTTCCTTCTGCCATCAAGATGATGTCATCAAAGAGATCATATGTCTCAGGTGCGGGCTGAAGAAGTGAAATTAATGCAGTAGCATCTGTGATGTGCACCAACTGCTGGAGACAAGCAACAATCTGGAAGGTGGTGGAACTGTCTAAGCCGGTCGATATTTCATCCATGAAAAGAGCTTTCGTTGGACCCACGATCATCTCTCCTGTCCAATACATCAACAAAGAATAATTCATATCTATAAAATCTCTACGAACCACCCTTCAATTGAAATTTCCATCAATCTAAGTGAATTGAACTGCAAATGTCCTAGTATTTTGAAATGAGGAAGTAGCCTTAGAACTGCAGGTGAATTTCTTTCGAGTCCAACTTCAGAGTAACACAATTGCAATTCTGAGCTCAGTCCCGTAGTATGCATACTAAAGGAGGAAATCAGAATTTGGTTATTTTCAATTTGCTAGACTAACAACTGCCATTCATTTTGATAGTCTACCGAAAGTGTGTGTTTGGATGCTCTAACCAATTGAATCGCAATTATTAGTCTAATAAAGTGAAAGAACCAAATTGTGATTCCTTCCTTACAATTCACTTCGACGGACTCATCTCCAAATTGCATTTGGGTTCCTTTCAAGTTCGACTTGAAACGAATGCCACTTGAATTTGATTGCTACTTCTCATCACAAATACTTTTTAAAAAAAGAAATCTTGTCTTTGATTAAAACAAACACTCGCAATCCATTTCACCCATGTACCCAAACACACAGAAGATTTCTAATAAAACACCATTACTGAGGACTAAAAACCCAACAAAATTCTAAGTAAAATCTAATCAAACACCATTACTGAGGACTAAAAACCCAACAAAATTCCAAGTAAAACAACAAAACCACAATTCTCTACCTGTAGTAAGTCTTTTCTTCTGACCGCCCGAAACACCTCTCCTCATGGCATCACCGACCATTGTGTCGGCACAGATGTCCAATCCAAGGATCTGAGTGGCCACAAAAATGCCAGAAGAATCATGATCAAACAAACAGACTTAACAAACATCTACTCCATTTCTCCCCATGCATAACAAGCATGAATTTCAGTTCCGTTGAAGAATAGTACTATTACCTTCAAAATGTAGTCTGTCTGAAGTGATCTTTTCAATCCCTCAACCGAAATTGCCTGTTGAAATGAAATCAATTTTCACAAACTGCCAACACGAACACAACGAAATAGGACATAGGCTAGGAGGAAAATCCATGGTTTGTGAACCCCACTACCTGTCCTGTGCAGGTGGGACATCTAAGAGTGCATCAAGTGGAACACATCATGTAGGCTGGTTAACCAATCAAGTGGGCCACATTAACAAAAACAATGGTCAGTATTTAAAAACTTGTGAAGGCACACATCTAAGTATTTACACTTGTGGCCTGCCTGATGAGTGAACTACCCCATTTTTGGTCGAGGGGGTTCATCACAGTTTGGCCCAGCTGATGCATGGTTTGGATTCACGACAGTGTGTGGGCCCAACATACCTCTGTATATCAATGTCATACTCGACCTTGCGAGACACAGAACGGGTAGGATATACAGATGTTATTCTTACCTTCATGTAAGTGTCTATGTCCGGTTCGGGCACAATTCCCGCCTCCTTCTCCCTTCTACTGACTTCCATCATGATTTCTTCACAGACAATAATGACATAGCATTTCAATCACAGCTGACAGAAAATTAGGGGCGTGTTTGGATGAATTAGTGGAACCAAGCAAATTATAATTTCCTAAAAATCCATAAAGAGGCCGCGTTTGGATGCACAAAGTGAATCGAATTGCAAACATTCAGTTCAATCAAGTGGAAATGACGATTTGATTATTTCCAATTTACTAGACTAATGATTGCAATTCGATTTGATGGCATGTTTGGGAGGGGCTCAAATTGTGATTATGTTACTTTCTAGTTGGACTTGTAACAAATGTAACTTCAACTTGAGGGCTACTTCCTCATCGTGAATACTAAGAAACATCACTAATCTGTTGTTAAACTGAATACTTGCAATTCAATTCAATTCAATTGTGCATCCAAACACAACCAATATGTAGTGGGCACGAAGGGAAGCTTACCGGGTCTACTTCCGACACCCTGACAGCGGGCCGAGAAATCGAACGTTTCTCTCACAGTCATCTCAGGAATGTGGAGATCATGTTGGCTGATGTAAGCTGCTGTTTTCTGAGGAACAAACTCATCCAGTCTGTAACCATTGTAGGAGATTTCACCATCAACCTGAAAAATCAAAAACAACATGCTTATGATCAGATCGTAAAATGTATACAACACAAACAGCTGCTAAACCCAAAAAATTAAAATTTTTAAAAAAATAATAATAAATAAAATTTAAAAAAAAAAGTTGAGAAGATTGAATGGCGGGAAAAATAGCATTTTTGAATTCCAGTTGAGAGGGTATGGAGAACTTGTACACATGTATACAATATGTATGGTGTCCTCGGCGATCTAGACCGTTGATCTGATGCGCCCGGCCTTGCATGGACCATGAGCTAAATATATCCTAGATAGGAAGATTTTAACCATCTGATCTTTTTACATTGTTTTTAATGTCGGCCATTGCTGCTTTTTTTATTGACTATCTGTTTCTAGGCCATCGATCAAAGGGTTACAATTGTCCCATCAGGATGATCACTAGGGCATGATCTATCCAATGTGTGGTCCATCTCCTCAGCATTCAAGTTCTGGACTTTTTCCTGACCACACATTCGTGATCCTCAATAGACCTCTAATCAATAGCTTGGATCACCCGGCCAGTATTATTTTTGGGGGAACCTATTGAGGGTCAAATATTGCATATTAGACCCCAGTTATTGCTTGGATTTACGAACATGATACCGTTTAATGGCCCGCTTTAATCATGTTTGTGTTGCAGAGTGTATTTACGAGCATGGACTGAAAAGGAAGCTTAAAGCATGGATTTAACGCTCTGATGACACTAAAGGCAAGGGACGGACTCCAAGGGACCAAGATCGACGGAATTACGCGCCAGAGGAATCCAATCTCGGCTGGGGCAGGACGTGAAGGACAGAACAAGGGAGAGAGTACAGTTGTTGTTTTCTTTTCCTTTTTATTTTTCTTTTGTTTATTTCATTTTTGTTAAGAGATTTAGCCTAATCATGTTGCTAGGCTAAACCTCTTAGCTAGGGCTAAGAGGTGAAGCTTGTAACGTGATGGGAGACTTTACTTTATGCCTTTGATTTAATTTATATTGTTGAACTACCTTGATTACGGTTCAGTTAAGGGAATACTTTTAGTTTTTAATGGTTTATTGTGACTGAAATTACAATAGATCTGCGATGGCTTTGAGTATTTCTTTCTCCTTCTATGTTTATGACGTCAGGAAGCTCTATTATTCATCATCGTCTCCTGGGCATGGTTGGATGACGGTACCCTTCCTAACCTTCATACATTGATTGATTGGTTGGTAATTAGTTTAATTCTGTTGTTTGCTTTGTCTCCTGGGCATGGTTTGGTGATGGAATCCATTCTAATTCATACACCTCTCATCTCTTTAAAACTATATCAAAGGAAGTTCAGTTGATTATCATGGTTACACCCTTTAACTGGATGAAGATGCGACTCTAAGTCCAGTTGAGTTTTTGATGCAGGCATAAGATCTCCCTGATCTCTACAAGTGAATCCTCTGAATCTCTAGTTTCCTACCTCTGAATTCTTTAGATTTTAGATAATTATTTCAGCATTATTCCTCAATTTACAGTTAATTTAGACTTCATCTTAGTCTAGTTCTACTTCTACTTAGTTTCAGATAACGTACAGGCATCAGCCCCTTGAGATTCGACCTCAGTCTTACCGAGTTTATTACTACATCACAACCCTGCACTTGGGGAGTGAACAAGTTTTTGGCGCCGTTGCCGGGGATTGACGGTTACGATTCTTTGAAATTAATTAGTTCTAGAATTAGTTTGAGATTAGGATTTTACTAACTTTAGTTTTAGATTTTTATTTCTATTTGATTTTTAGAACTAACTTGTTTCCTGTTTTGTAGGATCCTGACATAAACTTCTAAATTGGTAATCCTTTTCTAATTCCTCTACTTTTTTCTATTTTTAGAATTAGGGTTTGAATTTTAGAAATTTTCTAATTCTAGTATTTCCCTATTTTTTTAGGAAATAGTTTATTTTTAGAAACTTTCCTCTATTGTTTTTAAAAACTTGGATAGTTATTTTCCTTTTTAGAGATTCTTTCTAATTTTAGAAACTAACTCATCTTTCCTTTATTTTTAGAAACTTTCTAATTCTAGAACTTTCCTTTTTAGAAACTAACTTTCTATTTTTATTAACTTTCTAATTCTAACTCTTTTAGAATCTAACTTTGTTTCCTAATTTATCTCTAGAAATTTTCTATTTGTAGACTTTTTGTTTAGAAACTAACTTTCCTATTTTGTAGGCTTTTAAGATAGAAATTTCTAATTCGGTAAGCTTTCTCTCTACTTTCTATTTTTCAGTTCTCTTTTAGTAATTTACTTTCTAGTTTAAAACTTTCCTAATTTACTTTTAGAATTTTTCACTTTCTTTTAGGAATTCCATCTTTTAGAAATCTGTTTACTGCTATCTTTCTTTTTAAGGATTTTTCTTCTCTTTTTAGAATCTAACTTATTTTGTTTTATTTTGCAGTTTTTTTAAACTTAGGGACTCCAATTTGGTAACTTCTTTCTAACCCTCTCTTTTTTTTTAGATTTTTTTTTCCTTTCTTAGGATTAGGTTTCAAATTTGATTGAGGGCTGCGAGTGTTTCATGCCCAAGTGGGCCCGTGACAACACTCGACGTCTCCTGACTGAAGGAGGATTGGTTGAGGGGTTAACTATCCATCGCAGGACTAGACACCACTCGAAATCCCCTGAGTTAATTGAAGTGATGGCTGAAAACCAACCTCTTCTACCCCAACCTAGGGTAGAGGACATTCAGGATGAGAATGAGGTGTATCAAGCACCCCCGCCACGTACTTTACGAGATTATTTACAACCAGCGGGGGTGAGTACGCCCTCATGCATGATTTTTCTTGAAAATACAGGACATATGGACATCAAGCCAGGGGTTATCCAACTCCTTCCTAAGTTCCATGGGCTTGAATCTGAAGAACCATATTTACATTTGAAAGAGTTTGATGAGATCAGAGCCACTTTATATTTTCAAAATGTGTCTGAGGACACAGTTAGGCTGAGACTCTTTCCTTTTTCCTTAAAAGAAGGCTAAGACGTGGTTACATTCACTGTGTCCTAGATCCATTGGCACATGGAATGACATGCAGAGGGAATTCATAAAGAAAATTTTCCCACATCATAAAACGATTACCCTCAGAAAAGCAATCATGAACTTCACCCAAAAGGAGGATGAAACATTTTACCAATGTTGGGAAAGGTTCAAGGATTTGGTCAGTTCATGCCCACAACACGGTTTTGAAACGTGGCGCATTATAAATTTTTTCTATGATGGACTGACATCTTCCATGCGCCAAATGGTCGAGACAATATGTAATGGAGAATTCATTAATAAAAATGTCGACGAGGTATGGGATTACCTCGATAGTCTTGCTGAAAAAACACAATCCTGGGACTATTACTCAAAATCAAACACCATGTCTAGGCCGACTCAATCTAAGGAGAAAGGTGGATTGTATCTCTTGAAAGAAGAGGATGATCTCAAGTATAAAGTGACTACGCTCATAAGAAAAGTTGAGGCCATGGAAGGAAAGAAGGATAAGGTTAATGAAAGTGTTTGCGGCATCTGTGATTGCAACATTCATACAACTGAAAATTGCCCTACGATACCCGCCTTTCGAGAAGTGTTGAATGAACAATCCAATGCCGTAAATAATTATCAAAGACCTTTCAATAGACCAACCTCTAATACGTACAATCCTGGTTGGAAAAATCATCCAAACTTTAGTTGAAGAAATGGACAAACTGCTACCCCTCAAGGTTTCTTCAATCAAAATTCAAATCAGGGGAAACCTTAAGAAGAACCGGTTCAAAATTCCATGCAAGAGCTGACCCAGGCAATGCGAGACTTTATGTAAAAGATGGATTCACGTATGACGGTTATAGAAAAGGGGATGCTTCCTGCACAACCGCTCCCCAATCCTAAACCGCAATACGAGATAAGTGATCCTAGCTCTTCAAATCAAATGAGGCACGCTAAATCCATCACCACTCTTAGGAGTGGGAAGATCATTGATAAAACCATTCCGGTTAGGCCCGAAAAGCCTCAAGAACCAGAAGAGGACAACAATAATGGATCTAGTGAGGCCCCACAAAAATTAGAACCAGAGCTTCTAAAAAAGCTAGTTGCTCCATTTCCCTAACGGTTGGTTGCACCAAAACCTCTCTCTAACTCTCAGGATATCTTAGAGGTGTTAAAACAAGTGAAAGTCAACATTCCTCTACTTGATGTCGTAAAACAGATACCTTCATATGCCAAATTCCTAAAAGACTTATGCACGACCAAACGACGGCAGAGTATTCAAAAGAAGATCTTCTTGACCGAGAAAGTGAGTGACATCCTAAAGCAAGACGTGCCACAGAAATTCAAAGATCCTGGTAGCCCAACCATATCATGTGTAATCGGGGACCATCGAATTGATCATGCACTTCTTGACTTAGGAGTGAGCGTCAATCTGATTCCCTACTCGGTATACAAACAGTTAGGTTTGGGTGAATTAAAACCCACCTTAACCACACTACAACTTGCTGATCGCTCTGTTCATGTACCAAGAGGGATAATTGAGGATGTGTTGGTCCAAGTTGATAGATTTTACTACCCTGTAGATTTTATCATCCTGGACACCGAACCCATCAATAACATGAGCACTCAGATCCCCGTCATTCTTGGTCGCCCATTCCTTGCCACTTCAAATGCAATTATCAATTGCAGGAATGGTGTCATGACTATGTCTTTTGGGAATATGACATTGGAGTCAAACATCTTTTTCAATAACGGCAGAAACTTAGAGGATGATGACGATTTCCACGACATTAACATGATTGACTCTTTAGTGGAAGATACGACACCTCTGACCTTATCCTCTGACCCTCTAGAGACGTGCCTGGCCCACTCCCATGATTTTGATGATGACATGATTAGGGAGACGTGTGCCTTGCTTGATACTGCACCGGTACTTGAAGTTAACCGGTGGAGGCCACAATTTGAAGAGTTGCCCCAAACTGATGTAGTGCCTCTACCGTCTAACCTCAAGCCACCAAAGCTTGACCTAAAACCTTTGCCCTCTGATTTGAAATATGTCTATTTAGGTCAAGATGAGACATACCCGGTGGTGATCTCTGCCCACCTGGAGAAAGAACAGGAGAGTATGCTCATATCTACTCTCATTGAGCATAAGGGAGCCCTTGGATGGACGATAGCGGACCTCAAGGGAATCGACCCCTTGATTTGTACTCACCGCATTTATCTTGAGGATAATGCTAAGACCATTCGGCAATCACAACGTAGACTAAATCCAAATATGAGAGAAGTGGTTAAGGCCGAGGTTCTTAAACTATTAGATGTGGGTATCATATACCCCATATCCGATAGTCAATGGGTGAGTCCAACTCAGGTGGTTCCTAAGAAGTCCGGGATCACCATCGTAGCCAATGCTAATAATGAACTCGTGCCAACTAGAGTTACTACTGGTTGGAGAATGTGCATTGACTACAGGAAGCTGAATACCGTCACGAGGAAGGACCACTTTCCTTTGCCCTTCATTGATCAAATCTTGGAAAGGCTAGCTGGTCATTCCTATTACTGTTTCCTTGACGGGTATTCGGGCTACAATCAGATTGAAATCGCCCCTGAGGACCAGGAAAAGACTACATTTACATGTCCCTACGGCACCTTTGCCTACAGAAGGATGCCATTCGGATTATGTAATGCCCCTGCCACCTTTCAGCGATGTATGATGAGTATCTTTTCTGACATGGTGGGGAAATATCTAGAGGTCTTCATGGACGATTTCTCTGTTTTCGGTTCATCTTTCAGCGAGTGCTTAGAGAGTCTTAAATGTGTGCTGAAAAGATGTGAAGAGAAGAACTTGGTACTTAATTGGGAGAAGTGTCATTTCATGGTTCATAAGGGAATTGTCCTTGGACATATTATCTCGTCCAAAGGAATCGAGGTGGATAAGGCAAAAATCGATCTTATCTCTAACCTACCTCCACCCAAGAACATCAGAGATGTGCGATCCTTCTTAGGACACGCAGGGTTTTATAGACGATTCATAAAGGACTTTAGTCTCCTCTCTCGTCCCTTATGTAATCTTCTACAAAAGGATGCACCATACGAGTGGACTGAGCAATGCCAGGAAGCTTTCACCAAGCTTAAGGGCATGTTAACCACTGCACCTATCATGCAACCACCCGATTGGAGCCTTCCTTTTGAGCTTATGTGCGACGCTTCTAATTATGCTCTTGGAGTGGTTCTAGGCCAGAGAAAAGATAAGAGGCCCTACGTCATTCATTACGCAAGTAGAACTTTAAATTCTGCCCAAGTGAACTACTCGACTACGGAAAAGGAACTCCTAGCCGTAGTGTTCGCTTTGGATAAATTTAGGTCCTACCTGATCGGATCCAAGATCATTATCTACACAGATCATGCGGCACTTAAGTATCTTCTTTCTAAGAATGATTCTAAGCCCCGCCTGATACGATGGATCCTTCTACTCCAAGAATTTGATTAGGAAATTAAAGATAAAAACGGAATAGAGAACGTAGTGGCCGATCATCTGTCTCGCCTTAATACCTCTGATTCCCCTGAGGCGACCCATATCAATGACATGTTCCCTGATGAACAACTGTTCAGAGTCTCCCATTCACCTTGGTTCGCTGATATTGCCAATTATCTTGCCACAGGTTCCATACCGACGCATTGGACTGCACAAGATAAGAAGAAATTCTTTACCAAGGGACGCAACTTTTTCTGGGACGATCCATATTTATTTAAATATTGTCCAAACCAAATCTTAAGGAGATGTGTGCCAGACGATGAGCACCAGAGTGTCATCTCCTTCTGTCACTCACAGGCCCGTGGTGGTCACTTTTCTGCTAAAAACACCACGGCCAAGATTTTACAATGTGGCTTTTATTGGCCCACTATATTCAGGGACACTCATGAGTTTTGCAAGGCTTGTGAGCGTTGTCAAAAATTGGGAGCATTATCCCATCGAAATATGATGCCTTTGAATTCCATCCTTATCATAGAAGCATTTGACTGCTGGGGCATCAATTTCATGGGACCATTCCCCCAATCATTTGAAAATTTGTATATTTTGCTCGCCGTAGATTATGTCACTAAATGGGTCAAAGCAATTCCGTGCCGAAATAATGACCATCGCACGGTCATTAAATTCTTAAAAGAGAACATCTTTTCGCGGTTCGGGATGCCTCGAGCCATCATTAGTGATGGGGGCTCACACTTTTGTAATAGACCATTCGAGAGCTTAATGAAGAAATACGGTATCTCTCATAAGGTGAGCACCCCATACCATCCACAAACAAGTGGACAAGCTGAGATTTCCAATAGGGAGATCAAACATATCCTAGAGAAAACAGTTAACCCTGATCGTAAGGATTGGTCAATCCGATTGACCGATGCCTTATGGGCATACCGTACTGCTTTTAAAACCACTATTGGAACGTCTCCCTTTAGACTTGTCTATGGGAAAGCTTGTCACTTGCCTGTGGAGTTGGAACGTAAAGCGTACTGGGCGATCAAAAATCTGAATTTCAATCTAGACAACACTGGCTCGTTACGTAAACTTCAATTAAATGAATTTGAAAAAATCCGGAACGATGCGTACGAGAACTCAAGAATTTACAAAGACAGAATGAAAGCATTTCATGACCAACGTATTCTACGGAAATCATTCACACCTGGTCAAAAAGTCCTTTTGTATAATTCTCGATTACATCTCTTTCTAGGTAAGCTTCGATCTCGTTGGACTGGCCCTTACATTGTGGTCACTGCGTACCCTCATGGGGCCGTTGAGATAAGAGATCCCGACAATGGCAAAGAGTTTAAAGTAAATGGACATCGCTTAAAGCCATTTGTCGAGAAATTTGATTCAAAGGACATGTCCATACCTCTGACTGATCCTGTTTACCAGGATTGATCTCCTAGTCTGATGGAGGTATAGGTAGGTTTCCTGTTTTCATAGGACTAGGGTAGTTTCCTTTATGTTGTTTTAGGATAGACGGTAAACTTAGCGCTCCTGGGAGCCAACCCAGCTTTTCATTCCGTTTCATTTTCTTAGTTAGTTAGTTCAATGTTTGTGGGTAACATTGCTGCAAACCCTCACGAGACTACAACTCGTCCACTAGGGGCAACCTAGGGGTTTAAAGGCTTGTTGCATATGCTAAATGCAATCGAGAGCACCTGCGAAAGTGGTGTAGGTAGGATTTTATTTTTGTTATTTTTATTTTACTTCTGTTGGTTTCTCTCTTGTGCTGACCCGCTCTTACGTAGATATTTTTGGAAAGCTTCTTGATTCTTTCATCCAGGTACTATCTTTCCATCACTCCTCTTATATTTTCGTTGTCCCATGTGCATTGCATACTTATTTCTTTTACATTGAGGACAATGTAGATTTTAGGTTAGGGGTGGGAGATTAGGTTTCCTAATCAGTGTTTTCTTGGTCTTGAGCAAAAATTGTGAAAATTTTTAATTTTTTTTTTGGAATTCCTTGTGAATTTCAAGATAAGTGATGTTGATAATTTATGACTCTTGGATTCAGTATCTTTTAGATTTCACAATTAAGTTTGAATCGTTAATCCGGAATTAAAAGTTGTAAACATTGATTGAGTCATGATTTCACAAAACACATATCGCTTGCACATTAAGGATTCAGTTCGATATTAAAGGATTAACTTGGTAATCACTAAACATGAAAGGAACCAACTTGGGAAATTGAATGGATTGTGCGAACAGTCTTTACCATAGGTTTGCTCCCTATAGGTGAGGATTCGATTCCCCATGGATGATATTTGAAAAAGAGTGGGTGTGAAGTCTTTACCTTAGGTTTGTTCCCTATAGGTGAGGATTTGATTCCCCTTCTTGGCGTTACTTTTAATGAAAAAATTAAAAATTAAAAGAAGAAAAAGATAATGTGTGAGACAAGTTTGGGTTATCGTGAATTCTCTTATTGGTTAACAATGATATCCTTAAATAGAGAGGTGAATCTTAATGGTGATAAGTCGAGATTAGACTATACATCCATGGAATTCAATGTTTAGAATTGTTCTAATTGACAGATTAATATTTTGAACTTAATTATGAAGTTACCATGTGCTTGAGTCTAGGAGAGAATTATACCCAACATTCATGAATCTTAGAATTTTCACATCTCGACTATTTGTTCACAAGTCACTTGGGTTTACAGGAATTGTCTTTTAGTTCTGAAAGTAATTTTCGCATATTTTGCTCGGGACTAGCAAAATGCTGGTTAGGGGTTGTGTTGAGGGTCAAATATTGCATATTAGACCCCAGTTATTGCTTGGATTTACGAACATGATACCGTTTAATGGCCCGCTTTAATCATGTTTGTGTTGCAGAGTGTATTTACGAGCATGGACTGAAAAGGAAGCTTAAAGCATGGATTTAACGCTCTGATGACACTAAAGGCAAGGGACAGACTCCAAGGGACCAAGATCGACGGAATTACGCGCCAGAGGAATCCAATCTCGGCTGGGGCAGGACGTGAAGGACAGAACAAGGGAGAGAGTACAATTGTTGTTTTCTTTTCCTTTTTATTTTTCTTTTGTTTATTTCATTTTTGTTAAGAGATTTAGCCTAATCATGTTGCTAGGGCTAAGAGGTGAAGCTTGTAACGTGATGGGAGACTTTACTTTATGCCTTTGATTTAATTTATATTGTTGAACTACCTTGATTACGGTTCAGTTAAGGGAATACTTTTAGTTTTTAATGGTTTATTGTGACTGAAATTACAATAGATCTGCGATGGCTTTGAGTATTTCTTTCTCCTTCTATGTTTATGACGTCAGGAAGCTCTATTGTTCATCATCGTCTCCTGGGCATGGTTGGATGACGGTAACCTTCCTAACCTTCATACATTGATTGATTGGTTGGTAATTAGTTTAATTCTGTTGTTTGCTTTGTCTCCTGGGCATGGTTTGGTGATGGAATCCATTCTAATTCATACACCTCTCATCTCTTTAAAACTATATCAAAGGAAGTTCAGTTGATTATCATGGTTACACCCTTCAATTGGATGAAGATGGGACTTTTGATGCAGGCATAAGATCTCCCTGATCTCTACAAGTGAATCCTCTGAATCTCTAGTTTCCTACCTCTGAATTCTTTAGATTTTAGATAATTATTTCAGCATTATTCCTCAATTTACAGTTAATTTAGACTTCATCTTAGTCTAGTTCTACTTCCACTTAGTTTCAGATAACGTACAGGCATCAGCCCCTTGAGATTCGACCTCGGTCTTACCGAGTTTATTACTACATCACAACCCTGCACTTGGGGAGTGAACAGAACCCCGTAACAATGGGCCCCAGTTAAGGTCCAGATTGCATACATTTGTATCTCATGCACGGATATTGAATGCATGATCACATGGGTGTGTATGACCTCCAACCTTTCCAACAGGTGAAACTACCATTAATTTGGAGACTTTGGATGGTGCATATTGTTTCCTGTGGTGTGGCCCACTTGATGATTGGATCAGCCTGATTTTTGGGGAATCTAATCATCATGGTGTGTTGCACCTCTTGGACGGGTTGGATGTCATGCACATAACACTTAGGCCCCTATGTCTGACCCCACAACTTCTCTAGAAAATATGGATGAAGGGTATTTCATCATTTTAGCCTCCAGAAAATATTGTTTTTGGTCTTTTATAAAAGTTCAGCGTCTTTTTCGAAAAATCGGAAATTTTGAGTATCTTTGCAGTAAAAAAAATAAAAAATAAAAGCATAGAAATGCAGTGCTACGAAGGAGCAGCAAGAGTTGGAACACACTTTCATCTCAGCCATTGAAAGATAGTTGGCGGGACTTCATAAGCATTTCAAAATCTGAATTAGACAGTTAGCATACGAAGAGTTGAAGATTAGCAAAACCTTGAGAGATTGGTTTAGCTTCCCTGAGAGTGCCAATAACAATGTTGTTTTCCCACACCCTGGTGGGCCCAGCAGTAGTGTTATCCTGCAACCCCAAACAACCTTTGTGAGTAAAACTGACGGTGGATTGCCTTGTAACGTACCAATTTGGCAGATGTGCATAGATCGGGACCGATTATTAGGTGGGGTCAATCGTAAAAATTCCCTGGCCCATAAAGCAGGACAATGCATTAATCAGACGACCAACACTTTAAATATCACCAACAGCAGCCAACAGTTCATATGGTTCAACTGATCAGATGGCATGGATTTTTCTGTTGGAGGAGATTTTGGCCCATTTCACATCCACAGTATGACTAACCAGATGAACGATCTGGATCACTGGAGGATGATCCACAGTAATAAAATAAAGATTAATGACTGATTATTTTCTAAATAAAGCATAATGGGTTGGCCCACATGATGAGTACACAGGCCTGAATTTTTTCCATTAGGAGTTCTTCATAGTTAATCCACCCTTTGGACGGGTTGGATGTTGCACAAGCTCGACACATGATTCATAAAAGCTAGTTGGACGGTAAGTTATTGTCCAACTAGTTGCATGTGAGAAAGCCTCTCCATCTTAGTAAATAATAAAATTCCTACCTTGAAGGTTTGATAATGCCACTAACATCGTTGAGAATGTTAATCTTGGCTTCTTGAGAATTTGAACCTGAAAGCCTTCCCAAAACCTGTCCATCACAAAGCTCCCTTAGTAATTAATTAAGAAAAACCAATTCCAAGATCAAGAAGTCCATCTAGTGGGGCCCACTATGAAGATGTGTTGGCCCAAAATCAACAATTCTCCCTCAGTAAATAATTAAGAGAGCCCAACTACAAGATTTAAGACGTCCATCAGGTGGGCCCCACTATGAAGATGTGTTGGCCCAAAATCTACAAAGCTCAATTAGTAAATAATTAAGAGAGCCAACTAAAAGATCCAAGACGTCCATCAGGTGGGCCCACCTCACAATGAAGATATGTTGGGCCCACCTCACAATGAAGATATGTTGGCCCAAAATCAGGCCAGTCCACTGATTAGTTCAGAGACCGTTGAAAACAAGTGGATGGCTGAAAAGCACTTGGCAAAGTCTTCCTAGGCAATGCATGTGTTTCCAACTTTGTAGCCCACATGATGAGCGGACCATATCATTTTTCAAAAAAAAAAAAAAATAATAATAATAATAAGAGCCATATGATAGATAGTTCGGATCTTGCTCCCACGTGCCACAATGGCACTGCCGTGTAAATGGGATCCCTTTTGGAAACTAACGTAGGGTGGGTGATGTCTAAAAATAAAAAGGCTTACATTTGAATATCTTAACCCATGATCTAGATCTCAGTTGACTCTTTTTCTTTGAATATGAACTGTCTTTTATCTTAATCTTTAAACAATCAAAGAGTGAAACATTTCAATGTGAGAGTTCTTTTGTTTATCCTCCATCTTGAGGCCCATCATATAAATGGTTCAAACTCACCTAAGAAAGACTCAGATCTAATGGATAATGTCCCACATATTCTTATGGCAATTAGTGGGGCGGCAATTATAAATATATATATATAAAATATGGAGAGAGAGAGAGAGAGAGGGAGAGGTATGCTCACCTGCGCACGTGCACACCTTTGCACACGTGTCATGGACGTCTAATCCGAACGGTCCATGTAATGCGGCATCCCATGAAACCCCGCAGGATCAATTTTCATACTGATCTAAAACTCTAGTGGGCCATAGAAAATAGAGATGAAAATCAAGGGAGGAAATTGTTTTCTTTTTTCCATGTCCCACCAAGTTTTGGATTAAAGTTTAAGTTCAGCCCTACGGGTTTCATGGGGTGTTGCATCACATTGACCGTTCAGATTTGGGACTCACATCACGTATGATGAGGTCTCAAAAAATTTGCACGTACGAACTGGTGTGCAGCTGAGCATTTAGCTATATATATATATATATATATATATATAGAGAGAGAGAGAGAGAGAGAGAGAGCTGGGCATCGAGTCGAGTCGGACTGAGTTGGGGCTGACTCGACTCGATCTGGTTTTGAAATAAGCCTGACCTGAACTCGATCTGACTCGATACCGAGTCCAGCATGCCTCACTTGATTTCAGTTCGTTCTGGCCTGGACTGATCCGGACCAAGTCCGATCCAACCGTATGGAGTCGGATTGAGAGATGAGGGAGGGAGTGGAGAGGAGAGGGGGGAGGAGGAGGAGGAGGAGGAGGAGGAGGGTGATAGTGGTGGGTGGTTGTCGGGCTTGGAAGGGGAAGAGGAGGAGGTGGTTGCCGAGCTTGGAAGAGGAAGAGGAGGAGGATGAGGGAGGGAGGGAGTGGAGAGGAGAGAGAGGAGGAGGAGGAGGAGGAGGAGGAGAGTGATGGTGGTGGGTGGTTGTCGGGCTTGGAAGAGGAGGAGGATGAGGGATGGAGAGAAAGGTTGGGATCGGGTCGGGGTAGGGTTAGAGAGTCAGGTCAAGTCGGGTTTCGGATCGAGTCGAGTCTAACCGGATCAAGTTTCAGGTTGAGTCAGATTGAGTTACTAGGTAACTCGAACTCGACTCAATTTGAGTTTGGATTGGGCGAAGCTAACTCAGTTCAGACCGACTCACCCATTCGGTTCGGGTCAAGTCGACGAGTCGAGTTAGCCGCATCAAGTCATCCCGTGCCTACCTCTACATATATGTCATTGTATGAGGTCCAATTCTATGAACCATACAGTGTGATATTTATTGGACATCCATATTGTACATTTTAGCCGTCCCTTTCAGGTTATTGGATGTTCTAAAAATTAGCTGTATTTAAAACTCTAGTGCACTATACAGGTTATAAGATGTCTAAAAAGTTAGGCATGTCTAAAACTCAAGTAATCTATACAATTTGTATTTAAAACTCTAGTATACCATACAAGTTATAATATGTCCCAAAAATCAGTCATATCTTAAACCCAAGTAGTCTACACAATTGAAAATAATATGAAATCGTACGTAAAACATATAAAGGCATTTGGTGGGGCTCACCTGAGTTTTGAAATAACCTGAAATTTGGTGTAACCTCTCATCTAAGTAGGACGGACACATGGATGGGTTGTATGTCTGAACCCCATCTCAGTGGGCCTAGTAAACAATCAGGAAGGTTTCAATGGAAAAGCTACGGATAGGATTGTCAGAATTGTCTAGTTGTTTTAACTGATGTACATATAGGGTATGTCTACTAAATGGATGGACCAATTCGAGTTCATTTTGCCACCGCTGCGACTAAGTATCCAATCTTGTCACCACCCAATGGGGCCCAAATGTCGTTTGGTCCAATGAGCAAAACCGTCTATGTTGCGAACCCTATTCTACAAGGCCTACAATGAGAAAACAAACTGAATGCATGATTAAGACTGTTATGGGAAGATCTGAGCCCCTTACAGTCCCGAGGACCGGCATCGTTCTAATCTGGTCAGATCCGTAAGAGTATCCAGAATGGCGAACATTATTGAAGAGGAAGACTAGAATGTTTAGCAGATAAGTGAAGACTAGTCACACTCCGCTCAGCCTGGAACTCAGTTCGAATTCATGACAGGACGTATCTAAGAAAAAGAACTTCACGTCAAGCCTGAGAGGACCCTTAGACGACGACCTTAAGCCGAATAAGGTGAGATTTCATCGATGAACGATGGCCGGAGCCAAGGCCCCGTCTTCGTCTTTGGTTTTGTTTGGAGGACCGTCGAACCAAGGGCTCGTCCTCGTCCTCATCTTCATCTTCCTCCAGGGAAGAGATGATCTGAGCCGAGGCCCTGTCCTCGTCTCTGGCTTCGTTTGAAGAAGGATCACCTGGCCGAAGGCCCATCCTCGTCCTCATCTTCATCTTCCTCCACAAAAGGGATGATCCAAGCCGAGGCCCCGTCCTCGTATCTGGCTTCGTTTGAAGAAGGATCGCCTGGCCGAAGGCTCGTCCTCGTCCTCGTCCTTATCTTCCTCTAGAGAAGGGACGACCCGAGCCGGGGCTGGGGTGAAATGTGAGTGCATTATGCACCAGACTTGGAAACTACCATAAGCGAACGTGACCGGTTACTTCACCCGTAGATGCACATGACACAATACACGATCCTTGGATCACGTACAGTATCTCATACCCTCTCTCTGCAATTAATTTAGACTCAGATTCCCATAACCTAACTTAGGCATCGGAGGGTCCCCCGGCTTAGCCGGGGTCTCCTTGGCTCACTCTTTGTGCAGGACTAGAGCTCGTTGTGAGTTCGCCGCACCAAGTGGAGGGTGCAGATTTTGACCTCAACATTTTTGGCGCCGTCTATGAGAAACTGATACAAAAGGTCAGGTTCCTATTCTCGAGCATAATGGCTAGAGAAAAGAAGAAAGCAATAGCCGCGGAACCAGAGCCAAATGATCAGACTCGCTCCTCCTCACTACTTCATGCTGAATCAGCCCCGGGGCCTTCCCAATGTTCTCGCAAACTTTCAAGCAAGTATCGAGCCGTGCAGAACGAGATACAGGGCCTGTGTGAAGAAGTGAACCGGATGAAGCAACAACAGGAGCAACAACCACGCCCGACTCAGGAAAATCCTGTTCCTGAGCCAATCGGTCTTGTCATGGAAGCTCACTCCGTGCCGAGGAGTATGAGGCCTGAGGCGCCTCAACACCCCCAAATACCAGTTTCGGGTCAGAATCCCCCTCCGACCCAGATCCGAGTCTTGGCTCGGAACACAGCCACTCGAGCTCCAACCAATGCTTCGGTCACTTCGGCCCTGACACCAATGAATCTCTGACATTAGCTAGAACGGAGGAGGGGAAGGAGGACTCCAAAAATAGAAAACACCCAAGAAATCGTAGCAGAAAACAAGGACCCTTGGGAGAAACGGTTCGCAGAGTTCAACGACAAGTTCCTAGCTCTGGAAAAGAAACAACAGCCGAGTTAGTTCCCGCCGCTGTTCGGGCAATGATAGAAGAGACCGAGCCTCCCTTCACCTCGAAAATCATGAATGAGGTGATGCCTCAGAGGTTCCGGATACCTCCCGTCATCCAATACTCTGGGTCCGGAGACCCGTCCGAGCACGTGGAAGCCTATCGTTCATGGATGCAGATCCAGACGGCGACGGATGTCATGATGTGCCGAGGGTTCTCGATCACGCTCATGAGCTCTACTCAGATTGGTATCAGCAGCTCAAGCCAAATTCCATTAGTTCCTTCACAGAGTTGAGTCGGTTATTTCTTACCCAATTCATAAGTGGTAAGAGAAGTCAAAAGCCCAACACGCACCTATTTGCTATCAGGCAAGAGCCGAAGGAGTCGTTGAAAGATTACATCGCTTACTTCAATGAGGAAGCACTGCTAATAGAGGATTACGACGACAAGATGACACTTGCAATCGTGTTCAGCGGCTTAAAAGAAGGAAAATTCACCTTCTCCATTAGAAAGAACCCACCAAAGACGTTAGCGAAACTCGTCGTCAGAGCTCAGAAATACACTAACGCCGAAGAATTCTCCAATGCCCGCAAAAATGTCCAAGTGACAGAGCCAAATGGTAAAGGGAAGAGGCCTAGGAACGAGGAATCTCAACCGTCCAACAAAGGACCTGATGACCGCGCCCCTCGTGATCGTCACCCAAACAGAAGGCCGGAGGGAAAGTTTCGCTCCTACACCCCCTTAACACATCCACTGAGCAAATTCTATTGAACATCTGAGGAGAAAAGCTACTGAATTGGCCCGTTTGTATGAGGGCCGACCCGGATCATCGAGATAAGTGCAAGTACTGCCGCTTTCACTGAGATCACGACTGACTATGTAGATCTCAAAGATGAGATCGAGACCCTCATTCGGAAGGGACATCTACGCCAATACACCAAAGAAGGAAAAACTGCTCGGAAAGAAGCGTGAGAGCAGCCAAATAACCCCCCGAAAGAGCCAGCTGAAATTCGCACCATTTTTGGGGGTTCATCCGGTGGGGAAGATTCGAACAAGGCTCGGAAAGCCCACTCTCGGAAGCCTTATCCAAAACATTACGTCCACCTGACCGATTGGCCTAGCAAGGAACTTCGAGTCAGCCCGTTTAGCCTGACCTTCACCGAGAACGATGCCTGCGGAATCCAGCATCCACACGATGATGCCCTGGTGGTTACCATGACCATAGCTAATCACAAGGTGTACCGAATTCTGGTCGACACCGACAGCTCAACCGACGTGGTCTACTCCGAGGCTTTCGAGAGAATGGGGATTCCACGGTCGCACCTCTGACCTGTGAAGACCTCTCTACACAGCTTTACCGGAGAAAGAGTGATCTCCGAGGGAGCCACCTCCCTCCCGGTAACTGCAGGAGAAGGGCAACATGAAGTCCCCCTTATGGTAGACTTCCTTGATGTTAATATACCATCTCTACACAATGTCATCCTGGGCAGACCCTCTCTCAACGCAATGAGAGCGGTCGTCTCCACGTATCACCCAATAATGAAGTTTCCAGCCGAGGGTGTAATAGGGTACCTCTGAGGCGACCAACGTGAGGCTCGGAGATGTTACGCAATTGCAGTCAAAAAGAGATCCGTAAAGCAAACGCTTGTCATCAATGTTTTGGATCCCTGAGGACCCGTAAAGAACTCATCTGAAGAAGACCTGGAGGAAGTGCCCCTTAATGAGGCAGATCCAAGCAAAACCGTCCGGCTTGGGACGTCATTAAGTTCCGAGCAGCAATCCGAAATTCTAACCTTCCTACGGCAACACAGGGACGTCTTTGCATGGTCACATGCGGACATGCCAGGGATCTCTCCTGATGTCTTGGTTTATAGACTGAACATGGACCCAGACCACAAACCGGTAAAGCAAAAGAGAAGACCATTCGATGCCAAGCGGTACGAGGCTATTGCCGATGAGGTCTCCATCTTGCTTGATACTGACTTCATAGAGGAAGTATATTACCCCGACTGGATAGCAAACGTAGTACTCGTTAAAAAAGCCAACAGAAAATGGCGAGTCTGTGTTGACTACTTAGATCTAAATAAGGCCTGCCCGAAGGATAGCTTCCCATTACCTCGGATTGACCAGCTAGTAAATAGTACAGCAGGTCATGAATTACTCTCCTTCCTTGATGCCTACTCCGGGTATAACCAGATCGCAATGTATACCCCAGACAAGCAAAAGACTACCTTTGTCACGGACAAGGGACTCTATTGTTACCGGGTCATGCCATTTGGCCTGAAAAATGTGGGGGCTACGTATCAAAGACTGGTAAATCAGATGTTCTCCAAAAAAATCGGATGCACTATGGAAGTGTACGTCGACGACATGCTGGTGAAAAGTATTAAGGCATCTGATCACCTAACGGATCTCAGAGAAACGTTCACTATCCTCCGAGAATACCAGATGAAGCTGAATCCCACAATGTGTGCTTTCGGAGTCGGCTCAGGAAAATTCCTCGGGTTTCAGGTCAGCCAGAGAGGCATTGAAGCTAATCCTGACAAAATCAAAGCACTCCTCGACATGAGTTCACCTCGGACTGTCAAAGAAATACAACGTCTCACAGGGCAAGTCGCGGGTGTTTCATATCCAAAGCAATAGATAAATGCCTCTCCTTCTTTCAACAATTGAAGGGTCATAAGAAGGCAGAATGGACGTTGGAATGCGAACAAGCCTTCCAGCAATTGAAACAGTATCTGGGCTCACCCCTCCTTCTGTCCAAGCCCGAAGAAGGCGAGCCCTTGTTCCTATACCTTGCAGTCTCGACCTCGGCCGTTAGCTCGGCCCTGATTAGAGAGGTCGGAGGCAAGTAACACCCCATATACTACGTGAGCAAGGCTATGGTATCTGCGGAGACAAGATATTCACCCCTGAAGAAGCTAGCGCTCAGCTTCGACGTTTCAGCTCAGAGGTTACGTCCGTACTTCCAAGCCCACTCGGTCGTTATGTTAACCGACTCCCCTCTCAAACAAGTTCTCCAGAGACCCGAAGTTTCAGGTCAGCTAACCAGGTGGGCCATCGAACTCGGAGAGTTCGACATTCAGTTTCGTCCGAAAACAGCAATTAAGGGCCAAGCTATAGCCGACTTCATTGTCGAATTCACCACTCCAAGTGCAAGAGAGGTCAGTGCCGAAGGCGAGACTATCGCACCCGAGCCTTCGTCCAACCTAGGAACTGTATGGGAAACCAGATGGATCCTCTATGTAGACGGATCATCCAATGCTAAGCGAGCCAGAGCTGGGATCGTCCTGATCGCACCTAATTCCACGTCCATTCAATACGCAATCAGACTCGGCTTTAAAGCCTCAAACAATGAGGCGGAGTACGAGGCTTTACTGGCTGGACTCAAATTGGCAGCAAGTCTGGGTATCCAGACTCTGTAGGTCCGATGTAATTCTTAGCTGGTAGTAAACCACATCTCCACCGAGTACGAAGCTAAGGAGATGAGGATAATCGCTTATCTAAACGAGGTGAGAAAATTAATTGAAAGATTTTAGAACTGTACGATCCACCAAATTCCCAGAGCAGAAAATTCGTGGGCCGACGCCTTGGCGAAATTGGCCTCAGCCTCAAAAGGGAGGATCCCGCAGATTGTTCTTGTCGAAATCATAGAACATCCAAGCATTGACCAGGCAGAGAAGAAAACGGTTAATCCAGGGCAAGCTACTCTGAGCTGGATGGACCCGATTTTCAACTACCTCACATCTGGCGAGATCCCCTCGGATAAACTAGAAGTCAGGTGCCTGAGAGTCCGACCTGCGCGGTACGTCGTCCTCGACGGTATTCTATACAAGAAAGGGCATTCTCAACCCTACCTCAGATGCCTCCGACCCGACGAAGCGGACTATGTTATTCGAAAAATTCACGAAGAAATCTGTGGAAATCGTTCTGGCAGCCGAGCCCTGGCCCTGAAGATACTTCAACAAGGATACTTTTGGCTGACCCTCAAGCAGGATTCGAAAGACTACGTCCAAAAATATGATAAATGCCAATGCCACTCAGCCATGCCAAGGAAGCCTGCAGAGGAAATGACTCCCATGAGCGGTCCATGGCCGTTCGGTCAGTGGAGGATCGATATCATCGGCCCCTTGCCCATAGGGAAGGGGCAGGTCAAGTTCGCCATCGTCGTAGTCGACTACTTCACCAAATGGGCTGAGGGCGAGCCGGTTGCAAAGATCACTAAATGGAAAGTGATTGACTTCGTCTGGAAAAATATCATATGCCGGTTTGGAATTCCGCGCACCATCGTGTCAGACAATGGCCGACAGTTTGATAATGACAAGTTCTAAGGCATGTGTTAAGAGCTCGGCATCACAAATGCGTATTCTTCTCATCGGCACCCCCAGTCCAATGGACAGGTGGAGGCAATAAATAAAGTTATCAAACACCATCTTAAAACAAAGTTGAAGAAATCGAAAGGCAGATGGGCCGAGGAGCTCTCATTCATCCTTTGGGCCTACAGGACCACAGTTCAGTCCTCAACTGGGGAAACCCCATTCTTGCTTTCCTACGGCTCGGAAGCAATGGCACCAGTTGAAATTGGCCTTCCTACTGTTCGGGTGAAGAATTACCAAGAGAACCAAAACTCTGAGCAGATCACAGCTAACCTGGATCTACTTGAAGAAGTCAGAGACATCTCAGGGCTCTGAATCGCCGCTCGACATCACCAAGTGGCACGATTCTACAATTCCAAAGTCAAGGTCAGGAGTTCCACCCAGGTAACTTAGTCCTTTGCCGGGTCTTCCAGAACACCGCAGAGCCGAGGGCTGGGGCACTCGGGCCTAACTGGGAAGGGTCGTACCGTGTGGTCCGATCGACTAAATCGGGCTCTTATTACTTAGAAGACCTCGAGGGCCGCCAGCTCCCCCATCCCTGGAATGCCGAGCACTTGAAAGTCTACTACCCATGATGAAATAGCCTTTAAGTCTCTCAATAAGTGTATGCCTCCGAGCGACTTGCCTTTAAAGCTCTCAATGAAATTCATTGTTTCCTCTCTACATAATCAGATTATCTATTAAGGAAAAGTTATCTCTCATATGTAGAGGTGGACTGAACGAGCTGATCCCTTAAAGAAGGGGTTAGAGCGTAATCCTACGAAAACTCGACAAGGTATCCCCTCTTAAGTTAGGGGAAAAGCCAAAAGATGACCCGACTCCCCTACAGAGGAGTCGGCTCATCGCCCGACTAACGGATGGAGCGGAGGTTTCTCGCCAATCGTGGGACAAACTGACCCCCTAGGGGTTCGGACTCAACAATGATCAGGTCATAAAGGCTTAAATGCTCTATGAGACGGCATTGGAAGGGGCTGACCTGTCAAAGGTTTGGCTCGGCCATGTCCTAAAATAAACCGACCTGTCAACGAGTCAGTTTAGCAATCAACAATCAGCAGTCAACATCCAAAAATTAACTACAGATTAACATATATATAAAAGCAATAATCATCATCCACATGCCTTCTCTGGAGGGTCAAAAAATAAAATCCATACACAAAAAAGGGTTTTCAAGTCAACTACGGAAGAAATATTAAAGACTATACAGTCGAAGGAGCTTGGGAGTCGGGGGCTTAATCCAGGCGGACATGTTCAGTGGGCATCTCTCCGGTGTCTTCGAACAACAAAGGTTCAAGGTTGAGGTACAGATACAAATCTTGGACCACCTCAATACAAGCATTGAAGCCACATTTGTAGAACTTGGTGGCTTCGGCGTCTCTTTCCTTTGAAGCCTTGAAGGAGTCTACCGCAGCGGCCACCGCCCCAACCAGGGAGGCCTCGTCTTCAGCTCGTTAAGCTTCCATTGCTTGGGAGACGGCTTGGCTCCGTTCTTCTATCGCCTCAGCTCTGGTCCACTCCAGAACTTCACCCAGTCGGGTAACCTCCTTAGCCAATGAATCCGCATGGGCCCTAGCTCGCGTCAACTTAGTCGTCGCAGCACCGCATCGGGCCTCGAGATCATTGATAACCCCCTGCAGCTAGAGTTCTTTAGTCTTCCCGTCCTCAAGCTGTCAGCGCAGCTCACCCTGCTCAAGTCGGAGAAAAGCGACTTCATCCCTCAATATCCCTGTTTTGGCCTTGAGAGTCTTCACCTCGGCGTCGATCATCCGACGCTCCCACACTCTTTTCCAAGACTAAAGGAGTCTCAGAACGGACTGAATGAAAATAGGAAAATGAGAATAAATGAAATGGAAGTTGAGAAATACAGAAGAAGGCAGGAAATACCTTATAGAAGACAGCGGCCAGATCATTCAGAAAAGAATCATCCGACTTGATGAGAAGGCTGGCGATCTCCTCCTCTGGGGCATGTTTGGATGCCGAGTGACCCAGGCAGGACATGTGGTAGCCTGGCTCAAACCTCCCTCCGCTTGTCCCTACATGAACTGAGCCTTCAACCTCCGCGGCCCCAGTTCTGCTACCAGTCGAGGCCAGGGCCTCGGCCCCAAGATCATTCCCGGCATCGGGAGGAGAAAGCATGTCATCGGCCATCCTAATGGCCTCCTCCTGTTAGGAGGAAGACGACACGACAATGCAAGGTCCGAGGGCTGCAAGAGGAGCCTCCACAGTAGGGGGAACGGTGGTGGGCGGAATGGAAGGAGTTATGGTTGCTGGGGAAGGAGTTATGGTTGCTGAGGAAGGAGTTATGGTTGTTGGAGTCAGAATAATGATTGCCGAGACCCGAGTCTTGGCGGGCACCAGAGGGGCCCTCCCAGCGAGGAATGGCCTGCCTCCTCCGAGCGGTGGTTTTCGTATGGGACTCGGCCCTCAACATTTCTTCTGCCGTTGGGGCGGCTTTCCTCTTCCAAGATCCAGATGCCTCGGCCATGCCTGTGTAGAGAATAACAACTCAACAACTAAATAAATAAGTTTGATCTCTTCTAAGGAAATGGAAGAGGACTTACTGAAAGATGTTGGAAGAGGTTGGGACTTGCAAAGCCCAGACCAATGAAGGTTGGCAGCTGTGATCAAGTCCGACCAGGAGTGAAGCTCTCCTGATCGCGCCCTAGCGTTAGCAATGTGTTTCTTCTGGTCCGAGTCGAGGAGTGGCGTGCCCCTTGGGAAATCTATAAGGATAAAGAGAGCTTCAGTCCGACTGGAGTAAAAAAAAATGTAAAGGAGGAAAATACTTAAAGTCCAACCTGGTTTTGAAAATTGGGGGAGGACCCGAGTTGTCAGAGTCCCAAGCTCTGTCGCTGGTGCCTCCCATTCGCCCGCAGCCCAGAACTACTTATTTTTCCAGTCCTTGTTGGAAGACGAAAGATTCATCACCAGCCCCGACCCTTTGTTGCCTCGGGTAGCGAAGTAGTACCATGGTTCTTGGCTGTCATGCTTGACCAGGTATAGGCTTATCAACTCCTCTGGTGTCAGCTCCGGATTTTCGACTTGACGCCAAATGATGAAGTAAGAAATTAACACCCTCCAGGCGTTAGGGGTGAATTGCCCGAGAGCTAGCCCGATGTAGGCTGTTATGGCTCGGACGAAAGGATGCAAAGAGAGACGCAGCCCACATTGCAGCGCATAAAAAAATGGCTACTTCTCCCTCAGCAGGCGCACCAACAGTGTCAAGGGGCTCTAGGGCCCTTATCTGAACGGAGTTTGGGATCTGAAACTTCGAACGGATCTATCCCATTTGAAACTCTGATAGCACAAAGCCCCCTGGGACTACCTCCAAGGCCCACCCACTCACGGGCATCTCGGTGACCTCGGTGGTTGTGGTCTGGGGGGCTTGGGCGATTTTCTTCTTGCCGACCCGATGAGTCCGGGCCCCCACCTCCTTCTGTCTTCAAGGTGGGGGAACAGGGGTACAGCCTCAAAGGGGCCTTTAGAGGCCCCTCTCCTGTTATCAGAACTCTCCGGCTCGGAGTCATCATCATAATCCCGAACGGTCTCCAGATCGGACGACATTTTGAAGGGAAGAAAAAGGAATGCTAAAAGAGACTCACCGGACGATCGCCGAAAATGCTTGATCGGTCGGAATCGTCTGCCGGAAACTTTAAATCAATCGGAATCGCCCTCACCGAAAATCGCCTCCTCCGGCACGCACTCAAATTCAGAATACAAGTGGGGAGAGTGGTTCCAAAGGGAGTTTATATAGGCCATATTGAATCTTTGCATTAATAAAGAAAAATGATGGCCGCAGGCGAATCATCGCGAGCCGACTCCAGAACACACGTGGTCGTCTGCTACTGACTTGATCCCTATTAGATGGTACGTTTCTGACATCGAACAGCGCGTTCCGGTATGCGAAACGGCGCTCGAGCAGGGGAAGCATCACCTGGGCACTTCCCCGAGCACACGCGGCCCATCATAGCCCATCAAACGGCGCTCGAGCAGGGGAATCGTAACCGTCGCCACATGTCCGCTAAAGAACAGCCCATAGGGGTGAAATCTTGAGGGAACAACACTTTAAATGCTGGGACCATTATAATATCGGCATGCGTGGAAAGTTCAGCAGATGAGGCGGTTGATCTTCCGTATAATTACTCTCCGAGTCCGTAGCCAACTTCGAAGAGTATGGGGCTTCTGTTATTGGAAGATCTGAGCCCCTTACAGTCTCGAGGACCGACATCGTTCTAATCTGGTTAGATCCGTAAGAGTACCAAGAACGGCGAATACTATTGAAGAGGAAGACCAGAATGTTTAGCAGATAAGTGAAGACTAGTCACACTCCGCTCAGCCTGGAACTCGGTTCGGATTCATGAATGGACGTATCTAAGAAAAAGAACTGCACGTCAAGCCCGAGCGGACCCTTAGACGACGACCTTAAGCCGAGTAAGCTGAGATTCCACCGATGAACGACGGCCCAAGCCAAGGCCCCGTCTTTGTCTTCGGCTTCGTTTGGAGGACTGCCGAACCGAGGGCTCATCCTCGTCCTCATCTTCATCTTCCTCCAGGGAAGAGATGATTCGAGCCGAGGCCCCATCCTCGTCTCTGGCTTCGTTTGAAGAAGGATCGCCTGGCCGAAGGCCCATCCTCGTCCTCATCTTCATCTTCCTCTAGGGAAGGGATGATCCGAGCCGAGGCCCCGTCCTCGTCTCCGGTTTCGTTTGAAGAAGGATCGCCTGGCCGAAGGCTCGTCCTCGTCCTTGTCTTCCTCCAGAGAAGGGACGGCCCGAGCCGGGGCTGGGATGAAATGTGAGTGCATTATGCACCAAACTTGGAAACTACCATAAGTGGATGTGACCGGTTATTTCGCCCGTAGATGCGCATGACACAATACACGATCCTTGGATCACGTATAGTATTTCCACGATCCAAAAATCCTCCTGATTGAGCGAATCGTGCCGAGATTAACGGACCTAGACCATCCGACAATAAGGTATAAATACGATGAGACCCCACCGCTACATGTACGCAACATCTCACACCCTCTCTCTGCAATTAACTTAGACCCAGATTCCCTTGACCTGACTTAGGCATCGGAGGGTCCCCCGGCTTAGCTAGGGTCTCCTTTGCTCACTCTTTATGTAGGACTAGGGCTCGTTGTGAGTTCTCCACGCGGAGTGGAGGGTGGTCCAGATTTTGACCTCAATAGAGACTATCACCGTTATAGTATATGAGTTTAAAACAATGACAAGATAATCGTCAATGGCTAGCATTCAACCAAAAAAATCAAAGGTTAGGATCATCACTGAAGCATGAATCTGGGATAATACATTATTTATTAGATTAAGGAAAATCTGGACGGTTCAAGTCATTGGGCCATCTCATCATGTGGGCCCTGATGGGTAGCAACACACGCTTGATTCTTGAGTCGCGACTGAGGCAAAACAAACTCTTCTAGACAATCTGAACGGTTCGAGTCATTGAGCCATCTGGAGGAGTTGTTTGGACGTTGAAACATGGGAAGCGAATTGCATAGTGAGTAGGTAAACTTTGTGGGGTCCACCATAATTTATATATTTTATCCACTCCTTCCATCTTATTTACCAGATAATTTTAGTACTTGAGCCCAAAAGTGAAGAATATCTAAGTCTCAAATGAACCACCCCATGGGAAAAAGTGCGAATTGAATGTCTACTGTTGAAAATTTCTTAAGCGCCACTAGAGTTTTGGATCAAGCTTATATATGTGTTTTCCCTTCATCCATATTTTTGTGATCTTATGAACAGGTTGGATGACAAATAAACATCACTGTAGGGCCTTAGAAAGGTTTTAACGGTGGAAATTATTATTCCCACTATTTTCTGTATTATGGTTCACTTGAGCTTTGTATATGCTTTAATTTTGATCTCAACCCCTCAAATGAGCTGAAAAAATGGATGAACGGCATGGATAAACCACATACATTCACGGTGGGCCTAACAGAGCTTACTCACTACAATAAGAGCATACTAAGCAACTCAGTACACAATCCAAGTGAAATACTAAAAGTAGGGGTGGACGCCAACCAAGTTAGCTTGGTTAGCTCGCTCAACTTAACTCGATAAAGTAAGATTTGATTCGATTCGAAGTTGAGTTCAAGCCGAGTTGAGCTGATTTTTTGAGATCAAAAAAATTTTAAACTGAGTTTGAACTTGCTCGAGCTCCACTCAACTCGGATCGAACCCCAACTCGAATCAAACTTGAATCAAACCGGGTCGGTGACTTGATTACTTTGATATTGATGTTGCTAACTAAGTGTTTGACTAAATGAATCAACAAAGTGTTGGCTAGTGGCAATGGAGGAATGTATATGAAATAAATACTATTTTTTCTTGCTTTTGATGTAGCCTATAAGGTGTTTGATGAAATGCTATGTAACGGTGTTTTACATGCAGTGAGAAATAGAAAGTGCACTCAATGTGTTTGTAATAATGCCGAAGAGGCTCGATCTTAGCTCGAACTCGGCTCAAACTGACCTGAGTTGCTGACCGAACCGAGCGGATCTGACCGGTCAAGCTCAAGGACCGAGCTTTGCTGAGTTCGATCTGGGGTCAGCTTGTAGCCGAGCCGAGTCCAGCAACTCGTGTACACCCTTCTCTCACAAGGTCTAAAAGTCAATGCACTTATTTCGTTTTATCTTGAATGCCGATCTTAAAAAAGCGACGGTAGTGATACCGTACCATCTTTCCCTCTAACATGCCATTTTGCACGACATCATTACAATGAAAATGGTAGGCCCACCGCCCTTGTCAAAAATCATGCTTTCTCCCGACTAGATGGGCCACAAATGTATTTCAAGTCAGATCGGTGGTTTCAAATGGATTCTAATTGTGTGTCCCATATGATGTTCTCAAATAATGATTGTTTTTTACAGGTGACCTTCATGGTGGGGCCTACCGTTTTAATGGTAATGATTTTATTAAAAAATTTAAATTATTGGTGAGAAAGATGGGGCGCTACCACAAGTTTTATTGTTTTGCCTATACTTGATCCGTTATCTTTTGTTTTTTTAAACCGATATTGATATTATACAGAGGAATGCTACGACCACCCGCGCGAGTTCGCGTTGTTTACACACCTGCCTCACACGCGTAAATGAGACACGTGTGTAAGATCGGATCCGTTCATCATTCGATTCCCACTGTGTAGATGCTTTTTTAACAACCAAGTTTCTTTGATCTTCAAATGGGCCATACGTGTACGTTGAATGCAGACAACCACTCAAATTATCTTAACCATTCATTTTTTCTTTCACACACGTGGCCCACTGATGATATGGGTCAGCATGAGGTTTTATGTAAGGCATTTAAACAGTGGGAATCACCGACTAGATGGCTCGGTCTAGCAGACGTGTGCCTCGTTTCCACGTGTGAGGAGAATGCCAAAACAAAGTGGATTCGCGCCGGTGCAGTTAGAATTCCTCACATATATTATATAAGTACAGAAACTGAGATGCAATCACTTAAAATAATAAAACATGACTTGCATGAAAAACGCTAAATATTAGTTTTGAATATATCACATAAGTCGCATCCAAACCGCAGCTTCCATGGATAGTCTTAATCTAGAGAAGGTCTCAAGTCCAACCGGTTGTACAAGAAGCTATGGTCCACTCAGTGCATAACTTTCAACTTTTTAAGCTCATGAGAAATCCAATCCGTTCAATAGATTAGCCCCACCATGAGGTACTGTATATACAAAAATCATTCCCATCCATTCATCAAGTGAGATACACCTTAGAAAATTATATAGCCATTGATAAAAAGAAAAATATAAGTATAGCTCATTGATGATTTTATAGGGCTGATTTTTCCTTACAGAGTTCCCAATAGTGGGTCCAATCTATTGAACGGATTGGATTTCCCATGCACTTAACGGGTTGGAAGTTATTCATTGGGAGGACTGTAAACTGTGGCCAAATTGGTTGAACTTGAGACCTTCTCCTTAATAAAAAAGGGAAAACATTGATACCAATGGGCATGTGGCCCTCTTGATCCTAACCGTTCATGATGAAGACCTTGGGTAATCACCACAATGGTTTTTTAATCAAAAGATGTTTAAAACTTTTTTTAAAACTCTTAATACTATAAAATATTACTTATCTTATAAAATGAATTTTTAGCTATTTAAATCAAGGAGATTAATGTGGATTAGCATTTCCAAACCATAAAAAGGGTCATTTCTCTTTAAGAGTATTGAAGATCTAACTATTAAGATGGTGGATGGAAGTCCACAGAAGAGAATTGGCAATGCCATGACAAAATAGTTGAAAAAGCCCGATAAAAAGCCGATCAACGGCCATGATGGTAGAAAATTTTATAAGATATACCAAAAGACAAACTTACAGAGAACAGGCTTTTGATAGTGTTCCAAAGAGTAGGTAGGGGCTTTCCATGAACCACTTGACATTCTGCTTCCACACGTAGATTATTGTATCTCACCTCCACCGTAGCCAATTTCACTCCAACTCTAAAAAAGAACCCACATCATTAAACAAGTAATACATGCATCCATTATCCAAGTGTGGACACATTTACATACATGCACACATGTTGGGGACATGCAAACTCTCATGCATATATACATGCATGAATGTATACATATTGTGCATGTGTGCCATGTATGTCCATATATGTGGCATCTAAATCATAGTTTAAAAACTCAAAAAGCCTTAACTTGCCAGAGTCAAGTCGACTCAAATATTAGTAAAAAAAATTAGTTGCGTCCACTTGCTCTAAAAAAAACTTATTATGTATTACTAGAGGTATGGTATGTGCAACTCTTGTGAAGATAGTCAGACGCAGCTACACATGCAATTTGAAGGGTTTTTCTAGTGGACAAGTCATGTCACTTTTTCGGTGTTATGACCCATTCTAGCTTTTTGTCCGTCTCCTTTTTTTGCTTACAAGCGGATTGGCGGGTGTTCCTCACATCATTTATATGGCTACTGTATTAACTTTAGCAAGTTTTGTGAGTTTGATCATGAGGTATGTGTTATATTCAAATTGTCTATCCATTTGGCGAGCTCGTCTTAAGGGTTGAGACAAAAATAAGGTAGATATAACTATCAAGTGGACCACACGCAAAAAGCAGAGGGGGATTGAACGTCTGCCATTGAAACCCTTTTTATAAAAAAAAAGTCCCTCTTAATTCAGGTCTTTGTGACCTTATGAACAAATTGGATGGAAAATAAACATTATGGTGGGCCCTACAAATTGTTTAACGGTGAAAATCATTATCTCTGCTATTATTTGTAGTGTAGTCTGGACTTTGGATATGATTATTTTTTGGATAATGTTTTAAAATGATCTCTAAAAATACATGAACGGTGTAGATATAATAAATACATCACCATGGGGCTATGTAACTTTAATCTCCTCTGAACCACTCGTACAATTAGGAGCTCAAGTAGCGTCAGTGCTTATCTTCGCAAAACATGTGCCTACACCAACTATATACTTGGTGTGTGGTACACCAGCCAATCTACTTCCTTCATTCACTCGCCATTCTCGTCCATCTTAAGATGGGAAGTGGATTGGCTAGTGTAGAACACACCGGATATATAAGTTGTTGTGGAAGACAAGTACTAACTCTCATCGAGCTCGGAGTTGTATGAACGGTTCAAAGGAGATCAAAGTTACATGGCCCGATAGTGATGTATTTATTATATCTACATTGTTTATCTATTTTTAGAGATCATTTTAGAGCATTATCCAAAAAATGAATCATTTCCAAAGATCATTTGGACCACACCACAAATAGCAGCGGATATAATGATTTTCACCGTTAAACAATTCGTAGGGCCCACTATAAGGTTTATTTTCCATCCAATCTATTCATAAGGTTACATAGACCTGAATGAAGAGGAAAAACAAAATTCATATTGATCCAAAGCATTTGTGATCCCAAAAAGAATTTCGGTGGCTGACGTTCAATCCCCCATTGCTTTTTTCCATGTGATCCACTTGATAGTTAGATATATCTTATTTTTTGTCTCAAGCCTTAATACCATCTCACCAAATGGATGAAAAGTTTATTTAACATATACCTCGTGATCAGACCCATAGAACTTGTTGACATAAATACTGCACCCACATAGCCAGTGTAATCCGCTTCCATGAAGGTACATATTTATCATAATGGCATAGGCTCTTTAATTATACTGCTTACTTGCAGGCTACTTAAAAGTAAGATAAAAAAGCACGAGCAGAGTGGCATAGACTCTTTAATTATACCGTTGCTTGCAGGTTACGTACAAGTAAGAGAAAAAAGCAGCGAGCATAATGGCATTTGCTCTTTAATTTTACTGTTTGCTTGCAGGTTACGTACAAGTAAGAGAAAAAAGCCCGCGACCTACTCTGAAATGGTTTAAAATGACAACGATACATTTGGATTGAAAGACTACATATACCAAATGACCAATTGCTCCTCTCCTTTTACATATACACACACACACAGTAATGCTCACACACAACTAGTTGGACCGTCCAACTAATTTGATTAATTAATGGTAATTAATGCTTAGAAAGAGGGACGGTTGTTTATCGGTGGCTTTTACTAGGCTCCTAGATAAAAATTCATGTGACCTACTATGGTGTTAATGTGAAATTTTCTCTGATCATCATGTGTGTCACCTCATGTTAGAACTTGGGTTCAAAAATTAGCCCCATCCATGATTCAAGTGGACCACATAATTGAAAATAGTGTTAAAAAAAAAAATCCCACCGTTCAATATGATTCCTTTGATGGGGCCTATTTGAATCATATGTAAGCATGATATTTTGGTACCACACATGGCTTTTGGTGTGGCCTCTAACGGCTGGAGTGGATTTCACATAACCATAAATGTGGGCCCTATAAAAATTAACGGTGCACGTCTTTGCATCAACTGTTCTATTTGTGTGGCCTACTTGAATATCGGCTTGATATTCTAAATCATTAACTGGAATGATATTAAAAATATGATGGTCGGAGGGGATCTTATATATACATCACATGGGCCTTATAAAAAATCAATGTTAGCCTCCCTCTCCTGCTGTTGGCTCCGAGATAAGGGCCCTCCCCGCTCAAGTGTTTATTTTCCACTTGATATATTGATAAAGTTATGAAAACTTAGATTATAGGAAAGTGAAAAAATAAAAAAATAAAATTTTCTTGATCCAAAAATTTTGTGGTTTACAAAATGTTTCTAATGGCTAATCATCATTGTTTCCTATAGTGTGGTCCACCTGAGACTTATATCTATTTCATGCTTTGAATAGTATTTTAAAATGAATTAAAAATATAGTTGGATTGCATGGATATATAATACATGCATCAAAGTGAGCCCTACGGTAAAGGATACACCCGGCTATGCTTGGACAGCATTGCACCTATTCCACTCCATGCGGGGTTGGAAGTTCCAGCGCTGTAAAGATGAAGAGCGGATCGGCTACTGACCCTGCCACCATGGCTAGTGGTCGGTGCTCTATGCGCCTCACCATGATGTATTTATTCATCCATTTTTCTATATCATTTTATGTTATGATACCAAAAAAGAGGTATATTCCAATTTCAAGTGGACCATATCACAGGAAATAGTGTTGATTGAAAGTCCACCATTAAAAACTTCTTAGGGACCATAAAAGTCTTGGATCAAGCTGATTTCTGTTTTTTCCCTACACCTAGGTAAGCATGACATAATCAACAGTTTGGATGTCAAATAAATAGGACAGTGGGCCTTAGAAGGATTTTAATGGTGTGTATTCAATCACTACTGTTTTCTTGTGGTGTGGTCGACCTGAGATTTTTATTCTCCTAATTTTTGGGATCAAGCCTAAAATGATCTATAAAAATGGATGGACTGCATGGATAAAACAAATACTTCATATTGAGGCCCATGGAGCACCAACCACCGGCAGCGACTCTAGCTATCCAAACCGCATCCGTAAAATAATTAAAGAAGAAGAGTAGTGCATTAAATGAGGTGAGAGACACGGAGAATGGTTGTTTTTAAATAAGGGGATGATTAAATAAGTTGTGCATGTGTGATATATTGGAGCGATGCCCACATGTCTAAAAAACCTAGTTATTTCATTAGATTGGGTCCATTGTAAGCATATTGAGGATTTTTTTTTCTTATCAATAATATAATATTTATTTACAAGAAAAGTGAGTTGCTAAAAATCCATCCGAACAATATAAATTCCACTTATATGTATGGTTCCAATGATGAGAATTATTTATTGATTTTCAGTACATAAAATTTTATTGATGGGCCTATTTAATAAACGAACTGGATCTATGATGTGTAACTGTCATTATACTTATGTAAGACCCAATGTCACGTATCTTCATGTGCAGTGCATTACATGTGTAAAGATGATTTTTTGGTCATTTAATGCTACGCTGGTTAGACAACCCAACTAGTTGTGCGTGAGCATTTCTTATATATATATATTAGATTATACTTTTTAAATATTAATTAATATATATATATATATATATATATATATATATATATTAGATTATACTTTTTAAATATTAATTAATAATCAAACTCATAAAAACTCATCTGAGCTGGAGTGTTTTTTAGTAAGATTCCAAGGCTAGTTGAGATTTCCATGGTTTTAATCTACGATCCAAACCATTCATAAGGTGGGTCCCACAGTTTAGATGGTTTGGGTTATGAATCAGATTAATCTACCCATCAGGCAGGCAACACTCGTATCTTTAAACGTGGACTGTGGGAATATATTTTAAACCATTTCAAACATGTGTGGCCCGCATGATGAGTCATCTGGCCCAATCAACAGTCCACATTATCTGCATAGTGGGGCCCACCCGATACACGGTTTGGATTTCCCACACATGCTGGTGTAACTATATCAGGAAGAAAGAAACCTTACCTGTCTATCCTCTCTCTTTGTTTCTGCAACAACCGTCGATTATCATCTTCAATGTGTTTGATAAGGTTCTCAATGAACATTCTCCTTTCTAAAGCTCCAAGCTTCGTAACATCAACCACCTTCTTCCCTTCTGAATCTCTTTTACCACCATCGTCTTGGTAATGATCGAACAACGAAGATCTCAGCCGTTCGAAAGTGGGCAATCTCTCGATCGCGGCCCACTGTAGCTCGGCTTCATCATCGTCATTCTTTCTCATAGAATTCATGGTCGAAGAGCTACGGAAACTCGCCGTGTGCTGACGGAATGAAGACCTTATACTCCGTCCCATCTCTTCTAGCTCGATCCCCAACGACTGTATGTCGTCCCTTCCTACCAAGTGAGCCATGTTTCAGAGCTGTGATTGATCAAAATCAAAGATGGAAATATATGTCTATATACTTCTCTTGGGGAGGTTTGGATTGATGTCGTAAGACAATGCGTCATTCCATTTCTCTTGTAGTAAGACAATGCGTCATTCCATTTCTCTTGAGAGAGAGAGAGAGAGAGAGAGATTGCAAGTATTTTAAGTTTAGAGAGATTGCAAGTATTTTAAGTTTAGAAATGAAAAAAGTCATTCGTTGAATCTGAGTACGAGAAATGATCCAGGGCTCCTATTTAAAGCTCAAGGGAATGCACCACAGTAAACATTGATGATTGAATGCCCACCGTTAAAAACATTGGTGGGGCCACGAAAGTTTAGATTAAGCTGATATTTATGTTTTCCTTTGGTCCAGGTGAACGCCCTCCCTTGAGTGAACACGTGTGATTAGTGCCGGTACAAGCATATTTTTATTATTAACTTGAAGTCACCACTGGTAAAAATAGAGCTTAAGAACCTGCAGATGGCTAGGCCAATCACCCAGATGACTACGAGAAATTACAAGATTCATCGATTCAAGTGATTCTCGCATTCATTTACACCGTAAACTTTGGGTGTGGACTTCGGTTACAGAAGAAAAAGAGGGGGGGCATAATTTTTACCCATGCCGGTTAGGCATAATTTTTACCCATGCCATGCACAGTCTCAACTTTATGAGTATGTATAGCTTTTAGGGGGATTCAAGAAAACTTTCAATATTATTGAATTAAGCTATACTATCTTGGGCTTTAGGCCCCAAGTTAGTGAAATAAAGAAAAGTAAAAACAGTAATAGAGTAGAGAATTAAGCTATATTGGAAGTAGATCGCAAGCTAACAGTATTTTCCACAGCGTTTCGTCTCTCCCCAGGCTGACTAAGGGTCAGTTTCTTCTCGACAAATCGAGGCTCGGTACTGTCAGGATGGTGAAGTCCCTCCCAAGCTAGGCTTATTTGGGGATCTCCCGTTCTCAATAGCTCTAGTGGATGGTTTCTGGTTGTGTCATTTTCCTGTTTTCTTGTTACTTTCCTGCATAGCCTTGTATAGGTCTCATATGATAGGCTGGGTCCAATTTCTTTTTGTTTGGACCTGCCCGAAAAGCTTTACTTCCCAAGTTCATCTATAAAAAAAAGCTATATTAGAGTGGGTTACAGGACTCTGGGTAAGCAGAATAAAGTAAAGTAGAAGATGTGTGTGTGTGTGTTTGTGTGTGTGTGTGTGTTGAAAGTGGTTGATGTTGTATATGTATGGAATAGAATACAATTTGATTCAAAATATGAGGAAAAAAAATTATACACTCTTTTTGGAAAAAAAAATGGATGGTTGGATGTCCCAAATTCTAATCCTACTCATCGACTTCTATACTTTCTTTAACTTTGAACTTCTATTAGGCAAAGTAGCCTTGCAGAGAGAATTCTTCAGAAATGGAAAAGGGACAAGTAAGTTTAGACATGTATAGCTTTGGAATAGGAGAGAGTATACCATTGCCAAAACTGACTTTGAGGTTTGAATGAGTAGTTCTTCTACAATGATCGGACTCTTCCATAGCCTGTCTTCTCTGTTTTCTCCTCTCTGCCGTTCCGTTTGCAGCAAGCGGTTTAAATATATAGATGTGACAAATCTTGAATACTGTTATTCGATGGTTTTTAGGCAAATTTTCTCTACACCTGCCTAGCCACACTGCGACACAAATCAAAAGCAAGGTGTGTAGAGGAGTCAAGGGCTTCGATTGGACCATACCCAAAAACGGCGGAGTATGGGCCATTTTCTCTCCAAAACAATCGTTCCCAAGCCATTTCTACCTAGAAATAGTCCTTGTGAGGATGTTTCTACCCAGAGATGGTCCTTACTATGTCGTTTTTTGTTGGCTCACTTTTTGAATTCAAATGCAGTTTGGAGCTTCAATGGTGTTTGGAGATAAAATGTTCCTCCCTTTGTCTTGCCACCCACCTACCCTAGCAATGACCGTTCAAACTCGGTGACTGTTTCCAAAACTTGACCCAAGCCATATGAATGCTTTTGATTGACGCTTAACTAAAGTTAATGAATATGTTTAATCTTATTTAGGGTGAAGTATCTACAATGACCTTAAATAGTTAGATAAAAATAAATAAGCATTACAATAGGCCTTAATAATGTTTCCTATGATATGGTCCACTTGAGCTTTGATAAAAATAAATAAACATTATGGTGGGCCCTAATATCAAGATGATTTTTGTTTTTCCCTTTAGCCATATTTGTATGACCTTATGAATAAGTTGGATGGCAAATAAACATTACCTAAATATTACAGCGAGCCCTAGGAAGTTTTGAATGGTGGAGCATTTAATCACTATTATTTTCTATAGTATGGTCTATTGAGAGCAGTAGAAGCAAACTCTGAATAAAATCACACAAGCGAAAGATAAATGTAAACAAAATAACACAGAGAACACATAATTTTATACAGAAAAATCCTTACAGAAAAAACCACAGCATAAAAACAACGAGCATTCTGCTATGAAAATAAAAGTACAAAAGTTAGATCAACTTACATATGTAAAAACCTTTGTTTCCTCTCTTCATTGTCATGTTTCACATTCAAACTCGAATCCCAATTACATATAGTTATGATATCACTTGTTGAAAACGACAGAAGTTGAGTCCTTACTCTTTCTCCGGTGGTAGACTCTTAAGAGTTTCAACACCCGGTCAAGGTTTTGAGTATACCAATAGGTGGTGAAATTCCACTATGGCATGAGTGTGTGGTGGTGTGTGAGAATGGTAGAAGCAAACTCTAAATAAAGTTATACAAGCGAAAGATAAACACAAATAAAACAACACAGAAAACAATGAGTGCTCATCGCCGCTAATTTTTTCCCATAAAAATTTTTCCACATAAAATCGTGTTTCTTTTTTTCCTTCTGTTAGCTTGTTAGTACCCTCCACTGTCAGTTCACACTTCACTTTTAGCCACCCCTACTAGGGATCGATATCAAGACCTTATTGTTAAAACAAGGTATCTTTTACTCAGCCTACCACTTGAGCTATGGATCAGTGTTGAAACGAGGTACCTTCCACATAAAATGGAGTGTATGTGTGTTGCTTTGCTTGCATTTATTTTTCACCTGTGTGATTCTACTCGGGCTTTGCTTTTACTGCTCCCAACATGATCCACTTGAGATATGGGATCCTTTATTTTTAGCTCATGATCAACGTGGGTCTACATTAAAGCCCCCATCCTCTTGAGTGAGGCTTTGGCCCCCCAACACCTCATCTATTCCCCATGGGGCTGAGCCTGCCCCACCTCCAGCAGACAAGTTTTGATGGGCTACCATATCCAATCACGAAGTCCGGCTGCAAACCTAAAAGTCGGTGGGGATCAGGTACTACCCTGCCGGTTGGGAGCTCGGAGGCTACGAGGGCCACTGAGGGGCCACTATTATGTATGAATTTTATCAACACCGTCCATCCATTTTTTCATATCATTTTAGAGTAGTGGACCAAAAATAAGGTATATCCAAAGCTCAAGTAGACCACACCACAGGAAGCAGAGGTGCTAAGGACGATCACCGTTGAAACCTTTTTAGGATCCACGTGTCATTTATTTTGCATCCAACCTATTTACACGGTCATATAACGTCTATGAAGTCAAAAAAATAAATATCATCTTCGTCCAAAACTTCTGTGGTCCTTGAGAAATTTTCAACGGTATGAATTTTTAATACCCACCGTGTGGCGCATTTGAGCCTTGGATCTTATATATTTTTGGAATGAAAATCTAGAATGGTATGGAAAAATGGATGGACAGTGTGGATAAAATTTATAAATCATGGTGGCCCCTCAGTCACCCTCGGAGCCACGGCCTGTTCCAAGCTCCGAACAGACGATCGTAATACCTACTCCGTATGATAAAAGTCAATCCCATATCACCAAAGTTGCAGGCGACGTGGACTTCGCTGCCCAATCCACGTCCAGCAACCTGCTCCGCGCAGCAGCCACTCGAGTAAAATGGCCTGAGCTGTTACCCTTACTGTGGGCCCACCTTGATGATGTATTACATATCGACGCTGTCCATCTATTTTTACAGCTCATTTTACTGTGTGGTCCCAAAATTTAAGTGGATCCAAATCCCAGGTGGACCACACCATAGGAAACAGTGGTGATTGAACGGTCACCGTTAAAAACTTTCCAAGGCCCACCGTAAGAATATCTGTAATGTTTATTTTCCATCCAACCCTTTGATAAGGTCAAACAAAACTGGATCAAGGGAAAATACAAAGATGGTCATTCACCACTTTTTTACAGTGGTGTGGCCCACTGGCAACTTGGATTTTCTTAATTTTTGGAATAACGTCGTGAAATGAGCTGAAAAAACGGATGGTAGCGTATGGATATACAAGAAATTCATCAAGGTGGGCCCCACACGTTAAGGGTAACACAACACCCATGTTACCCGGGTAACAGCATATCAGCTTATAGCCATGGGATCTGATTCATCTTTCACCAATCCAAACCGTTTATATGATCCGGTGATCCAGTTAGTTATTGTTCTGAAACTAGGAGCACATGGAAAATTAGTACAAGATCGGACCGTCCGTATGTAATCTTCAAAATGTGATCGAATCAATGGCTAGATTGACCAACTGGCCCAACTATCTTGATCTGAGACAAGTGTATCAAGATTAAGTGCTTTGATTAATCCAGATGGGTAGTCTCTGAGAAAGTCCCACCAATCAATTTCTTTCAACCGTCCATTTAATGTGGCCCACCTGATGAGAAGGCAGGGTGACTTTTAGTATAAGTCATCTGCACCGTTGGGCTTCCCTGATCAGCAGCATGCATCTCCCACACGTGGGTATGAGTACCAGAGCATCTCTTTCCAATCAATGCGTTGCTTGGCAACTGGCCTCTAAGTTAAGATCTAAGGTGCCAACTGTGGAAGCTAAGCACTGTGGGGCCCACCACAATATCCATTATCCGTGTGACATCCAATCCGTCCATCAGTTTCACTGACTCACATCAAGACTCGAGTCCAAAATCAGGCGGATAAAAAACTGAAGTGGGCCACACCAAAAGAATAAATAGAGATTGAACGTCCACAGTTGAAACGGGTCCACTGTGATATTTATATGCCATCCAAACTGTTCAAATATCCGCCTGATGCGAATCTAAAGTGGGCCACAGGAAGGTTTCAACGGTGGACATTCAATTTTCACTTGTTAGAAAGAATGTTTATTGGAAGATCTCAAGTCAAACGGATTGGACCATAGTTATGGTCGACCCAAGGGATAACTTCTAACCTATTAAGTGAATGTAAAATCCAACCCTTCCAATTGGTTGGCCCCACCATGAGGATCACTTACTACAAAAATCATCTACATGTATTCATCAAGTGGACCACACATAGAAAGAAATGTCTTTCTATTGATAAATCAAGTGTGGTCCACTCAATAAGTGGAAAAGACTAATTTTTGTATACAAAAATTCGCACAGTGGACCCAACTTATTAAACAGATTTGATGTTGTATACACATGAAAGGCTGGAACTTATTGAAAGCAATGTCTATCCATTGGTAAATAGCAAAATATGAGTATGGTCCACTTAATGAGTGGACAGGATTATTTTTCACTTGAAAATTCTCAAGGTGGACCCCACTTATTAGACAGATTGAATGTTACAAACACATAAAAAGTTAGAAGTTACCTGCTAGGTGGACCAGAACTTGTGGTCCAACTGATTGGACTTGAAACCTTTTGGGGTTGGACCACAAGTTATGGTCCACCCATTGCAAAGGTTGATAAGTTATGGTCCACCCATTGCAATGGTCTGATGTTGTCCATCTTGTTGCGTGCTGGTACCATTAAATTTCTTTTAATTTATGGGAGCCGTTTAGTTTGTTATCTTGACCGTATGAGGCCCACCTTGATGAATCTATTATATATCCATGCTATCCATCCGTTTTATTTTATTTTTTTTAAATCTCATTTTAGGATTTGATCCCGAAACTCACGAATATCCATATCTCAGGTGGACCCCACCACTAGAAACTGTGGTGATTGACCATTAAAAACTCATCGTGGGCTATGAAAGGTTTGGATGAAGATTATCTTTATAATCTCCCTTCATCCAGGTCTGTTTGACCTTATCAATAGGCTGTATGGAAAATAAAAATTATTGTGGGCCGTAGGTGGTTTTTTTTTATGGGCATTTAAACACCACTGTTTCCTGTGGTGGCCAATATGAGATTTGGGTCTAATTAAATTTTGGGAATACTTACTAAAATGATCTGGAAAAACGGATGGACGGAATGGATATACAAAATATTCATCAAGGTGGGCCCCACGTTCAGGGTAACAACTAATCCGCTCCTTTAATGTATATAGTCCGCTCAACTATTAAAAAACATTATTTCATGCGCATACCATGCCATCAGAACGCATCTTTAATTAGAGATAGAGAAATAGGAAATTACTGAATTAAGAAGCATTGAGAAAAAGAAAAATGGAAAGATGTAAAAAAGCAAAGAAATGGACAGCACATCTGCAGTAGAGCTGTACACGAACGAGTTAGCGCGGAAGCTCGATTCAACTCAGTTTGATATTGAGTTCGAGCTTGTCCGAGCGACTCGACTCGGATCAAACCCAAACTCGAATCAAACTGGGATCAAACCAATTAGGTGACTCAGTTATTTGGATATATGTGTTGGTCAGCAAGTGTTTGATGAAATGACTCAACGAACACACACACTCACATTGTAGTGGGCTTTCACCACCTATGGATACTCGAACCCTTGACCGGGTGTTGAAACTACCGGGAGTCTACCACCTGAGCAAGAGCAAGGATCCAATGTATCTTAATTTTTATGTTGCATACGGAGTGTTTGATGAAATACCTATAAACCACCGATGCTGCAGTTTTGCATTCCATGAGGAATTAAAGGTACACTTCATGTGTTTGAGAAACTGCCACATAGGCTCAATCTTGGCTTGAACTCAACTCAAATTAGTCCCAACGGTTGACCAAACCGAGCCGGCCAGTTAGGCTCGAGGACTGAGCCAAGCTCCGGTTGGGGTCTGCTAGTGGCCAAGCCGAGTTGAGTTGTGCCCAGCTCGATTCGGTTCAACTCGTGTACAGCTCTTCTTCTTTTTTAAGTTCTGGCCACACAAAAGAACTCCATGTGTGATCCATTAATTGGATGATTAGGATCATTAGATCAAATATGATTTTTAGTTCGGGCATGATAGTACCACCTGATGAATGGTATGGATCTTGATCAAGTGTGCTACCCATATTGATCTGGATCAAAGGACACAAATTTCTGTCCCACTAAAACCTTTAGAAGAAAAAATGGCATGTCTTCCATCCTAAGAAAAGATGATAAAAATAAATGAAGAGAGATGGTTGTTGAATGTGAAACCAAGGGCTGGAATATACTCCTCTTTTAGATGCTGAACATGACTAAAATCAGAGCTATTTAATACTCTGGTGGCTTTTTACACCTACACTAAAAAATTATACATGTAGAAGGCATTAACTTAAATAAAATTGGGAGCGGATTAGGTGTTACCCGGGTAACACCTTAGTGGGTGTTACCCTTAACGTGGGGCCCACCTTGATGATGTGTTGTATATCCATGCCGTCCATCTGTTTTTCAATCTCATTTTAGAATTAGGTGACAGATCCAAATCTCAGGTGGAAAACACCACAGGAAACGGCGGTGATTCAGCGTCCACCATTAAAAACTTCCTAGATCCCATGGTAAGAACATCTGTAATGTTTATTTTCCATCCAACCCGTTGATAAGGTTAACCAGACATGGATGAAGGGGAAAATACAAAGATGAGCTTGATCCAAAAATTTCGAGGCCTATAAAAAGTTTTCAACGGTCATTCACCACTTTTTTCAGTGGTGTGGTCCATAGAAGATTAGGATCTTCTTAAGTTTTGGGATAACAATCTAAAATGATCTAAGAAAATGGATACACAGCTCTGATATACAAAAAATTCATCCAGTTGGGCCCCACATGGTAAGGTTAACACTGACTAACATATTACCCGTAACAACTAATCGGCTCCCCACATAATTGTGGAAGTCACTGCTGGTAAGTCACGGTCCCAAAATTAGATTTGATTTGTGGCCACTTATTTATTTGAAAGAAGACTATTGGATTTTTAAATTTTTAATTGTCTAATAAATGTCCGCCAATATAATAGTTAAATAATCATAATTTTTTTTAGTTTCAAAATTAGATTGATTCAGGGACAATTGTTTCTTTGAAATAAGACCATTGAATGTTTTAGTTTTTAATTGTCCAATAAATGTCCACTAATTTAGTAGTAAGATAATCAAACAAGCATTGTTTGTTCATGATACATCTAAATTGAGGGCGGTAATTGGACAGTCAAATTTGAATTACTTATGTACCGTTTACACAATTTATAAATAATTTCCCTGATCCATCCCACTTTGTCATTATATCAATTTTATTTTTTTCATTATTCTCCGTGAGGTGTTTGATACACTGGCAATGTGACGTGTGATAGACGACGGTGCTCAAAAATTATACACATCATCAACCTAAATTAGGGTGACTAAATTGTGGAAGGACTTTGAGATTGGACCCGAATTGCTTGTGACCCGTGTTCGCGTGGTTGAAACCTAAGTGGGAAACTATGAGATAAATCCAAAACTCAAGTAGGTCACGCAACAAGAAAAAGTATGGAGGAAAATGCCTAATATTAAAATTTTCTTGGGTTGCACCATGATATTTATATGCCATCCAAACCGATGATAAGGTTATTTCTCTTGGGATGAATTGCAAACATGTAACTATTAGCATGATCCGAAACTTTTATGGTCTCATAATATTTCAATGGTGGGCATTCAATCCTTATTATTTTCTAATGTGTAACTCACTTGAGTTTTATATCTACCTCATAAAAACATGAGGGAGATGCCTATTTTTACACCTTCTTAGGTTCGGTCCTTACTTATGGCTCAGCCGAAGACTTGCGAGAGTTTCAACACCAAGGTCATAGGCTCAAGTATACATTCTGGTTTGCGTGGATGCGAGGGTGTGCGTTTAAAAAATAAGAAATAAATAAATAAAATAAAATAAAATTGCACAGTGATGCTTGTATATCATCTAAATTATTAATAAGTTCTTTCCCATGGGAAGGACTAAATACACAAAAACATTAACTTAATTCAACACTCTGATAGCCCCATGAATGTTTCAACAGTGGTCATTCATACTGCTTATATGAGTTTTGAATCTACTTCATTTTTAATGTTTTTTTGCTTATGTCTCAACATGAGCTAGTAAAACCAACTGACTGGGTGGATTTCTCACAGAAATCATGATGGTCCAACCTAGGTACTGACTGTAGGAACTAACCTCTAATTCGGGAGCATTGGATATACTTCATTTTCAACCATTCATTATATGTCCACCAATCCAATAATCAGGTAATCAAATAAACCTTTTTTTGGTTCATGATACATCTAAGTTAGAGGACCCATAATATAAAAAATTAGCTTTGAATTACTATCCAGCCATCTATGGAATTTCTAAGAGGTTGTGTATCATCCATGCGGACCATCCCCCCCGCAAGAGTATTTATAAGTTACTCTTGGCCAGGGGTGTACATCGAGTTGAACCGAGTCGAGCTGGAATCAGCTTGACTTGGCTCAGCCATTGGCTGACCTCAGCTCGAACTCGGCTCAACTCGGTCCTTGAGCCTGACTGGCCAAATCGGCTTGGTTCGGTCAGCAGCTCAAGCCAACTCGGGCTGAGTTCGAGCTAAGATCGAGCCGAGTTTACAATTGAGGCATTTCTACAAACACTTGGACAACACCTTCAAAATCCCTTTGTATGTGAAACAATGTGAAACAGAAGCAATAGTTTTACAGGTATTTTATTAAACACTTTCTAAGCAACATAAAAATCCAAGAAAAAAAAGGGTATTTATTTCATGTACATACCTTCCCTGCCACCAGCTGCACTTCGTTGAGTCATTTTATCAAACACTTGGTGAGCAACATCAATGGTAAAGTAACCGAGTTACTGTACTAGTTTGATCCGAGTTAGATTCGAGTTGGATTCGAGCTGGATTCGATCCGAGTCGAGTTGAGCTAGGGCCTCCTCGAACTCATTTTCGAGCTCAAAAAATCAGCTCAACTCGGCTCGAACTCAGCTTCGAATCGAGTCGAGCGAGCTAACCGAGCTAGCTCGTTCGTGTACACCCCTACTCTTGGCAAAGCTTGGTGGATGATAGAAAGATACTTAGAAATTATACAAATGGCATATAAGTATTTCAAATTAAACCATCCAACTTATGGTTCTTTGAAATTATCAACCATGCTTATTTGGTTATTTGATTATCAGATTGGTGGACACTATTGAACGGTTAAGAATATATATATATATATATATAAAACCAACGATCCTATTTCAACAAACAAGTGTCCACAAATCAAAGGTTAGGATTGTTCAAAAAATTTGATTTTGGGAAAGTGACTTGAAGACATTTATTTCTACAATTTGATCGGTTTAACTTGAGTTAATTTATTCCACGTGTATAATTTCTGAGTGCCTGCGTATCAAGCGTGTACACTTCCTGAGTATCATAGAACTACCTTCTATAATTTAAGCTATTTTTGTAAAAAGTCAATCGGAGAGTAGCCCGAAAGCGATGGCCCACCGAAGGTGGGTGAGGGAAGAAAAAATCACGTCGGCTGCTTAATCCTAACCACTGATTGAAGGAATTTGATGATTACAAATGGATGGACGTGATGCACTGCTCAAATGCCCAACAAAGTACAAGGTCGGCACGTGCCGCGACCTGTAGCGGTGGGGTCCACCGAGGTTCTAACTTGAGATGGGCCTTGCTTCCACACCTGCCAGATCCAGGTAGGTCCACCAAATTGATTCCCTGGGATAAAAATCTGGCTGGTCCAATCATTTGGTAGGCCACATTATGTGAACGGTTTGGATCTCACACGAGTGTATCGTAGCCGTCAGTGCCAAGACCCGACAGGTTGCAAGATACTGCATTTCTCTGCAATTGACTCAACCCTCCTATGCATACATCTACGAATGAAAATGGACTGCAGAAAGAATGTGGTTTTACCTTTTCTTTTTCTTTTTTTTTGTTCTTAAAATGTACATTTTATGCTTGGTTTTTTCATTAAATGTACATTTTATATATTAATTATTTCAAATATTATATCATAGTCAGGCAATATTTTTCAAAATATTTTATTTACTGTGTGTTATTAAACCAGGCTCTGATACCAACCGAAGACAATATCAAAATAGCTTTTAATCTCCATATATAACATAATTAAAATTTAACATTTGATCACAACATACAATGCAGTGGGCCATAATAAGATCCTCGGCTACTGCGGTGTTTGCGGTAAAATTTGTATTGAGGTAATGGGTTCATTAGAGAGTGAAAAAATCGTTGGAAATGAACTTGGTATCCAATAATATGATATTTTCAGTTGTATGACTTAAAAAATAGATGTAGAAATTGATAATTATTATTATTAGTGTTTTTTTTTTTTAAATGAAAAATGAGTGAATTGATGTCTTCACAAAACCTAATCTAATAAGCATTTCTCGCATTCCTTGGAAAATTAATTGCAAAACAAGCAATTGTTTTCTACAATTTTGATTTTTCATAGAGGTTTTCCACATTCACATTTTGAATTCTATCTAATCTAAACAAGCCTAGATTAGTGGAATTTTCAGTTTTTTTTTTTTTTCGTTCAAGGAACAAGGAAACAAGATTATTAGAAAATTCATAGATGGGTTGCAACACACATGTCACATTGTCCAATGGGGTACATTGGCACATGCCGGGGCTCTTGAAGATGGACAATGGCACATGTTGGCGCATTAGTAATATATATATATATATATATATATATATATATATATATATATATATATATATAAAGGATTAATATTGCCATACATGGGGCACTTGAAGATTGAGTGCCACGTGTCATGATCAAAACATTTTCCATAATTTTTTTGAATTATACATAATTGCATTGAAGTGCTTGAAAAAAAAAAAAAAAGGTGGCACATGTTGCACGCTATATGAATGGCACATGTGGTGGGTTTGAAGATGACTGCACATGGGACGCTTGAAGATGGGTGAGGGCACATTTGCACGTGTGGCACTAGAAAATGGACTGAATAGCCAAAAATGTTATTTATGCAAAGACGTGTCAGATCATCAATTAATCTAAACCATGGGTGGTAAAGGGCCAGACAGAAGCTAGAAGGCTGAGGCCCAACCACAAAATGGGCCTAGCACAGTAGGCCCGAGCTCGAGCACTAAAAAATGGTTGGGTTCAGACCTGAAATTGATCAAATCACTATTTCCCACAGAAAGGTCTTAAATCCATCCATTGATCAAGTGGGCCACATGTAAAAAGAAAGAAATTTACAAAAATGAAACCAACAGCAGAAATGCAACGTGCATGCTCCTAATCAGGGATTGAACTATTGTATTTGTAGCATAGAACTCATGTACAAGTGAAAAATATTTTAAACCCAAGCCCGGACCACAGGCCAATCTAATAGTCCAAGACTGATCGAAAGTCGCACCAGGTGGGCTTCCTGGCCCATTTCCACCCATGATCACAAAACCATGGGTCCCACTTGCACAAGCTGAAAATGAAGCAGAGCCCCACAATGGGTGCCCATGGAAAATCTAAATGGAATTTCTATTAATTAACAAAACAAATCATACAACAGTCTGATTTTTATCAACCAAACAAAAACACAGGCTCACTGATTTACGGCTTATAACTGATACAACAATTCTCAGACTAGTAAAATCAACCGTTGCCTCAGATGGGTCCATAATCCAATAATTCCCACCTGAATGGACCAAACATATAGAGAATGTCTGGCGGGCCATGGAATAGCAGGCCCATACAGACACAGACGGCAGCAATCGCCACCATAGAGAGCATCAAAGGCCTGTAAGGCAGAGACCAGTATGTGTTTCTGTAAAGAACCCGCTGATCGCAGATCTTGCAATGTGGCCGAATTGGTCCTACTTCTTGTTTATCAATCTGAAAGCGTGTTAGCTTACCAGAATCTGGACTGTCCGTTTGCTTCTGGGCATTGCTGGAAATGTCAAGGATCACGTGCCCGGCTTTGTTGCTCATTTTCTTGCGTACAAGGTGGATGTAGGAATAGTAGCCTCTCAGGCGGGCGTAATCTTCAGGAGCAAAACCACTGCTGTCTCGAGCGCTCTTCCAGGCTTCGATTCCCACCTGAATTTGAAGACCCACATCAGCATCATGAAATAGGAAGAACAATGAGGCAAGATGGAAAAGACATCTCCATGGTGGTAGTATTTTGCCAGAGATCAGACCGTAAATGGCCACAGGTAATACCAATTTTTTAATATAATATTATCAACATGGGTTTTTGACTTGACGAACTTGGACCAACTCGTTCGGTATTGAGTCAGGTTGCCACTCGCCCATCAGGGTGTGACTCATCTGAGTTGGGCCGATTCAGGCCTATTTGCACTACTGACTCGTAGTGCCAGACCAGATCAAACAACCGAATCCGAGTAAACTTGGATAGGTCACATCTGACTCAGACGAGTTGTCAATCCATGAATCCACTAGCAGTACTTTCAGGTAGTGTGACAAATATCGCCGAAGTTTTAAAAATCTCATGGTTAATATCGTGAGAAATACAGTAAACAATCTTATCGAGATACTTTCAAAATCTCGGCAGATTTTAGAATATAGTGTTTTTACGATATTAACTCAAAAAAACAGTTTAAAAAATTAAGGATTTTGTGTGTGTGTGTGTGTATATATATATATATATATATATATATATATATATAGAGTCATGCTCCCCTGCGCACCTACACACGTGCGCACCTTTGCACACGTGTCATGGGTGTCTAATCTGAACGGTCCATGTGATGAGGAATCCCATAAAACCTCATGTGAGAAATTTTCACCCTGATCTAAAATTCTGGTGGGCCATAGCAAAGAGAAATGCAAATCAAGGGAGGAAACTGTTTTAATTTTTCATGGCCCATCAAAGTTCTGGATCAAAGTAAAACTTGGTCCTGGGGGGTTTCACGAGGTGCTGCTTCACATGAACGGTTCAGATTTTGGATCCACAACACGTATGATGGGTTCTCAAAAAAGTTCGTATGTAATAGGTACGAACTGGTTCACAGGTGAGCGTTTCCGTGTGTGTGTGTGTGTGTGTGTGTGTGTGTGTGTAGTTAAATTCTAAATTTATTTAATAATTTACATGAAATATTTTTATTTTTGGTGAGATTTTCCCAATAATATCCCGAGAAAACCCTCAAATTTTGAAAATCTCCCAAGATATTTCCGGGCTGAGAAATTGCTGAGAATGAGATTTGTCACTATGCTTTTAGGAAATCAATCAGAGGTGCTTCTGTATTTTAAGGGTCTCAACAGGTCAGCTAGCTCCAGTCGCGTCCTTGGGATGATCCATCATGAATCAGGCTGGGGCCTAGACTACTATTGCACATCCAGGAGTTGGGTCAGCCTAAAAATTTTGGCATGATTCGTAATAATGCAGGGCTCAATTCAAGCTCATTGGTCCAGTAGTTCCCAAACAATAATAATAGTGATCTGTATTAGTATGAATGTATTACATGCATGGGCTGCTGACGTGACTTGTCTTGAGTTGGCTTGGACTTGGTCAGACGACTCAGACCTGATACAGTTTGACACCACGAGTCACCCCCAACCCAGCTCGGGACAGGACGAATCAACCCAAGTCACCGAGTCTTAAACCCATTGTACATGTGATTCATTAGAGGAAGTGCTTAATGGGCTGAGCTGGGGCTTGACAAAGTCCCAATTGGGTCGCTGTCTAGCCTAAAACATAGGCCATTTCTATTCAAATTGAGCTCCGGCTCGGGTCTTGTATTTTCTGGTTGGGCTCAGGCAAACCCTGGCCTAGCCCAGCCAGCTGACGCCCCCACACGATATGTCATGTGTAAATGAAGTAACTGAGGTGCCAATGGGTTCGTTTGGATGCACTATCAAATCGAATTGCAACTCCCTAATCCAATAAAGTGGAAATAACCAACTAGCGATGTCCTTGCCGATCATATTGAAGACCTGTGCTCCAAATTGCAATTACACAGCCTTCAAGTCGAACTTGAAAGAAATGCAACTGCAATGAGAGCTACTTCTCATCATTAACACTAGGAAACATCATTTTTTGCAATTTCCTCTAATATTAAACTGAATATGCACACTATCCAATTCACTTGTGCATCCAAACACAACCCGAATTGCAAAATGGACTTATCAAACCCTTCCATACTTGTTCTGAAAGAATGAAGCATAATCCATGTCTGTCTTTTGTTCGGCGTAAATAATGGTAAGAAATAAAGCACATGAAGGAGAACATACCAGTCCAGGATCGTCAGTTAAAGCATCTAGCATGTTCTCGGTATCATCTCTACTGGCTGCAATGTGAAGAGGGGTCACACCGGCAGGCCCCACCATGTCAGGACTAAACAAGAAGCCACCATCAGATCCCTTTCCAACTCCTTGCTCATTTTGGTGGCCCATTGGAACATATCTCAACAGAAGCTCCACCATTGGCCTGCAGTTTCTCCTGACAGCTCTGTGGAGTAGACCCATTTCTGACAACGCGAGCTCAACGGAAGAATGCCCACCAGCATCTACAGCCCCGTCGAATACAACATCCAGAAGCTTCTTGACTACGGCGCACCAATCACGATCCATGGAGAATTCCATGAGCCACTTGAATCGTTTCAAAGGAAAGCTGTCCAGGTGAGCATCCATATGATTGGATCTAGACCATAAATGACTCCTCCGTAGAAGCCAACCCATTTCATGTAAAAAGTCCAAGGCCTGATTCCTGGCTTCCATTACATCAGTTCTCTTATGGACAGAGACATCGCACTCATTTGACTCAATTGCCCTTTCCAGTGTACGAATTTCAGAACACATATCTTGTTCTGCGACTATGAAGGGAAAGAAGCCATTGCTAAGACCATGATCCTCAACCTGGACGCCCAACACCAGAACAGAACCTTCAGGTAAACATAGCAAAAGAACAGCGAGCAAATATGAAGTTGCATTTATGATATTGCAGGTATGCACCTCCAGCAACCAAACCCAGATGCGCTCATGCGTGTCAACATGGCACACATGCACGACATCTGGACTGCTCATCAGGTGGGCATACATGTAGATTGAGTGTGGGCCGTTCAAACTGTTGATTGTTTCATAAACGTATAGGACCACCTGATGAACAACCAGATATCTGGTCATGCCATGTCAGCACGTATAGGACATCAGCGATTGGCAACTGCAGATATGCATCTGCAAGTAGCATTCTCCTTGGTGAGTGACATGGGTCATGACAGCACCTCAATGAATCCTCTCCCAGTTACACCAGGAAGTGAGCAAGAGAAGCTGACGCATTGGATCTCGTCGTTCTCCTTCGAGATACCATTGTCCTCTAAAGAGGCCTGTGATGTTTCTGGGGCTAAATACATGCCTTCGAATGCACAGAGTAACCTGAAAACCAAACAAGAGAGTGTGTCCTTTGGATGTGAATCCAGAAGAAAAGTCAGGGATAGGCTACTATAGCAAGGGTTCCCACCATTTCTCAATGGTGGCGACTCAATTACTATACATGTTGCATACATATACAGAATGTAGATGGTAAATCATGGACCCATCATGAATGGAGCATGGCATAAAAATCGGACCGACTGTACGATCTATCCATCTGATCCACCCATTTAATTTGGAGTGTTGACTAACTTATATTTGGCCGTCCATTTGGGAGCCATCGAGCGGATGGGTAGGATCACTCAAATTAGTGTAATTTCATGTTACTCCCACCAGCAATGGGTGAGCAGTCTAGACTGTGAAAGGTGGATTTGTCAGCACCATTAAAGGAATAGAACGCTAACCTTGGTCTTGCCTTGAAAAATTAGAAGAAAAGCATGAGCTAATTTAGGTAGGGTGGAGGTGGGCCCTGTAAGGAGAAAGAAATGACGTGTATGAAAAGTACATATGGATGGATGATGGATACCTTGTGGAGGATCTACACAGATTAAAGCCTTTCACAGTGAAGCTAGCTCTCCCAGAAACAGATACAGCGATAGGCGTGACCCATGAAATCCTGCAATGGTTATGACATTGGGGAGGCAAGGATGCATCCAGCACGACTTGACCTGCAGCAGCAAAGAAGACAAAAATCAGCGAACTTGAACTTTCATAGCGCTTTTTAGTACTAGAAGAGAGGCATATGATAATCGACCAGAAGATATGCACAGAATCCTCAGGTCCATGGTTTGCACTAGACAGGCTCACGATTCAGTGATCCAGACTACTGATTTAACAGACCCCACATTAAATGGACAAGGCCCAAAAAGTCTCCCTTGTTGTGACAATCATTACCCTTCAGTTGGTGACCTTCAAAAGGATGGTTAAGAAAAGAAACACCACAATGATCCACCCTCGACTGAAAAGTAGGCAAGGATTGGATGGCTAAGGTCTTCCAATGTTGGAGATTCATGGGACGTGGCCCATCCATGCAGTGGCACACAAGAACAACAGCCTGGAGCACTAAATCATGGCCCTACTTGAATATAATGACAACCCGAGGATCCTATGCACATTTTCAGGTTGAGAGTAATATGTTCCTGCATAGAGGACTGCAATTAGAAACAAACTGAAAGGTATAAATCTAAAAGAAGAATACAAACAGACCATCATAGATAAATGCCATCCGATGCCGTACCCTAGCATGCACCCATCCTGTACTCCAGAAATCATCATTTGAAGCATTCAAAAGCCCATGCAAGCTGGAGCCTAGTTTACAGCTAAGCTGTACACAGCACAAAAGTTGAAAAAATAAGTACAGGTATTTGAAAAGAGGATATCAATTTTCCATATTCAGACTTCAATGTAAAGCATACCTCCTCCCATGCAGACTCCGCTAGACAAAGGTAAATGGTTAGAATGATACAGCCAGGCCTTATGTAGCTTTCGATGTCTGTAGGACTATGGGATAACCAATCGAGTATCTGAAATTTCAAATATTTCACAAAATCAGACAATCTAGGGGGAGAAACAAGCTAAAAAACCTGAAAGTTTGACTCTAAAACATATGATAGCGAGAAATGAATTCAAGATCAGGCAATACCTGTGCTCGCAAAACAAGTGGGAAATCACTTGGGTTTTTGCCAAAGAGTTTGAAAACAATCCGATCTGTGCGATTCTGGAACCAACAGAAAGTGGACATTAGAAAAGAATACTACATGCATATGCAACTTGATAAAATACTTTCCTTTTTTGTAAATGCTCAAAATTTTGATAAGATACTCAAATTTGACATTGAAGTTCAGATACTTAAAAGGACGGAAATTTTGGATTCACGAGAAATTAATACGTAAACAAAGGCACAGTCCTAGATATTCATTACAAATCTGCAGATGTCTGGCTCATGTAAGAAAAACATAATGGCATTCTTGTAGTCTATTTGAGTAACAGGGTAGAGAATATAATGGTGCATATTTTAGATGGGCTGAAAGAGGAAATTGGGACCTTGGAAACTAGCATTCATTTTCAACAAAATCCTTGATCTCTCTACTAGATTAAATAATTCATTCAATCATGTCAAAGGGGAGGATAATGATACGGGTGTGTCATGAGTCTTTGAGATTCATGTCCTCTGCCCCGAATTCTTGGTGTTCTCTTCTTTATTGTTTCTTTGAATAAGGTCTACAGTATCCATCAGAAAGAAAGAAAAAATGAGTGCATAATGCATATCGCTAGCATTGACCTCCATCATCCTGCTTTTGCACCTCTCGTCTGTCCTGCGTCAGACCGCGTGCAGACTGCATATCCATATCTCTTGCATGTGGATTAAAATCATTGACAAGTGCTCCAAAAATGTAAGGATGGTATGTTATTGCACATTTGCAATGCTTTTTAAAAAAAAAAAGATAACTTGTATTAAAAGGAAGAGAATAACAGGAGGAAAGGAACTGCTGAGATAGCAGCACCTAGGAAGCCTCAAGAAAAGCTAGATCAACATTAAACCCATCCATATGGGAAGCCCATTCAGCAATGAAACACTTAACAAAAGAGCACACTAAGTGAGGGGGCTTCGACTCCTTCCGAAAGCACCGATTGTTCCTTTCGATCCAAACAGCCCACCAAGTCACCAAAATCGCCATACACCATAACCGAGATAGAGATTTACCAAGTCGAACACCATGCCAGGCCTTGAGTAGTGTATCCACGTCTCTAGGGAAGCACCAATTGACTTTGAAACAAGATAGAATGACTGTCCAAATGGAGTTGGCAAAGGAGCAGTGGATCAGTAAATGGTCCACAGTTTCTTCAGCAGACATGCAGCATATGCAAACATTAGGAAGGATCATTCCTTTTTTCCTCAGGTTATCCACAGTGAGGATTCGACTCTTCCCAGCCAACCATCCAAACACATGAAGCTTAGGGAGAACGGCATACTTCCAAATGAAGTGAGGATGCTGTATAGAGGTGTCGTAGTTAGAGGCCGATAGCTGCTTGAAGAAAGATCTGACCGAGAAAACAGACGATTTGTCTACTTCCCAGACATTTGCAATGCTTTGTCCCTCTCTATCAAATCATTTATACTTTCAGAGTCATTTTTTTCTTTTTTCTTTTTTTTTTTCATTTTTTTCTTTCTTGGCATGTCCCCATGTCTGTATTTCTTACATTAGTATTGCATATTTGGTTCCTAGAACTTGAGTGAGTGATGGCAATTTGAAATAGCATTCAAGTGAACGAATAAGAGGTGATAAATAGGGAAATCATACTCAATAGAAATGCAGGAAAATTTTGTGTCCCATATATGAAATACGTTACTTGTAGTGAGCAGAACTTTCTCTTCTACTTTGCTTTTATTAGTTATCCTCTCCTTAATTGCACAAATATTGGATTACTAAAACTACGTCTAACCAATGTATTGATATTTTATCAGGCCAATTTAGTACACCAAATTAAAAACATCTTTGCCGATCAATATATATATATATATATATATAGATAGATAGATAGTACACCATATTAGGGTGTTATCTGCCATTGCCTACACCATCAAGAGATTGTACATCCCGATGGGTATGATAAAGTTTTTATTTGGGATGCAGCATCACTAAAACTACGTCTAACCAATGTATTGATATTTTATCGGGCGCCAATTTAGTACACCACATTTAAAACATCTTTGCCGATCCAATAAAAAAAAAAAAGTACACCATGAGGCTGTTTTCTGCCATTGCCTACACTATCAAGAGATTGTACATCCCGATGGGTATGAAAAAGTTTTTATTTGGGTGCTAGCCGCATTATGAGTGATTTGGTTGGAAAGAAACAATCGTTGTTTCCATAATCAAGAGGGTTTCAGCGGGTGGGGTTCTTAATCGGGTCTTTCAGTATATTATTGCTGAGTGGGTGGACTGACTTTCTTGTAATCCTGGGGCTGGTCTTTAGGGTGGTAGCTTGTAGTTTGTAATCCTGTTTTCTTTTTCTGTTGGTCTTTTCCCTAATAAAAATGCATTATCTTTCAAATAAAAATAAAAATGATACAATTTTTAATCTCGCAAGTGAAACTACTGAAAATTTTCAATTTTTGAATAGTTGATGTTCACATTTAATGTCTTAATTTATACTTTTTGCACTGCTCGGATGTCCTACTCACAATATGTCGGCGGGGAAGACAGGGTTATATGTGAAAATTCAAAGACAATGCCTATATGTTATCAACTCTTGCATACAAACATCCATACATGCACGTTCTCATTTAATTTCTCCATGTATACCTTTTGCAGTGCTCTGATGTCCCACACATGATACATCAGCAGGAAATTCACGGCTATATGTGTAAGTTCACATACAATGCCCGCGTTATCAATTCTCACATACGTACATACATGCACATGCACGCACAAACAATACAATCTGAACTTAACCAATAAGGTTAACTTCACCAAAATGGAAATTGAGGAACCCCAATAGAGAAATACTTTGACCGATTGTCCAACAGTGCCTGAATCATCGTTAGCTGGCATGTGGCCATTTTGTTTCCATATTGTTTAAAAATAATAATAATAATAGATATGCAAATCACAAGCATGGTTCAAAATTCCGGCCAATACATTTTTTCCTTTCTTTCTTTTTCTGAAAACTGACATGACCAATACTAAAGCTTTGCTGATACAGTCAAACCAACGGATTTAAATAAATAAATAAATAAAAAGATATCTGCAGCAGTACCAACATTTGAACCTTGGTTGCAACAAAAGATATACCTGCGCATCTCCATTGGAACTAGTTAGTGACTGAGCAGATGGTGAATCTGAATTACCACTTGTCTGAGGTGGACTTGACTGATGAGAGTCCTGCGGTACCCATGAAGGAATATAACGAGCACCAGCCCCCTTTGCATGGCTCTCTGTCCTCTCAGATTCTTCTGTGCAGTCCTGTGAGTCAATATAAATGTCATTCAAATCTATATTATTTCTTTTGGCCTGCTCTTCTGTAGATTCTGGGGGCCACTTGTGCTGTAACGAGCTTGAAACTTCTGCTTTGAACGGAAGGTTGTCTTTTCTTGAAAATATGTTTGTGGGTTCTGTAGTGGGAATAGCTCTCACTGCTTCACCAAGCAAATTGCCTACAACAATTCCTTTCTGCGCCTGCCCTACTGCAGCTACTGTGACAGATTGAGACTGATTCACCAGCCTCTCCAACTGATCTTGAGCATCAGCACATCTGATTCCATCGGAGGGTAAGCATAAAGGTCTGGAGGATCCTTGAGCACTAACACAAGTAGTACCATTCGGAAGAAAAGCCGGCACTACTTCTGAAGATGTCCCAACAGAAGTCCCATTCTTCTGCAAATCCTGAGAAGCCTGCAGAAGTCCGGATAGGTTCCTCCCATCAGACGTTCCGGCAATGCTGGCAAGATTCCTCAAAAGATGTGATAGAAGGCCCTGATCCTTCGCCTGGTCCGAGGTATTTGCTGCAATTCAGAGATCATCGAGTTAACTGACCCAAGTTAAAATACCATCAAGAAAGAAATAACAAGTTCTAAGTGACAAATGAAGAAGATAGCAACATCATTGGAAAAATTCTCAACAGATTAGAAACTCATTAACAATTTGCTTCTTTCAGAAAGAAGCTACCCATCTAACCAAGATAAATGCATGGAAAACAACCAGAAGAAGAAGAAGAAGAAGAAGAAAAATAACCCAGATCTTATATTTACCACCACAACTGAATCCATGGAATTTGACATGGAATTTGACAGGTAACAATATGAATACTAGCCATAGGAACTCAAAAAGGGCGGAGAAGCATGTTCCTCGATATGACCAATATTCAAATAGTGATTGGCTGAATATTCTTTATAAAGAAAACCGAATATGTTTTGTTTAATCTTAGACATTCTTCCCTTTCTTCAGTGACATCTTTCAGATGCTTGCCCTTCTCTAATGCGACTCTCTAAGCTGGCATTGCAGAAATTAAGAGTAAGAAAACCTTGTCCTGAATTATTTTCTTCTACTTTAAGTGTCAATCCTGCTTAGCTATCTCATTATTCTCAGATGGTGTTAAAGCAGCCTATGTTCTGCTTGTTGCTGCTGCCACCCTGCTTCTCAGCTGAAAGAGCATAGCTTGTCCCAGCTGTTAAGGTCGGCTTTATGAATGACAAAATTCAAACCATTATCAGGTAAAATAAAAAGACCAAATAAGCAAATACTAATGAAAGGCTTGAACAAGAAATCGTCTAACATCATATCTCTATTGGAAAGAAATGGAATAGAAGTGATAAGAAGGTTAAGGTAATTACAATGCAAATTCGAGAGAATTTTTAGTAGGGTTATCAATAGATAGCTGCCAGCCCGATCATCATTCAAGGAACTCCCACCAACAACAGCATCAGGATGAGTTTTCCTCCTGCGTCTATTATGGCCTGCCAAACGTCTACGGCAGCTTCTCTTACCTTCATCAAATTCTTGAAGAATATGAAACCTAACAATAAAAGGTAAAAAGATAAAGAAAAGATCACTTACCAACAGAAAACATCTTGCATGAATACGCAAAAACAAATTGCATGTGGTGGCATAAATTTCTCTATCAGAGGCATTTAAAATGGTAATAAGAGTCATTGAATTGGCAAATATTGTAATTGGTAATAAATCAATTCTCGCTTCTTGCAGACACATCTGAAATGTGATGAGGTGAATCTCACAATGTCAGGTAGAGACCAAGTGTGCAAAAGGATGATTATATTCAGTTGTAATGAGAGTATGATTTGGGAGGATGGCCAGGATACAAATGCCTGAAAAGGCTTCAATCGCTCAAATTAAAGCTTAGAGAGTGGACTGCAGGCAATTTGGTGCTGGTAAAAAGAAGAAAGCAAAAAAGCAAGGCGACGCTACTGAAAAATGCCGACAAATATATTTCGTTTTTCACTGGACAGCAAATGGAAGGTCTTCTCCTCCTCCTTAACTTTCTGTTGACCCCCCACCCCCACTCAGGGCACCCAATCCATGACACACAATTTTATCTACCCCATAGCCCCTAGAGAGGAACCACTTTATACAGAAACAACAGTTATTCCTCTCAATCCAGGAGTCCATAGAATGGTGAGCAGAGCGACCCTCTACTCGGACCTACTAATGCAGAAGCATTTTCATACTGGGCTTGAGTGGGGTAGCACCCTCCACTCGGACCTACTAATGCAGGAGCATTTTCATACTGGGCTTGAGTGGGGTAGCCTGTGGGATGCGAGGACACACTCGGGGTGGGTGGCTCGTGTGAGGCAGTACCCATGTGATGTGGGGCCCACGAGGAGGGTTCGGCCAAGGTCTTAACCCATGCGATGTGGGGCCTGGGCTATGAGATAAAGGGATTAATTCGCCATGCTCTATCAGTTCGAGCTTTTAGAGCAAATGTTTAATTTTCTTGCATCACCTACCTTTTCTCCCGTCCCTACCAGCATGCCAAGAATGGAACAGACACTCAATGGAGCTTGGCATCACCCAAGAGACGTTAAAAGAGAGCAAAATATCATACTAGACATCCCAAGCAAAGAGGCAGTGGGTGAACAAATGATCAACTGACTCGTCATCTCTGAAACAAAGAAGGCAAATTGATGAGGACATCAGCACACCCGTTCAAGTGTATGCGAGGAGAGCATTGGTGTCCTTGTGGATGGACAACCCATACATGGGGCCCACTAGTGGGCCTAGATCTTCATGACATCTTCCAGAGGAGCATCGGACTGTTGATTTCCATCATCATCTCATTCTGACCATCGGATCACGGTCAGGACCATCATCACCGTTGGATTGTGACCATGGCCACTTGTGCGGCCCGATGGATGATACAAAGGCTTACGATTGTCTTAGGGTTTATTTTTCAGCTTGATTTATGTTTTTTGAACTATTTATGAAGGGAATTATGTGTTTTTGTTTAGAGTAGGGTTGTTTTGATCAAAGTAAAGGAGATAGGAACTTTATTGTAATTTGGAAAAGTTTTTGAGACTATTTAGTGGGGGGGGGGGGGGGTGAGACCTCTCTCATGTGGTTTTTTGCTCATTGAAAAGAAAGAAAATTCTCTTACTTTCTCTCTAATCTTCATGTGATGTGAGGATGTCATCCATGTAATTTGGAAGGAAGATCGGTGCAAGGCTTATCTTCATCAACGGAAGTGCGAGGCTTCCTCCTATTACCATACTTACATAAATTCATCAACAATCAAGGTATTTCTTCAATTTTCTTTTCTTATTCTTTTCCATTTCCCCAAAATCCCTGAGAACATTTCCCTTTCTTCACTGTTACACCTTTCTCCACAACTCAAACATTGGAACCCCAAAATCCAAACCCATCTAGCCCACACGTATGACTGTACGGTCGCACATGTGAAGCCCTAGGCTAGTCCATACGGTTTCCCTCTTCCATCTTTGTTTCCCTTTTACTACCACACCAAAACCCCTTTGCCCCTTACCCTAAACCCTAATCCTAACCCTAGATTCCATAATTTCCTATTTTTCCCAAATCCCCAAAACCCCTAAATTCCTAATTGCCCTAATTAACCTAAAATCCCTAACATCCTACCACCCAAAACCCTAATTCCCTTCAATTAACACCTAAGGTCATAAAACCCCGTAACCAATTCGCCCAATTTAGCCCCAATTTCATCGTTTCACGAAATTTCCCTAACCCTAGCCTTCCCTAGGTAGTATTAGGTTTTCCCTATTAAAATAGACTTATCCCTATGCTATTTGGATGTCCCTACATCCATTAGATCCATGTTTCTCGTATTTATTGTTCATGAAGGATGTTTGGCTTGAACTCTTCATAATTTCTTCTTAGGATCATGAGATGTTTGATGGTTTTAGCATGCTTATGACTTTTAATTAATTAACTTAATTTACTGACTAATCTCTACTTATGGTTTAGCATCATACATTGGTCCTGCATCAAATTTAGTAAGGATCATATTCCTACCAACAAGCCAAGCGAAAAGCAAGACTTTAGGAGCGGCATCGTAGGACCAAACAGGGCAGTATGGAGACAGGAACTAGGATCCTCATACTGGTAAGTGAGAAAATAAAAGGACCTCATCAAGAAGACTCCCAATTTATCCTTCAATCAAACCATCAAGTCTTTCACACCTAGAGAGTCACATCCTCTGCATATGAGAAAAAAGTCGTACCATGTCATCGATCTCCAAATCTGACAGATATCGTCCGCAAGGAGGAACCCACACACCCCTATCCTCAGAAGCCAAGAAACAATGGGCAACGAAAACAGCATCGAAGCAAGGACTCCCCACTCCAAACCAAGGTATTCCATAGCGGTAACAATGGCCATAACGGTCACCGTCGTTACCTTTACGATACGAGTAGGGTTGTACACGAGTCAAGCTAGCTTGAAAAGCTCGCTCGACTTGGCTCGACTGAGCCCAAATTGACTCGGCTTGAAAGGCCGATTCAAGGCAAGTCAAGCTTGTTTACTAAAGCTCGAGTTAAGTTCAAGCCAAGTTCGACCACGGTGTATTTCAACTCGACTTGACTCGAACTCGACTCGACTCGAAGCTCGAGCTCGACTCGGCTCGAGTAATATATTTTAATAATATATATTATATATATTATATTAATATTAAATATAATATATATATATATATATTTAAGTTTTTAAAAAATAAAAAATAAATAAAAAAAAGTTAAAACTTAAAAGTTTTTACTAAAAAACCCTACCCGACCCTACCCGTCCTCATTCCCTCTTTTTCTTTCCTTTAACCTACCGAGGTAAACTCGACTCGACTCGAGTTAAACTCGGCTCGACTCGAACCACTAGCTCGACTCGAAAGCTTTGGCAAACAAGCCAAGCTTCAATGTTGAGCTCGAGGGCAAGCTCAAGCTCGAGCTCGAACTCGAGTATAGCATGGACGAGTCAAGCCGAGCTTGGCCCACCTCGACTCGACTCGGCTCGATGTATAGCCCTAGATACGGGCTATAACAACCAGCATGATATGGGGTTGTAACGGCCATTATGGGTCATTTTTTTCAATAACGGTCGTTACGACCCCATAACCTGTAACGGTTGCTACCATCTTTACGTAACGGCCTTTACGACACACCATGCTCCAAATATCTTCCAAGAATCTAACCCAAGCCCCATTCCGGATAGTAAAATCCATAACAGCGGATACTTTGCTCACAACCTGGGCAACAACCTTCCAAAGATAGGATGCTCCATAAAGAGACGAGTCCTTGGTCCGCCAACCCATGTTGGATATGTCATATTTACCAGTAACGATGTTCCTCTATAGACTACCCTCTACCCTAGATCTCCAAACCCACTTACCCAATAAGGCTGAATTCATGTCATCGAGCTATCTAACACCTGCACTCCCTTAGCTGCTCTGTTGTGCCAAAGGAAGCCCCTCCTTAGCTTATCAATCCTAGAAATAACAAACTTCAAACACCAAAACGGCGATATAAAATTGAGAGGGGGATTAGAGAGGGCAACCTTAATTAAAGTATTCCGCCACAGGGGACAGAAGTCTACCTTTCCACGACGAAAGCTTCCTCTCCATTATCTCAATCACTTTGACCCATTGATATTTCACGAGCTTACCAACACAGAGAGGCAAGCCGAGGTAAGAAAGGAAAGATGTTTTCTTTTTTCCTTTTAAAAAACTTGGCAATACTCATTTCCACAATATTTAAGAGAGAGATTTTACTTTTTGACCATTGACCGTTCCCCAATTCCCTGGAAATTACAAAAACTAAATTTTTAAATAAATAAATAAATAAAACACTTTTAGGATTCTTATTGACAGATTTCTTGATCCATGGTTTTTCAAATGTAAGGTTTTCCTTTCAAAGTGTACTCTCTCTTCTTCTTTTTAAGATATTGCTTTATTAAGGGCCAATAACCAAAAGAAAATTAGAGGAAACAAAAGAAAAGGAAAAGTGGAATACAACAGCCTCACGGCACCCAAACTCAAAGAAATAAAAGAACCCAATCTCTCGCGAAAGCATTAACCCTACAGATAACCCCCTAGGAAGAACTGCTCTTATTATTGAAGCAGCAATCATTCTGTTCCAACCAAAAACTCCAGATAACAGCAAGCAGCGAGAGATTCCATTTCAATTTTGATCCTTTGTTTCTCTTCCCTCCACAACTAACCACAAATGAAACAACACACCACCAGAAGCTAGCATAACCCATCCAATGTTGAAAGCCTGAGGATGTTACTCTAGATCTCCCAAGTGAAAGAGAAACGCATAAAGATGTGATCCACTGACTCCGCATCCTTGTAGAAAAGCAAGCAAATGTTGGGAAGAATTATCAATCTTTTGCGAAGATAATCAATGGTCAAAATACAGTTCTTCCCCACTAACCAAGCGAAGACGGTCACTTTTGGAGGGGCACCCAAGAGCCAGACTAGCCCTGCATGACAATCAAGTGATTGATTAGATGAGCAAGCAATCATGGAATAAAGGGACTTCACCAAAAAGTTTCCGGAATGGTGGAATTTCCAAATCAGGGAGTCTGCTACCCCCAACACAGGCCTAATCTCCTCCAGACGAGAAAGAAGGGAAACCAATTGGTCCACCTCCTCATCCCGAAAGTTGCACTGGCAAGGTGGAACCCACACCTTCCCCTTCATCCAAACCACAATAACAATCCACTACAAAGACCTTTAGAACTGAGCAGATAGCCGGAATAGAAGGATAAGACTCCCGAAGAGGGACTTCACCGCACCAACAGTCCTCCCAGAATCTAATACGAGAGCCATCACCAAGGGCAAACCTCCTCCCATAAAAAACTTGAGGGGCAAACTTGGCAATACTTTTTCATATATGAGACCCACGACAAAGAGAGGATTCCTTATTCCACCATCCCATGGTATTTGAACCATATTTAGCTGCTATAATGGATCTCCAAAGGCTGCCCACTTCCTTTCTAAATCTACAAGCCCATTTACCCAGCAATGTTGAATTGATCTCATCGAGTCTTTTGATTCTAGCCCCTCCAGCTAAAAGGGGAGAACAAACATCATCCCATTTTAGCAATGATCAACCACATCTCATAACAAACATGCAGATGATGCGTATGGGCATGTATCATGACGCTATGTTGTCACATACTCACAATCAGTATCAATAACTGACATCGACAATCAGACTTGACAATTTGGACATTTAACCAGCATTGCCCCCAAGGAATGGCTCACATAGAGCCTAATATATAGTGGACCCATGGCCTCACACGAGGGCCAAATATACGACACCATGGGCCCCACTCAAGAGCTTAATACACACTACGATAGGTCTTTCACATGGGCCTAACATACATCACAATGGGCTCCATCGCCTGACCCTTAAATGCATCACAATGAGCCTCATCACATAGGCCTCATATACATCACATTGGGCCTTAAACACGGGCTTAATACACATCACAGCGGGCCTCAAATACGGGCCGCATATACATCACATTGGGCCCCGATAATCGGAATCGACAATTGGCCACAATAATCGGAATCAGCAATCAGTCACGACAATCGGCCTCGATCGATAATCAGCTACGATCGATAATCGGCAATCGACCATGACAAATCAATATCGGTAATCGGCCTCGATCGATAATCAACCTCGATCGATAATCGGCAATCGGCCACGACAAATCGGAATCGGTAATCAGCCTCGATCGATAATCGGCAATCGACCATGACAAATCAGAATGGGTAATCGATAATCGATGCAAAGCGGGGTCCATAGATGGACGACCGATGATGGTCCAAGCAATATCAATGGGGCCCATTTGTTTGGGTTAACCCATTAGAGAATGATGCGAATGGGCCTAACCAAGCTTAAGGGATGATGTGACATCATGTAGTCAAGAAATCTCCAGACTATGATCATAAGCTTTCTCCAAATCTAGCTTACACAGGATCCCTTGCCTACCAGCTTGATGATAGGAGTCAATACATTCGTGAGCCAGTAACAAACTGTCAAGGATCTGTTGCCCAAAGATAAAAGCACTTTGGAATGGAGAGATGATTTTGCCAAGCACATATCTGAGACTCTGACTTAGCAATTTTGTCAGGATCTTATATAAGCTTCCAATCAAGCTGATAGGCCAGAAAACCTGCAGCGATGCAACACCATCCAGTTTAGGAATCAAGGCTAAAAAATAAAGCACCCAACTCAGGCAGAAGACAGCCTGATTCAAACAATTCCAAAATAAAAACAAAAACATCTTATTTAACCAATTCCCAAAAGGATTGAAAGAATGCCAGCAGAAAGCCATCAGGTCCACAGGGGGGTAGCTTGTCTTGATCTAAACTGAAGACAGCTTCCTTAATTTCCTCCACCAAAACAGGTTTTTCCAAAGACATAACCTCCTCCAGAAAGAGACACTCTAAAGACAAGTTATCCAGTGAAAGCCTGACCCGATCTTCTTCAGATAGCAGTTTAGAAAAATAGTCCACAGCCACACCAGTCCAAAAAGTAGGATATGCAGAACTATAAACCAGAGGAATCAAAACACAAACAGCAACTAGAAATTACTAAATCATGAAATTGCATACAATATTAACAAACAAGGCATTGCTCAACCAACTACTAACCTGCTGCACTGCTGACAGAAACGCTGCATAACATTGCCAACAAGTGCCTTGGTGGCCTTCGAGTGCATCTCACAGACCTTATGCCTCCTATGGTAGTCCCTGGAATTACTCAGATCTGCCCGGCAACCCTCTACCTGGCAAACTGAGCGGCTTGCATTCAACCCTTGCAAATGGTTCTTCTTCCCTTCCAAATTTGCAATTTTGGCTTCCGTGACTGGATAAACATGCCCGCCAAGATTCAATGTTAGAGATCCAGCTTCATCATTCAACCCATCTTCCTTGACCATGACAACCCTCCTCCGCTTCTCCAACTCTCCTTTCCCTCTCCCGCCTTCCACATCGATCTCATCAGAGCAAGAAGATGAACTGTTTGACAAACCTGCACTTGCTGGAATTCGCGATCCAGCTGGAAGGAACTGCTTGTTCCGGCAATCTGGAGGGTTGGAATTCAAAGGGCTGGCGACAAATAGATTGCCATCCCATTTCCAGTCATTCAAATCCCATTCCATGCTCTTCTTTCCAGACCCCATCAATTCCCCCTCCTTCAACAAGAAATCCGGCACAACCGGACTATAAAAACGATGACTTTCACCTCCAATTCTCGCCTCCATCAATCATAACCCACAAATTCAAACAACCAACATTCCGGAAACCTTTAAAAACCCATTAATCCAAAACACCCACAATCCAGAACCCTCCAAAACACAAAACACCCAAAATTCAACCCGCTAAAACCCAGCAAACCCAATTTCCAAATCCCACAAAACCCAACAATCCGAAAAAACCCTTCAAAAACCCCAAAATTCAACAAACCCAGATTCTAAAACCAAATTCCCCCCCTCCTTCATCAAATTCAACCTCCAAAAATCAAGACAACCACACAAAAAAAATTCCTAATCCGCCTCGCTACGCCCCCAGAAATCTAGAAACAGCACACCCACGCATCCATGGATCCAAACAATAGCAAACCACATACCCAAATACCCTAAATCCTCTAAAAATGCAAGTAAAAAACCAGTAAAAGCAACTTCTAGAACACAAGATTCCCTCAGCCAAATCTCCAGAACAGATCTTCTCAATTTCTTAAAAAAAAAACAAACAAACAGAGAGAGAGAGAGAGAGAGAGAGAGAGAGAGAGAGAGAGAGAGGAGTGGAAATCTTCCCTGGAAATGTCAAAGAGAAACAGAGAGTGATTCTTCTTGGGTTTTTTGAGATTGAGATCGCAGAGAAGAGCAGAGACCCTGTAGAGGAGGGAGGGATTTTCTTCAGCAACGACCAAGGAAAAGCATCTGAAGTTCACAGAGCAGAGGCATGGAGTTTGCAACAGCGCATCTGCACGCACCAAACAAGCGCCCTCTCATCGACACACGTGGGGAAATCGAGATCGTGCATCAGGTGGGCCACGATGTTCCTGATCTTATCCGTTTATCCAGAAATGGATGGGACGCGCCCTCGGAGGATACCTAACTATGGGACCCACCATGATGTACGTGCCTTACATCCTCACCGTCTATCCGTTTTGACAGCTCATTTTAGAGCTTGACGCCAAAAATAAAGCAGATCCAAATCTTAGGTAGACCACACCACATGAAACGGTGGTGATTGAATACCCACCATTAAAAACTTCTTTGAGGCAACCAGAACGTTTATTTGCCATCCAACCTGTTGATAATGTCTTTGGGATGAAGGGACTGCACAAATATCAGCTCGATCCAAAACTAGTGGCCCATAGGAAGTTTTTAACGCTCAATCACCACTGTTTCCTGTGGTATGGCCCACATGAGATTTGAATCTGCTTCATTTTTTGGGATCATGCCCTGAAATGATCTTTCAAAACGGATGGACGGCATGGATGTAAGGCAAATACATCACGGTGGGCCCTACAGTCGGATCAACGGAAGCCACGCCCACTCCATATTACGTGTGACCCACCTGATGAGTGGCGCAGATACCGCATGCCTGTGTGGAGAGCTTGTATCTGGTGATCCCTGTCCAGAGATACAGCCACTGTGGAACTGTGGGTCACCCCCACATGATTCACGTGTATGGTACATCAGAGCCGTTGATTGACCCCACAGTCAACAGCATCTGACATGTCGATCATAGTCTGGTAGGCTACACCACAAGTATCAGCTGGGGGTACGTCCAACCAACAAGATCTTCCCTATAAAAAATAAAAAATTAGGCCATTCGAAGATCCAGATGGGCCACACCACGGTGAATTCAAAGGCCTGGGGTTTTGTATCCACATGATTTTTGGTTTCTACGGTTAGAACGAAAGGGAGAACCAGATGGACGGTTTGGATCTGATGCATAGATGATGTTGCCAGATACCATAGACAATTCAAATCAATGATCAAACTTTCTCAATATAAACCATCATAAATTATATTTGAAAGAGATGGGCCATCAAAGTTGGGCCACACCAGGATGGACAGTCTAAATCAATGATCAAACCATTTTTCTGATATAATTAATATTAGATGTAACCAATTGGTTCATTGGGACCACTACACATGGTCGACCATCCCTACCAATGGGTGTCATGGACCATCACAAACAGCCAAAAAGTTGAAAGACTACGACTATTTAGAAAATTTGTAAATTCACAAGTTTGTGATTTTGGTACGGTGTTGTAAAATGGTGGGAAGAAGAAGATTAATTCAAGTTTATATAATTAGAGCTGGGTATTGAGTTGAGTTGGATCGAGTTAGAACTGACTTGACTCGATTCGATTTTGAAATAGACCCGGCCCGAACTTGACCCGACTCAATACCGAGTCCGAGTTGAGCCTGTACTAATTCGGATCAAGTCCGACCCGATCACAAGTACTGAGTTGAGTCAATACCAAGTTGGATTTCGGGTCAAATCAAGCCGAGTTACTGGGTGACTTGAACCCGACATGATTTGAGTTTGGGTTGGATGAAGTCTACTTGGTTCGGATTGGATCTAGTCGCACGAGGCAAGTTTCCCAAGTCGAGTCAGCCCATGCCCAACTCTACATATGATCCAATTATAGTAGGAAATACGGTAGGATTTCTGATTAATGCACATGTTTTATCCATGCTATCCATTCACATGTGTCTTTATATGTGACAATCAAGTTGTATATTCATACAAGTGACCATTATCAATTATGAAATCCGATCCGTTGATTACAATTTCATAGTCCACCAAATGTAGGTTTCACTTAATCCAACATTCCAAATAAACTTTTATGGATATTTGGTTTTCTAATTTCCTGTGTAATATACTAAATGAGATACAATTATCATTTCAAGGTGTTTGTTTGAAATAAAAAATAAAAAAATTATAGCTTCTAAATCAAGAGTTAGGTAAGCTTGTAAAAGAAACCAAAACTACATTTCCGGATAAAGTAAACAATGGTCTAATAAAGGTGATGTCATTATTCAATTATAAGCACCTTTGAAACTTAATTGAGTCAGGTTGACTCAGTCGAGTCGACTCAGCGAGTTTTTAAACCACCACACATGTAGGTGCTTGACCATTGGGCCTCCCATTGGCAGGCCATTCAAAAACAGCTTGTCTACAATTTAAAACCTCATATAAGGGCATCTAGTCCTAAAAATAAAATCAGATTTACCTAACAAGGGTATCTATTAAATCCCAGTGGAAATGATTTTTACTTAACTTGAAACCCACATGAATCCAGTTCACTCAGTCTAGTTTCAAGTGGACACAGCAAGTTATTAAACCACTCATGTAGGCTTGATCCTTAGGCCTTGATTGACAAGCAACTCAGAAAACCCCAACTCTACTATTTTAAACCCTATATGAGGCCATTCAGGTTTTAAAAATAAAATCAAATCCCCTATACAAGGGGATCTATCAAATCCCAGTGGAAATGAATTTTAAATGAGTTAAAACTTGAAACCCAGTTGAATCCAGTTGAGTTGACTCAGCAAGTTTTTAGACTACACATTTAACTGCTTGACCGTTGAGAGTCCCATTAACGGGTAACTCAGAAACCCTAAGTCTGCAATTTAAAATCCCACAAATGGGTAATTAGGTCCAAAAACACAAATCCAATTCGTACATTACCTAATGTTAATTGTTACAAGATACAAATTACACGAGTATCTAATTTTCATCAATCAATCAACCCAAACACCCGCCAGTAGAGACGGCAGCATCGATCTACAGCTTATGACTGATAGAATATTTCTTATAAACTTATAAAAGCATGGTTTCCACCATAGCCTCAGATGGGTCCAAAATGCAACAATTCCCATATGAACGGAGACACGTTCTGGACTTCTGGTGGGCCATGGAACAGAAGGCCAACACAGACACAGACGGCAGCAATGGTCACCATAGATAGCATCAGCGGCCTGTAAGGCAGGGCTTGGCTGATGTTGCCATAGACCAACCGCTGATCGCAAGCCTTGCAATATGAACGAACAGGTCCCCGATCACGTTTCTCAATCTGAAAAGCTGTTGGCTTAGTGAAATCCAGATGGGTAGTTTGCTTCTGGGAGCTGCCGGGGATGTCGAGGACCATGTGCCCGTGCCTTGCCTCTGATTTCTTGTTGATTTTCTTTTGGATGAGGTGGATGTAGGAATAGTAACCTCTTAGACGCGCATAATCTTCAGGGGCGAAACCACTGTTGTCTCGAGCATTCCTCCAAGCTTCAATTCCCACCTGAATTAGAAGACCCATATCAGCATGACCAAATTGGAAGAAGAACAATGATAGCACTTAACTGAAAAACACTGAAATGACACAATGATCACAAGAAGGAAAAGGCAACTATCATAAGGAATTAGCCTTCTTAGCATGATTATATGACTCAGATGGGTCTGATACAACACATCCAAGTCGACTCGGACTCAGTAGCACCCAATCCGGTTCAATACACGAGTCACCCCCAACTCGGGCAAGTCAGACCAATTCAGCCCCAACTTGGATGAGTCCTGACTCAACTCAGGACTAAACGAGTCAATCAAGAGTGGCTGAGTCTTTTAATCATGCTTCTTAGAGAGTCATGACGAGTCTCACTCTAATTGGAATCTCCATTTGTGAAATAAACAAAAATCACAATTTCCTTTCTATTCATATTGAGCACCTGTGCTCCAAATTGTAATTTACATTGACTTGAGCTGGTATCAAAAGAAACGAAACCGCAATTTCTGGGATACTTCCTCATTATAAACAGGAAACATCATTACTTCTTCTCATTTCCTCTTGATTGAAGTGAAATATTAATAACTCAACTCACTTGGCATCCAAACACAGCTCAATTTGCAAACTTGGAGTACTTAATAAGAGGCATCAATCGAATGTTTAAAGAAAAGAATTGAAGTCGAAATGACCTCCCACAACAGATGCACTAACCCTTTCAGTTTCTTTTTCTTTTCTTCTCTTTTCTTTTCTCTTCTTTTTATAATTGAACCCATTCACCATTTCATATGCATGCATATACACGGTTTTAAGACTCGGACAAATCTGATGCAAATTGTCAGAGTTGACTCAGACTGGGAAGGACCCGAACCGGTTCGATACCACAAGTCAACCCCCAGTCACTGCTGACTTAGGCAAGTTGGGCCGATCCAGCCCCAACTTGGGTGAGTCAAGAGGCGACTAAGGGTGAACAAGTGGGGTCGAGTATCCGGGTCTTAAAACCATGATGTGTGTGTATAACGAGAGTAATATGATACTCGGGCAGCATAAGATGCTTGATACACAGGCAGACAAATCGTACATGTGGCATAAACTCAAACTAAACCAACAAATTTGTGGAACCAACTGTCGCTAAGTCTCGGTCCCAAAATCAGATTGGTCAAACAATCCTATTTGGGCACAATTGTTTGTTGAAATAGGACCTTGGACATGTTACATTTTTAGCCATCCAATAAATGTCAACCAATCAGAGAGATAATCAAATAAGTGTAATTCTTGGTTCATGATACATCTAAACTGGGAACCATAATTTGGATGGTTCAATTTAACTTGTCAGCCACGTGTGCATTTTCTATGTAATTTCTAAGTGCCTACATATCATCTATCACACTCTGCCAGAGTATCAAATTTGATCTTTTAAAAAAATGGAATTATACAAAAAGGAGAAGGTAATACCAGTCCAGGGTCATCCGTTAAAGCGTCCAACACATTCTCGGTATCATCTCTACTGGCTGCAATATGAAGAGGGGTCACACCTGCAGGGCCCACCATGTCAGGTCTAAATAAGAAGCCACCATCAGAACCTTCTCCAACTCCTTGATCATGTTGGCGGCCTGTTTTAACCGAGACGTATCTCAACAGAAGCTCCACCATCGGCCTACAGTTTCTCCTCACAGCTCTGTGGAGCAAACCCATTTCCAACAATGGCATCTCAACAGAAGAATGCCCGCCAGCATCCACAGGCCCATCAAAGAGAACATCCAGAAGCTTTTTAACTACAGCACACCAATCATGATCCATTGAGAATTCCATGAGCCACTTGAACTGTTTCAAAGGGAAGCTGCCCGAGTGAGCATTCTTATGATCCAATCTAGACCGCAAATGACTCCTCCGAAGAAGCCAACCCATATCATGTAAAAAGTCCAAGGCCTGATTCCTGGCTTTCATTACATCAGTTCTCTTATGAGCAGCAGCATCGCACTCACTTGCTTCAATTGCACTCTCTAGCGTACGGATTTCCAAGCATAAATCTCGTTCTGCAACTATGAAGGGAAAGAAGCCGCTGCTAAGACCATCATCCTCAACCTAGATGCCCAACATCAGAATCAGGTTATAGCGCATAATAACATGTAAAAGAATACAAAATGCATTTATGCTAAGCGGAATGCTACCCATAGATGTACACCTGCAATCTTTAAACACGAACAGCCCCACATAAGTGGATCCAACCATTAAATGCCTGGCTCCAAAAATAAGCAGGTCTGATTATTCCAGGTCCAATGTATACATTGAATGCGGGTCGTTGGTTATCTTTTCTAACCATCAATTTTCTTGCCCCAGCTGCTGAGCAGCCTGATTTTGGGCTAGGTCATATTAATGGTAGGGCCCACCGGACGAACAGACCAGATCTCACTGATGGCGACATGTTGGGATCTGGGTTTGGCAAGTGCACATGCGTCTGCAAGTAGCATCCTCTTATGACAAAAGCAGGTCATAATAGCACCTCAACGAATCCTCTCCCGGATACATTAGGGAGTGAGCAAGAGAAGCTGAGGCACTGAAGCTCGTCATGCTCCTTGGGGGTTTCGGTGCCCTCTACCGAGACGTCAGACATTTCTAGTACTAAATACTTACCTTCAATTGCACAGAGTAACCTGAAATTAAAAAATGAATAACTCTTTTGATGCTAGTTCAGAGGAAAATTGGAAAATATATGCTCCAAAATATAAATTAAAAAAAAAGAAAAAAAGGTCCAAGTTCTGTAAGTGAGGTGAAGAGGGGCAAGGAAAGCGACGAAACACACATGCGCACATGCATGCAAGTGACGACGAACAGATGATGGACTACCTCATAGCGGACCGACATATGTTAAAGCCTTTGACTGTGAAATTAGCTCTCTCAGAAGCAGAAACAGCAATAGGCATGACACTTGCAATCCTACAGTGATGGGAACCTGTAAGCGGCAAGGATGTATCGAGCACAACTTGACCTGTGGGAACAAAGAAGACCAAATAAGGGAACTTGCTCTTCCATGCTGCCTTTAACTCATGCAAGAAAGGTATTTTGCGGCCCTCAACTCAAAGATACGCATGATATCATTGGGTCCGATGTTTGTACAAGTGGTGTCCAAGGTTTGCCCCCGCAGTGGACATAATGCCCAAAACATCTCCATTTGTACAATCCTAGCTTTTCAATTGGTGACCAGCAAATAGACAGTTCTGAAAAGAAATTCTGCAACTGTCAATGCTCAACAGAAATGAAAGCCAACGATCAGATAGCCAGGATCGTCCAATCTGGAAGGTTTTTAGATATGGTCGATCCACAGTGAGCCACATCGATAAACTGTCTGGAACACTGGGCCCGACTTGTACAAACTGAGAGCCCGAGGATAGTATGCATATTCTTATACAAACCGAGAGAAAACTCATATGCAACTCTCAGATTACTCGTGCCCCAGTGTTAGTAGACTCACAAGAGTTTCAACCTGAGGTCATGGGTTCGAGTACCCACTGTGGTGAAAAACCACTGTGTGTGAGTGCGTGGGTGTGTGTGGGGCGTGAGTGCATGTTATAAATAAATAAATAAAAACTTCTCAAATTACAAAAGGTGCTACTGCAAACAATATAAGAAGTATTGAAACAAACCATTGTAGATAAATGCCATTTGATGTTGAATCCGAGCATATACCCATCCTGTTCTCCAAAAATCATTGTCGTAGACATCCAAAAGACGCTGCAGACTACATCTTAGGTCACAGCAAAGCTGTATACACACAAAATTTGAAAACTAAGTGAATGTACTTGAAAAATAATATAGATTTTCCACACATGGCATCAATGTGAAAGCATACATCTTCCCATGTGGACTCAGCTAGACGAACGTAAATCGTTAGAATGATACAACCAGGCTTAATGTAGCTTTCAATGTCTGTAGGACTGTGGGATAACCAATCAAGGATCTGAAATTTCAAACATGTCAAAACATCAAACAATCTATCAAAAAACGAATTAGAATTCGTAATTTTCAACATCTGAAACATATAATGATCAGAAATACTTTCAAGATTATGTGATACCTGCGATCTCAAAACAAGAGGAATATCATTTGGGTCTTTTCCAAAGAGCTTGAAAACAATCCGATCTGTCCGGCTCTGAACAGACCAAAAGTCGGAGTTAGGAAAAAAGAGAGAGAGAGAGAGAGAGAGAGAGAGAGAGAGAGAGAGAGAGACCAAGTACATCAATTTTTTTTAATTATTAATGGATGATTTTATTAAAAAGGAAAAGGAGAAACAACAGCAGGGCAGAGCAACAACTACATGCATATTTATGATCATGATCTCCTTTTTTGGTTAACTATTCCAAAATTGTGGTAACTAATCAAAATTGGCATGGAAGTTATGCACGAGCATGCATGCTCATGCGCATGCACGTGCACACACAAAAACAGTGTCATCATCTTAACCTTTGGCCCAGCAACTTGGGCTTGGCTTTTAAATGGTAGATTCAGAAAATATTTTACAATTGGCTGCCCACCAGACATGAAGCTTCCTCTTTTACCTGTGCACCTGGAACCGATTATGGTAGAGGCTCACATTGACCCAAAGGCCAACATAATAGGACCAGAATCCTGTGATGCAATCCCATGCTAACATGACAAAAATCAATAGAATATAAACTTTCCACTGCCCAATAAGGTTAACTTCCACGAACTGGAAACTGAGGAAGTCTAATAAGAAATGATCTTCCTCATTGTCCAACAGTGCCTGGCATATATGGCCATTCCATATTTGCGCTGTTTAAACAGACAATTGACATGCAATTCACAACCATGGTTCATAATGCTGGCTGATACATCTTGGTTTTAAATTACTGATATGGCCGATTCCAACCAATATACCAGCCAATCAGTTGATACACATAGATTCTCTTTTTTTGAAAGGGATACATATAGATTCTTTAAAAGCCCGATATCCAGAATGGTGCTGATATTTTGAACCTTGATCACTAAAAAAAGAGGAAAAAACGAATGAAAGAAAGAAAGGTAAAGCATGTACCTGAGCATCTCCATTGGAGCTAGTTGGCGACTGGGCGGATGTTGAATCTGAATTACCGCTCGTCTGAGGCGGGCTTGACTGGTGAGAGTCCTGCAATAGCCATGATGGATAATCTAGGGAACCAGTCCCTAAGTTTGCAGGGGCCTGTGTCCTCTCCAAACCTTCCGGGCACTCCTGCGAATCAATGTAGATGCTATTCAAATCTATATTAGTTGACTTGGCTCTCTCAAAAGTATATTCTGGAGGTAGCATGCGTTGAAATGAGCATGAAACTTCTGCTGTTGAAGGAAGACCGTCTTTTATCGGCAATACATTTGTGGGTTTTGTAGAGGGAATAGCTTCCATGATCCCACCAAGGGAATTGCCTATAGTAATTCCTTTTTGCGGCAGCCCCCCTGCAGCTACAGTGACAGATAGAGATTGATCTTGTGGCCTCGCCAAATGATGTTGAGTGTCAGCACCTCGGGTCCCATTGGAGGTTAAGCATGAAGGTCTCAAGGATTCTTCGGCAGCAACGCTAGCGTCATTCGGAAGAAAAGCTGGCAGCACTGAAGATGCCCCAACAGGAATCCCATTATTCTTTAAGTCCTGAGATAACTGCAGAATTCCTGATAGGTTCCTTCCATCAGATGCTCCAGCAAAGTTCGCAAGGTTCTTCAGAAGATGAGACAGAAAGTCCTGATCGTTTGGTCCATCAGAGCTATGTGCTGCAATTCAAATAAGAACGAATTAACTGACCCTAGCCAAATTACCAACCAAGAGGATTACATTTTGAGAATTTATCAACGGATTACTGATTCACCAACGATTTCCTTCTTTCGGTACTAATTATTTGTCCATCAAGTCCAATCAACACTAAGCGTATGGGAAACAACACAAAGAAGACGGGGAAAAAAAACAAAGAGGAATAAAAAGGATCGCCCATATTTTATACTAACAGTATGCAACTCGCCATAAGAATTCAAAAGGGCCATGAAATGTTCCTGAAAATGCATCAGTCACCAAAGCAAATTCCGTTCCTTGAGTGCTTCACCCTTCAGGTTTCTCATTTTTCAAGAAAACAGGAAAGATCAATTTTCCATGCCTCTTCATTCCACATTGGCACCAGACTCACAAAACATCTGGGCCCTCATTTTTTAAGGCTAAAGTATAACAAGCCACACAAGATTGGGGAATGGGGAATGCGAAAGGGCTGGGTGCTCTAGTTGTTTTTTTTGCTTTCACGTCTTTTGCTTTTGGCTTTGTTATCTTCCTTTGGCCGCTACCTTGGAGCCTTTTAAATGAAATTGTTTGTTCTCTCTCAAAAAAAGAAGGAAAAAAAAAAACCCAAACAAGATTTCTCATTTGAGAAGCTACATTATTGGAGGGTGGTGAGGGCCATGTTTCAGAAGCTGTATGCAGATGTTGGAGACTGAAGAGATGTAGCAAGGCAGAGAGAGTGGTTCATTCAATGGATATTTCAACTGATAGTTGGCCTTGACAGTCAGCCAAGGACTGTAACTCATGGATTTTTTTTAATTTTTTTAAAAGATAACTGAAATTTCATTAAAAAAGGAAAAGGAAAAAACAAGCTAGGGGAGGGAGGAAAAGGAAAAACAGCAAAGAAAAGAAAAAAAACAGAAAAAACAAAAGGAGAAACAGAAAAAAACTGGTCCGCTGAGAAGGCGGACCTACAACGCAGAAAGAAATAAAAGATCAGATTCCATGAACCTATCGTCAGCCGCTGCCCACTGAACAAGCAGACATTTGGCATTCGATTTAACTTTGTCCACCGGATTTGAAATGTTATCTAAGCATCTACTATTTCTCTCTGACCACACAGCCCACCAAATTGCAAAAATCGACATTTTCCACAAACGCTTCAACACCTTGCTCAAACTGACCCCATGCCACACTGAAAGAAGAACATCAACGGAACCCAGATTGCACCAACTTATGTTAAAACATTGCAGAAAATTGGACCAAATAGAAGAGATGAACGGACAGTGCAGCAGCAGGTGGTCGATCGTTTCCTCATCCTTCATACAGCACTGGCATCCATTGACAATAATCATCCCCCTTTTTTTCAAGTTGTCAATTGTCAGGATTTTTTTCTGTGCCACCAACCATCCGAAGACGTGAATTTTAAGGGGGGCCCCACATTTCCAAACAAGGGAAGACGGGGGGATGATCGAGGACAACCGCCTGTATAATGACCTCATGGAAAAATTCCCGGATTTAATCCACCTCCAGAAAATGCGGTCAGCAGATGAACTGTCCAGATTGACGCTTTGAAGGTTATGGAGAAGCGGTACGTAATCAGAGGCCTCCCAGTCTTGAAGATGCCTTCGGCAGTCCACATTCCAGACTGTCACCCCACCAGAAACTGATACACAACTGTTAATCATGATGTCTTTGCAAAGGGCAAGCTGGAATATCAAAGGGAAATCGATTTTCAGAGGGGTATCTCCTAGCCAGGTATCTTCCCAGAATCGGACACGATCACCCCTATCTGGGATAAATCCAATCCCCTTAAGCACCTGAGGTTGCGTCGACAGGATTCCTTTCCAAATAGCTGAAGCCTTGCAGGAAGAAGAAGGCTTTGTCCACCAGCCCCCTATAGATGTGCCATATTTAAATTTAATAATCCGGTTCCACAGATTGTCATTTTCAGCTCCAAGCCTCCATATCCACTTCCCCAAGAGGGCGCCATTCATGGCCTTGAGATCCCTTATCCCTACCCCCCCCTTCATTAAAACTGCTGCACACTTGCTTCCACTTGACAAGATGAAATTTCCTTCTGTCAGTTTTTCCATTCCAAAAGAACTCCCGCCGCAGCTTATCGATCGACTTCATCAGCTTATCGATTGACTTCATAATGCTGGCTGGGCATCTGAAAAGGGACATTAGATGCACCGGAAGATTGGATAGGGCCACCTTAATGAGAGTAAGACGGCCTCCTCTCGAAAGAAATCGACATTGCCATTTGGCGAGATAGGATTCAACGCGGCTAATCACAATATCCCATGCAGCTTTTGGGGGCTTCCCAAAACATAACGGGAGCCCAACAAAGGAGGAGGGGAAAGAGGCCGCAACGCATCCCATCTTGCGAGCGTACTCCGAGACTTCCTGAAACTCCATATTGATGCCAAATAATTTTGATTTGGCCAGATTCACTTTCAGACCCGACACCACCTCGAAACAACGAATCGCAATATGCAGGTTGTCCACGAACACTGGGTCAGCCTTGCAGAATATGAGAGTGTCATCCGCATATTGAATGTGAGAGATAGAGTTAGGCATACCTTTTGATGCTGACTCCACTGAAGAGACCTTTTTCTACTCCCCTCTGCAACAATCTAGAAAGGGTTTCACCAATTATGAGAAACAATGATGGGAATAGAGGATCCCCTTGCCGCAGACCACGAGAGCTTTTGAAGAAGCCTTTGGGGGATCCGTTAAGAAGAATGGAGAAGTAGGCTGAGCTGATACATTCTCCCATCCACTGTCTCCATTTAGAGCCAAACCCCATTCTCCTCAACATGTACTGCAAAAAATCTCAGTCGACATGGTCGTACACCTTTTCAATATTCAACTTGCAAGATAAAGCTTTGCTACCGGACTTGAGGGCGGAGTCCAAGACTTCATTAGCAATGAGGGCACAGTCCACAGTCTGTCTCCCCGGGACGAACACACTCTGATTACTCGAAATAATTTTCCCAATCACCGTGTTCAAACGGGCCGCCAGCACTTTAGCTAAGATCTTGTATGGGCTTCCTAATAGGTTGATGAGTCTGTATTCTTTGAGGGTGGCAGCCCCTAAAGTTTTAGGAATCAGCGCAATGAAAGAAGCTCCCCGCCCCTTAGACAACCTGCCTCTGTCTTAGAATTCCCGCAAAAAATCCATTGGGTCTCCCTTAATGGTATTCCAATAGATTTGGAAGAAATATATCGGGAAACCTTCCGGGGCCGGGGCCCTATCCCCTCCCAGCGAGATCACGGCACGCCGCACTTCTTCCTCCGTAAAAGGAACTTTGAGACTACTTGAGTCGGCTACGGAAAGACTCGGCATATGGAGGTTATCTAACCTTGGTCTATCCCACCTCCCCCCTTGGAATTGAGCTTTGAAATAGCGAATTGCCTCTTCAGTTATCAGCTCTCTGTCTTCAATTCGACTGCCATCAACTACCAGACTATTGATGCAATTCCTTCTGGAGTTCATGCTGGCCATCACATGGAAATATTTCGTGTTACCATCCCCTTCCCGAATCCATCTGACCCAGGATTTTTGTTTCCATTCCATCTCTTTTTCAAAGGCTCTAACAGTTCCTGGATTATGTGGATGCGTCTGGACAAATAATCTGCTGGCTTGGCTCCCGCTTCCACTTCAGCATCGAGAGCTTGCAATTGAGAGAAAGGGGCTTCTGTCTCCAAATCCCTCTTGCTGAATTCGGACTGCTTCCAGATTTGATTTTTTCCCTTAACATTTTCAGCTTGCAACATAGTCTATACCCGGCGAAACCATCAACGTGGAAACTTTCCCACCAATCAGCAATCATCTGCGAGAAGCCCTTAATTTTGGTCCAAGATAGATTGAATTTGAATGGCTTCAGCCCCCAATTCTGATCATCAACCGCAAGGAGAACCGGGCAGTGGTCGGATGTTGTTTTAGGGAGAGCAGACTGAGACACAAGAGGAAAGGCTTCCAACCATTCGGGGGAAATCAGAAATCTGTCCAACCTGGAAAATATTGGGTCTGCTCTACCATTAGTCCATGTGAATCTAGCACCGAGCAGAGGGAGGTCTAGCAACTCCTGATCATTAATCCAAGAGGAGAAAGCACGCACCGAGGGGGATGACCTGCGACCACGAGATTTTTCTTCCGCATTTCTAACAACATTGAAGTCGCCAACAAAGCAGCATGGGCCCACAAAACTCTGCTTGCTTGAGGTTAATTCTTCCCAAAAATCTTTCCTGCGCGCTTCCAGAGTACGGCCATACACCGAAGAAATGAGACAGCAAAAGGGGGACGATTTATCTTGAAGGATTATTGAGACCGAGAAAGACCCAGACTAGCTATTGATCCGAGTCCATTGGCCAGATTTCCAAGCCATGAGGATGCCTCCCGCAGACTCGATCGCGTCCAGCGTCACCCAATTTGCATCTGAAGCTTTCCAGAGCGATCTAATGATCCGATTGTCAAAGTGCTGAATTTTGCTCTCCTAAAAACATAATACATCCGGATTCCTTCTCCCACACGAGTCCTTTATGAGCTTACGTTTCTGCTTTGAGCCCACTCCCCTCGCATTCGAGGAGAAAATCTTCATGTGTTCACAACACTGCCCCGAGCTGCCTAAAGGGTCGGCCCCAGCGCTATCTAGTCGACGAAACCTGGACTTTCCGCAAGCCTCCGAAGTTCCCTATTACTGCAAGACTTGGACAACCTTCTAAGAGACCTAGAAACAAAAATTGGCCTCCCACGAGATTCCACACAGTGGAACAGGGCAATAAAGTCTTCCAGGCAGTCCCCAAAAGAAAGACCTAAAGCCCTGCCCACATGGCCCATGGCATTCCTAACCCATTTTTTCTTGTGTATGGTGTCAACTAATTTCGCTCTAGCCCCTTGCTCAATCATGATCTCTTTGAAGGCTCCATCCTTGTCTGGAGATCTACCTGTGCAGACTTGAAGAGGTTCAGCATCCAAGATATCTTCACCGATCCCGACTTGGAATAAGGAGATCAGATCCTACTCGGATAAAGTATCCCTTACAGAGACCGAAGAAGAAAGCTTGGAGGTAGGCGAAGAGGGAGCGTCCGAATCCATGGAGGAGTTCAAATTCAGCTTCGTTGATTTCTGGTACCTGGATATTTTCCGATAAGATCTTTCGGCGCGCAGGGGACCTTCTGTATTTGGTCGCGCGAGAGGTGGGATTTTGAGCCAAAACTGTAGGAACTGGAATAAGACTCCTTTCGAAATTTGGGTCGGCAAGGGGGGATAGGTTTAGATTGAGATATATCTGCCTCGAGGGGCCATCTGCTTCCGATTTTAACTCCAGGGCAGGATCAGAGCCGCTAATCCTATAGCAGTCGTCAATAAAACGCGCGAGATCTACATCCGCTAAGCCAGGTGTCCCTGTAGGAATGGAGGTTGAAGCATTGATGATATCGACCAGGCTCGGACGACATGGCGAGCTCTCGGGGGACCAATTGGACGAACCAGGATTTCTCGAGCCCCGCGAATAGACATGTGTCACCTTAGGAGGAGAGATGTCGACATATCCAGCCCCCATTGTCTTCGCACGTGAGATCGGCATGCGTGAAGGAGTCGAGTCACGAGACTCACAAGAGGAAACAACTGGCACGCACGATATGATCGCGCACGAGTCGTCCGAGTGAGAAGGCTCGAGCCTGACGAGAGCAAGAGAGACACCACCTGTCGAGCACAGGGGGGAGACACGCGCACCCAGCGAGTCACAAGGCTCGCAAGGAGAGAGCGCCGCACGCGTAGCACGAGGTTCTTCTGCACGTGGGACGTGTGTCATGCCACTGGGTTGGACACGTGTCCTAGAAAGGTCTAGAAGGATGCCAACTGGTTGACGTGGTTCCCGTGGTTCAGCGGAGTATCGAGCGAGATCGACCGTCGAACCCATTCTCACCAGAGATGAAGGATATGCCATCTCTTTCGTTTTTCAGAAGTCTCCCCACCTAAGATGAAGCTCCTCCTTCGTCTCTCTTTGAATCGGAAGTTTCACCACTCTGCCCCTCCACCATTACTTGCAGGTGCACAGGCAACGAATCTCCCTTTCTTCTTCTGATCCGAGCAAGGATCACCGCCATTTCCTCCCCCAGCTTTGTCTTTGGATCTACTTCAATGAGGGCACCGATCCTGTTTGCCACTTCAATGAAGAATTCGCCATACCATAGTTCGAGCGGGACCCCCTAGATGAGAACCCAGAATTCTTCAAATCCAAATATCGAATAGTCACTCCACTTTTGAACCTTCACAATCAGGTTGTCCGGATGCAAAACGCCTGCCATTATGAGAAGCTCCGGGTTTATCCCTGGACAGACCTTAATCCACAGTTCATTATATCTTATTGGCTTAATAGCATAGTTCGCCGGGCGGAAACCACAACACTCCACTATCCATTGTCGGACTCGCGGGATTGAGACACCATCTCGAGTACTTATCACCACCGTATCCTGTAATTCCCTTCTGGACCAATTCAACCTGTCTTTGCTAATGTTTATGATCTGCTGCTCCGGGATGTTCATGGTTTCACAACCCTTCTGTATGTTGTACTCTTCGTGCAAAGGTTGATTGGCTGAGGACCCTCGATGAGCAATCTGAGGCGAAGATCCCCCCCTATTAAGCAAAGCCTCTTTAAATGATAGCTCAGTAGGTGGAGAGGGGAGAGCTCCGGGAGTTGGCCTGTTTGACATTTCCGCACATCCCAAATTGTTGTTTGAAGCCTTTCGCACTCCGGGGGTGCGTTTCTTCTCCAGTCTTTCAGGGCAGAACCTAACCCTTTGAACCAGCAATGGTTTGCCATCAAAACTTTGGCCATGAAGCATCTGGACCACCCTCACCAGCTCCTCTTCCGAGCTCATCCTGACGAGGGCAAATCCTCTAGGTCGCCCACACTCCCTATCTCTAGGTAGGACAACATCCATCACCGCACCAGCACGCCCAAAAACTCTCTCGAAATTGATCGGAAACCACCCTTTTGGAAATCCTCTGACGAACAGCGTTGGGTATGAATCTCTCGTTCTTGCGCCCCCACTCGCCTTCTTGCCTTTCCCTGCTTTCCTCTCAATAGTTTTCCAATCGTTACGCTGATCTTCCCCAGCTACAATCTCCCCCTCCTCCACTTCCCTGTCGACTACGTCCGCTTCCATATCGCGCTCGTAGTAATTGCCCCAAGGGCCTTCACGCTGACGCGCTTGCCTTCACGCTCGACTGTAACTCATGGATTTAAGTAGTAGTTTTGGAGTGAGACGCGCCCGGGGACCTAAATTGGTATGACTCAACCCAATTTGGTCTAACTAGGTCCTGTTTTGGTCCCATATTGGTTTGGTGACTCATTTCATTTCAGAACAAAACCGATATGACTAGGATGATACTGAGTCCTACCAAACGATTTTTTTAACCATGTTGTAACTCTTTTACCAAACGATTTTTGAAATCATGTTGTTACTCTTTTACTTTTCGATGTATATATGTAATAAGGTCGTCAAAGAACAAGAAATGAGACTGATATTTCAGCATCTAAAATGCTAGCCTTTCTACAGTGACGCCTTTAAAATGGTTTTCCTTTCTCCAATGTCACTCCTACACCGGTGTAGATTTCGGGGCACCTGGAAGGCAAAGAAAGGAGAAGACCTTGTGCATTTTGACTTGTTTTCTAGTATTGGACTATAGTCGGGATCTCAAGATTCCTAGACACTTCGGTCTTGAAGAAGCCTATGTTCTACTTGCTGTTACCTCCACCACTGAACTCACTCCCACTTCTCATGCTGCTTGATGGAAATAAAATGACAGACAAAAAAATTCTCTGCAAAACACTTGAAGCTCACAAAAGGTGATCATGTAAATGAAATAAAAGCATGGCATAATAAAGATGAAACAAGAAAATCCTGCAGAAAGTCTTGAATGAAAAACTCATCCAGAATCCAATTTCATATACATGGTGAGAAAGGTAAAGGTAATTACAATGCAAATTGGAGAGAATCCGTAGTAGAGTTATCAATAGATAGCTGCTAGCTCGATCATCATTCAGGGAATTTCCACCAACGACGGCATCGGGATGAGTCTTCCTCCTACGTCTATTATGGCCTGCCAAACGTCGACGGCAGCTCCTTTTCCCTTCATCAAATTCTTGAAGAATATGAAACCTAGCAACGAATAAAACAGCAAATTACATAGCAACATAAAAACAGCTTGCAGAAACGTATACAGTAAAAAAAGAAATAACATTTCCATACAATTATCTAACAAAGAGCTTCATACTAACAATAAGCCATGAGCCATTGATGGGGTAATAAAAACTGATTAGGTGTGCAACTGGGCGGGTTGGGTCGAGTTGAGGGACAGCCCGAGCCTGACTGACTTCAAGAGGACCCCACCTACAACCCAACCCATGGTGCCCACCTGAGCTCCTCTATGCTTAATCCAACCTGACCTGACCCAGCCCGACCCAAACACATGTCCTTATTCCCAAACCAACCTTAATCCGACCCAAATTTGCTCAACCCGAACCCAACCTAATTTCAAATCGGGTTGGCATTTTCTAACCAGAACCCAACCCCAACCCGGGGACCTTGACAACCAGACCCATCCCGAACAAACTCTGGTTGGATCAATTGGGTTCGGGTTAAACTGAACCCAAGTGTGATGGTTTACCCCTTCATTCGATTTTTCCCAAAATGGTCAATTCCGCTTCAATTCATTGCATCCCACTCAAATATTGTGTTCCTATCCTTAAAAATGGACCTACATCTATTGTACAATAAGTATCTAGCTTCCTCAATAGTAGAAATGAAGAAGTGGGGAAACAAGATGAAATTTGGAAGGGATCGAATGGGGGGACCTTTCTGGACATATCGGCACGTATCAGCTGGCATTGACCAATGCAGGTCCCTTTTTTGCTTTCTTTTTCTTTTCTAATCAGACCAGTTCACCGCCATATTGCATAATGGAGGTATCTGATTAGGTTATCATATGGCGTTATCATAACTGATATTCAAAACCGGGATGGAAACCCTGACACAAGTACAGATTCCTAACGTGCGTGTCAGATCTTCTTTATCACATCAACCATGCTGTGTACCATTATTTGGTCAAGATCTATGTGTGTGAGCAATGAAACCAGCAGCAAATTAGGCCCCTTGCTATGCATAAGGTACTAAAAAAGTGCAGGATCCCCAACCCAAGGTACAGTATACTAGGTTCTCGGATTTTACAAGTGGGGCCCATGGTTCATTTATCCAGATGGTAGGTCTGTTGGGCCCCACTGTAGATGGCCCATGCCCTGAAATATCTTCTCAACAGGCCAATCCTAAAATTTCAACTTGTGGCCTGCAAAAAACTAAGAACATGAATGCAGCAGCAGTGCATTATCAACCAACAAAGGCCAAGACGGATGCCTAGACCTTCCTATCTGTGAGAATTTTGAGGCATGTACCACTCATGGTGGCTCTCTTCAGTAACCTAGAATTCATAAGCCAACCCCAAATAGTTCTGGCAAGGCTATGATGATGGGGAGGAGGTGGCGGATGATATTCTGCATATCCTGTGTTTGAGGATATTCTGCATGAGGTGAAATGCACAAAAAACACTAGAAGAGCTGCTAGAAAGTTCATAGTTGTGGAATAGCTTTCACAAATGGGTTTTGGATACACTAAAACGTCGATTAGTCATTTCTGGAGTACATGCTCTATCAAATAGGTTTTGAATCCAAATGGAGAATGTGGATTAACTCGTGTGTTGCTTCTGCTAAATTTTCAATCCTTATCAATGGTTCTCCTTCTAGCTTTTTTAGCTCTTTCAGGCATCTTTGCAAAGGGGATCCCATCCCCCTTCCTGTTCATCCTGGCTTCTGAGGCCCTCAGTAGAATGCTACTGCAGAGCCAGGAAGCTGGGTTGTTCCAAGGTTTCTCAGTGGAAAATTTCCCCGCTTGCATTTGTCATCTTCAGTTCGCTAACGATACTCTCCTTTTTGTGAAGCAGAAGATTTTATGGTCGATTTTCTTAGCATGTCGATCTGCTGGTTTGAAGTGATCTCGGGTTTGAAGTTTAACAAATCTTAGTGTGAATTTTTCGGGATTCACATTTCCCCGGAAGACACCTCTCACATGGCAGATATGTTTGGTTGTAAAGTAGGATCTCTTCCAACCTTTTATTCTGGCTAAACTCTCTGTGTGGAAAAGCCTATGTTGTATCTGTGGGAGAATTATAAAAAGATAGGGAAAAAAAAAAAAAATCTCCAATTATAAAAAGATAGGGAAAAAACTCTCCACTTGGAAAAGTAATCTCCTATCTCTCAGAGGATTAACCCTTATCTAGGATTCCCTGTCTAACCTGCCTGTTTACTACATGTTCTTCTTTCATTGCCCCAAATCTGTTGTTGCCATAATTGATAAACTCCAGAGGGATTTTTTGTGGCTGAGAGGTTCCACTTCAATTAAATTTTCCCTTTTGAAATGGAAAGTGATCTGCACTCCCTATTCCCAAGGGGGATCACACACCTTGATTTGGTTGATTTTGCACTTCTGGGTAAATGGGTGTGTCGCTTTGCCAAGGAGTGTAGCCTTTGCAGGTCCCTTATTTCGGCCAAATATGGAACCTCTCAAATGGGCCGGTGGACAAATTCTTCCCCATATCGATCTTCCTTCAATTGGAAAGGCATTCCCAGGATAGCTTCATCTATCTTCGAAAGGACGGGCTCCTCTGTTGGCAATGATACGAGGGTGAGGTTTTGGGTTGATCCCTGGCTTGGGGATCATCCTCTCATCTCTGATTTTCCAAATCCTTTGGAGGAAGGGTCTTGGTTCCCCATTTTAGGGGGAACCTACGGGACAGTGAGATCAATAGCTTAGCTATTCTGTTGTCTTGTTTGCAGAGTATTTCGCTTTCCCTAGATGAGGAAGATGAGCTGACCTGGAAGTTACGTGCTTCGGGAATCTTCTTTGTGTGCTCCTACAATTCCCTCTCCGAGTTGGCTCCTTTGGAGAGCCATTGTCCTATGATTGAAGTCGCTCCTCTTAAAGTTGCGGATTTCGCTTGGCTTGTCTAAAGGAGTCGAGTGCTCACAATCGACAATCTTTGCAAAAGGGGAATGATACTTCCTAATGTTTTCCTTTTGTGCAAACATGATGCTGAATCGATTGATCATTTGTTCTTCTTGCATTGTCCTTTCTCAATGGGAGTCTGGGCTGGGATTCTTACTCTAGCTAATGTTCACTGGGCCATGCCTTCCTTGGTCTTCTTTCCTCTTGGCATGCGTTAGATGGTGGGAGAATTGGAAGGAAGAAATGGAGGCTATCATATGGGTTATTTGGGGAGAAAGGTATAATCGATGCTTTGCTTTCACAATAAAAGCATCTCAGTTGCTGGAGTCTTCGATAGGGTTCTTCTTTTCTTCCAGGATTGGGCTCCTTGACTGTAGTTTGCTGCTTTTGGGGTATTCTCCTGCCATGGGGCTGGTTGTTGTAGTATTTTTTGGCACGTTGTTGTTGTATTTTTTGTTTAGCTCTGGGTTTTTTTGTTTCGTTTAGGTTTTCTTCTGTTTTCTGTTTTTCTTTCTTCTTTTTTCTTTTGTTCCATTCTTTTTGGCTGCGGCCTAATAAAATTTTCATCTTTCAAAAAAAAAAAAAAGTGCGGAATTGCCAATGAAGCTAACAAATAAGACAACACTCAGCTGAATACTAACCTGCTGCACTGCTGACAGAACCGCTGCATAACATTTCCGACGAGCGCGTTAGTGGCCTTAGAATGCATCTCACAGACCTTATGCCGTCTGTGGTAGTCCCTGGCATTGCTCAGATCCGCCCCACAACCCTCCACCTGACAAACGGAGCGGCTCGAACTCGGCCCTTGCACTTGGGTCTTCTTCCCATTCTTCTCTTCCCAGTTCAGAAAATCAGATTCCATGATCGGATAAACATGCCCTCCAAGCTTCAGAGTTAGAGGCCCAGCTTCCTCATGCGGTTCATCCTCTTCGACCACAACAACCCTCCTCCGCTTCTCCAATTCTCCTTTCCCTTTCCCTTCTTCTGCATTGACTTCATCAGAGCAAGAAGAAGAACTGTTTGACAAAATCCCACCTGCTGGATTTCCCAACCCGAGCGGAATGAACTGCTTGCTCCGGCAATCCAAAGGGACAGAATTTAAAGGGCTTGCAATGAATAGATCGCCATCCCATTTCCAGTCATCCATATTCCATTCCGTGCTCCTCTTCCCAATTCCCATCAAATTCCTCTCCTTCATCACAAAATCGGGTGAATCCTGACCATAAAAATGACGACTTCCACTTCCAATTCTAGCCTCCATCGATCAGACCCCACAAATTCAAAAGATCCACAACCCAAAAACCTTAAAAACCCAACAATTCAGAATGCCAACAACCCAAAACGCTCAAAACCCGACAAGTCAAAACACCCACAGCTCAAAATACCAAAATTCAACAAACCCACATCCCAAAACACTCAAAACCCCAATAATTCAAAACACCCAGAATCCAAAACCCTTAAAACCCCAAAACTCAAAAAACCCAGATTCCAAAGCCTAATTTCCAACAAATTCAACCCTCGAAAATCAAGACAACGAGACCAAAAAATTCCTAATCCGCCTCACTACGGCCCCAGAAATCCAGAAACAGCGCACCCACGCATCCATGGATCCAAGCAAGAGCTACCCACATACCCAAATACCCAGAATGCTCTAAAAATGTAATAATTAAAAAACAAAAACCAAAAAAGCAACTCCAACAACACCAGATTCCAGCAGACAATCTCAAAAAAAAAAAGAAAAAAAAAACCAAATAAACTAGAACTGAGATCGATGAGATAGTGGAAACTTTCCTGGGAGCTGAGAGATTTTTAATTGGGGGTTCTGAAATCGGGATTTCAGAAAAGAAGAAGAACAGAGCAGCGGCGATGTAGGGAGAAGGATTTTCTCTCTTCAAGGACGGCCGAGTGAAAAAAAAAAAAAGCATCTGTGCTCTACACAGCAAAGGAATGGGGTTTTCCAAACTCGCATCTACACTCGCCAAACACAAGCGCCCCCCGCACGCACGCCGACGTGTACTCGTGTGGGAGATCAGTACGCCCATCATGCGTGGCCCATGCTAATGATGTGCCTGGTCCGAAAATACTCTGCCCGATCCTCTCAGACTGGTTGTTTTTTTAAGAAAAACATGGACGGTTGGAAAAGAAAAGAATAACAGATGATGTTGTAGTTTTGATGTGCATGTGTGGCCCACCTTATTATTGGAATGGAATTGCTTTTAGTTTAGGAAATACAATATATTCGTTTAGGGGCCCACCTGATGAATGCCATGGATCTCGTACATGTGGTTTCCACGTAGGCACGTTTAGCGCGCTTGTGTTTGAAGCTGTGAATAGTGAGAATACAGAGACGAGAAAGACGCAGCTGGTGATGTACGAGAAATGATCAGATGCAGCAGTGTAGTACATTTCACACGTAACCGCATCTTTTTACATACTTGTTACATGTGCAGGACATCTTAGCCGTTCAATAGGTGGGCACGAGAAATAAAGATCGTTTGGCATGGTTGAAGCTGCAGTCAGCTCATGAATCAGACAAGGAAGTAGAAATCAGTGAAAATCTGAGAGGAAGAAACAATGGTCAAGATTGGCCCACTTAAGTTAAGTAGAGAAGCCTGATTTTAATATCACGTGATCTTAATCTTGAGATCTATCTTTAGAACGGCTCGGATGTTCTGTGAATGTCACCAGTTTTTTAGAAAGACGGGGATGTATTTGAAGTCCACATACGTCGGTTTTTGTGTGATCGGGTTATCCGTATGATGATTAAAAATGCGGGAACGATACTTGCAGGTTGCAAGCGCCTATTACAAGCGCGGAAACCCAGAGCCCCAAAGTGCTGCAATATGTCACACGTGAGAGATATCAGGGCTGTTCATCAGAAGGGGAAATGGTATTATTGTATCGATCGAAAACTAGGCCAGTCTACTTATTATACAGCAACATATGCAAGTTCTAATTGCTTAACGGTCACCTTCTCTAATCATTCATTTTATGTGCAAATGTAGAAAACTTAAAGAATGATTTCGGTAGAGGACCCACTTTGAAGGGCTCCGATTTAGCATTTATATGCTCATTAGCCTTATTGGATTTGCGTTTGTCGTTGCGCTTGCAATCTGCGAGTTGCCATCGTTGCTGTATCAGCTCCTTGTCTTGTGGGGAAAACGAGAGCGAATTAGGTGCGGCCCAGAACGTGGGGCCCACCTTGATGCATATAATATAAATCCACTCCGTTCATCAGTTTTTACCGATGAATTTATGTTATGATCCAAAATTTTAAGCAGATATAAGTCTCATATGGTCCAGTCCACAGGAAACAGTGGTGATTGAACGTTCACCATTAAAAACTTCCTAAAGCTACTTTAATGCCCATCGAAATTTTTATTTTCCATCCAAACTGTTGATAAGGTCACACAGACCTGGATGAAGGAAAAAACAAATTGCAGATTGATCCAAAACTTTTGTGGCTCACAAGTATTTTTTAATGGTCATTCACCATCTTTTCGTGTAGTGTGGTCCACCTGATATTTGAATCTGCTTCATTTTTTAAACATGTAATAAGCTGAAAAAACGGATGTATGGCGTGGATATACAATAAATAAATCAATATGGGCCCCATGGTCAGGAACGGACCGTGTTGTGTGCGGCCGGGGCCGCACCTAATCCACTTCCAGAGAAAACAAATGATTTCCTGATGAGCGACGACCAGTAGCGTCGACTAGGGCTGTCAACAGGCCGGGTCTGCGGGCCGGGCCTATTCAAGAGGAGTTATTTGATACTCTGGTGTAGTACGACGCTTCATACGCAGGCACTCGAAGATTGTACATGTGGCATATTTTGACTGAACTTAAACCGGCTAAATTGTGGAACCCACGGTATCTAATACACACTCCCAAAAATAATATTGGTTGAATAATCATGACCTCTGGTTTCTGGGCACTTGTTTATCGAAATAAGACCATTGAATAATAATCGTTTTGAACCGTTTAAAAAATGTCCACCAATTTCAAAATCAGATGATCAATTAAGAATAAATTTTGGTTAATGGTACATCTAAAATGCATGTTTTGGATAGTTTAATTAACTTATTTGTATGCCATGTATGCATATGCTAACGAATTTGCAAGTGCCAGAGCATCATCATTCATGCTCTGCCTGAGTATCAAAGTTTTCTAATGCAGATTAACGGTACGACGCGCGCGTGGAGATTGAAGAGGTAAATCTCACACTCGGCTATGGGGCACACGTGGAGGAGATCCGGTTGGGCGACGTTGTTTATATATTTCGGCCCAAAAATCAAGACATTTCACATATCAGATGGGCAAAGCATATAAAACAAATGGACAGCCAGAAAATCTGTTTCAACCGTTGGTGTATTTTGTGTACATTTTTGGCCAATTTCAAAGGTAAAAGGTTCTTATTTTTTAGGATAAACATCTAAGGATTGTTTCTAACTAGATGAAAAGCTTGGATCTCTTGCAGATTTGTCATATTGGCACGTGCACTGCATTTGGATGTGCAGTGCCTCACACGCGTGGGACTAGCAAACAGGATACCAATCCCACACGCTTGTATACCCCTACCCACTATGCCAACATGGCACACTTGTGGCTTATCGGAGCTGTCCATCCATTGGGCCCAACGGTGCCAATACCTTACCCAAAGACCAGGCCAGTCCACTCATCAAGTGGGCCAAAGTGGATGGTTAGGGGGAAAAACTTGGATAGCCGTCCATTTTGTTTTGAGCATTGGTACCCAACTTATGAGTGGACCGTCTGATTTTTGGGCCTCAATTGATGAACAACCCTGAGGTTTCAAACGTCTGCCATGTTGGCACGTGTGGAGATGTGATTGGATTTGGCTGTACATACATGTGAGATCCTCAAGCCTCTAATGCTGATCAAAGTAAGGATTTAGGGCCATTGAATGTTGATGGGCTCTAGAGTTTTGTGGGCTTTTAAAACCCAGCTCATGGCCCATGGGCCATCATGAGAATAATGAGTTTTGAAACCCAACCCATGCTCTCTCTCTCTCTCTCTCATAGAGTAGATTAGGTGTTACCTGACCGTGTGGGGCCCACCTTGATGAATGTGTTGTATATCCATGCTGTCCATCTATTTTTCACCTCATTTTAGGATGTTATCTCAAAACGTAAGCAGATCCAAATCTCAAGTGGACTACAATAGAAACTGCGGGGAATGACGATTAAAAACTTCTTGTGGGCCATAGAAGTTTCCCCATCAAGCTGATCTTTGTATTTTCCTTCCATTCAGGTCTGGTTGATGTTAACAACGAGTTGGATGGCAAATAAACATTACAGCTGGCCCTATGAAGTTTTTAATGGTGGGCCTTCAATCACCATTATTTCTTATAGTATGGTCCACTTGAGATTTGAATTTGCTTAATTTTTGGAACAATGTATTAAAATAGGTTGAAAAATGAATGGATAGCATGGATATAAAAAAAAATCATCAAAGTGGCCCCACAATAAAGGTGACAATATTTTGGTGGTTGGGTTTTTATAACTCTCTACTCATTATTATCCTTAGCTTTACCAAAAATCAAATTTAGTTCATGCTTTTCTAAGTTTTTATTTAAAAATAAAATTAAAATTAAATAAATAAAATGAGAAGCTTGTTCGCACTTTTTAGCTCGAGTAGAAAACCTTTAAAAAAAAAAAAAACTAAATTTTTTTTTCAAGTCTTTTAAAAAATGATGTATCAACTAAATAAAATTTAATCACTTTTTCAAATATTTATAAGCCAAATCTAATGCTCTATGAGAAATAAAAATCAAGGAAAAAATTCCTCAACAACTAAACAACTAATATTGCTTTTTTTTCCCTTAAAAATGATAATGTACTTAGGATAGTACTATAAGTTCATGGCATTGTATCTTCACCTTATGAAGATTAACCATTCCTCTGGAAACATTGGTCACACTAGTATATCCGTCCAATCAAATGGGCTTCATTGATTTTGATAATGTGGTCTATTTGATTAGCTTAATTCTTTATATTTTATTATTGAATTATCTTAAAAATGTAAAATAATAATTAAATTACAATTTAGGAGTCATTTCTTGATTATGCATGTATGGAATGTGCAATCTTCATTTATCTAAATATTCTTAATTCAATTCACTTATGTATCCAAACGTGCCATTATCTCATATGAAATCAGGAGTGCAACTCAAGTGGATTGGGTTAGGTTAGGATCAACCCAAGCCCAACCCAACCTCATTAGGACCAAACCTGCAACCCAACCTAACCCGAATTCCAACCTAAGGTGCCTAACTCAAACCCAACCTAAAGTACCTTCAAGTTGCCAAGATAAACCCATATCCCACCCAAATTCAACCCGGGTTGGCTTTTTCCAACCCGAGGATCTTGACAACCCAACCCAAACTCAGGTTAGGTCAGTTAGGTTTGAGTTAACCCAAACCCAACTTGTAACCCTAGATCAAACCAAATGCACCAACTCTTTCTATTTTTATAGTTAAACTTTCCATTATTGTATCAAATAATTAAAAAAAGGAGGGTGTATTTGTCAATTAGGTAAGTTTAGATGTCAACTCCTTGTCATGGGCCATAAAGCGAAAAGTACTCCACCACATTTGGTACTCTCCTTCCAAAAATCCATATTCAATTGCACATGGAAAAAATATATAAGAAGGGCGTCCGCATTCAATGGGTTCTCATGATGGATTTAAGACAATGTGATTTGGCTACCATTCAATCTCAAATCGAGTTGGGGTGAAGCAACCTAGGGTGGCTAGGGCGTGTTTGGGCGGTGGGATTAGAAGGGATTAAGTAGGATAGGATTCAAAAAACATAATTATTACCCATAGCAGGGATTGTCCCCTGTTGCCATGGGATAAGATTAATGCCTTGCTTTGTTAATAAAACGGTGGTAATTGAATAAATATACCCACTATCTTTTGAAATTACTAAGAATAACACACGTTGTTATATCTAAACTATTCATTTGTTTTGTAACCTCATTTTATGGCATGGGCCTAAAAATGAGGTAGATCCAAAACTTATGTGGCCCCAAAGAAGTTTTCAGCGGTAAGTATTCAATCCCCGTTGCTTTCTATGGCGGGGTCCACTGGAGCTTTAGATTTACCTGAATTTTGGCCCATGCTCTAAAATAATCTCAAAAAATGGGTGGACGGTGTGAATGTAGCTCATACATCATGGTGGGACCTACACAACTTGTCAACATTGAGTGAAATTGACACGAGACCCAATGCAATTCCATCTAATCTAATACCAAGCCTTTCCGAATCTCATCCCACCTAATCCTTTTTGATCCCACTGCCCAAACACGCCCCTAGTCAAGTAACTTAGTTGGACTGGAGTGACTCATGTACCAACTAGGTTTAGTCCAACTAAGCTTGAGTTACATAATAAATATTTATTTGTTTAAACATTATTTTGAACCAAACTTCAATTCGCATTGTATGTTTGGATGTATTTCAATGATTTTCAATTCAACAAAATATGCGAGTGCATTCAATTGGGCCCTATGTGTGTAAGAGATTTAGGTAGTATTGTGTACTAACCCACTAGGACTTAGCAGAGAGGACGGTCATGTTAGGGACTACTTAGGGCCCACAATGATGTAGATGTTTTATCCATTTTCTCTATCTATTTCAACATATTATTTTAATGCATGAGTCTAAAAAGGAGGTAGATCGAAGGTGAAAGTGGACCATATGCCACGTGAAGCAAGTGGGGATTGAACTCCCATAGTTGAAAACTTTCTAAGGCCTACTGTGATACTTTTGCCTTCCAACCCATTCACGAGGTCTCTATACGAAGGGAAAAGATAGATATCAACTTCGTCCAAAACTTCCATGGATATCACCCCCCCCCATAGAGCTGCCCGTTCGGAGCTAGGGACAAGCGGGGGTAGTACGCAATCCACGTCCAACTTCGCCACTACTTCCTGGTCTACTTGAGCCTTCAAGTGGGTCCCATAGAGGCCCCAACTGAATATACATCCTGGTGGGATGCCAATTAGCCACTAAGTGACGTCACCAAGTTTTGTGGGACCCAGCATGATGTATCTGCACCGTTCATCCATTTAAAGATCAATTTAAGGCATAAGACAAAGAATGAGTCAAATTCAAAGCTCGAATGGACCCCACCATAGAAAACAGTGGAGAGATTAATGCCCACCATTAAAATTTTGTAAGGGCCACAAAAGTTATTGATCAAGTTGAAAATTGTGTTTTCCATTCTTCCATGTCTGTCTTAACTTATGAGAACGTTGGATCTCAGATAAGCATCATAGTGGACCTTAGGAAGGTTTCAATGGTGGGCGTCACTCTTTCCACTGTTTTTTGTGGTGGGTCGACTCCAGATTTAGATCTGACTGAGTCTTTGTCTCGTTCCCAAAAACTCTCTCTCCAAATGAATGGATGGTGTGGATATAATACATACATTTATGGTGGGTTCCATAGAACTTGGTGACATCACTTCTGTAGCGCTACTCAACCTGCCGGTATCTAATCCACGTCTGACTCGGAAGCGGACTGGCTGGTGTACGCGCCAGCAAGTTATGTGGGTCAAATCATGGGGTATATGTTATATCCAAACTATCTATCGAGTTCGCAAGCTAGTCTTAAGGCTTAAACCGAAAAATAGGACAAGTATAAAGATTAAGTGGACCACATTACAAAAAATAGTGGGGGATTGAATGTCTACCATTGAAACCCTTTTGGGGGTAACAGAAGTTTCAGATCAATATGAAATTTATTTTTCCTCTTCATCCATGTTTTTTTAACCTTATGGACAGATTGGATGGAAAATAAACATTATGGTGCACCTACGAATTTTTTAACGGTGAAAATCATTACCCTGGCTGCTATTTTTGGCGTGGTCTATTTGAGTTTTAGAAATAATTAATTTTTTGTCTAATGTTCTAAAATGATCTCAAAAAATAAATGAATGAAAGGTATAAATATAATAAATACATCATTGTGGGCCCATGTAACTTTGATCTCATTTCAACTGTTCGTACAACTGGGACATCGCGGCCCCAAATGCCCCACCGTCGACACGTGAGGATTTATTGCACGTGAACCAAAATCTGTTGATAGGCAACGTGACCTTACAAGCACGTGGTGTAGTGGAAACAGTAAAATGCTTCCTTGGGTACTACCTTCACCAGTACTGAACTAGAGACTCAACGGTCCTTGCAGGGGATCTGTGGCTTATTATGATGTATGTATTTTATCTATACCATTGGTCTATTTTGACAGATTATTTTAAGCCTCATGCTCAAAAATAAAACAGATAGAAGGCTCAAGTAGACCACACCACAGGAAGCAGTGGAGATTGAACACCTACGGTTGAAAACTTACATTCATGCATATGTGATTTTATGGACAGGTTTACTGGAAAATAAACATCATGGTGGGCCATAGGAAGGTTCCAATGATGGTTGTCATTGCCATTATAGCTTTGTGTTATGGTCCACCTGAGCCTTCAATTTGCATATTTTTTAGTGATCAAACCCTGGAATGATCTATAAAAAATGCGTGAACAGTGTGGATAAACCATATACATCACGGTGGCCCCGCAAAGCTCTTGCGGTGACCATCGCTCTCTAGCTAGGTGGTGGGGTTAGCACCCGGTCCACGTCCCTATCATATATAATACGAGTTTTCTCGTATGGCTGTCTATTTTTTAAGGTATTTTTCGATGAACGCATGCTTTTAAAGTATTTAAAGCAAAATGTCTAAGGTTATATATATATATATATATATATATATATATATATATATATATATATATATATATATGCGCGCGCACGCGCGTGTGTGGGGGAAAAGGTAACTCGATCACATAATAAGCTCCCGTGAGGTCGAGCTATGTGGGCCCCACCGTGATACGTGTCGACCATCAACATTGTGCATTTGATGGATCCCCTCTAAATTATGAGATATACCAACAATCAGCCATATATGGAACTCAGGTGGGCCATACCATCTAAAATTATGTGAAGACATGCCAAAAACATATATAAGCACTTGGTAGGGCCCAGATGAGTTTTGAATGCTGCTGAAACTTGGTCTGAACCCTCAAGCAAGTGGGACACACATAATGGATGGGCTGGATTTTCAAACCACATCTCGATGGGCCCAAAAAATTATTATGAATATTTTAATGGTGCACGGCCCCTCCCCACTTCTATATGTGGTGTGGCCCACACAAGTACAGATTAATTTGATTTTCGAGACCTAGGCCCACGATGGAATGGTGCATCTGATTGATGGGGTAGATGTTAGAAACACATCATGGTGGGGCCCACACAGCTCGACCTCATGGGACGGTCCCATCAGCTCGAGCGCATGGTACCTTCTCTCTCTCTATAAGGTATGCTTACCTGTCCACGTGCGTACGTTCGCACTTTTGTACATGTGTCATGAGAGTCTAATCCGAACAGTCAATGTGATGCGGAATCCCATGAAACCCTTGGGAACTAATTTTAACCCTGGTCTAAAACTCTGGTGGGCCATAGAAAAGAGAGATGCAAATCAAGGAAGATAGACATTTTCCTTTTACATAGCCCAGCAAAGTTTTTATCACAGTAAAAGTTGGGTCTTAGGGGTTTACTGGAGTGATCCATCACATGGACGGTTCAGATTTTTGACACACACCACGCATTATGAGTTCTCAAAAAATCATATGAAAACCCGTGGGAACGGGTGCGCAGCTAGCACTTGGCTATTATAAAAGGCGGCCTCTTTGACCTTGGCTAATGTGGGAAGCGATGTAAATGTGCTGTTAGCTTGTTTAAATGACATGTTTGCCCTCATACCATTTATTTATTTTTTACTGTTATAACTCATTGCAAGGGGTAAGCATGCGTAGGATTCAACAGGGCCCACCTTTGTATATGTTTATGATCGACGCTGTTCATCCATTTCTTGATCGCATTTTAACCCATGATCTAAAAAATTGTCCAGATCTGAAGTGTAGGTGGACCCCACCACAGAAACACTGGTGATGAAACGCCTACCATTAAAAATATATTGGGCCATGAAAGTCTGGATCAAACTGATTTTTTGACTTCCCTTCGTTCATGCATGTGTGGACTTATCAACGGTTTGGATGGCCCTGATAAATATAAAGGTGGGCCTAGAAAATTATTGGTGTAAGAACATGGGGCTTGTATTGAGCACCGGTAGGTGTAAAAGCATGGAATGCGGATTGCCGGAAGCGGCTTTGGTGGATTTGGGAATGCACCGAGGTAGGTGAGATCCGTGACTGTGGGGATGTATCTGCCTAGTATCCACGCCGTTCATTCATTTGAAAAACTTATTTTAGGACATGATCCAAAATATGAAATGGATCCAAATCTTAGGTAGACTACAGTACAATAAACAGTGGAAATCAACCATTAAAAACTTATTGTGGGCCACAAAAGTTTTGTATCAAGCTGATATTTGTGAGGTCTCTTCATCCCGGTCTTTGTGACCTTATTAACAGGTTCGATGGAAAATAAATATTCGGGTGACGCCCATGAAGTTTTTAATGGGGAGATTTAATACAAATTGTTTCCTGGGGTGTGATCCGGATAAGATTTTTATCTGCTTTATTTTTGGGTTTATCCCCTGAAATGAGGTTTCAAAATGTATGAATGGTGTGGATGTAAGTAAAATACATCATGGTGGGCTCCACGGTTAGAAATCCACCCACATGACGCATTTTTTTTCTTTTTTCTTTTTCTTTTTCTCAAATCCACTTCGTCCATCCATTTTTTTGAGAAATTATTTTAAGACATTGGACCAAAAGTAAGGCGATCCAAAACTTAAGTGGGCCACGGGAGAGAAAAAAAGTGGGGAAAGAAATGTCTGCCGTTGAAACCTTCTTAGGCTTCATCTTGATGTTTATATGTCATCCAAACGGTTTGTAAGGTCATTACCACTAGGATGAGTAGAAAACAAAAAAATTAACAAAAAATATATATATAATTTTTAAAAAACTTTTGTAGCTATACTTGTGTTTTATGTTTCAACAAGGGCTACTTAATCCCCAATGTTCTCTCTCGTGTAGCTCACTTGAGTTTTGGATCTGGCTCATTTTCATTAGAATGTTGTAAAATAGTCTCAGAAAATAGATGGACAAAGTGAATTTCGCACAAACATCAAGGTAGGCCCCGCCTAACTTCCCATTGTAGGAACTTCCAGCCAAAAAGACTTTGCAGTAAATCTGCATCCATTAAAAACTTCTTAAGGCCCACTATAATATTTATTTTCCATTCAACCTGTTGATTAGGCCATAGCTTCCTACAATGTGATCTACGCCGGATTTACATCTATCTCACTTTTGGGCTCATGCCCTATGATAAGCCATGCATTAAACACATACATCATGCAAGGCACATAGAACAACATCCACTTGCCAATGCCAACCCTCAGTCCAAAAACATGCCAGCCCATAGAAGTTAAGGTCAAGTTGATATTGTGTCTTCCCTTTGTCTACGGCTCTATTGCCTTATCAATAGGTTGGATGACCCTAATGAACTTCAAGGCAGGCCTTAGGAAGTTTCCAACCGTGCGTGTCAATATCCTCACTTTCATTTGATTCACACCTTGCACGAGTCATTAGGGTTTTAAGTGCGTTAAGCTAAACCAGGTTATAGAGGGAACATAGAGAAGGAGAGAAGGAAGAGATACATAATAGTAGAGGAAAAGATGATTCGCTGGCTCATTAATGTTTTTACCTAACTAGAATGAACGAGAAGATGGCTTAATCGAATGATAAAGAACTATGGCAATTTTATCATTTTAAAAATACAGTTCTTAAACCATATATAACCCGACATTGGAGGAAATTAATGGCCTTATGGAATGAACAAACTAATTCACACCACGAGTCAAGGGCACTCTTCCTAATCTGGTAATGAGATGGGATAAGAATCATACGTAGAATGGATTTTTTCTATGGAATTTTGACTTCCATCTAGCCTTTAAATATTTTGAAAGCATGTATTTATTGCCTGAAAGATATGGACAGTTATATAGGAAAATCCCTAAATTAAATAGAGGTCTTTGTGATGAATTTGTTTTGTACAAGTGGGGGCCATATTTCGGTGAAACGCACCTTAAAGTGATGGGCCCCATGATGGATGGATGATAGCCAAAAAGTAAAAATCCAAATTGGATGATTATATTCATCCATCTACGGCTATTATTTTGGATCGGTGTTTTCCCTGACCATTTATTCAAAGGCTACTAATACAAGGGTTAGAATCATCTGACTACGAAATTCTTTTAGGCATCATCCATCCAGATGCATCGGACCCATCTGACCAACGGCCTAGATCTCCAGATCATTTGCCCTACACATAAAATAGACGCATCAGATCTATATATTCATTCGGATGCATCGGGACCCAATAATTCTTTATTAAATAGTTCAGAGAAATGCTCCTGTGCTCTCAGAGCACAACTAAGTTATAGTGCTCCTAGTTGCATTGTGACACTAAGACAATCTAATCAATTGATCTAGACCGTTCATCATGTCCAATGCACACTCCAAAAGCAACCATGAAAATATAATCCAGATTCGGCAATCCTAGCCATCTGATCAATTGCTTTAATACGAACGGTGTCCGCTCAACAATTTGATCCATCTGTTTGATGGGGAACTCCGTCAATTGCATACAATTCCAAAGAACTACTTTCTTTAGGCAGTCCTAACCATTCCATCCATGGCTTTGGAAAAGGATGGCTACGAAAAGTAAGGCTCGATAAAGGATGGATTAGATCATCCCATCAGTGTGATTTTTACATGGTACCCAATGAAATGTGTTATGAAGTTAATGGACAGTTCAGATCTATCAATTGAACTAGCCAAATGAACTGGCACCCCACTTTAACATTGAGGCGCTTCAAAATATTAAGCATGCTATCATTTGCGAATTTTTTAATTATGTTTGGCAACTTGAATTTTATATTTTTTTAATTGTGTTTGGCTGCCTGACTTTTCAATTTCATGAAATTTAAAATTAATGAGTGACACCTTAAATTTTGACTTGAACATGCTTTAAAAGATTAAAAGAAGGAAGTAATATGTAGGACCTCTCTTTAGTGGGCTCCATGTGATCACATGGTGTTAGATTATCTAGTTGGATTGCTTTGATGAGCATATCGGTGGATCCCAGCATATGTGTGATTGTTATAAATAGGTATGTGATGGTTACCCTCGCGCAATGCTCCAAAGACTTTTAATATTATACTGTAGTCTTAGTTCCCTCACCAACAAATATAAATCAGGGTTTTATTGAAATTATTTCATTAACATGTAAGTATAAAAGATTGAAGTAGTCTTTTTATGCAAATGCTAATAACTTTCCAATCAGTTACGATCATTTGATTTACGATTATAGTCTATCTAATCTCCATCATTGATGTATGGATCAGTTTGTTAATTTGTCGTGTACGTGTTAAGAAGAGGAATTTTCAATATGGTTGAATTTGATATTCATAATTTGAAAGGTTCAAACATGTTTTGAATTTAAAATCATAAATTTCAAATCCCAACTACTCAAAATTTATGTTGTTGAAAAAACCCCAATTGACATATCAAATCAGATGGATTACATGAACCTCTTGGTTGAAAAAGAACCATGAAATATTTTCGTTTTCAATGGTCAAGAAAATGCTGACCGGTCCAATGGTTGGATATTTTTAAAAAGTGCAGTTTCTTTGCTCGTGATACATCTAAATTGGGACTAGTTAGGAGAATTTATTTTGAATTACTAGAATGGCGTATGCAATTTCTAAGAAATATCTAAGTGCCTGCGTATCATCCACCACACTCTGCCAGAGTATATTAGTTTTTCTGTTTTTATTTTTTTCTTTTATTATTTAATGATTTCTTGTGTGAAGGATATATGATGTGTGGCACTGCATCATGGCACATCGCACACGGGTTTTCAGTTACTGAGAGTGGACCCATGGTTGGGTAATCATGACCGTTTATCTGCTGTATCCCAGCGGATGAACCACACATCAAAATTTGGTCGTTAAGACGATCTTAGTCTTTGGATTGTTGCCTGCAGATCAACAGTTCCAGAAGAAAAATACAACCAACGGTCTATATTCAACTGAAATAAGTTCATAGTATACCGAGGCAGGATCTTCCAGTCTGAGAAACTTTTGGGCCATTGACGCAGGATGACCGTTAAGAGGTCGATCACCGTTTCGTAACTATGTCTTCCTCAAAGTAGTTATAACTACTCCGAATGGACCGAGCTCATCAATCACCGTCTTCCTCGGTAATTATATCTACTCTCAATGGACTGAGCTTATCTGAAATCCTTACAGAAACAGAGTAAAAAGCAAGAAATAATGGAAATAAATTTTATAAAATTCATTGTTGATGCAAAAATCTATACAACCCTCTGCTGAGTCTTCAATGGTATGAGTGAACCTAGTCCTACACAAAGGAACAGACAAAGAAGACCCTGACTCAAGCAACAAACTCTTCGATGCCTAAATTAGGCTAAGGAACTGGGTCTAAGTAGACTAGAATATAGGTAAGGGTACAAGAGATTGTGTACCTTCTACTGTAAAAATGACTTGTATTTATACCTAAGGGTCATAGCGAACGTGTCCGACAATCTCAGCACGGTTATAACCATCACGCGACGATCATGTGGGCACTTTAGTCGGTAGTTACCTAGAGAACGTGTGCTGGGTATAATTCTAGTCGTGTGTTACTAGAGTGACTCATTAAATGTAGTTGGTCAAAATCCCATCCGAACTGACCTCCCGACTCAAATCCTACTCAGTGACTTGAATTGAGCCCACGAGTAAGACTACGTTCAAGTTTAAGTAGAAGATCAGGTCAAGCGTGGAGTATGATCTACCTCAGATGTGAAGGACGGGTCAGCTCAAACGTATTGCTATTACTCCGAGCCAAGGTCGTACTTACAAGATGACTAGAAGATCAGGTCGAAGCCTAGTTCTACCAGAACCCCCTAAGTCAAATGTTTTCCTTAGCTCAGTCGTTACCCATCCAAGGCTTTCTTCATCGATGCCGAAGTTAACCTAGTGCAATTCGGTTCGATTTTACTCATAACATTCATAATTTGATTGATGACTGAAATAAATGAGTTCACGGCACTTAGGAATACTAAGACTCCTAAAATTCGCAACTTATTATAAATAGCAAACTTACTATTCATAAATGGTCCTAATGTCTACTAACTGGCAAGGTTTTCAGCCAAAAAATAGTAAGGGTCCTATTTGGCTTCACCAGGTTGAGCACAACTCCGAAAGGCCAACCAATGGTGTTTCGTAAATCTAGCTTGTGCAAGGGTGCTAAAGTAGCTCGTTCTATCCCAAGATCTTATAATTTATGTCTGATAACTCATTCCAAATTGCGAGATACTCCCAATTTAAGGTCTGACTGGCCGGATTATTTCTGTCGTCAACCGGGCCTTTTCTAATTCATCTTAGCCATGAAATTGTCCGCAACCCACTTTACATCAGGCACTCACCACCCATGGCCCACCGGACAGACCAATTGCTTTGGATTACAGAACCATGGGCCCCGCGGGTGAGAACTGAAAACGCGACGTACACCGTTCAAATATGTGGGCCACCATTATACAATTCGTCCACCACCTACTTAATTTTGAAAGTGAGAGCAATATCTCCCCCCTTTTGTTTTTCATGAGTGGTTGCAGATTCGGGTGTTTTGTTTTGGACAGCAATTTAAAAATACCATACTCCCACCGTATTCGTGCGAGGAGAATGCTTCCCTCCTCATGGTACACCTGGCAAACCTGTCATCTAATCAGTGCTGCTGATCTGATGGACCACCATATGGGTGGGCTACAGGTCAAAGTGCAACTGATCGAACTACTCTGACCATCCAATTGTTGTGAATTTTTACTGGTTGAATATCGACCACTGATCTAATGGTTCATTCTTTTTTGGTGTGGCCATGTTGGGTCACGTCCATGGATTTTAACCCAGAGTCCATCTACACGGTGGCCCACTAGAATGACGGTGCAGATCACAAGATCCGTTTGCTAGGGTTATTAATGGGGAGGGAACTGCACAGGCCTTTCTATCCAGCCGCTTGCATGTTATCATTTACATACTTCTAGAGATATTGGAGGGAACAGAAAAAACAGGACCCTTTAATGTTGACAAAAATAAGTGTTCCGCTTGTATTTTTTAGTGGAAAACTTTAATACTCTGGCAGAGTGTAATTATGATACACAGGTACTGACATCTTACTTAAGAATTGCAAGTGTCGCATAGAAATAATTCAGATTAGACTGTCCAAACAATGGATCTCATATTAAATGCAAAATGAAGATTATTTGATTATTTGACTATCGGATTGGTGGACATGTATTGGATGGTTAGAAATGAAAGTGTCCCACCAATTAGAGGTTAGGATTCCTCAACCAATCTAATTTGGTGACTGTTCCTTAGCGATATTCGCTCCATGGTAATGTGCTTAGCTTGAGTTAAATGTACGACACGTGTACAGTTTTAATGTACCTGTGTATCAGCTGTCATATTATGCCAGAGTAACAAATAACTACCTAATTTTTTAACATCACTGTTGGTGGAGTCTTTGTGGACTAGCTTGGAGCCCACTTTATAGCCATGAGCGAAGCCCACCAACTATGAGTATGGACTTTACGGTTCAATTCTAACAGAACAACTTAACCCCAAGCCCTGTGTAAGCGTATATGATCACCTTGATCGCATATGACTCAGATCTCAACATATTAATTGCCCATTCTACTTACAAATTATTTTAAAGAATGATTAGGTGATATTTGGAGGGTAGATTTTTTCCTCCGTAGATGGGTTTAACTTTGCCTTTCATAGTAAAGGAATTTCTACACCTAGTTGTCATCAAACTAAAGGAAATACTCACAATTGGTTTAGGCATAATTGCAAGAAGTATGTGCATTGAATTTCCTCAGTTATTTTTAAGCTTCTCTGTTGTAAAGATATTCTGCGTATATTTCTTCTTTCTACTTAAACTATTATAGAATCCGAATCATTGTTACGTTAGTTTTTCAGATCTACCATTCTCTTTGTATTATTCTTTTAACTGTTTCTCTTCTCTCGTCCACTTTATATCTCTTGAACTTCTCAACCGTGCCTTGTCACCGGATGATGTATACTATGTCAATTGTGCTTATGTGAGAAGCACTCTAAGTTTCTCTGAAGATCTTTCGTACGCTATTTTTTTTCTTGTAATGACACGTGTCATTTTCTAATTGGTTGATCTGAAAATGGTTAAAATAAGATACAATAAGATCTAAATTGTCAAACTTGTTTAAAGCCCGTGTTGGGTTTGTAAAGCTCATGTTGGGTTTGTGTCCACCATTTTAAACCTAGAAAAAAAAAAAGAGAGTCTAGTTGGGTCTGCTTACTTATATTTGGTTAAAATCGGGTTAGATTTATCAACGTAGTGAGTTTTGCTAAGCTACATGTAAATAAAATTTTTGATTTACAAACCATGTGTGTTAAAGAGATGCACATGTGAGTGATATAATCCACCATTGAGAGGTCCCACTCATGTAACTGCTCTTTTATTTGACTAGGACCAACGCAAACTCGGTGTACAGAATGGATGTAAGATAAATAGAAGAAGAACACCCTCTCCTCTCTATGGTATGAACCTCAAATTCATAAGGTGTAAATGTAATGGCTCTTAAATCACAAGAAATAAAGAAAAATTCAAAATATCTTATTGATGCGCCCCTCTAAAATAAATTTATAATCTTTAAATAATAAAATGCAAATCTTGATTAAGAGTTCTAATTCCGCTAAATTAGAATTTATCCAAAATAGTAAATTTTATTTAAAATAGAAAATTCTAATCTAATCATAAAAGATGATTCCTAACATGATCAAAAGCAATTCTTAAGAAAACAACATGTACAAAACGAATTAGATACATCCATTCTAAAACTTATTAAAAATAGTAAATTTTTTTATTTGTAAAATTGCAATTTTGAATTGGAATGTAGCGTTTTCTCGTCAAAAAACCTGGGTTATTTGATCTCGAATGGCTTGATACAGTCAAAATTCACAAGTCATGCGTCTCATAATAATACCCGAATCAATTTCTTCAAACTAAATGTGGCTAAAACCTAATTACCTAGGGCTCATGCCCTACGTAGTATTAGGCCTGAATCTAATAGATTATGTCCACATACATTCAGGCTTCTTTCAGTTCATTTGTATCAAGAATAAGTCTGTAGCCTCTACATCAAGACTCAACTCTACCAAGGTCCAAAGACCCGCCGAGTACTCATGCCTAACCAGATGAGGTTTGGTCAATTCATATTACAACACCAGCAATGGACTAAATGGACAACCATATAAAGCCAGGTCTTGGCCCCAAAGCTTAGATGGAGGGTCAGGCCTAGCCAATGATGGTCTTTGGTCCTACAATGTAGATGCCTTGGTCCAAGAGTCATGTTTGTCAGCTCAAAAGGTGGGCGACGAGTGTAGTTTAAGGTGTCACGCCCCATACTCAGAAACCAGGCTCACAGAATTTTCGATCACCAAATTTAGCGCCGACAACCTCCGTAATGTCCTATTCTCGGTTCTCGGCACCCATATGCCAGATTCTGATCCTGAGATTCTATAAGGAGAATTTTCAATATGATTTATTTTTTGTAATAGAGCATAATCACAAGCATAACCAAGTCGCAAGATAACATCGTCACGTATCCACTATAATAAATCGTTTGAGTACAATGCAAAAAGGAAAATACAAAGATAGTCAAAAGCTCCAAGATGATCTACCACACGCTCTTGCCTTAGCGCTGCTGTGATCCAACGCCACCTACAAGCAACGGTCGTGCATAAGCTTACGAAAAGCGTAGATGGTGGTGTAAGTGTGTACGCAAGGTAAGTGTTAAGTATGCAGTATCAGAGAAATGTGAAAACATGCTGATAAGTCCATGAATGCTATCAGTCGTACCAAGGTTATGCGATACAAGGCATGAATGCTATCGGACATACTGAGGCCATGCGATGCAAGGCATGAATGCTATCGGCCATACCGAGCCATGCGATGCGAGGCATACGTAACCAAATGTCATATGCGAGATGCAACGCAAGCATGTCAGTCCTCATCTGAATCCACATATCAATACAACTCAACTTTGGAATATCACTGGGGTCTAGTACACTCTAAACCAGACTACCGCCCCATCGCTCACAACAAGGTGAGTAGAAGAGACCTCACTATCCACTTGCCAATATCGGGTCCGGCTCGTCTATAGCAGACCCATTCCTCGAGCTGGTCAAACTCAGCCTAGCTTTGCCTCCCTCCTCTCGGGTGGGTAAAGCCGCACCCCCTTCCAATCGACCACGACATAGTGGGAAGCGCGACCTCCTGATATTTGGCACTTAGCGCTTATGCATCCACTCGGCCTAAACGTTGGAACAACTTCCTGATACTATAAGGGTTTATGGAATTTCACCTAGGGACATCTGTCGCACCCCATGTAGAGAAAGATTTTCGGTGTCCAACCTGCCATCCACGATATGCCTGTGGAGGCTATGACCCTGATGTCACTAGGGCATACAGTAGTCATGTCATATAATACGAGATGCATGAATCACACTATCCAGTCATGCAGCAATCCTGCGCATACTAGCGCTCATGTGGGCAACTTCTCTTATCAGGGAGTCTCATAAGAATTCGCCCAATGAAATGTGCTATGATCAATTACTCCTCATATCAAGCATTCATATGATGCGCATGGGTATGGATCGTGGAGCTATACTAAGCATGTTATATGATGATGATGTACTCTCATCATATCAAGGATGAGCCTAGACGGTCTACTCATATCAAGAATGGGCCTAACAATTATGGGGGGCCCAATGATTTGGGGTAGCCCAATAAGGTAAGGTGGTCATGGGCTTAACAACGGGCCCTAGGGAGACTTGCGATGTAGACATTTAACCACCGTTGCTTCCTAGATAGCGGCCCATTAAGAAATCTAATATACAATGGGGCGCATGACCTGCATAATACTTAGGAAACAAAGATAGGCATCACACATATCATTTCAAACATCATGGTGGAGTCACGCATCACAATCGAGCCTCATCACCTAGGCCTCATATGTACCATAATGGGCCTCACACAAGGGCCTCATGTACATCATAATAGGCCTCTCACATGGGCCTAATATACATCACAATGGGCTGCATATACGGGCCTTATGTACGCAATCAAGTGGGCCTCACATACGGCCACAATGGGCCCTGCGTGTATAGTAGGTGGGCCCTGCGTGTACAGCAGGCGGGCCCTGCATGTCCAACAATACGGACAGATGGCGTGGATATAAAACACATACATCATGTGAGTCCCACCGTCCATGGCTGGACGGTGCGAATTACAACGCAAACATCACGTTGGGACCCACGACTGCTGGACAACGTGGATGAAATACATAACGGTGGGTCCCACTTGAATTTTAGATCTATCTCATTCTCTTTGTAATGCCACAAAACAATCTTTACAATGATTGGACGGTGAGGATATAGATCACCTGCATCAAGGTGGGTCGTTGCGGCTGCTGGACAGATGGTCCAGCAGCATTCCACCCGTTTGAACGGTGTGGATCAACGCATACATCATAGTGGGTCACACACAGATGGACGGTGTGGAGCAAAACATATACATTACGGTGTGTCCCACCGTCCATCCGCTGGACAGTGCAGATATAACAAATACATCACAATTGGGTCTCATGTCCTATAGACGGATGGTTAGGATGAAAACACATACCTCATGATCAGACCCACAGAACTTGCTGACGTCAATACAACAACTATATTGCTAGGTTGTCCCCACCGTCCAGATGGACGGTTGGGATATAACACATATATCATGAGGGACCCCACATGGCACACTGTCCAGAGATGGACGGTGTGAATATACAACACATATATTAAGGTGGGCCCACCCCCACACATGCAGCACGTGTGAGGTGGGTCCCACGCCCTTAAAACGGACGGGCTACGTGGGTAAAACCCATACATCAGGTGGAGTCCCACCAGATGGATGGTGTTAATGAAACACCCACATCATAGTGGATCCCATCGTCCAGCAGATTAGATGGTGTGGACATACACATATCATCAAGATGGGTCCACATGGTGCCCCACCAAAGCTTTTGGGTCAGCTAATATTTGTGTTTTGCTTCCGCCCAGGTCCGTCCAAATGGATAGCAAGGTGGGACCGTTGGACGGGGCTGGACGTTGGATACAACGCGTGCATGGTGGGTCCCACTTGGGTGGACGACATGGATGAAAATACATATGTATCGAGGTGGGCCATCAACAGGGAGAGAGAGAGAGAGAGAGAGAGAGAGAGAGAGAGAGAGAGAGAGAGAGAGATGTGTGGAGGGGAGGGGAGGGACTCCGCCACTATGAGCCCTCTTTATACATGATACAAAGCATACATCAAATGGATCCCAACACATGTGGGTCTTCAAATCATCAAGATCAATGGTGGAAATCCTAGATCACCCACAAGATCAAGGTCTAGCTGACCTTTCTACAATAAGAAAATAAACATCATGATGGGGTCCATGGAGAATCTCCATGGATCCTATCATGGGATGAACATATGAATCAAGGTGGGCCATCGGCCACACCTAAGGTCCAAATTAGGATCCATACCATCAATCGGTAGGCCCCACTTGGCCCATCATTAAAATTACAATCTAATCCTACAAAACACCCACCGATGGTCTTCTTCTTTAGCTCATTGGACTCCTTAGCTTATAGGCTTTCTCTTTAAGGGTGGATGATGAAGTTTGAAGGGTTGGATGGTCAGATTAGGTGGTAGAGAGGTGGGCCTTCTCTTTTCTCTCCTTAGGATTTTCTCTCTTGTTGCTTGGGATTTTTGAGTAGAGAAAGAGATAGAGAATTAAGTGAATGGTGGGTGGAGTGGTTTTGTGTAAGAGATGAGATGGAAAACATGGGTTGTGTAAGAGGAGATGGGATGAGAGGTATAGGTATTGTTGACTTTTGAGTGAGAGAGGGATGGGTGTCATGCCTTGTTGGTGAGAAAGGGATGAGCTAGGTATGGGTTGTGTACTTGACTTGACTTGATTGATTGATGTGATAAATGATAGAGATTCTCTTGGGATTCGTAATGTGTGGTGCTTTCCTCGAAATAGACGCGGGCCTACAACTCCTGGCCTGGGTATCGCATCAGTGTGCAAGACGCGGCGTTAAAACCATGGCGACGGCGCGGTCGTAACAGTACAAGTCTCGGGTCGAGTTGACTCAAATATACGAGATATGACTTAGGGTCACGCACAAATGCCAATTACAGGTCATGGGTTGTCGGAATTTGACGAGAAGGATCACGGAAGTTTACGGAACGGTACCGTTTAGGACACAGGCCTTACATAAGGGGTCGTTTGGCACCATGGATTTAAGGGGATTGGAGGGGATTTGAAGGGATTCCAAATCCACTGGGTTGTTTGGCCATAAAGTAACCGGGGATTTCAAATCCAAGGTAAGACCTTGGATTACATCTAAAATCATTCCCATAGTTGCATATGTAACATGTATATCACTAGACTATTAATTTATTGGACACATCGCCCACTAATGATATCCTAAAATAATTAGATTATCAATTGCATCACTATAATTACTTTAATATGATGATCAACACCATCCAAACATTGTCTATGTAAATCAACGGTTAAAAATCGTTGGTTAGTCACTCAGACATGATCTTGTGCTTGTGGCCCATCCGAGGCTTGGAATTTCATCATTTTTTTACAAAGTATATATTTTAGCGGCTTATTACAACCATTGTGTCAAAAGTTACATAAGTTCACTAATTAGAGATATTAAAGTTGATTTAGTAATTAAATTCAAACCCATGCAAATATACTATGAATAGCTACTTTTGGATTAAAGTTGATTCTCAATCTTAGGGTGCCAAACATACCAAGAGGATTTCAAATCTAGGGGGTTCTGAATCCGAATGCAGGGGTTTCAAATCCACGCTCCTAAACAGGCCCCAAGGAAAATATGATTTATTTTTATTTTTATTTTTTTCTGGCCATCCATCCACTCGTTTTGTTAATTGCAGCCCGTTTAATTAGTAGAACGGCGAGATTAATCACTCGGTCTGAAGTAGGGTTGCGCATCATCAATCGTCCCGACTCACTTGAGTTGGATCGGGTCTGACCGAATCCGAGTCGACTGAGTCACAATATGTTGTTGTCATGCAATCAGTGCTTCGATCTGCTGAGTCAAAAGACATGCAATCAATGCAGCAGATTGCTCGGTCAGAGAGACCCAATACGGTCAAGCGGTATGGTACACGTCGGGCAATCTCTTAAACTATGCTACTTGGGGGGTCCAGTGGTTCTTGTGTTTGACGATCTAAACCACTCAACCCCTGGGATCCGCCATTGATAGGCCATTCAACAAAAATCACTTCGATTGGAGGGTTGGTATCGTCCAAACAGTATGATTTTTGTACTTTGTCCCATTCAATGTTGGACCTACTGAATGAACGATTTCGATCTAGTCTATGTATGCCACGTGTACATATAAGGGCCACCGGGTTACGTTGTATCTTCTGTTTTGGTCTTTCGTTTTAACGAAACTTTGATACTCTGGAAAGTTGCGGTGGTTGATACACGGCCACTGAGAAATTGTATATGCAGCATTCATACTAACTGAACCCTCTAGATCGTAGGCCCCAGTTTAGATGTATCACAATCCAAATGTTTTCACTTACTTTTGGATTGGTGGACATATATCGGACGGTTGATATGAAAAATATCCAACGGTCGTATTTTCTGAATTAATGCGGGTCATGTGTACAGTTTTCCAAGTACCCGCGTGTCAACATGTACGCTGCCAGAGTAACAATTAACTCATCTTGTACGAACTTGCCTGGTCAGATGCGTTTGATGGAAGTAAATGCCGTGCCCGTGCTTCCACGTCACTGCCACGCACGGACGGGGATTCGGAGATCCGCTGACTATGGGGCCCACCTTGATGCACGTGTTTTATATCCACACTGTCCATCTGTTTGCCAGCTCATTTTAGGGCATGAATAAAAAAATGAAGCCGATCCAAAATTCACGTGGACCACACCACAGGATACAGTGAGGATTCAACGCTCACCATTAAAAACGTCTTGGGGACCACGGAAGTTTTGGATCAAGCTGAAGTTTGTTTTTTCCCTTCATCTAGATCTGTGCAACCTTATCAACTGGTTGGATTGAAAATAAACATTACGGTGGGCCCTAGAAGGTTTTTAATGGCAGGCATTCAATCACCACCACTATTTCCTATAGTGGGGTCCACCTAAGATTTGGATCTGTTTCATTTTTTGGGCTTACGCCTAAAATGAGCTGGAAAAATAGATGGACAGTATGGATCTAAAATACATGCATCAAGGTGGGCCCCATAGTCACAAATCCAGCAACCACCGGATGGCACATACAAACGAGGTTAAAAATTAAAAAATAAAAAATCAACCGTTGGGTCCAAATCACATTGTTCAGCCGATCTCAATCCTTTAACAGGTGATCTGTATCAGATGGGAGAGATGATCAGGTGCTGCCCCACCACCATTTGTTGCGCATTTTTCCCCGCCAATGTATTTCACACGTAGGTCATCTGAACCGTCAAAAAGGTTGGCCTCATCATGACTATAGTCTACAATAAAAATGATTCCAATCCACAAACCAGGTGACCCACACCATTAAAACGAATGAACCGTCGACAATCAAACCCGATATATAGGTTTACCCTACATCATCAATGGACCACCTGATTTTCAAGTTAGATCATCTTAATGATTGTCCTACCTTTGTGTGGATCAGATTTTACAAAAAATGACAAATTGATAGTCCCATTTGATGGTTAGGATTAGGGGTGTACACGGACCGAGCTAGATAGCTCGCTCGACTGGACTCGAAAAAAGCTCGATTCGAGTCGGTTCGAAGCTGAGTTCGAGCAGGCTCCAGCTTGACTCGACTTGGATCGAATCCAGCTCGATTCGAACTCAGATCGAACCATTTTGGTGACTCGGTTACTTTGCCATTGATGTTGTTCATCAACTGTTTGGTAAAATGACTTAACCAAATGTAGCTGGTGGCAAGGAAGCTTTGGCTGGTGACAATGGGCAAGAAAGGTTTGACCGCACACAACTAATCACTTAAAAAGCTCAAAGTAGCTCTCTGGCAATTCATGCGTAAGATGGTTACACCCAAAATACAAGGACAGAAGAATATCACATATGAAGCCCCCCTCAAATCTCCTCAGTGTTCTTGATCTCCTTTTTATCAAGTGCAACTCCATCAGGTATCTCCAGTTTCACTTCAGCTTTGGCAATGATGCCCACTTTCCCCTATGAGAGAATGTTTACATATATAATGGAAAAGTGAAAACATTTAATATAAACCTTATACAAATTCCTTTTTTCTCTTTGGTTTTTTTGGTTTTCTCTTTAGTTTTTTTAGTTTTTATGTTACTAGAAAGGTGTTTGATAAAATACTTGTAATGACATTGCCTTTGTGTGTAAAACAATGGCATTTCAAAGTTGCAGTATAGTGGAAATGCCTCAATGGCAACTCCACTCAATCCTGGCTCGAACTCAGCCCAAGCTGGCCTGAGCTGCTGACTGAACTGAGCCGAGCAGGCTAGTCAGGCTCGAGGACCGAGCCTAGCCGAGTTCAAGCTGAGGTCAGCCAGTGTTCAAGCTGAGTCGAGGTGAGGCCAGCTTGACTCGGTTCGACTGGATGTACACCCCCAGTTAGGATAGTACCAAAAAAACAATGAGCTTCTCCGGACTCCTCACGAGACTTCTCGAATCCACGAGGAAAAGAAAGCGGAAAATAGAAATAAATTCTAATAAATTCGAAATTGATTAATTGATGAATTAAAACGAGTTCACAACCCTTTAAATAGGGCTACCAAGCAATGGGAAAGAAATTAGAAGCAAACTACAACTCAAACTCTTAGAATCCGCGACTTACTATAAATAGTAAACTTACTATTTATAGACGGTCGTGATGTCTACTAGTGCGCAAGGTTTTCGGCCAAAAATAGTAAGTGTCCTATTTGGCTTCACCAAACCGTTCTCCTAATTATTCTAAGCTCTTTTCACGTTGGGCACAACTCCTAAAGCCCGACGGATGAAGAGTTATAATCAAACTAAAACTTACTATTTATAGTAAAAACGAAATTAAAGGGAAACGACCATCGATCCAGGGGTTTTTCGCAATTCCGGGCTGCGCAACCCGGCGTAGATGGGTTGGTTGGCTTCAGTGGCTCGTTCTACCCCAAAATCATATATTTTACGTCGATAACTCATTCGGATTGCAAGATACGCCCGATTTAAGGTTCGATGGTCGGGATCACTTCTGTCCCGGGCCTTTTCTGATCCATCTTGGCCATGTAATTGTCTGCGACCCGCTCTACATCAGTCTCCTCCACTTCAAAAGAACTCGTCCTCGAGTTCTCGTCATGCTCTGGTGCATGATACTCGGTCAGGTCCGCGACATTGAAAGTCTGTGAGATTGCCATGTCATCTGGAAGATCAACAATATAAGCGTTATCATTAATCTTTCGGATGATTGGGACGGGTCCAATCTTCTTATTTTTCAACTTGTTGTACGTCCCGGTCGGAAATCTCTCTTTGCGCAGATGGACCATAACGCGGTCGCCCACCTCGAACACTTTTTGTCGCCGATGCTTGTCCGCTTGTTCCTTGTACTTTTCGTTCGAGGCATTTAGCTTGGTCTGCACTTCTGCATGGATGCCCATGATCTTGTCTGCCATATGTTCTGCTGCAATGCTCGTGCCTGGGTGCTTGGGCAGAGGGACCAAGTCAAGTGTGTGGCGAGGCACTCGTCCGTATATAATCTGGAATGGTGATCTCCCTGTTGAGCGGTTCACCATGTTGTTGAATGCAAACTCTGCTTGAGACAAGGCCAAGTCCCACTGCCTTTTTCTCCTGAAATACGGCGAAGGAGGTTTCCCAACGTGCGATTCACAACTTGAAACTGCCCATCAGTTAAGGGGTAATACGTATTATTGAATTGAAGTTGTGTATCGAATCGATTCCATAAAGTCCGCCAAAAGTGGCTAATGAACTTCGTGTCACGATCGGAAGTAATGGTCTTGGGGACCCCGTGTAGCCGTACGACCTCCCTGAAAAATAAATTCGCCACGTGTGTTGCATCGAGGGTCTTCTTGCATGGGATAAAGTGTGCCATCTTAGAGAAACGATCTACCACCACGAACACCGAATCCATGCCACGTTGTGTTCGTGGGAGACCAAGCACGAAGTCCATTGATAAATCCTCCCAAGGACCGTCAGGCACAGGTAATGGGGTGTAGAGGCCCGTATTCTGAGATTGCCCCTTGGAGGTCTGACAAACATGACAACGTTGTACGGCTTTTCCCACATCACGTACTAACTGCGGCCAGTAATACCGCTCTTCCACAAGAGCTCGCGTCTTGTCTCGCCCCAGGTGTCCACCAAGGCCACCTCCATGTAGCTCCTGAATAATCTGCTCCCTCAGAGAACTTTGGGGGATGCACAATCGATTCCCTTTGAAGAGAAAATCGTCCTGTATATGAAGGTCACTGGGGTGACCGTCTTGACACTTCATCCAAGAATCTTTGAAGTCCTCATCCTCGGCATACAGCTCCTTGAGACAGTCGAAGCCGACTACCTCGTTGCTCATTGTAACTAGTAGTGATGCACGACGGCTAAGTGCATCAGCCACCTTGTTCTGCTGCCCTGACTTGTGCTTCAGAACGAACGTGAATTCCTGTAAAAACGCAACCCATCTAGCATGCACACGATTCACGTTAGTCTGACTATTAATAAATTTTAATGCTTGATGGTCAGTGTACAAAACAAACTCTCTTTGAATCAGATAATGCCGCCAATGTCGCAGTGCCTGAACAACTGCGTACAACTCAAGCTCATAAGTCGACCACTTCTTTCGGGCTTCGCTGAGCTTCTCGCTGTAGAAGGCTACTGGCCTGCCTTCCTGTGATAATACTCCTCCAATTCCGACGTATGAAGCGTCACACTCAACCTCAAACAATTTGTCGAAATTAGGAAGCACCAAGACCGGTGTTGTAGACAAACGATGCTTGATCTCATGAAAGCTCTTATCAGCTTTATCGGTCCACTGAAACGGTCCTTTTTTCATGCAATCTGTTATAGGCGCGACTATGGTGCTAAAATCTCGCACAAATCGACGATAGAAAGTCGCCAACCCATGAAAACTCCTCACCTCATGAATGTTTGTTGGGATCGGCCATTCCCTAATAGCTCGCACCTTTTCATCGTCCACACGAATGCCTGTGGACGTTACAACAAATCCTAGAAACAATAGGCTGTCAGTTAAAAAACTACACTTCTTCAAGTTGAGGTACAACTTGTTAATTTGTAGGACCTACAGCTGCCTGAGATGTTTCTGTGCTCCGCCTCATCCTGGCTATATATCAATATGTCATCAAAATATACTACCACAAATCGGCTGGTGAACGGTTTTAGAACTTGATTTATCAAACGCATAAAAGTACTTGGTGCGTTCGATAGGCCGAAGGGCATGACCAACCACTCATACAACCCTTCCTTGGTCTTGAATGCCGTCTTCCACTCATCACCGGGTCGAATACGAATCTGATGGTACTCGCTCCTTAGATCTAGTTTAGAGAACACCTTGGCCCCTTCTAACATATCGAGCATGTCGTCCAACTGTGGTATTGGGAACCGATATTTGATGGTAATTTTGTTGATTGCTCGGCTGTCGACACACATGCGCCAGCTTCCATCTTTTTTGGTGTTAATAATGCTGGCATGACGCATAGGCTCATGCTTTCTCTCAAAAGACCCTAAGGAATCAATTCATCCACCTGCCCCTGAAGCATCCTACACTCTTTCGGACTCATCTGATAATGAGGGCGATTGGGCAAGCTAGCCCCAAGGACGAGGTTTATGTAATGTTGGATGTCCTGCATGGGAGGTAATCCATCAGGTAACTATTTAGGTTAGATTTATTTGAATTTGTTCAACAATAGACGTAAACTTGGAGGAGTGTTGTATGTCTAAGAGATCTAATTCCTCACCTTTCCCACCATGGCATACACCTCGCCGATTTCCTTTGATTCCTTTATGAAATCCCGAATGGTCAGGAGGAACTCCCCTCCACTTTAGAGGCTTCAGGGTGGTTCGCTGGTGCCATAGGGACAAGGATTATTTTTCGACTATCCTTGATGAATACGTAGACATTATCTTGTCCCCGATGGGTCGCATCACGATCCGACTGACAGGGTCAACTGAGTAACATATGACAAGCTTCCATATCGACCACGTCACAAAGTATTTGATCCTTATAATTTTTGCCAATTGAAAACGAGATAGTGCATTGTTTAGTTACCTTGGTCTCATTCACATTTTTTTATCCAGCCAATTGAGTATGAGGAAGGATGTTTCATCGTTGGTAGCCGCAACTTGTCCACCATTACTCTCGAGATGATGTTTTCACTACTACCACTGTCTATGATCACATCACAGACCTTTCCGTTGACAGTGCACCGAGTACGAAATATATTGTATCGTTGTGGATGTAATTCCTTTCGTGAGGCATACATTAATCGCCTCACAACTAGAAATTCGCCACGATTCTCGCCCGTCACTTCATCGCCACCTGCTATTTCTTCGGTGGTTTGTTCATGTTCATCAAAGTGATGGTCTTCTTCTGCGGCCTCATCTTCAGTAGCCCCTTCGTTTATAATCAAGTGCGCTGCGGGATGTTGAGGACAAGTGTTTGATAAGTGGCCTGGTTGGCCACAACGGTAACAATTGTTCGACCTTGGCCGAGTATAAGGATTTGGAATCCTACTCGGACTCGTTGTTGGGTGTTGCACGTTGAGGTCTAGATGAGCCGCTCCCGTATCATGGTTTGCGGTTGTAGGAAGTTGAGGTCTTGGGTCTTTTCCTCGTGGCAGCACTGGATTCTGCGTGGGACCCGTCATGGGGGTCGATTTGAAGGATATGGACGGCGGGAGCTCTTGCAAGTTGTGTTTATGCCCTACCCGCCAATTGAATTGCTTCATCCACGGTCCCGACTGGGTCTGAACTCGGTCCTGAATTGTCGGCCGCAACCCACCTATAAATCGTGCCACCTTCGGTGACTCATATGACAGATCGTTTCGTGTAGCCAACCGTTGAAATTCTTCGATGTATCTGTGATGATTCGATTTCCTTGTCTGCAATTTTGATATTTTTTGGAATAATATCTGCTCATAATCACCGGGAGAAGTCGTGATCGAAGAAGGCATCTCATCCGTGGCCATGATGAGATGGGCGTCTTGTTCCGGCGGGCACGTGAGAGTTGTAATTGCTCCTACCATGCAGAAGCACCAGATTTTAATTTAAATGCTACTAATTTCACCATTTTATGATTTGACATGTCTATATAATCAAAATATCTCTCTACTTCAACTAGCCAATCGAGGAAATCTTCTACGCGTAATAAACCATTAAAACTAGGAAGTTTAGCCTTACCTTTATAGTCTCTTTCAGCACGATCTAGATGATCACCTCCATGGATTGGTTGTCAGGCAAAGCCTTCATTAAGGTCATCATCGCTAGAACTTGAATCATATGTTGTAGCCCTACGGTTTACCACTGATAGTGCTCTACGAAAATCGGGATTGTGTCGTACAGCAACCATGGGTGGTGGAGCCACCATGGGTGGTGGAGCACCGCCTAGGGCTCGGGGCGGAAGTAGCGCATCCGCAAGACGGTTGAGAGTTGCCTGCAGCCCTTGCATGGTCAACTGACTCTCCCGGTGGAAAGCTTCCATTCTTTCCGAAAGATAACGAATCCCTGGATCACCGTCCACAGGATTTTGATTCATACCTTCGTTGTTTGCCATCGGCCCGAGGGAAATCCTCGCTTTGATACCAATTGACGCAGGGATGAACGTGATGAGGATAACTACCCCGAATCCACGGAGCTTCTCTGGACTCCTCACAGAGACTTCTCGAATCCACGAGGAAAAGAAAGCAGAAAATAGAAATAAATTCTAATAAATTCGAAATTGATTAATTGATAATTAAAAACGAGTTCACAACCCTTTAAATAGGGCTACCAAGCAATGGGAAAGAAATTAGAAGCAAACTACAACTCAAACTCTTAGAATCCGCGACTTACTATAAATAGTAAACTTACTATTTATAGACGGTCGTGATGTCTACTAGTGCGCAAGGTTTTCGGCCAAAAATAGTAAGTGTCCTATTTGGCTTCACCAAACCGTTCTCCTAATTATTCTAAGCTCTTTTCACGTTGGGCACAACTCCTAAAGCCCGACGGATGAAGAGTTATAATCAAACTAAAACTTACTATTTATAGTAAAAACGAAATTAAAACGGGGAAACGACCATCGATCCAGGGGTTTTTCGCAATTCCGGGCTGCGCAACCCGGCGTAGCGGGGTTGGTTGGCTTCAGTAGCTCGTTCTACCCCAAAATCATATATTTTACGTCAGATAACTCATTCCGGATTGCAAGATACGCCCGATTTAAGGTTCGATGGTCTGGATCACTTCTGTCGTCGACCGGGCCTTTTCTGATCCATCTTGGCCATGTAATTGTCTGCGACCCGCTCTACATCAGTCTCCTCCACTTCAAAAGAACTCGTCCTCGAGTTCTTGTCATGCTCTGGTTCATGATACTCGGTCAGGTCCGCGACATTGAAAGTCTGTGAGATTGCCATGTCATCTGGAAGATCAACAATATAAGCGTTATCATTAATCTTTCGGATGATTGGGACGGGTCCAATCTTCTTATTTTTCAACTTGTTGTACGTCCCGGTCGGAAATCTCTCTTTGCGCAGATGGACCATAACGCGGTCGCCCACCTCGAACACTTTTTGTCGCCGATGCTTGTCCGCTTGTTCCTTGTACTTCTCGTTCGAGGCATGTAGCTTGGTCTGCACTTCTGCATGGATGCCCATGATCTTGTCTGTCATATGTTCTGCTGCAATGCTCGTGCCTGGGTGCTTGGGCAGAGGGACCAAGTCAAGTGTGTGGCGAGGCACTCGTCCGTATATAATCTGGAATGGTGATCTCCCTGTTGAGCGGTTCACCATGTTGTTGAATGCAAACTCTGCTTGAGACAAGGCCAAGTCCCACTGCTTCGGTTTTTCTCCTGAAATACAGCGAAGGAGGTTTCCCAACGTGCGATTCACAACTTCGGTCTGCCCATCAGTCTGTGGGTGGTAAGCACTGCTGAATTGAAGTCGTGTATCGAATCGATTCCATAAAGTCCGCCAAAAGTGGCTAATGAACTTCGTGTCACGATCGGAAGTAATGGTCTTGGGGACCCCGTGTAGCCGTACGACCTCCCTGAAAAATAAATTCGCCACGTGTGTTGCATCGAGGGTCTTCTTGCATGGGATAAAGTGCGCCATCTTAGAGAAACGATCTACCACCACGAACACCGAATCCATGCCACGTTGTGTTCGTGGGAGACCAAGCACGAAGTCCATTGATAAATTCTTCCAAGGACCGTCGGGCATAGGTAACGGGGTGTAGAGGCTCATATTCTGAGATTACCCCTTGGAGGTCTGACAAACATGGCAACGTTGTACGGTTTTTCCCATATCGCGTACTAATTATGGCCAATAATATCGCTCTTCCATAAGAGCTCGTGTCTTGTCTCACCCCAAGTGTCCATGAAAGCCACCTCCATGTAGCTCCTGAATAATCTGCTCGCTCAGAGAACTTTGGGGGATGCACAATCGATTCTCTTTGAAGATAAAATCGTCCTGTATATGAAGGTCACTGGGGTAACCTTTTTGGCACTTCATCCAAGAATCTTTGAAGTCCTCATCCTCAGCATACAGCTCCTTGAGACAGTCGAAGTCAACCACCTCATTGCTTATCGTAACAAGCAGTGATGCACGACGGCTAAGTGTATCAGCCACTTTGTTCTGCTGCCTTGACTTGTACTTTAGAACGAACGTGAATTCCTGTAAAAATGCAACCCATCTAGCATGTACACGATTCACGTTAGTCTGACTATTAATAAACTTTAATACTTGATGGTCAGTGTACAAAATAAACTCTCTTTGAATCAGATAATGCCGGCAATGTCGCAGTGCCTGAACAACTGCGTACAACTCAAGCTCATAGGTCGACCACTTCTTTCAGGCTTCGCTGAGCTTCTCGGCGTAGAAGGCTACCGGCCTGCCTTCCTGTGATAATACTCCTCCAATTTCGACTTATGAAGCGTCACACTGAACCTCAAACAATTTGTCGAAATTAGGAAGAATCAAGACCGGTGTTGTAGACAAGTGATGCTTAATCTCATGAAAGCTTTCGTCAGCTTTATCGGTCCACTGGAGCGGTCATTTTTTCATGCAATTTGTTATAGGCGCGACTATGGTGCTAAAATCTCGCACAAATCGACGATAGAAAGTCGCCAACCCATGAAAACTCCTCACCTCATGAATGTTTGTCAGGATCGGTCATTCCCTAATAGTTCGCACCTTTTCATCGTTCACACGAATGCTTGTGGTCATTACAACAAATCCTAGAAATAACAGGCCGTCAGTTAAAAAACTATACTTCTTCAAGTTGAGCTACAACTTGTTAATTTGTAAGACCTGCAACACATGCCTGAGATGTTTCCTGTGCTCCGCCTCATCCTAGCTATATATCAATACGTCATCAAAATATACTATCACAAATCGGTCAGTGAACGGTTTTAGAACTTGATTCATTAAACGCATAAAAGTACTTGGTGCGTTCGATAGGCCGAAGGGCATGACCAACCACTCATACAGCCCTTCCTTGGTCTTGAATGCCGTTTTCTACTCATCATTGGGTCGAATACGAATCTGATGGTACCCGCTCCTTAGATCTAGTTTAGAGAACACCTTGGCCCCTTCTAACATATCGAGTATATCGTCCAACCGTGGTATTGGGAACCGATATTTGATGGTAATTTTATTAATTGCCTGGTTGTCGACACATATGCGCCAGGTTCCATCTTTTTTTGGCGTTAATAATGCTAGTACGGCACATGGGCTCATGCTCTCTCTCAAGAGATCCGTACGGATCAATTCCTCCACTTGACCCTGAAGTATCTCACACTCCTTCAGACTCATCCGATAATGAGGGCGGTTGCGCAGGCTAGCCCCAGGGGTGAGGTCTATGTGCTGTTAGATGTCTCTCATGGGGGGCAATCCATTAGGTAAATCCTCAGGCCAGACTTCTTTGAATTTGTTTAGAAACATTCTTAAACTTGGAGGGATGTTTGAGGGTTCTTCTTCCTTGCCCTTCACCACTATAGCGTATACCTCGCCGGTTTCCTTGGATTCCTCCATAAAATTTCGAATGGTCAAGAGGGAACTCCCCTCCACTTTAGAGGCTTCAGGGTGGTTCTCTGGTGCCATAGGGGCAAGGATTATTTTTCGACTATCCTTGACGAATACGTAGACATTATCTCGTCCCCGATGGGTCGCATCACGGTCCGACTGCCAGGGTCGACCGAGTAACATATGACAAGCTTCCATATCGACCACGTCACAAAGTATTTGATCCTTATAATTTTTGCCAATTGAAAATGCAATAGTGCATTGTTCAGTTACCTTGGTCTCATTCACCTTTTTTATCCAGCCAATAGAGTATGGGGAAGGATGTTTCATCGTTGGTAGCCGCAACTTGTCCACCATTACTCTTGAGACGATATTTTCGCTACTACCACTGTCTATGATCACATCACAGACCTTTCCGTTGACGGTGCACCGAGTACGAAATATATTGTGTCATTATGGATATAATTCATTTCGTGGGGCATACAGTAATCGCCTCACAACTAGAAATTTACCACGATCCTCGCCCATCACTTCATCGCCACCTGTTATTTCTTCAGTGGTTTGTTCATGTTCATCAAAGCGATGGTCTTCTTCTGCGGCCTCATCTTCAGTGCCCCCTTCGTTTATGGTCAAGTGCGCTGCGGGACGTTGAGGACAAGTGTTTGATAAGTAGCTTGGTTGGCCACAGCGGTAACAATTATTCGACCTTGGCCAAGTATAAGGATTTGAAATCCTACTCGGACTGGCTGTTGGTGTTGCACGTTGAGGTCTGGATGAGCCGCTCCCGTATCATGGTTTGCGGTTGTAGGAAGTTGAGGTCTTGGATCTTTTCCTCGTGGCAGCACTGGATTCTGCGTGGGACCCGTCATGGGGGTCGATTTGAAGGATATGGACGAGCGGGAACTCTTGCAAGTTGTGTTTCGCCCTACCCGCCAATTGAATTGCTTCATCCACGGTCCCGAGTACTGAACTCGTTCTTGAATTGTCGGTCATGACCCACCTATAAATCGTGCCACCTTATGTGACTCTTACAGATCGTTTCGTGTAGCCAACCGTTGAAATTCTTCGATGTAATGTGACTGTTCGATTTCCTTGCTGCAATTTTGATATTTTTTGGAATAATATCTGCTCATAATCACTTGGGAGAAATCGTGATCGAAGAAGACGTCTCATCAGTGGCCATGATGAGATGGGCGCCTTGTTCTGGCGGGCTCGTGAGAGTTGTAATTGTTCCCACCATGCAGAAGCACCAGATTTTAATTTAAACGCTACCAATTTTACCCTTTTATGATCTGGCACATCCATGTAATCAAAATATCTCTCTACTTCGGCTAGCCAATCGAGAAAATCTTCTATACGTAATAAACCATTAAAACTAGGAAGTTCAGCCTTACCTCGATAGTCTCTTTCAGCACGATCTAGATGATCACCTCCATGGATTGGTCGTCGAGCAAAACCCTCATTAAGGTCCTCGTCGCTAGAACTTGAATCATCTGGTGTAGCCCTACGGTTTGCCACTGGTAGTGCTCTACGAAAATCGGGATTGTGTCGTACAGCAACCATGGGTGGTGGAGCCACCATGGGTGGTGGAGCACCGCCTAGGGCTCGGGGCGGAAGTAGCGCATCCGCAAGACGGTCGAGAGTTGCCTGCAGCCCTTGCATGGTCAACTGACTCTCCCGGTGGAAAGCTTTCATTCTTTCCGAAAGATAACGAATCCCTGGATCACCGTCCACAGGATTTTGATTCATACCTTCGTTGTTTGCCATCGGCCCGAGGGAAATCCTCGCTTTGATACCAATTGACGCAGGGATGAACGTGATGAGGATAACTACCCCGAATCCACGGAGCTTCTCTGGACTCCTCACAGAGACTTCTCGAATCCACGAGGAAAAGAAAGCAGAAAATAGAAATAAATTCTAATAAATTCGAAATTGATTAATTGATAATTAAAAACGAGTTCACAACCCTTTAAATAGGGCTACCAAGCAATGGGAAAGAAATTAGAAGCAAACTACAACTCAAACTCTTAGAATCCGCGACTTACTATAAATAGTAAACTTACTATTTATAGACGGTCGTGATGTCTACTAGTGCGCAAGGTTTTCGGCCAAAAATAGTAAGTGTCCTATTTGGCTTCACCAAACCGTTCTCCTAATTATTCTAAGCTCTTTTCACGTTGGGCGCAACTCCTAAAGCCCGACGGATGAAGAGTTATAATCAAACTAAAACTTACTATTTATAGTAAAAACGAAATTAAAACGGGGAAACGACCATCGATCCAGGGGTTTTTCGCAATTCCGGGCTGCGCAACCCGGCGTAGCTGGGTTGGTTGGCTTCAGTAGCTCGTTCTACCCCAAAATCATATATTTTACGTCAGATAACTCATTAAGGATTGCAATATACGCCCGATTTAAGGTTCGATGGTGCGGATCACTTTTGTCATCGGGCCTTTTTCGATCCATCTTGGCCATGTAATTGTCTGCGACCCGCTCTACATCAGTCTCCTCCACTTCAAAAGAACTCGTCCTCGAGTTCTCGTCATGCTCTGGTTCATGATACTCGGTCAGGTCCGCGACATTGAAAGTCTGTGAGATTGCCATGTCATCTGGAAGATCAACAATATAAGCGTTATCATTAATCTTTCGGATGATTGGGACGGGTCCAATCTTCTTATTTTTCAACTTGTTGTACGTCCCGGTCGGAAATCTCTCTTTGCGCAGATGGACCATAACGCGGTCGCCCACCTCGAACACTTTTTGTCGCCGATGCTTGTCCGCTTGTTCCTTGTACTTCTCGTTCGAGGCATGTAGCTTGGTCTGCACTTCTGCATGGATGCCCATGATCTTGTCTGCCATATGTTCTACTGCAATGCTCGTGCCTGGGTGCTTGGGCAGAGGGACCAAGTCAAGTGTGTGGCGAGGCACTCGTCCGTATATAATCTGGAATGGTGATCTCCCTGTTGAGCGGTTCACCATGTTGTTGAATGCAAACTCTGCTTGAGACAAGGCCAAGTCCCACTGCTTCGGTTTTTCTCCTGAAATACAGCGAAGGAGGTTTCCCAACGTGCGATTCACAACTTCGGTCTGCCCATCAGTCTGTGGGTGGTAAGCACTGCTGAATTGAAGTCGTGTATCGAATCGATTCCATAAAGTCCGCCAAAAGTGGCTAATGAACTTCGTGTCACGATCGGAAGTAATGGTCTTGGGGACCCCGTGTAGCCGTACGACCTCCCTGAAAAATAAATTCGCCACGTGTGTTGCATCGAGGGTCTTCTTGCATGGGATAAAGTGCGCCATCTTGGAGAAACGATCTACCACCACGAACACTGAATCCATGCCACGTTGTGTTCGTGGGAGACCAAGCACGAAGTCTATTGATAAATCATCTCAAGGACTGTCAGGAACAGGTAACGGGGTGTAGAGGCCCGTATTCTGAGATTGCCCCTTGGAGGTCTGACAAACATGACAACGTTGTACGGCTTTTTCCACATTGCGTACTAACTGCGGCCAGTGATACCGCTCTTCCACAAGAGCTCGCGTCTTGTCTCGCCCCAGGTGTCCACCAAGGCCACCTCCATGTAGCTTCTAAATAATCTGCTCCCTCAGAGAACTTTGGGGGATGCACAATCGATTCCCTTTGAAGAGAAAATCGTCCTGTATATGAAGGTCACTGGGGTGACCTTCTTGACACTTCATCCAAGAATCTTTGAAGTCCTCATCCTCGGCATACAGCTCCTTGAGACAGTCGAAACCGACTACCTCGTTGCTCATTGTAACTAGTAGTGATGCACGACGGCTAAGTGCATCAGCCACCTTGTTCTGCTGCTTCAGAACGAACGTGAATTCCTGTAAAAACGCAACCCATCTAGCATGCACACGATTCACGTTAGTCTGACTATTAATAAACTTTAATGCTTGATGGTCAGTGTACAAAACAAACTCTCTTTGAATCAGATAATGCCGCCAATGTCGCAGCGCCTGAACAACTGCGTACAACTCAAGCTCATAAGTCGACCACTTCTTTCGGGCTTCGCTGAGCTTCTCGCTATAGAAGGCTACTGGCCTGCCTTCCTGTGATAATACTCCTCCAATTCCGACGTATGAAGCGTCACACTCAACCTCAAATAATTTGTCGAAATTAGGAAGCACCAAGACCGGTGTTGTAGACAAACGATGCTTGATCTCATGAAAGCTCTTGTCAGCTTTATCGATCTACTGGAACGGTCCTTTTTTCATGCAATCTGGTATAGGCGCGACTATGGTGCTAAAATCTCGTATAAATCGATGATAGAAGGTTGTCAACCCATGAAAACTCCTCACCTCATGAATGTTTATTGAGATCGGCCACTCCCTAATAGCTCCCACCTTTTCATTGTCCACACGAATGCTTGTGGACGTTACAACAAATTCTAGAAACAATAGGCTGTCAGTTAAAAAACTATACTTCTTCAAGTTGAGGTACAACTTATTAATTTGTAGGACCTGTAGCACCTGCCTGAGATGTTTCCTGTGTTCCGCCTCATCCTGGCTATATATCAATATGTCATCAAAATATACTACCACAAATCGGCCAGTGAATGGTTTTAGAACTTGATTCATTAAACGCATAAAAGTACTTGGTGCATTCGATAGGCCGAAGGGCATGACAACCACTCATACAACCCTTCCTTGGTCTTGAATGCTGTTTTCCACTCATCACCGGATCGAATACGAATCTGATGGTACCCACTCCTTAGATATGGTTTAAAGAACACATTGGCCCCTTCTAACATATCGAGCATGTCGTCCAACCGTGGTATTGGAAACCGATATTTGATGGTAATTTTGTTGATTGCTCGGCTGTCGACACACATGCGCCAGCTTCCATCTTTTTTTGGCGTTAATAATGCTGGTACGGCACATGGGCTCATGCTCTCTCTCAAGAGACCCTTACGGATCAATTCCTCCACTTGCCCCTGAAGTATCTCACACTCCTTCGGACTCATCCGATAATGAGGGCGATTGGGCAGGCTAGCCCCAGGGACGAGGTCTATGTGATGTTGGATGTCCCTCATGGGGGGCAATCCATCAGGTAAATCCTCAGGCCAGACTTCTTTGAATTCGTTTAGCAACAGTCTTAAACTTGGAGGGATGTTTGAGGGTTCCTCTTCCTCGCCCTTCACTACTACGGCGTATACCTCGCCGGTTTCCTTGGATTCCTCCATAAAATTCTGAATGGTCAAGAGGGAACTCCCCTCCACTTTAGAGGCTTCAGGGTGGTTCTCTGGTGCCATAGGGGCAAGGATTATTTTTCGACTATCCTTGACGAATACGTAAACATTATCTCGTCCCCGATGGGTCGCATCACGGTCCGACTGCCAGGGTCGACCGAGTAACATATGACAAGCTTCCATATCGACCACGTCACAAAGTATTTGATCCTTATAATTTTTGCCAATTGAAAACGAGATAGTGCATTGTTTAGTTACCTTAGTCTCATTCACCTTTTTTATCTAGCCAATTGAGTATGAGAAAGGATGTTTCATCGTTGGTAGCTTCAACTTGTCCACCATTACTTTCGAGACGATGATTTCGCTACTATTACTGTTTATGATCACATCACAGACCTTTCCGTTGACGATGCATCGAGTACGAAATATATTGTGTCGTTGTGGATGTAATTCCTTTCGTGGGGCATCCAGTAATCGCCCCACAATTAGAAATTCACCATGATCCTCGCCCGTCACTTCATCGCCACCTGCTATTTCTTCAGTGGTTTGTTCATATTCATCAAAGTAGTGGTCTTCTTCTGTGGCCTCATCTTCAGTGCCCCCTTCGTTTATAGTCAAGTGCGCTGCGGGACGTTGAGGACAAGTGTTTGATAAGTGGCCTGGTTAGCCACAGTGGTAACAATTGTTCGACCTTGGCCGAGTATAAGGATTTGGAATCCTACACGGACCTATTGTTGTGGGTGCTGCACGTTGAGGTCTGGATGAGCCGCTCCCGTATCATGGTTTGCGGTTGTAGGAAGTTGAGGTCCTGGGTCTTTTCCTGGCAGCACTGGATTCTGCGTGGAACCCGTCATGGGGGTCGATTTGAAGGATATGGACGAGCAGGAACTCTTGCAAGTTGTGTTTACGCCTACCCGCCAATTGAACTGCTTCATCCACATTCCCGACTGGGTACATCTGAACTCGTTCTTGAATTGTCGGTCATGACCCACCTATAAATCGTGCCACCTTATGTGACTCAGATTATGACAGATCGTTTCGTGTAGCCAACCGTTGAAATTCTTCGATGTAATCTCACTGATCGATTACCCTGTCGGCAATTTTGATATTTTTGGAATAATATCTGCTCATAATCAGGGAGAAATCGTGATCGAAGAAGACGTCTCATCCATGGACATGATGAGATGGGCGCCTTGTTCTGGCGGGCTCGTGAGAGTTGTAATTGTTCCCACCATGCAGAAGCACCAGATTTTAATTTAAACGCTACCAATTTTACCCTTTTATGATCTGGCACATCCATGTAATCAAAATATCTCTCTACTTCGGCTAGCCAATCGAGAAAATCTTCTATACGTAATAAACCGTTAAAACTAGGAAGTTCAGCCGTACCTCGATAGTCTCTTTCAACTGATTTAGATGATCACCTCCATGTATTGGTCGTCGAGCAAAACCCTCATTAAGGTCCTCGTCGCTAGAACTTGAATCATCTGGTGTAGCCCTACGGTTTGCCACTGGTAGTGCTCTACGAAAATTGGGGTTGTGTTGTACATCAACCATGGGTGGTAGAGCTACCATGGGTGGTGGAGCACCGCCTAGGGCTCGGGCGGAAGTAGCGCATCCGCAAGACGGTCGAGAGTTGCTGCGCCCTTGCATGGTCAATCGACTCTCCCGTGGAAAGCTTTCATTCTTTCCGAAAGATAACGAATCCTGGATCACCGTCCACAGGATTTTGATTCATACCTTCGTTGTTTGCCATCGGCCCGAGGGAAATCCTCGCTTTGATACCAATTGACGCAGGGATGAACGTGATGAGGATAACTACCCCGAATCCACGGAGCTTCTCTGGACTCCTCACAGAGACTTCTCGAATCCACGAGGAAAAGAAAGCAGAAAATAGAAATAAATTCTAATAAATTCGAAATTGATTAATTGATGAATTAAAACGAGTTCACAACCCTTTAAATAGGGCTACCAAGCAATGGGAAAGAAATTAGAAGCAAACTACAACTCAAACTCTTAGAATCCGCGACTTACTATAAATAGTAAACTTACTATTTATAGACGGTCGTGATGTCTACTAGTGCGCAAGGTTTTCGGCCAAAAATAGTAAGTGTCCTATTTGGCTTCACCAAACCGTTCTCCTAATTATTCTAAGCTCTTTTCACGTTGGGCGCAACTCCTAAAGCCCGACGGATGAAGAGTTATAATCAAACTAAAACTTACTATTTATAGTAAAAACGAAATTAAAACAGGGAAACGACCGTCAATCCAGGGGTTTTTCGCAATTCCGGGCTGCGCAACCCGGCGTAGCTGGGTTGGTTGGCTTCAGTAGCTCGTTCTACCCCAAAATCATATATTTTACGTCAGATAACTCATTCCGGATTGCAAGATACGCCCGATTTAAGGTTCGATGGTCTGGATCACTTCTGTCGTCGACCGGGCCTTTTCTGATCCATCTTGGCCATGTAATTGTCTGCGACCCGCTCTACATCAGTCTCCTCCACTTCAAAAGAACTCGTCCTCGAGTTCTCGTCATGCTCTGGTGCATGATACTCGGTCAGGTCCGCGACATTGAAAGTCTGTGAGATTGCCATGTCATCTGGAAGATCAACAATATAAGCGTTATCATTAATCTTTCGGATGATTGGGACGGGTCCAATCTTCTTATTTTTCAACTTGTTGTACGTCCCGGTCGGAAATCTCTCTTTGCGCAGATGGACCATAACGCGGTCGCCCACCTCGAACACTTTTTGTCGCCGATGCTTGTCCGCTTGTTCCTTGTACTTCTCGTTCGAGGCATGTAGCTTGGTCTGCACTTCTGCATGGATGCCCATGATCTTGTCTGCCATATGTTCTGCTGCAATGCTCGTGCCTGGGTGCTTGGGCAGAGGGACCAAGTCAAGTGTGTGGCGAGGCACTCGTCCGTATATAATCTGGAATGGTGATCTCCCTGTTGAGCGGTTCACCATGTTGTTGAATGCAAACTCTGCTTGAGACAATGCCAAGTCCTACTGCTTCGGTTTTTCTCCTGAAATACAGCGAAGGAGGTTTCCCAACGTGCGATTCACAACTTGAAACTGCCCATCAGGTGGTAAGCACTGCTGAATTGAAGTCGCGTATCGAATCGATTCCATAAAGTCCGCCAAAAGTGGCTAATGAACTTCGTGTCACGATCGGAAGTAATGGTCTTGGGGACCCCGTGTAGCCGTACGACCTCCCTGAAAAATAAATTCGCCACGTGTGTTGCATCGAGGGTCTTCTTGCATGGGATAAAGTGCGCCATATTTGAGAAACGATCTACCACCACGAACACCGAATCCATGCCACGTTGTGTTCGTGAGAGACCAAGCACAAAGTCTATTGATAAATCCTCCCAAGGACCATCAGGCACAGGTAACGGGGTGTAGAGGCCCGTATTCTGAGATTACCCCTTGGAGGTCTGACAAACATGACAACATTATACGGCTTTTCCCACATCGCGTACTGACTGCGGCCAGTAATACCGCTCTTCCACAAGAGCTCGCGTCTTATCTCGCCCCAGGTGTCCACTAAGGCCACCTTCATGTAGCTCCTGAATAATCTGCTCCCTCAGAGAACTTTGGGAGATGTACAATCAATTCCCTTTGAAGAGAAAATTGTCCTGTATATGAAGGTCACTGGGGTGACCTTCTTGACACTTCATCGAAGAATCTTTGAAGTCCTCATCTTCGGCATACAGTTCCTTGAGATAGTCGAAACCGACTACCTCGTTGCTCATTGTAACTAGTAATGATGCACGACCGCTAAGTGCATCAGCCACCTTGTTCTGCTCCCCTGACTTGTGCTTCAGAACAAACGTGAATTCCTATAAAAACGCAATCCATCTAGCATGCACACGATTCACGTTAGTCTGACTATTAATAAACTTTAAATCTTGATGGTCAGTGTACAAAACAAACTCTCTTTGAATCAGATAATGCCGCCAATGTCGTAACGCCTGAACAACTGCGTACAACTTAAGCTCATAAGTCGACCACTTCTTTCAGGCTTCGCTAAGCTTCTCGCTGTAGAAGGCTACTAGCCTGCCTTCCTTGATAATACTCCTCCAATTCCGACGTATGAAGCGTCATACTCAACCTCAAACAATTTATCGAAATTAGAAAGCACTAAGACCGGTGTTGTAGACAAACGATGCTTGATCTCATGAAAGCTCTTATCAGCTTTATCGATCCACTGAAACGGTCCTTTTTTCATGCAATCTGTTATAGGCACGACTATGGTGCTAAAATCTCGCACAAATCGACGATAGAAAGTCGCCAACCCGTGAAAACTCCTCACCTCATGAATGTTTGTCGGGATCGGCCATTCCCTAATAGCTCGCACCTTTTCATCGTCCACACGAATGCCTGTGGATGTTACAACAAATCCTAAAAACAATAGGTTGTCAGTTAAAAAACTACACTTCTTCAAGTTGAGGTACAACTTGTTAAGTTGTAGGACCTGTAGCACCTGCCTGAGATATTTTCTGTGCTCCGCCTCATCCTGGCTATATATCAATATGTCATCAAAATATACTACCACAAATCGGCCAGTGAACGGTTTTAGAACTTGATTCATTAAACGCATAAAAGTACTTGGTGCGTTCGATAGGCCGAAGGGCATGACCAGCCACTCATACAACCCTTCCTTGGTCTTGAATGCCGTTTTCCACTCATCACCGGGTCGAATACGAATCTGATGGTACCCGCTCCTTAGATCTAGTTTAGAGAACACCTTGGCCCCTTCTAACATATCGAGCATGTCGTCCAACCGTGGTATTGGAAACCGATATTTGATGGTAATTTTGTTGATTGCTCGGCTGTCGACACACATGCGCCAGCTTCCATCTTTTTTTGGCGTTAATAATGCTGGTACGGCACATGGGCTCATGCTCTCTCTCAAGAGACCCTTACGGATCAATTCCTCCACTTGCCCCTGAAGTATCTCGCACTCCTTCGGACTCATCCGATAATGAGGGCGATTGGGCAAGCTAGCCCCAGGGACGAGGTCTATGTGATGTTGGATGTCCCTCATGGGGGGCAATCCATCAGGTAAATCCTCAGGCCAGACTTCTTTAAATTCGTTTAGCAACAGTCTTAAACTTGGAGGGATGTTTGAGGGTTCCTCTTCCTCGCCCTTCACTACTACGGCGTATACCTCGTCAGTTTTCTTGGATTCCTCCATGAAATCCCGAATGGTCAAGAGGGAACTCCCCTCCACTTTAGAGGCTTCAGGGTGGTTCTCTGGTGCCATAGGGGCAAGGATTATTTTTCGACTATCCTTGACAAATACGTAGACATTATCTCGTCCCCGATGGGTCGCATCACGGTCCGACTGCCAGGGTCGACCGAGTAACATATGACAAGCTTCCATATCGACCACGTCACAAAGTATTTGATCCTTATAATTTTTGCCAATTGAAAACGAGATAGTGCATTGTTCAGTTACCTTGGTCTCATTCACCTTTTTTATCCAGCCAATAGAGTATGGGGAAGGATGTTTCATCGTTGGTAGCCGCAACTTGTCCACCATTACTCTTGAGACGATGTTCTCGCTACTACCACTGTCTATGATCACATCACAGACCTTTCCATTGACGGTGCACCGAGTATGAAATATATTGTGTCGTTGTGGATGTAATTCCTTTCGTTGGGCATACAGTAATTGCCTCACAACTAGAAATTCGCCACGATCCTCGCCTGTCATTTCATCGCCACATGTTATTTCTTCAGTGATTTGTTCATGTTCATCAAAGTGATGGTCTTCTTCTGCGGCCTCATCTTCATTGCCCCCTTCGTTTATAGTCAAGTGTGCTGAGGGACGTTGAGGACAAGTGTTTGATAAGTGGCCCAGTTGGCCACAGCGGTAACAATTGTTCGACCTTGGCCGAGCGTAAGGATTTGGAATCCTACTGGGGCCCACTGTTGTGGATACTACACGTTGAGGCTTGGATGAGCCACTCCCCCTATCATGGTTTACAGTTGTAGGAGGGTAAGGACGTTCTTCTACTGATTCTTTTCCTCATGTCAGCACTGGATCCTGCGTGGGACTCGTCATGAGGGGTCTAGTTGAAGGATATGGACGAGTAGGAGCTCTTGCAAGTTGTATTTCTACCCTACCCGCCAATTGAATGCTTCATCCATGGTCCTGACCGGGTACATTTGAACTTGGTCTTGAATTGTCGGTCGCAACCCACCTATAAATCGTGCCACCTTCTGTGACTCAGATTCTGACAGATCGTTTCGTGTAGCCAACCGCTGAAATTCTTCAGTGTAATCTGTAACGGTTCGATTTCCTTGTCGACAATTTTGATATTGTTGGAATAATATTTACTCATAATCACTGGGGAGAAATCGTGATCGAAGAAGCTGTCTCATCCATAGTGATGATGAGATGGGCGTTTTGTTCTGACGGGCTCATGAGAGTTGTAATTGTTCCCACCATACAGAAGCACCATATTTTAATTTAATTGCTACAAATTTTACCTTTTTATGATCTGGCACATCCATATAATCAAAATATCTCTCTACTTCGGCTAGCTAATCGAGAAAATCTTCTATACGTAATAAACCATTAAAACTAGAAAGTTCAGCCTTACCTCGATAATTTCTTTCAACGTGATCTAGATGTTCGCCTCCATGGATTGGTCGTCAGGCAAAATCCTCATTAAGGTCCTCGTCGCTAGAACTTGAATCATCTGGTGTAGCCCTACGGTTTGCCACCGGTACTCTACGAAAATCGGGATTGTGTCGTACAGCAACCATGGGTGGTGGAGCCACCATGGGTGGTGGAGCACCGCCTAGGGCTCGGGGCGGAAGTAGCGCATCCACAAGACGGTCGAGAGTTGCCTGCAGCCCTTGCATGGTCAACTTAAGTTGATTGAGAGGATGAGGATGGAGGGCGTGCAGCCAGATATCATTAGTTACAATAGTTTGATTAATGGGCTTTGTAAGATTAGGGAGATGGTTGGGAGTGGGATCTTGACGCAAGGATGAACGTGATGAGGATAACTACCCCGAATCCACGGAGCTTCTCTGGACTCCTCACAGAGACTTCTCGAATCCACGAGGAAAAGAAAGCAGAAAATAGAAATAAATTCTAATAAATTCGAAATTGATTAATTGATGAATTAAAACGAGTTCACAACCCTTTAAATAGGGCTACCAAGCAATGGGAAAGAAATTAGAAGCAAACTACAACTCAAACTCTTAGAATCCGCGACTTACTATAAATAGTAAACTTACTATTTATAGACGGTCGTGATGTCTACTAGTGTGCAAGGTTTTCGGCCAAAAATAGTAAGTGTCCTATTTGGCTTCACCAAACCGTTCTCCTAATTATTCTAAGCTCTTTTCACGTTGGGCACAACTCCTAAAGCCCGACGGATGAAGAGTTATAATCAAACTAAAACTTACTATTTATAGTAAAAACGAAATTAAAACAGGGAAACGACCGTCAATCCAGGGGTTTTTCGCAATTCCGGGCTGCGCAACCCGGCGTAGCGGGGTTGGTTGGCTTCAGTAGCTCGTTCTACCCCAAAATCATATATTTTACGTCAGATAACTCATTCCGGATTGCAAGATACGCCCGATTTAAGGTTCGATGGTCCGGTCGTCGACCGGGCCTTTTCTGATCCATCTTGGCCATGTAATTGTCTGCGACCCGCTCTACATCAGTCTCCTCCACTTCAAAAGAACTCGTCCTCGAGTTCTCGTCATGCTCTGGTTCATGATACTCGGTTAGGTCCGCGACATTGAAAGTCTGTGAGATTGCCATGTCATCTGGAAGATCAACAATATAAGCGTTATCATTAATCTTTCGGATGATTGGGACGGGTCCAATCTTCTTATTTTTCAACTTGTTGTACGTCCCGGTCGGAAATCTCTCTTTGCGCAGATGGACCATAACGCGGTCGCCCACCTCGAACACTTTTTGTCGCCGATGCTTGTCCGCTTGTTCCTTGTACTTCTCGTTCGAGGCATGTAGCTTGGTCTGCACTTCTGCATGGATGCCCATGATCTTGTCTGCCATATGTTCTGCTGCAATGCTCGTGCCTGGGTGCTTGGGCAGAGGGACCAAGTCAAGTGTGTGGCGAGGCACTCGTCCGTATATAATCTGGAATGGTGATCTCCCTGTTGAGCGGTTCACCATGTTGTTGAATGCCTCTGCTTGAAACAAGGCCAAATCCCACTGCTTCGGTTTTTCTCCTGAAATACAGCGAAGGAGGTTTCCCAACGTGCGATTCACAACTTCGGTCTGCCCATCAGTCTGTGGGTGGTAAGCACTGCTGAATTGAAGTCGTGTATCGAATCGATTCCATAAAGTCCGCCAAAAGTGGCTAATGAACTTCGTGTCACGATCGGAAGTAATGGTCTTGGGGACCCCGTGTAGCCGTACGACCTCCCTGAAAAATAAATTCGCCACGTGTGTTGCATCGAGGGTCTTCTTGCATGGGATAAAGTGTGCCATCTTAGAGAAACGATCTACCACCACGAACACCGAATCCATGCCACGTTGTGTTCGTGGGAGACCAAGCACGAAGTCCATTGATAAATCCTCCCAAGGACCGTCAGGAACAGGTAACGGGGTGTAGAGGCCCGTATTCTGAGACTGCCCCTTGGAGGTCTGACAAACATGACAACGTTGTACGGCTTTTCCCACATCACGTACTAACTGCGGCCAGTAATACCGCTCTTCCACAAGAGCTCGCGTCTTGTCTCGCCTAAGGTGTCCACCGAGGCCACCTCCATATAAATTCTGAATAATCTGCTCCCTCAGAGAACTTTGGGGGATGCACAATCGATTCCCTTTGAAGAGAAAATCGTCCTGTATATGAAGGTCACTGGGGTGACCGTCTTGACACTTCATCCAAGAATCTTTGAAGTCCTCATCCTCGGCATACAGCTCCTTGAGACAGTCGAAGCCGACTACCTCGTTGCTCATTGTAACTAGTAGTGATGCACGACGGCTAAGTGCATCAGCCACCTTGTTCTGCTGCCCTGACTTGTGCTTCAGAACGAACGTGAATTTTTGTAAAAATGCAACCCATCTAGTATGCACGCGATTCACGTTAGTCTGACTATTAATAAATTTTAGTGCTTGATGGTTAGTGTACAGAACAAACTCTCTTTGAATCAGATAATGCCGCCAATGTCGCAGCGCCTGAACAACTGCGTACAACTCAAGCTCATAAGTCGACCACTTCTTTCGGGCTTCGCTGAGCTTCTCGCTGTAGAAGGCTACTGGCCTGCCTTCCTGTGATAATACTCCTCTACTTCCGACGTATGAAGCGTCACACTCAACCTCAAACAATTTGTCGAAATTAGGAAGCACCAAGACCGGTGTTGTAGACAAACGATGCTTGATCTCATGAAAGCTCTTGTCATCTTTATCGGTCCACTGGAACGGTCCTTTTTTCATGCAATCTGTTATAGGCGCGACTATGGTGCTAAAATCTCGCACAAATCGACGATAGAAAGTCGCCAACCCATGAAAACTCCTCACCTCATGAATGTTTGTTGGGATCGGCCATTCCCTAATAGCTCGCACCTTTTCATCGTCCACACGAATGCCTGTGGACGTTACAACAAATCCTAGAAACAATAGGTCGGTTAAAAAACTACACTTCTTCAAGTTGAGGTACAACTTGTTAAGTTGTAGGACTTGTAGCACCCCTGAGATGTTTCTGTGCTCCGCCTCATCCTGGCTATATATCAATATGTCATCAAAATATACTACCACAAATCGGCCAGTGAACGGTTTTAGAACTTGATTCATTAAACGCATAAAAGTACTTGGTGCGTTTGATAGGCCGAAGGGCATGACCAGCCACTCATACAACCCTTCCTTGGTCTTGAATGCCGTTTTCCACTCATCACCGGGTCGAATACGAATCTGATGGTACCCGCTCCTTAGATCTAGTTTAGAGAACACCTTGGCCCCTTCTAACATATCAAGCATGTCGTCCAACCGTGGTATTGGAAACCGATATTTGATGGTAATTTTGTTGATTGCTCGGCTGTCGACACACATGCGCCAGCTTCCATCTTTTTTTGGCGTTAATAATGCTGGTACGGCACATGGGCTCATGCTCTCTCTCAAGAGACCCTTACGGATCAATTCCTCCACTTGCCCCTGAAGTATCTCACACTCCTTCGGACTCATCCGATAATGAGGGCGATTGGGCAGGCTAGCCCCAGGGACGAGGTCTATGTGATGTTGGATGTCCCTCATGGGGGGCAATCCATCAGGTAAATCCTCAAGCCAGACTTCTTTGAATTCGTTTAGCAACAGTCTTAAACTTGGAGGGATGTTTGAGGGTTCCTCTTCCTCGCCCTTCACTACTACGGCGTATACCTCGCCAGTTTCCTTAGATTCCTCCATGAAATCCCGAATGGTCAAGAGGGAACTCCCCTCCACTTTAGAGGCTTTAGGGTGGTTCTCTGGTGCCATAGGGGCAAGGATTATTTTTCGACTATCCTTGACGAATACGTAGACATTATCTCGTCCCCGATGGGTCGCATCACGGTCCGACTGCCAGGGTCGACCGAGTAACATATGACAAGCTTCCATATCGACCACGTCACAAAGTATTTGATCCTTATAATTTTTGCCAATTGAAAACGAGATAGTGTATTGTTCAGTTACCTTGGTCTCATTCACCTTTTTTATCCAGTCAATAGAGTATGGGGAAGGATGTTTCATCGTTGGTAGCTGCAACTTGTCCACTATTACTCTCGAGACGATGTTTTCGTTACTACCACTGTCTATGATCACATCACAGACCTTTCCATTGATGGTGCACCGAGTACGAAATATATTGTGTCACTGTTGATGTAATTCCTTTCGTGGGGCATACAGTAATCGCCTCACAACTAGAAATTCGCCACGATCCTCGCCCGTCACTTCATCGCCACCTGTAATTTCTTGATGGTTTGTTCATGTTCATCAAAGTGATGGTCTTCTTCTGCGGCCTCATCTTGATGCCCCCTTCGTTTATAGTCAAGTGCGGCTGCGGGGCGTTGAGGACAAGTGTTTGATAAGTGGCATGGTTGCCACAGAGGTAACAATTGTTCGACCTTGGCCGAGTATAAGGATTTGGAATCCTACTCGGACTGGCTGTGGTGCTGCACGTTGAGGTCTAGATGAGCCACTCCCGTATCACGGTTTGCGGTTGTAGGAAGTTGAGGTCTTGGGTCTTTTCCTCGTGGCAGCACTGGATTCTGCGTGGAACCCGTCATGGGGGTCGATTTGAAGGATATGGACGAGCGGGAGCTCTTGCAAGTTGTGTTTATGCCTACCTGCCAATTGAATCGCTTCATCCACGGTCCCGATTGGGTACATCTAACGGTCCTGAATTGTCGGCCGCAACCCACCTATAAATCGTGCCACCTTCGGTGACTCTGACGGATCATTTCGTGTAGCCAACCGTTGAAATTCTTCAGTGTAATCTCTGTATGGCTCCTTAGCCATAATTTTGATATTGCTGGAATAATATCTGCTCATAATCACTGGGGAGAAATCGTGATCGAAGAAGACGTCTCATCCGTGGCCATGATGAGATGGGTGCCTTGTTCTGGCGGGCTCGTGAGAGTTGTAATTGTTCCCACCATGCAGAAGCACCAGATTTTAATTTAAACGCTACCAATTTTACCCTTTTATGATCTGGCACGTCCATGTAATCAAAATATCTCTCTACTTCGGCTAGCCAATCGAGAAAATCTTCTATACGTAATAAACCATTAAAACTAGGAAGTTCAGCCTTACCTCGATAGTCTCTTTCAGCACGATCTAGATGATCACCTCCATGGATTGGTCGTCGAGCAAAACCCTCATTAAGGTCCTCGTCGCTAGAACTTGAATCATCTGGTGTAGCCCTACGGTTTGCCACTGGTAGTGCTCTACGAAAATCGGGATTGTGTCGTACAGCAACCATGGGTGGTGGAGCACCGCCTAGGGCTCGGGGCGGAAGTAGCGCATCCGCAAGACGGTCGAGAGTTGCCTGCAGCCCTTGCATGGTCAACTGACTCTCCCGGTGGAAAGCTTCCATTCTTTCCGAAAGATAACGAATCCCTGGATCACCGTCCACAGGATTTTGATTCATACCTTCGTTGTTTGCCATCGGCCCGAGGGAAATCCTCGCTTTGATACCAATTGACGCAGGGATGAACGTGATGAGGATAACTACCCCGAATCCACGGAGCTTCTCTGGACTCCTCACAGAGACTTCTCGAATCCACGAGGAAAAGAAAGCAGAAAATAGAAATAAATTCTAATAAATTCGAAATTGATTAATTGATGAATTAAAACGAGTTCACAACCCTTTAAATAGGGCTACCAAGCAATGGGAAAGAAATTAGAAGCAAACTACAACTCAAACTCTTAGAATCCGCGACTTACTATAAATAGTAAACTTACTATTTATAGACGGTCGTGATGTCTACTAGTGCGCAAGGTTTTCGGCCAAAAATAGTAAGTGTCCTATTTGGCTTCACCAAACCGTTCTCCTAATTATTCTAAGCTCTTTTCACGTTGGGCACAACTCCTAAAGCCCGACGGATGAAGAGTTATAATCAAACTAAAACTTACTATTTATAGTAAAAGAGAAATAAAAACAGGGAAACAACCGTCAATCCAGGGGGTTTTCGCACTTCCGGGCTGCGCAACCCGGCGTAGCGGGTGGGTTGGCGTCTGTAGCTCGTTCTACCCCACAATCATAGATTTGACGTCGGATAACTGAGCCGAGCAGGCTAGTCAGGCTCGAGGACCGAGCCTAGCCGAGTTCAAGCTGAGGTCAGCCAGTGTTCAAGCTGAGTCGAGGTGAGGCCAGCTTGACTCGGTTCGACTGGATGTACACCCCCAGTTAGGATAGTACCAAAAAAACAATTTTGGTCAGTCGTCCAGATGTACGGTACATGAGAAGGTGGCCCCAAAAAGTTGTAGGGTCAACTTCTAGAGGTTGACAAGGCAATGTTACAGAGCTTTTTGACTACATAGGGATTCCAATTCGGTAGTGACACCTCACCTTGGTACTGGTAGGTGCTCCATGGGACCCACCATCATTTAATACATGCTGTTTATCCATTTTTATCCGATAATTTTAGAGCATGAGCTTAAAATTTAGGAAGATTTAAATCTCAGGTGGACCACACTATAAGAAATAATGGTGATTGAAGGCCACTGTTGAAAACTTCATAGGGCCCCTTGTAGTGGTTAAAGACCTGGATAAATAGAAAACACAAGTATCACCTTGATTCAAAACTTTTGGTATCCATAATAAGTTTTTAACGGAGGGCATTCAATCACCGTTACAATCTTGGTCTGCCATCTTTTTCGCGTGCTTTGAAATGAGCTGATAAAATGGATGGATGGTGTGGATAAAACACACATCATGGTGGGCCATGGAGCACCATCTACCACTTACTAGTACCGACCTCAGTAGTGGAGGGGTCACTGCGTGTCGCGGTCCACATAAGAGGATCATGCAAAATTCCAATTGGGTGGACCCTACAAAATGGAATCCAATGGAGGAAGAGGTCAAATCTTTGGGACCCCACCACGGGAAAAAAGTGGTGAATGACCATTAAAATCTTTTTGCAGGATCCAAAAGTTTTGGATCAAGCGGATCTTTTCATTTTCCCTTCATCCAGTTTTGGTTGACCTAATTAATGGGTTGGATGGCAAATAAACATTATAGATCTTCTTATGGTGGGCTTCGGAAAGTTTTCAGTGGTGAGCATTCAATCATCACTATTTCTTGTGGTGTGGTTCACCTTAGATTTCTATATGCTTAATGTTTAGGACCGTGTCCTAAAATGGTATGGAAAAACGAATGGATGGACGGATATACAACATATCATCAAGGTGGACCCTACGGTGACGATAATACCCACTATATCAAGGAACTTTAACACTCTAAAACGGTGCCTAAGATTGCAAGTAAACAATACCTCTAAAATTGTTGATGGAACCAAACAGTTTAAATTTTGAATCCAACAATCAGAATCACAATGCATTAAGAGAAGTCGTGTAATGTTGGTGATTGGATTTTGAGGCACGATGTGAATGGAATTTAGGTTGATGATTGGTTGTAGTGGGATGAGACACGGTATAGTGCCCTGGAATTCGGGGTCGCGTATACGCTCAACTCCCGAGTTCCCGAGAGTCACTTATAACCGATTTTCATTAAAGTACATTTAGTCTGGTCTAATTGCGCAACCTGGAGCTTCCTGGAACATGAACATAACCACATAAGTCTACTGAAATAAAAAAGGTCTATCATACATACCAATCCAAAAATATAAATGGGTCGCGCAAGGCGTTGCCCAACTAAAACAACAAAAGAATGCTATGTCCCAAAAAAATAACATGGCTGAGCCCACAACCAGCAATCCCAATCCTGCCCCTCAAGCCGCTGGAGAGCCGTCCATCAACTGGAAGTAAGATAGCTTGTCCTCCTCGTCGAAGATCGCCTCGCCGGGCTCCTCCAGTCATGAGTCACCTGCATCTATGAACGAGTCTAGTTGGTGTTTCAAAACATCGTCCCAGAGTGGGAGTGAGTGATCAACTCAGTGGGTGCTATTAGTCTCAAGTTATCACAGGCATCAATTATAATATGATTTTAATGAAAAACAGTCAATCATAAACACCTAACTAGTCTTATTAATGCGCATGCATGTAGGATGATATGATGCATGCCCTCACCACAACGCTCCCTCGAGCGACTCCATCTAACGATCGCGTATGACAACACTCCCTCAGTGCCACCTTGACTGCCGAGTCGCTACCCTAACTAGTGCAATACAATGTGATCGTGTTAACCGAGTTGTTAGTTAAGTCTTTTCATCCAGCAGGTTGGGGATTCTGATGCACCCCATATATCAATCCCCTAAACTGGTTGCAAGGCCAAGACTCCCCAATGTGTGAGGCCGAGACACCGCGGTCCGTGATCCCATAGGGTTCCTCATCCCCGACTTCAGGCACATGAAGAGTGCTGAGAGAAAGGGATCACTCGCGGTTACTACGGGGAGGCGCGGTACCCCAGCGTAGGCCGACAGCTCAGACACAGTGTCCCATTCCACCATGTCCATCTCACGAGGCTATGGACCAATTTCAAGTGGGTTATTGATGAGCTACAACGGTTGTAGGGTGTTTCAGGTTCCATACATGTGTGGGCAAACAGGGTTAACAAACAAGGTTGGTCAGACAGTAGGCTAGACCGCGAGAGTCAGGCGAAAGTGGGACGAGTGACATCGGGCACAAGAGATCCATGTAGTCGAACTACAGCTACCCAAACACACCCGTCCAAACCCACGAGTCTTGCCATAGTATAGTCTTACCGATGGGATTACCGTCTCTCATCCTGTTCCTGACCAACCCAATAGTGTGTTGGTGATCCATGACATACCGACAATCCAAGTTATCAACTTGCATATCACATCATGTTTTCATGCATCTCAATCATATAAATCACATATTCTCAACGAGCAAGCTATCGCTATCATGAACAAGTGCATGTGAGTTGTGTGGGCCTATGAGGAAGTTAAGCACTTCCCTTATATTACGAAATCATGTGCACAAGCGAAATGACATCATATATACTATGAGGCACAATACATAAAGAAATCAAACAAGGCATAACCATGTAATCATACATACACAAAAATCATGTGAGAGGCAAGAACGACATCAAGAGAGCCAAACATGTAAATCCATACAATTTCACAAACATATACTTCCTAGGGTTTCTCTAGAATTTCAACTATTGCATCCAAACAATCAAAATCATTAAGCGTGTACTAAAATTGGTGCTAGGCCACCTAAGAATAATAGTCCGCACCTTCGAATTTGTAGAATGCGTGGGAACGACCTAGGAGGGTGGATTTTGGGGGTTTGATCGGACGGAGTCCCTATTACCTATTTGTGTGTTAGAATCCAAGCAAATCCCTTCTCATTCATATGGGTTTCAATGAAAATGAGGGATGGGTCTTACCTAAATGATCAACAGAGTGAAAAGGGCGGCCGAGGATAATGGGTACTTCTTGGAGAAAATGTAGGGAGTTGATTTCGTTGGGCCCCACCTTGATTTAGGATCCTCCTAGCTCTCCTTCACACTCTCTTCTTTCTCCTTTGCTCCCTTGCTCTCACTCTCTTTACCCTTGGTGTTTGTAGTAAAGGAGGAGGTTATGAGGGAGCTACGGTTTTGTTTCCTAGACTTGGGCCCTTTGACCTTAAGTTTCATTAAATGCCTACAATGACCCTTTAGGGCTCCCTATTGGTCTAGGGCCGACCCTAACACTCATTTGGCTACTAAATTTGGTGGGTAAGTGTCTTATGGCCCGAATAGGGCCCATGTAAAATTTGGGGACAAACGGATGAACGGATATATGGTTTGAGTAAGCGATCTGGACCTTTAAATGACCCTGTGGGGTCTATTTTGGTGACTGGATCGGTTCTGGTGGCCCTCTGGCCATGAAACTTATAGGATAGATACTCCATGGCCCGATGAAGGGCCATGCAAAATTTGGAGACGATCGGATATGGGGTTTGGTCGTACGGGCCCGATTTGTGATCAATGTTCACCATTCCTCGATCGGGTCCCAGGGTTTATGGACGGGCATAGAAAAATACATTAGACCTTCACCGTAAATGTAAAAGAGATCCGACGGCTGGATAGCCCGGAATCTCAGTTTCATTTGCAAGTGCCAGATTCCGGTCCTGGCATTGATGGGGTGTATTTAGCCTATGCCAGATCCCACTTTTGGGTGTCCACTAGGTCCGTGGTCCGCGAGGATCCACAAGCCCAGTGCGTTTTATGGTTCCCTAAATTTTTAGATTTTTCGAACCTTCTTGCGTTGTGGTATGGCCCGCACGGGCTGTTGCTAAGTGTAAGCGGCCATCCAACTTGACGGCCCGCACTTGATCTTTCCATGACCCGTCTGATGTATTCTAATGGGCTAATCCTATATTTGCTTGTGGTACCCCACCGCGAATGGTTTAAATGAACTGTCCTGCGAAAAGTCCTACGTGGACGTCCTAGGACACTGTACTGGTTGGACGGGATGTTACACACGGAGGAGATATCATAAAGCCTTCAATGACCTTAGATCCAGTTCAATTTAAGGTTTTTAGTAGAGTTAGCTCAGTAACTCGCTCAACTCGACTCAAAGAAGCTTGATTCGACTCGGTTCGAAACTGAGTTCGAGTCGAGTTGAGCTGATTTTTTGAGCTTGAAAATTTTTCGAACCGAGTTCGAGCTTGCCCGAGCTCGATTCGACTTAGATCGAACCCAACTCGAATCGATTCAGTTCGGTGACTCGGTTACTTTGATATTGTTGTTGCTCACCAAGTGTTTGATGAAATGACACAATGAAGTATGGCCGGTGGCAAGAAAGGTGCGTATATAAAACAAATACCCTATTTTTCTTGATTTTTATATTACTTATAAGATGTAGTTGTTTTATATACTGTGAGATTTTGAAGGCGCAGACCATGTATTTGTCAAAATGTTGCACAAACGAACTCGACTCGATCTCAGCTCGAACTGACCCGAGCTGCTGACTGAACCGAGTTGAGTTGGCCAGTCAGGCTTGAGGACAGAGTTGAGCCGAGTCCGAGCTGAGGTCAGCAAGTGGCCAAGCGGAGTCGAGTTGCGCTAAGCTCGACTCAGATCGTCGACTCAGATCGACTCGTGTACAACTCTAGTTTCTAGGGTTGTAGGCTTCTTGTCATTTATGTATTAATCGTGGTGGCCAACCATGCATTACCCAAACATGTTGATGAGCATCCAGACGAAATAAGACCCTTGGTCCACCTTCTAGCTTTGGATACAAACAATATATGCTGCACATGCATGGTGTAAGTGTAGGCCCACCTATGTTCATGGGTTGCTGCATGAAGATATTTGCAAACCTTGTGCTCATGTGTCTTTTTATGCCAGTGCGGGTCCCACACATAATGTCCATGTGGCAATAAGATGAGACGCATGAACTCACTTATTATTTCTATGTTGTGGAATAAACGGATCGTCTATTTATCATAGATTTTGCACTATAATCTTAAAAGGCGTACCTGATTGGGAAGACATTCTCGATGTTATTACGTAATTAAAAGGGAAGCCTGGTATTCTGCACCTTATGCCTTTGGGAGAACCTCTAAATGAGACTAGAGTTTTCTCACTTACGTGGGTAAGGGGACCAAGACATGTATATATAGGAAATAGACATTTTCCTCTGTAAGCTTCACTTTTAACTGAGCAGCTTACCTAAACCTCTAAAACTTTACTATCCATTTCTAAACCTTGGAGTTTTTTTGGACGAAAATACACTTGCTATACGAAAAACCCTTTTATGTCTTCATATTTCTTTATAAAATCATCTCGTTTCTTCATATTTCTTCCTCAAACTTTTTGTTTTTCTTCTTGAAATCTCTACTTCATTTTTTTCCAAGCATCAAACCAGTTACGTTGAAGAGGGATTTGATTTGAGATTTGAAGATGGATTTGAAGGGATATAAGAGGAAGAAGATGGTGCTTCCGTCTAAGAAGCCACACATTGCATGTATAATCATTTTAGAGAAATTCTCTTTCATTGAATTTTCACATGTACTCAGTTAATATTCACCTTGTACCTGATCAATTTTCACATATACTAGATCAATATTCACCTGTGCTCGATTAAATTTCACATGTATTTGGTGAATTTTCACATGTAAAAAAATGACCGTTGAAAACCGTCTTAAAAGCTATACTCGGTGAATTTACGACGGTTGAAAACTGTCTCAACACCTATACTCAATCAATTTTCACCTGTACTTGGTTGATCTTGTACTCTCTAAATTTTCACCTTTACATGATCAATTTCACAAATACTCGGTGAATTTTCAACCGTACTTTGTGAATTTTCATATGTACTTGGTCAATTTTGACTTATATGATGAATTTTCACATGTAAAAAAACGACGGTTGAAAACCATCTCAACTCTTGTACTCGGTGAATTTACAATGGTTGGAAATCGTCTCAACACTTGTACTTGGTGAATTTTCACTTGTCTCAACACCTACACCTGTACTAGGGGAATTCTCATCTATACTCAGTCAAATTTCATGTACTCAGTGAATTTTCACCTATGAAAAAACGATAGTTGAAAACCATATCAACATCTATAGTCGGTGAATTTACGATGGTTGAAAACCGTTTTAACACATGTACTCGATGAATTTTCACCTATATTAGGTCAATTTTTCACGTACTCAGTTAATTTTCATGTCTCAACGCTCAATGAATATTCTTATGTACTGTCATTTTTTGTGTGAAAGGTCGAGAGTTTTCCCTGTGAAGAACGACGGTTGAAAACCGTCTCAAATCTTGATTACCGACAGTTCTTACCTCTACTATGTGAAATTCAACTGTACTTTTCTCCAGTGAGTTTTCACTAATACTCAGTTCAATTCCTCTACACTTGGTCAAATCCTCTGTACTCCAAATTTACCCAGAGAGTAATATTCAGAGAACTTAGTTAATTTCATCATGAAAAAAATACATTCATTCTTCATTCTTACCTCCCACAACTATCATTCTAATGAAACATGAGTTTAAGAAGAAAAAAAGTTTGGTAAAGTGAAACATGATTTCAAAATAGAAAACCCTTATGGATGAAACTCGAAAGATTTCAAATTTATCAATACGACCGGTTTAAAGCAATGAACAGAATCCTAAGAAAGATCCATATGTAAAATAACAATAATCAGATATTTAACTGGAGATTTCAGGAAGAAAAATGAAGAGAAGAAGATGGGTTTTTTAGATATAGTCGGATGAAAAAAATATAACCCAAAAAACAAGGGTATTTTCGTCTGAAAAAAAGCTAGTCCGTTTAGCAAATGTTTAGAACTGGAAAGTAAAGTTTTGGAGGTTTAATTAGACTAATAGTTCAAAAGTGAAATTTCTCTATAGAAAAGAAGGCTAGATAAACTTATTCATCACACTTCTTCCATTTAGGATCTCCACACCATAGATTTCCATATCCGACTTAATAACCGTGTATAAGGACCATGGTTCAAGAATATCACCCCGTACTTACCTATAATGATCACAACTGTAGTGGAGCCCATTGAATTGCTCAATCTAAATGATCCAACTGTCAGAAACTGATGATCAAATATAGTCCACCAAAAAATAGTCTCACACCACTTTAGCATACAACGCTATCTATCAGGCCCATGTATTGAGTGTGTGCATGCGTGTAGCCCCTCGCCACTCTCATCTAATGATCCAGAGGCATGTGCTGGTCCTACACATGAAAAGCCTCAGTACCTTTCCTGACATTTATTTGTAATGATGGTGAACATCTACTCACAAACGTATGAATATGTGTTTAAGGACCACACTGGATTTAAGAGTAGCCACACATGAGCTTGTGGACATCGATTATTATCAACCAGGGCCAATGAAATGAAGCCAGCTCAAATCAGGCTGTGATCCCACGTACAGATGTATGGGTTTGTTTTGCCATACGGATTGATGTGAACCATCCGATGTTGGCAATGGTATAAGAACTCTATTTAGTAGGCCTCACTGATCAACGGTCTGGATTGTTATACAGTTGGACTGGATGATTGAGTAGACCAGTGGGCCCCACTTCAGGTGATGCGCTGCGCAGTCTATCTGCGCAGCTCTGCGTACTAGGGCTGGAATGCTATAGCTGTCTTACGCAGACAGCAGTTTGAGTTGAACTAGGATGCTACAACGTGGAGCATGGGAGAGAGAGTTGTGATGGGTTTCAAACTCCCTCTCCACAGACTCTATAAAAGAGAGCTGGGTCCCCAATCCTACACCATAGCAGAAATTCGAGTCCCATCTTGTGAATTGCAGAAAGGGTGTGAAGGAGAGGAAGATCCTAAGCTCTACAGGTATTCTGGTATTCTTATCCGGCTTCCATGGCGGCGTCTCAGCTAGGTAAGCTATCCGACCCCTGATCGCCATGTCCCTTGCACAGACAAATCCGTGGGCCATTCCGCATATAGATTAAGTCCCACAGTTGGTATCAGAGCCATCTATGCAAAGGCATGGATGATCAGATTATCTATTTGACGATCAGATTCATCCTCTAGGAATTCTAATTCCAGATCTGATTTCGAATTCCCAAATCAGCTAAATTGGGATTTGGATTTTCGAATCTGATTAGGGATTTTCATCCTCAATACCATAATTAGGGGCTTCGAATTCAAATCCCAAATCTAGACATTAATTAGGGATTATTCGAAACCCAAATCTAGTTAATTTGGGGATTTCAGTCCTAAACCCCAAATCCAGAAATCCATATTATGGATTTCAGATTGGAATCTCAAAATCAAATTAGGGATTTCAATTCCCAAAACAGCTACGGGGAATTTCAGATCCCCACCCATATTCCAGATTCCGATTAGGGATTTTCTGAACCCAGATCCCTAAATCCACTCGATTAGGGATTTCGAATTCTAATCCCCAAATCCAGGTGGTGATTAGGGATTTTGAAATCCCTGAATCAAATAATCTGATTCGCATTCAGCATCCAGAACCAGCAGTTAGGAATTCTGAAATCCCGAGTTAAAGTTTTTCGATACCCTTACCAGCGGTTTGTGGAAGACAGCCATGGATACTTGGATTATCTCACGGATGCCGTCTATAACCCTCGATTCAACTGGATCAAAACCCACCACCTCCATTCATGGCCGATAAATCCTGATGATTGCCACACCGTCTGCTAGCGACCATCATCATCGTGTTGACGAACTCCTTATACGAATTCGAGGAAGATTTCATGGTCGTCGGTGTCGGGGATGATGGAGGCGCAGAGATTTTCGTCTGGCTGGAGATTCATCTCAGGAAGGGGAGATTTTTCACTCGCACTCTCCTTCGCTGCTGCCCTTAGTCGATCGAAGACGGCTACTGCTCGGTCGTATACAGCAGCTATTAGGTCGAAAACGACCTTAATAGGTTTCGGGTCTTTGGACCCGACTACATGCACTCGGGTCCGACCACAGTAACCGCGAACGGGTCTTACTCCCACTCTCTTCTGGGCCTCTGGTAGTGGGCCCGGTATGCTGTTTTTTGATGGTGGGCCATGTTTTCCATCTAGTACATTAAGTTTTGGACCGTTCAAATAACGTTCCATGTTTATTAGATCTGAACTGTCTCATGAGCATATTAACTAACTCATGCACTGGGCATTTGTGAAAACCTTATATGCTAAGTATTAAGCATTAAGACTAATCTGTTCGTATTATGAACACATGTGCAAGAACCTACCGATCTAATTATATATAACTCCATGCTATTCAGGGACTGATTCAGTCATGCTCATTAGACACGTTCTGATCATACAGAATTCAGATTCGGCCCTATCGTTGGCCCATCACCCATCCTTGGGAGTTGATATGGACCATTGGAATATATGGTGTGAAACCTTTCAGTTTGTTTCACATTAAGGTTACCATTTTTCCAATGATCAATACCAACCGTCTTGTGGGCCGTATCAGATTGATTAAGATATAATCCATTGAAAGGCAGGATTATAATTGTTATCCTAAGTCTGTATTAGTAATATTGGATTCGGTTGTGTTAGCCACCACAGTGACCTCAATCAATGAAAATTCTACAAGTACAGACTTGTAACATTGGGATAAGGAGGATAACATACAGTTGCGTTCACATTTTCATGCTTATGGTAACGAAAACACAGACGATTATCGTTTGCAGACACGTGAACGGGTGAAGTAAATGGTGCTGGTGATGTAAAGCTGAAAGACTCATCTCACCCATAGGTGTTGAGTGTCTCAGATTTACATGACTGACATCACTTAGCTTCATGTTCAGGAGAATCACTAGCATATTATTATTACCACCCACAGGAGGAATGATGATGATGTAACAGATTCTCACCAGGATGAGATGGTTGGGCCCATCGTCATCCTGGATGATTCAGTTGATGCCTCCCTTAGCAACTGAATTGATTATCTTTGCCTGATATTTTGTTTACTAAACTGTTTTGTGAAATAATGAACTAATGTGAGTATATGTGTATCTCTTATATTTCAGTCTCAATTCCAACTAATACGCATCAAGTCCCTGCCTTAAATGGGTCTAATTATACTCAATGGAAGAACGCCATTGAAGTTGTACTGGGCTGTCTTCAATTAGATCTTGCCCTGATAACACCAGAACCGCCAAAGCCATCTGATAATGCCACTGAAGCTGAATATAATAGATGGGTTGCATGGTTTAGATCAAATGATACATGTCTGAAAGTCATTAAGTATTCAATTTCTGAATCGATGAAGGGTGTCATGCCTGAAACAGACAAGGGTAAAGTTTTCCTGACTGAAATGGGAAAACGATTTAAGAAATCTGATAAATCTGAAGTGGGCATTCTTCTGAATAAATTGACTCGTTCGTCCTACGATGGAAAAGGCAACATCCGTGAATACATTGTAGAGCATATCGAAGTTGTTTCTAAGATCCGTACTCTAGGGCTTGTACTCACTGATTATTAACTGGTTCATTTGATCATGAACAATCTACCTCCCCAATTCGGCATGTTCCTGGTAAATTATAACACTCTAAAGGACATGTGGACATTGGATGAATTCATCACTCAGTGCGTCCAAGAAGAAGACATGATCAGACAGATGATAAAAGTTCAAAATGTTAACATGGTGACTTCAGGATAAGGGCATGGGTAAGGGAATAAAGGTAGAAGGAAGAGGAAACAAGGTTCTAATAATGGATTCTCTGGTCCTCCATCTGGAAACCATGAGAATCAATCTGAAAATGGATCTAAACGCAAACGGGTAAAAGGTAAACCGTGCTTCTTTTGTAAAAAGACGGGTCATCTAAAGAAAGACTGCGAAGGTTTTAAGGATTGGCTCATAAAGAAAGGTAATCATTCTGTTCTTGTCTGTTTTGAATCTAATCTGACCGATATGTCAGTGAATTCCTGGTGGATAGATTCAAGAACTACTATTCACATATGCACTTCTATGCAGGAATTACTACAAGCCAGGCCACCAACTGATGCGGAGCGCTCAGTATACGTAGGCAATGGTGTCAAAGTTGACGTGGAGGCAATAGGAGTCTATAGGCTTAAGTTGAAGTCTGGTCATTTTTTGAATTTAGTTAATACATTCTGTGTGCCATCTATAAGGTGCAATTTAGTTTCAATTTCCTGTTTGGATAAGTTGGGATATTCGTTCCACTTTTGAAATAAAAGTTTTAGTATTTACTTTAATTCGATTAAAGTTGGAACCGGCTCTTTAGTAAACAACTTATACCAGTTAGACTTGATTGCCTCTCACGTCTATAATATTAATACCTTGCATGGAAATGTAGTGGGATCTAAGCGAAGACTAGACTATGAGAATTCCTCCATGTTGTGGCACAGGCGGCTATGCCATATATCTCGTGAGAGATTAGACAGGCTTGTGCGAGAAGGAATTTTGCATTCTCTAGACTTCTCTGATTATAAAGTATGCATTGATTGCATAAAAGGCAAACAGACTAGAACGAGAAAGAAAGGTGCAACCAGGAGTGTAGATCTATTAGAGGTTATACATACAGATATCTGTGGACCATTCCCTATAGCCTCATGGAGTGGCCATAAATATTTCATTACCTTTATAGATGACTACTCTTGCTTTGGGTACCTATACCTTATCAGCGAGAAATCAGATGCCCTGGATGCTTTTAAAATCTATAAAGCCGAGGTTGAAAATCAACTCGATAAGAGAATTAAAGTTGTTAGATTTGACCGTGGTGGTGAATACTATGACAGATATGACGAATCAGGTCGCAATCCAGGGCCATTCGCTAAATACCTACAGGATTGTGGCATTGTTGCTCAGTACACTATGCCTGGTACTCCAGAGCAGAATGGAGTTGCTGAGAGACGTAATCGCACCCTTATGGATATGGTGCGAAGTATGGTCAGCAATTCAACATTACCAGAATCTCTATGGGGTGATACGATCAAAACCGCAGTTCATATATTAAACAGGGTTCCTAGCAAAGCAGTAAGCAAAACTCCTTTTGAGTTGTGGAATGGGAGAAAACCAAGTCTCTGATATCTACATGTTTGGGGTTGTTCTGCTGAGGCCAAAATTTATAACCTGCATGAAAAGAAGCTTGATCCTAGAACCATAAGTTGTTTCTTCATTGGATACCCAGAAAGATCAAAAGGCTATCGATTCTACTGTCCTTCCCACTCCATCAGGATTGTTAAGACTGGGAATGCCAGATTCATTGAGGACACTGAAAACAGTGGGAGCACGAACATAAGAAATTTTGTATTTGAGGAACAAAGGACTGTGACTCCTGTCATAGTCAATCCAGATCACGTGGACATTAATGATGTAGTCGATTCTGCAGTCACTGCAGAGCACCACGTAGAACCTCATATACAAACCACTGATGAGGAAAATCAAGATCAGACCCAACAAGCTGAACCATTAAGAAGATCTGAAAGAGAGAAAAGGCCTGTAAATCGAGACGATTACATCGTATACTTACAGGAACACGACTTTGACATAGGGGTGGAAAAGGATCCTGAATCCTTTACACAAGTCAAACAAAGTGCTGATCCCTCTCGTTGGTTTAATGCCATGAAAGATGAGTTGAAATCCATGCAGGACAATAAAGTATGGGATCTTGTAGAGTTACCCACTGGAATAAGGTCGATTGGTTGTAAATGGATATTTAAAACCAAACGGGACTCCAAAGGTAATGTCGAACGATATAAAGCCAGACTTGTTGCCAATGATTTTAACCAACGTGAGGGCATTGACTTTAAGGAGACTTTCTCACCAGTATCAAAGAAAGACTCATTCAGGATCATAATGGCTCTTGTAGCTCATATGGATTTAGAGTTACATCAGATGGATGTAAAGACTGCATTTCTCAATGGGGATCTAAATGAGAATGTGTACATGTTGCAGCCCGAAGGTTTTGTAGCTACTGGCGCAGAACATTTGATTTGCAAACTTAAGAAGTCCATCTATGGGTTGAAACAGGCATCGCGACAGTGGTACCTTAAGTTTCATGAAGTAATTTCTTCATATGGCTTTGTAGAAAACACTGCAGATGAATGCATCTACATTAAAACCAGTGGGAGTAAGTTCGTTATGATGATTTTGTATATTGATGACATTCTATTAGCTAGCAGTGATACCAGGATGTTGAGCGATACCAAGAAATTTTTATCTCAAAAGTTTGAAATGAAAGACCTTGGTGAAGCTTCTTACGTCATCGGCATTGAGATTCGCCGTGACAGAACACTTGGACTGCTCAGCTTGTCACAGAGGACCTATATTGCTAGGGTACTCGAAAGGTATGACATACAAAATTGTGCTTCAGGAAAGTCGCTCATTGTGAAGGGAGACAAATTTAGTCTATTTTAGTGTCCAAAGAATGATTTGAAAAATAATCGAATGAAAGAATTTCCGTACGCATCAGTAGTAGGGAGCATCATGTATGCTCAAGTTTGTACACGATCGGACATTGCCTTTGTTGTTGAAATGTTGGGAAGATATCTATCTAGTCCAGGAATGCAATATTCGATAACTGCGAAGAATGTATTACGGTATCTTCAGAGAATGAAAGACTTCAGATTCACATACAAAAGGTCTGATCAATTGGAGTTGATCGGATATTCAGATGCAGACTTCGCAGGCTACGTCGATACTAAGAAGTCTACTTCAGGATACATCTTCATGATGGTGGGAGGAGCTGTGTCCCGGAAAAGCGTGAAACAATCTACCACAGCCTCATCCACTATGGAAGCTGAATTTATTGCTTGCCATGAGGCATCTAATCAGGCACTATGGTTACAGAGTTTCTTCTCAAGTTTGCGGGTACTGGAGCATATCCCGAAACCGTTGAGAATATTTTGCGATAATTCGGCTGCTATTTCCTTCTCTAGTAACAACAAGCATTCGTCAAGGTCGAGGCATATCGACATCAAGTATCTTGTTGTAAAGGAAATAGTTCAGAATCATCAAGTGTCCGTGGAATTCATCGGCACTAAGCAGATGATTGCAGATCCGCTCACTAAAGGGCTCCCTATCACGCCATTTCAGGAGCATGTAACATCCATGGGAGTCATTGATCCCACAGATGTTTTCAGTTAGTGGGAGTTGAGCGTACTTTGATTTTCACAGACACTTAGAGATCTCGTTTTAAACAGTTTGTTTGGATGATTTTGATATAAAGATTTATTTCTGCTTATTTATATATATGCGCAAATTTTGAATAAGTGGAACTACAGTTGTGTCTCGTTGGAGACATGAAAAAGCTTCAGGACCTCTTAAGGATAGACACATATTATCACACTAAAGTGTGTAATCCTTATACCACATTTCCTAGTTCGTGATCTATGTCGCTAAGATTGAAAATATTTGTGATCGCGCTTAGACTCACTTCGCCTAAATTAAATGTTATGATGACTACCGCGTTTCGATACTGACTGTTTTGATGGACCAGATTGAATAGCATTACTCATATTATCCAACTGTTTTCATTGGTTAACCATTTAGATATTTTCTTAAAATATCAAAACTTGTTTACAAAATTATTATATATATATGACTATCATTGACATTGCTCAATGAGGCCCAAGTGGGAGAATGTAAGAACTCTATTTAGTAGGCCTCACTGATCAACGGTCTGGATTGTTATACAGTTGGACTGGATGATTGAGTAGACCAGTGGGCCCCACTTCAGGTGATGCGCTGCGCAGTTTATCTGCGCAGCTCTGCGTACTAGGGCTGGAATGCTATAGCTGTCTTACGCAGACAGCAGTTTGAGTTGAACTAGGATGCTACAACGTGGAGCATGGGAGAGAGAGTTGTGATGGGTTTCAAACTCCCTCTCCACAGACTCTATAAAAGAGAGCTGGGTCCCCAATCCTACACCATAGCAGAAATTCGAGTCCCATCTACTGATTTGCAGAAAGGGTGTGAAGGAGAGGAAGATCCTAAGCTCTACAGGTATTCTGGTATTCTTATCCGGCTTCCATGGCGGCGTCACAGCTAGGTAAGCTATCCGACCCCTGATCGCCATGTCCCTTGCACAGACAGATCCGTGGGCCATTCCGCATATAGATTAAGTCCCACAAATGGTACATAGTGGGTCTGTTTCCATTGCCTTCTAGTGGTCCCATGGGGCTAATATAGATGTGTATATATGGTCCATCTATGGGCTCATTCGTTTGGGAGTAGATTGCAAACTAGCATTTCATAACTATAGCGGTTTAAGAGGGTTATTGCATTTGAGCCTGGCCATCAGATCAATTATGGCCCATTCATCACTCATTCATGGCTATACTGTTCGACTTGACAAACTCGGCACGGGACGACTCGACTCGTCCGACTCGTTCACTCTATCCAAATTGAGTGGGTGAGTCGGTCTGAATCGAGTTGACTTCATCCAATCCGAACTCAAACCGAGTCGAGTTCGATTCACCCAGTAACTTGACTCGACTCGACCCGAAATCCAACTCAGTATTGACTCGACTCAATTTAAAACTGGACTATATATATATATATATATATAAACTTAGATATGATGTTTCATATCTAAAATGCCGAGTAGTTGACGGAGGCTGCAATTTTGGCAAGTGAATCTAGGCCCTGGGTGGTGATTTTAGCCCGTGAATACCCGCTACACCTGACTTGACTTGATGGCGACTCAACTCAACTTGTTACTTGTGACCGGGTTGGACTCAGTCCATAGTAGTCCACGCTAGACCCAGAATCGGATCGGGTCAGGCATGGTGGACTTGATACCAAGTAGGTTCGAGTTCGGGTCAGGCCTGTTTTAAAACCGGATCGAGTCGGGTTATCCCTAACTCGGTCCGACTGGACTCAACTCGACTCGATGCCCAGCTCATTTATGGCCATTGGTTTGACCGATTCAGCTCTTGGACTTTCTAGTATTCTTTTGGCTAACATTATGCTTGACCACAGGCAAAAGCTGGACCTGTTATTGTAATGGATTTGTATTTTAGGCCCAATAGCGTGTTTTGACCCAAAGTACCGACAGTTGTAGAATTCCACAGTTGAACCCAAGTCTAACCAAATACGAACAAACCCCAACAAGAGCGAATATACCATCAGATGAATCTAGACCATCGAAATAGTCGGCCACACCATGTGTGGGTGCATAGCCCAAAAGTATACTGACGAGGACAGTCCTACCCATCAGAGACGGTGATCACTAAATGGACGTCGAGGGTTAGAAAAGTCAGCGGGCAGAATCACGTGGTTCGAAGTCGTTCGATCAATTTGGTGTATGGGCCATACCACATCGACAGAGCGCCACGTGTACGGTGGAGACAATCATGAATGAGCACCGTCCACTTAGGTGGATCCGCGGATGCACTGATGTAGGTGGTTCCTTCATTGTGGGGCCAATCGCGATGTATGTGCCTTACATCCAAGTCATCCATCAGTTTTGAAAGATCATTTTAGGGCATGGTACCAGAAAATAAAGCAGATCAAAATATTAGGTGGACCACACCACAAAAACAATGTTGATTAAATACCCACCGTTAAAAACTTCTCGGGGGCCACTGGAATGTTAATTTGCCATCCAACCTGTTGATATGGTCACAAAGACCTGGATGAAGGGACCAAACAATTATCAATTTGATCCAAAACTTTTATGGACCAAAAGAAGCTTTTAATGGTCAATCGCCACATATTCCTGTGGTGTGGTTCAACCAATATTTGAATCTGATTTATTTTAAGGATTTTTTACTAATATGATCTTTCAAAACGGATGGACGGCATGGATCTAATACAAATAGATCAAGGTGGGCCCCACAATAGGGGATCCACCCACCTTGAATCCAACGTAGCCGCCCTTATCCACCTAAGCCTACGAGGGCATGATGTTGGTCTTTTACTCGAAATGATTGCTTCCCCCGCTGGCAAGATGCGGAAAGATCGCATGCGTAATTACCACACGTGCGAGATGTGTGAGGCCCACAGGTATGTGTGAGTTCCATCCGACCGTCCATTAGGTGTGAACACACGGTGTTAGATCCAAATCCCAAAATCCATTCTGATCCATAACTCATGTGGGCTACACCAAAGGGAACAGTCAGGATCATATACCCACCGTAGAAACTTCCAGAGGGAATGTGGGGTCCACCGTTTTTCCTATATGCCATCCAACCCATTCATCAGGTTCTCCCCACCAGGATGAAGGGAAAAAAAGGGCCATTCCAAATCTCAGTGGGCAACACCATACGAATACATAGGTTTTACGCATGGTTGTATATTTCTCCCTGTGAAGTGTCCCACCTAATTTTAGATCAGAATGATTACTTGCAGCAACGGTGATAATGAATCTTCTAACTAGATGCACGGTTCGGATTTCACAAGTAGATCACGGGTGGGCCCACGCAGCTCGATCGTTCGAACGCGTGGCATAATAGGGTAAAGGGCAGGGATTACTCGGACAAATGGAGTGCAAGCCCACCAGTCGGTGGTTGTGGTCCATTTTGGAAGGTGGGCCCACTATGGATGGTCTATGAACTGTCCTTCTTACTATGAAGATGATCCAAACCATTAAAAAAAATGGCGTTAATGTAAACCGTTGACAATGATTTATCCGTCCCCAGAATAAACAATCGCAACCACTAGTTTGCCCACTCGTCCCGTGGGACCCACCTCTTGAACGGTCGCCATCGTAGGTACGCCCCTCCCAACCAGCGAGCTACGAGTCGCAAATGTAGTCCGCGGGCTACGAGACTGGGTCCTCGGTATTATAAACCAAGACAGGTAGTTTGATACTCTGGCGTGATGCGGAAACGGATTGGCTACGCCCCTTGCCACCAGCCAATGGCTGGTGGTCGGTTCTCTGTGGGCCCCACCATGATGTATGTGTTTCATCAATTACGTACATCTATTTTTATAGATAATTTTATGGTATTAATAAAAAAATGAGATATATACCAATCTCAAGTGGACCACATTACAGGAAACAGTTTTGAATAAATGTCAACCATTAAAAACTTTTTGGGGCCCATAAAAGTATTGGATCAAGCTGATATTTGTTTTTCCTTTTATCTGGGTATTTATGACCTAATAAAAATATTTGATGTCAGATAAACAGTACATTGGGCCTTAAGAGGATTTAAATGCTGGATATCCAATCACTATTGTTTTCCTTTGGTGTGGTCCATCTAAGACTTATATCCCTACAATTTTTACAATAAAGCCATAAAATTATCTTTAAAAATGGATGAACGGAATGGATAAAACACACACATCATGGTAGGGCCCAGAAAGCACCGACCATCAGCCACGGGCTGCTGTCAAGGGGAAGTAGCCAATCCATTCCCTGATACGCAGAACCTAGAAATGACTCTCGTGTCAGATATAAATCAAATCAGACCGAAAAAAATTGTTTCAGCCACTGTCGCTAAGATACCATCAGAAAAATCAGATTTTTTTAAAGAATCGTAAACGTTCATTCGTAGAAACTTATTCAGGAAATCCGCGTCCCAAGATCCGTATTAATTCACATCGCATTCATACAAGTGGGGCGGATGTTATCAGTGATCGATACCGTTGGTCCAGTAGATTTATCTGGGGATGGAACTTTCCTTAAAAGCGGTCATATGGGACGAACGTGGATTTCGTCCTACCCCTGCTTGGACGGCAATCCGTCCGGCAGGGCTCTGTGGGGCCATCATGATGTAAGTATTTTATCTATACCGTTTATTATTTTTCTCGGATCATTTTAATGTATGAAACAAATAATGAGGCAGCTACAGGGCTTATATGGACCACAAAGTGAGGATTGAACTTCCACCATTAAAAACTTCTTGGGAGCTGGAGAAGTTTCGGATCAAGCTGATATTTGTTTTTTCATTTCATCCACGTCTACATGACCTTATGAATAACTTGGGTGGTAAAAAAACATCACGGTGGCCCTTAGAAAGGTTTCAACGGTGGGTGTCATTATCACTGCAGCTTCCAATCTCAAGTGGACCACATTACAGGAAACAGTTTTGAATAAATGTCAACCATTAAAAACTTTTTGGGGCCCATAAAAGTATTGGATCAAGCTGATAATTTTTTTTTAGCTTAATCTGGGTCTTTATGACCTAATCAACAGATTGGATGTCAAATCCATGTCCAGTTGTACCAGGAAAGGTTCAAAGTAGATCAAAGTTACATGGGCCCACAGTGATGTATTTATTATATCCACACCGTTCGTCTATTTGGCGAGATCATTTTAAAGCATACGACCGAAAAATGAGTCATATCCAAAATTCAAGTGTACCACACCATAAATAGCAGTAGAGAGCGATTCTCACCATCAAAATATTTGTAGGCCCACCATAATGTCTATTTTCCATCCAATCTGTTCATAAGGTTACACAGACATGGATGAAGAGGAAAAAAAATATCATATATGTGACCCCAGGAGGATTCCAATGGTAGACATTCAATCTCCAGTGCCTTTTGCATTGTGGTCCACTTGATCTTTGGATCTGTCTTATTTTTTAGCTAAGGCCTTGCTACGAGCTAGCCAAATGGACGGACGGTTTGGATATAACATATGCCTCATGATGGGACCTACAGAACTTGGTGACGTCAACACACTATCCAGGTCGGTGGTGTGTGGTACACTAGCCAATCTGCTTCCCGTTTTGGGACTGCGACTTTACTCGGTTTATTTGACCTAATGTATACGAGACGTTTACAATTTCCGAGCGAAGGCGTATCAAGCGCCATACGCCGACCGAGTATTAAATAACTGCCCTTAAATCTAGGCAGCCGGACGCAACCCCGCAATACTCGCATTCTTATCGTGCGCACCTGCGCCGTGATCCTAAGCACCTCCGCTGTTATCCTACGCACCTCCGCCGGTTTCTGATCCGTTAAAGAGCTTTCCCTTCACCCTCTCTCTCAACCAAAGAAGGTGAGATTTTTTCCCTAGAATTTCGGTTCCTTTTTCTGTAAGTTCTTCGATTCCATCGATTTCTCCGAATAGATGAACAGATCAGTGGTTTCAGATCCATCTCCGAAAGCTTTTGAGAATTTTCCTGCTCTAGTTTGCTGTATTTTCCATATTCTTAGAACAACATCTGATTTCTCATTTTTTCTTTATTAATTTCTTTTTTTAGTTGAATTCTGTGAGTTTTCTGAAAAATAGTTGTATTTACTGAAGCATTTGATTAATGTTTTCTTTTAATTTTGTCTAGTTTTGCTGTAATTCTAGTGTTAGTTGTATCAGTCCTGATCGAGGAGTGTTTCTGTTTTTTCTTGGTTGCCAATTTTCCAGATTTATTTGAGATATAGTGTTTTTTATTTTATTTATTTTTTATTTTTTTATAATTTAATTTTTTAAAACGAATGAATGGATCATATGTCGATTGGACCTAATTTTGTAAAAATCATCTTGATCGTCCATATTAATGGCCATTGATCAAATGGTTCATGTTTGTCAGATGGGAAGTGATGCTTGCATGATAGCCCATTCTGAAATTGTGCATCTAAACTGTTACAGTGATTACCTCAGTATTCTTGTAGAAGAATATGTGAATAATGCCGTTTGTGTCCATTCTCTTGCTGTCCCTCTGTTTCATGGTTATCTTGATGCTCATTGCTTTCTGTTGTAACAAGTCCTGATAACATGACAACCATTGATGAAGTCATGATGTATAAGGCTTTTAGATTCCTTTTGGATTGACTGAATCTTATCTATACGTTCTTTCATGGTGTGCCCTGTAACTAGAGGCATATATGGTTGGAGAATATGATTCCTAAATAGATGGCTTTTTTTTTTGTAGTTCGTTTGTATTTTTCTCTCCTCGCAGTATTTTAAACATATTTTGGAAAGAAAATGAGAATTTTTAGTTCCCTTTTGCTTACTTTAAGGTTTGTTCCACGTTACAGGTAATTTAAATAGGTGGGCCCACTTTTATGGCTCACTTAATGATTGGTTTAGTCTAAGAATAGGCTCAAATATTCATCTAGATGGGCTCAACAAAATGTCATACTTTTATCCAAGCTTTCTTATGTATCAATTTGATTTTTGAACAATTCTCCACTCGTAGCTTTGGTTGATGTGAATATATAGCTTCTTACCTGTAACTAACTTACATGTTACCTAAACATAGAAATTAACTTACTTATAAGTAACTTACAACTTACATCCAAATAGGATTACCTGTAACTTAACTTACTTTCTTGCCTATAAGTAAGTTAAATGTAACTTGCAACTTAAAAAACTTACAGACATCCAAATGCGCCCTTAATTTCTATCGGCTGATTTTATTTCTTTTGTATTAGTTAATGCATGATGGTGTGCATGTTGCAAATTTAGTTGTAGAAATGGGAATCGTTTTGATTATTTTAATATTGGCCAAGGCTATTTCATGATATGTCTGCCCCTATGAACGTCTTAGATTTCACCCACGCATGCCATGTTGGCGTCGGTGATGTGATTTGACTCTTCAAGCTCTCTGTTCTGCGAATACACACACCCATGTGGCTAACAACTCTGTCCCAGCATCCAAACACAAATTTTGAATTCCCAAGAATGGATTTCCCAGTAGCCAAACACAATAGACAAAATCTCTTTCATAGAGAATCTGTTTCTTGGCAACAGATTCGCTCCACCCTTTAAGTGTTTGGTTGCAGGTTTTTATATTTCCTTCCTTCACAATTCCCTGGTTTTTGTTAAAAACAAGTTTGCTTCGTGCATATTGTTGGTTTTTTATATTTATGAGGAATTCCATTGCCCAACATTCCCTAAAAACACATGCCTCAGCTTTTAGATGGGGAATGAAAAACTTGAGGAATTAGGGTTTTTGGTTGCTGGTTTTTATATTTCCTGTCTTAGTGTGTGTGTGTGTGTGTGTGTGTGTGTGTATATATTTTAATATTTCATTTTATGAAACCAAGTTTTGTGCATGCTTTTTGGTTGGCTTTAACATTCCATTCCCCAGCTTTTCCTCAAAAAACTTGCCCATCTTTTAGCTGGGGATTGGAAAACTTGGGGAGTTAAAACAGACTTATAAACTTTTCCTAGGTTTCCCCAGTAACCCCAGTTTACCAACCAAATAAAATTTAATCATTCCTCGAGAAATATTATCCCAATCCATTCCCTAGAAAACATGGGGCTTGTTTGGAACCTGGGATTAGGCGGTATTGAATTGCATTAGATGGAATTAACACCATTATTACACAATGATTACATGTCTAGAAATGCCATGGGTTTTAATCATCCAATCCCACATTTGGGATCAAATTCTTCCTTTGACAAAAACACTGTTTTACGTGGAACTAGCATTTGGTGGACGCTGGAATTGTAATCAATAGACCGAATTTCACAACTGATGTCGATCACCTATATTTATATTCAAATTGCGTGTCACGTGTAAAGGGCACATATGGATGAACAGTATGGATAACACTCATGCATTAACATGGGGCCCACAAATGTAACGGATTTCAAATTCCACCAGAAACCTGGTTGTATTTCCTACTGGGACTGGAAGGTCAAATGCTTGGATTAGTCCAATCCTTCCCATCAATTCCAAATGCCGGATGGAATTCACATGAGACCAATTGCAATTCTATACCACCTAATCCTACATTCCAAATAGGCCTACAAAAACCAGGGAATGTATTCCTCAACAACCAAACAAGAATTTAAACTTTTCCTAGGTTTAGGAAACCTGGTATATCAATTGAATAAAATTTAATAATTCCCCAAGAAATTCTTCATCAGCTGTTCTAACATTCCCTAGGAAACATAAAAACCATGGAAAATGTTCCCCAACAACCAAACGGACAAGATTCTAGGGAGCCAAATGACCCCCTGGGGGGTTTTGATTGGGTTTGCATGGTGATTGGTTAATGAACTGTAGTCACACATACATGTGCTTCAACAATCTATTCTCTTAGATCTTTGGACAAGAATGATTAACAACTATTGCATTGGTTAGGAGGGAGATGATGGTTGTATCTGGTAAAAAGAGATCTGTTTGGATGCATTATGAATTAAATTGCATATACTTTTAGTTATAATATGGTGGGGCTACGCTCCTTTCACAATTAGTTGCTTTCAAGTGGACTCTAACGGAATGTAATTGCAATTTGAGGGTGCCTTCCATGTTTTGAATCCTGAGAAAGGTGATTACACTTTCATCATTTCCTCTCTTTTGAACTAATTATTGCAACTCTATTCAATAGTGCATCCAAACACAGTCTAAGATGTGGGTTTCCGAGAGTTTCACTTATGCACAAAAAGTATCCAATCATATTTCGAGAAGATTCCAGGCAACTTAATTGCAATGCTTGCTAATTTTATTTTTGCTAATAAAACATCACAATAATTGGGGTGTGAACATGGATAGTTTCTTTCTTTGTATGAGGACCATTTAATACTTCAAGTTTCATCCCTTGATATCTAAGTATGAAGAAAGCATCGAAATTCAAGAAAGAAACAGCTCTCACTCATGTGGAAAAGCTATTCACATTTAGAAGTATGCATTGGTACTAGAAGATCTTAGAATATCTTACGTTAATGTTTCTTGATATTTAAGTTTCTGCAGACCATCGGAGTTCGCAAAACTCACAAGTTTGTATATGAGTTACTGACTAATGATTTGTTAGGGATTAGGGCACATTCTGTTGTGGTAGGAATGTTTACTGCAAAGGTGTAACCATTATGCCTTTTCCCTTCATTTTTCTTCTAGTGTTGAAAAGGTGGATTTTTTTTTTGAAAGATCAATTCATTAATAGAACAAAAGAAACAACAAGCAAAGTAATGCATGGGCATTTTCACACCAATCTTGAGTGGGGTGGCCTGTGGGATATGGGGGCATACTCGGGGCGGGTTGCTCGTGTGAGGCGAGATCCATGTGATGTGAGGCCCACGAGGGGGGTTCGGCCGAGGACCTAACCCATGGGAAGTGGGGCCTGGGCTATGAGATAAAGGGATTGGTTCGCCACGCTCTATCAGTTCGAGTTTTTAGATCAAGTGGTTAGTTGTCATGCATCACGGAGAAATCAGAAAAAAAAACTGAAACAAAACAAAGAACTCAAGCAGCAGCTAAAGAGAAAAAGAGCGAAAGAAAAGAGAAAAAAAGAAAGAAATACAACAACTCAGACCCACGTCTGGGGAAACCCAGGTAAAACTGAGAAGGTCCAAGGAGCCCAATCTCTAAAAAACAAAAGAACCCAATTGAAGATTAACACTACGATTTTGAAAGCAGCGGAGATTCCTTTCATTCCAAACTGCCCAGAGAGCTGCAAGAAATAAAATACTCCCTTTTTTCCGACCCAGCAAACCTCCCCAATTAGCATGCCAAATACAAATTGTTAAATTTTTTGATGTTAAGGTTTGCTTACTGAAGGACAAAAGAAATGAATGAAAAGGTGTAATGGTAGAACCTTTGAAGTAAATGTTTCTACCACGACATATTGTATATCCTCTATCAAACTGATCATAACTGTTGTTCAAAAGGCTGTGTTCTTCCAGTTTGACAGTGTTGGGTGACTTTGCTTTTAATATTCTTTTTTGATGGGGTGAGTTTATTTCTAATATTCAGGTAATGTTCTTAACATGCAGACTAAAGAAGCTGTTGGCTACTCGATTTCAAATTCATAAAGGTATCTGTCTTGAGGGGAAAAAATCATGGGGTGCTTTAGCTGCTGCGGAGAAGATGATATGCACAAAGCAGCTGATAATGGAGGCCCGTTTATGGCAAACAACTCAGCAGGTTATCTAATGAGCCCGAACTGCATTTGTTGTGATAAAATTTGTGATTTATGTGGCGTAATTGAATCACCCGCAATGTGGAGTACCATGTCTCTTGGGATTCAGTTTCATTTCCTGCACATCTCCTCATGGAATCTACTGAATGTGAGAGATAAGGCAGCCGTTGTTACTGTTCTTTCCATCGGATATTACTGGAATTAAGGCAAAGCTTCTCCTTGTAGGATCTCTTTTAGGCAATTTTGGAGGGAGGCTAACTGATATATTTGCAAAACAATGTGCCCTAAGACAGGCATTGTTACTGGTAGTGTCTTTCCATTCCTTAATGGAACAATGCTTGATGCTACCTTCTTTCTCTTAATAAAGAATTTTGTTATATATATAGAGAGAGAGGGTCTCGAGTCCAGCTGGTTAGACCACAAGTTACTGTCCACTAACTTCCAACCTGTTAAGTGCATGCGACATCCAACCCTCCAGTAGGTTAGCTCCACCAAGAGGATCAACCAGTGTAAAAATCACCCCATCTACTCACTAGGGGTGCCACACCATAGAAAACAATGTCTAGCCATTGATAAATAGAAAACAACAAGTGTTGCCCACTCAATAAGTGGATGTGGCCGATTTCCGCACAAGGTGTTCCTCTACTTAATGGTGATTGCTTTCAAAGCAGATATGGCCAGATGTAGAATCTCAAATCGTTAACATAAAAATACAAATACAATGCTTCTGTATATTCTCCTTGTATATTTGTGTGTGTTTATGTTTGCATGTTTAAGTCATAGTTGTATGCAGTCCCATATTTCTTAATTGTAAAACTCTTAATCGAAGATTCATGTCTACTTTAAGGAACCTGGGTCCTCTGCTTAGTTATTCAGTCTTTCAGAGTGTAGCCATTGTAGCCAAGGCTTAAAATATCATCTGAAACTGGTTCATATTGCCCAAAACTTACCGGTTCTGCCCATGAATGAACAGCTGTATCCGTCCATCTCAGCTCAAAACAGCCCGATACAAGGGCGATATGGGGCTGCGTCGGTGGTGAAAGATACACTATCTGATATACCAATTTAAAATGTTGATTGTAACTTGTTGGCTGTCTTGCTCATAGAGGTCCCCTGGCTATCATTAATTTGTTTACTATTAATTTGCTTCCTCGTGTTTTTTCATACTTTCAAAGTTTCGTCTGAAACTGACTGAAGTTCTTCATGCAGGCAATGCTGGTGGTTATCATGCCTCTGATCCTGCTCCTAAAGGTGCTGAGGCTGTAAAAATCCTGCCTATTGCTGTCCCTGCCGTTTCAGTAGATGAACTGAAGGACATAACTGATAACTTTGGGCAGAAGGCTTTAATTGGAGAAGGTTCATATGGAAGAGTGTATCATGGTGTCCTTAAAAACGGGCAAGCTACAGCCATAAAAAAGTTAGATGCCAGCAAGCAACCTGATCAAGAATTTCTTGCACAGGTTAGGTCTTTATACCATGGATAATGGTTTTAAGACTCAGAGACATGGATTGTCTTGTTCAGCCCTGATTGGAGTCATGGCTGAAAGTACCACTGAAACTGAATTGGTTCCGAGTCTTAAAACCATGCTTTATGCTTGTTGCCTATGCTCTGTGAAACTTCGTCATGTACATGTCTGCTTTTATATTTATTCATCCACTGATGGAAGAATTCACAGGTCTCCATGGTATCGAGGCTGAAACATGAACATGTGGTTGAACTGATTGGTTATTGTGTGGATGGAAGTCTCCGCGTTCTTGCATATGAGTTTGCTTCTATGGGATCCCTTCATGATATTCTTCACGGTACGAAATATCATGCTCCAGCAACATCTGGTTTAATGACTTAACAGCTGACAGTAATTGGTTGATACTGGATCCTCATTAAGTGACAGCAATTATTTGTAAATTTCATTAGGTTCTGTCCTCTTGTTCCTTTACTGTTCTCATGCCTTGTAATTTGTATAGTTTATTACATGTATGATGTTGTCAACTACTGGTGCCTAATTTCTTCTATTGCCAAACTCATCATCTTCAGTATCTTAGAAGCAATCAGATGGAAAGAATTCTAGTTCGCTCGATAATCAAAGTGATTATTTAATGTGTGATCTTCTGTTATAGGGCGAAAAGGAGTCAAAGGAGCACAACCAGGTCCAGTTCTATCATGGGCGCAACGAGTAAAAATTGCTGTAGGAGCAGCAAAAGGACTTGAGTACTTGCACGAAAAGGCACAGCCTCACATCATCCATCGTGATATTAAATCGAGCAATGTACTGCTATTTGATGATGATGTTGCTAAGATAGCTGATTTTGACTTGTCGAATCAAGCTCCTGACATGGCAGCACGACTTCATTCAACTCGTGTTCTTGGAACCTTTGGTTATCACGCTCCAGAGTAAGTACTTTGTGGGTTCTTAAAATGAAAATTGAATAGTTTGTTTCCTTTGTGAAACATATTATTCATTATATGTGAAAAACATCTAACTCATCTGTTTCATGTTCCCCTTCAAAATGGCATGGTTAAGGGCATGTTTGACCGGATACCTTTGGTATTTCAAAATGTAAAAATCTAAATATTTCAATATGACTGGGGACCAAATGGCAGGCAATAATTCCACCAGATTTGACAGCATTCTCAAAGAAAAATTGTGATGTATTGACTTTTGCTGAACATGGAATTAAGTAGTGGTTTTAGAATGTGAGTCCCCTAGGGCCCAAATGAATATGACTCACCCTGACTTGGTTCTGTTTTGGACCCATATCAGTGTGGTGACTCGTATTTTTTTTTTTTGGACTGAAGCTGATATGACTGGGAAATATTTAAAACGATGTTGCTGATGGGTAAATATTCAAATATTTTAGTATGTGGCTGAAGGCAGAAAGATCCCCACTTGCCCAGCCCACCAGAAATCCCTGCATGTCTCGTATTGAGAAACATAAACCTTTCTCTTTGTGACTGTGGATGACAGATATGCAATGACTGGACAGTTGAGTTCAAAGAGTGACGTTTACAGCTTTGGTGTTGTCCTTTTGGAGCTATTGACTGGCCGTAAACCTGTCGATCATACATTGCCAAGGGGGCAGCAGAGTCTTGTGACATGGGTAACATTATTTGCTGGATTTTTTTCTATTATACGTCTTGGGTGGTGTTCGCTTGCAAGCTTTTGATTTTGTTAAAACTGGAATTTTCTATTACTATTGTTATTGCTGCTGCTGTAGTTATTAGTATTGTTGTTACTGATGCCTGGAAATTTTGGAACATTTCAGGCCACACCTAGACTTAGTGAAGATAAGGTAAAGCAATGTGTTGACACTCGGCTAGGAGGAGAATACCCTCCCAAGGCAGTTGCGAAGGTAATTATTGTTGTTTCTGCTGTTTCTGCTCATTTCTCGAAGTCTGTGAAGTACCTAATCCTGCCCCATTCTCAGATTATCTAAGAGAAATTAACATCCTGACAGCGTGAACCATGCATATACAAGCATGCTGCCTGTGTAGATATGGCATGCCTATGCTCAATCCAAACCATCCAAGTCATGAACCCCACCATAGACGCAGTGCATATTTCAAAAATCAGTTTGAATGAATGATCTTAACCTCCAATCAATCGATGTTCCCTTATTGACTTTGGATCATTAGCTATTTTGCATTTTAACTGTCCCTTTGATAGCCATGAATCAAAAGGTGTCATTATTGGATAATACCTCATCCCACAATGGGGGCAATGATTTGGAGGGTTTGGTTGACTTACATGTATGTCACTTATGTCACATGCATAGTGGCTACTTGCACACACAGGGATAGTCATGCTCTAGCCCAAATAACCCTATAATTAGCGCTGTCAATGGGTACTCAAGGATCTGACCCACTTTGAAATCAGCTTGGGTTCGGGTCCACCATTTTGGACCCAGTTAAAATTGGGTCTAGTTGGGTTTAGGTTGGGTCCAGTTAATTTAATTGGTAATGTTATATATGTGAAATATATATTAATTAATCTAGAAATGAATGAGGTTTGCTAAGCCGCGCACATATATGCAGAGTCCGTTTACGCATCATGCATGTGTTAGAGGAGCACGTTGAGATGTAATCCATCCATCAGGTGGTCCTGACCATTTAAATGCCTTTATTTGACCCAGACCTGACTCAGATCCGACACGAACCCAACTTGAAAAAGACCCAATGGGCACCCAACAGGTATCCATTCCCAATCAGGCCAGGTACGGGTGCTCTGGTGCCTGACTGAACCCGACCCATTCACTGCCCTATCCATAATCTAAGAGGACAATTTTAGTCAATGTGGAATTATAAGATACTCACCGCTTTCTATGATTTAGAAACTCAGAGCTGAAATAGGGTCCACTGGACCACACTGCCTGCCAATGGGGGCTGTAGTCCTCTCGGGTTACCATTTGAAGGACTACAGCTCTCTTTCCCTTGTAGAAATAGATGCTTTAGAGAAACATACCTGTATTTTTTGGATCATTAGATCTGCATGCAGATATCTCATACTGCATTTGCTAAACATTTTCGTGATATGGGCACCTACACCCGAAAACAGATGGCTGCAGTTGCTGCATTGTGTGTGCAATACGAAGCTGATTTCCGGCCAAACATGAGCATTGTAGTCAAAGCTCTCCAGCCCCTGTTGAATGCTCGGTCTGGACCTCCTGGTGAGAATTCAAACTTGTGAATTCTTCTCCCTCTACTCGGTTTGTTTCTTGCTTCCGATGGGCCACTGCATCAAGCTTGTTTGGTATGCTGGTGTCCGTAGATTGTATATATTTTCACATGCTTCAATAATTTTGAGAACAATAACATTTCCCACTTCTAACGTTGGAGATATTAAAGGTTTTTGGCTCCAATTCATGTCAATTTGTTATTGGTTTTGCCTCTGGAAGTGTACTGCAAATTCGCTTGAGTGTGGATGCCGTTTGAGCATTTGGGTCACAGTGCCATGCATAGGCCACGGCCAGGATTCCGCTGCTCTGTGGTATGTAATTGGCTGGTTATAAGAAAGTTGGCAACAATCTACAGTCAGCAAATGGGTGTCCTGAGGGCTGTTCTTGCATTCTTCTTTTTTCCTTTTTGTTTCTGCCTTATTTCCATTTTTGGCCTTTAATAATATTGCATCAGCTTTCAAAAAAACAAAATCTACAGTCAAATGAGTGAAATTGGCCTGATTGCAAATTTCGGATATAGCCCGCAAAGTGGCCTGGAATCTTGGATACTTTGATTCTGGGACAAGACAAAAGCTGAAATTGCTGTGGTTAATATGAATTAGAGATGAGGTTCCGTCCAAGGGTTGTGTACACGTATGGTTTTGCTGCCAGGCCGGGCTAGCCCTAGCCAGTGGGGAGTGGATCAGATGTGGCCCGGCCTCACCCAAGATGGTGTGGCGCAGACCATGGCATATCCACGCCGTCTATCTGATTTGCTGGATCATTTTAGGATATGGGCCCAAAAATGAAGCAGATCCAAATCTCAGGTGGGCAATACCACATGAAACAGTGATGAATTGACCATTAAAAACTTCTTGTGGGTCACTGGTTTTGGATCAAGTTGATATTTGTTGTTGTTTTTTCTTTTCCTTCATCCAGGTCCGTGTGATCTTATCAATAGGTTGGATTGCAAATAAACATTATGGTGGGCACTAAGGTGGGCCCTAGGAAGTCTTTAATGGTGGGCATTCAATCACCACTGTTTCCTGTGTTGTGGTCCACCTGAGATTTGGACTGCAAATTTTGGATCATGCCCTAAAATGAGCTAGCAAAATGAATGGATGGCGTGGATAATACATACACAAAGGTGGGCCCCACAGTTAGGGGCGCACCATGTTGGGTGAGGCTGGGATCACACCTAATCGGCTTCCTAGCCAGTGATGGTTGCAAACATGGGAGACAACTAGTGTGATCAGAAATGTTGACCTGGTGGGCCAACCACATTCATACCCACAGCCCAAATTCACAGGCTGCGAGCGCAATAGAGGTTGCATGGATGAGGTGCATGTGGACAGTTAAAAGAAAAGGTTTGAGAATGAAATGTGAGGAAGAGGCTGCTGAAAATTGATATTTGCAACAAAGCTAGGGTGCCTAATCACGTGTCCAATCACCATTGTTTTCATGCTATGGCCCATGCACATGATAGTTCACTAGATCAACGGTCCCCATCAACATAGATGCCCATCAACGGTCCTGGTATGTTGCTAATTATAGAATACACTGGGACTTTAGCCTTTGGATCTGAGGTCATCTTTCAATGATCCAAAACGGTCAGTATGATGGGTCTTGGCTGGTTGGGCAATTGCCAAAAAAAAAAAAAACATCAAAAATCAAAAATCCTAAAATTGGAATATTTCAACCCTTCAAACCCTGAATGTGTACTGTCTCCTTAATTTTAATGATCAAACGGTTGAAATAACTCTCCTTAATTTTAATAATCAAAGGGTTGAAATATCTCAATTGGAGATTTTTTTTTTTTTAAAAAATCCCTCATTCACGGTAAGGCTTGTCATTTTTCAAAAAGACCTAGCCAATTATCGAAAAGGACCCAAGGCTAGTCATTATTCAAAAGAATGACCTAGCCCATTATCGAAAAGGACCCAAGGCTAGTCATTATTCAAAAGCACCCAGACGATTATCGAAAAGGAGCCAATGAAGTGGCTGAGTCAATGCATCCTATTCAGGCAGAGAAGTTACGCAAGGCATCAATTTTCAATGGCAAAAGTAGAAACAAACTTCTGAAGGCATAAAAAAGATGGGATATACCATACAACCTGTTGTAGATGATCAGCTCTCTATCATCTCAAACAATTCTTTTTGCAATAATAACACTTCTTTGTCTCCTTACACTCACTCATAAGATTGCTCATTCATATATACCAGTTCCACCTCCCTGAAAATCAGTGTGTGGACACTACACATATCAACATGGCACATGGTTACTATATCAGAGCTGTGCATCAGATGGGTCCCACTCCGCGGATGCCCTGATGGAGTGACCCATGTGATGAGTGGACACGATTGTCAGGCCCAGCATCTGCGGCACAGTTGGACCAACTGATGGATGGCTTCGATCCCACCCCAGCGTGCCATGTTAATACATTAAGTGGCGTGCAGATAAGCTGCCTTATGCATGTGTGACTAGCAACTCCAGTTTCTTATTCATTGCAATGCAATTCATTTTTATCATCTACAAACACAAAACAAATCTCCCCTTTTCCATAGCAATACAATCAAAATCAGCCAGGAGAACTTTAGAAGCCTGTACACACACTGTATTTGATACTCTCTTCATAAACACCATACATTCACATTGAAAAATCCCCTCCCCACCATCTAATATAAAGTAAAGAAAAGAGAGAGGTAAAAATCTTTGTCCATCTGCTCTTGATCTGGTTAGCCCAGGTGGGCCTTGCAAGTGCGTCAAGGGGGATGGACCAAGAAAACAAGAGGGTCAAACGATCATAAGAAAAGGACCCTTCAATCAAATCTCCCATGCTTCAATCAAAATGGCTATTCACCTGTTCGATGATTTTCTTTCCCTTCTACTCTCCCACCTCGAATCGGGATTGTCACTTCTGTCTGTGTCAGAGTTCTCCCTCTGTGATTCAGTAACCGTGCCAGCACGGTCACGTCGTTGCCTTCGGTCCTGTGAAATTTTAAAAAAAATGATAATAATAAATAAATAAAAATCCAACCCAAATGATTTCAATGCAAGTCATCTTTGTAGACAGATAAATAGATAGGGATGGCCTCCTTGGGGTACCCAGGAAACTGATAGAAGAGTAATTAGTTAAGATTGCTGACCAAGAAGTTTCCAAAATGACCACTTTCGATGCTTGGGGTCAATAATTTCATGAAACTGAGATTGAGAAGGATGTTGCCCATAAATTTCAAACTGGGTGGAAGAAATTAAGATGTGCCTCTGGAGTTTTATGTGATCATCATGTACCACTCAATCCGAAAGGGAACTTTATACGATAGCTATAAGACCCGCCATGCTTTATGGGACAGAATGTTGGGCGGTAAAGGAACAATATGTCATAGGACGAGTGTAGCTGAAATGAGGATGTTGAGATTGATGAATGGCAAGATGAGGATGGATAGAATTAGAAATTAATGCATTCTAGGAACTTAGGAGAGGCACCGATAGGTAACGAGGGGAAGTAGGCTTAGATGGTTTGGTCAAACACAACGGAGACCAAGAACCGCGATGGGTTAGAAGGTGTGTGAGTTGGTACAAGTTGAAGGCTCTAAAAGGGAGAAGGGAGGAACCAAAAGGACGTGGATGTAGTAAGAAAAGACTTGATAACTTATGGTCTAACTGAAGGTTTGGCCCTTGAAAGAGTGGAACAGTGGAATAGAATTCATGTAGCCGACCCCAATTAATTGGGATAAGGCTTAGATGATGATGATTTTGCTCTTGAGGATTGAAAAATCCTGTTCGGACAGAGATTCCAAAACATGGACATGGAGAACACCTATGGAATCCTCATGAAATGGAAAACTGCATATTCCAACAGTCATTCAGCTACTTGGTTTGTAGTGTTGTTTTCAAATGTTAGATAGGATCAGGCGAATACCTGTCCTTGTGTTATTTTATTAATGAGAACTGATTGCTAACAGTTGGATGTATGCCAACTTATCATGCAGCCCTGTTTTTCCCACCAACGTATCATCTATGTAGGATATTTGACCCTTGCAGAAGTTGGAGCCCGCCATAAAGATCACCTATCTTGAAAATCAAGCCAATCCACTCATTAGGTGGGCCACACCTGTACTTTGTGTCAGAAATTTGGCCATCCATTTATTTCGATGGTGTGGCCCTCCTGATGAGAGGACCGGCCTAATTTTCACACTAGGTGAACTTCATAGCGGGGCACCATTTATATAGCTCAGACGTTCGACAGAAGTGACAAGTTTGAAGGAAGGTGTGGAAGGTGATTAGTTTTCCTTTTTATGGGGTTGGCTTTAATTATTTAAGATAGCTTCCTATTTCCTTAGGTTATAGGAATGTCCTTTTTTTCAGTCAGGTTTTAGGAGTTCTTCATGATTTTAAAATTCTTAACTGTTCCAATTTTCCTATTCATACTAGAATTAGATTTTTAAAGAGCCCATTAATTGTTTTGGGTTCAATGTATTTCCAATATTTTATTTATTTGAATAGAACACACATTTTTTGTGTTTCTATATGAAATCCTTTGCTAGGAAATTGCACAAGTGCAGCCTTTGGTTGTAGTTAGTTGGGCCAGTTCAGCCCCGACTTGGGTGGGTTGCAACTCGACTGAGGGCCGAATGAGACGGGTCAAGTCTCCAAGTCTTTAAATCATGCTTTTGAATCTCCAAGGTGCCACTCCTGCTCAGCCACCACTTCCTAGGAGTTTACACTTGCTGACCTTTTAAGAACCACCATTTTCCTGGTTCCATACCCAAATCTGGTCCCACTCATGCTTTGTACGAGTATGTAGATAGAGTGTTCGAAGCTATCGATGACTGTTGCTATTCTTAGAGTAGATTTGATAGCCACAAAGCAGGATCAAGGCATAATTGCCAATTAATTCCCTCAAGCTGAATATGTAGAGTCGAAAAGCAATTTTGGAAATGTCTGAAGCTGCATCTGTTTTCTTCTTTCTTCTAAGTGGGGTTTTTGGTCCAAAGAAAATGACGTTTCCAGATCTAGTGATGGTGAAAATTTCAATTCATGGTTTTAAAGCACCCGTTCCATTTCATGAAAAACCCATGGATATCTAGTTCTGATTCCTTATACCATGTCTATTTATGTGGCAAAGTTAATCCAAAATTCGAAGGGATCGGAATCCAAACCTCGCGTGATATTGGATATTCCTCGGACTCAAGCATGCGGACAACTTGTCCCATCTTCGGTCTCTTGTCTGAATCCGGATCAACACACCTCAAAGCAGTCAAAAGGGCTCGTTTGAGTGCTCTTGTTGATGGCCTTGTTTCAATGTTTGGGTCCACAACTTCTTCCGAGCGCCTACTTCCGACCATCATTTTTAGCCAATCGACAAGATTTACCTGCAACCACCACAAAAATTCCATTTACAACACTCAGAATTCTGCAAACTGGAAAATAAGTGCAAATTTGGATCGAGAAGGGACTACAATATATAGTCAAGTCGAAACATGAAGTAACTGTAATAATATTTTACACGTGAAGTTGTAGCTTGTAATATGAACTGAAGGTTACTTGTAGCAATTGGCCTTGCATTGTACATCCGTTGGGGTCTTGCAAAAAACTCGATTGAGCAAAATTGAAAAGAAATTTGGACGAAACTATCTTTGGGATCAGGGAAATGCAAATATGAATTTGGTGAACCCATGAACTTGTCGTATGCATGGATTTGCATTGGATTTGGATTTGGCAAATCCCAGTTCGTGGTTTGGGAACCAAGCTACATATCCATGGACTTGGGGAGCATATATTGCAATGGCAGAGCATTATTGCACAGAAATAACTTCTATTGCTTTCGAAATGGTCTCATTCTTTGCATTTTCCAAGTCTAATTATTTTGGGGTTTTGGATTTGCCCCACATCAATGGATTTATAGGGGTGTGGATTTGGCAAATCTAAAACAAAACAGAGGAGATTTGAAATTCACGGATTTCAAATCCCTCACTCCAAATGGCCCCTACAGTGTAAATTTTTAGATATTGAGGAAACCACTCAAATAGACCCCAAGAACTGAAGTATCTAATGATAATTGCTGAATATCATGATGCCGCATTTACAAAGGACAGATAATCGATTTACAAATATAGTCCTTTCATACCTCTTGTGCTGGGCGAGTATAGTCCACGGGATCCCGCCCAGTAATGGCCTCTAATAGAAGAACCCCAAAACTGTAAATGTCACTCTTTTCATTCAAAAGGCCAGTATTTGCATATTCCGGTGCTACATACCTGCAGGACAGAAAAGGGAAATGATGATAAACCATTCAGCTTCCATTGACATTTACAAGCATCTTGATTGAAATCCAATACGAAAATAATGTGGAAGAACTCTTGCAGAAATATTTACCCAAAAGTCCCCATCACCCGAGTTGTGATGTGGGTTTTCCCAGCGCCCAATAGCTTGGCCAGACCGAAATCGGATACCTTCGCATTGAAGTCATCGTCAATCAATATATTGCTAGATTTGATATCACGATGCACTACTTTAGGCTCGATTGCCTCGTGCAGGTAGGCAAGGCTGCAAGCAATGTACCGAGCTATTCAGTGAAGGCAGGGCAACCAAATGAATACATGCAACTGGGAACTTGTTAGACTACTCTGAATAAGGATTTAATCTGCTGTAAATATTAACTGTAATCACCAATTATCAAAACCAAACTTCAAAAGCTCACTGATCGACTTCGAATCTTGGTGCTGATTTGACTTGGTTGGTTGGATCTTCAAGAACTGGGTTGAAATTTTTATTTAATAAAAACCAACCAGTCAATAATCAACTTGACCAATGTCTAGAAAATTAATGAGATTTCAAAAAGTCAGCAGTCTGATCCAAATTCTAATCCGATTAATGAGCTAAGTCCAAGATTTTGAACACTAATAAACACTATAACAAGCCGATAGGGAAAAAAAAACACTATAACAAAAGAAGAAGATGAGTCCATAGACTCCAATTGCATGAGAAAACTAACGCCTTAGCAGTGCCGAGGAGAACTTTCATACGAGCTTCCCAAGTAAGATAACCCTGCTGATACATAGCACCGTGAAGCCATTGCTCTAAATTTCCGTTGTTCACATACTCATATACTAGCATCCTAAAAATTGTTGTTATACATAGTCAGCCAGTGATGAGTTAAAGAACCAATAAACAATATCAGCTAACGACTCCATCAAAAAGAGGAAAGAAATGGCATGAGGATATTGCACCTATGCGTGCCTTCAACGCAGAACCCTAGGAGACGGACTAAATTTTTGTGTCGGACGTGACCGATTGCCTCAACTTCCACTCTAAATTCCTTCTCTGCTTGTCCTCTGGAGACCCAAAAAGGAAAAGGAAAAGAAAAAGGAAAAGGCCGAAGGCTTATAGAAAATAAAAGTGAAACAAAGAACATGCAGCAAAGATCCAAAACAAAAGCATATGCAGAACATTAACTCACAAAGACACAAGAATGCAGCAGTAACAGTTGCAACGTAGGGCGTGCTCCAGTGGTAGCAGGCACATGTGGGGCCCACCTGATGTGTATACGACATTGGACCGTACATCAGATATGCATCGCTTCAGTTTCCCCCAAGGACAAGAACTCAGCCCAAATGGAAACTCAGGTGGGCCACTGCACATGGTACAAGCTGAGATAGGACACCCACCCCTCGTTGGCCTGGATGAAGGGTCATGACAAAAATCAGGCTGATTTGCAACTCAGGTGGGACCCGGTGAAAATCAAGGGTGGGAGTCTCCTTCCAACATGCTCCCTGTTATGTGGCTCACCTGCATTTTCGATTGAGCATATTTTTGGGACTTCAGGGTAACTTGGTGGGACGCGTCTGATGGACAGATTGGATGTGATACATACACCACTTGGGCCCCACATCTACACTGTACAGCGCACCTCTACAAAATAATAATAGCATAAAACAAGCTCATGTGACGTACAGATTGTTGAGGATCTTCTTAACAGCAACAGGAGCTCCATTGATCAGATGGCCACGGTAGACAACCCCATAGCCACCCTCCCCAATGACATTTTCCTTTGAAAAGCGGTTGGTCGCTTCTTCCAGGTCCCTCAATGTAAACCAATGGCCCCACCCAAGGTGAGAGAATTCCGGCAGGCCCGTCAGAGGTGATGGGGCAGTTATGGGATGTGAAGAAGATGGTCTGTGTCCAACCGTTGTCCCGGAACTGCCTTCTTCACCTGACTGGGAACTGCCATCTTTCTCCATGTGGTGACGAAATGAGCTGGACCCACTGCTACAATCTGCTTGTTTGGTTTTCCCCATGCCCAGATGGACCAGAACATTGTCTGAATCTTTGTTGCTGGATTTTTCATGAATGGTGAGGAGAATCCCATCATGGCGGATGAAGTTCTTAGATGATACTTGCTCCACCCTCACTTCTTTGATATCCTTTGAAATTGGTGGGATTCGGGTGAGAGGAAGCTTACCTGTAGTCCTAAATCTCCTCCAAGCAGTAACGCATATCACTAGTACAGAAAGGATACAGATTACCACAAAGCTTACCCCGATCAAGACCCACACCTTAAGACCAAAAATAGGTGTTCTTGTGGACAGTTCATCTTTAAGAGGGCTTGCAGATGACATTTTCAGGATGCTGCTGAGATGCCTACATTGGAAAAAGAAAATGTGGAGATTTAGTTTTGAGTACTGCAAGAATTTTAAACTGGCCCAGTTTGCCAGAAGAAAGAAAACCAATTCGAAAAGAGATCCTGCATAATAAAAAGATCGACCCACTTATTTTTTTTAAGAATAAATGTTAATTAGCCACTTTAACTGTTGATATGCACTACATATGAAAACACTATCTATTTGATAAGCATTGAATTGTAGATGAACGCAGTAAACTATGGAAGTACCGTTATTTAGTTCGGTAGCTCAGTATAGAACTAACGATGTGGAAAGGAATGATAGAGTGGTCACCACTCATCAGCAAGTACACAATTTGCTTTCACTCATGAGCCCATGGTAGGCCTTGCAATGGATAAGGAATACTTGAAAATCTCCCAGATTGAAAATCACTAAAGCTTTGATCCCTGGACTATTTCCCACTGAATATGGGACACTCTTGTATTTCTCCTTAGACATCTGGTTGTCGGCCAATGATCAAAGAGTTAGGAATTTCCCTTTTGGGAGATCCCAGGGCCTCTTCAATCGTGGGACCTATCAGATCAACGGTTTGGATAACGAAACCATAGTTAGAGTGTGTCCGCAAACTATACATTTGCCGATAAGCAAGAACTCGTAATTCCTCCCATTGAGAAACATGGTGAGTTACCAATGAAATGCGTTTATTCTGGAGTTGCAAAGAGATAAGAATATTCATGAGAGGAAGAAGTCCAAGATCATGAGAAAAGACAGGCTTCTTGAGTGAATAACATCAACATTTTAGATCCTCTAGGAGTTTAGCTGCATTTTTGTGTATTATGTTATTTCCATCATTTTCCTGATGTCCTTGCTGTTAGTTTCTGAACTGCTACCAACTGCCGATTCAGATCAAGTCAATTGCAATAACTTCTCCTTCAAGATGTATGATTTCTATACATATTCTTCGTATTTCAGAAATTGTGAATCCCCACCAAAAAAGAAAAGATCACATCCTATCAGGAATGCATTAAAAAGAAAAAGAAAAAGAAAATCATCCATAACTTCCTTTCAGGTAAAGAGCAAATAATAAACAAGAATTGCACAAGCATATATACGCACAAGAAAAACACAATCCATCAAAACATGCAACTAAGAAACTCAAAACAAAACCAACGAACAGTTCCTACACACCAGAAACAGTGTTTGGAATTTTAGATGCCTGGATTATTATTATTATTATTACTACTACTATTATTATTATGCTTGGATATTGATTTGGGGTAGAAAAGGTAGATAGATGTGTCCTGCTTAATGTGGTTCTGTTTTCCATGTCACTTCAATTCAATAAAAATATCCATTCTCTTGAGATTGGAGGGGCAAATGGACTTATCGCTAATCATATAGCAAACAATGTAATCATAATGATAAAGGGCATGATAACAACAAGAAAAACTATTCCTATGTAATGCAAAGTAAATGAGCCATCATCATCATTTCAAGGTGGTTGTTTAAACAATCAAGAGTCGAATACACTTGTAAAAAAAAACAGGTAAAGGAAATTATAATCATTGGATTTCTACACTATAAAACTACCATTTTTACTGTAATTTCTGGGTGAAACAAACAATGGTGGAAAAATCATCATTGCAGTCAAATGTAAGTGATGTCACCACACAATTACAGGAGTAAGTAATCATTACCCATTTCCAGCCACTAACCGTTGTAATTGGAAAACCAAACAAGCCCTAAAGTTAGAATTATATTCTTCCTAATACCAATGTCAAAAAGGGAAACCTCTAAGTCAAAGGTTCAAGGAATTGGTTCCATCTTCTTCCAAAAAAATGTGAAAAAGGGAAACCATTTCCAGTCCCACATGAACAAGCAAAGAATAACTAATGCAAAACAAAAGCAGCGGAAATATTTGAAGCAGAAACACAAACATATAATTCCTCCACTCTAGAAGTGTAAACAGTGGGGGCCTTTCATGTCTCCTGAAAGTAAAAGTCAGATGACAGTGCAGCAAAAAAAAAAAAAAAACTGGAAACTTCCAATGTCATGAGGAAGAATCAGAAAACAGAAAACAAAAGAACATAAAGTAAATCTTGGTTTCTTTCAATTTCCTTCTCAGACCAACATAATCAATAAAACCATTTCCAGTCTCATGAGAAAGAGTCGCAAGAAAAAAAAAAAAAAAAAACAGAAATCTTACATTTACTTCAAAATTCTTCCAATTCCAAACATAATCCACAAGACCAATTTCCAGCATCTTACGAAAGAATCCAAAACCAAATAATAATAATAATAATAACAACAAAAATAAAATACCAAAAAAATTGAAAAAAAAGAAGAAGAAGAAGAAGAAGCTCCCATCTCTACCAAATGCATTTAAAAATAAGAATTAAAAAACATAAAAATTTCAATATTTCTTTTAACTCCTTTCCCATACCCAACATACCAACCAGAACCTTTGCTCTTCTTATAAAATCTTGGTTATTACTCACAAAAAATAATGATAATAATATTAAATAAATCATTAATACTACAAATAAAAAAGGCTCTATCTATTCCAAACTGCATTAACGAAAGTGTTCCATTTTCTCCCCAATCTAACCAACATGACAGAAAAGACATACACAATTCTAACCTTTCCTTAAATTTCACTTCATATCCAATACAACCAACAAAACCCATTTCCAACCTTCATAAATACTAATCCAAAACACCCAAATAAAAATCACTAGTGCAAAAAAAAAAAAAAAAGGCTCTATCTATTCCAAATGCATGAACAACACTGTTCTATTGTTCTTCCCAATCTAACCAACATAACAGAAAAGAACAACAAAAAACTCACATTTCCTTCAATTCCATTTCATATCCAATAAAACCAACAAAATCCATCCGATCTTTCATAAATACAAATCCAAAACAGCTAAAAAAGAAAAGCTCCATCTCTTCCAAATCATTTAAAATAAGAATTAAAAACAACAAAATTCTAATATTGCTTTCAATTCCTTTCTCATATCCAACATAACCAACCACACACATTCACTCTTTTACAAAATCTTGGTTATCACTACTCAAAAAAAAAAAAAAAAAAAAAAAAAAAAAAAAAAAAAAAAAAAAAAGTTTAAAAAGAAAGAAAGAAAAACTCTTATCTATTCCAAATGCATTAACAACAGTGTTCCATTTTTTCCCCCCAATCTAACCAACGAAATTCCAACCTTTCCTTCAATTCCATTTCATATCCAATGCAACCAACAAAACTCATTTCCAATCTTCACAAACACTAATCCAGCCCCCCCTTAAAAAAAATCACTATATACTACAAAAAAAGAAACAGAAAAAGAAAAAAAGCTCTATCTATTCCAAATTCATTAACAAAAGTGTTCCATTTTTCTTCCCAATCTAACCAACAAAACAGAAAAGACCAACCAAAATTCTAACCTTTCCTTCAATTACATTTCACAGCCAGGGAGGGGAAGGAAAGAAAAACACTGATACTTCAACCAAAAAGAAAAAACTCTATCTATTCCAAATGCATTAACAAAAGTGTTCCACTTTTCTTCCCAATCTAACCAACAAAATTCTAACCTTTCCTTCAATTTCATTTCATATCCAATGCACCCAACAAAACCCATTTCCAATCTTTCACAAATACTAATCCTAAAAAAGAAAAATACCCAAAACATAAAATCTATCTCCCTTCCTAATACATTTACAAAGACACCATCTTTCTCATACCTTGTGATATGATTCCCACCAGCCTCCAATCCCCAGATCTCCAAAAAGCCCAGATCTTTAACCGAACACACACAACCACATTCTCAGAAAAAACAAAATCCCACAAAAAGAAAAGAAAAACAAAGTAGAGTGGGTGCTTGAATCTAAGCTGAAACAGACCTTTCTTGCAGTTGAAATTCTTTGAGGTTGAAGAGAAGAAGAGGGTGTGGAGCTTTCAGTGGTAGGTGAAGAAAATACAACTGTAATACAGAAGCTTGAGATTGGCAGGTTTTTAGTCCTCTTCTTTGATTTTCTTTTATATGGGTTTTCTCTGAAGATGACTGTTTATCAGAAAAAGGGGCCTTTTTCTCTGTTTTTGGGGGTCAAATATCAAAAAAAAGATGGATGATGGTCATCATCATGGTAATGATGAAGAGGCAGTAATCAGTAGAGGAGGAAAAGTAGTCTTATATGATGCTCTGGCTACGTATGATGCTTGATACACTGGCACCTAGAAATGGTACCCGTGGAACATATTAACTCAAATCGACCTACTACATTGCAGAACATGCTGAATCTATAATTATTATTTAAAAATAATATATTTTGAAAAATCCTGACCGTTGATTCTTCGACATTTTTTCATTGAAGTAAACACCATTGGATTTTTCATTTTCGACCGTTAAATGAATGTCCAACAATCTTAGAATCAGATCATCAAACAAGCATAATTTTTAGTTCATGGTACATCTAAGATTTTAGTCGTAGTTTGATCGGTTTATATTTTGTACGAAAATGCATTTATATTTAATTTCTAAGTGTTTGCGTACCATCCATCACACTCTTCCAGAGTACCAAAGCTTGGAAATGCAACGGACCAGGAATTTTCTACAGTACTTGTTGCAGGGAGCCCGCGCAACCAAAAAACAATGTGGGACCCACCATGATGTCTGAGTCAAATCCACTCCGTTCATCGCTTGATATAGAGTACGTTAGTTCGTGAGTCCAAAAATCAGGCAGATCTAAAGTTTAGATGGGCCACACCACAGGATTCAAGAAGGTATGGGACGTCGACCGTCCTAAACTTGTTGGGCCCACCAAAGTTTTGGATCAAACGATATTTGTTTTTTAGCCTTCATCCTGGAGAGGATCAAAATATATGAACGGTGTGGATGGCATTTAAATTTCACTCCGGCTCCAGGAAGGTTTCAACGGTGGCCGTGATTATTCCCACCGGTTCCAGTGGTGTGGCCCACTTGAGCTCATGAACCGCGAGATTTTTGGGCTCATCATTCCAACCGGATTTTCAAATGATGGCTGTCAAAATGACATCATGGTGGGCCCCACAGCTTTTTCTTGCATGGCCCCCACGTCTGCAATCGAATCAGTTGTGAAGAAAGTATATGATACGTGGCCCGCATACTTCCTTTGCATACACGAGTTTCGGAGCTTGATAAGTAAGCCAAATGAAATGTTAATCGAGACCATTGGTTTATTGGACCAGATCGTGGATGGAGCATGCATGATTTGTTTTTAAATCCTAACGGCCAATATATGAAATGTACCGTGTTTCTCTTTTCTAACTGTAGATCGATAGGCCAAAAATAGAAGTTTTGAGACATTTCTGTCAAAAACTTTATTACATTTAGGATATATACCGTTGTTAATAACAGACCAATGGTTTGGATTACCGAGAAATGGGCTCCACTTGTCATTAATAGAAAGCAGTGTATGCTTTTGAAAATGGCGCGTCGTAGCGTATAATTCCCCATCCGTCGGATGGGGGTCAAACAAACAGGCTGAATACAGCAGGTCATCAAAATGACTGAAATACCCTTATTTTTTTTCGGAGGGAACACATGATCCTCCGCCATAGGATGTATTGTATCCTCGTGTCATCAGTCTCTACAAGTGGGGCCCGTTTTCTGTCATCTACGCCGTTGATCTGATGGGGAACGGATGATGTACAATAACCGAAATTATCTACAGTCGAGGGGAAATAACGAAGCATTGGACGGGTATGATCTTCCAACCTGGGATATAACCCGAAAATCTCGAAGACTGGAAAGATCGACGGTGTAAATTCACCCATCTGTGGGCCCTACTTGAACAAATCATGGACCCAGGATGTTGTACGTGTCATCGGGCCGTTGATCGTTATTCGTGATGGTGGCCCATTTCACCCGGCTGCCGCATGTATTTCTTTTTCACGATGGACCCATGATCTTTACCTTTTCTACAAGCTAGGGCACGAATTGCTTGTGCCCCACGGCCAAATGAAGTTCCTGTCGTTGGAAACTATGTGGGGTCCACAAGAGATTCCCGTGTAAAATCCACTCCGTGCATCGGTTTCTCAATCTCACAAAAGGACATGATGATAAAAATCAGCTAGATCAAAAACTCATATGGGCTACACGATAGTAAACATCATGGCCCTTCTCCAGGAAGGTTTTAATGGTGGATATTTACTTTCTCACTTTTTCCTGTCGTGTGGCCCACCTGATTTTTGGATCTGTCTGATTTTTTTATTACTTCGAAATCGTGAGACTGAGAAACCGATGGATGGAATGGATTTCTCATGGGAATATATGTGGGCCCCACATAGCTTCCGCCACTGGAACTACCTTTGGCTAGGGCCACATGCAATTCGCGTCCTACGGAAGGCAAGATTGCATTAAACCTACGGCATGGATTTCAACACGTCGCACGTTGCAACAGTGTATATTCAACTGAGCTGAGATGGACCCTTGATCTACCATAACTTACATCTGTTGCGTCCAACTGAGCTGAGATGGACCCTTGATCTACCATAACTTACGTGCGCATCACTTGAAATAGCAACTGGAACTGGAGGTTGCTATTTACCAAATCCCACGCGCATACTCCATGTACGCCTCACACGTGCATTGAATCACACACGTGCAAACGTACAAAGTTATATCTCACATGGGTAAACATCCTCGCCCAATAATCACCCTCTGTTGACTCATTTGATGGGCCAAATCTGAAAAATACACGTCCACGTCTTTTTCAACAGTCCATTTGTTATGTTAACCGTGGCCCAGTAGATCAGTGTATTAGACTGATTCTTGGGTCAGGGAATCTACACATTGGATCTCATCTGATTGACGGATTGGATCTCTCTCAAGATGGCATACGTGCGGGATCATCCAAAATTTCTTCTTTGCTATTATAGTTGGAAAACGACGCTTGCTCGATTTTCGTACGCGTACGCAGGGCGCTACTTTCACTGACTTGTACAGAACGACTTCATGTGGATGAGATCCACACCGTCCATCAGATGCACCACTATTTTTTGGACAGGTGCCAAAATCAGGCCGATCCAACAGTAACGTGCGTTACACCATGGAAAACAGTTGAGGTGGGAAGACCCACCATTAAAAATCTTCCAAACAAGGTGGCCAGGCATGATTTTACAAAGTTCCCTATGTTGTGATCCACCTTAACCTTTGATTGGACTAAAATTCAGAATCCATGGTGAAAACATAATGTCTCGCCTGATGGACCGGTTTGATCTATTCGCATTTGTCCTACGTACGCAAGTCAGGTGGCCTAAATGTGTGGATTGAAGTGGACATGGACACCTGCCCTTTTTTAAATAAAGGGCCATTTTTACTTACACGTGTGACGATTTGAACAATGCCGTCCTGATGAATGGATCCAATTCTATAACACGCCTGAAAATTGGCACGTGTGATGCGGATATTCACTTCTCACGTGAGCTCCCAGCTGTGGGGTCCACAACTCGTGATTCCCGGGTGACGCTATCTCCACTGTGGGACCCACAGTTTGAATTGTGCACGTTGTTGTACGTACACGCGACGCGTGCGGTACGTCAATTGTCAGCTGCCACCACCATTAAAGCGTAACTTGGAGTACATTTGCTGGGCAGTCGTCTTCACACGTGGGAATTTATGACACGCGTGCAAAATCCAAGCCGTTCATCAGGTAGATCCCACTAAATACACGCCCTTGTATCAAATAATGGGCTGATCTAGCCATCAGATGGGCCCCTATGTGTGTGTCTGGTGAGGTTTGCCATTGCACAATCTCTCTTGAAACTCCATTTATTCAGAACATGTGTGGCCCACGTGATAATCTGACCAGCCGATTTTCTTGAAAAAGCGTCCGTTCAAACCTGTCTGATGGGCGGCCAGATCCTGCACAGCAGCACATGTTCCACATTGCTGGTAGGTGCTGTACTTTAAGGGTTTTCACTGGTGGCAAAGGCAATGGCCAGATTCAATGGACAACACAGATGAACGGTCTAGATCTCCTAAGCTATTGACTCTCTCACATATTACAACGCTTTCTGTTCCACCAAACTGTCACTTTTGCAGAAGATCTGAACCGTGGGAAAGGTGGTACGCATCATGAAAATCAACTGCGTCGGATGGTCCACTCGTAAAGTAGGCTGTACCATGGAAATCAATGGACAGCAGATTGTCTGACTTAAGGTACTCGTAAGGCCCACCTAACGGGTGGATTTGTCCAATTTTCACGGCAGGTGATATTTTTATGGTGTGGCCCACCTTTTAGACGGCTGGATTGTTCTACACGAGTGACATATGTGTGTATAGAGCGGTGCATGCATGTTGCGTATGAGATCTGTGTAATGCGGGAGAAACCCGTTTTTTCAAGTTGTCCTATTGGATGGTACCGAGACGAAGTGGGGCCCACTTGATGTATTCACAACATCCGATCCGTCCATCGGATGCATCACCTTATTTTACCTGTGGGGCCCAAAAATCAGCACAAACGGAAACTTAGGTAGGCCAAATCAAAGGAGACAAGATGTGAGGTGACGCCACCCTTGATTTGCAAGAGGGCCCACCGAGTCGTGTATACGGAATCCAGGACGTCCAGACCCTTCATCTGGATGGAGTTTCAGCACAAAAATACGCTGTTTAGAATCAACGGTGCATGTCCCCTCCTACCTTGTTCCCTGTGCTGTGGCTGACAAGAATTTTGGATCGTGCTGATTTTTTGACCATGATGTTAACCTAAGGTCACACATTGGATGGACGGATTAGATGTGATACATACACCATGTAGGCCCTACTTTTGACCGCTCCACATGTAAACATAATTTAGAAATGTGCCGAAATGGGAAAAACATGCTTATGTGGCATTTGATTTTGACTTTTCAAGTGAATTCGCATCAAACAAAACGTGTTTTTGTGGCTGTTCAGCAAACCCACTAAAGGCCATGGGTGGGCCATGGCCCATTGATGTGGCCCACCAAAAAGGAAAAGATAAGAAAGCTTTGCAGCTTTTGTTCTTATAAACATCAGAGAAGTGCTTTCTGCTCACCTCAATCAATCACAACCATTGATCCACTGTTATGATGGTTGGACCACAAATTACATTCCAACCTATGGATAGCTTACAACCTTTTATGTGTGTGCAATATCTAATTCCTTCAATAAATGGGTCCACTGTGAGGATGCCTGTACTAAAAAATCAGCACCATCAACTCACTGAACACACTTTTATTTTAATATTTATTAATGGATGAACATTGCTTTCTATGGTGTGGCCCACCTATTTTTTTATTGTGTCATCGTAATGGTGGTCCAACAGACTGTCAGGGTTGGAAGTTATATGATGGGTGGACCATAACTTTGACCTTTTCTCATTACTTAATTGAATATTCAAATCATAATTATTATCATGAAATTGATGTGAAATAAAAATTTTAATTATGGTAGATAGGAATTGAAATCCAAACATTATATTTGACATATATTATATAAAAAATGCATTAAAATTATATAGTATATTATTTCAAATTAGTGGACATATGAGATATTTAATAGAATGATTGTAATAAGCCCATTGAAATATATACTTTAGTTAAAAATGAAGAAATTTTGATATCTAAATGGGCCAAAAAAGTAACTATATGTGTTTGGTTTGGTAAATATGGTACTTATCATCCAAAAATAAGAAAAGTATATTTGATTTCTAACATCATAAATAATTATCCTAAAAGTTTGCTTGGTCTCCTTTATATCCACCATCCATCATGTGGGGCCAACCTTTTGTAACATCCTGGATTTTCACTGTTTTGGATTTCCAAAAAATCCTTGAATTTTTTTTTATTTAATTAACTTATAATATCACTTAAATGATCAATAGCACTTAATGCTAGTCTATACAGGGGTGAAACCAGTAAAGAACCACATAAATCTGATTAATCAGCCGTAGGAAGCCAACAAATCTGCCCGATCACTTGAGCATCAGGTGTAGTGTAACGTCCCACCCAACCAGAACAGTGTCCTGGGGCGTCCACGTAGGATTTACTACAGGACTGTTCATTTAAGCCACTCATAGTGAGGTATCACAAATAAATTAGACCAAGATTAACTCAATTGAATAGACCAGACGAGCCTTGATAAAACCTGGTGCAGGCCTCCAAGCCAGATGGCCGTTTACACTTAGCGACAGCCCGTGCGGGCTATACCGCAACATGGGAAGGTCAGAAAATTATAAAAATTTAAGGGAGCATAGATCTCACTGGGCTTGGGGACCACCGCGGACCACGGACCTAGTGGACACGCAGAAGTAGAATCTGGCACTTGTCAAATGCAACCCACCAATGCCAGAATTGGAATCTGGCACTGGTAAATAAAACTGAGATTTCAGGCATTTCAGCTGTCGGATTTCTTCCAGATTTACGGTAAAGGTCTAATGTATTTTTCTACGCCCGCCCACAAAATTTGGGTCCCGATCGTGGCACGGTGACCGTTGATCGCGAATCAGACCCGTGCGACCAAACCCCATATCTGATCATCCCCATATTTTGCATGGCCCTTCATCAGGCCATGGAGCACCTATCCTATAAGTTTCATAGTCAGAGGGCCACCAGAACTACCCCGATTATCCAAACAAGCTCTAGACCGCTCGTTGGTGGACCACTAGTTCCAAAACTATAGAATAATGTCCGTCTCATTGAACTTGACGTCCATCGCAGGAATCGGACCTGGGTACGGTCCAGAACCAGTCAACTTGAGCTGAAGGGCGAGTGCATGAGAAGTGCAAATACCCTAAAGGAAGGAGTTGGAACTTAAGTGAATTGAGTCGTTCACTCTCATGCAAAGTTGAGGATTTTGGACCGTCGGTTTGTGACCAAACTTCACACATAGAGTGAGGATATTTCTCTGCTCATATCCGTATAGCCGCGGCCCCGATCGACCATCGGCGACCGTTGAACAGACTTCTCATCATATCTGTCGATCGGCACATCCAAATGGCAGGCCGATCATATCCATACATAGATCATCATTAGGGCTAACCATCCTACGGTGTATATTGACTTGTACACCCCATAGTGGGCCCTAGAGCTTAGAAAGACCCTCTCATAGGTCTAGTATAGTAAAAACCCAACACTTGGGGCCATTGTCACCAAATCTGGCATTATAAAAGGGCCTCATTTGGGGCACCCCTCTCTCATACGAATTTGCCCTAGGGAACAAAGGGAGAGAGGAGAGAAAAAGGAGAAGGAAGAGAGGAAGAAGAGAAAAGAGGAGAAAGAGAGAAGGAGAGAAGGAAGAAGGGAGAGAATGGTGGGCCAAAGGGAGGTGAGATCTAGAAACCCCTCTTCCCTTTCCTCAAGAAACCCCACATCCACAAATGCAAGCGATTTTCATCCGATTAGGGAGGTAAGCACCCATCCTTTTTGTAATCCTTTGTGTTGAGATAGGATTTGTATGAAATCCTAACATGCAAGTGTATTGTCTTAGGATTCCGGCCGATCAACATCGAGTTTGACGCTTCTAGGTCGTTTTCCAAGATCTCAACGATCCATAGGTGCGGACTATTACTCCTAGGTGGTCTAGCACCAATTTCATTATGGGATTAATGATTTTGATTGCTTGGTTGAAGCATTTAGAGAATATAGAGAAGAACCTAGGATTTTGTGCTTATTGGAGTGGTGTGGAATTATATGATTTATTTGATTTCCTCACATGATTTTTGTTCTCATTTCTTACATGACTTGTTGTAAAATTTGTTGATTACTTGTTGATATCTTGTCGGATTACTTTTATGATGTTGCCCTATAGCATGCATGCCTTAATTATTCCGGTGCAAATTGTTCTCCATGAGTTGTGGGAAGTGAGCAACTTCCTCACTAACACACACAACATACATGCACCATTACTCATAAATCGTGATACCTTGCTTAGTAGATAAATTTGAATTATATGTTTGTGTGTGAGAATGCTATGATGATTTTGCTAGTTGATAACCCTGTCCGTCGACATGTTGTGGACCGCCATTCGAACCCTAGGGTTGGTCAAGAAAACAAGGAAAGTTGAGGCAGTCCCGTTGGTAAGACCGCCTTGAGGCTAAACCCACGGATTTGGGCGAGTGCGTGTGGGCGACAGTAGTTGGACTACATGGGTTGCATGCACCCGATGTCGTACCGCCATGTACTCGCCTGGACTCGTGCGGTCTAGCCTACTGTTGACCAACCATGATTTGTTAACCCTGTTTGCTCACATCTGTATGGAACCTGTGACACCTTACAACCGAGGTAGCCCATCAATAATCCACTGGGAAATGGTCCACAGCCTCGTGAGCCGGGCATGGTGGAATGAGACACTGTGTTCGAGCTGTCGGCCTACGCTGGGGTGACGCGCCTCCCCGTAGTGACCGCGAGCGACCCCACATTCAGCACCCCCATGTGCTTGAAGTCGGGGATGGGGAAAACCCGACGGGGTCAAGGACCGCGGGGTCTCAGCCTCACGCATTGGGGGGCCTTGGCCTCGCAACTAGTTCAGGGCATATGATATGTGGGGTGTGACAGATTCTCAAACCTGCTGGATGAATGGACCTAACTAATAACTCGACTAACACGATCGCATCGCATCGCACTAGTTAGGATAGCGACTCGGCAGTCGAGGTCGCACTGAGGGAGTGTTGGCATTGGTGATCGTTAGATGTTGTCGCACGAGGGAGCGTTGTTGTGAGGGCATGCATCATATCATGCTGCATACATGCGCATTAATAAGATTTCTTAGATGTATGTGATTGTATGCTTTTCATTAAGACCATATTTAAATTGATGCATATGATAACTTGAGATTAATAGCACCCACTGAGTTGATCACTCACTCCCACTCTGGGACGGTGTTTTAAAACACCAACCAGACCCGTTCATAGATGCAGGTGATGTAGATTACGTGGAGCCTGGTGATGCGAGCCTCGAGGAGGACGAGTTCTCTTACTTCCAGCTGATGAACGGGCCCTCATCGGACCTGTAGATGGCGCGTTGGATCGCTGCGCAGAGGGCTCAGCTCTATTCTCTCTGGACATTATTCTTTTGTGATTTTGTTGGGTGACACCATGTGCGACCCTTTATTATTTTTCTTGGTCATGTATATGTGTGTATATATATATATGCTAGTTTTCTTTCATTTCAGTCGACAGGTGCATTTGTGCTTCATGTTCCAGGAACTCCAAGCTGCGCATTTAAACCCAATTAAATGTATATTAATGAAAACCGATTATAAGTGACCCCGGGAACTCGGGAGTCGAGCGTATGCACGACCCCCGATTTTTAGGGTGTTACACCTTTGGTGTGGATTGTTTATTTTGTGGGCCCCACCTTGATGTGGGCTATTCATCATGTATGGCCCACCTTGGTTGTGAGCCATTCATCATTAGGGGTCGACCTTTAATGTGCCTAGTTCATTAGGTAGAGCCTACTTTTGATGTTAGTCATCCATCATATGGGGCCCACCATCATTGATATTGTCCATCATGCGGGACTCATCTTCCATATCCACTGCCATTATGTGGAGCCCACCTTTGACGTGGACCATTGTGGATGCTGACTATCCCGAGTGGGAGGGATCGGCTTGCTTTTCATGAATTGCCTCGCTTGATGGATTTTTTTTATTGGGGGTAAGATGATGTAATATTTGACCAGAGTCGTCACTAACCAATTATTTCGATTCTATATTTGGTTAGACCTGTAAAAATGTTTAGATTAAGAACTCGGAGATCCTTAACATTAGGATTATTATTGAGTTTGCACTATAAAGATTTTGAGTAAGGAATCACGATTACAAAGAGAGAATGTGTTAGGCACCACTTTTGCCCTACAAATGTACGATCTTGACCTCACAAAATCTCTCTAATTTACGAGGAATATGATTAATTCTCAAACACAAAAGTTTAAAATGTAATGCAATGATAATAATGACCAATCAATCTGAATTTCTAATGGGTAGAATCCGATTATATTGACAAATCGCGTAGCGTACATTCGAACCAACCGAATCTAAGGTGCGGATTATGTAAAAATATGATGTATGGGATGCTCGATGATATGTTGATGCTTATAACAAAATGACAACTAACTGGTTAGGTTTTTAGTGGGCAAGCTTCGATTGCATTGGCATGACACAAAGCGTAGAATGAATGTTGCATAATGTTAATATTTAAATTTGATGAAACTAATCAAAGTTTGAATGATTGGATGAACGGTAATGTCGCAAGTGTTAGATCGAGTATCTTGGATTAGGACTTAGGTGGATCTCTCTCCCACTCTCACTCTCCTTGGTGGAGAGATGAGATGACTGGATGACTAAATCCCCAAGGGATGAGGAGGCTTTGAAATGGGAGTGGTTCCCTTCTGGATACAGTGGATACCTCTAGAATGGATGAGGATCCCTTAAAATGGGAGTCGATGCTTGAAATAAGAAGGGGAGAAGGCTATTTATAGCCTTCAAATCCTTCTTTTTTTTTGTAATTTCTGTAAAGTCTAGGGACAAAAGGTGGTTGAAGGGTTATGATTTGAAATTACCACATAGCATCATCTCATGGGTTAGATGAGGTGATAAAAGATTAATTTTGGGTAAGGAGATAAGCATCGGATTAAATACACACCAACCGCACACTTAGGGTTTGGAAAAGAGAGATTCAACATGCTTGAGGGGTGCCAACGCAAAGAGGGAGAGTGCCACATGGGTGGCAGGAAGTTGGTTGTCGCCGATCCCTACTTGGACTCCCTGCTTTGATAGGTAGCCTCCTAGTCCCTCAAGCGTGTGAATTGTGGAGGTTATGCTGTGAAGGATGTCACATTACTGTTGCGCACTAGATTTCGATTGGGCTTGATTTTAAACTTTGATTTAAGCTTGGTTTTGGGCTTAATTAGGTGAGTTGACTAGGTTGTTGGACTAGGTATGTTGACCAAATGAGTTGACTCAGCGAGTTGACTCGTCAAGTTGACTCAAGGCTCTACATTATTAGGGTTCAGGATTAAATCGATTGGGTTGACTGGGTTGTTTGGGTTGAGTTTAGGGTTTGGGATTATGGTTCCTATGATTTTGCCCTCTAGGGTTGGTATAATAACCTTTTTTTTTTTTTCCGCATGTGCGACCATCCACCATACACTCATTCATTTTTTTCCACCACACACGTGATCAAGATTTGTTATCACCCATTTACCCGTCCTTTTATACCCTACATGATTGACCAACCAAATAAATCACAACCGTCCACCCATTTATTAGATAACTCACTTGTTTGCATGCATGTAGCATGAATAAATATTAAAAGCATGTGTGGTTAAGAGCATGCATTCAATCGTTTCTTTTTAATTAAAGTGTATGTTTTTTCAATAAAACACCGCATGTGCTAATCACATGGGTATATGAATTTTGGAGTACATGATTGGAATTGGTAATCAATAATTTAGACCGTCCATCATACCTAAAAACCTAACTATCACAAAATGTCCAAGTTACAAGATTAGTTGACCATCCATTCAATAACTTAAACCAACAACATACAACCATTAAATTTATATGCAAAACTATCATTGCCTACAAAACTCCAAAATTCATCCGCTACCTAAATCCATCCATATACCTGATCAATCGACCATTGTACATCAATGATTTCATGAGTACACTTACATATACACTGCTCACATATGAACACCATATACATACATTGTTAAACACCACAATCTTCACATTATACACACACGTGGGTCCATTTTTATGACAAATTAAAAAGTAAATGTTTTTTTTTATATAAATTTTTTTAATGAGAGATGGCATTTAAGAGTACATTTAGGTGCTTTTTAAATATGTGTATTTAATGTATATATTTTGATCATTTTAAACATGTGTGTAAGGTGAGACCCATTTATTAAAAATAGGGTCATATGTGCAGGTTGAGTATAACATGAAAAAAGAAAAATATAATTTTTTTTTTTTTTTAAAAAAAAAGAGAGAGAGAAAAAAAAAAGTTTTTTAAAGTTTTTATTAGGTAGGTGATTTTAACCTAAAGTTTGAAATTTTCAGCTTATTGTTTATGCCATTTTAAATCTAAAATTTAATAATAATATTATTTAATTAAGTTATTTTCAGATTATTTATATAATTATTGATGCAGTTGATCATTTTTTAATTAAGATTTATTTATTTATTTAACTTAATATTTAAAATTTTGAAATATATATTGAAATAATTGTTAAATTAAATAAGTTTGAATCTTAAAAAATAAGAATTTGATTCTTATCTATCTTAGAATATAACATAACTAAACAATAAATTATTGAAAGCATAATTTGATTTAAATTTTAAATTAAAAATCTAATTTTAATTCTAAACGTTTAAAATTTAAAAATTTAAATAAATTTTATTATTAAACTAATCAAATTTATAAGCTTTAAAATTTATTTAGTAAATTTGTTAGATTATAATTTGATTGATTTAAATCAATTTCATATAAAGTTAAATTTAAATATGAGCTAATTCCTCAACTGTAAAAATACTTGGTTTATATAAACTTGTTAAATTTTGATTTAATATTAGAATAATCGAAAATTTTATTTGTTTAGTTTATATTATAATTTAAATAAATTTTAAATTTTAGAATTTAGTGAATTAAAAAATATAATAATTTATTTTTTATATTAATATGATTTACTATATTAAATTTTGTTGAAAAGTATGATTTATGTGAAAATTTGGATTTAATTAAAGTTAGAATTTAAAATAATTTTTTATATACATTATCAAAATTTAAAATTCTTAAATATTGTATTTAAGAAATTTAATTATTAAAGCTTTAACGAAGTTATATATAAAATTATTAATTATAAAAAAAATTATATTGTTGATATGTTGAGAATTCAATAAAATAATTACTGATTCTTATATTAAATTGAGAATATTACCTTAAGAGTAGCAAAAGCATGAGAATAAATTCATGATAATTTTATGTTGATATTTTCAATTGTGAAATAATGATTCATTTCACATGCACGTCTAAGTATTCATTAAGCATCGATATTGATATATTGGATATAATGTAAACAAGTATGGCGATCGTGTCCCTTGGGTGAAAAATCCTAAAACTAACACGTAATTGTGTCCCTTAGGTGAAAGACCCTATAACCCATTGGATCCTTTGGATTCTCCTTTGTGTACTGTGTATGAGTACAATTGTATGTGTGGACATACATTAAATGTATAACTGGAGTAGTAGTTTGACCCGTTAATATATAAATGGGTCATTCATCACGAAGTATCGATGTGTGGGCGTTAATGTAACGTGATCATTCACTTAGGTACAGTGTTCTAAGATATGACAAAATTTATTTATGAGAATTCATAGAAAGAATCACATGCATAACATATTTACGATTCTAACGCTTAAATATTTCATGTTATTTTATTATCCGTGTTCTATTTTTCTCTCTTATTTATAAAATTTTGATATAATCTAAACATTTTAAATTTTGGGTAAGAAATGATCCTACTACGCTATTATGCTCACCCTATTATAAAAAAAAAAATGCACAGATGTAGAGCTGGAATACCACGAGCAGGTGAGCATCTGCTATTAGTTTTTCTTTTTCTAAAAAATTAAGTTTAGTTTAAATTTTAATTCAGTTTTGTTCTTTAGATTTAATTTGAATTCTAAATTTCAATGTAAAAAAAAAATATTAAGTGAGTTGAATTTAGTAAACATTATATTATTTCAGCAGTATTTTCCTTTTAGATAACTCTAAATATCTATGAAATTTGATGGAATTATGTCGATTGTAATGAATATCAATCTACTTAAACTTACGAACTTAGAATTCGGATCTCGAATACTATATTCGGATACCCGAATTTCAGGGCATGACAGTTGGAGTTTAGGATTGAGGTTTTGAGTGACTATTTATTAGTTCAAACTCAATCAACTTATCGACCTTGGGTGAGGTGTCTACAACCATTCATCATGTGGGCTCACCTCCGATATGGGTCATCCATCGTGTAGGACCCGCCTTGGATATGGATCACTAATCATTAAGCCAACCTTTTTGTGTGGATTGTTCATCAACTGAGTCCCACCTTGATGTGGATCATCCATCATGCGGGCCCCACCATTATTAATTGCCTATCATGTGGAGCCCACCCTTGATGTGGTTGTACTCATGTGGGTCCCGCCTTAAATGCGAGTTGCCCATCATGCAGGGCTCGCCATAGATGCGGGCCATTCATCATTAGGGGCAGACCTTTGATGTGGATTGTCCCTCATGTTGATGTAGGGCCACTTCCATATGGGCCATCATCATGTAGGGCCCACTAGATTAACTACCCATTCATTAGATGATTTTCCCATCTCATGAACTTAGGATTCATGGCGACCGAGAGCATATTCTCTTGAATAATTTCCTAAGTTACTGTGTCACCAAATAAATTACTTTTGGAAGTTGAAAATTAGTAAAATTTAATTGATGAAAATCAATTACTCTTTTTTAAATAGCTACTTAATTAAGTTTAATAACTAAACTAACATATTTAATAAAAGCAACTTATTAACTTAGGTAAGTTTAAAAAGCTACTTATTTGGTAGCATTCAAACCAAACCTTAGTTTTAAAGTAAATGGAATGATAGCAAATAAATATGAAAAGCATTATTTTATTACTAAATGCACAAAAAAATATGCAATTACCTTCAATTACAATGGAATATATGGTGGGGTATGACACCCGATAAAGGTCTAAAGTCCAGTTGGTAGAATTACTACGCTTAGATCGAACCAATGATTACCACATGTATACATGACATCCGACCCGTCCAATAGGTCCACCCCATTATGAAAATCACTACTTGGAAAATGCAGCAATAGCCACTCTTTGAGAGGACCACACTTATGCTTTTCTATTTAACCATAGATGAAAATGGTTTAATATGGTGTGGCCCAACTGATGACTAGATATGACTGACCTTTGCACTATGCGATCCTCATGGTTGGGCCAACCCGTTGGAAGGTCTGGATGTTACATGCACTTAACAGGTTGGAAGTTACCACCTCGATGGACTATAACTTGTGTTCCAACCGGTTGGACTTAAGACCACCACTGTTTAAAATGGCTTTTGGTCCTGGGGTGACGCATCTGATGGATGGGTTGGATGTGATACATACACCGTGTGGGCCCCACTTTTGGCTGGTCTAATGGAGCTCACCTCCTAAAGGCAACAGATTCATCTAACCTGTCCGATTTGATTGACTGGCCCACACGGTAACAGACTTTCGAAATGTACCAAAAAGGGAAAAACATGTTCATGTGTTGGTCATGACCCATGCATGTGGCCCACCTCAAAAATTGAAAAGAAAGATGAGAAAGCTTTGCAGCTTTTGCTCTTATAAACATCAGTGTAGTGCTTTCAACGCCTCAATCAATCCCAACCGTTGATCCAGTGTTACAATTATACCTAATTTTAATTTCTCAAAAAAAGAGGGTAATTACACCCACATATCCATGAAAAAAATGAACCATTCGATCAATGTCTAAAAATGGACAGTCAATGTGGTTTATTTAAAATAGGTTTAATCAGTCAGGGAAACACTTGGGGGTGCTCTAAGAGTACTATAGCAGCCGAGTAATTGATCTGAACCGTCCATTGAGTTCAAAACACATTTCATGAGATACTATGAAAAAATCACACTGATATGATGATTTATTCCTAATTTTGGCCTGTGCATCCATCCTTTTTCCAATATAGATGGATTGATGGTTACGAGATTGCCGTAGAGAAGTGATTCTTTAGAATCTTAGGCAATCTATGATTGCTCCTAACAAATAGATTAAGCAAATTGTTAATTGGAACCTTTTTGCGTAAATGATCTCAACCGCCATTTATAAGGCCATCGATCAAATCGTTAGTAATTTTAGATCAATGTGATGATCTAAATTAGTACACCCTAATCCATATTTCAAGTGGTAGACTGAGTGAAAGATACCTCATCTTAACACTAAGGTCTTGGTATCGATTCCCTAGAGAGGGTGGCTAACAGGGAAGTGTGATCTTACACTGGCTGTACTAACAAGCTAATATAAAAAGAAAAGAAAAAAAAAGAAAACAAAAGAAAAACAAAAGATCTATGAAATACCCATTTGACAAACGTACGCCAAATCAACGGATTGGGATTTTCCAAGTGTCCTCACACAACGATGGATGTGATGAGGTGATCAACATTACACTCGATCAATAAACACCTTAAATTCATGAGAGAAAATTATCAACTATATGAAAAAATAAAATTACTTTTGAAAATTTTATTGATTGAGTCATCCTTAAAAAACGAGTTTAATATCCTTAAATAATTCTAAAAAAAATCTTTAAATCTAATCGAAAAAATCCTAATCAAAGAAGGAAACAAATTTTAAAAAACATGTAAATTTTCATTATTTGTTGACCGGTTGTTGACATGTTGAAATGTCTCAAGAATATTCATATATTAAAACTGAAAATGATGTGAATTTCAATTTGTTAATTTGTCTAATAATATTTCGACCTATTGACACATCTGTCAACTTATTTAAACCGGCAAAAATCAGCCAACAAGTAATTAGGAATTCTGTCCAGATTTTGAACTCTCGTCTAGATTTTTCGACCAATTCAATTATACTGAATTTTGTCAATTTCTCCTTAAACTTCTTTCAATCCATATATATATTAGGAGCGCGCTTGATCCACGTCCTATGTGGTAACTTTTATTGCCCAAAGTGGTAACTTTCATCAAGTAATCTTGACACGTAAACCAAGGCGTGGAAAACGAACAGCCGTAAAAGATAAAGCTATCCTGCAGTAAACCCGCTGCGATGATTGGGCCACATTGTGATATGTGACGTGACATCCAATCCGTTCTCATATGCGCCCCATCATGCTTTCCTCATCATCCAAAAATTACGCAGATTCGGAGCTCAGGTGGGCCACACCAAGTCAATCATGCCTAAAACCTCTAAAGTCACATGGTGGGACCCACATGACTTTCAGAATGGTCTGATTTTTTGGGCTGTCCATTCATCCCCGTGGATCTAACTTTTTGCATGGATTGGATGGCATGTACAAAACATGGTGGGCCCCACACAATCTATAAGGCCTTTAAATCCCAATCATTCATCGGTGCTCCCCATGTGAGTTTTAGATTGGTCTTATTTTTTGTTTCCAAGGATAACAAATAGGAGTCCACATGATGGACGGATCGGATGTTAGGTACACATCATAGTGGGACCCACACATAACATTGTAAGTTAAGCTTAACCTAATATGCTTTTGTAGAAGATATGACCTCTAAACTTCATAAAATAACGCAAGTAGTCCCTTAATCAATGTCATGTATAAAGATTATTAAACAAATCCGTCCATTAATAGAAAATTATTCCCAAACCAACGCCATTAGCATAAATAAAATAATACAACTAAACTCATTTTTCTACAGGCCTAAGAGTCTATTTTTCCTAGACTTAGCTGCACATAGCATATTATTGAATAAAACAAAAGAAATATGTTATTTTATGACTCTTTTAAATAATATGCTTTTGATTAGAAAGAGAAATGCTCTAATGCTGGCAGAGCACTATAAGTTATAGTGCTCCTAGCTGCATCATTTCACTTGGATATTCCAGTTGATTAATCTAGGCTGTCCAGTATGTCTAAAACACATTTCATGCACTCTCCTGCAAAAATTGCATTGTTCAGGTGATCCAATCCATCCTTGACTTGGCTTTTTATTTATTTATTTATTTTTAAAGCCATCCTTTTTCCAACTTATGGAAGGCATGGAAAAATAAATGTAGCATGGACCAGCGTAACAAAATTTTATGAGATATAGAAAATTTCATGATATTCCTGGGACAGATAAACTGGAAGATATTTGTAACGCCCTGAAATTCGGGGGTCGAGCATAACTCAGCTCCCGAGTTCCAAAACATCACTTATGCAACATATTCAATGATGGATGTATGTTGTCTGTATTAATGCATAAAACATGGAATAGATTAAGCCAAATAGCAAATATAATTCAGGGATAAGTGAAGAAAGCAAGCGGAAGACTTATAGAAATATATGTGTACAAGTGCAAATCCTTGAAGTACATAAACATACCAGGTCGTAATGTAAGTGTTGCTATCAAGATTACAAATATCAAGTTACATCATTTAATTTCCAAAAATATTCCTAGAGTCCTGCGCATCAGAACAAGGCTCGCTAGAACCCGTCTGAAAACTGCATATAAGAGAAAGCAGCATCATCATCATCCATCTCCCGCTCTGCCTCAGAAGTCGCATCAACATCTGCAACATCAGAACCTAAGATAGAGTCTGGTGGGTGTTTAACACCGCCCCAGAACGTGGGAGTGAGTGATCAACTCAGTGGAACAATAAAGCACAGGTTAACATATTATCAGTTCAATCAAGCAGTAATGATAAAGCAGAATAATTAAACAAGTCCTAAGTACTCTTGTTAATGCAAGGATGTATGCAAAATGATGCGTGCCCTCACGCGTATACCCTCAGCGTCTTCATCTTACGTTACACATGACACCACCTTAAAGTGTGCCACGTCTACAAAGTACATGCAAATGCGGTGCATGAATATGATTACCAAGTTATTATTAGTCATTTTCAAATAGCAGGATTGGGAAGCTAAAGTACCTTCCTCATATCACCATCCAAACAGTGATCCATTCTAGGGTCGTCAATCTTAGGTATCTCATATGATCATATAGTTTCAGGTCATAGCAAAGGGCTCATTACCAATCAATGCACGCCTATCATACCTTCGTTACTACACCAAGGCTCGTCACCTCAATGTGGTATCTAGGCATGCTCGAGGTCACTACAAAGGGCTCGTCACCAATCAATGTAGGCCGACAGCACGAATATAGTGTCCCATACCACCATAATGCTTACGAGTTTAGTTGCTCACTGGTCACTACAGGGAGGCTCGTCACCCCAGAGTAGGCCGACAGCTCGACCACGGTGTCCCATACCACTATGTCCGACTCATGAGTCTTAGCGGATCAAGGTACCATGGTTAATAGGATTTCACTGGTAAGTTCGGTACCCTAGATTCAAACAGTAACGTCAATACATGGTGAACATACATCAGACAATCGGGTTACTTGACGAACTCGACTAGCACGAGCGCACGTTGAATTGAACGACATAGAGTGCACAAGCACTCCGCCTGGTCAAACCACTGCCGACAACTCTAATACGACTCGGGTTCGTCTAATCCCGTCCTTTGTGGTGAAAGCAATCTCAGCCACAACCTTAAGGCAGATTACTGATTTCCTGGACTATTCATAGTCCCAAACACATTACCCTACAACAGATATTCGTATTAAATGTAGAACAGTAATGGAACAACACCTTCAATCATGTGGTAACCAAGCATTTGAAGAATGTCAACTTAACATAAATGTAAGCGTAAATAATGCTTGAATTTAAACAACAAGGAATGTAACTTGCAAGAAGGAAATCATACACACTAGTGGGAGAGTTGAGAATCGCTTCTCAACGCCCATACTAGGTTGAAACATCACACTTTAGATCATTCAGACATTTCTACAAACACTTAGAATACACAATACAACATATATGACATATGTTGAAATACACACATTTGGACAATTCCTTTTACCAAGGAGTTGTCATACATACATCTAGCATACATACATGACAAATAATCATGGCAAACACAAGTGCATATTTTATATGCATACGGTACTTTATACATACACGTAGAATACACAAATCTCAATATAACACATGCATATCAGGAACGCAACATAAACACAACATTTGGCATGTGAAATCTCATCCATAACAAGAATAAACCATTCACTGGCATTGAAAGCCTTGAAAACCATAACCTATACACTTAAAGTCTGCACCTTAAGTCAGAAAAGAACACCGAACTGATTTCAGACGAGTTGTCTTCGTCAACGGCGATAGAATACCATAAAGCAAGGATAGAAATAAGATACAACAACACCAAGACTATTCTAAGCTCTAACACAGATTATGGTTAAGTTAACTTACCCAAAGATGAACTCAGAATCGTTAGAATAACGATTCAAAGTGAAGGTTCAAGGATGTAGAAGAATAGGAAAGAATCTAAGATGATTCACCAACTTCTCTCTCACTTTCTCTCTCTTTTCCTCTCTCTCACTTAGCTAGGGTTTAAGGACTACAAATAGGCCTCAAATTGATGAAAATAACCCCAGGGACAAGGTATACTTAGGTTATAACCAAAGCAAGCCTCTCTCGATCCAATGAAGCACTTCCGGTGGGCCTATAACCACGAAAGGTCGGACTTAAGCTCTCTGACCATGAATCTAGGTCAAGCTGAGTTTTCGTACAGACCGGCTCTTCAGATCAGCCGTGGCGGACCACACTAAATTCAATGGTCACTGAATCTCGATCAGGTCCACAAGCATAAGGACATGCCTGGGCCACCTTCCCTGATCAGAGGGTGAAATTAGGTCAGAATCCAACGGTCAGATTGCTTACAATCGTCGCGCAAGCGACACGACTCAAATTTCATAAAAGCTTAATAAATTCCAATCGTTCTCACACTCTTCACTCCGAACTCAATCAAATCGACCCATAACATCTTCTGGACTTGATTTTCAAGGTAATGGTCAAGCCCAACATGGTGACCGCAACAGCCTAAGATCATCGCTATCGGACTTTCGACGCGCGGTCAAGGTCCGATCCAGATCTTCCAAAAATTCCCCAGAATAACTAGATTTAGTAATGGATCCCAGATTTGAGAGTAACATAGCGCTAACTAATCTACAAGTTTTGAGTCATGCAGATCGAATTTAAAGTGATTGATGCGAATTTCACAAGCAATCGAGTATAGCGCTAATTACCCCAAAAACAACTACTTAAGGAAAGATTAGCACAAAATTTCCCGGGTCATTACAATATTATACTGAGATTTTTATATCAGCAATTCTTCAAAGTTTTGCGATATTTTTATGAAATTATCCTGAATTGATTACTTAAAATATTTACCAACCCATTTATACTTCTATATTAGAATTTTAAAAGTATTTATTGATTTGTAATAAATATTTTTATTTTGTGGGATTTTTCTTATTATATTTTGAGAAAAACATAGCCATCTAAAATTCTCTTGGGAAAACCCAAGTTAGAAATTGAGGGTATTCCCAATCCACTGGACGTTTGGTTGGGTGGATTAGAGGGTACTTAGAATTTAGGGAATTTCAAATCCTCACCTTTGATGAGTTTTGCAATCTCTCTATTTTATATAGATTACCATTCCTCTCCACCCATTTCTTAAGGTATTAAAGTCGCATGTGTAACAAAGGTGTCACTAGGCTATTAATCTATTATCCATATGGCCCATCAATAAATCTTGAAACAATCAAACTATCAATTACATCACTAAAATTATATCAATAAAAAATCCGAGCAGTCCAAAACATTGGCTATGTAAATTAATGGTTAAAACCGTTAGTTACTCACTCAATTGTGATCCTATGCTTGTGATCAATACAAGGCTTAGAATTTTATATTTTTTGCCAAATAAATATTTTAATAAGCTTATTATAATCATTACGTCAAACATTACGTATGTACGCTAATTAATAACATTAGAATCATTTTAGTAATTAAATTTAAACTCTTATAAATATACTACATAATTTAAGTGCATAGATATTTTCGAATTACATGGGATTTAGAAATGAAATTTTATTTATTCGTTTGATGATACATTTCGTGTTCTTTTTATCTATTAGAATCATTTCCACTATCTTGAAAATTTACTGCTAATCGAGAATCAAATCAACTCACAACTCACTTAGTCAAGGGTTGACTTATCTGATTCAGCCAAATTTAGAGGGTGGGTGGGTAGGAGGAGGATAAGACTCAATTTTGTCCGAGTCAACTCACACGAGTCGCAATCCATGCTTAGGATCCCATGGTGGCTTATGATCATTCCTCATTAAAAGAACAACCCCTAAGAAACCAAGGTCAAATCATATGAAGGCAATGCCAATTATCAAATCTGAAATTGGGGATTAAATAAACATAAGGTCCTAATAATCAATCTAGAATAATAAATGTAGATTCCTCCTTTTGTCTTGCCCTTTACGTGGGGCCCACTTGCCTGATGGTTATATGGCAAACACCCACAGGGACTTGTATATTCTAAACCTGTCATAGCTTATAGTTGTCTACGCAAAGAGACCAAACCTGACACATTTCAAAGTAGATTAGATGCTCTGTGATAGATTTTCTTCCTTTTTTATTCTATCCCTTTTGAGTTAGAATCCTATGTTTTTATTTTTTTTACCGTTTAAGAACTATGGGCCCCTCCGTGTATTCTACGAATGGATGGTTAAAATGAAAATAGTGAGTGACCCATCTAAAAATTTTGGGTCCCTTTGTAGATGGAGCATTTTTTATGATTTTATTGGTCAGGCAATCTTAACCATCTAATCAATGGCTATCAAATGAATGGTTAAAAGTAAAATAGCAAGTGATCCAAATTCATCGGGAAAAATCAAATGGTTAACATTAATTTATTAATGCAATTTTAGCGTACATCCTATCAATAGTTGGGACAGCGATTTGCGCAGTCTCTATCACCGTCGGACTGTGCGCGATGAACCGTTGAAGTTCACCACCATTTTTTAAATGGTGCAAAACTAACATAGGACTTTATCCTCTCATTTTAATGTCTATCATTCATGTCACCTGCCTATGTTTCTTATTTTTAATTTCTTGAATTGGAATCTTGGAGGTTGGATGTTTGGCAAAGGCATGGCTTGTGTGGAATAAACTTGTGTATAATGGGCCCGGCTGCCCGGCAACTTAGCCCAAGGGCCATTTGAGACTTGAAATCTAGGTCTTGTGTTAGGACGAAAGCCACGATGAACAACGTGGATTGGCTGGTTGGCTCAGTTCAATAATCAATGAGTTATGTTATAGGGTAACATGGACCATCGGCTAATACTTGTGAGCTGTCTCATTCAAAGCACATGTGTAATTTAAAAACACTTTTAAATACGACCTATATATGAACAACGTGGATTCACAGGTGAGCGTTTCCGTGTGTGTGTGTGTGTGTGTGTGTGTGTGTGTGTGTGTGTGCTAGAGCTGTATTAGATATGTTACATTGATAAGGCTAGGCCAGAGCCAGTGATTTGAACAGTCACTATCACTATACAATTGTGCGAGGTGCACTGTTGAAGTTCACCATCATTTTTTAAATGGCACCAAAAGAATCTATCAGGCCATTTTAGTGGCTATCTTTTAATTCATTTGGGTATGTTTTTTTTTGTTTTCATGTTCTTGAATTGGAATCTTGGAGTTGGATGTTTAGCAAAGGCTTGGCCTACGTGTGGAATTAATAAACCAGTGGTCTACATCCCATCAGGGTGACAATGAGCCAGGCTGGACACGGTCTGGACTTGGCCTAAGGGCCACAAAGGCTTGAAATCTTAGCCTAGTGTTGGGACCGGGGCCAATGATAAATGATGTAATTAATCCTATTACTTGATCCAATAATCAATTGGGAAGTACTTGTCAATAGTCTTATTCTCATGTACACGAGTAGTTTAAAAGCACTTTTAAATTCAACTTATATTATTTTTTGTTGCTTGAATCTGGATGGGTGGGTGCTACGCCTGTAGATGCACATACAGTTGTGTATCTGTGTCTACGAGATGTGAAGGACTGAGGGCGCTGATTATGGTCAGGACCCTCCAATGCCTAAGTCAAGCAGGCAGTCTAAAAGTAGAAGTAGGACTTGAGTTAGGGTTTTTGGTATTTACCTCTCTCCAATGGAAGTTTTTATTTATAAAATGTTCAGAAGGCTTTTGAACTTGTGTATCCTATCCTGGTAAGATATGGTAGATTCATTGGAGGGTCCTCCTTGTTTGGATGAAACTCTACTTCCAAAAGTATCGTTGAACCCGCCTTGGTTGGCATGATCTTTGGCTAGAATCTCGTCAAATCTTTCCTTTATTGGTTTGGTACGGAATTCTTTCTAGAGTTTCTGTCTTTAAGGTCGGGTTTGGCCTTATCAGCTCAGGAGGTGAGTCTTGTTATTGAACCCTGCTTTTAAGCAAGTTAGCTTGGGGGTTGGCGCATGGCTCGTCTTGTCATCGATGCCTCACTAGCTTAGGAAGTTCGACATTTTGTTATTGAACACTGCCTTTAAGCAAGTCAACGCCGGGGTCGGCCCATGGCTCATCTTACAATTATATCTAACCAGCTCAGGAAGTTCAACCTGGTATCCTAATTGGCACACTTTAAGGTACCCCTTTTATGATTTGTTGCATTTCTTGTTTAGCAGGTCAGTCCAATTTTTCCCACAATAATCAAAATCATATATATGACAGGATTCATCAGGGATGAAATGGATACTGCGGAATTTCTTAGATTTGAACTGTTTCAAACCTTTAATAATGTTATTCCGTTACTTATGGGCCACCCAGGCATGGCTTGGCCCCAAGCCCAACTATGTAAGGCTTGGGCCAAGGACAAGGCCTTTTTAGTTCAATTAAGGCTAAGGCTATATTAGGTCTATGATTTAGGTGACTAAGGCCATGCTATGTCCAATTCTTACTTAGCCATTGCCACTCTTACTTCCTATCACATTTTTCTTGTAGCTATGTATTGTAGTATCATGCACTTTTATGGGAGTAGAGTTTTACACTAATCAAGTTAGTTTAGTTAACTCTCTCAACTCGACTCAAAAAACCTCGATTCGTCTCAGCCTGAAATTGAGTTCGAGCTAAGTTGAGTTAATTTTTTAAGCTTGAAAAAATTCCAAGCCAGGGTTCATTTAATATAAATATTTTGTAAGTATATATATAACCCTAAAGCCTAAACTCAAACTCGGCTTGAGTTGGCCTAAGCTATTTACTGAGCTAAGTCAAGTGGGCTAATCTGGCTCAAGAACAAAGTTAAACCGATTTTGAGTTGGAGTGGCCTGTTGGGTGAGTTGAGCCAAGCTAGGCTAAGCACAACTTGGTTGAGCTTCTGTACAGCTCCACACATGAGTGAATGTTTTTTACCCACACACTTACACCTGACCCACATAGAGGTGTACATGAGTCAAGCCGAGCCGAGTATTGCCCGACTCGTGCTCGGCTCACACTACCCCAATCCCAGCTCGTACTCTGCTCGGCTCGGGCTTCGAGCTCGAATCCCAGCTTGTGCTCTGCTCGTCCAAGTTCGAGCAGATATCGAGCTGAGTCAAGTCCGAGTTTTCGAGTCAAGTTCGAGTATACCGTGCTCATGGAAAAAGGTCTTAAATCGAAGGTATTAGGTACTTACCAGGTGAGCTGCGGCAGAAACGATTGGCACCGTGCGTGCAGGGCAGGGATGGGCTGCAGCATCGGACGAGCAACAGCACCGGACAAGGGCATCGGGCAGGGCAGGGACGAGTGGCAAGGATGACTGGCACCAGATGGAAGCCGAATGAGCACAGGGATGGGCTGAGAGAGGGTAGGGGCGTTGGGAAGGAAGGGCGCTGGGTTTTTTTTTTTTTTTTATGAACGGGCTAAGAGAGGGTAAGGGCGCTGGGAAAGGGATGGACGGGGTGGGTGAGTAGCTTAGGATTTTTTATTTTTTATTTTTTATTTTGGGTATATATATAACCCTGGTCGAGTACCGAGTCGAGTCGATTTCGAGTATTACTTGAGTCAAGCCGAGTCGAGTAGGGGCAAGCTTGTGCTTGGCTCGAAATAATTTCAAGCACCAAAAATCCGCTCGTGCTCGGCTCTAAATCATTTCGAGCCGAGTCGAGTCGAGTCAAGCAAGTTAACGAATATACTCTGCTCATGTACAGCTCTACCCCCACATGCTCATATTTTATTTATTTATTATTTTATTTTTTTTTGGTTTTTAGGTTAGCTTGTTAGTACACCCATTGTCAGTTCACACTTCACTATTAGCCACCCTCACACACTTATATTACAATGGGATTTCACATTGGGATTTCATCACAATGGGTACTCAAACCCATGACCTCGTGTTGAAATTCTCTTACGAGTCTATCACCAAGGCACGGGTAAGAACCCTGGCGAAGTGAATAAAGTGCAACCACAACCTCTTCTAAGATAGTGTGGCCATTAAAGCTGTACATGAGCAAAGTTAGTTAGGTAACTCACTTGACTTGGCTCGAAAAAGCTTAACTCAACTTGGATCGGAACTCTAATCAAACTAAGTCGAGCCATTTTTTGGGAGCTCAGAACATTTCGAACCAAGTCCGAGCTAGGCAAAGCTTGGCTTGGCTCGACTCCTATACACCTCTAGTGGCCAGTATTACAATGCCCACCTTGATGTATGTATTCTATATTGACTACATCTACGTTGTTCATCTGCTTGACCAAATTACTTTTGGGCTAAAAATTGAACTGGATCCAAATCTCTGGTGGACCATATCATAGGAAATGGTAGTGATTGATCCATGACAATTTATAATAGATAACACAAAAGGTTTGTGTTATCTTATGAACATGGTTGGATGGCAAATAAACATCATGGAAATATTACGGTGGGGCTTAGGAAGTTTTCAATGGTGGGATGTTCAATCACCTCCGTTTCCTATAGTATGGTCCACCGGAGATTTGCATCAGCTTCATTTTTGCAATCATGCCCTTAAAATGATCTGGCAAAACAGATGAATGGCATGGATATAAAATACATGCATCAAGGTGGGCCCCACAGTAACGGCCGCACCATCTCTTGGGTGAGGACGGGGGTGCACCTAATCCGCTCCCACGTGTGTGCACACGTTTTTGCATGATAAAGAGAGAGGGCCCACATGTTCACTCACACTGCCAAGATGAAATCGGATGGGTGAGATCGTCCCAACAATGCGACTAATGGCTGATAATTTAGATATCTCGGTGTCCGTACATGTACCCAGCGTCTATTAAAATCACCACCGTTCATGAAAAATGGAGGCATAAACACACAACATGTGGCTTTTTGGTCACCCTTAAAACAAGCATGTCTGCCGTACAATGTCCCAATTAGGAAATAAATAAAGAGGATTTGATTTATTTCCACCGATCGTATCCTACCTTCCATGGGACTCTACGGCTTTAAGATTCGAACGAGTCTGATGCAACTCGTCCGAGTCAACTCGGACTCAGACTCAGTCAGACCGAATCACCCCCGACTCGACCGAGGGCCAAACGAGTCATCTCGAGCCATTAAAACCATGCATGGGACCCGTCTTGGCTGATGTCTCTAGAAAACGAAACAAATGGCAGTTGGCTGTGGCCCAACAAAATGAAATCTGAAAGAGATTGGACGGCTGTAGAAAATTCAAATATTAAGTCGGACGGTTGACTACAACTTAGGGGGACTGATTATTTAGATTTTAAAATACCATATGATGATACGATTTTCTCGATTATTTGGATTGTTGATAAAAACTAAGGGACAATCTCCGTGAGGCCCACGTTCTGTCTGCATGGCATCCCTACCATCTATCAGGTGGGCCCCACTAGGATGAAGGGACACCCAAGCCGATTCAAAACTCTCGTGGGGCACTTGTGTGAAGTTTGGGGGCAGGATTTTAAATTGTTTACTGTGGTGGGGCCCACATGAGTTTTGGATGGAACCGATTTTTGGAGTCGGGGCGAAGGAAGGGCGGCGGAGCTGATGAACGGTTTGGATGTCACTCACACATCACTGTGGCCTACATATCATTGCCAAATGTGAGGAAGACGAGTCAAGACCATTTTCTAAATGGTTCTAAACTAACAAATCAAGTTGAGCATGGCCCACTTTCCTATGGGCTTTTGTGATAGGATTTCCTACTGGGCCTTTGAAGAATCATCACAACTAGTTTCAGGCCTGCTCAAGTCCAACCAGTTGGACCACAATTACAGTTCATCCAGTGGATAATTTCCAACATATTAAGTAGGTATAAAATCCAACCCTACCAATATCTTGGCCCCACCATCAGGTCACTTAGGGAATAAATCAGACATATATACTTGTCAGGTGAACCACACTATTAAAAATAATTTCTAGCCATTGATAATATATCAAAATACAAGTATGTCCAATCGATGAGTGGATGTGGTTGTTTTTGGCAAATATGATCCTCATGATGAGACAAACGTATTGAACGGGGTAGATGTCGCACGCTCACTGGGTGGACCATAACTTATAGTGCAACTGGTTGGACTTGAGCACTCAACCCCGCCCACCTGCTCCACTGCTTGAAATTCCCTCCCGAGCTTTGCTAGGCCCACGCGAATATACAAGGCAGCTCATGTACACCCTAGCACCTGTGACAGAATGGCTAACAAATTGAATATCCAAGCCGTCCATCGGGTGTTAAAACTGTATATAATTTTCTACCGAAAAATAATTCTATTACTTTTGTTAATGCAAAAATCTGCCCCACCCTCTTCAAACCTTCAAGTATCTGCATGGGAAAAATACAAAGGAGACTCTGGCTAGAGTAGGACACTCTGATGCCAGAGTTAGGCTTGAAATTTGGATCTTATAATATTGAGGGGTTTTAAGAGAAATTTTGCATACGTTGCACCTTTGAGACTCTCCTATTTATAGGAGAGGGAAGATCCCGCCGTACGAAGATTTTTTCTCAATATTTTAGAAATTTATTGTGATCTTGTATCTTTCCGAGATTATAAGATCTTGTTATTGTCGAAATCTAGTGTTATTTTTCAAAGATTTTGAGCAAGATTTCTTAATTTTAGGAAGATCCTTTGGATCTGTAACTCAGTTCTAGGTCTGGTTGACCTCTGGCTGACCTCTAGCCGACTTCTAGCTGATTTGTGGCCAACCTATGACTCGTAATCTCATCCTTTGAGTGTCCTTGTATTTGCATCACCCTTCTCGAAGATTAGCTTGCTTTTAGACATGAAAGCCTTATCAAGCTCGAGTTTCATTGGGCCCGCGTTGGTTCAATAGAGTTGGTTTATTCTATAAGCCAACTTATCGACTTGTCCATTTTTTTCCCAACAACTTTTATTAAGTGGGCCACAATATTAGAAAAAGTTGGACGGGCTACAAACTTCAGCACAAATTTATTTCAGCCCTACAAATTTTAATTTTTTGTTAACCGTAGACCAACTGGATAGTGAAACGACATCAATCTTGTAATTAATCATTTACATATTTTTTGGACCCAGATGAGTGGATAGGATCTTATATCAGTATGCCAATGATGGCACATGTGTGGCGTGTGCATGAGCTGCCTTGTACACGCGTGTAGGCTTAGCAAAGCTCTTCCCTCCAAAAGCGAAATTCAAAAACGAAGCCTGTCTCTCTCTCTCTCTCTCTCTCTCTCTCTCTCTGTGGCTTCCACTAACATACGCCATGGACGCCGTTTAAGCATCCTTATCAACAATTTTCTCCCATCAAATCCCAAAACTACCCCCTTCTGGTTTCCGCTAACTTGCACCATGGGCGCCGTTTAAGCACCCTTCTCAACAATCTTCTCCCAAAATCCCAATACTACTCTCTCTCTCTACAATGTCTTCCCAAAGAGGTCATAAAAAACCTAATTTCTCACTTCTCCTTTCGATTCTTCTTTCCCTATTTCATCTCATCTCTCTTTCATTTCTTTCAGTCGATGATTTCTGGGCAGAAATCGCAGCTCCCGAAGAAGATCGGAACCAAATCGGTATAATTTACAGAAGAAGACGCCCCGAGAACATCGCCAGAGACATGCAAATGTTCAAAAGAGAAAAAAAATCCTCACAGAAATCAAAGATCTTTTCTTCCTAAAATTTTCTGGTTTTTAAGCTAAGTCTTAGGGTTTTTTTTTTTTCCCCTTCAGTGATCGAGATGAGAGAGGGAATCGTTTGAGTCTAGCAGCAAGCAAGAGAATTAGCTGGAATCGCTCCCTTTCTACCAGGTTTCGCTCCTGTATTTTTCACTAATTTTTATTATTTTTAGGTAATCGATATTTCCACCTGTCTTGTTTGGAGGACGGATGACAGCTTCACACATCTAGCTATGCGTGGGGCCCACCTTGGTGAGTGTATTGCATCCAATCTGGCCATCTGGATTTCTGTGCTGTGAAAATGGGATCCCTTTAAAAAAAATCAGGCCCACTTGGTAATCAAGTGGGTCACACCATAGGGATTAATGAACAATAACCCAAAAACCTCCAAATTCATGTGGTGGCTCGCCTAATCATCAAGTGGGTCACTTCATAGGAATCAATGGACAATCACCCAAAAACCTCCAAATTCATGTGGTGGCTCGCCTAATCATCAAGTGGGTCACATCATAGGAATCAATGGACAATCACCCCCAAAACCCCAAATTCATGTGGTGGCCCGCCTGATCATCAAGTGGGTCACACCATAGAAAACAATGACAACCACCAAGAAACCTCCAAATTCATGGTGGCGCATCTATTGATTGGATCTGTAAGAAGAGACAAAGCTACACAAAAATCTTGTGTATACAAAATTAAAATACACAACTATTACAAATCACAACTACACTTTACACTTACAACTCACACTTTTTTTTCTTTTTTTTTGAACAATGAACAACTTACTCATTCATACCTACAAGACACTCAACTATAGCTCACAACTAAGCACTACACCAATAATACACAACATAACTAATCACACCTCACACCTCAAGGCTACTCACATCTCACAACTTCACTTCACACACAACACCTATCCCCTATTTATAGTTTAGGTCGGTTAAAAACATAAGGTAACAAAGGGCTATACGTGATTTCTCTCTTTTTCACACACCAAGTCGGTCATGTTAAAGTCGGTGTGGTAAAGTCAGTGTTGAATTTTCAGGATCAGCTTGATTTTTTGGTGTCCCATTTTCATGGTGAGGTAGCCATGCCAGACGGATTGGGCACCATGCACACACCATGGTAAGCCCCATACTCAGCTAGCTGTAGAGGAACTGATTTCTCCTATTTCATACATTCTCTTTTCCTACTTCTTGTGATAGCATAGTACAATTATACTAAAGGCTTGTTTGGCCACTTGTATTTGAAATGCATTGGAATCCAAAATTGTGTTGGGCACCTAGGATTTGGAATGCATTTGAATTCTGTAGTATTTTCACATGAACTTGAATTTGATTAAGTCCGCTAGACTGCTACAATACTCTAAAATGGTGAACATGTATTTACCATTTAACTTCATTTACTCCCAATTACACCCATTTAACTCCATTGAATCCTATCCAAATGGCCCCTTATAGATTATCATTGTAATAAGCTCATTGAAATATACACTTTGCATAAAAATGAGGTAATTCCGAGCTTTAGATCGGCCTTGCTTAACCTCAACCAGGTCCCATAGCTAGGCATGGTCCCCTGGTCCCCTTTCTCAAAAGGATTTGAGTAAAAAACCAACTCTACACCCATAGCAGCCATTGATGCATCTTAGCAAGAGAATGTGCCAGGCTGCAAGGCGCCCCAATGATTGGTTTACTAGCCATTAGAGAGGAATCTACCAAGCTCAGTATTCATTCATGGCTTATAGCAACGATTTCAAAACGTGAGGACTTTGACGATTCGGAATACCCTTGAATCCAAATCCTCTCAAATCACCTCTGCCAAACACACCATCTATTCTGAATCCTCTCAAACACTCTTGACTTGGCACTGTGAAACGACCACAAAGTAGAAAGATACAGTGTAGTATAAAAGAGGTTAGATGCAAACAGTGAGAATAGCAAACATTGGACCATGCAGTGAAGATAGTCTATGGTGAAATTCAGGTTGGTCCACTCATCATGCAGGAAAAACCACAGAAAATTAATGGACAGCTAACTCAACATACAGGTGTGGCCCACCTAGCAGGTTGTCTGGCCTGATTTTCATGACAGGTGATCTTGATGGCATCGTTCAGCAACTTGGATGTCCTACATACATGACATGTTGGCAAGAAAGAGAAAAAGGGGCGTTTTGTGAAAATTCATATGCAATGCCTACATATGATCATTTCTTGTGATCAGTCAGCAGTGGTTCCCTTGGTGGAGTGGACTAGCGGAACAGGATTCATGTAACCCGTCCCCAGTTAGTTGGTATAATGTGTAGATGATCATGATCATTTTCTATTATAAATATTAATTGAATTGGTTTCTCCCGCAGTCCAAGAATGCTACCTTCTTTAGGCTAGACAACCAATGTGCAGTTGCTCCAACCCACTACATTGTAAACATGGCAGAGATTCATGCTGATCCAAGCTGTCAAAATCGTTGGGCCAGTTGTGGATGGATCATAGCCCAAAAATCACATTGAGATATGGGATTTTGCTTCAGTGATAAACATTTGGTTTGCCCATGTTGAGAGGGTAAATGTAATTGTCAACACACATGAAAAAGAGGGGACCGGAATAAATTTCCAGCACTCTTCTTGTTTATTCAACTAGAGGAAGAAAACCCCCCAGTAGAATGAAGGATTGAACTCTGCATCTTGGGTGCCATGGTCACAGCAGATATCATCGATATTGTGATATATAGGCCAATATTGACAATATTATCATGAATATTTTGTAAAAGAAAAAGTGTATTGCAGGAAGATATTGTATTGCACATGTACAAAAATTGAGATATTGATGGGGACATCACGTGCACACGCGCACTCACGCCGCCCTCCTACGCACATACGTACGTAGAAGGAGGACCGCACCATCGATCTGGCTCAATGACGACGTCCAGGGAGGGCCTCCTAGCTAGAAGTTAAGTTTTGGTTTAGAAAAGTGGCCCGATAGTCAAGAAAAGCCCACCATGAGATCTCATAATCGTGGCCCACTCGTCGGATTGGTTTTATATTTTAGGTTTTGCTTATTGTTATTATTTAGAACATCGTGAACGATTTAGATTTCCTTGTTTGGTTTTTATTTTAGTTTACTTCATCGCCAAGTAATAGGTGTCGCACATGGTGCGAGTTTTTGGGTATAAGGTTCTCCCTATAAATAGGCACCCCTTGTAGTTCTTTTCATTCATTGAAGTTAATAAAAAATTCCTGCTTTATTTTTCTGCTCTCTTCGTGAGTTGTAGAAGAATTCAAAAGTGGGTGCGAAGCCCTCCCTTTTCGAAGGGCTAACTACCGTGGTGCGAAGCCACATCGATCCCAATTCACCCCCATCTTCCATCATCTTTTTTTCCATCTTCCCCCACCATTCGTACTTCGAATTTGTCCTTTTGTTGCATCAGATTTCTTCATTACAGCAGGTTTCCAGATTTCGGCCCGCAGGCGAGCTGAAACTTCGACGGAGCACCACGCACAAACCGTACATCGGATCGAGTTGAGATTTGGGAGTTTTGAAGTCCATCCCTGGCCGACCAGGGCCAATGTGGCCTTTTTCTAAATAGTGGGCCCCACACACGTGCGGCCGGGATCACACGCACGTCCGTCTGGGCCATTGTTGCTGTCCACACGCGGGATCATCTTTTGGCTCAGGTTTTTTATCCTCTTTTATCCTCTCATAGCTGTTTTTCATGAATCCTAACCCTAAATTATATGATCCCTAATTGATTTGCCCCTTTTTTATCACCTTAGGGTTCCTTGAATTGAAATTAGGGAATCCCTTGGATTAGGGACTGATTTTTATGCATGAGTAGTTGATTTTATTTCCTTTTGACATCGTTTGGTTTATAATTTTTATTGGTCCAGTCCTAGCCTGTGTCGGCTTGGACCCGCATAGATTCCCCTTTTTAATTAAATGTTTGGATTTCTATGTGGGACGTGGAATTTGTGTGATTGTTTCTCAATTGGTAAGATCTAAGCCTGGAATCTTGCATATCATATTTAATTTTCCATGTCTTGCATCAAATTTTGGAATCAAAGCCTAGGGTTCTTGTAGGGGAATTCATTACATGTTTAGGGTTTGGTTGTTTATGTCCATTACGCATCAATTCTCATCATATATGAATGTTTAGAGGTCCATAAACTCTGAAATAAGCTGCTGAAATTTTGTGTTATCCCCTTATTTGAATTATTTTAGAAATTAACTTAGTTTTCTATTTCTAGGTTTAGAAACTTTTCTTTTCTGTTTTTTTATAAACTAATTTTTTTAGAAACTTTCTTAATCTGTTTTTAAAAACTAATTTCCTTTCCTTTTTCTTTTTTAGAAACTAATTTACTTTCCTTTTTCTTTTTTAGAAACTAACTTACTTTCTATTTTTAGCAACTTTCCTTTTTTCTTTTCTTTAGAAACTAGGTTGTTTTTTTTAGAAACTTTTCAAATTTGTTTTTTTTTTTTGTTTTTTTTTTTTTTTTGGAAGCTTTCCTAATTTGTTTCTTTAGAAACTTTCCTTTTTCATTTTTTAGAAACTAGGTCGATTCTTTTAAAAAATAATAATAATAATAATAATAATAATAATAATAAATAATAATAAAAATAAAAATAATAAATCTCTTATATTTTGACAACTATATTACTGAATTTTGGTTGGCACCCTCCACTAAACATGGAACAATTGCAAGAGTCACTAAACAAGTTGTCCCAGAAGTTAGAGTTTATGATTAAGCGCTTGGAAATGGGCCAATGCTTTGAGCAGCTTGATGAACGCATTGCCCGACTAAAGACCATCGCTAGGACAAACCCCACCATTGGGGTAGATGTCCAATCTCAGGCAGGCGGCCTGAAGGATAGACCAATGAATGGAGTTAGCCAAGGAATCAGTTATGGGCGTGCACCCGTATACCCACCCCATGAGGGACATCAAGACCACTATTTTGAGAGGTACAACATGTGCAGCCTTGTGACTGGAGAGAGTGCACCAGATGTTAGTGTAAAGTTACCCACTGAGGTCATTCCGGTAGTAGATGAGTTTCGTGATGTTTGTCCTGATGATCTACCGGATGAGTCCCCTCGGAGGGATATAGAGCACACTAGAACATGGGACACCGTAATACCTACAACCGAGTTTACGTTGAATAATTTTGTCGATAGGTCCACAGGTCTAAGTCCTTGTGAAGTCGTTACTGATTATAAACTTAGGAAACTTATTGATTTTGTCCCTATGTCACTATCCAATAGGCTGTCAGAGTCTGTAGAGTCTTTTGCGCATCACATTCATTCATGGCATCAAGAAATCAGGCAGAAGATCATAACTAATAATGAACATTGCACATTTTCTACAGACCAATATAAATGTTTCAAAGGATTCAATATTAGGGACTCTATGATGGTCTGCATCAGGCCCGAGCGGTATCCTTTAAGGGCCGTTCGTAAGTTACACGCGTGTAGCGCTGGACCCGTCAAAATTATAAAACGAAATGGTCTCAATGTGTATGAGGTAGATCTTCCACCTTCCATGGGAATTAGTTTCACATCCGATGTGGAGGATTTAGTTACTTTTCAGGGGATCACTGATACTTTGTCCGGCCCTTCGCCCACCCATCCTGATTCTCCATATTTATCCCTTGAACCATGGCCCCTTCCCAACCCATTTTCCCAGCCTCTACCTCTCATATCTACTTTTCCTAACCTTTCTTCCCAGCCTCTACCTCCCATACCTACCCTTCCCGACCCATTTTTCCAGCCTCTAGGTCCTATACCTACCCGTCCCGACCCATGTTCCTAGCCTCTACCTCCCATACCTACCTGTCCTGACCCATCTTCTCAGCCTCTACCTCCCATACCTATCCTTCCCGACTCATTTTCTCAGCCTCTATCTCCCATACCTAACATTTACACACCCAAAAAGGAAATAGAGGATATCCTGGACCATCAGATAGTTTCAACGTCGGACGGCAGGTTTCAGAAGTACGTGGTTAAATGGAAGTCACGCCCAGCTTCAGACAACACGTGGCTCACTGAGGAGGAGATTCAGAGACTTGATCCTGACATCCTGGAGCGGTTCAGGAGTTTTATTTCGCCAGTGGCGAAATCTTTGTAGCCGGGGAGAATTGATGGGGACATCACGTGCACATACGCACTCACGCCGCCCTCCTACGCACATACGTACGTAGAAGGAGGACCCCACCATCGATCTGGCTCAATGACGACGTCCAAGGAGGGCCTTCTAGTTAGAAGTTAAGTTTTGGTTCAGAAAAGTGGCCCGATAGTCAAGAAAAGCCCACCATGAGATCTCATAATCGTGGCCCACTCGTCGGATTGGTTTTATATTTTAGGTTTTGCTTATTGTTATTATTTAGAACATCGTGAACGCTTTAGATTTTCTTGTTTGGTTTTTATTTTAGTTTACTTCATCACCAAGTAATAGGTGTCGCACATGGTGCGAGTTTTTGGGTATAAGGTTCTCCCTATAAATAGGCACCCCTTGTAGTTCTTTTCATTCATTGAAGTTAATAAAAAATTCCTGCTTTATTTTTCTGCTCTCTTCGTGAGTTGTAGAAGAATTCAAAAGTGGGTGCGAAGCCCTCCCTTTTCGAAGGGCTAACTACCGTGGTGCGAAGCCACATCGATCCCAAGTCACCCCCATCTTCCATCATCTTTTTTTCCATCCTCCCTCACCATTCGTACTTCGAATTTGTCCTTTTGTTGCATCAGATTTCTTCATTACAGCGGGTTTCCAGATTTCGGCCCGCAGGCGAGCTGAAACTTCGGCGGAGCACCACGCACAAACCGTACATCGGATCGAGTTGAGATTTGGGAGTTTTGGAGTCCATCCCTGGCCGACCAGGGCAAGGTGGCCTTTTTCTAAATAGTGGGCCCCACACACGTGCGGCCGGGATCACACGCACGTCCGTCTGGGCCATTGTTGCTGTCCACACGCGGGATCATCTTTTGGCTCAGGTTTTTTATCCCCTTTTATCCTCTCATAGCGGTTTTTTATGAATCTTAACCCTAAATTGCATGATCCCTAATTGATTTGCCCCTTTTTTATCACTTTAGGGTTCCTTGAATTGAAATTAGGGAATCCCTTGGATTAGGGACTGATTTTTATGCATGAGTAGTTGATTTTATTTCCCTTTGACATCGTTTGGTTTATAATTTTTATTGGTCCAGTCCTAGCCTGTGTCGGCTTGGACCCGCATAGATTCCCCTTTTTAATTGAATGTTTGGATTTCTATGTGGGACGTGGAATTTGTGCGATTGTTTCTGAATTGGTAAGATCTAAGCCTGAAATCTTGCATATAATATTTAATTTTCCATGTCCTGCATCAGATATTGGCCTGTATTTCGGCAAATTCATTGATAGTTAGAAGAATGAATGTAGAGATCATCAATTCAACTATATTTCACTACTTGGTTGTCAAGTAAATACAGATATTATCTTCTATTGTGGTTATAATGGATGAGCCACAGCTGCGGTTTGATATTCATATTTGTGTTCCATAGAGGGAGGAAAAGTATTGTCATTTCAGCCGGCACGCAATACAGGCCTCAACCAGAACAAAGGGAAGCAAAAAAGAAACAAAGGCAGGCTTTTCTCAATGTATGACGTTTGGTTACTTCATCCTGTTTCTGCCTAGGATGGTATCATTAGTAATTTCAGGTTGCAAATTTCTTTAATTTACTATTATGTTATCCTCACCTATCATTAACCGGGTCGTGAAATGGTGCCATTAGGTCTGATTTTCTTCAGTTTGCATCTTCTTGTAGAAAAGAATTGGACAGCATCCCCCAGATTTTAGAAAGGAAAAGGCATATTTTCAAGAGGTTGACTCCTATGAGTTGATGGAAGAAAGCCCCTCACCCAAGAACTTTCGTACATGGGCAATGGGAACCCAGAATATTCAAGTTATACCAGACTTGTCCGCGATTCTCGAGCGATGGATGATCTCCAAGAAGCTCAATTACAGTTGTGGGCCTTCTGGCTCACTTTTCAAGATATTGGAAACACCAATGATGCCCATGAATTCCATTTTCAGCAATGTTTCTGCCTCTTCATATGAGAAAACAACAGAAAAGACTTTGAAGATCTCTTCAAACAGCAGTACAAGTTCCAAGGATCATAATCGGGTCAACAGACATATGCACTCACAAGAAAGCAGCATCTTTAATGGGTTTGATATGCTTCACATGAATGATGCAGGCATGGTAAGAAACAGTAAGGAAGCTAAGGAAGTCTTGGCAGAGGGTGATGCTGGTTCTGAAGATCTAGGAGAAGTGGTTAAGAAGCTCTCTTTGACATCATTGGGTAGTGATTACTTAGCAAAACTGTTAATGGTTTGCGAGCAGTCCATTCCTTCAAGACTATCTGATGTTTTCTCCCAGTATTGGTTAGTTCTCTACTCCTGATACTGCTTTTTGGACGAACTGTAAATTGTTCATTTATGTGGTTTTAATGTCGAAATGGTTTAGCATAAAAAACAGCACTTCTAAAAATATTTCTTTAGTTTCTTTTTATGCTTGTTGCAATTGAATAGAAACCCATCAGCCATTTCTTATTATGCAGAATGTTTCTCTCGTTAGCTGTGTTTCAGCATATCATTCAACATTTCATGTGCAAGAAACCGATATCCAATAGCAGAAAACTTCACATGTTGTAGTGTGATTGATATGGATTTGTTCTCTGGCAATGAAAGTAATTATGACTTTATAGTTTCACCATTTCTAACATTTTGGGTATCTTATAGAGCGTTTGATTATCTTTATGTGGAATTTCGAGAGCTTGATGAAGGACCCTTTACTGCATGAGCTTGTATTTGTCAGAGCACTTTTAGGGTCCGTTTGGGTAGAGGATCCTGCAATATCGGGATTGAGTCTAATCCTGATTTTGGCAGGCCCCATGCACTCCACGTAGGATTCCCAGCACTAGAGCAGTGCTTCCCTCCACATAAACACAATTACCGGTGTTTTTTATTTTTATTTTCCTAAAACTTCCTTAATTGCGTTTATGTGGAGGAAAGTGCTGCTTTAATGCAGCGAGTCTTACATGGAGTTTATGGGGCCTCCCAAATTCGAGATTAGACTTAATCCCCATTTTGCTGGATCCCCTACACAAATGGACCTGTAGTTATTATGTTGCTTCCTGTATGCTGTACTCACAAGAGTTTCAACAGAGGTCATGGGTTGGAGTACCCATCCTGGGTTGTGTGAGTGCGTGTGTGGGAGTGTAAGTGTGTGTAAAAACATAAAATCTTTCCTTCTTTAGTTCAGAATGGGTCTAAAACAACAAATCCATGTTCTGATAGACAACTCTTTTATCCTGTAAACAGTGACCTGAGTAATATAATCAAGATCGGTGAAGGGACTTATGGAGAGGCCTTCAAGGCTGGTGCAACTGTCTGCAAAATAGTGCCCATTGATGGAGATTTACGAGTAAACGGAGAAGTACAAAAGGTATTAGATGATGTTATTATTCTCAACCACATTTTGTAATTCCGCAAGTCATGAATTATATATTCTCTTTCTCCAGACATCAGCAGAACTGCTAGAGGAAGTCTTACTTTGCTGGACTCTAAACAGTTTAAGGGGACAGGAAGGCCATGTTTCCAATCAGAACACGTGCACTAACTTCATCGAAACCAAAGAGTAAGAGTCAAGAGATTAACTCAAATTTTCTACTGGCTCTGGATTACAACTTTATTGTATTTGTTACTCGATTCCATGCAATAGCAATGACATTCTTCCCTTTATAGTGTGCGAGTGTGCCAGGGTGCCTACGATGCTTCCCTCATCAAAGCATGGGAGGACTGGGATGCAAAGCATGGTTCAGAAAATGACCATCCAAAGGAATTTCCAGAGAAACAGGTTGTTTGATTGATCTGCACATAAGATCAAAGGGACCCATTTGATTGATTTGCAGCATGCTGAATCTATTTCTCAATGTAAAGCTAATGCAATTTGTTTCAGTGCTATGTTGTGCTTGTTCTGGCAGATGGTGGTAGAGACCTTGAAAGCTTTGTGCTTTTGAACTTTGACGAAGCACTGAGTTTATTGGTGCAGGTAGGCTACCGAATGTTTCTTGTTCAATTCCTTATCCAATTAGGTTTTTATTGTCTTTCCTCATGCAGGTTACAGCTGCCTTAGCTGTGGCAGAAGTCGCTTGTGAATTCGAGCATCGAGATCTGCACTGGTCTAGTTTGCAGTTTCTAAAACTCTCTTCATAAATTGTTTTGGATGCACCACATAAGAAATGTCAGTTGCTTCCAAGGTCTGATTCAAGAATAGCCTTGCAGGGGCAACATTCTTTTAGCTCGCAATGGAGCCACAACAGTAGAGTTCACACTTCAGGGAAGGCAAATGCAGGCCAAAACCTTCGGATTATCAATCTCGATAATTGACTTCACCCTTTCCCGAATCAACACAGGTAATAAAAATTACATTGTCATTACTTCATTGGCAGATGGATTGTTCCTTTTCTCTGTTTAGAAAAACTCACTAGGCATGCTTGGGTACTTAGAATCTGGAAGGGAAAAGAAACTGCATTCTCTTGATAAAAGATAGTATGGATGTTTGAAGAGATGGATTCTATAGCGCAAGATACGAGGTGACCGTTGTCTAATGAATCTAATGTTTTCACTTGCTATCCAAAAAAGGAACCTTAAAAATGGAGTCCCTTTTAAATGGTGTTGATGGGAACACTCATTAGTAACCATTACTTCTTCTATATCCACGACAGGAAACAATGAGGATTGAGTGTCCACCGTTGAAACATTTGTGGGGCCACAAAAGTTTCCGATCGGGCTAATATTTTTGTGTTTGTAGTTCATCCTAGTAATAATGACCTGATGAACAGTATGGATGGCATATAAACACCAAAGTGGACCCTAGGGAGATTTCAATGGTAGACATTTCCCTACCAACTTTCTCCGGTCGTGCAGCCCACTTGAATTTTGGATCTGCCTCATTTTTGGGCTTATGTCCTAACATGAGCTGGCAAAATAGATGGATAGGGCGGATTTCTCACAAACATCATGGTGGACCCCACCTTGCTTCTAAGCATAGGAACTTCCTGCAACAGAGTGTCACAAGCAATCCACGTCCTCATATAAGCCACTTTCTCAGATAGATGCTTTCTACTTGCAGCAAATCTTTCGGATGGTCTGTTTTGCAATTAATCCAATGAGTGAATGATCATAGTTTATGTGATCTCTACAGGGGAAGCTATACTGTTTTTGGACCTATCGGCTGACCCAGGACTGTTTGAGGGTCCAAAAGGCGATCGACAGGTAAGGAGGAAATGAGGATAGAAATCTCTTTACTCATTTAAGAACTTCGACTTCCATCCAACTGTCCCTATTCATGCTCTATTGCAGTCCGAAACATACCGGAAGATGAAAGAAGTAACAGAAGAGTGCTGGGAAAGCAGGTAACACGGTCAATACTGTCATGTTCATTGGTTGAAAAGGCCTAGAATTCCCCTTGATTTCAGATTTTATATCTTATCATAAATTTGAAATCCTGTCTGTTTTTCTGATTGAGAAGCCTGTTTGGGGGAATTATGTGATCCTTGGCACAAGGATATGCTTAATATCTTTGGCCCTTAGTGCCTACTGATGGGTCCACCTTTGATGATCTAGACCATTAACTTGATCTGCACTACCATGGATGGACCACACTCCCAAAAATCATCTAATCATTTACCTTTCTACTTCAAATGTGGACCATTTTATAGACTTGCACACCACTGCCCACAGGGTCGCCATCTGACCAATTAGAGCCATCTATGGAGCTTTCGATGGCCTGAATCAAACCAATGCCTGGATCAGTACAATGTCAACACTCAAGGGTGCCACTACATAGCCTTGGGCCAATGATTGTGTATTTCCTCCTTGATTTTCCACTAAAGTTGAGCATTTTGGACATTTCCTGATGTAGACATGATCTGGATTTCAATCTTTTTTCCATAAAAACAAAAATTGACATTTGTGGTTGGCCAACAAATGATTGATTTCTCACTACCTCTTTCCAACCAAACAGCTTCCCCAAGACGAATGTGCTCTGGCTACAATATCTAGTTGACATTTTGCTGCTGAAGAAAACATTTGTAAGTTCAGATAAAGACTTAGAAACTCTGCACTAATTGTTGGTTACAGATTAGATTCTCATTTAATCATTGACTGATGTCCATCATCTTTGTGGGTTCCCAGAAACGGACCACGAAAAATGAAAGAGATCTCCGTTCATTCAGGAAAAGCTTAAACTCATATGACTCAGCAAAAGATGCATTGTCTGATGCTTTCTTCAGCGAATTATGGATTGATAATGCAATGTCAAAAGATCTCTTTGAATACGACGAGAAGTAGAATGAAAACAGAAAGATTAGGAAACCAGACTAAGTTAGCATCAGCTATCTTCCAATGTCCTTTTGAATTGAGTATATGGTTTCCTCCATTGAGCAATTTCTACATGCATGTTTTATTTCTACATTCATTATTATTACTGTGGCCTGAGCTTTCAAACCCAACCGGCCGGGCTAGCCTGACCTATTGACACCCCAACAACTGTGTAATGACTCTTTTTCCTTCTTGGTTATATATATATATATATAAATTTTATTTAAATAATAATAATTAAATGGGATTTATTTGATACTCTGACTGCCTATAAAGCTTGATACACAAACACATACACATGGCTTATATTATTTCAAATTAAACCAACTAAATTGCAGAACCCATTGCTCTAAGTTACAGTACAAAATACAGATTTGTTGCACAATCCTAATATCTAATTCATCGCCACTTGCTTGTTGGCATAAGAACATTGGATAATTTAATTTTTAACCTGTCCAATAAATGTCCACCAATCTCATAGTCAAATGATCCACGGAGTGTAATTTTTAGTTCATGATACATCTAATATTTGTTGGAGAACTGCGGAAGCACATAGAGACCAATCAAGCAAAGTACTCACAATCGCATAACCAGGTCCAAACACAAACAATTCGAATTTTACATGGAAAAATCTTTTTGAGAAAAAACTATGGCACAAAGAGACCAGTAATGCACTATAAAAGCAAAAATTACAAGAGATAGTATTATCAATTTGAACAATCCTCAAATACACATCACAAGCCGTAGTTATGTCTTTGAAACACTTGCGAATGAATTAAAAAGCCCCTAGAACTCCTTAATCTCCAAAATCCGGAATAGACTTGATATATAAAGTATCACAATCAAAATAGAAAACAATTACGCACTCACGCAATTCTGTGCGCGCACTCAATGAGATCTTCGATGGCATCAACGATCTGTCGATGTCGTTGAGTAACAACACCAAAACATTCCAACAACCAACATGAATTTTTCTAATGACATCAACTTGTGCTCAATGACATCGAGTGGTCTATTAATGGCATCGATAGACCTTGTTGTTTACATATTTAAGACATCAACAAAAATATTTACATGTATAATTTGAATTACTTGTACAGCATGTACAAGATCTGTAAGTAATCTCTAAGCCCGTGTTTCATCCACCACTCTCTGCCAGAGTATGAAAGTTTTCTACATACCAAAATGCCACTGATAAATTAAAGTAGAAAAGCACGTCCAAACGCACATTCCTATCATAATTATAAAATTACGAAAACAAATTCAAGATGTGTTCCGAATAAATGCAATTAATAAACATAGCTTTGGAATCTCGCTATAAGAAAAGATTATATTTTTCAAAAGTGGTGGGACGACATGCTACGATAACACTAGCTTCATTGATACGTAACATGGGCCGTTCATTTTATAGAAAATATTAAGATTTGGGCCCACACCAACACTGTTGAATTTTAAAAAATGGCAACAAAAAAAGGGATACCAAAAGGATGAAAATGGTCTCTGACGGGATGGATGAAAAATCCCACAGATTGGACGAATGGATGGTCCAAAAATAGATTTTTAAGACAGACAATACAGCAACAGTTTCATGTTCGAACGTGAAAAAGGGCAAATATTATACTTCTAGGATCTTCAGATCTGGGAGGTTTTTGGTTCGTGGGCCATCAGTGGTGATGACGTGGATTTCCTGCAAAAGCCTTTTGCTGGGTGGGGCCCACTCTGATGTTTGTGAGAAATCCACCCTGTCCATCCGTTTTGCGAGCTCATTTTAGGACATGTGACCAAAAATGAAGTGGATCCAAAACTCAAGTGGGTCACACGAGAGGGAATATTGCAGAAAGAAATGCCAACCGTTGAACTCTCCTTGGGCTCCACCTTGATGTTTATATGCCATCCAAACAGTTTATAAGGCCATTCCCACTGGGATGAAGTGAAAACATAAAAAATTAGCCTGATACAAGACCTCTATGGCCATAAAAATTGTTTCAACGGTACTCACTGAATTTCCACTGCTTCCTCTCGTGTGGCCCAATTGAGTTTTGGATCTGCCTCATTTTTGGTTGCATGTTTTAAAATGAGATTGCAAAATGGATGGATGAGGTGGATTTCTCACAAACATCTGGGCAGGCCCCATCCGGCATCCTCGCGCAGGAACTTCCTACAAGCCGGAAACATCAACGGTTTAGATCATTGGATCAATGGTCTCACTTGCACCAATTGAAAACCAGAATTGTGTTGGATAGCCTTTTGGCGCCCAACGTGGAAAATGTCTCAATTGGGCTTTGCCAATGGTTAAAAGACTCGGTGACTCTACCTGATTCCTTTGCCCCCAAGTCGAGTTGTGACTCGCTTGAGTCAGGTCTGAATTGGCCCAAACAGAGGTGACTGGGTCACTCATGGTATCGAACCGGATCATAGAGAGACCTCCTTTACCATTAGAGCTGTACACAAGTTGAGTTAGCTCGGTTCGAGTCAACTTGGAAAAGTTAAACTCACCTCAGCTCGAAATTGGATTCGAACCAAGTTGAGTTGGTTTTTGGAGCTCGAAAAAATTTTGAGCCGAGTTCGAGTTTGACCAGACTCGAATTGAACCTCAACTCACTCGAATAAGCTTGGATTGAATCAACTTCGTGACTTGGTTATTTTGATATTGATGTTGATCGTCGAGTGTTTAATGAAATGACTCAACGAAGTATTGTTTCAGGTGCGTACATTCTCTGTGGGATCAGTTGATGGTAAGGAAGGAATGGATATGAAATAAATCACTACATTTTTATTTTTTTTTACATTATAAAATTGCCCTCGTATCTTGATTTTGATGTTGCTTGCTGAGTGTTTGATAAAATACTTGTAAAGTGTTGTTACTGCTTTGCATTATATGAGAAATTGAATATACATTCTACGTGTTTGAGAAAATGTTACACAGGGTTAAACTCGGCTCGAACGGGCTAAGTTGATGATCGAACCAGGTAGAGCGGGCCAAACAGCCTCGAGGATCGAGCCGAGCCGAGTTCAAGCTGGGGTTAGTTACTGGCCGAGCTAAGCTCGACTTGATTCAACTCATGTACAACTCTATTTACCATTACATATAAATAGGCTATTTTGTTTATATAGAACCAACTTATTTTCATGTTCAACTATACTAACTATATCGAATCATGTATCATTGAACTGAGTCGACTCGGGCGAGTGCATTAGATTGTCCCATGTAAAAATTATGCCTTTCGCTCTATTGTATAGCATTAATTGTTAAAGTCTTTTAATATAAATCATTACACTATTTTTTAATGACTTAAGCTTTTAAAGAAAATAATTGTTTGACATGATATTAGAGCAGAGCAGACTAAAATATCTTTTATTCAAATTCCGAAAGCAATACCATCGGCTGACATTTCAAATAAAGATAATGATCACACGTGATAATACCACACAACTATTTGTACATCCAACAAGTTGACATGTACAACCCATCATAGTGATAGTTGTCCACATGAGTGTGTGTGCCCCCACATATACACAGTTGAATCTTCCTCACATCTTGGGGTGTCATAATAGACCCCAGGCCAACAATGTTGTGTGTCAGCATTTTTATATATATATAAAAATAATAATAATAATCCTCATATATATAAAATGAGACTTAGTAAAGGGTACTGCCAAACGATAAAGGTTAGGGGATATGCAAGCCAAAGGTAATAAAAGTGGATTGGAAGACTATCTCTCTCGTCATCTTTACACACTATCCCAGCCAGCTTTACACGCCCATTCTCTCTCTTAACTTTGCTAATTCCATAAGCGCGTGTGAGATCACTTCACATCCACGTGTTATGACGTGACACATTTGAGAGATCTGAACTTTCCATCAGTATATATTCACTGGTTAGATCTTCTGGCCTAAAACTCATCCCATTTAACATCTCAATTGGGCCACAAAATATCAAAAATAATGAATGGCTAGAAAAAGAGAATTCTAGCCTTTGATTTACTTTGTATACTGTGGCCCACCTGAAGAATGAAATTGTCCATTTCTTTTAATTAAGGCTATCTAAGCATCATTTCCAACCTTATGGAAAACTCGGATCTCATAGAAGTCATCCATATTCGCACGTACCACTCCACACGCGTGTGAAGTAGTATATTACTTGCCTTATCCTAGACAGACAGCCCTCTTCTTTCGCATATCTGTTTTCCTTTCGGCGCCCAAACCGAGTCATGCATGTGTGCCTCTTTTTTCTACGAGAAAAGTTTTGTTACTCTGGCGGTGTATGATAGATGATACTCAGACGCTTAGAAAATACTTATAAATTGCATATTTGGAATATAAGTTATTCCAATTAAAGCGCCCAAATTATGGATCCTAGTTTATATCTGTCGTGTACTTATCTGACCGTCGGATTGGTGGACATTTGTTGAACGGTTGGGATGAAATAAATACTATATTGGGCCTTAAGATGTTTTTAACGGGGCCATTCAATCATCATTATTCCTTAATTCAGGTCTCTATGACCTTCTCGATGACAAATAAATATTATAGTGAGCCTTAAATGTTTTTAACAGTGGACATTCAATCACCATAAAGAAACAATCTACACCATTCAAAAAATTCTTCCGATTCAGGTGTGGCCCACCTGGTGAATGGATCCACCTAATTTTATTTCTCTGATCATCAGTGCCTGTTGATTAGGTTAGATGTCATCACCGTGTTGGCCCCACAATGCACTAAAACATTTTATGAAAAAAAAAAAAAAGAACAATGGGGGCAATTCGGTCAATTTCATGCTAGCTTGTTTTCGTCCAAAAAAAAAAAAAAAAGATCAACGCCTTGGCTCAGCTGCCACTAAGGATCTGGTGTGTTTCACCATCACTGGGGCCCACATGCTCAGTGATCCTATCAATCGGAAGCGTCCATTCCATGGACTTGTGGACGCTGGAAAGTCGATGCTCACGCTTGGCGTTGGATGTTATGTTCTTGGTGTTTATGGGGGTGACCTGATTGATGTATGTTTGGAGTCGCTACTAGTCACTTAATTTCTAAATCCCACAGTCAGTTAGAACCTGCAGAATATGTAAAGTTAGAGAATCCGAAGACTCTCTTACTTTAAGTTGACTCCTGATCTATGATCTGAGATTCTGAGCAAGGGACCTTGGTTACAAAGAGGGAAAGTGTTAGGCACCCTCTCTGCCCATATAAATGTATGGTCTTCACTCTGTGTGGTAAATAATCTCAAGGGGCAATGAGATAGTCGGAGTAGGACTAGGCACATTCGGATTTCTAATGTAACAAGATCCGGGATTTCGGTATGCCACAGATCATACGTCCGAAGAGTGTCTAGAAAGACGGATATGGTGAGGTTAACATAATGGTAAAGAAAAAGTAGACTAGATTACCATGAGTTTCTGATGTGACAGGATCGGATATATGGTAAGTCAAGGGAGTTGAGAAGAAAGAAGATGATATGATGAATGCTTGAATAAAAAATGAGTTGATCTTTGGTTTGCTCTTAAGATGGCTAAAACATGGAATACACCATGATCAATCCGGGCTAGATTGTGGGATCGAGATGGCTTGGAGGAGACATAAGGGATGACTAAAAGATCGGATCTTAGAGGCTTGGAGCTCCTTCCCACCCTCTCTCTCTCTCTCTCTCTCTCTCTCTCTCTCTCTCTCTCTCACTTGAAAATTTTGAAATGAGATAGTTGTTGTATAGTGTTTTTGAAGTGAGGAGAGGTGAAGGCTATTTATAGCCTTTTGTAATGGCATTTTGATAATTGTTGGGTTTGTAAATGGTAAAAGCTGACATGACAGCTCGGGATTGGTTGAGGAGAGAGGAATGTCATGTGGCATTCTCTTATATGCTCTTGGGGTTAGGTAAAAGGGTAAATAGGGTGAACTTTAGGGTTAATTTCATATGAAAGTTGACTTTAGGACGGGGGACAGTTGGATGCTCAGAGGGGACACCTGTCGGATAAGGATTGACAATCAGATTACCGCCGACGGTAGTTCAACTACTGCCCAGGCTGGGTTCTCTCTAGGCTTTAGCCGGTGGGCTCGCTTCAGTGTTTTAGCTCGGTCCAAAGTCTGTTTTCGGAGTTTTGGCGTAAAATAGTTGGGTGAGTTTTAGGGAATTGTACTGATTTGCATGTAGGCACTGGCTTAAGTGGTGGTCAAGGTTTAAGCTAGGGTTAAGGTTCAGGCTTAGGATATGATCAGGGTTTTCGGATTGTCTTTGTCTTCTTAAGATGCTAGCCTAGGTGAGGTGTATACAGGACTCTATACGATACAATACAAATGTACAAAACTCATGGTAGATGGATATAAAACAACGATGAAGAAAATTTTCAATGGCTTGTATTCAACTCCATAAATCAAATCAATAGTTGGGATCATTTTTGAAGCTTGATAATTAGATAATATCTTGACTATGGTGGTAACAAGTGTACATTGGTTAGCCTTGAGCCGACCCTGTTGAGCAATTCCTACATGCATGTGTAATGACTTTTTAAAACCTATTTACACCTATTTTTGGTGCTTTTACGTGTACTAATAGGAATATGTCAGGTAGAGACTACGAATTTAACATAGTCATCTTCTCTCGGCGTTATGCATTCTGTCGCTATTGTGACGGTACAAACTCTTATTGGGCCCTTTAAAGGTATGAATCGCCACATGCCACATAGCTACGATTAATGTTTCCATTAAAGATCCGTTGGACGAGTATATCTTATCTCACAATTAGATAGATTATAATCCGTGATATTGTCTCTCATTGTCATTCTAAAATGAAAGAATTTCTCAAAGACATTTAGAGAACCAATAGCGATCTAGAAAATTCTGAAAAATTAAGAGGACGAATCGACATCCAAACCAACCTAGACATGGTCCCAAGCCCGATTCGTAAAGGGATAGCTGAACCTTTATTAGGTCTCATTCTACACAATGATCATAATAAAGAGAATGGGAGATTCGGCCTGTCAAATGACAGATCAGTATCAGGGGTGAAATCCCTCCTAAACTCCAAATCATCACCATTTAAGGTGATTAAATGAAGGTGCTGGTTTGATCCAAACTGTCCAATATCTTGAAGTTGATAAGGTAGGCCAGCAAGAGATGTTGGGTGGCCATGTTCGATAGAGATCAGCCATTGAGGTCCCCAAACCTTGGCCTGATTGTCTTCATCAAAGGAACTTTGGTAGTCCCAAGCCAGATCTTGAGCCATGAACATTTGCGCAAAGGATCATATATGCAAAATGACCCGAGTTCGGAATCTTTTCTTTTCAAAGCAAGTTCCAGTTTACTAAGGAAGAGATTATGTATCCGAAAAGCCCACACGAAGGATCCAAAAGCTTCACAAAGAGCTTTCACCACTTCAAGAAAGCTGTAAAAGAAACACTTAATAAGAGCTTGAGGCCCCACGCAAAACACATCCATCTACATGTTTATTTTATTCATGCTTATTTTACTTTTCTTAGCATAGTTTACTATTGCCCATCGATTCACATTACAATACGTTTATCTTAAGAGTAGATTAAGTATCTACAACCTTAAGTTATCAGATCCCATGTCCATCTAAGTTTCGATTCAATTATTCATACCCTGGTCATATTTTGCTAACCATCTGCATCGATCATCTGTTTTGATAGGTGCATTAGGTATTTATCTTACTTCTCGATTTAATAAGAGTGTAAAGCACGACAATTGTAACAGGGCCAATACATTAATAAAGATCGATTGTATTTATGCTAGTCTTTATCTTGTTATGTACCAATCTTTTAATTTGATTGAGGAATAATATTATGCTAAAGCACTGATGAAATAGAAAGTTCTTAAACCTGTTGATTTCATAATCATTGATACAAGGAAAAAATAACTCATTCGTGAAGCCTAACCCATTCCCTTGCTCAAATTACCTAAGTATGATACATATTAAATCAATTAGTCAGTGATAAAGAGAACTTTGGGTCTTGTTTCAATCTCTAATTTGTCCTTCTTGGTGCAAGTGTAAGAGTACTAGCTAATTTAGTTAATATCCTCAAGTTGAGTAAACTCAAGCATGCCTATACAATCATACACGTGTACATACTTTTGATCATAGCCCTCAGTCACGCGAATAGCTTCAGTCTCTACCGATTAACTTGAAAGCAACGTAACTAAATGGTAATTATTTGATACTCTAATTGAGTACATCGTTTGATACGCAGACACAGAGAAATAATAAACGGGGCTTATATTGAACCCATTGCTCTAAGTTACAATATTCCAAAACTTAGATTCGTTGAACAATCCTAACCTCTTATTAGTCGCAACTTGCTTGTTAGCATAGAAACATCCGATTTTTTAAACCCGTCCAATAAATGTCCACCAATTTGAGAGCAATATGATCTAAGGAGCATAATTTTTAGTTCATGACAAATCTGAAATTTACACTTTCTTTGAACAGTTTTATTTGAATTAATTGTATTACACGTATACGATTTTTAAGTAATTTCTATCTGCCTGTGTATCATCCAATAACTCTCCCAGAGTATGAAAGTTTTTTATTTACCAAAATGACACTATAATAAATAAAAGTAAAAAAAGCACATCCAAACGCGCATTCTTATCATATTTATAAAATGTGGGTTCTGAACAATTCATTAAATAAACATATTTTTGGAATATTAAAATAAGAAAAGATCATATATTTCTAAAGCAGACTGAGCATGCGGCGCTAACACTAGCTTCGTTGATAGGTAATATGGACCGTCCATTTTATAAAAGATTTTTAAGTGGATGCATGAAATATCCCACAGATTGGTTCCATAATCTTGACCGTTGTTATATTGTACATGCATGAAAAATCCCACAGATTGGAAGAATAGGTGGTCCAAAGATAGATGGTTAAGAGAGACAATACAGAACAGTTTTGTTTGAACGTAAAAAGGGTCAAATATTGTACTTATAGGATCTTCATATTTGGGAAGTTTTTGGTTCATGGGCCACCAGTGATGAGGCCTACAACATCAACGGTTTAGATCATTAGATCAAAGGTCCCACTCACATCAATTGAAAACCAAAATTATATTGGAGCTGATTAGTTGCGGCCCTGAATGTGGGCCCAACTTGATGTATGTATTGTATATTCATACCATCTATTTGTTTTGCCACCTAATTTTAGGTCATGACTAAAGCGGATCCAAATCTTGAATAGACCATATAATAAGAAATACTGGTTATTTACTACTAGAGATTTATTGTGGACTACAAAAGTTTTGGATCAAGCTGATATTTGTTTTTCGCTTCATCTTAGTCTTTAAAACCTTATCATTGGGTTGGATGGCAAATAAACATTACAATGGGCATTACTACGTAAGTTTTTAATGCTGTGCGTTCAAAAAACACAATTTCCAATGGTTTGTTTCATATTACATTTGGATTTAATTGATTTTTGGGTTCATGCCCTAAAATGATCTTGAAAAATGCGTGCACCTTTGGCCCTAAGTTGAGTGATGACTCACTTGAGTTAGGGCTAGATTGGCCCGACTTGCCTGAGTTGGGGCACTATATCATAGAGGGGCCTATTTTACCATACGGTATAAATAGGTATTTTATTTGTAAAGAGGGGCAGATTCAAATCTCTTTCATTCCCTTTTATTGTTTTTTTTTTTTTTTACACACTTACATTATTAGTCTTTCACTAAAATGAGTACTTGAACTCATGACCTTGTGTTGTAACTCTTATGAGTCTACCGCATACATAGATACTTGAACCCATGATCTTATACACTCTTTAATTCTCATTTTTTTTTTTTAGCATAAATAGAATAAGGTAGCTCGCAAGACTCATAATTACCCTGAGGTTACAAGTTTCAATCATATCTTCCAACATCCGTTTACTTTTTGGCATTTTACTTTTAGGTGTGAATCTATCACCTAGCCATTAATTACTATATCTATGTTTTGTGATGATAAAAAGAAGAGAAAAGGTTAGACCACCATGATATTATAGTCAACTATGCTGAATCATGGAATCAAAGCCTGACTAGGATGGACTTGTCTATAATAAAAACTATGCCTTTTCCCTGTTGTGTGTTTTACTTAAAGGATAAGAGAAATGCTCTCACACAGCTATTTGAAGCATATGGTCCATCATAGTATTTGTATGGCATTCCACCTAAAAATGGAATGCCATAAAATTAAAGTTGATCCAACCATTAGATGTGCCTCATAGTGTTTAGAATATTTTTGAGTGGTTGATTGTTAATTTCTATGGTGTGCCCTACTTAATAGTTGGATCCACTTAGCTTTTGGGATGTCTCGTTTTGGTAGTGGGACAGTCCTGTTGGAAGGCTTTTTCTCTCTCCATCTGTTTTACCATATTATTGGATGACATGAGCCAAATCTCACACGAATTGTAGTATAGGAAATAGTGGTGATTGAATCCTCCACCATTAAAAAAATTCTAAGGCCCACTGTAATGTGTAATGTTTTGTGATGTAGTGATGTAGAGCGAGTCGTGGATACTTTCATGTCGACAATGGACCACAAAAGGTCCGTTCAGAGGTGGAAGTCATCAAGATCATCGAAACCTTAAAACAGGCATATCTCACAAACAAAAATGAGTTACTCGACGTACCATATATGCCCATGCCGAATTTGTGAGATTTCATCTGATCGACGGTCGAATTCTATGTTTATTTTCATTTTTACTATTTTTAGTAAGTTTTTGTTTAATTATAACTTTTTAATTATACTGGAAAATGAATGGATGGTGTGGATATATAATAAGTGGACATGGACTGCGTTATACTCCGCCTATCCCGCGCTGATGTATTTGCTTATTTACTTCATTATCTCTTAATCATTTTAAGATATGAGCACAAAAATAGGGCAAATTCAAAGCTCAAGTAAACCACAAGTAAAAGAGGACTTGCATTTAGTGATTTGTGCATTTAATGTAACCAAGTTTATTATTTGGTGTGGTCCACTTGACCGTTTCACTGCCTTATAGTTGTGCAGATACCTTAAAATAAGATGAGAGAAGGGATGAACGGTGTAGATAAATAGATACATCACGGTGGGCCCGCTGAACTGTCCATTCGGGCCCATAATAAGTACATCAAGGTAGGCACACGGCAAAGGCCGCACCTAATCCACTCCGCCTTCCTTCGCGGGAAACGGATTGGCTACTCCCTGACACCAGCCCCGTGGCTGATGGTCAGTGCTCTGTGGTCCCTGGCATGATGTATGTGTTTGATTCATTCCGTTCATCCATTTTTAAAAATCATTTTAGACTTGATCCCAAAATTTAGAGGTATATAAATCTCAGGTGGCCTACAACACATGAAAACAATAGTGATTGGATATTCACCGTTAAAATCCTCCTGAGGGTCACTGTACTGTTTATTTGATATCCAATCAGTTGATTGGTCATCAAGGCCCAGTTGAAGGGAAAAAACAAAAATCAGCATGATCCAAAACTTTTATAGCCTCAAAATGTTTTTAATGATCAACGCTTATTCAATAATGTTTCCTGTGATGTGGTCCACTTGAGATTGGGATATATCTTATTTTTGGTCTCATACTGTAAAATATCTCTAAAAATAGATGTACAGCATGGATGAAACACATACACCATGGTGGGGCCCACAGAGCACCGACCACCAGCCATTGGCTGGTGTCAGGGGGAGTAGCCAATCCGTTCCCCCCTTCGCGCCTCTAAATTGCTTTCGGCGCCGAGACCTACTCATGCACGTGTGCTTTTTTACGCTCCGAGAAAAATTTTGATGCTCTGTCCGAGTGTGACGGATGATACGCAGGAGCTTAGAAATGATTTATAAATTACATAATGGAATATCGGTTATTCCAATTAAAGCATTCACCAAAATTTATGCTTGTTTGTTTATTTAACTGTCGGATTGGTGGACATTTATTGTACGGTTGGGATGAAAATGTTCAGTGGATCTACTTCAAGAAACACGTGTACGCAAATCAGATGTTAGGATTGGTCAGTGAATTTGATTTTGGCACTCTGACGCAATGACGGTTCCATAATTTTACTGGCTTAGATTTAAATTTAAATAGTGGATGCCACGTGTACACTCTCCCGGAGCCTGCTTATCAAGCGTCATACGCTGGCTGAGTATTATAAAACTCTTCTTTCTTTATCGAGTCAAATAAGAACGCACAAGTTTTGAGGTATGATCCGGGATCACCCGGATGGACGACTAGTAACTGTCCATCCCCAGAATACACGTTTAATGTTTCACTTATAGATGATCAGAACCGTTCATAAGGTAGAACTCATCATTCAGATATTTTCTAAAAAACAAATGTTCTTGTCAGTCTACACACCATTGTTTGATTAATGCACATGTGTGACTCTTCTGATGAGTTGGACGGCCTGATTTCCGATGCAGATGATCTTTTCGTAGTGGGCCCACCTTGTAGGTGTCGACAGATATCGTGGGGACCTGATATTTGGGCATTCGTGGGGGTGGACGGTAGCTTATGGTCCACCTAGGTGTATGTGATGATTTGTAAGGCTGGCGGTGAACCAGGTGATAGACAGCACTGCAATGGTGGGAGCTAAAGACACAGACGGGGCTGTGGTGCACGTGTTTAGATTGGACGTTGAACGCGCTACTTATATTCCATGTATAAGAGATACATGACTCGCATGCATGCATTCGAACCCACATCCATACATACATATGTGGCACCTGATTTATGGAAACGGATTGGCTACTCCCCCTGCCGGTGGCTGGTGGTCAGTGCTCTTTGGGCCCCACCAGGATGTATGTGTTTCATCCATTCCGTTAATCCATTTTTACAGATCATTTTAGGACTCTATATATATATATATATATATATATATATATATATATCAGGTGGACCATACCAGAAAACAATAGTGATTGGATATCCACCATTAAAATCCTCCTAAGGCCCACTGTACTATTTATTTGACATCCAATCTGTTTATTAGGTCATACAGACTCAGATGAAGGGAAAAAACAAATATCATCTTGATCCAAAATTTTTATGGGCCCCAAAAAGTTTTTAATGGTCAACGTTCATTCAACAGTGTTTCCTTTAATGTGGTCCATTTGAGATTGGGATATACCTCATTTTTGTTGTCATACCATGAGATGATCTAGAAAAATAGATGGACGGCATGGATGAAACATATACATTATGGTGGGCCTACAGAGCACTGACCATCAGCCATTGGCTGATGGCAGGGGGAGCAGCCAATCCGTTTCCCTGATTTATGTGCCACGTCGTACCATGGAATGGTACAATCTTGGCCGCACAAATGGGACGCGAATTTCATACTGCCCGGCTAGAGGGAGCACGTGTAACAAACAGCTCCGTGGGGCCCACTGAGATGACTGTGTGACATCCACTCCGGTCATCCATTGCACCACGTGGGCTAAAATATGAGTCTGATCGAATACACACCATTGAAACCTTCTTGAGGCTCCAGCAGTTTTGAATCAGTGGCTGATATTGTCTTTTCCCTTCATTTTGGTGAAAATCACCGTATGAACGGTTGGGATGGCATAGAGACATCAAGGTGGGCCCAAGAAGGTTTGAACGGTGAGCACTCCCATCACGGTGGGCCCCACATACTTTAGTTACGTGTGACCACGTGTCGTACTGCTGTGCCTTACTGCTTGGATGAGCATCATGACACACACGTGGGCTCATGGACATGAACTGGCATGCATACATCAGATGCATGTGCATTTCTAGAAGTGTGCCTCTACACCTACAACGAACTACCAGCACCGTGCCCATGCGATACTCCGCATGTAGCACGACATGGCATGCCTGCATCATCATACATGCATTTGGCCATGTCGGTGACGTGTAACTAGCATTTGCCACGTCCACATCTCATCAACCTTTTTTTATTCGAGAGAAGCGGACAGAGGATATTCTTCGATGAGAGTTATCAACCATGATGATGTCTTATCATGATATTCGTAGCATCCAATGCATGTCGATCCAGACCGTCCAATCGTGGGCCATATATACACTTTTTGAACTTTGCGAGCTCTCCTTGGGAAGCTACCGAATGGACGGTCCAACTTAAAATCACTACCGTTGAATGAGCCATCAGGTTATTAAGACCGTACAATCTTGGGAAATATGCCAATGAACAGTGGGGCCCACAATTTGGACAGTCCAGATTTACGTACAAGTGGACACCACAAAGTCAAAAAGTGGTGGTAAACTATCAACTTTAACTCACAAAGCAAGATAGAACGGCACATGCAGGAAAAAGAAAGGACTTTTGTCGGATATTTACTGGCGTGGCCTGCTGTGATGTTTTACGATACTCTGGATGCGTATGATGCATGATACACAGTCACTTAGAAATGGTAAACTTGTCATATTTTAAATCAAATCAGACCGTCTAAATTATGTAATCTACCATTTATAAGTTATTTCATGAAAAAATTATATTTTTTTAAATATTCCAATCTCTGATTTATAGACATTTGTTTGCCGAAATAAGACCATCGGATATTTTGCATTTTAACCGTCCAATAAATTTCACCAACCTGATAGATAGATAATCAACGAAGCATAATTTTTACGTCATGTTACATACAAAGTAGTATGAAAAATTGTTACGGTTTAATTTGAATTACTTGTATTCCAAGTATGCAATATACATGTGCTTGTGTATCATCCATCACCTCGGCCAGAGCATCAAAAAATTTCTCTAGCCTGCGAGCCATTATATATATTGTTGCTCGCCCATGCGTGGCAGGTGGCAGGGACACTTCGACATCATCCAGGGTAATCGAGCCGTTGAATCTGGTGGGACACCATGTGGGTTGTTCATGGACACAAATTGCAGTGACAGGAAAATCCTGTCCATCCATCCAATCTTTGAGAAATTCACCCATTTTACGCCGTTGATCTTGTTGCTTCAACTTTAACAGTCCATTTTATGCCGTTGTCCCTGATTGGTGGATTAAAGCCTTTAAATATGGTGACTCGCAAGATCAACGGCTGGCTGATATTTTCCACATATAGAGTGGAAATGCTAGAGATGAGCGAGCAAAGATCTTCACCATGGCTCGCGAGCCTTGCTAACGCGCCTTTTCTCGATTCATTGCACAGTCGAGTCATGGTTCGAGTCCTAGGCTCCCAGCCTTTTTTTTCCCAAAGCAGCCTCTTTTATAAGGTGTTTTTTGATACTCTGGCAGCGTATGACACGTGATACGTAGGCACTCTGCAAATGCACACGTGGTATGCATTAAATCAAATTTAAACCGACTAAATTGTAGAACCTGATATTTTTAACATACCACCTCAAAATTAGACTCTTCGAACAATCCTAGCCTCTGATTTTCGGAAACTTGTTTATTGAAATATGGCCGTCGGATATGTTACATTTCTAACCGTCCAATAAATGTACATCGATCGGATCCTCACATTATCAAATAAACATAATTATTTTTCATAATAGATTAACTGGGACACATAAGTTGGACGGTTTGTCTGATTTTTCCACGTATGAATCTTGCCACGTATGAATTTCTAAGTGCCTGAATATCGTCCATCACCTCTGCCGGAGTATCAAAGTTATCTCTTTGTTATTCTTGGATACTCTGGTAACTGTGATGGTTGATGCTCGTGAACAGAAGTCGTACACGTGGAATAGACGTAATTTAAATAAAGGACCCAAAAGTAGGGACCACAGTAGATGGGGAATGGATCCAAAGATCAGATAGATTAGATGACGCTGACCACCTAAAGTGGACATCTATGACCTGACTTTGGACTGTTCATATTTTTCATCTCAACCGTCCATTAATTGTTCATAGATCTTCCACTTACGATAATATTTTCAGGCTAGAATCTAGAGTATGGTCCTTTTATAGTGGGACCACAATTTGGACAGATTAATTATTTGTAAACGCATACTAAATGTACAATTTATATACGCCTGTGTATAGAGCATCAAACTCTGCCAGAGTATAAAAGTTTCCCACTCTCTACTTTTTATCACTTCTAAGAATTCATCCTCTTCCTTTTTTTACCCCCTCCATTCCTTTCCGCTCTCTCCCTCTCTCTCTCTCTCTCTCTCTCACACCTATGGATTCCTCTGCTTTCTGCAATGACAACCTATGGATTCCTCTGCTTTCTGCAATGACATCTATAAAAGACTGTCTTTGTATAAACTCATAAAAAATACTCATTTGGGTCTTCTACAGAACCCTGAAAAAACCTTCTCATTTCCATGGCTGAAGAGGCTCCTAAAACCCTCTTCTTCTTCTTCCTTCATCTCTTCGCTATCTGTTGTTCAGGTCAGTCTAACTCTCTCTCTCTCTCTCTCTCTCTCTCTCTCTCTCTCATTAGTATGAAAACCATAAACAAAAGAGAAAAAACTAATTTTTTAGTATTTGCTCTTTTAACTTGAAAGTACTCTGTGTGTGTGTGTGTGTGTGTGTGTGTGTGTGTAAAACCATCAAAATGTTGTCTTGAATGCTTAATGAAAGTAGTCTAATTTTGAGATAGAATTTAGAGAGATGGAGACATGTCTTCCCTCTCTGGTTCTGAAGAATCTTGGGTTTTGAATATGAGAAAATGTTCCAAAAAAAGAAAGAAAAGGAATACAATTCCTATTTCTTTCAAGCAATTATCAGATTATATATTCATCTTTAAGGAATTGCTCAAATGCCTTTCATCTTCTTCTTCTTCTTTTTTTCATGTGGTATTTCTGGTTTCTTCACTCATTAGTTGAGAGTTTTGTCAGTTGTGGCAACCCACCTTGCTGAATTTGTACACCCCCATTTTCCTTTTTTCTGAACTCAGACATTATAATAGTGTGCTAGTTCAATACCCAAAAATTGAAATAGGGTGTATGCAAATCGCAACAGGGTGGGTCTGGGGATTACTATCCATCACTTAGTTTGGCTTCTCTTGCATTTTCCTTCAGGATCTATGGTAGGCTTTTCATACGATGCAAGGAAAAACTATGCATTCTCATCACCTGCCGAAACTCTCTCTTTCCTGATGAAAAATGGGGTCCCAAGCTCTCAGATCAGGGTCTTTGTTGTAGACCACAGGCCATTTGATTCGCTCTCTAACACTGGTGTATCTGTTGATCTCTGTGTGAACAAAACCAACATTGAGATCCTGCAAAAATCAAAAGCTTCAGCTGTTTCATGGGTTAGAACCCGCATCGTGACCTTTCTACCACATGTAAAAATCACTAGCATTTTAGTTAGTAGTAGGGAATTGCTAGTGAAGAATGAGATTCATTTGCTCCCACCCATCTTGAATTTGATCCGTTCGGCCCTCAAAAGCTTCGACCTTGATCGCCAGGTGAAAGTCTCGGCTGCGTTCCCGCTGTCCATGATAGAGAATTCAGACAAAAATAGCAGAAAAGAGCTGATGAGGGTCATGGATTTTGTTAGGAAGTATCAATCTTTTATTGTTGTAGAGACTAGTATCAATGGAGAATTGAGCTTGGGAGATCAATTCATTAAATTGACAGTAGAAAAAGCTGTGTCTGTGGCTCTTCTTCCTTGTACAGATATTCCCATGGTTTTGAATGTTCGGAGCTCTGCAGTTCCTAGTGCAGTTGAAGTATCTGAATTCTCTGTGAAAATGGCAAAATCCATGGAAACCCATGCTCAGATAATCAATAGGATATGTGGGTTATTCGTGGAGATTACTCCAATGGGAGAATCTGTGCAGAGAGAGCTCAACAGAGAAGAAGAACAGATCTTCCCTTCTTCCCACAGAGAGCTGATGAATGGTAACAATTTCAATTTGGCATTCAAAACCACTGTCCATGATACAACATTCACACCTACAACCCCCATAAGCAATCCTGAGACGACACCTGTCACCGTCCCCTCTACGAACCCCACCCCAACGATCGTCACCGTCCCCTCCACCAATCCCATCACCGTCCTGCCGACGAACCCCGTATCTAGTCCTGTTTCAACACCGATCACGGTCCCAGTATCAACACCCATCACAGTTCCCTCCACCATTCCTGTCCCACCGCCACCAGCAGCACCAATAACCAATCCAGTCATAACACCCATCACAGTCCCCGTGACACCGCCCATAACCAATCCTGTAACAACCTATCCAATTCCTCCACCTGGCAGCACTCCCATTACCACTCCCATTACAACCCCGCCAATGCCTCCGGCGACGACAAACCCCCCCACGGTTTCAGGGCAGAGCTGGTGCATGGCGAAGACAGGCGCATTGGACAGTTCACTTCAGGCAGCACTGGATTATGCATGTGGGATCGGCGGCGCTGACTGCTCAGCAATCCAACAGACTGGGAACTGCTACAATCCAAACACCCTTCATGATCATGCTTCCTATGCGTTTAACAGCTACTACCAGAAGAATCCATCGGCGACAAGCTGCGATTTCGGAGGAACTGCTACAGTTGTCAACACTAATCCAAGTAAGAGAAGGCTCACTCATTAATGAATCTCTGTTCCTTATATTTCTTATAATGGGGGATGATCCCATGTGTTTGAACATGTGCGAGTTCCCATACTTTTGAACTTATGTCGGGCCCGCCATTATGTTTGTGTGGAATCCGAACCATGCGTCAGGTGTGCCACCTCACTATTACTGTACAACCCAAAAATCTGGCCAATCCAAAACTGAGGTGGGCCACACCACAGTGGACAGTGTAAGATTGCGACTAAACCTCTAGATGCATGTGGTGTTGCCGTCGAAGTTACATGGCTGCCTGATTGTTGGGGTGTCCCTTCAATCTAGAAGTTTCTATGGTTTCTGTACCCCTTTGCGTTGATTCCTGTTATTCCTTGTGGCGTGGCCCACCCAAGCTTTGGATTAGGCTGAGTTTTGGGCCCTGATCCAAACATTGGATGGCGCATCGTATCAACAGTTTGGATGAAACAAACATCATGATGGGACCCACACAGCTTGAATGTATGGAACTCACATACGTTTGAACCTGTGATCATTCTCCTCTCATCATCTAAATCTCTGTTCATGACAGATTATATTGCATTAATTTTCAACCCGCCTCAGCTCTAGCTTGTCACATTCAGTTCGGTTGGATTAAAAGCTAATTACTAAGAAATGATAATGTGATTTACCACACAAGTGCTGCCACTTCATCACTTGGGGGCCCACTAGGCTGGTCCACTATCAGATGGGCTACACCTGTATATTGAGACCGTTAGTCTTTCCTTTTTCCCGAAGCATCGATTTTCTCGCACATGTCACCCACCTTATGAGTGGACTGGCTTGATCATAGAGCTAGGGAATGGTTTAAATGGTTCCCACCTGATGAATGGCCCAGATCATCCACACATGCCGGGTTGGTACTTTTCCTGTAAGTCGTCTCCTTAATCTGGGACTAGAGGGGGTGCTTAGGGCCCGTTGGGATACCACCAAATGAGTTACTTTTTTCTACTTACAGCAGTAGATAAGTAACTTATTTCAAATAAGTCAGTTTGGTTTATGATGATGAGTAACTTTTTCACTTTAAAGTACTTAATCACTTCGGATAAATTTTTTTAGCTTTTCTACTTTTTGTAAGTTGCTGAAGAGGGCATAAGAGAGACGAAAGAGAGGAGAAGTTGATAAATATGCTGTTTACCAAACATACTTATCTTCTTAATAAGCAGAAGCTAATGTTAAGTTACTTGTGGCATAAGTAACTTATCTTAAGCAACTTACAATCCAAACGGGCCCTTAGTGATCATATCAGCGAGATTAAGTTGGCTTTTTTGGGCCCTCTTCAAAGCTAATTTCTTGGCACCCCTTATTATCCAGGGATGACTGTAGAAATGCGTTGGCCTCGATTTCAACAAAGGCCTCCCTCCATGTAAGGGCACTTTCAACATAAATGGCATCATTGTTGATCTGGTCTCTTTGTCAACCGAGTTTAGTCATGTTTCAAGGGTCCCATTCTCCGTTATGGATTTACACACGAAGGGAGACTGTCTCACCCTTTTCTTCTTGTTGGGTCACATATCTGGGGCTGGACTGACTCAACCCAAGTTCAGGTCATGTCGGGTCGGGTTGGGTTGGAAAACTCCAACTCAATTTGAAATCAGGTTGAATTCGGGTTCAACAAATTCAGGACGGGTTAGGTCAGGTTTAGTCCGCTCAGGGTTGAGTATGGAGGAATTTGGGTTGGGCACATCAAGTTGGAATTTAGGTTGGGTCCTCATGAGGGTCAACCCTATTATATGATTTTATTAATTTTATTCTTTATTTAACTAATTTAAAAATAAAATTCATGCTGATTGGTGTCCATACCAGAGGTTTTTTTTTTTCTGGATTTCAATATTAAAAATAAAAAAGCATCTATCTGGTATGAATCCTCATTCATGTGCAAAACTAGTCCTGACAGGACCAGGTGGGACATCTGGGTTTGGATGCCCATATGCAGACTGGATAGGACCAAATCCAATTCCCTTCGTCCGGATGCAGATGCACCAGTATCACACCTGGGTCCAACCAGTTAATAGCCCTATGTCCTAGCATCTCTTGACCTAAATTGCATGACCAAGTGCAGTTTAGTGGATGGAAATGACCATTTTGCACTGTTGCTGTTTGGAAGTGAAAAGCCATACTGATCATTAAAAAAATCAAGGTAAAATAACCCATATCAGTCAAAGGTTGATTTTGACACCAAGCACTGGTTGGTGGACCATGCCATATCTATATCATGATTTTTTATTTATTTATTTTTATTTTTTGGGTGCAATTGCCATGCAAAATGGAAGCATTGTCTCTTAGATTCTTACACCTTTTCACTTCCTGCAGGTACTGGATCTTGCATCTACCCTACCTCAAGGTATGAACTGGAGTTAAACACAAAAACCAATTCATACCATTCTATGGCTGTCCGATCATTTGATCGGATGCTTAAATGTTTTGGAGACCAATGCCCATGGCCCCCACACCCACCCAATTGCACGGCGGTTGCATGACGACCATCCAATTAAAATGATCAGACAGCTGTGAACATGTCCTTTAACTTGACAAGGGCATTTACTTCTTCATATTCTAGTAGTAACTGCCTAATCTGGATTTGCAGCTCTAGTGCTTCTTCATCAACATCACCCACGTCCACATCCACATCACCCCCATCCACATCCTCATCATCGTCATCATCCGTACTGAACACAAACAATGCCAGCTCAACCAACGTTTTCGGGCCTCAACCTCAAGTTGATCCGAACCACTCAGCACCTGTCACCGCCAATCTCCATATGATGTTTGCCTTGGCATCACTGACGTCATCCTTCATTACAGGCAAGCTTCTCCTGATACATGGGTAAATTTTTTTACTTGAGTTGGAATCACTCTTATCTGAAACTAGGGCAGACTAGGGCAGGCAGGAGCAGTGTACACTTGTATGTATTTGTAGAAGAGAAGCTGCTATTGTATGGTCCAGATACAGTTCTACTAACTTGTTCTACCGAAATCGCCCCCTATGGGAGCAGCAGCTGTGTCTGCAAATGAGATCTTAGATTAGATCATTTGATTTCCAAAGTTCTCACTGTTACAATATATAACAAAAGACTTGCTTCTTTAGTCAAAGACCTGTGGCAAACAGCCAAACAAACTGTAATTGTTTCCCCTGTTATATGGCTGATTCTAAAGAGGGACTTTCTGTCACTTTCATATGGTATATAGGTTACCAGGCTGCTGTGGGGCCAACTTCAATTGTTCCATTGTTTCCTCCCCCCCTCCTGCCCTCTGTACAAAGAAAAACAGGATGTTCCTAATCTTAGGTGGGCCATGATTCAGGGAACCATTTGAAAGCATTCCTTAAGGCCTTAAAAGTTTGGAGTGGATTAGGTGCAGCCCTAATCCATGGGGTCCACCTTGGTGCATGTGTTGTATATCCATGCCATCCACCCATTTTGTCAAATCATTTTAGGGCATGAGCCCAAAAAAGAATCCCATACAAATCTCAGGTGGACCATACTCTAAGAAACCAGAGTGATTGATCTTCCCACCATTAAAAACTTCCCAGGGGGCTTCCTAGCGCCCACTGTAATGTTTATTTGCCATCCAACCTGTTGATATGGTCACAAGCCTGGATGAAGGGAAATTTTATCAGCTTGATCCAAAACTTGTGTGGCCTATATAAGTTCTCAATGGTCAATCACCACTGTTTCCCATGGTAGGGTTGCCCTGAGATTTGGATCTGCTTCATTTTAGGGCATGAGCCCAAAAATCCAAAAATGAACTGGAATACATGCATCAAGGCAAGGACCGGACCCTCTTGGGCGAGGCCAAGGCCTCACCTTATCCACTCACTCAAAATTCACATGGGATGGCCCAGTAATAGGTTGATCTTTGGTGTCCCTTCATTACAGGGAGGTGCATCTGGGAATGGTGTAGATGGCATTTAGACAACACTGGCAGCCCAAACAATTGGGAATATTTTATTGTTTGGCTTTCCCTCAAAATTGTTCCCTGCAGTGTGGCCCACCTGAGTTCCCATTGGAGTGATTTTTAGACCCATGGCTCAGCATCAAAGGGAGCAGAGCAAGTAATGCACGAGATGGATCTGATGCGGGGCAGCTCAGCTGCCCAGTGGTGGTACCGTTGAAATTGTGGGTCTTAAATGCCACAGAGCAGTCCGATTTTTACTTGCTCAAAGGGTCACCATCGTAGGAACCTGTCATAAAGAAATCATTCTTGACTTCAATCATACTTTCTGGAAAAAAAAAAGACAACTAATATACATAAACATCATAAAGAGTATTTTATATAACTACCTACCAAACCTTTCTTCTTCCGATCCGTAAAAAGAAAAGGCTCTTCTGTATCTTTCTTCTTTTCTTTATACATACATATGGTAATAGGAGAGAATTGTATTTTATTTTCAATTTTGTTATCGCTTGGCAAATACAACTAAGACAAGCATAGACATGGAAACCACAATCTTGAAGCCAGAGCTCTCCCAGAAGTTCTGCTTGTCGTTGGTACATCCACCGCCGCACTGTTGCTTCATTGCCAGCTGATCCCTCAGCTCCTTCAGAGCTTTGTCCCTTCTCTCTCCCATCTGTGTACATATACCACCAGCAACAGAAAGTGCGGGGAAAAAAAATCAAGAGAGCCACATTCCCTTACAAATACTGTGGCACTCCAACCGTGTGTGTGTGTGTGAGAGAGAGGTTTAAGGAGAATGAAAGAACTAGGGAATGAAGAAACAGTAATTTGGAGGGGCAGAGTTTCAGTACAAAATCATATCCCATCGACTTGAGGCTTCTTTGCAAGTATTATCTTTCTCCTTGTGATATTAAGAAAAAATGCAAAAAATAAATATAAAAAAAGGAAAACCACATCTTTTTTAAAGAGAATAAATTGACAGACATGTTAACTAGGCTAGGCCATCATGACAACCAACTTCATTTCCGTCATTCCTGTTCATTTAAACCCCATCTTTCATACTAAAATGGAATATAACCGTTGGATGCAGTACGCATGCTATGCTTCAAGACCATTTCTGAAACATAGATATATCCTCTAATTTTCCAACAGTATAACGTGTTAACATGGTAACTTGTTTTAGTAAATAGTTAAAAGTTGTTCAAGAGAAATTATATCCTCTAATTTTCCAACAGTATAACGTGTTAACATGGTAACTTGTTTTAGTAAATAGTTAAAAGTTGTTCAAGAGAAATTACTCTTAAGTCAGAAGCTATGTATACATTGTACAGATGGGTATCTTTTTAGTTACTTGTTTTAGTAAGCCACTAAAATAGTGAAGCTGTTGAAGGGAAATTAGTCCAGTCAGAAGCTATGTATACAGAGTAACACATGGGTATCTTTTAAGTTACTTGTTTTCGTAAGCCACTAAAATAGTTAAGCTGTTCAAGAGAAATTACTCCCAAGCCAGAAGTTATGCAAAGTAACACACATCCTTTTAGTTTCTTGTTTTAGTACGCGACTAAAATAGTTGAGCTGTTCAAGTGAAATTACTCCAGGTCAGAGGTTATGTATGCAAAGTAACAAATGGGTATCTTATCACAGGGGAGTGCTGGCCCATGCAGTAGTGCAAAAGCATGGGGGAAGCTTGATGGGCCTCCCCCACAAGAAATTAATTTAATATCATGTGGGCAAAGGCCCACGTATTAGGTATTAAACTGATGAGAACAGATATCTATAGTAAATAACTAAAAATATCGGTAACTTCAAACTTTTCCCGTCTTATGTGAGAACAAATAACAGACTAGAACATACCCCCAAAAAAAGTTTATTTAAAAAAAAAAAATCTTTGAGAAACTCAATTCCATTGTAAACGAATTTAGGGGCTGTTTGTTTTTTAATTCACCAAGGTAAATCCCTGCAAATAGGTAATAATTAATTACCAATGTAATGGGTTGCTTTTTTAACACAAACAGTGGGAATTGAATGCCTACCATTAAAAACTTTTTGGGGATCCTAGAAGTTTTCGATCTGATATTTGTGTTTTCTTATCCATGCCCGTGTGATCTTATGAACAGGTTAGATGACAAATAAACAATCTTGAGGACCCCAGCAAGAAAAAACTTTTCAACAGTGGATATTACGACCATGGTTTCCTGTGGTGTGGGCCACTTGAGCTTCGGATCTGCCTCATTTTTGGGCGCATGCACTGAAATGTTCTGATAAAATGGATGGACAGCATGGATGTGTCACATACATCATAGTGGGCCCCGCAAATTTAAGTCAGTTCAGACCACTTTTCGAGGAGGAAATACTCGTAACTTTCAAACAAGGGTAAAAAGTAATAACTTGCTATTCACATGGTATTTACGCAAGAAATGAAAAATCAAACACCCCCAAAGTTGAAAGCAGTTTACTGTACTGAGATTATGAATATATACTTATACACGCGAGTGTGTTTGGCAGACCATTTCAAAAACATAAGCAATTGACATAACATTGCATGGGAAATGACAGGACTAAATGACAAGAGATGAAACATATTTTTGCTTATATGCTTGTCTTTTGCTCTTTTGTTGTCCTGTAATTGTGTATAGTGCTTTTGTCTGCCTTTGAGGGCACATCACATTATTTGTTTCCCATGTTTGAATACACACACACACACACATGACAAATCACAATATGCCCTCCAGGTTAGACAAATAATGCATTGCCTCTTCACCTAACACATTGTCCACTTGAGTAATGTGGGTTGCCAATATTATCTGCTGCAATGGGCAATGTTGAGCCTCAAACTCATCTAAAAGGAGTTGAAGAAAGCAAGCTGCGGAAAAAAGAAAAAAATAAAGGCAGAAAATTCCATACCCTTTGAAGCTTCCGTGTTTGGGACCGAGCTTCTTGAAGACAGAATTCCAACTTCAATACACGCTTCTTCAGCTCCTGATCAGCTCTCCGGTGTTTCTCCAACTGTTTGATAAACAGGGGAGATTTGGTTACATAAAAGATGGAACAAACATTCAAAACTCTAGCCTCAGCTTGTACTCAAATAAGGATAGAGTAAGATCAGGTTATTCAAGTTGTTGCTAGCAAAGGGAAAAACGAAGAGGGGAACAAGGCATCAACTCCTACAGTGAAAAGCACAAATTGTTATGGTCTATGGAATACGTGCACATGGTAGCTGTCTACAATTTGAGATCCAGCTAACAAATTACTTTCAGTTCAACCCAACCTTATACTTTTAGAACCAAAGAATGATACAAGAAAAACAAGTCAATAATTTGGATGGAAAATAGCAGGGTTTTTTTTTCAACTACAACAAATAAAAAATCACTAGAGCTAGGGATTTTGTATAGAGGAGAATGATTGAGTAGTGACTAAAATGGAGTCATGATTGGCATAATGACAATGGGTCTGCAAAACTATGCATGAAACGGGCCATTTTTTATGGTAGCATTTATGTGACTGTGTGCAACAAATGCAAGAAATAGGAGGCATGAAAGTAGGTACTTCCAAGGGAGAGGAAACTGACTTTACAGTAGTCCTCTAATCTAACCCAAGAAATAGGAAGCATGAAAGTAATTCTTTTAGGATGTGAAAGAGAAAAACAGAGGCATTAAAAAAAGAACACACCTGTTGCTCCAATTCCTTTGTTTTTATCTTCCAATGTGCAGACATAACTCTAATCTCATCTCTCAGTCTGGCTATCTCTTCATCTTTTGCACTTAAATGTTTGTTGATTTTCTCAAAATTCTTGGGAGAAACCTCCTCTAAGATCTTCCTCAGTTCACAGTCCTTGTTAGCTCCAGCTTTGGCAACGGCAACCATAATCTCTTTTTCAATCCTCAAAACTTCATCTTTCAGCTCCCTTTGGGATGCTTCCCTTGATTGGAGGTCCTTCTGCAAATTATCCAACTGCTCTCCTAGCCTGTCGACTCGATCTTCATGCTCCTTCAGTGAACTGTTTTTCTCATCTAACTCTCTCAACAAGGCCACACACTGAAGCTGCGCTGATTGAGCTGATGCAGCACTAGCATCTGCAGTTGCTTTAGTGACTGAAAGCTGTGATTTTAGATCATCCAACTCCTTGATGTACTGGTATTGCATAAGACAATGGGGTTGTGATTAGAGAAAGGGTAAATACAACCAATCGGTGGTCTAGACAATATCTAAAAATAAGAAGTAAAAAAATAAAGAAGAAGAAGATGCCACTTCGACCAATATAGCAAACACACTTGAGAACCTCGAGTGCACGTGGCATGATGACTTGTCATTTGCACCATCCAATCTAGTTGCACATACCATGGATAGCTGATTATTCAAAAACAGAGATCAGATGATCCTAGCCATCAGATCATCAGAATCTAAAGAATCACTATGGAAGAAAAATAATTGATTACCATACATTCAGTGCAGGAAATTGAGAAAGAAGTGATGGATATTATTCTCTACTAGCTGTGATTTTTTAAACATAGAACCAACATAATTAAGTCCAGCTAGATCCATGGCCCCGATTGACAAAGTACCTTGCCACGCATACTGCAGAAGGATTGCTCTATGATATTCCAGTTCTTCCCACTCTACTGTATTAAAGGATAAGCACAAAAACATTGCAGCTTTCTGAAACTATTATTCTCTACTAGCTGTGATTTTTTAAACATAGAACTAACATAATAAGTCCAGCTAGATCCATGGCCCCGATTGACAAAGTACCTTGCCACACATACTGCAGAAGGATTGCTCTATGATATTCCAGTTCTTCCCACTCTACTGTATTAAAGGATAAGCACAAAAACATTGCTGCTTTCTGAAACTATTAAATGACAGCATCATTCCCGCTTTAAAAATCTGAATAACGCTTCCCACAATTGGGATTTGCATGAAGTGGTTTAATCAATAGGAATTAACTCGGGCCAACAATGAATTCTTATGGATTCTTTATTATTAAAGATAGGTATTTACGGAAACATACAAATTTGGAAAGGAAAACTAAGCTACCAAGAGTGGAATTACAATCATGAAAATATATAACCAGCGAGCTTGCTTCTGACGTTGATTGAGAAAGCTAAAAATGATTTAAGGCCAAAGTGACGTGATAAGAACACAGTCAAAAATTGGAGTTCCATGTCCAAATATCCTATGCAAGAGAATGTTTCAATTTCTTTTCAGTAAGAAGAAATCTTGTTGTAAATTAGGACCCTCTTCGGGAGCCAGGAAAGTAGTTTTCATGGAAAATACTTTCCAAGAAAATGAAATTTCCCCCTGATTCGTTCACTTTTTGTGGGATACATTTTCCAAATAAGTAATTTAAAATGTTCATGAGCAATCATTTGAGTTAAGTGCCACCTATCATCAACCAAATGAATGCCAACCAGCTATTCACCTATATTCAAACTCTCTGAGATCTGAATACGCATTCAAATCCTCATTGGAAACTTGCTGCTCAAGACCAGGTTCTATTCAAGCTTGCGGTTCAATTATAGAATGTTGACTCCAATTGGAGGAGGCTAACCCTACTTCAAAAGGTGACGAGAGGATATGGTTTTTAGTTAAACATCAAGAGCTCATCCTTTAATTGATAGCTTAAGAAATTATTTCAGCAGGATAATTAATGAGGAGGTTTGTTACCAAAATAGATACTATGAGACAGATTTTTGCTCCTCAGCCACTCCTCTTCCTTCCATATCCAGTAGCAAAGGATAAAACACGTCATAAGACATCTTGAAGGTTAAATAGAAACAATGATCAAAGTCCAAGACATTCTTAAAAGCAACAATGTCTGGAACTGGAGCATTGAATGGTTTAGGGAATTACAATAGCTTGTAGAATAACCGTGATCATCAAATGTATGTAACAAGTTATGGCATCCACAGAAAGGCATCTCTCAACTTACAAAGTACGAAATCTGAATGCTATTCCACACCCAATCATCATCAACTAATTGGCCAACCAGAATGCCCACCCACTGAGAACTTAACATTAGGACTAAGATTATTAACTAATCCATGACATTAAAATGTGACTTGGCAAATAAAATCACAAGGGATCATTAGTCACCAGTTTCTGCCTTCGAGCATAATTAATTTCCACAGGATCCCTTGCTTCACGGTATGAAACAATTAAATTCTCAATTATTGTGTTAATGCTCACAATGCATGGGAGCATGGTTAGTTAATCAGCAGTATTAGTGTATTACACTCACCTGTTGAATTTTTCCTTTTTCGATTTTTTTGGTTTGCCATCACGCTCTAATTTATATGTGCCTACAAAGTCAAAGCGAGCAACAGCATCCAACGAAAACATACCGGCCCACTCTGATATGCATTACAGGTGTCTGATTCAAGGCCAATACCTGCCGATATGGGGCTGTTCCAGCTGTGTGATATAAGAAATTGGGGATCCAGCTGTGTGATATAAGAATTTGGGGATCCAACACGCAATAGCTGCAAAACTATAAGATACTTTTTCCCACATTTTCTTCTCAAACCCTCCTTTTTAAATGTAGGGCCTTATCCTTGATTAGAGGCGGCCGTTCCAGAAATTATTGGCAAAAGGCTGGACCCAGGCCAAAGCGGGGGTTTGGAAATAGTTTTCAACCACAATTGACGCGCCGCAGTTATAACCTCACTACCTACGCCATTGCCCCACGCGCAAAGATTTCTTCTTCTCAAAACCCCTAAATAGGATAAGGAACAATAGATTCAACCAGCCAAAGCTCATAAAAAAAGATTAGATCCTCTTTATGGTGGGCTCAAAGAAACCGGCAGTAGTACAGCCTACAAAAGAACAATGTACAGCAGACCTCATGGGGCCACATCAAACACAATCAGGAACTACAAAACAGACATGGCTAGATGAGAAAAATTCCAAATAAGTTCCTTGGGAAACTTATAGCTCGCCATTCTCTTGGGCCCAGTTTTTTTTTGTTTTGTTTTTTTATCTGTCTCTCGGCGGCTTTGTATCTTGAAATAGCTGGTTATTGATTCATTGTCTATATGATAGGCGAGGCATGTTTATTTTTGTGATGGGAAAGATGTTAAAAAAAAATTAAATTAAAAAAAACAAAAAAATTACGGGTGGTATGAGCCCACCTTTCTTAAAAATAAAAACAAATACCAAACAGATGAAACAACCAAAACAGGTACCGATTCTCACCTCCTGTGCGCTCGACGCAGACAACTGCAACTGGCTGCTCCTCTCCTCCAAGTTCCTCTGCAATCTGCAAATCTGCTCCTCCATGCTCTTGGCCTTTGTCTCCGCAGCCTGTGAAATCTCAAAATCATTTAAACTGGAACTAATCTACATGCCCAATAATAATAATAATAATAATAAATAGAGCCAAATACATGCCTGTCTTGTTACGCTTTCTCGAGCAAAGGATTCTTCTCGCGAAGCAAGCCTGTTACGAACATCCTTGAGCTCGGCCGCCAATGAGACAACGTTGCGCCGGAAGCTCTGCTTCTTCTCCGTCAGATCCTTCAATAGAGGATCTATCTCTCGAGCACTCGACGACGAAGAGGCCATCTCCAACTCCGACATCACCAAGAACTAAAAATAAAAAAATGAAATTTCCAGAAACCCCAATTCAATACATGAACAGTAACCTACAGCATCGCAGACTCCCCATTCTCGTGATCCTGATAACAAACGCGGTGTGCTCAACTACTAATCCTGCGCACCAGCTACTCCAATTTTTATTCTTTTTTAAAAAAACCCAACGATCAGTCGGTGTCAGTGCATTGAAAATCCTGTTTCGTTGCCTGACGCAACCATCCATTTATTTATTTCATGTCACGTCAAACAAACGGTCATTTTTTAAGACTTTTCGTTTTTTCCTTTTTCTTTATTTTTTGAAAAATCGCAGACCTCAACAAATAAAATAAAAGAGTCGAAATTATCTTCTTTTTTTTATATATATAGGCCTGAAAAAGCATGCAACCTATAAAAAAAAAAACTCCAGAAAAATACAAAAAGAGTCGAAATTATCTTTTTTTTTCTTATTTTTTATATAGGGCTGAAAAAGCTGGAAACCTACAAAACTTCACAAAAATACAAAAAGAGCAGAAAAATCACATCCTTCTCGTTTTCTCACACATGCAAGGGAAGAGGGATTACAGCCACATGTTCGTCTACAGCCTCCTTTCTTGACAGATGGAAACAAAAGGAATAACTCGAAAAAAAAAAGCTCCTTACCAGCGATGGAAACAAGCGAAAGCTCTTGGAAATGCGATGCTAAGCTTGCAGAGAAGCCAATCTTCAAGTTTCGCTCCCTTTTGAGGAAAATACTGAGTAAATCGCCTCCGCAACTAAGATGCTGGCGAATTCTGCTCGCCTTGCGTAAATAGTTGTCTAAAACCTTCAATCCCTTTGTTTACAGCCCTGTCTCTGCCAAAAAGATCTCCGATGCGCGTTCTCCCGGCAGCAAGCAGTAAAAATACTCAGAAAATTAAGAATCTTGGAGCAGAATGGTAATTTCGTCCATGCGCAGGGCATTAAAGCTGCAAGAACAGCGATTTTACTATCAGGTCGCTTTCAATGCCGTAAATCCGTGAAGAACCGCGATAAATCAGTGAAAATCTCTTTCATGGACTAGTTTTCTTCATCAGCTCGCTGTTTCTGCCGATTCCTCAGAAAATACGGTGCCTTCGTCCTTTCACAGGCTTTAAAGCGGCGAAAACAGCTGTTTCGCGGTCAGATCGCTCTCAATACCGTAAATCCATCCAAAAACACGGCAGAACAGTAAACCTCTTCAAGAAAATCGGTCATCGACCTCGTTTCCTCACCTGAAGCTGTAACTTCTTCCCTATACAGAGCTTAGAAGCTGCTAGAACCGCGATTTTACTGTCGGATCTCTTTCGGTATCGTAAATCCGTGAAGAAACGCGGTGAAAGAGTGAATCTGCTCCAAGGAAATCGATAATGGGCTTCGTTTCTTCGTCTAACTAATTTTTTTTCCCTGCCTGCTCTTCAACGAATCTACAGAAATGTTGGAAAACCCATCATTTCAGAGGGAAAAGAAAAGAAAAAAAAAACGCCCGTTCGATCGCCTTCAGGTGATTCGAATCATCGAAAAACGGAAGAAAAGAACGAAAACCAACCAGATCAAATCCGTCAAAACTGCTACTTCGAGAGAGAAACCAAGATCGAAAGCCTAGAAATGTAGTATTTTCGGCGTTCCTTATTTCAAACGAGCGTTTTACAGCTGTTGCTGTAGTTAAAATGGACAAGCTGGAGGTTGGGACTGGGGCGCAGAGGTTCGGAGACTATGGCTTTTATAATTTGTGCTTCGGGAGGCTCCGAAGCTCAGGTTCGGAAACGAACCTCTCGTTCGGTTTGACCAGAGCGCGGCAAATCCAAATTTCGACTTTGATCGTTTGCTGCCGTACACGTGGCATTGCCCCTTATCATGTGTACACGTGTTTCGCAGTGATGATCGGGCCAACCCGGATTGTGAATACGCCATTTCTCGTTGGGACGTGGTTTGGCTAGTGACCCCACCGCGTCCTTCTCGTTGGGCCCACGTGTAACTGGTTCGAATCCCTCACCCGCGACGGACGCATATTGCATTCTGTGTGCCTGATGTATGTGTTATCCACTCCGTTCATTTTGCTGGCCTACCGTTAAAAACTTTTATTTGCCATCCACCAATAGATAAGCTCACGTAAATATCAGCTTGATCTAAAACTGTGGGCCCACAAGTTTTCAACGGTGGGCGTTCAATCACTACTTTTACGGTTGTGTGGTCCACCTGAGATTTGGATCTACCTCATTTCACGCTCATGCCCTGAAATGATTTTAGAAAAATGAATGGGACCCACCATGAAGTGACCTCACCAAGCTTTGGACCCCACCATGATGCATGTGTTGTATCCATACCGTTCATCCATTTGTAGAGATCGCTGTTTTATAGTATGAGAAAATGAATGATATAGATATAAAGTTCAAGTGACATGCATGATATAGATATAAAGTTCAAGTGAACCTACCGCAAAAACCCGTGTGAGCAGTCACACCCACCGTTGAAACATTTACGGGCTCGCCAACCTATTCACAAGTTAACATGAAGATAAATGAAGTGAAGAGAAAAATATCACCGGGACTGGAAACTTTTGTGACCCGTGAGAAGTTTTAAACGGTGGATGTCATTGTCCCCGCTGTTTTATATGGTGGGGTACACTTAAACTTTAGATTTATCTCGTTCCATAAAACGATCTCTCCAGATTAATGGACGGTATGGATACAACACATGGTGTGGTCCACGGATCTTAGTGACGCCGCTTCATTTGCGATTTGGCTACGGACCTTGTCAGTTTCTAATTCGCGTCCGGATAAATCCGAACATGGTGGGACCCACGGCGCCGACCCGCAGCGACGTCGGTAGAGTATGCAATCCGAGCATCCGAGACATGCATAACGCGGGCCCTGCCATGGAGGCGGTTTTGGCGTAAAAATCAGGAGAGGTGCGGCCCCTGCCTCACCAAGACGGGGTGGGTGGCCCTTACCGTGGGGCCCACCTTGATATATGTATTTTATATCTACTCCGTACATCTATTTTACTATATCATTTTAAGTAATGGGTCAAAAAATGTAGAAGATCTAATTCTCAGGTGGACCATACCATAAGGAAACAGTTGTGATTGACCATTAATGAACTACAAAAGCGAAAAACGGAAAAGATCTAATTCTCAGGTGGACCATACCATAAGGAAACAGTGGTGATTGATCATTAATGGACTATAAAAGCTTTGAATTAAGCTGATATTAGGCTTTTACTGTTGTATCGAAAATAAATATTAGGTAAACAGTACGGTCGTCCCGGGAAGTTTTTAATAATAGGCATTCAATCACCATTGTTCCTGTAATTTTATATAACATATTGGCCTCATATTTGAATCTTCTTTATTTTTATTTATCATGTTCTAAAATGACCACTTAAAACGGATGGACAGTATGGATATAAAATACATTCATCAAGGTGGGCCTCACGGTAAGGGCAGCACTACCTTGGGTGAGGTCGGGCCGCACCTAATCTGTTCCCATAAAAATCAAGATGTTTCACATATTCGGGTGTGTTACACGCCTATGATGGACGTGGACAGCTGCTTGTCTCTTTTTAACCCTGCGATATTTTAATGAATGATTCGTGACTGATGAGTTCACCTCCATGATTAGGGATGTATCATCCTCAGTCTGCAAGGATGCGTGTGAGGCTGGCAAACCTCATCTCTTCCAGAACGTGTATTTCCACCTTTGGTCGCACGAGGGCTCGTTCGTAGTTTGCATGATATCAATTAGGGCCGGTTTGGGAGCGTGGGTTTGGAACCCCCTGAATTTGAAATCCTTTTGAATTGTGAATCAACTTTAATTCAAAAGTAGTTATGCATAGTATATTTATAGGGTTTTCAATTTAATTACTAAATCAAACTTTAATATCTCTAATTAGTGAGATATGTAACTTTTGACACAATGGTTGTAACAATATAAAATGATGAAATTCCCAGTCTTGGATGAGCCACAAGCACAAGATCTTGTTTGAGTAACTAACCAACGATTTTTAATTGTTGATTTACATGGACAATGTTTGAACGGTGTTGGACAATGTTTGGACGGTGCTAATTTACATGGACAATGTTTAGATGGTGTTGATCATCTTTAGTGGCCCATGTGCCCAATAGAATGATAATATAGTGACACACATGTTACACCTGCAACTATTGAAATGATTGTAAGTATAATCCAAGCTCTCGCATAGGATTTCAAACCCCTCTTTGACGGGATTTGAAACCCCCAGTTTCTTTATGCTGCCAAACAACCAAGGGATTTGAAACTCCATCAAATCCCCTCGAATCCACGATGCCAAATGACCCCTTACGGACTTAACACTTAAAAACATCCATAGTAATAAGTCTATTGAATTATATATAATTTAGCTAGAAATAAGGAAATTTCAAACTTGAGTGGCTCACAAATTCAAGAAAGTAGAAAGATAAGACTGTGAACACTAGCAATTGGCACCCACGTAATTTTATATGGATGGTGGGGTGGGGTGTTTTGAACGGTGCGAATTGGTGGTGCAATATAGACTTGGAGTCACCACTAGCCACTTAACTCAAAATCCCGCAGTTGGTTAGAACCTGCAAAATATGTAAAATTAGAGAATCTGAAGACTCTCTCACTTTAAATTGACTCTGAATCTGCGAGTTTAGAGATTATGAGTAAGGGACTTCGGTTACAAAGAGGGAAGGTGTTAGGCACCCTCTTTGCTCGTACAAATGTACGGTCTCTATTTGGTGTGGCAAGGAAATCTCAAGGGATGGACGATGTAATCAAAGTAGGACCAGGCGTACGCGAATTCCTGATGCGAAAATATCCGAGATTTCGGCAGGCCACAAAGCATATGTCCAACGATGTGTCTAGAGGACGAATGTGATGATGCTTATGCAAAAGGTAGGAAAAAGAAGACTAGATCATTAGGAATTTCTGATGTGACAGGATCCAATGTATGGCAAATCATAGAGCATACGTTCACTAGAAATTTAGAGAAGTAAGGGGGTTTAAAAGGGAATAGATGTCATGATGAATGCTTGTATATAAAATGGACAGATCTCTGGCTTAAATTTGAGTGGGCTAAGACATGGATTGCACTATAATCAATCTGGGCTAGACTTAGGATTGAGAAGATTGGGACGAGGCTAAGAGATTGCTAGGAAAATCTGATCTTAGAAGCTTGGGAGCTCTCCCTTACCCTCACTCTCACTCTCTTCTTCTTCTTCTTCTTCTTCATCTCTCTCTCTCTCACTTTAAAAGTGAAGTGGTTTTTGTGAAAATAAGAAGAGGAGAGGGTTATTTATAGCCTTTTCCAATGGTTTTATGGTAATTGTAGGGTTTATGAGGGGCAAAAGCTGATGTGATAACTTGTGAGTAATTGAGGAGAGAGAGACACCACATGGCATGCTCCCATTGTACGGTTGGTAAAAGGGTAAATGGGGTTGGCTGGAGGAGTAATTTTAAAAGAAAGTTGACTTTTGGATGTCGTGACAGCTGTTGCTCGGAGGACACATGCGCCCCGCAAGCGGTGGTAGTCGGAGTACTGTCGGGGGTAGTCAGACTACTGCCCGGGCCGGGCTTGAGCCGCGCTCAAGTGTGTGGGCCTCGTTTGGTGCACTGGTTCGTCCGATGGTCTTCTTTTCGGGTTTTTGGTTCAACTAGGTGTATTTCATGCTGATCCTGATTTCTGACGGGTTTTAGGTTCGAACTGGAATTCAGGTTTGGCTAGGTTCAGGCTTTAGGCTGAGGTTAAGGTGGGGTCTAACGGTTTGGATTAGGGTTTTGGGATGCAGGTTAGGGTTTCGTGTGCGGATTGAAGTTTTTGGTACGAATTAGGGTTTTGGATGCGGATTAAGGTTTTAGGTACGAATTAGGGTTTCAAGTGCGGATTAAGGTCATGTTTCTCGAACTATCTTAGCTTTCTCAAGATATTAGCCTGGGTGGGGTGTTTACAAAGACTCACCAATATTTTTTAACCATCTATTAAATGGCCCACCTATGAACGGTTAGGAGTATTCCATTGGTATAGTATTAGTAATGCTGCGATAATTGAGTTATTTCATAGCATTGTCAACATATCACATGTATGGAGTAATATACTAATGAGACATTTGTTACAAGTACAACTCTCTTATCTTCAAAGAGATCATCAAAGGAAATTGAATAGGTTTATAGTAAAATAAAAAGATTTTAAAACATGGCAAATAGTAGCTTTTCATCCACCATCGATTACATGGGCATGTTTAGTTCACAGGATTAAACTGTATAAAATTGTATTGGATAGAAGTAATACTATTTTTGCACAATGATTGCATGTCTAAAAATACTATGGTATTTTGACTGTCTAATCTAATGTTCGGGATCAAATTCTTCATTTGGGAAAAATACTTTACCTAGTGAAAAATTCCACATATCAATCACCTATACACATATGCAACTCAAAAGTCATAGTTAAAGGACGCATATGGATGGATAGTGTACAATGTGGATGAAATGCATGCATCAATGTGGGGCCCATAGATATAGTTGATTTTAAAATCCACTCAACATTTCGCAGTGGCTACTGTTAGGATTGGATGATATGATATCTGGATTAATCAAATCCTTCTTGTCGTTGACAATCACTGGATGGAATTTGCATGGATTAAATGCAATTCCACACCACCTAATCCCGTGTTCCAAACAAATGCCCATAAATATGATTTTTTTATTTATTTATTGGTGAAGATATTATGTATGCGGACCATATGTAGATATTGCAATATTTTCACCTTTATCAGCGATATAAATACTCGTGTCAACAATACAAGTGGTATTATCACTAACACAAGGGATCACTCTGCAAAATGTGCATGGATAGACAAACATTGAGGGACAAAAAAAAAAGAGACAATGCTTATTTTTTAATGATCTTTTAGAAAATATATTTTTAAGGCAATTCAAGAGTATTTTGTTCTTTCCATTTGAAACTTAGATTTGGTGGAGATTCAATTCAGCAAAAGTAAAAGTGGGCTAAAAATTTAAAGTGAGATTTTTTAAAAATAATATTTCCTTTTTCAAGAGTTTCGCATGGACTTAAGCCCAAAGGCACGTCGATGCATGATTTTCATAGATTAAGAGAAGATATGAGTTGAAAAATATTTACATCTTGGATAAAACTTGAGATAAAATGGGTTAATTTCTTCCATTTTCTCCCATAAAAACTAATAATTGATTAGTGAAATTTTATTATGTTGATATCCTTCATGTCGAATTTCGGCAACCTGTGACGTATAATCGACGTTGCGATCGACCCTAAGTCGTATGTTGTAGATTTGAGTCGGCTTAATTCAAGACTTGTACCTTTGCGACCGCACCGTCGCCGCGGTTCCAACGCCGCGACTCGTGCACCAATCCGATACCCTGGCAGGAAGATGTGAGCCGGCGTTTATTTCAAAGAAAACGCCGCGCGTTCGCAATCCCAAGAGAATCTCTACAATATGTCAAATCAATCCCATCAATCAATCCCATCCATCACCTCATGTCAAGTACAAGCAACCCATGCTTTCTCTCTCCAAAGTCAACCCTTTCTCACCCTCTCTCTTACACACCCATGCTAGTCAAGTACACATCACCTCACCCATCACTCACACCCATCACTCTCTCTCTTTACATCCCATCTCTCTCTCTCTCTCTCATTTCTCAAATCAATTCCAAGCAACCAAAGAGAGAGCTCACGTCCAAGCTTCTCCATGTGAGAGAGTGCATGTGTGTGGCCCACTTTCCCATCCCTAAATCCTCCATCCTAACCATTCATTTCCCATCTTCCACCGTTAAAGTGAAGCTTAAGGAGATCGGCATTCCAACGGACCGAGAAGATCGACCGGTGGGTGCTTATTAGACTAGATTTTTCATGTTTTATGATGGGCCAAGTGAGGCCTACCGATCAATGGTATGGATCTCACTTTGGACCCTAAGATGTGGCCGATGGCCCATCTTGATCTTCATGATCATTCCATGATGGGGCCATTCTCCATGGACCCCATCATGATGTTTATTTTCTAACTTGAAAAGAGGTCATCTGGACCGTCCATTTGAGTGGAGAAGGGATCTCCACCGTTGATCCTTGATTTGGTAGGCCCACATGTATTGGGACCCACTTGATGTATGTTTTAAATTATGCAAGGGAGGGCCCATAGTGCCGGGGTCCCTCCATCACACGTGTTCCGTCTCTCTCTCTCTCTCCCTCTCTCCTTTTTTTTATTGTATGCGATGATATGGCCGTGTGGCCCATTTGAATGGACCCCACCACTGTATGTATGTGTATGTTCCACACCACCCAGCCATGTGATGGCCCACCTAAGCAGGGCCCACCCTAAATATATTTGCATGCCCAAAAACGTCCAGCGTCTGGACGTGGAGTGGGAAAACAAAAAAAAATATTAGCTTGGTTCTCAAGCCATGGAGAGGGTGGTACATGTAGGCCCCACCTTGATGTATGGGACTAATCCACACCGTCCATTCCATTTTTCAAATCACTTTAGGCATTGAGCCAAAAGATGAAGCCGATCCAAGCATCTGGTGGGCCATACCTTTCAAAACAGTGGTTTTCACCGTTTAAATTCACTTGAATCTTTTTTCATGCCAAAAAATATCCAATATTGGACTCTACGGATTTGTTATGGTCCGTAGAGACCAATGGCTGGGGTAGATCTACCTGATGCGGGCCCCACGTATGAAAAACCCTTGAAAAATGGGTTTTTAAAAAAAAAAAATTTATAAGAGAGAGAGGCAGCAGCTGCTGCCTCTGACTTGTCAGAGGGCGCCAGCGGCGTCCGCGCTGGACGGGCGGCCAGGGACCGTGGGTCCCCAAACCTAAGCCCCACAGTGATGTATATTTGCCATCCAATCCGTCCATTAGGTGGGACCCTGCTTGAAGTGGCCCCCCTCCAAAAATCGACCCAATCTGAAACTCAGTTGGCCCACATCAAAGGAAACAATGGGATTGAACATATACCTTTGAAAACCCATTTTGGGTCCACAGAAGTTTTGGATCAATCTGAAAATTGTTTTTACTCTTCGTCCAGGTCTATGTGACCACATGGACAGATTGGATGGTGAACAAACATTACGGTGGGCCCCACATGGGACCCACAATGATGCATATATTTTATTCATACCGTCCACAGGCAGTGGACGGTTGGAGCCACAGGTGATGTATGTGTTTTAGTCACACCGTCCAGGCAGACGGTGGGACCCCCCTTCATGTGTTTTATCCACACCGTCCCATGACAGTGGGGTCCATCATGATGCATGTGTGGTGTCCAGCCTTCCAACCATCTAGAAAGCTCTTTTTTTTTTTAGCATGAGCTGAAGAATGAATCAGATCCATGGTCCATGATGCATGTGTTGCATCCAAGTCATCCAACCAGTTGAAAGCTCATTTTATAGCCTGAGTTCAAAGAAATGAGACAGATCTAGGAATAGGTGGACCACATTATAGAAAGCAGTGGGTTTGAAGGCCCACCATTAAGACCCTTGGTCTACTAAGCTTGGGACCATATATGATATTGGTCTTTCCTTTTAATTCAGGTATGTGAGGCCTTATAATCAGATTGGATGAGGAATAAATATTAGGGTGGGCCTTAGAAATTTAGTGGTGGAAATCATTACCACCACTTGTATTTGGGTGTGGCCCATTGGATATGCATATGGCCCATACGATGTGGTCCACCTTGATATTTATAAGGCCCATTTGAGGAGGCCCACCTTGATGTATTTGGGGCCTGTTGTTGAGGCCCATCCTGATATATGCAAGGCCCATTGTGATGTCTTCAAAGGCTCATGGGATATGGCCCATTGCAATGTACCTAAGGCCCGTTGGTGGGGGCCCATTAATGCGGCCCATTTGATGAATGTAAGGCCCATGTGATACGGCTCATTTGATGTATCTAAGGCCCATGGGTCGAGGCCTAACGGGATGTCCTTAGGGTCCATTGCAATGTGTGATTCCATATGGTTTGTGTAATGGTATTTTATGGCGGGCCTTGCCTTGGGAGCAATGTTGGTTTGACGTCCACGTTGCAAGGATAATGTTGGTTAAATGTCCGCATTATAACTCTCCCTAGGGCCCATTGATAGGCCCATACTTGTTGATAGTTCATTACTTTATAACATGCTTAGTGTACTTCCATGATTCATGCCCATACGCATCATATGTATGCTTGAGATGATGAATGTTTGATCATAGCATAAGCCGTTGGGCTGAGACATTTACGGGACTCCTTATGAGACGGAGTGCCCCACATGATCGCGTGGTACGCGCAGGATTGCTGCATGATTGTACGGTGTGACTCATGCATCTCGCATATGTGTGACTTGATCACTGCACGCCCTAGCGACATCAGGGTCGTAGCCTCCATAGACACATCGTGGATGGCCGTATCGGATACCGAAAATGCTTGGTTCTAGCACTGTGGGCACTTAGGATGTCCTTGGGTGAAAGTCCTAGAACCTTTTTGGTACCAGGAGATGCTCCAACATCTAGACCGGGTGGATACACGAGCGCCCGAGTGCCGAATACCAGTAGGCCGCGTCTCCCACTGTGTCGTGGTCGGTTGGAAGGGGGTGTGGCCTTATCCGCCCGAGTGAGGGGGCTATAAGCTAGGCTGAGTTTGACCAGCTCGTAAATGAGTCCGCTATCGACGAGCCGGGTAGGTATTGGCAGACTACTGGTCAGGCGGATAGTGTGGTCTCTTCCACTTGCTTGACTGTGCAGCTAGGGAGGAGACAGTCAGTGTGAGGTGTATTAGACCCCGGTGATATCCAGAGAGGAACTGTATTGATATGGGTACTTGACGAGTACTGGCACACTTGCTTGCATATCGCATATGACATTTGGCTACATAGGCCTCGCATCGCATAGCCTTGGTATGGCTGATAGCATTCATGCCTCGCATCGCATAGCTTTGATATAGCTGATAGCATTCATGGACTTACCGCATATTTCCGCATTACTCTGATATTATACACTTGACACTTGCCTTACACACACTTTCACCACCCTCTAAGCTTTCTATAAGCTTATGCACGATAGATGCGTGCAGGTGGCGTCAGGTTGCAGCAGCGTTGAGCTTGGAGCGTACAGCCGAGCTTCTGGAGTTTCTTTTACTTTCATCATATTGTATTTTCCTTTCATACGCATTGTACTTAAAGTCTTTGATTTAGTGGATTAGTGGTAATGTTGTTTTGTGACTTGGTTATGCTTGTAGTTATGCTCCATTAAAAAAAAAAAATTCATACTGAAAATCCTCCTTGTAGGATCCCAGGATCGGAATCTGGCGTATGGGCGCTGGGAGCCGAGAATGGGGTTTACATCTTGTATAAAACTTGAGATAAAATGGGTTAATTTCTTCCATTTTCTCCCATAAAAACTAATAATTGATTAGTGAAATTTTAATATGTTGATTAGAATTGATCAATCTACCAATTTAACCAAACAATTCATTTTTCAAAAAAATAATAATATTTAGAATTATAAAATTAAAATAAAATATCTATTTTATTTTAACTAGAGTTGTTTCGTGAAATATTTACTATTTGTATTGATGTTATTGAATAATATCTTACATTTTTCAAGGGCTCCTGGGATGGTCAGATGGGTAGTTTTTTTAAAAAAAAAAAATATTATAACTTAGTTTATGAATGCATTACTTATGATTTATTGCTTGCATTGTATAACATGGACTTATTTTAATTATTGTTGCATTGGTTTTTTTAAGATATTACTTTTAACATATCATAAAGGTTTATTGAAAAATTCCACCATTTTCTTTGTCTTCCTCAACGTTTTCGTTAACAACATTATGTCAAATATTAGGAATAAACTATGTATTCAGCTTCAACACCAAATTTGGCTACCAAGTTTTGTTTTTTGCTTTTTCATGTAATTAGTTTGCCTCCAACAAAAGTACAACACCTAGAGGTAAATTGTCGATTGGTCAAAGATCCAACCCAATCAACATCTACAAATGCCTAGACACTCGACCAATATATTAGCCATTGTCCTAGAGTTCCTTTTAATTATCACAGAATATGCACCATTGCTTCCCATTGACAAACTATGGGCTAAAACATAAATTTATTGACTAATCCAACTGTAATGGCGAGTGACTATGAAATAGATAGTTTTCTAACTAGCTGACAATATCTTTCAGGTCATTTAGACAACCTTCTTTGATTGTCTAACAACTTACAATTTTGTTTCGTTGGAATGTTACGTGGTTTGCATGTATCATTCCAATGTCTTGCAGGAGATCAAGAGCATTTTTCCGTTAGTTGAGAGTGATTTTGGAAGCTGAATGAGCCACCCCAATTCTAAGAAAATACCTTAGGACACCAATATCCTTGGTTTGGAACTGTTGGTAAACGTGATGTTTGACATTAGCAATTTCAATCACATCGTTACTCGTGATCACAATGTTAGATTTAAATTACGGAATTAACAGATTGTCTATGCATCAATAATGGAGATTCAATGCTTTAATCTAAAGTATACTTAATTGGGAAGACATTTTCGATTCCTCGATGTAGCCAACGAGAATCCTAATCTTCCACACCTCACACATTTAGGAGAACCTTCAATAGGACTAGGTTTTTTCTCTTATGTTGGTGAGGGGACCAAGATATCTATTTATAGGAAAAAGGACTACAAGCTTACCCATTACACTTCTCACCTCTCTAGGGTCTCCACACCGTAAGTTTTCATATTTGGCTTAATTACCGCATATAGGGACCGCAGTTCAAGCGTCCCGCCCCAAACCTATTTACAATTATCACAACTATAGTAGGGCCCACTAAATCGCTCAATTTACATAATCCAACGGTTATATTTAAACCAATGATCATGTGTGGGCCGCCTGATAAGAGTCTTACACACAATGCCATTAACATAGATAATTACACTCAAAATAATCAAACACATTTTAGACTTAGAGGAGCATAAATGGCAATGTCAACTTGCTAAGGGACCTAACTAATTCATGCATCAACGAACGCCATGATGCCATAGCATCTTCAGCACATGAATCACAACTCTGGCACTCAACTAGTGTAGACAGAGCAAAATAAAAACAGGAATAATAGATCAACCAATCAAGCATATAATTGGGGGTGTTCCTTCAAAAATGGTGGAGATTTACCACCTTGAGGAAGGATGTTGTTATTGGAGTCAACTCCTATGCTCTGATACCATATAAAATCAGCATAAAGTTGAACTCATGTTATGATGACTAGCAACGCATGGATTTATTCGTTGGGGATAAATGGCAGTTGCTAAAACTGTGAGAGGCAAGAAGAATGAGGTGGCCAAGAGTAGCAGAAAAATAGAAAATTGTGGGAGTGCCTAGGGTTCCATTAAAGCTTGTTTGATTTTCAATGTAATTGTTGGTAATTTAGTGCAAATAAGTAATAATTACTTACCACTATATCTACTCCCATAAGATTTGATGTGTTCCTTGATTTGCATAGCATAAGTACAATGTCTTCATACACCCTGCTCCATAGCTCAAATGATGGACTGAGTGAATATACCTCGTTTTAACACTGAGGTCTTGGTATTGATTCTCTAGTGGGGGTGGCTAACGGTAGAGTGTGTAAGCTAACCATGAAAAAATAAAATAATAAAAAGTACAATGTCTTCATAGAAAAACTTTGTGCGCCCTACTTTGATATATGTTATATATCCACTCTGTACATTCATTTTATCATATCATTTGATGATATAAGCTTAAAATTGAGGCAAATCTAACACTAAGTGAACCCATACAAAAGAGGCGGGGAATAATGACGCTGACCATTGAACCCACCCTTTTCTACGGCGTGGTCCACTTGAGCTTTGCATCTATCTCTTTTTTAGAATCATACCTTAAATTTACTGAAGAAAAATGAATGGACAACATAGTTATAAAACATCCATTATGGTAGGGCACACGGAGTTTACACTTTTACCAATTTTATTTTCGTCTAAAGTCTACGTGAAATGCCACTAATACTTCAAACAGTTAGAACTTTTCATTATCATGCTTTTATCATGATCCACCTATATTTATATTAAAACAAATAGAAAGGAAAAATGTGAACCTTCAACCCAAGCCCACACAAATACATAATGTACACACACGCGCGCATGGATGCATGTGACCGTACATTTCCTGGATAGCATCATTTGAAGGTTGGGCTTTTCAATGAGAATCCCTGTAGGCCTCCGCGGCTCGAGACAACATAGAAACGGAGATAATGATAAAGACATGAAATGATGGAGAAAGCTGATTGATTGGGACGCGGATCGGCTACTCCCCCTCCACCAGCCAATAGCTGATGGTCGGTGCTCTGTGAGCCCCACCATGATTTATGTTTTCATCCATACCGTCCATCTATTTTTCCATGTAATTTTATATGAAATACCAAAAATGAGATATAACTCGATCTTAAATAGACCACATTACAGGAAACAGTGTTGAATGAGCTTCGACCATAAACAACCTTTTGGGGGCCATAAAAGTTTTGGTTCAAGCTGATATTTGTTTTTTCCCTTCATCTGGGCCTAAATGACCTAATTAACAGATTGGATGTCAAATAAACAGTACATTGGTCCTTAGGTGGATTTTAATGGTGAATATTCAATCACTATTGTTTTCCTGTGGTGTGGTCCGCTTTAGATTTATATTACTCTTAATTTTGGTATCAAACCTATAATGATCTTGAAAAATGGGTGAATGGAATGGATGAATCACATGCATCATGGTGGGGCCCACAGAGCACCGACCATCAGCCACCGCGCTGGTGGCAGGGGGAGTAGCCAATCCTTTTCCGATTGAAGGAGACAAACTCTCTTTTAATTCGGTCTATGCCTAGCAGAAATATATGTAGTACTCTTTGGTTTCTAAAAAGTCATGGAAAGATCCTCGGAACCTACTGAGGTTAGCTACTTAATTCGACAGTAGCAGTCTCATGCTACCGAAGTGACGTCACCAAGTTATGTGGGCTCCACCACGATGCATGGGTTGTATCCACACCGTTCATTCATTTGGAGAGATCATTTTATAACATGGGCAAAGAATGAGGAAGATTCAAAGCTCAAGTGGACCCCACCATGGAAAACGGTGGGGAATAAACACCTACCATTAAAAACTTTTTTGGTCCACATAAGATCTTGATCAATTAATATTTATGTTTTCTCTTACTCCATGTTTGTATTAGGGCGTGTTTGACTTTCAGTGGATGTGTAAATACCCATGAAATGAGTAATTATTAACATTTCACTCATTTGAAAAATCCACAAACTTTTTACATAGGAAACCGGTTTAAAAGACTTATTTAAAAATTTTGGTCCCCAAGGTGATGTATATGATAAATCTATTCCGTCCAGTCAATTTAACACAATATTTTAAGGCATGAGCTAAAATATAAGATATATTAAACACTTAAATAACCCACACCAAAAGATACGGTGGGCCTGAGAGCTTTTTAATGGTAAGTGTTTCACTCCCCTTTTCTAATGGCGTAGTCCACTTGAGCTTTCAATATGATTCTTTTTTGGCTTATGCCATACATTTATCAGGTATAATAGATTAACAGTGTGGATAAGCGATTAGCATCATAATGAGACCCACAAATATGTTGTGGTGTTCTCAATTTTTGTGTCAAGCATGCATGTGGCCGAATCAAACATAGGAGAAAGTGAGGTAAATATATAGAAAATAATTATTACATATTTTCATGATATTTCCTAGTGAATTAAAAAATCAAACAAGCCCTTAGTTTATATACAGGTTGTATCTCAAATAAACATTATGGTAAGCCTTGAGAAGGTTTCAATCATGGGCGCGCCTTCATCTCCACTGTTTTATGTGGTGAGCCCACGGGAACTTTTGATCTATCTCATTCTTTGGTTCATATCTTAAAATGATCTCTCCAAATGGATGTATTTACAATACAACATATATATCATGGTGGGGGCCCAAAGAAAGTGGTGATGTCACTTCAGTAGCCAAACTGGCTACAGCCGAGTTCAGTAGCTAATCCGCGTCCCTTATCAAGTGGGGCTTGACTAGGGTGCCGAAAAGAAGCAGGGTCTACAACCAGTGTAGTGAATACTGAGGGGAAGGTTTGGTCCTCGCTCTTAAAAGAGAGCTATAATTGGCACTGTACCTGTGCTAGTAATGGTAATAATGACACTGTACATTCATTTTCTCGTATCATTTTAAAGTACAGGTTCAACAATGAAGAAGATTTAAGGCTTAAATGGACCACACCGTACGAAGCAACGGTATTAATGACACCCATGGTTGAATCATTCCTAGGGTCCACTGGGATGATTAATTCATAAGGTAGCATAGACCTGCTTAAAGATAAAACACAAATACCAGCTTGATCTAAAAATTTTATGGCCCCAAAAAGTTTTTGACTTGGACTATTTAATTTCCATTGTGTGGTCCATTTAAGCCTTGGACCTTCCTCATTTAAGGGCTTTTATCCTAAAAATAGATAGTAAAATGGATGGTAGGTAAAAGTCCTGCATCACGGTCGCCCCTCAGAGCCGCTGTCCCTTCCCAGCTGGTACTAATGAGGCTATAAGGAGTGAAAGAAATGCCTACATTGAAAGATACTAATGACCACACAAGTTTTATATCAGGCTAATTAATTTTTTCTCTATGTTTTCAGCTCACCAGGGTGGGAATGAACTTATTAACGGTTTGAATGGCACATAAACATCAAGGTGGAGCTTAAGAAGGTTTTAAAGGTAGGCATTTCTTTTACATCTTCTCTATCTCGTGTGGCCTCCTTATTTTATATTCACTTAACATTTTTTGTCTCATGTACTATAATGAGCAAGCAAAACGGATGAGCGGGGTGGATTTCTCATGACTATCATGGACATGATGGTGGCCCACCTAGCCTCCCAAGCTATGGAACTTGCTGCGAAGTCCTTTTGGCGAATCGGATTGGCTACTCCCCCTGCCACCAGCCCCTAGGGCCGTGGTCGGTGTTATGTGGGGCCCACCATGATGTACGTGTTTCATCCATTCCGTTTATACAGTTTTACAGGTCATTTTAATTATCCATTCCAAAAATGAGAGGGATATAAATCTCAGGTGGACCACACCACAGGAAAACAATATTGATTGGATATCCACCATTTAAATCCTCCTAAGGTCCACTGTACTGTTTATTTGACATCTAATCTATCGATTAGGTCATACATACCTAGATGAAGAGGGGAAACAAAGATCAGGTTGCTGCAAAACTTTCATGGCCCCCAAAAAGTTTTTAATGGTTGACGTTAATTCAACACTGTTTCCTTTAATGTGGTCCATTTGAGATTTTTATATACGTCATTTTTTTACATTCAATAAAATGATATAGGAAAATAGATGGACGGCATGGATGAAACACATACATCATGGTGGGGTCCACAGAGCACCGACCATCAGCCATTGCCTGGTGGCAGGGGGCGTAGCCAATCCGTTTCCCTTTTGGCAGCTTCCCTCTGTCTGCGGTTCTACTGCCACGTGGCAACACCTTTTGGGGTGCGGATTGGGTGATATCTCCACTAGAGACGGACTGGCCCCAAAATGACGCAGATTGAATGCTCAGGTGGACCACATCACAGAAATAATGGGGATTGAGGCCCCACGAAAGTTTCAACGGTGGGATCATTGTCACCACTGCTTCCAGTGGTGTGGTCCACTTGAACCTTCAATCTGCATCCTTTTTGGGCTCTTATCCTATAATAATCTTTCAAAATGGATGGACGGAGTGGATAAAAAATACATCACGTTGGGCACCAAAGACCACCTTCCAGGACCGTTCGTCTCTACCCAATCCGATCCCCACATTTTCAGTGGGAGGAACGTGAGCCAAGATAAGACAAAATGAGAAACCAGGTAAAGCGGCCAAAATATCGGGTCTGGTTCCGAGCCTCTGACCCACACGTAATCCCGCCTTGTCCTCTTCTCGGGTCTCACGTGCTAAGTAGATTCGCACGACGAAAGGCTTAAGTGGCATTTCCAGTGCCACGCTAACGTGGCACGTGCGCAAGATTCAGAACATTCAACAAAACCGCCCCACATCTGCTCTCCCAGGGCTGCCTTGTATATAGCCCGCTGATCGAATTTTCTAACTTTATTGTGTGGGCCACTCGATCATCAGATTTGAATGGTTTTTTGTACGTCGTATGTTCCAGGAGTGAACCACCTTGTCAATGGTTCAGATCTCGTACATGTGTACCCAACCTCGAACTTTCCAAGCACGCGAATCGCCTTGGGATTTCTCATAAATAATGCCGTGAGGACAGAAAAGTAACCTTTTATTGATACGGTAGAAATGGAAGAACCCAGATACGGTAGAGCCACCTCTATATATTACAAGTGGAGGTATCATCACTCAATCTGAACTGTTCATATAGTGGGCCTCATCATTTTTATCATAAAAAAACAGATATAACTTATACTTACTTTTGAGAACTTACTGTTAACCATTAAATGTTTCCTTTCCGACCTTTAATTTTAAGGCTACTATTTAGATGGCTATTATCATCTAATTCATACGAATCTTGAGTCATTTTCCATCCATGTCGGGTCCCACTAGATGAACAATCCTGATTGGCTCTCACGGATTTCTGTTCTTCTAGTCTCATGGTATCATCTACCCTTTTTCAGTAGGACTTACGTGAACGGAAGCTGCTGAAATGGGGGCCAAGAGGAATTGACCACTGTGAACGCTACCTTTTACCCAACGTCTTTTGAAACCGTTCCCAAACTTTACTTTCCTAAAGTAAACCATTCTGTACAGACTCACTATTTGCAGACGAAAATACCTTTGCGTTGACTGTGGCTTCATACTATAGCTACGGTTTAATCCGTAGCTGATTGTAAATGCAAGGGTATTTTCGTCTGCAAATATATGTCCGTACAGAATGGTTTACTTTGGTAAAGTAAAGTTTGGAAGTGCTTTGAAAAGACGCTACGTAAAATCTGACGTTTCCAGTGGTCAATTTCTCAATGGCGGCAATATCTGTTTTAAATTTATTAAAATGGCCTTCCCGAGGTCTTGCTAAAGAGTCCGACCTTTATGTATTTGTCCTAAACCCACGCCGTCCATCCGTTTTTACGTCTCGTCAGTGGTGATTGGCCATTCAAAACTTCCTGTGGGCCACAAAATTTTTGGGATGAAGTTGATATTTGTGTGGTCCATTCATCCAGACCTTTGTGACCTTAGCCAGAGGAAGTTTTTAACGGTGAGTATTCAATCACCACGGTTTCCTGTGGTGTGGTCCACATGAAATATGAATCTGCTTCAGTTTTGGGATCATGACCTAAAATGAGCTGTCAAAACGGATGAATGGTGTGGATGTAAGGTACATACGTCATGGTTGGCCCCACAGTCAGGTAAGTGGATTCGGGATGCACCGACCTAGTTCGATCCGGGAATCACGAAGCGCGTCCGAATTTCTTGCAACTACCGATTAGGTGGGCCCACCGACGGTCCGTTCACGACATCCATCCCATCCGCGTCGGAGGCAGATTGCGTTCTACCCCTGCAAGACCGCCCACTGTCATGTATGTATTTTATCCACGCCGTACATCTATTTTATCATATCATTGATGTTGCTCACCAAGTGTTATGAATCAACGAAGTGTTGGCTGGTGGCGAGAAAGGTATGGATATGAAACAAATACTCGTGTCTTTATTTTGATGTTGCCTATTAAGTGGTTGATGAAATATTTACTGCTGTTTTACGTACAATGAGAAAACGAACGAGTACCCCTATGTGTTTGTGAAAATGCTGCACAAGCGAAGCCGGCTCGATCTTGGCTTGAACTCGGCTCAAATTGGCCCAGGCTGATAATTGAATCAAGTTGAGCTGGCCAGTCAGGCTAAAGGACCAAGCCGAGACCAATTCGAGTTCGGCTCGACACGGTTCAACTCGTCTACACCCTCTAATTTTCCTCTGTACAAGCATACATTGCTCATTGACAGTGTTATCTAAGCATTTAACTGTTTTAGCCCTATCTCATAACTAACTAGTTGCAGTCCATGCATGCCATCCAACTTGCTCATCGTTGTCACCCTATCATGAAAATGGGATAAATCCAATTATTAAGTTTCAACCAATGTGGATATGAAGGTTTTTGTGTGGTTGTCTGTTGTTTTCTATAGTGTGGCCTACCTAATAATTGAATAAGATGTATTTTTTAGGAGTCCAATTTTTATAGAGCAGCTTTTGGGAGGTGTTAGATGCTTGTTTAGACATAGCAATGGGTCACAAACATGTGCATGATTTCAATACAAGTCCTTTTAACTATCTCTCAAGGGTAGTTGGGGATTGCATCCAACAAAGGTTAGATGCACTTGGTACAACACCAGTAAAAAAGCATCCCCTGTGTATAAAGACACATGACTAGTGATAAAATGATAAAATTCTTATTTCATACAAGAAATCTTTACTTCTCTGTGTATGTTTCATGCCTAATATATACCTGTGATGCTTTTTCATTGGTGCTAGAGGAGTGCATCAACACATTAGATGCAATTCACGTTGTGCAAAGCTCTCAGTATCTATTATGGTCCACGAGATTTTTTTAAAATTTTATTGGTGGGCCAACAATAATGATAAAATTAGATTAATGAGCAACTGGATCCATCCACTCATTTTTCACACGTACAGTTATAGCTCATGTGTCCGCAATCAAAATTATCAATCTATTGCGCACATGGTAGGTGGACCATGCCCCTAAAATAGGCTCCTTAGATCAATCTGATTTTTCATTATGTGACTTGAAAATAGAACATGGGTCCACATTCATGCTGAGAAAAGTCTACTCAAGAATAGTGGCTAGAACTTTCAAATCTGTTTGAGTCATGGAACTCATTTCACCCATTGTTTAAATTATCTTCGATATTATCAAAATATCTCTAATATTATGTAACACTCAAGCCAATTAAAGCTATGTCCTGAGGCGTCCACTAGCGGATTGCCATAGGACCGCACTAGATGGTTGTACTATGCGTAGGTGCGGGGCCCACCATTGATAAATCAGAACAAGTTAAGTTGCTAATGCAAACAGCCTAAGCATGTTCGAGTCGAGCGCGGGCCGTAAAGTCGGTCTGCCCAGTAATATACTTTGCGACAGTCTGTATGGGCCGTGCAACGCTCGTAAAAGGTCCAATAAATCCGAAACCATGGGAAGCTGTGGACCTCATTGGGCTTGTGGTCCATCACAAATGATGGACCCAAACGACGCCTTGAAATGGACAGTTTAGACCATTAAGCCGGCGCTTTTGAGACGCGACTCTCCAAGTCAAAAACATAAAAATCTGAAATTTAAAACAATTGGCCCTGTCACTTAGGACAACAAATTACGACTTTCCAGTCGTTAGGTATCATTCAAACTCGTGCCATAGATCAAAGATATTTCCCTGGCCCTTTCCATCGAATCAGACCCCTGATCAAGTAATAGTGACCATTGATCGCAAATCAGACCCCCAAGATCAATTGTTGCATCCGTTTGCTACCAAACTTTGGACAGCCCCTCATCAAATTATGAGATGCCTATCCCATAACACAGATGGGCCAGGGGGCCACTAGAACAACCCCAAAGGCCAAAAATACACCCACGAAGGGTATATACATTAGGTCTAGCCTTCCTAAGGCCAAATGAGCTAATTTCAAGGCTTTATAAACCCAAAAACCTCTCTCCCTCACTCCCATATGAAATTTTTAGGAAGGGAGAAAGAAGAAAGAGTAGAGGAGGAAGGGGCCCAAGGGAGTTGAAATCTTGAGAGATCTCCCTCTTCTACCACAACTACTCGCCGGGGATCGCAACTCCACCCCCATAGAAGCGGTTTGTCATCGATTGGAAGGTAATCACCCAAACCCTTCTCAGATTTTAGTATGCTAGGCCACTTGCCTGTGTCCTAACATGCAAATTCAATTAGTACAGGGCCCCGATGCATCAATTCTTAGACTCATCGCCCTTAGAGCGGCTTTGCAAGCCATCAACCTACCCTAGGTGCGGACCATTACCTTTAGGTGACCGTTTATCAAATCCAGGATGAATTTTAGTGATTGTGATTGTTAATTTGCTCTGCATGTTACTTGCATGGAATATAATTGAAGAATTGAAGTTGTGCATGGATAATTTCTAGATAAGGAAGAAATGTTGGTCCACAATCACCTTAATACTTGCATTGTCTGATTTTTCTGTCAATTATGTAATTCTAAGCATGATACCCCCAAAATTTTAAATTCAAAAGGAAGAATCCTGCTGTATCTCCCCCATATGCGTGAATTTGGTAGATTAATTGTTAAATTTACTCCACGCATGTTTAATTTTCTCTTAAATCAGTCATTATACTCAATTCTCCTATAATTTTAAGTAACTTAGGATTTGTGTGCATGTTTATCTAGAATTATACTGGATATTGTAAATTCATGACTCTTGTGCTGATAATGGTAGTGATTTATCATTATTCTCTCACAACTATAAGTAGATTGACTTCTACTTTAAATTAATTCACTATTAAATTGCCTTATTTCCAGATCGGTCAGCAAATTTCAGAACCCACATAGGTAGCCCCTCTGGTAGGGCCACCCACAGGCAAATTTGACCCAATTAGCCGAATTACGGATAGTTGCCTGTAGTCAGACTACGCAGGACGTTGCTCTCAATGCCGTATGATTTGTAGTTCGTCTAGAGGGGACGAATTGACTCACTAGCTGGCCATCCATATTCGTTAACCATGTATGTACACGCTTGCTTGAACCCAATATACCCTGCGTCCCTTTTGCGCCCATTGATCACCCGTTGGTTGCGGCCCACAAGTCTTAGGAGCCAGGCATGGTGGTATGAGACACTATGCCCGAGTTGTCGATCTACGCTGAGGTGACGAGCCTCTCCGTAGTGACCACGAGCAACGACTCTTTCTCATAATTACCTTCGTATGACTTTATTATTGGGAGTAACGAACCCAAAACGGATCAAGGATTGCGAGAGTAATATTGCCACGGCCGCTAGGGCAGCATGATGAGATAGGGCATTGATCTGTCAGGGTGTCTTAGTTTCCCCAAACTGCTAAATGAATTAACATAATTAATCAAAGCGGTTAACATTTCACCATCACATTGCATTAGCTAGGATTGACGATTCAGCAGTCGAGGTCACATTGATGGAATATTTGGCATTGCGATCGTTAGATGGTGTCGCTTGATGGAGTGTTGGAATTAAGGGCATGCGTCATATCATGAAACATGCATATGCATTAATAAGAGTAGTTAAGATTCTATTAATGATTGCTTTTCACTAACTTTGTCTATGTATTTGATAATATGCGTAACTTATTGATAATGAAACCACTGAGTTAGCTACTCATTCCCACTTGTGATGGTATTTTAAAAGACCAACCAAAACTTATCTTAGATGCAGGGATCACGGAGCTCGACATGCTTGATAGAGTGAGCGTGAACGATGAGGAGGAGCTATTGTATTTAGAGCTGGGCAAAAAAGATCCGATCCGGTGGATCTGATCCTATCCTGACCGAAGCGACGACTGGATCGGTGTGGATCGAGTTAGGTATTTAAGATCCGAATGATTTTCAGATCAGAATTGGATCGTGGTCAATCCGGACCGATCCGATCCGAAACCCGATCCGATCAGATCCGACCCGATCCAGAGCCTCAAGAGGATTTTAATGGAGGATATCCAATCATTATTGTTTTCCTGTGATGTGGTCCACCTGAGATTTTTATCCCTTTAATATTTTGTATCAAGCCTTAAAATGATTTGTAAAAATGGATAAACGACATCGATGGAATACATACATCATGGTGGGGCTCATAGATAACTGAAAACAGGGAGTAGCCAATCCGCCAGGCATCAGTACCACACACTAGCTAGCGGCTACTGCTATAGCCTAGGAAATAGGATTGCGTACTGAGTTACTTAGTAGACTTTTATCGTACTATTCAAAGGAGATCAAATTATATGGGCCCCACAGTGATGTATTTATTATATCTACACCGTTCATATATTTTTAGAGATTATTATAGAGCATTACCCAAAAAATGAATAATATCCAAAGATCATCTGGACCACACCACAAATAGCAGTAGAGAATGATGTTCACCGTTAAACATTTTGTGTGGTCCACTTGATAGTTAGATCTGTCTTATTTTTCATCTCAAGCCTTATGACGAGCACACCAAATGGATGGACGGCTTGGATATAACACATACCCCATGATCAGACCCACAGAACTTGCTAACGTCGTTATAGCAAGTCACTTGCGTGAAAAGCACTCATTGCACTTTCGTGCAGTGCATGTCAACACGTGTCTGGTAAAAGCATGGATTCGGTAACGAAGAGTTCTTTCAGAGCCATGTGGGGCCCGCCTTGATGTATATGTTTTATCTAAGCTGTTCATCCATTTTAACCTATCGTTTTAGGCGTTGAGCACAAAAAGGCGGTATATTAAAGGCTAAAGTGGACCACAACACATGAAACAGTTGGATTAAATTCATACGATCCGAATCCTATCGAACCCGATCCGACTCGGTTTCCCTGACCAAGTCAGACTCGGTTCAGGTCAGGCGAACCATGTATCGGATCGGTCCGAGTCAGGTGACCGGACTCGGTCCTGGATCGGATCGAGTTCGGCTTAGGCCATTGAGACTTCGGATTGGGTCGAGTTGGACTCAATCCGATTCGATCTAGAACGATGCCCAGCTCTAGTTGTATTTCCAGATCTTCGGCTGATCCTCGTAGTTTGTTATAGGGTTGGCCACGGGGCTCAGGCAGGGGTTCATTTATTTTAAGATGATATATTTTGTGGGACGTAGTCCCTCATGTTTATTTACACCATCTTTATGTTTGAATATGAATTTTTATTTAACTGCACATGAGTTCATCATATTGATATTGATTTATGTTGCATAGCTTGCTATACTCCCCAATTGCTTATGAAATGAACAAATTATACTAATTCTGAAACCTAGTATGGCATAAGTGGCACTCGGGAATTCAATTCGGGGCGTTACATATTATCTTTATTTTTAGCTCAGCAATACTGATAATGCTACTAGCGATAATGATAACATTGGTAGTATTAGAAATTGTAGATGTTGGTGATGTATTGTCAATGTATCAATATATCTAACATTTTCGATTGTGTAAATTTCAAGTGTCACTTGTATTGCAAATGTATCAATATCACTAATATATAACTAATATTTTTAACTAGGCAAATTCCAAGTGTTGCTTGCATTGCTAGTGTATCAGTGATATTTCGATATTATCACAAAAATTTGTTCATTAAAAAAGGTCATTTTAATTTTTGTATGAGCGCATAGTTGCATGCAGTCTTCAATTTGTAAATAATAATATTGCGATATTATTGTTACCGTGACATGGGCGATATCAAGAGTACAATATTTTGTTCTTTTTATAGTTGTCGATAATTTCTCGGCGAAATACCATGTATTGTCATTATTCTGAAATATCAGTGATGTTTGGATGGAATGTTGGATGGCTTGATGGGATGGTTAAATTGATTTCTTACAACAACACATATTTTTAAGGCCCCATTAAATGAAACTAATTATTATGCACTTATTTTTATATAATTTTTAAATTTCTAAATATGTAAATATGTGTATTTTAACATTTAAAAAAGTTTTACCAAAAAATTCTACCAGTTCCCCTTGTTTCCTTAATGTTTCTGTATTTCTGATTTTCAACTATGTTACGGGCAATATCGTTATTGTTTCCATATTCCCTACCAACGAAAATTATATCGAAACCGATACTACAAACACTACAACCTACAGTGGGTCCCAACAGATCAATGGTATGGATCACTGAAACAGGGACACCACCTGTACAAACTGAAAACCAGAGTATACTGCTTGCATCTTCTAACAGAGTATCGTATAAATCCTGTTTGAATAATCAGTTAATCACATGACCCATGTGATCGGAGATATAGGACTATTTATATGATGGGACCCACCGTGGGTAGGAATACACCTAATCAATCTCCAAGATTGTAATGTTTGAAGCCTTTTATCATTGAACTATTTTTCTTCAAATAGACCATCTCCTTAACCGTACTTTATTGGACCACTGATCAAAAGGTTACGATCCTCTAACCTTCAAAAATTTTCAAAGCATCCGCGATCAGCTGCTATATCATCATATCAATGGTTTGGATCACTGAACTATGTCCCACATATACGAAATCATGTGCCTCGGACGGACCTTAGAATTCCTCCACAAGCAACGGCAATCACATGCAAACGCATATGGTGTTTGGCGTTTTTATATGCCATTCGATATATGAACGCGAGTTCGTTTGAATCCAGCGTCTGTCGCAGCCCACTGGGACCCACATCCTGTGTAATCCAATGATCGGAACCGTCCATTTTGTGGAATCTATGCCATACAGTCGTTTATACTGATCGGATGATTTTGAACATCCCTATCAAATTATCAGTAGGTGAATTTTGTACAGTAAAGATCTTTAATGGGTCGATTTCAACTCAAACAATCAAAGGCTAGGATAACTTCTAAAGTTTGATTACGCAGAAGTACTCATCTGTAATAGTAAGGATAATATGGAACGGTTCAAATCATGGGACCATCTCAGCAAGTGCGCCCAATGGGTGGCGATTTATAGATTTGCTCGTATGTCGCGACAGAGGGAAACACCACTATTATTTTAGTACGCATGAAACTTCAAATGCTTGTAATGGCATCTTACTATTATAAAATGCCAACCATTAAAAAAATACGGACATCACAAACGCATTTATCTCTATAGATTAAAGAAATCCCAATCAACATCAACCGTAACCATCTTCTATCAATGTAGAATCTGAGAGTCAAAGACTAGCCCTTAAAAAAAAAAAAAAAAATTTAATGAATTTTTTAAATGTCGAGAATCATGTGGGTCAGCAAACTGTGGCACGATTGTAGCATCATATATGGCCCAAACTAATCATCATCTTCATCATCATCATCATCTAACCTTTATCCTAACTAATTGGGTCTGCTACATGAATCTTTTTCTACCATTTCACTTAATCTAGGGTCATAACTTAGTTAAATCGTAGGTAATTACATTTTCTCTTACTACCTTCAAGTGAATTTTTTGAACTTTTTTCTTCCGTTTTAAAAGCCTTTTACTTGTATTCATTCATTCCTAACAAGTGTAAAAAAAAATAAAATTGGTCTCGATAACATGTGACCAGAGCATTATAAAAAGGTTACTTTGAATGCTTGTAGTTGGAATACACTTGGAAAGCAGATGGTAAATTAAATCAATGTGAATTAGAATCCTTATTTACGTGTGGATGCTTGTAATTATTGTAGACTAGAATCTAAAAATTGTGTTTGAATGCATGTAATTAGAATGTATTAAGTAAATCGGCTCTAATATCCTAAATTAGTATTTGTGACAGTTGATATAATAATTGTAATAAGACCATTGAAATATATACTTTGGCTGAAAATAAAGAAATTTTGAGCCTTGGGTGGGCCATGAAAGTGAGCTTACTTTTAAAAATCTAAACATTTATGGCAATTGCACTTGATTCTCAACCTTTTGAAAGATTTCAATTGACATGAATTTGTTGTATTTCTTTTCACATTGATTCTACACCATCAACCAAATGACCCTTCTTGCTCAGGTGCATCCACTCACTGCCTATTATAACCAAGCTAATGGAAATCAATGATGGTTAATCGAGAATGACTCTTATGCATGATAAATGAAATCAACATGAAGTTAGATGTTTGGATGCTTGTAATTGAAATGCATTAGAATCTAAATTATATGATGGAATCAATGTGAATTGAAATCCTTTCTTATATTTGGATGCCTATAATTTGAACACACGGAATCCATAAATTATGTTTGAATACATGTAATTGGAATGCATTAAGTTAAGTCAGTTTTAATACCCCGAATTAGTATATGTGACAATTAACATAATAATTATAAGCCCATTAAAATATATACTATGGCCAAAAATAAGGAAATTTCAAGCCTTCGGTGGGCCCACTTTTGAAAATCCAATCATTTTTGTCATTTGCATTCGATACTGAACCTTACAAGGATTCCAATTCACATGATTTTGTTGTATTCTATTTCACATTGATTCCAATAACTACTGTTTACCATCAACCAAATGACCCTTTTTTAAATTTTATTTTTCCCATGTGCATCCATTTATCACCAATTACAACCATGCTAATGGAAAATAGTACTGAGGCCTGCTGAGTTGGACTCTAACTTAGTTGACTCAAGACGGCTCAGATTCACCAAGTTGAGGCTCGGCCTTAGAACCTCCCCATCTTAGGAAAGGATCAAAACCATCGATTTACAGTTATTTTAAAATTATTTTGCTTAATTTTTAAATAGTGAGTGGAATCAATTAATGATCCAGTCCGAGTCATCGAATTGACCCGACTCGGTTGGACAGTGAGTTGACTCGGTTTTCGGGCTTTTGAATTATTGATAGGACATGGTATATGCATTTTTTAAAAAGAGTAATGCAGGCATGAAACTCTCATTATAAAGATCCTATCGTGTTTAACTGCTTATGCATTTTTTAAAAGAGTAATGCAGGCATGAAACTCTCATTATAATGATCCTACACAGCTCTCTCTTTCTAATAAACATGATAAAAGTTGTGGCAATCCCGATTGTCGATCTGGTGGGCCATTACATTGATAGGCCCGACCCAAAAGAAGCTATGGTGTTGGACCATAGTGATCATCTGGTGACTTGAATAGTTCAAAACCTTCGAACTGAGTCACGACCACTTGAGGCATCTCAAAACCTAATCAAGATGAGTTGACTCAGTAAAGCTTCAAGTCTAATCGCTAAGTTCATGGAAATATGGAGAAAGTAAAAGGGAATTTGTATCAGTCATACACAATGTTTACTTCAATTTTTGGACTTGTTTTCACAAACGAGTAGATGGATTACAAAATACACAAATGACTTATGCGTACTTCGTTCAGTCATCCCACAATCTGGTAAGATCTATTCCTTGATCTAATTGTCCCACCTCAGATGTGGGTGTGCCAAAATTGGCCTATTAGACTAGAAGATCCTAACCTTTTGATTATTGGCTTTTATTTCATTTGTTAAACGGCTACATTGTATTAATGTTGAGGGTCTATGAAAAGCTACACTGATAAGAAGAGAGAAGAAAGATGGAAAAGAGAAACAATAAGAGAGAGAAAGAGAGACACATGTTCAATTGAAGCTCCTAGCCTCTGCTCTTATTTATAATAATAAAAACATAAATGGGCTTTGGAGTCTCATTATAAACTTGGCCCAATGGGCCTCATTCAATTATCGACCTTTCAACACTCTCCGTCAAGGTAGAGAGCATCCTAAGGAAGCTTAGCTTAAAACGATAGCTAGCATAAAAAGAAAAAAATTTCTTCTCTAACATAATCAAACCTAAGAAAGAAAGAAATTATTCTCTGGCACCATTCAATTCAGATCATTACTTATAGGGCACTATCGTAGAGTCAATGTCTTTCAATATATTTTTGGGCCATTCCTCATCCACAGTTGAGAGTCGAGACTTAGGAAGATAAAACTATACGGCCATGGAACCATGGACGCCACGTGCGCCACGTGCGCAAAACAATAGCTAACTAAGAAAGGAACACTTCTACTCATACAAAGCTCATCTCTTCATAGCACTATTTCTACAGCATATAAAAAAGAAACGGGTTGTACCTGCAATGCTGCAACTACGTTGATTTTAGGACCGTATACACACCACAAAAAGAAATAAAATACAAAAAAAATTATCTATATTGAATTGTGAAGCTGCTTGCTTACATTCAACGTGCAACACCGTAACCCTTTATATAGAGATTTGCTATCATGTAAAAAGATCAAAATACCCTCATTCTATAAGAGTCTATGTAAGACAAGTGTATTTACATTAACTACTTTTTATATGAAAAAAATAAAAAATAATATTAAATGAACCTATTTCCAAAGCATTGAAAAACCAACTGTCTCCATCCTTAGCTGCCAAGAAATACATCTAGATGAATTTGAATGAATCTGAAAAATACCACTGAGATTGGATGGAACTGGATGAATTTGGACAGTACAGAAGGTCGATTTGGTTTGGACGTTCCAACAAACTGTTAGCTATGAAATACTATGTTCTTGATGAAGTATGATATTGTCAGCAAACAGAGTCTTTTAAAAAAGGCATACAATGGAAATCACCAACTCAAAGGTGCGAGAGAGAGAGAGAGAGAGAGAGAGAGAGAGAGAGAGAGGAATCATGAATTAGATAAGTACACCTCTACAGGAAGGAAGAATACCCAATAGAGCCCAACAACTGCATACCTCTACAGCAAGGAAGAATACCCAATAGAGCCCAACAACTGCATCTTGCACCTCCGTAAGTGCTTGTGAGATCTATACTATTACAATGGGGTCAGGAAGATTACTGGAATGCTCCCATTGGTGTTACAAACAACAGCTTCCTCAGTTTGATTTTGCCTAAATGATAAGTGGGCCTAGTTTTTCTCTAGTGGGCTTGATGGGCTGGGCTACAACTATTCTTAGCTCATGTGTCAGGCCTAGACACACCTTGGTCTGGCCCAATTGCAATCCTACTTGAAATTCCAGATAAAATCGACCCATTCCTTGCATTTTGGTATGGAGTATGGAAATTCATGACTATGGGTGTGTTTGGTTGCACCATATATCATATAATTTCATGACATTTTACACCCAATTAAACTAATGAATCATGATATACCATGATATTTTGAACAAATTAGACTGATTAATCATGATATTTGGTGCAATCAAACGCACCCCAATTGATGTGTACGCAAGAGATGTTTGCACGAGGAGAGTGAAAGAGAGCAGTACCTTCACAACGATGATATCTATCATACCACAAACGATAAGAAATAGAAAGAGCATGATGCACTTATCAGTAGCCACCTGAAAAAGAGATCGAATTTTCCAGTCAAATCAGAACTCAAAAATGAGCTGAGATATCAGCATGGAGGATGGAGGCAAACGAACAACCTGTCTACCAATCTCCTCCACCAGCTGAGAAGCCTTCTTGATGGCAAAATCAATTATATAAAGCTCATTAGCGATACGGCCCGTCTGGTCAGTCAGTAAATTTTCAAAACCAATAGATTTGCTGGAGAAATAAACATATATCACAAGAGAAAAATAGTGTAAGTTCGTGATATTTGGTACAAGCAAACACACCCCTGATTACTTACAATGCCCTTCAAGCTCATTGTTGTCTTAGCTCCCACTTTGATTACAGGTCCGGGAAAAGATTATCTTCCAATTATAGGTCCCAGGAAGGATTACAGTCTGATTACAAGTCTCACGAATGATTACGGTCTGATTATAAGTCCTGAGAGCAATTATTAGCCTGTTACGAGTTCTGGAGCAAATCTCAAGTGGACAATACGTTATGAAAGTGAGGATAATGACACCAACCATTGAAACCTTCCTAGGGCCGCACCACCACCCACCATTGAAACCTTCCTAGGGTCACATGACACATAGCTGGTTCCTAAAGCAAGTTTCCTGTGAAAGCCTTTTAGCATGGAGTCATTGTGTTGTTAAGCTAGGTGGAGCCTACCATGATGTCCATGAGTAATCCACCCCGTCCATACAATTTGTGAGCAAATTTTATGATGTAGAGTGGATCGCAGACACTTTCATGTCCAAGATGGATCAGAGAAGGCCCGATCAAAGGCAGAAGTAGTCATCAAGACTGTCAAAACCTTAAAACATGCATATCTCGCAAACCGGAACAAGTTACTTGACATACCTATATCATTTTGGGGTAAGGCGAGCTACTTTAGCCAACCAACCCGCAATAGCCGGGTTGCCCACGCCAAATTTGTGAGATTCCATCATATCAATGGTCGAATTCTATGTTTATTTCCATATTTACTATTTTTAGTATGTTTTGGTTTGATTGTAACTCTTCATCTGTTATTCTTTAGGAGTTGTGTCCAACATGAAAAGTATTTAGAAAAATTAGGAGAATAACATGGTTAAGCACACATGACACTTACTATAAATAAAAAATTTGCCATAAGTTACAAATTTTAAGGAGTTTTAGTTATAGTTTAATTCCTGAACTTATTTTAAATCTTGGTATCCTTAATTAAAGGCTTGTAGATTTGTTTATTTCAATCATTAATGAATTTATGAATTTTCGTGAATACTATTTTCTTGCTTTTTCCTCGTAGACTCAAGAAGTCTCTGTGAGGAGTACAAAGAAGCTTCGTGGATTTGAAGTATTTATCCTTGAGGAAAACGGTGATCGAACTCATCACGTTCATCCTTACGTCAACATGGGACTAAAAATGAGCCAAATCCAAGACTCAAGTGGGTCATGCGAGAGGCAAACTTAGAAATGAAATGCCTACAGTTGAAACCTCCCTGTGCTACACCTTGATGTTTATATGCAATCCAAACCATTTATAAGGTCAAACCATTTATAAGGTTAATCCCATTGGGATGAACTGAAAACATAAAAAACTAAAGTGCTTAAGTATTTTTAAGTAAATTTTTTTACTTATAACTAATCATAAACCAAACTTATTTGAAATAAGTTACTTCTCTATGACTATAAGAAGAAAAAAGCAACTTATTTGGTAGTAACCAAACACCTAGATTGTAAGTTACTCAGAATAAGATACTTATGCCAAAAATAGCTTTGACTCCTAAGGGCGCGTTTGGCCCACGGAATTATACGGGATTAGGAGGGATAGTATCGTAATATTCCTCCCACCCCTTTTCACTACATGTTTGGGTGGGTAGATATCCGTCTATCCAGCAGGTCGAGGAGGGGATTTCAGGCAAAATGGAGGGATTACGAAATCCCTCTTGGAGACAACGCCCGACTTGCTGCCAGCTTCGAGCCCATCCCACAGGACTTCCTCCTTCCATTGTATGGATGGACGGGATGGGAGGATTCAGGTCGAGGTGGCCGATCACGATGGCTGGAGTGGAAATCTTAGTGCAAAATCAGGGTTTATTTATAGAGACGTACTCAGCCCTTGTGGTTGTCCTCGGAGGCGCTTCGGTGGAGACAAGGTGAGTAACAACATTTATGCCAAACCCTAATCCAGCCAAGGTACGTCTCATTCTTCTCTGATTGAAGCAACATCGTCTGAGATATGGTTTTCTTGGATCTGAAATCTTCCTCTGATTTTTGGTGCGATGCTTTCCTAGAATCGGTTTTTGTGGAATTTTTGTTAGAAATGGGGGGTTTCCTTCCTACATGTTCTGATTGGTAGTTTAATTGATTTTCAGGACTGTATGTATTTTATATATATATATTTTTTATGTTTACACTTTTTTAGATTTTGATTTTCTTGTGTTTTTCTGGTAATTTCAATTTTTCTGCTTCTTTTTGTGGTCTGTACGAAGAAATAAAGCTTAATATGATGTAAAAATGGATACCCAGATAGGGTTTTGATGGGTTTCTAGCAATGCTTGGATTTCATGATGTCTACACTTCTTTGACTTTTGATTTACAAGTGGATACTAGTTGTAATTTTAGTTTTTAGTTTTTTTTTTTTTTTTTGGTACTGAGTTCTTGAACTTTGAATGATTAGTTTCTTGAATTTTAATAATATTATTATTATTTTTTAAAAATATCTACTCTTCTTTAAATCTTGATCTTCGTGTGTGTTTTTCTAGTAATTTTAGTTTTTCTGCTTCTTTTTGGGGTCTGTACGAAGAATCTAAGCTTAATATGAAGAAAAAACAGCTATCCAGATGGGGTTTTGGATTGGTTTCTAGCAACGCTTGGATTTCATGATGCCTGTACTTCTTTAACTTTTGATTTACAAGTGGACACTGGTTGTAACTTTAATATTTTTTCTACGTTTTTTTTTCCTTGTTTGGTATTGAGTTCTTGAACTTGAAATGATTAGTTTCTTGGATTTTATTTATTGGTTTCGTGGATTTTTCGGTGTCTACTCTTCTTTTGATTTTTGATCTTCATGTTCGTTTTTCTGGTAATTTCAGATTTTCTGCTTCTTTTTGTGGTCTGTATGAAGAAATTCAGCTTAATATGTTGCAAAAACACATACCCAGATGGGGTTTTGATTGGTTTCTAGAAATGCTTGGATTTCATGATGCATGCACTTCTTTAGCTTTTGATTTACAAGTGGATAGTGGTTGTAATTTTAGTATTTTTTTCTGCCTTTTCTTTTCCTTGATCGCTTGGTATTGAGTTCTTGAACTTGAAATACTGCAAAAACAAACACCCATGTAGTGTCTAATAACAATAAACATTAATCCCAATAATCATATGCATTAGTCTTTTTAAGGATGTTCATTTCGAATATTAACTATTTTAGTGTGTTCTGTCTTTTGGTTCATTACATGTTTTGTAAACTCTCTCTGTTCCTACCATCATTCCAACTAACTGTGCCATTTCTTGGCATCATATAATTCCCACATCCCATTTTTGTTCTCATGTTGCTGCCTCATGTTCTGCTCCTTTTCTTGAAAATTGTTTTCTGTAAAAAAGGACTGACAGAAACTATAGACTGTGTCATTTTCCTTCATTGTGATATATTTTACTTAAATACACTCCTTTCATACATTTGGCAGATCATTTTAGGATACAATTTAAAAAATAAATCAGACCCAACTCTTTTGGTAGACCACACCACGGAAAATAGTTTTGATTAAATAGACATCATTAAAAACTTCTTGAGAACCATCTGACTGTTTATTTGCCAATCCAACCTATTGATAAGGTGAAAAGGACATGGATGAAAAAAGTAAACAAATATTAGAAACTCTATATCTTCTGTGGGCTATAAGAACTTTTTAATAGTCAGTCACCACTAACTCCCATGGTATATTCTACTTAAGATTTAGATCGGCTTAGCTTTTGAGTTTGTGCTCTAAAATGAGATGCCAAAACAGATGTATAACATAAATTTAAGGAACACACATTTACAGTGAGCCCCACAGGGTGTGGATTGAGTAATTCCCTGGACAGGAGGTCTGAAAGGGGCTTTGTATGGCCTAATGAAATTTTTTGTTTGATCCATCCTATCCATCTATTTTATAAATCATTTTATGGCAAAAGAGCAAAAGAGAAATAAATTAAATATTCTCCTGTGTTACACGACAGGAAGCAATAGGTTTGAAAGCTTAGTGTTGAAAACTCTTCAAAAGGTATATAAGTTTTGTATTAAGCTAATTTTTATATTTTTAGATTTTTTTTTTCTTGAGTTTCAGTACTGACTCTGAAACTGTTTCATTTCCTATATTTTATATAGCATCGTCACTGAAGCCTGTATAGTGTAACTTCTATTAATTTGAATCCTAATCTACTTGATGGTTTTTCATGTTATATGTTAACTGTGTTCAGTCTATTATGTAAACTACCCCTTGTAAATGGTTCATTTCCATCTCCATATATTTGATTCTTCTTGGGCCATGAGCTTGTTGGCATGGAATGTCATTGCCCTCGCGTAAACCAAATAAACATCTGCTGATGTCCTACATGTTCATGCTTCAACTGTGACATTTCAATGTATATCCTTGAAGGATGTTCATTTTATTTTTCTATATCTGCGTACTAGTAGTGGATAATTTCGTATTTCTCTGTCATTTCCTTTATTCTTTTTAAGGATGTTCATTTCCAATATTAACTGCAATTAGTACATTCTGTAAATTGCTTCATTACATGTTTTGAAAAATCTCTCTATTCCTACTTTCATCTCCTTCTAACTGTGCCATTTCTAGGCATCATATAATTTTTATTAACTTATGTTCTCATGTTACTGCCTCATGTTATACTCCATTGCTTAAATAGTGTTTTATGTATAAAAGAACTAACAGTATCTTATAGAGTTTGTCATTTTCCAACCACATCTAACTGGTTCACTTCCAACTCTAGTGTTTTATATAGCATGGTCATTAAAGTCTGTATAATCTAATTTATATTAATTTGGATCCCATTTTACTTGTATCAATATAGGATTTTCAATTTATAGGATCTCCTTTACAATATCAATGCAGACTTTGAATCTGATGTATATTTAATACAAGCATCTTCTGTTAACTTATGTTTTCATGTTTACTGCCTCATGTTCTGGATAATTGATTATGTACTACAATCTGTAATGTCTGAAGAAATAGGATTTTGCTTGGTTTTCAGTACAGGCTCTGAAACTGTTTGAGTTTCTTCATGTTTTATATAACACTCTTATTTTCTTATATGTTGGAATTTCTGTAAACTCGGATCATAATCTATTTTCACAGATTGCATGTTCTTTGTTAACCATGAGCAGTATTTACTGGGCAGTCTGTAAACTGGTCTTGAACCATTGGAGTTGGGCAGTCTGTAAACTAGTCCTGAACCATTGGAATTGGGCAGTCTGCTTGACTGTCAATCATCTGGGGATTGTTCATCCTATATTTTCACTTACAAGGATTTTTCCTTGTATCATTTTCGGGTATTGTGAGAACTAAGATTTTTACATTTACAGTTCTATGTAGTACTGTCCTTTCCATGTATATTGTAAATTTTGTAAACTTAGATCCTAATCTACTTGCTTTAATTCATGTGATTTGTTAACCGTGAACAGTCCATTCCATAAGTTGGTCTTGAACAATTTTCTTATTTATGTGTCATTTCGTTTATTCTAGGTAACTGTTTCATGTTCATGCCTCATCTAACTAGTTCATTTCCATCTCTGTGTTTCATGCTGATCTCCTTTGTGTTCATGCTTCAAGTGTGACATTTCTATGTATATCCCTCTAAGATTTTCTTTAAAGTAATGAAAGACATTTTCTTTTTCAACTGATATTCTAGTTCTGAAAAAAATACAACTTTGAGGATAATTTATAGTTTTTCTTATTTAGTGTAACTGTGTCATTAGGATATTTTAATGTGATGAGATAACAATATTCAATATCCAAATTCTATGGTTCCATTCATAATAAACCGATGTAATTCATCAAGTTCAGCCTACTGGATTTATTACTGTGGTTCTCAGGAATTTATTCTTCATAGGCAACGTTTAGTGGAATTTTGGATATATGTGCTTGCATCTACCTTTGTACTAATAATTGAATTGTTTTTATTTCCATTCAATACTATCACTTTCCCAAACACGTCGTAATTTCATATATGTTTTAGTGAAATGTCTAAATATATGTTGCATATATACCATTTTTATTTATCATAAGTATTTGGAGTTCTGATGTTTATATATTTGTTAGAATTAAACTCTGGTATAAAAAAATGACGTAGTTATATGTATCCATCTCTAAGTCATGTTTATCCCTCAAGATATCACACATTTAAATTGATTTTATTAGATAATCCTCATGGTAAGATTATCAGTTTGGGAAGTAGATTAAGCTAGTGATTTAGGATTTATATTAAAAACACACTTCTATATACACGTGTAGGTGAACAATTAGTGATGGATAATGATAATGACGAATAAATGGAAATGTCTGTAGTCATTCAAGTGATGAAAGCTTATGTAGCAGCTGTTGGAGAATATTGTCGTGTATACATGTTCAAACAACCAGTATGACATGGGGAGGATGAGCGGGTGAGGTTCATCAACTCTATCATTCGGGTGACAGACGGGGATTGTGTAACTCAACTCAGGATGACTCGAGATGTCTTTTTTTTAATTACGTACTAAATTACGCGAGAAGACACATCTGTGCGATACTCATAATATAAGTATAGAAGAACAGTTAGTTATTTTCTTCCACACCGTGGGCCATAATGTTTGCAATCGGGTAATAGGACACAGATTTATTCGATCAGGTGAAACCATTAGCCACCACTTTCATCATGTATTAGATGTCATTGTATCATTGTACCCCGAGTTTGTTAAACAGCTAGGATCAGAAACACCCTCCGAGATCCAAATAAATATAAATTGGGCTTCACACTTTTAGGTATTATTTTGATTGATAGCCAATGTATATTTATATTGTTATTTACAAACTTCTATTAACAAGTCCGTCCCTAAACGAAATTTAATGAAATGCATTCAGGATTGTGTTAGTGCAATTGACGGGACACACATACCTGCTCACATCCAAGCAGCGGATCATGCGAGCTTTTGCAATCGGAAAGGGTTCCTTTCTCAAAATGTACTTGCGGCATATTTACTTAATATGAATTTTTTATGAGTGTTAGCCGGTTGGGTAGGAAAATATTATGTTGTCGACGCTGGATACGCTCATTCACCCAATTTTATGGCTTCAAACTTGGGCATTTGATATCACTTATAGGAGTATCGAACGGGGAGAGCGCTTACGAACATGAAGGAGCTGTTTAATTACTGACATGCATAATTACACAATGCAATCAAGCGTTGTTTTGGTGTTATGAAAGACAGATTTTCCATATTGAAGACGGACATGCAGTATGAATTCCACACACAAGTAAAAATTGTGATAGCCTGCTGTGTGTTACATAATTTTATACGAACTAGATATGAGTCTCATCAAGATATACATAACGCTGGTATATCTATGGTCGATGTGGAGAGTAACCCAACACCGCATGAAGTATTAACGAATGATGAGAGATTATGGTTGTTGCGAGTTACTCAGCGAGAAAAGGATGCTTGGATTCGAATGTGCGATAATATTGCAACTCGAATGTGGACAAATGCGCATCAGAATAGTAGGAGTAGATAGTCAAATTATTTTAGTTATTTATACAATCTTTCATACGAATTAGACACTATTTAGTTGCTCGTAATATTAAGTACTTGTCAATGGAATTATGGTTTTTCAAAAATTGAAATATAATTTCAAATAAGTATGTCCAATTTCTGATCCTTCATACTATCGTTATGTAAATTCTAACCTCGTGGGTTGACATTAGCTAAACTTCATCTATACTTGACACATGTTGCATGCGTAGGTGGAATGACAAACTTCTGGTCTAATGATACATCGATACTAATGCAATTACTGGTTAAAACACCAGTGGTGCCAACTCGATGTTCTTTACATGAAAAGACAGTGAAATCCCTCGCCGAACCTCTGTCCCGAGCACCAAAAATTAAATGGACTAGAGATACGGATCAAGTTCTATTCGATACGTTGCTCGAACAGGTTACATTGAGACGTAAAGTTGACAATGGTTTTAAGAGGGAAGCCTACCAAGCAGCTGCTGAAGAGGTGGTGAAGCATACAAGCATAGTTGGGAATTGGCAGAACGTGCAGAACCGGCCGAGGTATTATAAGAGAGAATATAATGCCGTGAAGGACATGTTGGCAGCTAGCAGGTTTAGATGGGATAATGTGTGAAAGGTGGTTACGGCTCCTGATGAAGTTTGAGAATAATACCTTAGGGTAAGATTTATCAAAGGAAAGTCTATAAAACAATTTCAACTTGTATTATGGTTTAATGAACCTTAAATAATATCTAATTTTTGCTTACTTACAACTGCCTTTTATGGCTGCAGTCTCACCCGTGCGTTGAAAGACTCCGCGGCAAAAAAATCGATAGAATGGACGACTTTGCGGTTATTGTCGGATCCGATCAGGCCACAAGATGTTATGTGTAAGGAGGTAAGAGTATGTCTGCATCATCCTCTTGGATACAACGAGATCTCAATGAGACCTAGAGAGACCTCGAAGATGATTTTGATGATACCTTTGACTTCTCAGAGGATAACGTAGCAGACTCGACAATGACCAATTAATTTTCATTAGACGCTCCTTCGATGGAAAATCGTGTGTCCTTCAGCACTCGTACTTCCGATTCTGATGGTAGCCGAAGTGGGACCACATCAAAGAAACGTATGCGGCCTCCTCATCCTTATGATGTACTCGGCATCTCTCTTAAGATTGTTGCAGAGACTATGCGTGATTTTGGCCTAAGCAAAGAGGTGAATTATACTAGCAAAGTATTTGATGTCCTCGAAGAGGTGCAAGGGTCGACCAACTCATAATTTATCGAAGTTGGTCAGCTATTGAGTAGGGACGAGAAGCTGACATCATTCTTTGTTAGTCTTCAATCTAAGCGCTGCGTCGAGTGGTTAAAGAAAACACTCCGCGATAAGTTTGGGGATGTAGGTGTTGGGTCCATTTGACAGAGGTTGGTCCTTGTTTCTTTTGATCTGTTTCTTTGTAGACATGTAATAACTTTTTTACACTGATTCTGGGTTTTTTTTTTTTTTTTTGGGGATTGATATATTCGGTATATAGTGTATACCAAAGTGAATGATGTGGCAATGAATACTTTTGGTTATGTAATATCTTTAATAGATGTAATTACATGCTTGCTGTATGCACGCTAAGACAGATAGGACCACACACTTCGATTGGAGAAAGGGTATATACTCACAACTTTTAAAATATATTTGATCACAGACACTACTTTTTTTTTGTCGATTGGATATGCCTCGTAATTTTTAAACGCGTTTCTATTCAAATACATTGGTATACATTCCGATAATAGACATGTCAATGCAGATGGATAAAGAAAAGTACTACGTTGCACCTATTTATACTGATATGCCATTCGTTCCAAAATTTGATTTTATTTTTGAAGTTGTGGGGGATTTTTGTGTTTTTTAGAATAAAAATAAATTTCAAAAATAAAAGTTATTTTTAAAAAGTAAATAAATATATTAATTATTTAAATTTTCCATAAATAGTGTGTATAGCCAATCGGTAAGAGAATGAGTTTTTGCTTATGCAAACAAGGTTCAAATCTCCTCAAAGATGGTGTCCATACACGCACGCGGGGTGTGGGCTGTAGGGTTGCTTGGGCATTTTCCACATGTCGCTTATGTCGATACAATTTTTACTGTTGGATAACTGTTTATCTCTGAATGGGTACAGAAATAACCGGATAAAGAGTCATGTCCTTTCATGAAAGGCTATTGTTTGCTGTGAATGGGTATGAATTTCTTGAAGAGACACATTAACATCTCTTCAGAAAGAAATCTATAACTTTTCAATTGATATAAATCCTGGATACTATAATCCAGAAGTAAACACTCTTAATTCTTAAGATTATATCATCTTCTAAGCAATTACTCTCGATCTGACTTCTTGCTAAGTTTTTTCTGAACGTCTTAAAGGCATATCGGTGTCAAAAGTAGAGATCTTTTCAACACTTAAATATGCAAATTTTCATGTTAAAATTTGGATTGAGATTTCATTGTATCTTGAAGACAATTTGTAGATTACTTTCGTTTGCATTTGCTGGAACTTCGAGAAAAGGGGTACTAAATCTGTCTTGAGAAATTGACTATTCAAATCGAGCCTTGAACTCGATAGATCTGATCGTCTTGTTATCTTATTCTTCTATCCTCCGTTGTGTACAAGAAACACTTAAATTTTCTAACATACAGCGGAAGTAGATATCGAGCTTTCAAGAATTGGAAGGAAGTTGCTGCATGTTGGGACAGTTACTTCGGTAATACCAGTGCACAGTTGGGACTTGGACGAGGATCTCATGCGGGATATATTGCCGCATATTCTGATGAGTTTGACATCCATCATTCGTTAATTTTGTCTATCCAACAGACGACCCAGGCTATGGTTTTTAGGGCTACGTCGACTGATGATCCCACTCCGTCTTTTGGAGAGAGATTATGTGCATTTCTGATTGTCGTCCTGGTTCTTTTCTTTGCGTTGTTTATTATTTTTAAATTCTAGGTATTAGTGGTTGTGTACCTGATTGAAGAATGCTTATTTTGAACTGTTTCTTTATGGTGGTTGATTTGATTACATGGGTATCATTTGGTGTGGTTACTTGTATATCTAGGCCTGCTTCACCTTGACTGTGATTTTATCACCAAGCACTGTCATTTGGTGTGATCCACTGGATATGTGGACCTGCTACACGTGAAAGTTATTTTATTGCACCCAAATCATTTGTGTGGTCCATTGGATATATGGACTACACTCATTTTTAGGATAATGCCATTTACACCGTCTGTCAGTTATATTGGACAGCATGTATACCGTAGTCTTCATTTGGTGTGCCACTTGATTTCTGGACCTGCTATGTGTGAATGTGATTTTAATGCCCCATAATAATAATGGTGTGGTCCACTAGATATCTGGACCACATTCTTTTCTTTTTTTTTGTAAGATGCCAAGTCCTCCTTGCATCGGTTATATTGGACGGCTTGGATACGCGGTTTGCAGTTGGTGTGGTCTATTGGAGACCATTTTTCTATAAAAGGACTGTGTCCAGCGTACCACAAGTAGGACGGGCAGAGATGCTTTCTCCCCATAGATTACTTCAATCCCATGCCACATCCAAATACCTTCACAATCGTAATCCCAGGATATTTCAACCTAACCAAACAGACCATCAGAACTTGTCTGGCCCGAGATATAGCAATACCACGGAACTTAAACCCATCCACTAACATCATCATCATTACCTTAAAAATGGTCCCACCCCTCCTAATCCCCATCAATTAGGCCGGCCAAACACACCCTAAAACTCTTTCATACAGTGTGGCCTGTTGATATTCGATGGCAGGTGTTCATTCACAGCGTTTCCTAAGGTGCGGTCCAGTTGAGCTTTGGTTCTGGTAGGATTTCGTGTTGGATCGTGCTGGACAAAAGAATGGACAGCGTAGATTTCTCACTAGCATCACGTGGGCACCACAGCATGGTGGATCCACTCCCAACAAAATTGTAAAAACAACTAGACATGGTAGATTTGTACGAACATTCTGTGGACTCCACGAATGTTCGACTGATGGACGTTGCTGTTCTCACTGTTAAACGGTGGGGCCCACAAAGCCTGGAGCAAGCTGATATTTGTCTTTTTTTCATATCAACCGGGTCTCAAGTGGCTTGGCTCCGGCAAATTTTAACGGTAGCAGATCGATCTCTACTGCAATCGACGATGCAGACTTGGACATCATAAAACGATGGGCCCACATGAGTTAAGTCAAACTGATATTCAATATCCATTAACCATCATAGGGAGCCCACCTTTGATGTGGACCATCCATCATGTGGGTATCACCTTTGATGTGGGTTGTCCATCATGCGGAGGCTGCCTTGGATATGGACCACTCATCATTAGGACTAACCTTTGATGTGGACAATTCATCATGTGAGGCCCACCTTGATTTAGATCATTCATCATGTTGGGCCCACCATTATTTATTGCCCATCATGTGGAGCCCATCTTTAATGTGGACTGTCCATCATGTGGGCCTCACCTTCAATATGGGTTGCCCACCATGCTGGACTCATCTTAGATGTGAGTCATTCATCATTAGGGGCCGACCTCAGATGTAGACCATCCATCCACTTCAACATGGGCCATCTATCATGTGGGCCCCAGCTTCAATTTCCATTGCCCATAATGTGGAGCCCACCTTTGATGTGGACAATCTATTATGTTGGCCCTGCCTTTGAAGTAGGTCATCTATCATACCAGCCCACTTTATATGTAGGTTATTTATCATCATGGGCTTACTTTTGATGTGGACCATACAATATATGAGCCCACATTGATATGGGGTCATCCATCATGTGGGGCCTATTATTGCTGTGGGCTGTCCATTGTGTGAGCCCTACCTTTGATGTGGACCGTCCATGTGAGCCCTCCTTTGGCATGGACCATGAGAGAGATCCTCGTTAAATATGTACAGTGAGAGAGAGATAAGTAGAAAAGCAATAAGTTAAAAAAGCTAATAAAAGTAAGTTATTAACCACTAAAAAGTGCAAATGCCTTGTTTGGCCGATCAGTTCCATCTGATTTAAAGACGCAACATCTACTCAATTTACTCTCATGTCCATTGGATCCATACACATGCAGGAGACCTGATGATTAGATCTAACTGACAGATGAAAGGTATATAGATGGAAGTGCTCAAGATGAACAGCTGGGATCTTTCACACGTGCTTAAGTGCACTTGGGACTCGGTCCTAAATTCCAAATTCCTTATTTATATTTATGTAGGGTATTTGATACTCTGGTTAAGTATGATGCTCGATACACAGACACTCCACGTGGAATACATTAACTCAAATTAGAGCAACTAAAATGTGGAAATCACTAAAATCAGCTTTTTTGGACAATCATAACATCTGATTCGTGGATACTTGTTTTCAGAAAACCATTTTTTTTTTTTCCACTTGTAACCGTCCAATTGATGTCAACCAATCTTACATTCAGAGGATCAAATGACCATAATTTTTATTTCATGAAAGATCTGAAAATGGATGTATAATTCTAACGGTTTTTTTTTTTTTTTTTTTTTTTAAAAAAAAAATTATTGTTATGGAAATAATGCAAATTCAAGTAATTTTTAAGTGACTGTGTATCATCCATAACACTCTTCCAGAGTATCAGAAAATTTCCGTAATTTTGAAGTGGGGATTGCTAATTTTCAATCGCTCGAGAGTGCACTCACCCGCACGTGGAAACTAGGAAAACGTGTGAAGAATCTGATCCTTTCATAAGGAGACAGCTATTAATTAAGTGCCAAATCATACCTTTAATTTCATGAAATATACCATACATGTAAATATTATATGGACATTAGGTCAATTTCTTTTAACGGTTCATTTATTTTGTATAAGTATGGTCACCATGATGATTCCATCAGAATTTTAATTTATATATGAAATATAAACAGTAATTATTGAATTATTAAAGGACTTGATCATTTACACGTGTTCTCTTTTTCCACGTGTGAGGAGAGTGAACTCCTAAAATACACTCGAGCGAGTTAACTTATAGATAATTACGTAGAAAGGTGCATATTTCAGAGAAATAAAGATTCATCGCATCGACACTGGGACATTTGAACATCCAACTGTTTGATCTGAACCGTCCATTAGGGTTTTCCAATAGTTCATGGTCCCCATGTAAAACTGACAGAAAAGCCTTATAGGTATTAGTTTCTCACTGTGGCATACGAAATGTGAGAGGGACGTGATGGACACTCCAGATTGCAGGATCGACGGTCCATGTTTCACAATTCAACAGAATGCACTACAATTATAGTGCTCCCTCAGAGCACGGGATCATTTCTCGGCATCTTTTTCCGTTTGGCCGTTGCATGCAAAAACCGTTTACCCGCCAAGTCTCGCGAAACGGCTCTGCGCAGTGCGCATCTCCAGCTCACACGTGCCGGGAAAGCTTCGTTGCTTTATATCTCTGTACACGTGGCAAGATCCAGACTGGTTATTACAGTTTGGCACGTGTCAAAAGCATGTAAGCGGCCTTCCTTTTAACGAGGGAAGACTAAGTGTAGTCGCTCGCGTGAGATAGAGAAAGGGGCCTGGGAGCATACCTACCAACTTGGCACACGTGCTCAATATCCGGACCGTCCCATCAGATGGGCCCGTCATGTGGAGACCTCTTGCAAAAGAAGGCCCACTCCATCATAAGATAGGTCAATTTTTTTTGTTGAATACCGATCGTTGGTCTTCTAACCATCTATTTTTTCGATCGTGCGTGGGCCATCTCGTGATCGGACGATCCCAGCGGCATCTTTCGAGGTTGTTACACTTTCCCACGTGCCAAGAACAAGTCAGCAGCGTTCTTTTTTAGCAATAAGGACTAAGTATAGTCGCGCGCGTGGAATAGAGAAAGGGGCTTGGGGGCATTTCGTACTACCACGGCATACGTGATCAATATCCGAACCGTTAATCATATGGGGCCCACAATTTAAATTGATAGATTGAAAATTAGGACCATCTACTGGTAAGATAGGTCAATTTAGTTTGGTGAATATCAACCGCTTGTCTTATAAACCATCTATTTTCTATATAACGCGTGGGCCATGTTGATGGTAAACTATGGGGTGAGAAAGGGTATAGTATTATATTCTTTACCAGATTAGTGGGCCTGATATCATACACGTGTTCTAAATTCTCACGTATGCTCGCAAAGCCTCCCTTTTACCACACGACTCCTTTTTTGAAAATTTTTAATACCGAATTCGTTTTGTCCGTCGAGACTCAGTGGACCATACTATGGACGGTTTCGATCATCGGATCACTCTTCAGGTGGGCCCCAGTGGACGGCGACACAAACTGGAGTATTTAGTCGCGACGGACGGAAAACGAACTCTTTAAAAACAGATCCCCCTCTCCATCTCTTAGCTTTTCGTCTCTCCTGTCCTGCGTCGCGCGTTGTTGAATTTCTCCCGGCAAGCTGCTGGAGGAAGATCACGTGATCGGTCATGTGAGCCTGAGCTGGTGGGACCTGGAGCCATGGCAGCCAGGAAAGCTTCGGAGCCTTTATCCAAGGCCATAGTCGAAGAAGTGTGGAAATGGGGTGGGATGAAACCCACCGGCGTTACCTTGCGATGTATGATGGATTTTGGATCCATACCGACGGAGAAGAGCCTACTGTTATCTGCTCAGTTCCTCCACAAAGAGCTCGCGATTCGGATTGCAAGAAGAGCTATTGAGCTGGAGAACTTGCCGTACGGATTGTCCCAAAAACCCGCTGTCTTGAAGGTGATTTTCTTGCTTTGGATTTGATTCTGGAGATGTGTTTTGGTCTTTGTGGTATTTGGATGGAATTTTGTATGTGGGTTTTGGTTTTAGGGGAGTTTCGTGGTGTTTCTTGAGATGACTCTGGGAACGGATTTTGGCAATGGAGGTGTTTGGCTCGTTCTAAAATATTGGTTTGGATTTGATTCTGGAGATGGGTTTTTGTTTTTTATTATGGCTTTTGGTGAAGATGTTGCATGTAGGTTTCGCTTCTTCTTCTTGTTCTTCTTTTTTTTGGTGTGTTTTGTAGTGTTTCTTGAGTGATTCTGCAAATGGGTTTTGGCTTTGAAGGTGTTTTAGTGGTTCTAACTTGGTTTGGATTTGATTATGGAGATGGGTTTTGGTTTTTAATGGCATTTGGTGGGGATTTTGCCTGTGGGTTTTGGTTCTTTGCGATGTTTTGTCACGATTTCTTCAGCTTTCTTTTGGGTATTTTGGTATATTTTGTTGAATCTGCATTTGAGTTTTGAGTTTCTTTAGAGCATTTCATGGTTTCCTTTTAGTTCGTTTGGTGTTTTTGCATTGATCCTGCAAGTGGGTTTTGTAATTTTGGGGAGTTGTGTTGTCTGTGCAATGCGTATGCATTTTTGGTTCTTGAAGTGATTTGTGGTGACCAATTTGACGTAGTTCTATGCTCGATTATGTTGATGGGTTTTGGTTTATGTGGCATTTGGCATGGATTCTTGAGTGGGTTTTAATTATTATTATTATTATTTTATTTTTATTTTTTGTGTTGATGATTACTCTGGCTTTAGGGGGTGTTTGGCGCATGGCATTGGGAAGGATTAGGTCGGATGGAATTCAAAAACGGCAATTATTACAAATGGCAGGGATTGTCCCCTCTTACTATGGTATAAGCTTAATTCCATGCTATTTTTGTAACATGGTGGTACATCGAATGGATATACCCACCGTCATTTGAAACTATTAAGAATAACACATTTGTGTTATATTCAGACCGTTCATCTGTTTTGTAACCTCATTTTATGGCATGGGCCTAAAAATGAGGCAGATCCAAAACTTATGTGGCCCCAAAGAAGTTTTCAACGGTAGGTATTCAATCCCCGCTGCTTTCTAAGGTGGGGTCCACTTAAGCTTTAGATCTACTTGATTTTTTGGCCCATGCTCTAAAATGATCTCCAAAAATGGGTGGACGGTGTGGATATAGCCTACACATCATGATGGGACCCACACAACTTGCTAACATTAAGTGGAATTAGCACAGGACCCGATGCAATTCCATCTAACCTAATTCCAAGCTTTTCCATTCTTCCCAAACATTGAGTGGAATTGGCACGGGACAAAATGCAATTCCATCCCACCTAATCTTATCTAAACCATGCGCCGGGGGCGCTTGGTGGATGGCATTAGGAAGGATTAGGTGGGATGGGATTCAAAAAACATAATTATTACCCATGGCAGGGATTGTCCCTAACACCATGGTAAGCTTAATTCCATGCTATATTTATAATATGGTGGTACATTGAATGGATATACCCACTATCATTTGTAACTATTGAGAATAACACATATGTGTTATATCCAAACCGTTCATTTGTTTTGTAATCTCGTTTTATGGCATGGGCTTAAAAATGAGGCAGATCCAAAACTTATGTGGCCCCAAAGAAGTTTTCAATGGTAGGTATTCAATCCCCGCTGCTTTCTATGGTGGGGTCCACTTGAGATTTAGATCTACTTGATTTTTTGGCCCATGCTCTAAAATGATCTCGAAAAATGAGTGGATGGTGTGGATATAGCCCACACATCACGGTGGGACCTACACAACTTGCTAACATTGAGTGGAATTGGCACGGGACCCAATGCAATTCCATATAATCTAATTCCAAGCTTTTCCATTCTTCACAAACATTGAGTGGAATTGGCACGGGACCAAACGCAATTCCATCCCACCTAATCCCATCTAATACCATGCGCCAAACACCCCCTTAGGGGTCGCTTGGGAGTGTGAATTAGTGTGAATAGGTAGTGAGTGCTGCATTTGGGAGGAGTGTATTTGATGTGAATGGAATCCAATTCACATCAAATACACCAAATGCACTTTTCTGAAATCACAGCAAAACCATGTGATTTCATTTCATAGGGATTCTTATTATCATCGATTCGCAAGTCAATGTCATCTCTCTCTTCCAAATACAGGCTGCCGAACACAATTTGGTGATTTCCATTACCTGATTCTAGTAGATTCCAATTGCAGGCTGACAAACACAACTGCCGATTTCAATTCACATAGATTTCATGGTAATTGCCAATGTATATCCAATACACATTTATGGTTCTTGTAGTTTTTGTTTTTGTTTTTTTGTTTTTTGTTTTTTTTTGTTTTTTGGTGTGTGTGCACGCGTGTTGATTCTGCCAAGATTCTTAATTGGGTTTTTGCTCTTGCAGTGTTTTGAATATTGTGGAATGTGGCCTTTTTTTTTTCTTTTTTTTTTTTTTCCATTTTATTCAGTGCATTTTGTGGAGATTCGTCATGGAGTTTACATTCTTGATGCATCAATGCTGCCTGCGCTTTTTATTCTGGAATGTTGTGTAGTTTCCAGACATGCATTTTGGTTCTTGCAGTTATTTCTGTTGATTCTTGCTGCGACTTGTAGGTTGGGTTCTTGAAATGCACGTCTCGGTTTTGCAATTTGGACACATAGATTTTCAAAGTATTTTTTATAGTTAAAATTTGATGGGCTTGTTCTACATGGGTTTTGATTCTTGCAGCATTTGTGCTAGAAATGCTTTCCTCACGATTCTGCATATGATTTCTAATTTTGAAAATAGGTTTTAGTCTTTTACGATTATAAATGCTGATTTTAAGTTGCATTTTGATGCAATTAAATTGAATTGCAGTGATCAGTTCTATTTAGGAGGAATTGATTAAATTGCAATGACCTTCTGTATCCATATGAAGGCACTAGGTTTCATATTGCAATTATGGCACTTTCAAGTCGGACTTGAAAGGTGTAGCCTCAATGAATACTGGGAACATCATTAGGTCATGCCTCTTTAACATACTGAATTTTGAAATTCAATTCAATTTTGCATCCGAATATAACCCTAGTGTTGTAGAGATCTTTTAAGTTTTTTTTGTGTATATATATATATATATATATATATATATATATATTGGTAGTTGGAGCATTTAGTGCAATAGCAATCTTCTGGTCATGATTTTGCAGTTTGTAGCTTACCGGCATTAGAAGTCTCAGCGTTTGTACTTTATTAATTGGTTCTTTGGCTGTGTTTTGGAAGTACGATTTTGATTAGATTTGAGGTTTTGATAGGGTGTTCATTCCGCCTTCTCATCTTTTAGGTGCGGGATTGGTATTTGGATTCTTTTCGTGATGTTCGATCCTTTCCTAAAATTAAGGACAAAAATGACGAGTTTGCTTTCACCCAAATGATTAAGATAATCAGAGTGAGACATAAAAATGTGGTGCCTACAATGGCTCTGGGCATTCAGCAGCTGAAGAAAGATTTGAACCCAGAGAAAGAGCCGGAGGAGATTCATCAATTTCTCGATCGTTTTTACATGTCAAGAATTGGGATTCGCATGCTTATAGGTTAGTTCTCCCGTTCTCCTTCCTCTTCTTTGAATTTTCTAATCATTGCAGTAGTCTGTCGTGTCTGGTTTAGCTTCTTTCTTCTTCTTCCTTTTGTTCTTCTACTGTAATAAATTTCTGAGCAAATTCTGGTTAGTACTTCACCGAACTAATCTTATTTTTGATGAAATTCAGGGCAGCATGTGGCTTTGCATGATCCCCATCCCCAACCCGGCTGTGTTGGTCAAATACATTGTCAAATGTCACCCATGCAAGTAGCACTAAATGCCAGTGAGGATGCACGCACTATTTGTATGCGGGAATATGGAAGCGCTCCTGATGTTAAGATTTTCGGGGATCCCAATTTCTCCTTCCCGTAAGTTTTTTGTCTGCATTAGTTGCACATCCCTTTTCCTTTGTTTGCATTAGTCTCCACATCTAATCTTGGTCAATTTCCCATGATGGATCCATATTGAGGACTTTTTAGTAGGCATGTGTTTTTTTTCTTTCACCTTTATTGTAGATTTGCATGTATAGCTGCATTTCTTGAAATTGGTTTAGCTGAAGCATTCCAAATGAAGACGATGATATCATGTAGGAATATTCTGGGTTTGAGCAATTCAAAGAGGGAATTCCTCCTTCAATCAACACATAAGACCTTTCTTTGTCTTGATGGTCAGAGCTTTACAGCTTTGACACAGGGATGGGTTTGAAGCCGGTGATCATCCTCTTGACAAAGAAGGGCTAAGCAACTCTTGTAGAAGTTTTCAGGACTCATTTCCGGCTATCCTCCAAGTGCTCACGTGTTCCCGTGTGTCTAGTGCCGGTGGTAATCCCAAAGAGATAACTCGAATAGAAACATCATTTCGAACCATACTTCTGATCGTTAGTTCCTGTTTTGCTATGATTTATCAGTGTCCAGAGATAACAGACCTGAAATCTGCTGAGTTAGTGGAGAGGTTTTGTTTTTCTTTCTGGAGGAAGGTTTCTTTAGCAGAAGCTGCATTAAGTTGGAGCACTTTTGGGTTTTCAAGGTTGTCAGGATGACAGCCATTGGATGTTTGTCTTCTGGAGCTAGCAGGTAAAAACTAGGGCTGTATACGAACCGAGTTAGCTCGGTTAGCTTGCTCAACTCGACTTGAAAAAGCTCAATTTGACTCAGTTCGAAACTGAGTTCGAGCCGAGCCAAGCTGATTTTTTGAGCTCGAAAAAATTTCGAACCGAGTTCGAGCTTGCCCAAGCTCGACTTGACTTGGATCGAACCCCAACTAGAATCGAACTCGGATCGATCCAGTTCGGTGACTCGGTTACTTTGATATTGATGTTGCTCACCAAGTGTTTGATGAAATGACTCAACGAAGTGTTGGCTGGTGGCAAGGAAGGTATGTATATGAAACAAATATCTTTTTTCTTGATTTTGATGTTGCCTACAAGGTGTTCGAAGAAATACCTGTAAAACTGTTGCTGCTGTTTTACATACAGTGAGCATTTGAAGGTGCAATTCATGTGTTTGTCAAAATGTTGCATAGGCGAACTCGGCTTGAACTGGCTCGAGCTACTGACCGAACCGAGCCGAGCCGAGCTGGCCGGTTAGGCTCGAGGACCAAGCCGAGCCAAGTTCAAGATGGGGCACAGCTTGACTCGGTTCCACTCGTGTGCACCTCTAGTAAAAACTAATAGAGTTTTTGGCACATACCATCCCTCATTTTGCTATATGTAAATTTTATCTATTTTTATTTTTTTTAAAAACCCTCCTTTTCTATTATGGATGTTTGTCTTCTGGAGCTAGTAGTTAAAAACTAATAGAGTTTTTAACACACACCATCCTCCATTTTGCTATATGCAAACAACCTCTCCTTTTCTAGTATTGTTAAATGCACCATCTCCTATTCCATGTATGGTCATAAAACACCTTGTGGTTAACTTTCATTTGAATTGACCATTAAATTTGAGCATTGACCACATGATACGACGCTTTTGTCCTTTGTAGAGACTAGAGAAATATTTGTTTTGGGCGAGATCCAAACTGCTTATTACGTGGGCTCAATCATGGCAACATGATCCAGACCATCCAATGGTATTTCAAATGGTGAATCAAAACCTTCTAAATGCTGTGGATAACCTTTTCGCATTTGCATGGGGGTGAGTGGGAATTTCTGTCATCTCTACTAAGTCAAGGGCAAGAGCGTGTCAAGATGACATTTAATGGTTATTTGATGGTGAGGAAAAGGGATGGGGTTATTTGGTTTATAGCAAAAAAGGGAGGGGTAATATGTCAACAACTCAAACTAATAATAATCACCAAAATAGGATTATATTCAACTAAGACATTGGAGGTAGTAATCCATCTCATCTGCATATGCATGCATCCATTACTGGTCTTTTTTAGAGTGGTGAAACCATCCATGATGTAAATCGTGGATATGTCTCAAATGTGAGAAAAATGCTTCTTTCAGATTTTTATTTTTTTTTGCCCCTCAATATACAGCAAATTTCTTCGAACATGATGCAATATGTTCCTGATGCATATTTATTTATTTATTTATAACAGATATGTTCCTTCACACTTGCATCTTATGGTATTTGAGTTAGTCAAGAACTCTCTACGCGCGGTCCAAGAGCGATTCATGGATTCAGATAAACATGTACCAGATGTTCGAATCATAGTTGCTGATGGCATAGAGGATGTTACAATCAAGGTATGCATATAATGGTAACAAAATTCAGATTGATGGAGAGATGATTCAGATTGGGTAATTAGTTTGTGTTCTCTGGTAATCATTGGTGCTTATATGCTTATTGATTGCTTCTTTTTTTTTTTTTTTTCTTTTTCGTTTTAAAAATTATTTCTGTTTCATCCCAGATCTCAGATGAAGGGGGTGGAATAGCAAGAAGCGGTCTTCGTAAGATTTTTACATATCTCTATAGTACAGCAAAAAACCCGCTCGATGAGCAGTCATACCCTGGAGGAGAAACAGATCTAGTTACAATGGCTGGATTTGGATACGGTATCCCTATAAGCCGCCTCTATGCTCGATATTTTGGAGGCGATCTGCAAATCATCTCTATGGAGGGGTATGGTGAGTGAAATGTTGTATTCTGTCATATTCCAATCTCAAGTCCAAGTTTGAAAGACCTTTACAGCCGTTTGTTCGCACCCTAAAAACAACCATTTGAGGTGTAAACACAGTTTTGATGCAAATGGCAGTTGACATTTGTTTGGATGCACTTTGCAAACCTCCGTGTCATCTTCCACACAACAAAATAGCTGCTAAAACACAAACACGGCAATAACCAGATGGATTGGTTCTAACCAATTCCACTGAAAAAGCAGGCTCAAAACCCCCTTCTTCAGAAATTCCTCTTTGAGGAAATGCGTCCAAATGGGTCCTTACCTGGAAGTAACTCTTACACAGAGATGTAAACAGATTTTGCGATTTAGACAAAGAAAACAAAGCCAGAGCATGTTTTAAATGTTGTCCTGTAGAAGAACTCTTTATGTTTTAGAAATACACAAATGCATGAATAATATACATGTATGTGTTTTGTAATTGTGTGGTTGAAATGTTCTTTCCTTTCAGCACAAATTCTAGCTGGGCGATCTTCTAAAGTTTAAGATGTTTGGTTATGGAGGAAATAGAGGTCTGTTTAAAGAGATGAATGCCTGTCCCCCTACTGAAGATAGTGGCTTACATAAGATTGATTGGTGAAATAGGATCCATAAAGCTCACTGAAAATAGTTGGGATAGGGGTCAATGATCATGATGATGGTGTTGATGATGACATCTTGTGTACAATCCTGCCTGCTAGTCGGCATCTGAACACGTTACGCAAACATATCATTTTGGATGAACTGACTACTCTTTGTTAGCTTGTTTTACGTACACAAATATGTTGCCCAAATGCGTACGCAAGTTCTCGTTTGGCCTTGTTTCATTCATCATCATCTAAGTGTTTTCCCAAGATGAACAGAGTGAGTAATTTGGAGGTGAAATCTATCAATCTGTGGTATACAAAAGAGTGCTTTGCATGTGGGAGACAGAGCTGACTGAAAATAGTTGGGATAGGGGTCAATGATTGTGATGATGGTGTTGATGACGGCATCTTGTTTACAATCCTGCCCTAGTCGGCATCTGAACATGTTACACAAACATATCATTTTGGATGAACCAACTATTCTTTGTTGGCTTTGTTTCACGTACAAAAATATGTCGCCCAAACGTGTAGGCAAGTTCGTGGTTGGCCTTGTTTTATTCATCATCATCTAAGCGTTTTCCCAAGACGAGCGGGGTGAGTAATTTGGAGGTGAAATCTAACAAAAAAAAGTGCTTTGCATGTGTGTATGGAGAGAGAGACCAGGGCCCCCAAAAAAGTTAGCATAATCCAAAAATCTGGTGGGCCATATTAGAGCACGAATGTCTATAACACACACACACACACACACACACACATTGTCCTCACTTTCTCCATGTCCCTTGTTCTGGCTGTTCGGGCCTGCCCGACAATTCCTTAATCAAATGGAAATGCAATGCATCCTGGATTTTGTTATCTTAGGCCAAGATAGGCCAAGATGATTGTTGGAAATTTTCATTTGTTTAATACTATATTGGGTTCGTGGTTTCATGTTATATTCCAACATCCCCACCCTTATTTATTTATTTATTTATTTGTGGTTTCTCTGCAGGAACTGATGCATACCTTCATTTGTCTCGATTGGGTGATTCCCAAGAAGCACTGCCATGATTCAAATCCTTTGTAGCAATCAGAGCTTTACTCATTGAGTGAGCATACAGGGAAGTTGATGTTGTTGCTGATAAGAAATTCATAAAATGTTCATTCTTTGGATAAGGCGGTCTAGCATTTGTTCATTCTTTTTTGCTGATTTAAAAGGTATACAAATGTTATGATTCATAGGAAGAAAAAAAAAATGTTATATAGAATGCTTCTTCATGCATGTTAGAGCTTGTGCTGAAATATTTGTCTGAGGATTTACAAGGTATTCATGTTATGATTCATAGGAAGAAAAAAAATGTTATGTAGAATGCTTCTTCATGCATGTTAGAGCTTGTGCTGAAATATTTGTCGATGCGATTCTTGCACGTATGTGAAACTGTGTGCAAATGCTCGCATTGGCGGCTATGTTACCTGAGGACCTTAACACAATCACCATGCCCCTAAAACCATTATAAATGGGGAAGTAAGCTGATCATTTTGTCGAAGGCAAGTAATTCTAAAACTTGGCTGAGTCAACTCGACTGCTGAGATTTCGAGCCAAGTCACTGGGAAACTCAGAACTGAACTCATTTCACGTTGACGTGGGAAGACTCAGTGAGTTGGCTCAGTGACTCAGTCAACTTGCTATGACTCAAACCAAGGCGCTGATATTGTGAAACTGGTCTTTAAGAAAAGATAGAGGTGAGGGGATAAATATTCGAGCCCCAATTGAACATCGAGTTGAGTAAAGCTTTTGGTTTTTTGAAGAAACATGAGCATGCAATGATGCCGATGAGCCTCCCTGTATTAATATGCAGTTAAACTCGTGAAGTGGCTTATAATGAGTGAATTTTGCACATGATGGATGGTTGTTTTTTGTAATCTGTGGATGGAATGGGTGGGTGTGTTTTCATGTTGAATCCTTGTTTAGCACTTGAGGTTCAGGGTGCTTTGGTTGCACTAGCTTCCTCTCCATGTTGCATGTGGATCCCACCATCATTATGGAACAAACCCCCCTCCTTACCTACAGCCTTGGTCCCCTAAAATTACTGTGACCGGACTAAGGTTGTAACACTCAGTCATGTGGGACTCATCTGAGTCAACTCAGACTTGGTCGGACCTGACCACTTCAACCCCACGAGGGAGAAGTGAAAATAGAAAGTGGTTCAGCCCAACTCACCTGAATTACCCCTGACTAGACTGAGTTGTCAATTGAGTCCGGACTGAGCGGGTCAGTCCCAACTCTCCGAGCTGAGCACTCATAATCAGCTCCTTGGCTGACGATGTGCAGGTCAGAGTTCAATATATTGAGTCAGGTTGATACACTGTGACTTGGCCGAGTCATGACTCAGGCCCACACCATGGTTTTGAGACTAGGGACTGGAGTCCTGTGTGACTTGTCTGAGTCAACTCTGAGTTTGTCAAACCCAATCCAGTTCAACACCCCAAATCACCTAAGATGATTCACCCCTGACTAGGTGAGTTCAACTCAACTCAAAATCCCAAGCGTGGCAAGTCTTTTAACCATGTGCTCCATGCCCCAGGCTGAGGAGCCTTCATGGAAGTGTTTGCAGAACCTATGCCTGGCTTGGCTCCATTTTGTCAAATCAGGCCAGGATCGTAGAGCTGACTAGTGTGACCTGACCCATTATCAGCCCAATACAGTGAATAATACGACTTGCAAAAGCCAATTTTCAAACCATGGCACTGATGGAGAGGCATTGTGGGTCGGTTTTGCAATCTATTTTACATGAACAGCAACAACTTCCCATACGTGGTCTGTTTCAGATCAAAGGAATATGGGTTGCTTGAATATGTGCTTCCTTTTTATTTTTCATATTCCCTGAGAAGCAACTGAAGGATAAATACCATTTCGTACTGTCACTTAAATTGCAGAACATAAAGCCTGCTAGATTCCTGCCAACAGACTTTAAATGGTTGGGGGATTATTTTCGGATGGCCGTGCAGTGCTCAAACTGTGCATTGATAATAATAACTACAAAAAAAGAAAAAAAAAGAAAAAAAAGAAAAAAAGAAAAGAAAAAAGAAAGAAGCAAATACCTCAAGTCAATCAATGTGGTTTACTGATTGGCCTCTTAATTAATAAAATTACATTTCGAAATCGAATTTTCTTCTCGATAACTTGACAACTGTTTACCAATGAATAGTCATTACAAGGGTACTCATCAATTTATCAGTTGATCGAGATGAGGAAAATATAAACGTTGACTAATCACTCAAATAATCATCGAGCAAATCAAGATCGTCATCATTGTCGTCATCATTGGCAGGAGGAACCATAGTCACAGGATGAACCGCTAGTGGCTCTCCCACTTCAGTAATCGTCTGCGTCTCCATATGCTCCTTCCTTGCCTCTAAATCTACATATTCATTCTCGTTCACCTCGTTTTCATCTGCCTCGGCTTGTTCCATCTCATTATCAAGAATCTCCTATGCATAAGATCAAGATTACAAATAAGCTTGCCATCAGTGAAAACAACGACATGGAAGAGTAGAACAGAACATTAGTTCAAAAACAGAAAACTGGACTCGAAGTTTCTCACTGACTTGAGTCAGACTCCCACCGAGTCGAGTCAGTGAGTTTAAGAACTATGGAATAGAAGTTCAAAAGAGTACCTCATCTTCCTGGAAGGCCAGTTTCTCCGTTTCTACAACCCAGTCATCCAATAGGCTCTCTAACAGTACACTCTCAAGGATGACAGAGTCATCGGGCTTTCTTCTAAGCTGTCGTTCCCTAAGGCGCAAATTGAAGTGAACATAGATAAGATCATCCAATTTTTTCTGGGCCAAACAATTGCGCCTTTTACTATGTAAATGATCAAATGCACTCCAGTTGTGTTCGCAGCCAAAAGATGAGCATGTCTGACTTAATATCCGGATGGCGATTCTTTGTAGCTGCAGGCAATTAATCCCATGTTGTTGCCACCAAGCAGCTGACAAGAAAAAAGTGGTCAGACACTACATATTTGTTATACCTAATAAAACAGGAACCATATATCCATACAATGGCCAAACATCTTTAAAATTTTAAAAAACAAAGGACCAATGAATTGCTAAGCACTTACCTGGGTCAAGCTCTGTTCTTGTAGTTATGGCCAACTCAGTTCCAAAATCAGCTTTCGCGGAAACAAATTCAGAAATCTGAAATGGAAATTTAAACATAGATTATAAAACAAGTTTTCAAACTACTTAAATTGTAAGCCTCTTTTTTTCTTTTTCTTTTTTTGCCTGGAAGGTGCCTATTTCAATTTTAAGTTAATAACAACAAACCATCAAATAACAGAAACCTGCATGGATGCTGAAACTCTCCTTCCATTGTCTGGTTCTAATCGAACAATGCATTCATTTAAACCACGGATTATTTCAGGATGCTGCACATGATAGGACCTGATAATTAATATATTAAAAAGCCAAAGAATCAACTTAGAACTTACAAATATAAATCAGTATTTTCATACCACTAGGAAATCGGAACAATAACGGTACGATGGATTAAGGAAGTATGCTGCTACATAGAGAGGGTGGTGGAACAACGAAGTCCAATGGTTGTCTACTACAGTCCAGAATGGTCCATACTTTCGTGCATCATCACCATGAATAACTTTAATAGCAAGCTTAGCCCGATACATATCATTATAGATTGATGGCAGCGACAGGCCTTTGTCACTATCCACCTTTTGAAGCACTTGCATAATTGGATCCACAGATTTGTTTACATACTGCATCTTCTTCCAGAATGTAGAATTTAAAACGATTTTTTCAACCTCTTTACCATCATCTGATTTTGCAAGACGAGATGAAGTCCATTTGTTTGATTGGAACATTTTCTTAAGACCAATCCTATGGTCCAACAAGCTTTGCAATGTAGCAAAACTGGTGGCGGACCTGGTGATAGATGGCCTAACAAGCTCTTTCCCCTCTGTAAATTCTTTCCTCATGAGATTCAACAACCAAGTACGATTGTAAATGAACTTTGTCATCTTTTTGCCTTTCTCCATGCACTCTCCCACCCACTTTATCTTCATGAAATCTTCAAGCATTGCATCAATGCAATAGGCAGCACAAGGTGTCCAAAATAAATTCCTCCTCTTCTCTTCAAGCATTTTCCCGGCAGCCTTATAACTTGCTGTATTTTCCGTGATCACCTGCAGTTTCGAATCAATACAAAACAGTCAGATGGCTAGAGAATTAGAATAAACATTACATAACTACTAGAGGCCGAGTGCCCTATTCGTTCGTAGATGTGAGGCCCATGGTTCGTCTATCCAAGCCATCAATCTGACTGCCTCATTCCTAGAATATCCTCTCAACTGGTTAACTCTAACCTTCCTGTCATTGGCATGCAAATACAAGGTTAAGAAGAAATGCGCAAACAAACCACATCCAACGGAGGAAAGACTAAAGATGAGATGGTTATGGTCTTCCAATTTGGGAGATTTAGTGGGAGTGGTCCATCCATGCTGGGGGCTGTCAGATCAAATGGCTTGGATAGACCAATCATGTGTCCACATCTACAAACTAGTTCAGAAGCTCCCTGTTCAAAATGAATAGAGAACTCAGCCTCTAACTACTGATAGTGAAAATGAAAAGTCGGAGTTGAGTACCTGCACTACATTTTCCTCACCCACTTCCTCTACAACTCTGTCAAGCAATTTAAAAAGATTTGTAGCATCTTCTATTATATCTGATGCATCCACAGAAGAAACAAAATATACACCCCGTGGGCAAGACGCTAAGAAATTGATTAGTGTCCTGCCCTGCACGTCTTTCCAACTGTCTGCCATAATAGTGCAACCAGTGATGGCCCAAGAAGCCTTATATTCTGTTTGATACTCTCTGATGGTTGCGATTTCATCCTGGAGATAGCGCCCAGAGATCATTTTACTAGAAGGGGCTTTTAGCCCTTGGCCATATTGACCAACTAGATCCAGCATCTTATGAAAATAAGGGGAGCTGGCTGCAGTAAATGGTACCGCAGCATGATAAAAAAATTTACAGATTGCAGAGATCACTTCCTTACGCGTCTTCTTCTTATCAAACCCCTCCTTTACCCTTGGCTGCATGTAGGATAATGGTGTGCTACTCCTCGGAGCCTTTGCAAGAACATAATCTAATTTTGACATTTTTATTTGTGGTTCCACGCCGGTAGTACCACTAACAGGTGAAACAGCCCTAAATCTCTTGCGTGTACCTTTACTAGTGCCAGTACTAAAGCTTTTATTGCCAATCCCTTCAGTTTTCCTACTTCTACTGTTTGTAAGCTCTTCTTCTTCTTCCTCTTCGCCATCATCATCATCAGAATGCATATAGAAAGCCGCTATTTCTTTTGTTTCTGGTCGCCGTTGTCTCCTGCCAGTACGGTGCCATTTCATATTTTCTTTTATTTTGAGATATACCTCCTCAGGTGCCTTTTTACAAGATGCAACCTCCCCAGGAATCCTAGCAAGATGTTGTTTAAATCGGTTTATGCCCCCACTGACTACTCTTTCGCAATAATTGCATTTTACCCTTTTTTTCCTCTCATCTTGTGCAATGCCATGTTCCCATCCAGGGTCAACATACCCTAACGATCGAAGAGGGGCCAAACTTATAACCAAACTTTTATCATCACTCACCTGCTTTTGCTTCTGTTTATATCCTGTAGGTTCCTCTTCCTCATCATAATCATCATTGGAGTGAAGATCGAGAGATGGCTGTTCTTCATCTTCAGATTGCCGTCGTTTCTTGCTAGTTCGATATCCGTCCATATGTTCTTTCATTTTCAAGCATACTTCATCAGGAGCCTTTTTACAATGTGTAACTTCCTTAGAAACTCTAGCTAAATGCTGCTTAAATCTGTATATGCCACCACTAACTATTTTCGCACAATAATTGCATTTTACTTTTTTCTTTCTCTCATCTTGGGCAACACCATGTTCCCATCCAGGATCACCTCTTGATCGAAGTGGGGTCTTCTCTCGAACCATTCAAATAGTAAAACAGCAACAGTTGTTTCCTTTTCTGGTGTGGCAGCTGCATGGAAAGAAGTCAATTAAAAGTCATTTCCACCAACATGTATTTCCATCAGCCTGATTTCATTTTAATTTTCTGGTAAACAGTAATAAGAAAAAAGTAATATTTGCCTCTCAAAAGAAAAGAAAAGAATCAGCGTGATCTATTGTCTATTTGCATTGTGTTAACTGGAATTCATCATCAAAATAAGATGGACAAGAAGTAAAAATAAGATAAAAGAAAAAGAAAAAGAAACAAAGACGCAAGTATTATCATGTTTTTGCAAGTAAAAAGGTAAGTTCAGTCTCTAATACCATACTGACTTCAAATTTTTATCCTTTTCAGTTTATCACCATGTTCCAATTAATGTCACCTAAACACAACCCCCACATTTTCTGATCCGGATCGAGAGATCTCAATTATGAGTCATTTGCAATCCAGATCACTATTTTTAGCGACCTGCAATTATGACTCTATATTCTTACAATTGATTAAGTTGATGCAAATTTATATTTATAATGTAGATATTTATACTTTTATTTATTTAGTTATAAAATAACACTAAGCATGAGGGATCTAAATAATAACATTCATCATTTCATATATAAATTGCAATATGGGTTCATAAATAAAACTATATTACATACACCAGTGTATGTATCGGAGTGACGCACATGATCCTACCACTAGTGTACCATGTATTGGAGGAAGTAGTGTGCACCTATGGTCCGGGTACCCTTGGTTCTAAAAAAAACTGTCGACAGGGAACTCTAACATATCAATAAAATATTCAAATAATACTCAGGTGAAATGAGCAAAAAATGAAGAAGAAAGAAAGCAAGAAGCAAAATTTTTTGCAGATCAGAAATCTCTCTCATAAGACAACAGTAGGAATTGAAAAAAGAAAAAAGAAAGGAAAGCAAGCCTTTTCTCTTGTTTAAGGATTTAAGTTGTTGTATGTACCACCAGCTCGTGACAAATGACCGTGGTAGGGCGAGAATGTGGGGTTGGCTCATGTTAACATTTTGCATATGCAACCTTCTGTCACTAAATGAATGATTGGAGAAACAAGTCTATAAGGACTAATAATGTGGAGAGGATCATGAATTATTGAGCTCCCAAAGCGTACCAACTCAAATCCAATTTTGCATGAGATTTTTCATTTGATCTTTCAAAAAGAAAAGGAGATTTTTCTTGTGCTGGAAAAGAATCAAGGTAATACTCCCAGGCATTCACCTGCAGTTTCCATGCATTAGGATTAGAAGTACATTAGCAACTAGGAACATTATATACTTGACGAGCCCAAAATCACAAAAATAGAGAGTGACCAAGCATCAATATATGCAATGAGAAGTAGCTATTAGCTACAGAATTTGAGTCCTAATTGAAGATGGAAAGAGAAACCATGGCCAAAGAGTCGTAGGGATTCCTCCTCAGCGTGCTCTCATACAGGTCAGATTTGGTCTCATGCAGCAGCAACAAAGATTCTTACCTTTACCTGGCTAGTGGGGAGAAACAGGGTTCTTATGGTCGATAACCTATGTAAAAGAGGATGGTGCTGCCCAACATTTGTCCTCTTTTTATGAGGGACGTGGAGTCAGCAGTTCACCTCTTCATTCTGTGCCCTTTCGCTGCTGAGCTATGGTCCTCCATTTTGCAGTCCTTCAGGATATCATGGGTCATGCCTAATATGCAGGAAGGTCTGCTGTGTTCTTGGCATGGTGGCATGCCAGTCTCATCTTCTGGAGCTAGGTGGAGGCTTGCTCTGCCTGCAATTCTCTGGACCTTTTGGGGAGAACACAACAATCGTTGCTTCAGGAATTGTGCGGGATTATCGTCTGCTGCTATTTCCAGGGTGTTCAGGCTCTTATGGGATTGGGACCCTGGTTAGGGGCTGCATTTTGGTTGGTTTTCTGTTTTAATTTTGTTTTTCTTTTGGGTTGTCTTTTGTTTCCTTGACTTTGGGCCATTTTTTAATTAAATTCTTTACCTTCCAAAAAAAAAAAAAAAAACGCATGGCCACAACACAGTCATATTTATAGCAGTCAATCAGAAGTATCTGGCCAAGGTATGCAACAAACACTAGAAATTCAAAGCTCAATACATCTCAATTCTTGTGCAAATGAATGCATGCACCTAGCAGCCTAGGGGTGCAAACATGACAGATCACTGGACCTGACCCATCAACAAACAAGCCTGGTTCCGAATTTTGAACCATTGGAACAGGTCTTAGTCCAAAAGTTAATTTACTAAATGGGCTGGGTTCAGGACATCTCAAAATCAACCCAACCCAACCCTGTTTGACCCCAGATCTGATTTCTAAATGGGTCCGATTTAGAGTACTACCTAAAATGGACCTGAACAGAGCCTGACCTAGACCTGATGGAGAGACAACTAGGGGTGTCAATGAGCCGGGCTCAGGCCTGAAATATCAGAATTTTTAATAGGGCCAAAATAATTCAAAATCCAGGCCGAGACCTACCCAGGCCTAGCCCGTTGACAGCCTTAGAGACAACCCTCACAATAGCAAACAGATTTACCATATCTCACAGTCACATCTGAAGGTGGAAGGTATATGCTTATATGATGCTATTGATTTACAGTATATTTAGATATGACTGCTATATTTTGTTCATAGATTATAATACAGGATGCTTTCGAACCAACATTTTGAATGTTGGTATCAGAGGCATATTGGCTAGCACACAAATGACATGACATGGGGTGTATTGGACACATATTGGACAATGTATGCCTGTCCTTGCCTTTTTTTTCCCCAAAAAAATTCTGAAAAATTATTAGGAAAATAAAAAGTAAAACAACAGAATCTATCATTTCTTGTATTTTTAACATGTATTCAATAGTGTATCCAGGGTATTAAAAAACAGTTATGTAACAGTAATGGCCATAACCGTTACAAGTTATGGGGCCGAAATGGCCGTTCCAGAAAAATAGCCTGTAATAGTCCGGTAACATGTTTTTTCACAAAAAAAAAAAATGTCATAACGGCCATTAAAGCCCGTATCATAACGGTAAGGGCGGTGGCCGTTACGGCCACTGTTACCATTATTGAACACCTTGAGTGTATCAGACAATTATTTGATAAGAATGATTTTTGTCGGCTTGACCTGCAAAAAGTTAACCAAATAGGTCCTATTCGAACACAAATCATGATGGTTTGGTGGATTAGGGCCCATCACATTGAAAAGGAGGAGAGGGAGAAGAAGAAGGAAACAAGAAAGTGATAGTTTATTCTTTCCATTTTTTTTCATATTGTCTTTGACCTCCACGATAGACTAGGATTACCAGGATTGCCACCTGTACACTAAGTGCTATTTTGTGGTTCCAACACTTCCGTTCATTGGGTGCTACTTTCAATCATCTTGCACAATAATCAAGCTAGTATTATCATCGAGTAGGCCATAACTCACAAAATGAGTGGATGAACCAAAAACCTTTGGACAAACTTTTATAAGGCATCCGTCAATTTCTACACAATTGCCCCAGCTAACCAGAGAACCAGCTTGATTTTCGGGCAAGGGGATCTACATGGTGGGACCCACATGATGGACAACTTGGATGTCATGCCCATGTACAATGCTAAAAATAAGTCTGGGCTAACATGCCTATATCATATATGAAAACAAATCCTTCCTACTTGATTCTTCTGATGATATAGTTGAGCCGGAAGAACCAGAATATGATAGATCCATCACCCTAAGGTACACGTGGCATGATTTCGGGTCAATTGACACCATCCATCAAGTAATTCCCATCATAGATTGACCATGTTTCAAAAATGGCATTCTTCCCATAAATTTTCTACACTTTTACATGTGTAAACATTGACCGTTAATCAGATATATTTTCTACATTATATTGGAGGCTAAAGAACATGTCTACAAATGCATGTAATCCATGTATGTTTCAAACCACTTGCCATCCATGGTAGGTTCCACTAGATGGACAATCCTGATTGCCGTTAAATAATGCCATGTGCACATACGAAGAATCAACACCCGCACTCCCCCCTCCCCCACTCCTCTCTCCCTCCTGCTCCTGTCAATTTATCTCTATCACGATATCTAAATGGTGTTAGGCAAATGAAGATGAGTTGATGGCTCCCATGAATTTGATGTGCAAGGTGTCATTGATACCGATGATATGAATATTGAAGAGCTTCAAGAAGAACAAGTTGGTGGTTATGATTCTTTTGCAACTCCTACACAAGAACAAACAAAATCCAATGGCAAGTTAAAACTACTATTGGTTGTAGTTAGTTTACAGGGGAAAATCCAGGAGGTGCAAACATTGAAAGAGAAATTTTGTCAATTCTTATATAAAGATTCATGTCACTTTTTTGTCTTCCTAGAAAAAAGCAGAAGTTGCTAGATGCATGGCTTTGATGAACAATCACAAAGAATATGAACGAGTGTGCAAAAAGGTTAAAGCTGCAGAAAAAGCAAGGTCTATCTTCTACATTAAAGAACTCCACACTTACTCAACGACATGTTCAATCATCATCAAACCCCCTTGAGGATGTGTTCATTGTACAAGATAGAAATTTGGTGGATTTCAAGATAGTCAAAGCGTTGTGTTTTAATGGAATATCATTCAATGTATTACGTAATCCCCAATTCCATGAGATGATATATGTTATTAATAGGGGGGCCAAAGGTTATAAATGCCCTCCATTTGAGAAGGTTAAGAACATTTTTATTAGACATGTAAAAAAGGAATAAAGATAACAAATTTTATAATATGAAAGGACCCGGCACACTGATACCATGTCGATTATTTCAAATGGTTGAACTAATGTAAGAACAAACTGTTAATTAATATAGTTGCACCATACCGTTGTGATGTTTTCTTATGTTGAGAATTTTGAGGGAGTAAAGAAGATCAGAGCTACCATAATAGAACTAGTATCAAAAGCAATTGAAGAGGTCGGACCATTGAACATGATACTTTTGGGATGGACAATGCTGCAAAAATGTAAACATGCAGGGGGGGGATGCCGAAAAGGTTTCATCCCCGTATATTGGTCTCCATGCATTGTTCACACATTAAATTTGATTTCCAAAGAGTTAAAAATAAATTATTTCATTTTAAAAGAATTATTTCATTGGTTCAGAACAATGTATTTGATGAGTAAGAAATTGTCAAATAGTTTAGAAATCATACCCATGCACTTGCCATATTTAGAGTTCAGTCAAAATTAGAATTACTAAAATTGATGAAAACAATATTGCACTCACACTACATTATGTTGAGAAGACTTGTTGATGTGATGGAGTCCTTCTCTACCATTTTTTTAACCATGAAAGAGTGGGTGAAAAGTGGTGGTGAAAAGAAAAGAGAAGTAGGAGCTACAGTTACAGATCGCATACTGAATGATGAATTTTGGACTAACGTTGACGTCAAGCTAACTATCACAAACTCATCTTTCGTCTTCGGGAGGCAAATTGTCGACAATGGGATGATAACTCACGAATGCCTAAATTCATGTCATAAAGCAAGTAGCCTGGGTGTTCTTTTAAGCTTGATCTTGAAAATACCCATGACCATGTTGATTGGTCTTTCCTGGAGTACATGTTGGCTAGTATGGGTTTGGTGATAAATGGAAGGCCTGGATCAATTCTTGTGTCTCTGATGCGAGGTTCTTTGTGCTCGTTAATGGATCACCCTTCAGTCTCTTTAGTGCTTCCCATGGTCTTCGACAAGGCGATCCTTTATCCCTGTTTTTATTTGTTCATGTGTCGGAAGCTTTTAGTTGTATGATTTCTAAGGGTCGGTTCAGGGGTTTTAAGATTGAAAATTTTCCTTAGCCCATCTGTCATCTTCACTTTGCAGATGATACTTTTCTATTTTGTGAAGCTAATGATTCTATAGTTGACTTCTTGAACTATTTGCTGGTTTGAAATGGTTTCAAGTTTGAAGTTCGATTTGTCTATGAGTAAATTTTTTGGGATTATTCTTTCTACGGAGGAAACTGCTCACATGGCTGACTCTTTCGAGTGTGGCGTGAGAACCCTTGCTACAACATACCTTGGTCTCCCCTTCTGCATGGGTATACCTGCCTTGTATATTGGGGAAAAAATCCTTGAGCACGCAGAGAGGAAGCTCTCCCCTTGGAAAAGCAAGCTCCTCTCGCTAAGTGACAGGATTACCCTAATAAAGGCTTCCCATTCTAACTTGCCTATATATTATGTCCTTGTTTCATTGTCCAAAATCAGTTATCCTCCGGATCGATAAGCTCCGTAGGGAGTTTCTTTGGCAAGGGGGATCCACCTATAGAAAATTTCCACTCCTAAACTGGAAGGAAGTCTGCACTCCCTTTTCATAAGGGGAAGCGGATATAAAACATTGGATTTGGTGAATGAAGCTCTTTTAGGTAAATGGACCTGGAGGTTTGGTAGGGAGAGATCTAGCCTCTAGAGGTCGATCATTCACATTAAATATGGATTGGCCTCTAATGGTTGGTGGACCAAACCCTCATCCTTTACCACTCATTTCTCTGGAAAGATATTGCAAGGGTAGCCCCTAAAGTCTTTGATGGCCTGAATTTTGCTTTGGGTAATGGGGAGAGAATCAGATTTTGGGTTGATAATTGATGTGGGCAGATCCTCCCTTAAATTTGATTTCCCTTCATTGGCTTCTCTCTGCCTAGAAGCGATCATTTCTGTGGCGAAATGTTTTTGGGGCCATGGCGAGGATGGTGTTTGGCTTCCTCCTAAATCTATTAGACTATGAAATTCTGGAGCCGATTGCCCTTTTGTCTCTGTTGCAGGGTCTATTTCCTTCTCTTGGAACGAAAGACACTCTGGTTTGGACATGGTCCGGTCCTTCTACAAGCTCCTAGCAAGTCCAACCTCCTCAGTCAATTGTTAGCTGGAAAGAGTCAAGTTCTTGCTATTGATAACCTTTGGAAAGGGGGCATGATTTTGACCAATGTCTGCCTAATGTGCTTCCAAGATGCCAAATCGGTCAATCACCTTTTCCTCCATTGTTTTTTGCGTGGAACATCTGGTCGAGGGTTTTGAATTGTGCGGGGGTTTCATGGGTGATGTGCTCATGCATCAAGTATCTTATCTGTTCATGGCATGCAGGAGATGGGGGGGATCCTTTAGTAGAAAGAAATGGAGAATCATTCTTCTAGCGGTTATCTAGGCAATATGGGCAGAAAGGAACGATCGTTGTTTCCAGAATTATAGGTTTTCTTTCAAGGTGTCCCGTATCGGTATCGGTTGGCGTAACGGTGACCTCCAAAACCGATACGGATACGGGGGCGTAACGGTGATACGGGGGCGTAACGGCCCGTAACGGTGCAAAATTTTTTTTTTGTCAAAAAAATATGAAAAAATATGGATTAAATCCGGAATATTCTAAGCATTCCAAATATGCATTCATTTATAAATTGGAACATGTTTATGGTGGTGTAACGGTCCACTCTTTGGTGAGAAGTTGTATCGGACTATCTGATGAATTTATGAACCAGATAACCTGAATTTGACTACAAAATTCATATATTTAATTTTCTAACTATCTACTATCAATGATAGATATATTAGAATGAATGTAATATGAAAATATCTTACATTTAGGTGTTTGCAATTATTTTTGAGGGCCAAAATTCATGCGTAAATAGAAAAAAATATATAAAAAAAATATAAAATGGCACCCCAAATATGTAAAATGCACATTAACATGTTCTACTATGATTAACACATCATATGACATCATTAAAACAGCAAAAGAATCATTAAAAAATGATTTTTCGAATTTTCAAAAAAAGGGCCGAAATAAATGCGTAAATAGAAAAAAATATAAAAAAATATAAAATGGCACCCCAAATATGTAAATTGCACATTAACATGTTCTACTATGATTAACACATCATATGACATCATTAAAACAGCAAAAGAATCATTAAAAAATGATTTTTCGAATTTTCAAAAAAAGGGCTGAAATAAATGCGTAAATAGAAAAAAATATAAAAAAAATATAAAATGGCACCCCAAATCTGTAAAATGCATATTAACATGTTCTACTATGATTAACACATCATATGGCATCATTAAAACAGCAAAAGAATCATTAAAAAATGATTTTTCGAATTTTCAAAAAAAGGGCCAAAATAAATGCGTAAATAGAAAAAAATATAAAAAATATATAAAATGGCACCCCAAATCTGTAAAATGCACATTAACATGTTCTACTATGATTAACACATCATATGATGTCATTAAAACAGCAAAAGAGTCATTAAAAAATGATTTTTCGAATTTTCAAAAAAAGGGCCAAAATAAATGCGTAAATAGAAAAAAATATTAAAAAAATATAAAATGGCACCCCAAATCTGTAAAATGCACATTAACATGTTCTACTATGATTAACACATCAAATGGCATGATTAAAACAGCAAAACAACCATTAAAATTTGATTTTTCAAATTTTAAAAAAAGGGGCCAAAATTCATGCGTAAATAGAAAAAATTATTAAATGGCACCCCAAATCTGTAAAATGTACATTAACATGTTCTACTATGATTAACACATCATATGACATGATTAAAACAGCAAAACATATTAAAAAAAGTATAAATACATATTTTTGACGAATTTCTGAAAAATGGCCCACCGAGCTTTGATTCAAAAAAATATGTGATATAATGTGTTTTTATCTCAAATACCTAGCTAAGGTTGGTCGAAATTAGTAGTAGAAGGAGTGAAAAACAGTTTGGAAGCAAGAGGTTTCAAAAAAACAGCAAAAAAGAGCTAAAAATGAAAAAAAAAAAGTTACCGTTACGGGCCCGTTACGGGCCCGTAACGGCCCGTTACGGCCGTTACACCCCGTAACGGGCCCGTATCGGCCGATACGGGTACAAAAAATCGTATCGGCCGATACGGCCCCGAAACGGGTAACGGTTCGCACCGTTACCGTTACGTATCGGCCGATACGGCCGATACGTAACCGATTCGGCACACCCTGTTTTCTTTAGCTTGGGTGTTATGTAGTGTTTTGATGCTTTTCAATGACTAGGCGCCTTATTTTTGTGTGGGGGCCTTCCCAGCCTAGGGGCTCGTTTGTTGTATTTTAGTTTCTCCTTTTCTTTTCTTTTTGTCTTTTTCTCTGTTTTCTATTTTGACTTTGCTTTATGAATTGATTCATCTTTCAAAAAAAAATCACAAATTCATATATGAATTACTCAATTTTTTATAGAGGTGGTTTAATCATGGAAAAGGCACATGCGGAATAGATAATGTACTCCGTAAAATCAACATAGTTCGAGAAGTACAAAGCAAAGTGAGAAATATCCAAAGATTGCGAGTAGTGTTAATTGAAAGTGGGGGAGAACAAGCATTCCTAGACATTGTCTTCATTCTGTTTTGTTGCCACGGTTTACAATCCTATGTACCTCAGTACCCTACTCCTAAAGTCACAATTCAGAAGTGCCCTAATCAAGACAATGAAGTAATTAGCGGTGCCTCTGACAACATTTTATAGAAGTCAAAAAATAGTACATGACCAAAATGAAGCATAAGTTACTACAGAAATGATGCTTACAATTGATAATATTCAAAAAAGATCGGTGGTGATTCTCAAGTATTGCATGATGTGTACGTGAGATGTGGAGATGGTAGATCAATTGTTCATCCGGTGCATGTTTGCTCAAAAGGTGTGGGAGAGATTTTTCATTTTCTTTAGAATGTCATGGGCGATTCCTTGCAAGGCATGGGGGAGGGGTTGAAAAAAAGAGTGTGGTGCAAAGGCTAGTTTTAATGGCTATAATCTAGGCCATTTGGGGGAAGAGGAATAATAAGTGTTTCTAAGATAAAAGCAGGACGGAGTTATTAATCTGTAAGGGGGCAAAGTTAAATGTTACGGTGGGTCTCTTGTACTAAGGCATTTGACCAAAGTGATTGGTCTCTTGTACTAAGGCATTTGACCAAAGTGATTGGTCCTTGTTGAATGGGCTTTAGTTGTTGTATTTTGCCTTGAGCCCTTTTGGTGCTCCTTTAAGGAAAAATAAAAAATAAAAATTTCACTACCTTCCAAAAAAATAAAAGATTATTATTTTTATACGAGATTCATGGATTTAAGTGGTGGTTTCAGAGGGCAAAACAGGAGATTCATGGATTTAAGTGGTGGTTTCAGAGTGCGAGTCCCCTAGGGACTGAAACCAGTACGATTCACCCCAATTTGGTCTGTTTTGGTCCTGTATCACTATCATCGTTGTAGCTCATTTCCTATCAGACCAAAACCTGCATGAATTGCCCTATCAGTTCATAGTTAGCAAAAACATAAAAAGAGTTCAACTCCGGCTCCCTCTAAACCACCACACCACAAATCAAGATTACAAAAAACACAAATATCTTAACTTTGATGAAAAAGAACAGTCATTTGTATAAGGGGCTGGCACAGTAGTTTAGCTTTGCCTATTTTGATTATTTTAACTTAACATTTCTTTCATGATTTATTGATTATGATTTATGAAATAAGGCTGAGTTGATGAACTTATTCGGTGATGCATTTATCCTCTACCGTTATGTAGTTTAAATGTACTTTTCCCTTATGGTCTTATTCATATGGTGATAAATATAGATATCAACTTGTTTATATAAGTTCATTGCATATACTAAAATAAAATCTGCTAAAATGACCCAAATCATCCTACCCTAGAACAGTGCCAGTTAAAGGTGGTGGGCATTGCAATACTAAAGTGACCTGAATTAAAGGTGGTGGGCATTGCAATACTAAAGTGACCTGAATGAGCAATCAGATGAAGAATCATATTGCAGACTGGAGCGACCCAAATGAGCCTAACCCTGGCATACTGTGTGCTGAAGAAAGTAGCATACCTTGTACCCGTTCCCATACCGTGTATCAGAACAATCCGCGTTCTAGGTAACATTGTTCTTGAACCACTTGTTTGGATCTGAACTAGCACGGGTGCAGTCTTTTAGATCAGAATTTCAGATGCAGCATCAACACTATCAACTACTCGATCTAAAAGTCCTTTTCTGCTTCTAATGTGTCCTAACATAAGTCGCCAGTCTGGGTATTCTACTGTATCCGTGACGGTTTATAGAACCTGATTTCTACACCAAAACTGTTATTATGCCTAATAATCGGTTAATCAGATTTCTTGTTTCATTGAAACTGTTTACTCACTCAAAAATCCTAAAATCCCACAAAATACAAACCCTGACGCAACCAAATGGCCACACAAACCAATTGATCAAGATTTGAAGAATCCACCCATTGACATTGCCTTGATTGATGATCTGGACCAAATCAATATTCTAATGATCAATTGGATGGATCTCACATGTATGCACAAGAAAAGGCCCACTTACCCTTTTTTAGCACGTCCTTACTTTCCTTTTCTTTCAAATCTTTATAATAGGCAAGAAGTAATCTTCATATCTTTATATTAATTAGGTGCTTTCATAATTACAGTGTTGTCTTATTTATGTAGTTTCTTATTTTTCAGATCTTGGCTAGCCAGGAATTCTATATTGTAGATTGTAAGGACTGATTATAAATATGGCTTAGGCCTATGGAATAAGATATCTGAATAATATTCTCTTTTTTATGAAAATTCTCTTGTTTTCTCAATGGTAGTTATTTTTTATGAAAATTCTCTTGTTTTCTCAATGGTAGTTGGGGGGGGGGGGGGCGGGCTCTGTTGAGCTTGCTCACAGTCTTGCATTCGTGATCTCTAGCATTCAGCTAGAGGATTGTTGGATCCTTTCCCACAATCACTTTCTTCTTTTCTTTGATCTATTTGCTTCCCCTTTCGAGGTTCGCATTAAACCCTGATTTCCCAACAAACCCTAAACCCTAAATCCGAATTCACCAACTGACATCGCCTGCACAAAGCTAAGCAAAAGACCCTAAAACCAACGATCCGAACAACGACTCCGTCCAGATTTCGATCTCGAGCTGAATCCATGCAACAAAAGGAGAGAAAAAAACGATCTTTGACCCTAATCGTCCGAAAAAAAAAAAACGAATCTTGAGATGAAAACAGCATCTTGGGATCGGGAAAACCGGGGAGAAATCGAACCTGTGATGATTTCGTGAGATCCAGATGAAAATCGGATGCAATTTCGGGGAGGGATTTCTCGTCCGTACCTACGATGAAAACCCTAGCAGCTCCCTCGCGTCATCAGCCCGCATTTCCTCTGAATTTTCTTCGGGTCTTCTGCATTTCGAGCATCTTTATGTGATTGAATGGATGATAAGGCTCTGTGCTAAGGTGAGCCGGGTGCGCAGTGCGCTTAGCACGTTCGGTTCGTATGCCAGGAGTCAGCCCTGCCACCTGCTCCCGGATTTAGTGGAACGCTCGCGTGCGAGAACGAAGAAACGGTGTGCGCATCGCGCCCCTGTGATAGAGTAGAAAAAGAGGGAAACTTTGATACTCAGGCAGAATGTGATGGATGATACGCGGCCACTGAGACATTGTATTTTTTTTTATAAAAAAATCAAAATAAAAAGTCCAAATTGTGGTTCCTAGTTTAGATACATCATTCAACAAAATCTAAACCTAATCGATTATCTGGCTATCTGATTGTTGGTCATTCAGTGGACGGTTATAAATAAAAAATCCAACGGTCATATTTCAACAAACAACTGTCCATGAATCAGTGGTTAGAATTATCTATCTTATCTAGTTTTGAGACTGTATCTTGATGACAGTTTTTTTTCACATTTCGTCGGTGTAATTTAAGTTAATTCATGACATGTGTACAATTTATGAATGCCGAGTACCAAGCATCGTATGCTTCCTGAGTATCATCCAACTCCTAAGTAGATAATGAAAGAGAAATTTCCTATTGTACGACCCATTTATGGCCATTCTCAAAAATAAGCCCACTTATTGTAAGCTCCCAAGAATAAGCCCCAGCTGTACGGCCTCATTTCTCAGGTCGAAAAAGCCCATGCTTTTTCAGGCCTATGCTTGGCTCCATTTGGCTACCAATTATAACCATAGCCATAGCCATATCTATAACCTTAACCGAAGCATGCCGATTGCAAAAGGGTGGACAGCAAGATGGGGTCGACTAGGTTTGTGTACATTTCTCTCCTACATTTTTCTCTAATACATATTTATATAAATATGTATATATAAGCATATAAATTTTTTTTTCTCTTTTTATTCATTTCTATCTTTATTCATTTAATAAACATATCTCTTAAACCAGAATGAGTTACTTGACGTACTATATAGGATTTTGGGGTAGGAGATGCTACTTTAGCTAACCAACCTACTTATTTTTCAAGATTCCATCAGGTCGACAGTCGAAAATTCATTTCATTCACTTCGCAGTTAATTTCAATCAATTCGCGGTCAATTTCATTCATTTCATTTCACGGTCAATTTCATGCATTTCACGGTCAATTCCCTTCACTTTCACGGTCAATTCGCTTCGCTTCACGATCAATTCCATTCATTTCACGGTCAATTTGCTTCACTTCACGGTCAATTTCATGCATTTCACGGTCAATTCCCTTCACTTCACGGTCAATTCGCTTCACTTCACGGTCATTCCCGGCGATTCCGTGTTGATTCACGGTCATTCCCATGCATTTCATGGTCATTTCCGGCGATTTCGTGTTGATTCACGGTCATTTCTATGCATTTCACGGTCAATTCCCTTCACTTCACAGTCATTTCCACGCATTTCACAGTCAATTCGCTTTACTTCACGGTCATTTCCATGCATTTCACGGTCATTCCCGACAATTCCGTGTTGATTCACAGTCATTTTCACGCATTTCACAGTCATTTTCACGCATTCCATGGTCAATTCGCTTCACTTCATGGTCATTTCCATGCATTTCACGGTCATTCCTAGCAATTCCGTGTTGATTCACGGTCATTTCCATGCATTTCACGGTCAATTCCCTTCACTTCATGGTCAATCTCTTCACGTCACGGTCAATTCGCTTCACTTCACAATCATTTCCATGCATTTCACGGTCATTCCCGGCGATTTTGTGTTGATTCACGGTCATTTCCACGCATTTCACGATCAATTCCCTTCACTTCACGGTCTTTTCCATGCATTTCACGGTCAATTCGCTTCACTTTAAGGTCATTTTCATGCATTTCTCAGTCATTCCCGGTGATTCCGTGTTGATTCACGGTCATTTCCATGCATTTCACGGTCAATTCCCATCACTTTACGGTCAATTCGCTTCACATCATGGTCATTTCCATGCATTTCACGGTCATTCCCGGTAATTCTGTGTTGATTCATGGTCATTTCCACGCATTTCACGGTCAATTCCCTTTACTTCACGGTCATTTCCATGCATTTCACGGTCAATTCGCTTCACTTCACGGTTATTTTCATGCATTTTACGGTCATTCCCGGCGATTCCGTGTTGATTCACGGTCATTTCCATGCATTTCACGGTTAATTTCCTTCACTTCATGCATTTCACGGTCAATTTCCTTCACTTCACGGTCATTTCCATGCATTTTATGGTCAATTCGCTTCACTCCATGGTCATTTCCATGCATTTCACGGTCAATTCCCTTCACTTCACGGTCATTTCCACGCATTTCACGGTCAATTCGCTTTACGTCATGGTCATTGTCATGCATTTCATAGTCAATTCGCTTCACTTCACGGTCATTTCTATGCATTTCACGGGCATTCTCGGTGATTCAATGTTGATTCACGGTCATTTCCATGCATTTCACGGTCAATTGCCTTTCCTTCACGGTCATTTCCATGCATTTCATAGTCATTCCCGGCAATTCCGTGCTGATTCGCGGTTATTTCCGTGAAATGCATGAAAATGACCATGAAGTGAAGGGAATTGACCATGAAATGCGTGGAAATGACCGTGAATCAACACGGAATCGTCGGGAATGACCGTGAAATGCATGGAAATGACCATGAAGTGATGCGAATTGACCGTGAAATGCGTGGAAATGACCGTGAAGTGAAGGAAATTGAACGTGAAATGCGTGGAAATGACCGTGAATCAATACGGAATCGCTGGGAATGACCATGAAATGCATGGAAATGACCGTGAAGTGAAGCGAATTGACCGTGAAGTGAAGGGAATTGACCGTGAAATGTGTGGAAATGACCGTGAATCAACACTAAATCGCCGGGAATGACTGTGAAATGCATGAAAATGACCGTTAAGTGAAGCAAATTGACCATGAAGTAAAGGAAATTGACCGTGAAATGCATGGAATTGACCGTGAAGTGAAGGGGAATCGCCGGAATTGACCGTGAAGTGAAGCGAATTGACCGTGAAATGCTTGGAATTGACCGCGAAGTGAAGCGAATTGACCATGAAATACATGGAATTGACCATGAAGTGAAGCGAATTGATCGTGAATGTGAAAGGAATTGACCGTGAAATGAAATTAATGAAATTCACCGCGATCTGATTAAAATTGACTGTGAAGTGAATGAAATAAATAAAATTGATCACGAAGTGAATGAAATAAATTTTCGACTACCGACCTGATGGAATCTTGAAAAATAAGTAAATTGGTTAGATAAAGTGTCATCTCCTACCCCAAAATCCTTTATGGTACGATAAAGTAACTCATTTTAGTCTAAGAGATATGTTTATTAATGAATAAAGAAAGTCATGAATAAAAAGAGAGATTTTTTTTTTTTATATGCTTATATATATACATATTTATATAAATATGTATTAGAAAAAAATGTAGGAGAGAAAGTTCTTCCTTAAAAAAAAAAAAAAAAAAAGTACACGGGTGGGACAGCGAGTCTGGATCAACGGCTCAGGTTGTTTTTTTTTTTTGTACCTGTGTTAATCTTACTGCTTTTTATGGGTCCCATTATGATGTATGTGTTATATCCAAACTGTTCATCTATTCGGCGAACTCGTATTAAGGCTTGAGACGAAAAATAAGACAGATCTAGCTATCAAGTGGACCACACCGTAAAAGGCAGTGGCGGATTGAACGTCTACCATTGAAATCCTTTCAAGGTCACAGAACTTTCAAATCAATATGAAATTTGTTTTTCCTCTTCATCTGGGTCTTTGTGACCTTACGAATAGATTGGATGGAAAATATATGTCATGGTGGGCCCTATGAAATTTTTAACAGTGAAAATCAAGTTTCCTGCTGCTATTTGTGGTGTGGTCCAGTTGATCTTTGTATATGATTTTTTTTTTCTTATACCAATAGTGTTCTGAAATGATCTCGAAATATGGACTAACGGTGTGGATATAATAAATACATCATTGTGGGGCCATGTCGAAGAGCGTAAGCGCTCGTCTTCGGAAATCGGGGAAGTATTCTTGGAAGCATAAAAAGAGGTGGGCTTCAAATAGCCGGTGTGCCATCAATGGGTCGTACAGTAGGAAATTTCTCGATAATGAATGCAAGGTTTGACTTGCAGAACAAATGATAAGGTGCTCGCCGTTAAAAGGCAATCACCGTGCTCTGGCTTCTTCCTTAACGTTCACATAGAACTTTAACTTTAATCCGAACCGTCCAAATAGTGGGACTCACCGTGGATGGATTATAAAATAGAAACTATACCCCAGGGTAAGTCCTGTAACTCCTGCTGGAAAGAACCGTAGGAAGCGAAATGAGGTAGGAGGATTCCTAGCTAGTAACGGACAGAGCCTCTGTGGAGACAACGTGATGTATGGGTTTCATCCACGCCGTCCATCCATTTTTCCATATAATTTTAGATTAAATTCCCCAAAACAAGACATTTCCAAGTCTCAAGTGGAGCACACACTATAGATTACACACATACCGTTGAACCTTTCTGGGGGCCACAAAAATTTTTGATCAAGCTCATATTTGTATTTTCACTTCATCCATGTCTACTTGACCTTATGAACATGTTTGATGGCAATTAAACATCACGGTGGGCCCTAATAAGGTTTCAACGGTGAGTGCCATTATCACGGTTGCTTACTCTGGTGTGGTCCACTTGAACTTTGGATATATATCATATATTGTATCATACAATAAAATGATATTTCAGAACGGATGGACGGTGAGGATAAAACCTATATATCATGGCGGGCCCTCAGAACCCCTGTCCGTTCCTAGCTATGGAGGGTAGTACCAATCCGCAGTCCCGACATGAGGATTGACTATCTTCACTGTCCGTACGCACGTGACACGTCAGTGCATGAGTGGGCCATCATCAAGTGGACCTTGGACCATATTGCACCGAAGAATAAGTCCGGGCCATAAACCTGTGTTCGTGGAATATGTACGCATGTCCCTTTCTTCTGATCTTCCATTTGTTTCATGAGAAAAACTTTGATGCTCTGGTAGAGCGTGATGGATGATCCACAGGCGATAAGAAATTACTTGCATAATACTTGCGTGGCATACAGCTAATCTCCACTTGCAGTTGACTTACATAGATCAGGTCAAGGGTAACGCTGCAACTTGGGTTGGGGTCAACCTGTACCTGGCTAACCCAACCCAAGTTTAAGTCCGGCTGCCGGGTCCTCAGGTTAGGTTTGAAAAACTCTAGCCTGATTTGTAATTGACTGAGTTAATTGGGTGTCTGAACAAATTCAAGGTGGGTTAGCTTAGGTTAGAAATAATAGCGCTTATTTGGCTTAGGTTACATTATGTCCATCGTTTAGGTGTGGCCCTCACGGTGGGGCCCACCTTCATGTATTTATATTCTATATCTATGTTGTCCATCCGCTTTATAAGTCATTTTAGATCATGGGTCCAAAGCTAATTCAAATCAAAATCTCAAGTGAACCACATCATGGGAAACAATGGTGATTAAACACTTAAAAACTTCCCATCGTAATAATGATTTTGCCATCCAAGCTATTGATAAGGTCATAAAAATCTGAATGAACTAAAAACAAACACACACACACACACACATATATAAAATCTTGATTCAAAATTTGTGTGGTAAAATAAAGTCTTTTTTAAATGATTAATAATCACTACCATTTCAATGACATCGTTCACCAAAGTTCGAATTTGCTTCATTTTTTTTGCTCATGCCCTAAAATGATCCGAAGAAACATATAGAGAGCATGGATATAGAATACATACACTAAGGTGGGTTGTAATGTAAGGGCCACACCATTTTGGGGAGACCGGTGTTGTACCTAATCCACTCTCAGGTCATGTTGGATTACATATAGTACTGTTCTCAACTTGACCCGACCAGACCCAATAGAGTTGCACCCTAGTTAAGGGTTGAAATCAATAGCCAACATTTTTTTTTAATGGGCAGACAAATCCAACTCAATTATTAAATGGGTTAGGATAAAAGCCGCCCCTAGTTTCTCATCGACTAGGAAAAGGCTATTCTAATTAATGCTAATGCTGTAACATCAGTCCTACGAACATGAGCCCATTGTCTTCTAAGGTCAATGGCCATGATGTATCCTCGGGTATTTATTTCGAGGTCTGCTAGGTCCACATGCGTGCATGTGAAAGGAATTTTGACACTATCATATGTACTAGCATGGTAGCGGCATGAGATTCAAGTGGCCATTATGGGTTTATTTGTGTTTGTAGGCCGCACAGTTAATTATCATTGTACTGCAGTGATCCAGCAACCAAAGTCACATGAAGCCTCTTTGGACCGTTCATCTTCACACCTGATAATCAACCATGAGATCTACATAGCTGGAATCAGCTAAAGCGTAAAACACCCAAGCTTTGAGGTATCCATTACATAATACATGTAAAATTTGCTCAATCAATCTGGTGAGAGCAATTATTTAGACTATATATAGTATCCATTACATAATACATGTAAAATTTGTTCAATCAATCTGGTGAGAGCAATTATTTAGACTATATAGAGAGAGAGAGAGAGAGAGAGAGAGAGAGAGAGAAGATATGCATAGGCCACACCAAAAAAGCATAGGCCACACCAGAAAATAATAATGTAAGATTGCTCCTCAAACCAATGAGTTCATACTGCGCGGCCTGCTTGAGTTTTATATCAGGTATGTTGGGACTTTCTGAAAGCGCATTAAGGTGAGTGGAGCGACGGTGCCCAACTGAAAAATGACTATAAATTCAGGCGCACTAGCGCGTTTTACCTTAGTAATAAGCTTTAAAGCAAGCAAGCAATTGCCATTGGGTCCTTACTCTTGCTCGGGTGGCAGACTCTCAGGAGTTTCAACACCTGGTCAAGGGTTCAAGTACCCATAGGTGGTGAAATTCCACTAGCGTGAGTGTGTGGGTGTGTGTGTGTGCCTGTGTGCGTTAAAAAAAAAAAAGGCAAGCAACTGCCGTTGGCGCTCATACATTTTTCAGCTTCAAAACTATTGCTTTGTTTTGTATATTCTCTTCATCCTAGTGAGTTACGCTTGATTACGGGTTTAATAAAAGATACACAACATGGTACCGTAACACAAAAGCTTATGTTTGATATAAATCTTGTTGAATGTGGTGACTCAGACTAATTTTAAGATGATCCACTAAGTTTTAGAACTATGGTGTGGCTTAATAATATGAGTCATAGATCTAGCTGATTCTTGGTTATCAAGCCTAAAATCAAGGGTAGAACAAGATAGATTGAGTGAAAGTTACATGTGTTGCACAACATGCCAACAACGCAGTGAACCGATATCTAATATCCGGTCTCACCCACAAACAATAAATAAGAAAAAATATAAACTAGAAGAAGAATCAAAACATTTCAAACAAACCACAAGACAAGATATATGTGGAAAAACCCCAACAAGGGTAAAAAAACTATAGATGCAAACTTCCACTATAAAGAAAAACGAAGATTACAAGGCAATATACTGACCTATCCCTTGGAAGTACAGAGAAAACCCTTTGCCCACACCTTGGAATAATTCTCATAATACCTAGAAAAGCCCTAAGAACCCATATTTATAGTTTAGGCAACTCCCCTTTCGTACCTCTGTAAAAAATCGACTCAAAAATCCGCAGTCCGCATCAAATCCGGAAACGAATCTGCGTAACCTCGACTGGTCGAGCGGACCCTCGACTGGTCGAGCATGGGCCTCGACCGGTCGAGTACCGCGGAACCAAAAAATCGATGCTCGCTGGACTTTGAGTCGAGCCAGTCCACGACTGGTCGAGTGGGCCACTCGACCGGTCGAACAACCATCTAAATGTAGCTCCATATCTTAACAATCTTCCACTTGGAGACACATCGCCATAAACCTTTGTTTTCTACATTCGGAGTGCACCACCTCCCCATCTTCAAGCCTGAAGACCAATCAAAGCTGAACAGAGCTCCAGCTTCTCCCGTGTGACCACCTTAGTCAACATATTTGCAGGATTCTCACTTGTATGAATCTTCTCCAGAGCAATCGATCCATTTTTCAGTAACGAATGTATGAAGTGATATTTGATGGTAATATGCTTGGTTCTTGAATGAAAGTCTGAATTCTTAGCCAAGTGTATTACACTCTGACTGTCACTGTACAACTTGCAATCTACTTACTTTTTACCCAACTCTTGCATGAAACCTTGTATCCACACCATCTCTTTGCACACTTCTTTAATTACAACATATTATACTTTCGTCGTACTGATAGATACTATCTTCTATAATTGAGAGACCCAACTGACTGCAGCACTACCCAGAGTAAAGACATAACCTGTAATGCTTCTTCTGCTATCGATATCTCCTGCCAAATCTGAATTTACATAGCCTTGTAGCTTGATTTCCGGTCCACCAAAATACAACCTTACATCCTTAGTACCTACCAGGTATTTAAGGATCCACTTCACAGCTTCCCAATGTTCCTTCCCGAGGTTGTTCATGAACCTGCTAATAACTTTCACTGCTTGAGCAATGTCTGGCCTCGTGCTCACCATAGCATACATGAGACTCTCAATAGCTGACGCGTATGAGACTTTAGACATGTAGTCCCGTTCCTCCTGCGTCTTTACCCCTTGCTCCTTAGATAGCTTGAAGTGGTTGGCTAATGGAGTGCTAACCGGCATAGCACCTCCCATATTGAATCGATCAAATACCTTGGCTATGTACTCTGCCTGTGACAAAACCAGTTTCTTATTTTTCTTGTCACGCTTTATCCTCATGCCTATAATTTGTTTTGCAGTTTCTAAATCCTTATGGCAAATTCTCTAGATAGTTGTCTTTTGAGATCTGAGATGTCCTTCATGCTTGAACTGAACACAAGCATATCATCAACGTACAGAAGAAGAATGATGTACGAAGTATCAAACTTCTTCAAATAGCGACAGTGGTCTGCATGACATCTCTTAAAACCATTTTTCGATATGAAACTGTCGAACTTCTTGTACCACTACCTCGGGGCCTGCTTCAGGCCATATAAATTCTTCTTCAGTCTGCACACCTTGTTCTCCTTTCCTGGTGCCACATATCTCGTCGCCTGATGCATATATATCTCTTCTTCAAGGTCCCCATAAAGAAAGACTGTCTTAACATATAGCTGCTCTATATGTAAGTCCTCTGTAGCCACTATACTCAAGACCATGTGAATTGTAGATATTTTCGCTACCGGTGAAAATATTTCAGTGAAGTCGATACTTGCCTTTTGTTGAAATCCTTTCACAACCAATCTGACATTATACCGTTTCGAACCATCGTGCTTCTCCTTCAGTCTGTAAACCCACTTGTTATGAAGAGCTTTCTTACCCTTGGGTAGAGTGACTAGCTCCCATGTACGATTAGACTCAAGAGAGTCCATCTCATCATCCATGGCATGCTCCCACTTAACCCGTGTATCTGACTATAATACCTCTTTAAAACACTCTGGTTCACCATTATCTGTCAGCAGTAGATAATGTAAGGAGGGTGAGTATCAAACCATGAGTCTCCTCTCTCGAGTAGACCTCCTCACAACTAGTGTCAATGCTCCTGTACATGATCATCTTGTGGCACTGTAACACCCGTATCTGGTAACTCTTCCAACTCTACAAATTCTTTCTCCTCAGCCTTATTTTCCTACACACTGTCCTTTTGCATCACTTTTTCATTGAAGACTACATCCTTGCTTCTGATGATTTTTTTATTTTTTGTATCCTAAAACCTGTAGCCAAAATCATGCTACCCGTAGCCTATAAACGTGCACCGCGGTGACTTCGCATCCAGCTTGTTTCTGTGCTCTGCATCCATGTGAACATATGAAGTGTAACCAAACACTCTGAGATGTGTAAGATTCACTTTTTTCCCAGTCCACGTTTCTTCTAGTAGCCTACCATCCAATGGTGCTGAGAGACTTCTATTGATGAGATATGCGACAGTATTCACAGCATCTGCCCAAAACATCTTAGGCAATCCTGCATGTAACCTCATGCTCCTGGAGCGCTCAAAGATGATCCTATTAATTCGCTCAGCCACACCATTCTGCTTCGGTGTCCCTGGAATCGTTTTCTGATATTTGATTTCATTTGTTTTACAATACTCCTCAAATTTCTTATCACAGTACTCTCCCTCATTATCAGATTTGAGACATTTTACTGTTTTATTTGTCTCATTTTCTACCATAACTTTTCACTTCTTAAATACATCAAATACATCAGATTTATGCTTTAAGAAATAAATCCACAGTTATCTACTAGTATCATCTATAAAAGAAACAAAATAGCATGAGCCACCAAGAGATGATACCTATGCTGGTCCCCACACATCAGTGTGTACAAGCTCCAACAGATGTGTCTTTGTAGCGCGTCCTGTTTTTTTGAAACTTACCCTATTCTACTTGCCATACACGCAGTTCTCACAGAATTTCAAGTTAATAGACTTTAACCCTGGTAGCTTCCCTTTTGACAATAGCACTTTCATCCCCTTCTCACTCATATGTCCCAACCTTTGATGTCATAACTGCCCATTCACTCAAGTTGATGCGATTGCGAGTGAACTATATGATCCTGAAGTCACGTACAAAGTACCTTCCTTTTTACCTCGAGATATCACCGATGCACCTTTTGTGATATTCCAGGAATCACTGGTGAATGTCGTCACATAACCGGTATCGGTCAACTGCCTCACTGAGATCAAGTTCCGTCTCAAACTCGGTACATGTCTAACATCTTTCAATTTTAAAGTCGTTCCGTCTTTCTGATGAATGTCTCCCTTTCCAACAATACTGCATGGCTCATCATCACCTAGGTAAGCTCTCCTAAGGTCACGTGACACATAATCATGCAGAACTTCCTTACACGAAGTGGCATGAAACGAAGCACTCGAGTCTATGACCCAAGACTCATTCCTCGCTTCAAGAGACAAGATCAACGCCTCTGTGCCACTCTTCTCAGATAGATTCACTGAATCCTTCCCACTTTGAGAGCTTCCTTCTTATTTCTTTAGCGCCCCGCAATCACCTTTCATATGCCCCTCCTTTCTCCAATGCCAACACCCGTCTTTATCTTTCGGTCCCTTAGACTTCTTCCTCAACTTAGAATATCCGTGTTTATTATTTTCTTTGTTCAGCAATCTTCCTCTTCCTTCAACGTTTAGAGCATTCCCTGAATCCCCTAAAACTCCTGATGCCTTTCTTCTAGATTCTTCGCTGAGAATTAGACCGGCTACATCATCAACTTTCAGCTTTGTTGACCCAGAAGAATTGCTCATAACAATCACCAGACCATCTCAACTGTCTGACAAATTGGACAAGATCAATAACGCCCTGACCTCGTCTTCAAAAACAATGCCAACGAATTCCAACTGGCTCATGACTGTATTGAACTTGTTTAGATGTTCAGTCACGCTCCCACCATTTGATATCTTCATGTTGAATAGTTGTTTTATAAGATGAACCTTGTTGGACGTTGAGGGTTTTTCATACATCGTAGCTAGGGCTTCCATTAATTCCTTTGTGGTTTTCATCTTGGATATATTGAAGGCGGCGCTCTTAGACAAAGAGAGTCGGATCGTTCCTAAGGCCTTCCGATCCAATAAAAATCATTCATAATCTGTCATCTTTTCTGATTTCTTCTCTTTTCCTCCTAAAGGTCTTTCTGATACAAATAATCCTCCATCTGCATCTTCTAGAAGGCAAAGTTTGAATCAATTCTAGTCTTCCCTTCTTCTGTCATCGCTTCCAATAGAACTAAACCAATAGCTTTGATACTAGTTGTTGCATAGCACGTCAACAATGCAGTGAACCGAGATCCAATCTCCGGTCTCACCCACAAACGATAAACAAAAAGAAATATAAACTAGAAGAAGAATCAAAGCATTCCAAACAAACCATAAGACAAGATATATATGGAAAAACCCCAACAAGGGTAAAAAACCATAGATGCAAACTTCCACTATGAAGAAAAACGAAGATTATAAGGCAATATACTAACCTATCCCTTGGAAGTACAGAGAAAACCCTTTGACTACACCTTGGAATAATTCTCATAATACTTGAAAAAGCCCTAGGAACCCCTATTTATAGTTTAGCCAACTCCCCTTTCGTACATCTGCAAAAAAATGACTCAAAAATCCGCAGTTCGCATCAAATCTAGAAATGAATTTGCGTAACCTCAACTGGTCGAGTAGGATGCTCAACTGGTCGAGCGGACCCTCCATTGGTTGAGCATGGGCCTCGACCGGTCGAGTACCGCGGAACCAAAAAACCGATGCTCGCTGGACTTTAAGTCGAGCCGGTCCACGACTGGTCGAGTGGGCCACTCAATCGGTCAAGCAGGGCACTCGACTGGTCGAGCGGCCGTCCAGATGTGGTTGCACATCTCAACAACATGTACAACATGGTGGGCCCAAAAAACTCAGGTAGTCCTATTGTTAGGATGTTCCACAATATTAAAAATAGTATGAAATAGCTTAGAGGAACTCATATCACACTAAAGTGTTTTTTCCATCCATCAATATCTTACCTGGGTGTTAAGTCAATGAGAAGGAAGAGACGAGGAGTGGGGAAGGAATCCTCTCTCTCCTAAACCATGGAACCTAAAAACAAACACCTAACTAGAATGACGTTCTTGAGTCCTTGACACAAAGAGGAGGATGCCCACCTTTGATTTTTTACTTGGTCCATCTAACTTGTATAGAAATAAGATTAAAATACTTTGGTCCATCTAACTTGTATAGAAATAAGATTAAAATAAGAAACTTCTATTTAAAAATGAAATAGATTTCTATACGAGGAATAACGCACCTAGGTAATCAAATAATAGTTTAATATCATTCTTTGCTCTCTAAAATCTTTCTTTTTTAAATAATCTATAAAAATTTTATTTACAAAACATAACAGTAAATGATGATTTTACCTTAGCAATTAGTTTTAAGAGTTGTTAAAACACATGATGTGAAAAAATATTTTCCCTAAAATTAAGGTTATTTATGTAATTTAATATAAAATTATCATAAGCAACCAAAGCTTTTAAAGAGCCTATCACAATGCATTTGTGACATACATCAGTTGATGCATACCTTGCACCAGCTAATGTTAGAACATGAGATAAAAAATTTAAAAATATGAACTTAAAATAAGCCATAACATGAGATAAAAAATTTAAAAATATGAACTTAAAATAAGCCATAAAATAAGAAAAAGTGGGCATGAGTCATCTATCACCCCAACCCATTATTCTCTCACTCCATATACATACACATGCATGTACCCTCATATTTTTTAATTCTCATTTTCTTTTTCCTATTTCTTCTCTCCCCTGATCATCGATCTCCTTTTCCTCTCTCCACAAGCATTTCACAGTCCTTGCCCCGGGCTTTATATAAACCATCCATCTCCACTAAAATTTTTCATCTACTCAATCGATAGATGACAGCCACCAACCTTTGCTTTTTATATTATCTTCAAATTTATTTGAATGAAGTATTATTTTTTTTAATCATAAAGAAACATGTTTAGTTGATGTGCCCATAAAAAATTATACGTCTCTTATTAAAATATATGAAGTTTTAAACGTAAAGCCACTTACCCAAGACTTTTTTTTCTTCTAATGTACAAAGTTTAAAATGACATTTCATAAACTACATGTCAACTGACACGTATATACTTGTAATGCCCCGGATTTTCACCAACTCGGGTTCCAAAACCCTCTAGCATTATTATTGGAATTTTAAATAGACATAAATGTATATGCGTGTCCACACTCAAAATTCTTGAAAACATATACATGAAAACCTGTTTCTAAATATCAGACATTGACAAAACTCTGAATAAAGCCTTTAGACATAGATTGAACCATACAAATTCGATTAAATATCCTTAAGAAACTATTGAATCTACTTGATCACTTAAACCTTGGATTTAGCCTTGTGATCTAATCATCTAAGGCTCTTATCTAGCCAACATATCACTGACTAATCAAGAGAGTCGTAACTACATAAACACATATGTAAAGTCAGGACAACTAGGGGCCGGTTCTTGATTAAGAAATCAAACTGACCTAGCTACCCTATTAGCATAAGAACTAAAGGTTTACGATAATTAGGGTCAAATCACTAATTTCGCTAATTATGAATAGGTTACACTACAAACATAACTAATTCAAACGCTACCCATCGTGCACGAAAAATCTCGTTGCTTAACTTATTCCAGAAATGTCTATATTAACCAAACAAGCTCTAAATCGCTCGTTAGTGGCCCGCCAAAATCGAAACTATAAAAAAATATTTGTCGTAGCAGGCTTGACGTCCATCACAGACGTTAAGCCAAGATCACTCCCTGAATCGTTTAACTTAGGCTCGCGAGGTGAGCGCATCAACTGCGTGAATTCATCTACAATTGCAATTGGAGGGTGAGAGAATCCTACATTTCAATCTAAACTTCTTAGTGATGGATTCTAAGAATCTCATGTAGTTCACCTATTTGGCTTAGGATTTGGTAGTTTCTCCTAAAAATACTAACCTTAGGAGCTCGGAGATTGAGAAATATCTTCCTAAAGCGGGGATCATTCTTTTAGGTTTTTTTCTATTAATTCTTGATAGTGTTAGCTAGTGATTTTTTGTTGTTGTTAAAATTTCATATGTTATTTATGCTTGAATTGTTTTATTATTGCATCCTTAATGTTACTTGATGTCGGTAGTCAACATGTTTGATGAAATGCATGATCAATGTAAAATTATTACTGTTAGAACTCTTTTATGCAAATTGATAAGTGTTATTGATATATGTTGGATTGTATTAAAATATATTGGATTGCACTGATTCATGCATGTGTTCTATTGATATACCCTGGCGTGGCATTAATTTATTTCGTAATTTTGATTATGTTTGATTATTTAAATTCTTGTTGTGGAAGATTAAGCTTTGTAAAATATTTAAGTGGATGACCCGCTTTAGGTTGGCTATCCCAAGCTTATACGGTCGACCAATGTTGAACACGAACGATCGGCAATGGTTGGAACTACACAGGATGCTTTGCACGCAATGACAGTTTTATTATGATTCTCCGTCGTTGATTAGATCAATCTAATGCGGGGCCGATCACTTGTATGCTTGATAATTATGTCATAGTATAATCTAGGGTACCACTATTACCATTTGATCTAAGACCATTTATAACAGTTAGTGTGTTACGATCCTACAAAGATTCATGAGCTAGATATAGTGGTATGGGACACCGTGTCCAAGTTGTCGGTCTATGTTGGGATGACAAACCTCCGTATAGTGACTTTCGAGCATTAATGGAGGTAAAATGATTACCATATTGGTGACAAATTTGGGTGATGTGCCCTTACCATATTTGATGCTTGGTTAATGAACTAATACCTTTTTAAAATTATCATTGGGTAAAGATGAAGAACTCTTACCATTGTAATGATTATATACTTTGAACATTATGGTGACTGACTCTAAATTGGATTAGGGGACATTGGCGAGGAGCAATTACGTGCCGTAACAAACCACGTGATTTAAATTAACGACTTGTGATATAATGATGGTATTTTAGCTTTGCCAATTTACTATTCGAATTCAGATTAATAAAGAATTGACCAATCATGCATATCATAGCATATGTTGGTAATGGCGGTCACGGGCCACATTACCATAGAATATGCATTTTTGCGAAAGGCGTTGGAATCGCATGATGAGGGAGTATTAGCATTAGTGCGAAAAAGGCGTTGAAGTCGCTTTGATAATGGAGTGTTATATATTGTATAAACATACATCCACATATCATGCCATTTATGCACTTAACAGCTATATATGAATGTGTAGTTTTGTTATGATATCCTTACCTACACTTGATTATATTGTAACATGTGTAACTTAGAAAATTGTACCATTGAATTACCTACTCACTCTCACCTGAGACGGTGTTTTAAAACACAAACCAAATAATATTATTAGTGCAGGTATTACCAAGACCGACACATTGAATAAGACAGTTAATCCTATTGATGACTATCCATACTTTTAGTTTTCGGATAGATAGGCTTAAGCGGAGTGCCTCGCTGCCATTCTTTTTATGATGCCTTATGCATGAATATTATTATGCTTTTTTATATATATACATTTGAAGATATGTATATTGGAGTACTCAGCTAGGTGGAGTTCGTAGTTTGATTTTGTTAAATATTTATTGTGACTTGTGTAGTCCTTATCTGGGTAGACATGACTTTTGGAGTTGTGCATTTTAAATATTAGTAATATATTTGTGGGTTTAGTTATCTCTGCTTAACTTTTGATATTGCTGATTTAAAGTTATTCTAATTATTAATCATATGTACGAATGTTAACCGAACTACATGTGTATGTGGGAATTCGCCTACGTACATTTTTACTAGGTTCATACCTAGGAACTCAGTATCGGAGTCTTCATACTTGGGTGTCGAATTTTAGGGCGTGACAATACTCAAGGGATGTCGATTGGATATACTACCTATAACATCCTGAATTTTCACTGTTTTGGATTTCCAAAAATCCTTGAATTTTTTTTGTTATTAACTTATATTATCACTTACTGACCATTATCACTCAATTTTAGTTTATACACAGGTGGAACTAGTAAAGAACCGCACAAGTCCAATTAATCAACCGTAGAAAGCCAACGAATCTGCCTGATCACTTGAACATCGAGTTTAGCCCCATGATTTACTCACGTAGGGCCCAAAATCTAACTGACCCATCGTTAACTAATCAAGATAATCATAACTAAATTAAAAATCTAACCGAAGCCGAGTCAGATAAGGCCCGGATCTTGACTAATAGACCAAATCAACCATATTACTCTTTTACCCTAAAACTGACGGTTTAGAGTAAACATGACCAAATCTCCACTTTCACTAGTTATAAATAAGTCACACTATGAACATAGTTAATTCAAACCCTAATCATTGCCCACGAGAAATTTCAATACTTAATTCATTTCAAAAATACCCCGATTTTTCGAACAAGCTCTAAACCACTCGTTGGTAGGCTACTAGTTTCAAAACTATAGAATAACGTCCGTCTTACTGGGCTTAACATCCATCGTGGGAGTCGGACCTGGATACTATTTACAACTGCTCAACTTGAGCCAAAGGACGAGTGCATGAGAAATGCAAATACCATGAAGAAAGAAGCTGAAACTTAAGTGAATTGGGTCGTCCACTCCTAGGCAAAGTTGAGGATTTCAGACTGTCGGTTTACAACCAAACTTCACATGTGGAGTAAGAATATTTTTCTGCTCATATCCATATAGCCGCGGCCCCGATCGACCATCGGTGACCGTTAAACAAACTTCTAATCTTATTCATTGATTGACACATCCAAATAGTGGGCCGATCATATCCTTACGTAGATCATCATTAAGGCTAACCATCCTACGGTGTATATCGACTTGTACACCCCATAGTGGGCCCTAGAGGCTAGAAAAACCCTCCCATAGGGTTAGTATAATAAAAATCCAACACTTGATGCTATTTGCACCAAATTTGACATTATAAAATGGGCTTCTTTGGGGCACCCCTCTCCCCATACGAATTTGCCTTAGAGAAAGAAAAGATAGAAAAGAGAAAAGGGAGAAAGAAGAAACGAAGAAGAGAGGAAGGGAGAGTATAGAAGGGGGGAAAGTGGACCATACATCGAGGTGGGGCTCAAGGGAGTCTGATTCTTGCAACTCATTACCTCTTCATCAACAAATCCTTCACCCACAACCGGAAGGACCCCTCTCTGCCAATTGAGTAGGTAAATCCCTCATCTCTTAGAAACCCCTCATGTTGAGGGTGGATTTGCATGAGATTTTAATATGCAAGGACATTGTCTTAGGATTCCGGCCGATCGACACCAAGTTTGGCGCTCCTAGGTTGTTTTTCAAGCCTTCAACGATCCATAGGTGCGGACTATTAACCTTAGGTGGCCTAGCACCAATTGTAGTTTGAGTTTAATGATTTTGTATGTTTGGATGATGCATTTGGAGAATCTAGGGAAAAACCTAGGAATTGTTGGGTTGCTTGGAATTGTATGGAATTGTATGTCATGTTGATTTTCTCATAGGATGTTGTTCTTGCCTCTCACATGACTTGGTACGAATTGATGATCTCATGTTTATGTCTTGTTTGGTTTTCTACACATGATGTTGTCCTATAGCATGTATGCCTTATTAATTCTTGTGCAAATTGGATCCATGAGATGTATGAAGTGCTTAACTTTCTCACCAACCCACACAACACACATGCACCTTTATTCATGATATTGTTAGCCTCTCTTACTAGGAGATTCTGAATTGTATGTTGAGGAGTATGAGAATATGATGTTGTTTATGCTAGTTGATAACCCTGTTAGTTGGCATGTTATGAATCACCACCCAAATCCTTGGGTTGGTCAGGAATACGAGGAGAGCGAAGGCGGCCCCGTTGGTAAGACCGTCTTGAGGCTAAACCCATGAATTTGGGCGAGTGCGTGTGGGCGAAAGTAGTTAGACTACATGGGTCGCTCGTACCTGATGCCGTTCCACCACGTACTTGCCTGAACTCATGCGGTCTAGTCTACTGGCTGACTAACTTTATTTGTTTAACTATGTTTACTCATACATGTATGGAACCTGGCATACCCTACCACTGTTGTAGCCCATCGATAACCACCTGAAGCCGATCCACCGTCTTGTGGGCCGGGCATGGTGGAATGAGATACTGTGTTCGAGCTGTCGGCCTACGCTGGGGTGACGAACCTCCCCGTAGTGACCCCGAGCGATCCTAGTTCTTAGTAATCCCCATGTGCTTGAAGTCGGGGATGGAGAACTCGACGGGATCAAGGATCACGGTGCCCTGGCTTTGCACGTTGAGGGGCCTTGACATCGTAACTAGTTAAGGCATTGATATGTGGGGTGTATCAGATTCCCTAACCTTCTGGATGATTGGACTTAACTAAGAACTTGGCTAACACGATCATATTGCATCTCACTAGTTAGGGTGGCAACTCGGCAGTCGAGGTCGCTCTGAGGGAGTGTTGGTCATATGCAATCGTTAGATGGAGTCGCTTGAGGGAGTGTTGTGGCGATGACATGCATCATATCATCCGTCATGCATGCGCATTAATAAGATTAGTTAGTTGTTTATGAATGATTATTTTTTATTAAATTCATAATATAACTGATGCTTGTTACAACTTAAGACTAATAGCACCCCTTGAGTTGATCACTCACTCCCACTCTAGGACAATGTTTTAAAACATTAACCAGACTCTCCCATAGATGCAGGTGACGCAGGGTACGAGGAGCCTGACGGCGTGAGTCTTGACGAGGAGAATAAGCTATCTTACTTCCAGCTAATGGGCGGCTCTCCATCAACTTAATAGGCAGGATTTGGATCGCTGAGCAGTGGGCTTAACTCTATTCTTTTTGGATATATGATTCTTTTTGTGATTTTATTAGGCAACGCCTCGTGCGACCCATTTATATTCTTTTAGACCTGTATATTTATATTTGACCTCTTTCATTTTAATAGACTAGTTGTGATTATGTTTCATGTTCCAAGAAATTCCATGCTACGTAATTAAACTTGATTAAACACAAATTAGTAAACATTAGCATAAGTGATACCCGAAAACTTGGGAGTCGAGTGTATGTGCGACCCACAATTTTCAGGGCGTTACACTACCCCCACTAGGGACCTAGCTAGAGACGAGCGGCCCTAACATGCACTCTTTGGGGCCCACTATGATGTAATGTTTTATTTATAACATCCATCCATTTTAAGAAATAGTTTTAGGGCATGAGCCCAAAAAGGAAGCAGATAAGAAACTCAAGTGCACCACACCATAGGAAATAGTGATGACAATGATGCCTACAATTGAAATCTTCCTAATGTCTATAGTGATGTTTATTTGTCATCTAACCTATTGTGATTCCAATAAGTTTTTAATAATAAGTGTTCAATTCCCACTGCTTCCTATGTTGTGGTCTACTTGAGCCTTTTATTTGTCTTCTTTTAAGCTCATGAGCTAAAATGACGTTGCAAGATAGATGGATGACATGGATAAAACACATATGTCATGGTGGGCTCCACATACCCCCGTGCTAGGAGCGTCAATCTTTAGCTAGGTCCTGGTAGGGCAGTACCCAATCCGTGCTCACGCTTAAGCCTCTATTTAGTATGATCTCTATGTTTGATACCCTAATCTAAATATTAAGCCAGTTTCATCAGATGGACAACAGTTTATGAGGGATCGAAATTCTCTACAAGACTTATTCAGTAGATAAAACACCTAGGGCCTGTTTGCCAATGCTATTTTTTTTTTTTACTTAATGCGGAATCCGAGAAGCGCTTGGCATTTAGTGGTGTTTGTTAACATCGAATATGGAAAGCCCTCCTTAAATTTTTACACTTTATTATTATTTTTTAATCTTATTTATTTATTTATTTTGTGAAAGAGGTCTAGCTAATGGTGAATCTGGAATGCGTTCCATAGACTTACAAAAAATAATCCAAAATTGTCCCGAGCATCATAGATTCTATCCTTTGCATAATACCTTCTATATATCCTTTGCATAATACATAACCCAACTTTTAACCGGTGACACTCCTCTGAGCCCATTATGATTTCTGTGTTAGATCCACACAGTCCATCAACTTTTCTATATCATTCAAGAGCATGATCCCAAAAATATAGGTACATCCAAAGCTCAAGTCGAACAAAACATAGAAAGCAGTGGGAATGGAACAACTACCATTAAAACCTTCATGGGCTAGGTCCATTGCGAGGCTTATTTTCCATCTAACCTCTTCGTAAGGTCACACAAACCTGGATGAAGGGAAAACATAAAAATTACCTTGATCATAGCCTTCTGTTGCCTCAAGAAGTTTTCAATGATAGACACTCAATTCTCACTATTTCTTGTAGTGTGGCCTACTGGAGCCTTGAATCTGCATTGTTTTTTGTCTTATTTCCTAAAATGATGTGGAAAATTGCATGGATGGGTGATGTGGATAAAACATATACATCATGGTAGGCCCCATAGAGCCATTTGACAAGATGGTCCATCTCTAGCTAGATCCTTGTGGGGGTAGTACAATGCAATCCCACCCGATTTGGGGGAGTGGATTAGGTGAGACCCCGGATCCATCGAGGTGGGTGGGACCTTGACTGTAGGGCTCCTTATGATGTATGTGATTACATCCACACCGTCCATTTGTATTGAAAGCTCATTTTTGGGCATCATCCAAAAAAATGAAGCAGCTCAAAATACCATATGTACCATAGTACAGGAAATAGTGGTGATTGACAATACAAAAAATCTTCTTGTGGGCCATAGAAGCTTTAGATCAAGATGATATTTGTGTGGTCTCTTCATCTAGATATTTGTAGGGCCCACCATGATGTTTGTAAGAAATCCACACCATTATACAAAAATGAAGCGGATCCAAAACTCAAGTGGGCCACACGAGAGGAAATAGACCAGACCATGATGTTCAAGGCACATCATGGTGGGGCCCACACTGCTTGACCTCGTGGAAAGCTCCCATGAGGTCGACCTCACAGTACTATATATATATATATATATTGACTCACAAATGTTTTTTAATAATTCATTTAGATGTCCAACATTTAAATACTTTAGGTGGTTTAGATTATTGATATGATTTTAGTGTTGCAGTTAATAATTAAATTATTTTGAATATCATTATTTAGAAACACTTTGTTACATATAAGACTCTCGATCTATTGCCTTTACCCAAAAGCCATTTCCTTTGGCTTACACTCATCGTCCTAAAAAGTAAATTTAAAATAACTTGATTCTATTTACCCCCAGCAAATCCGAAAATCAGCTATATGGATTTGAAATTCGTCCATTTACTACCAAATGACACCCATTTTAATTTACCACTAAATCCAATGTGCAAAACCCGGTCACAACTCACAGGGTTGCGGAATGCATGGCAAAAGAGAGTGCGTTACGGTGGTACCGGTACCACTGTAACCCTCAATTCTACTATGACAAGTGGGGCCCACTTGATATATTCAATACATCCAACCCATCTATTAGATGCATCACCTCGTGTATCTCCTGGATCCCTAAAATAAACCAAAACGAAAACTCAATGGGCCACACACGGGGAACAAGTTGAGAGGGGATGCCCATCCTTGATTTCTACGGGGGACACACCATCTCGTTTTTACAAAATCCAGGAAGTCCAGACCGTTCATCTTCCATGATAAAGAGCCAGGACAAAAAAAAAAAAAATGTTCGAAAAATCAGATGGGTCCCGCTGAAAATAAAGTAGTGGAGTCCTCTCTCACCTCGTTCCCTGTACTGTGGCCCACAAGAGTTGTAAATCAATATAATTTTCCGTATCTGGATTTAAAATGATGGCATGCATCTGATGGACGGGTTGGATGTGGTACAAAAACCATGTGCACTCTACATTTTCCCAGTACCACGGAAAGGGATGGGCTACTCCCCGGCCACCAGCCAATGGCTGATGGTCGGTGCTCCGTGGCCCCAAAATGATGTATTTGTTTCATCCAAGACGTCCACACATATTTAAAGATCATAATTTTAGGGTATTAGACCAAAAATTAGGTATATCTCAATCTCAAGTGGACCACTTTATAGTAAACATTGTTGAATGAACGTCAACCATTAAAAACTTTATAGGCCCCATAAAAGTTTTGGATCAAGCCGATCTTTGTTTTTTCCGTTCATCTAGATCTTTATGACCTAATCAACAGATTAGATGTCAAATAAACAGTACAGTATATTGTTTTCCTGTGGTGTGATCCACTTGGGACTTATATCCCTCTAATATTTGGTATGAAGCCCTAAAATGATCTTTAAAAATGGATGAACGGAATGGATGAAACACATACATCATGGTGGGGACCACAGAGCACCGAGGCAGGGGAGTAGCCAATCCGTTTCCTCTCCTAACGACTTCAGTTAGCGTCAGTTATTCACCGTCTGGTGTGGCTGGAAACGAAGACCAAGCAAGCATCCAAAATAGAAATGGGCCCTACAAAAACGGACGGTTTTAGATCTCTCCCCTCCTATAAAATCAACCCAAATTACAACACTTATACTCGGGTAATTGAAGGAGAGCCCCGGCTCCCAACACATCTCTTCTTCCTCTCTCCGTTCCCGTTGCATCCTTCAATCCACCCTTTCCCTCTCCTTCAACACAAACCAAACCATCCTTTGTTTCTGGAGAGGAAAGGGGCCGTCCGTCCATCCAACATGAATAAAGGCATCATTGCCGCCGTTTCCCTCATCCTCCTTGTGGGTGTCGTCATCGGAGTCGTAGCCAGCGTCAATCGATCCACGACGGACGTAGAAAAGGTTTCAACATCCATAAAAGCAATCGACACCATCTGCGCCCCAACCGATTACAAAGACGTCTGTACCAAGACCCTTGAAAGCAGCGTCTCCAACAACGGCAGCATCGACCCGAAAGAACTCCTCAAAGCTACTATCAATGCTACCATAGCTGAGGTGAAAGCCGCATTGCATTTATCAAACAACATGGGTAATAAAACGACGGATGCGATGAACCAAGCAGCTCTGTCGGACTGTAAGGATTTGATGGAGTATGCGACTGCAGAGCTTCAAGCATCTTTCTCTGAGGTTGGAGATAAAGACATGCATACGTTGCCAGATCGGGTGGATGAAATCAAGAACTGGTTGAGTGCAGTGATTTCATACCAAGAGACTTGTAAGGATGGAATTACTCACCCAGAATTGAAATTGGAGATGGAGAATGGAATGGTGAATGCCAGCCAGCTGACGAGCAATGCGCTTGCGATTGTTTCTGGGATTTCAGATATTCTTACTTCTTTTGATATTCCATTCAACTTCAGCTCCCTCACTGCTTCTCGTGAGTTAATTGAAGATGATCATGAAGGTGGGTTGAACCATGCAGATGGTGATGGGTATCCTACGTGGGTATCAGCTGGTGATAGGAGGCTGCTGGCTTTTAAAGATAATGACAGACCGAAGCCTAATGTGGTTGTGGCTAAGGACGGGAGTGGAAACTTCAAGAGTATCAATGACGCGCTTAAAGCCATGCCGAAGAAGTACTCTGGCAGATATGTGATATACGTGAAGGCAGGGGTCTATGTCGAGAACGTGATTGTTGAGAAGGACATGATCAATGTTTTCATGTATGGTGACGGGCCGAGGAAGACGTTGGTGACCGGAAAAAAGAACTACGTCGATGGGACGCCTACGTACCAAACTGCCACTTTTGGTAGGCTCTCTCTCTCTCTCTCTATATATATATATATAGCTTCACATGTTCGGCCTGCTTTCTGATGATTCAAATAGTCCATATGGTGGGGTCCGCATCAGCTGGGCCTACCCTGTGATTGTTTAGATCATCTGAAATAAAAATAATCAGATATTAATGTAGGGGCATTTTCACACTCGACTGGAGTGGGGTGGCCTATGGGATGAGGGGTACACTCCGGGTGGGTGGACCATGTGAGATGGTACCTATATGATGTGGGGCCCACGAGGGGATTCTGTCAAGGTCTTTACCCATGGGATGTGGGGCCCACGAGTGGGATTCAACTGAGGTCCTAACTCATAAGATGTGGGGCCCACAAGTGGAGTTTAGTTGAGGTCCTAACCCATGGGATGTGGGGCCCACGAGTGGGGTTCAACTGGAGTCCTAACTCATGCAATGTGGGGCCTACAGGGGGTTCAGCCGAGGTTCTAACCTGTGGGATGTGGGGCCCATAAGTGGGGTTCAACCAAGGTCCTGACCCATGAGATGTAGGGCCCATGAGTGAAGTTCGGCCGAGGTCCTAACCCATAAGATGTGGTAACTGGGCTATGAGATAAAGGGATTAATTGGCCATGCTTTATCAATTCAAGCTTTCTAAAGCAAGTAGTTAATTATCCATCATCAATGTGCCACCCAAAAGCACTCAAAAGATTAAAAGATATCAAGCATCATATTAATATAGATATTTCATTGCATTTTGCCAAAGATGATAGTCTCTAATATCATAATTCATATGTTATTGCAGCTGCTATAGGACAAGGATTCATAGCAAAATCAATGGGCTTCAGCAACACAGCTGGTCCAGAGAAGCACCAGGCCGTTGCTCTTCGTGTCCAATCTGACATGTCAGCCTTCGTCAACTGCCGTATGGATGCTTACCAAGACACCCTCTATGCACATACCCACCGTCAATTCTACAGAAACTGTGTAATCTCTGGGACCGTCGATTTCATCTTCGGTGACGCCGCTTCCTTACTCCAGAACTGTTTGCTCGTAGTCAGAAAACCCATGGACAACCAACAAAACATCGTGACCGCTCAAGGTAGGACCGACAAGCGCCAGACTACCGGCATCGTAATCCACAACTGTAGAATCGTCCCAGAGGCAAAGCTCTACCCAACAAGGTTCAAGACCCGGTCTTACCTTGGGCGACCATGGAAACAGTACTCAAGGACAGTGATTATGGAATCCACGATCGGTGATTTCATCCAGCCCGATGGATGGATGCCATGGGATAAGAATTTTGCACTGGATACCTTGTTCTATGCTGAGTATGCGAACAGAGGCCCAGGAGCTGGGACTAACAAGAGAATTAAATGGAAAGGTTATAAGGTGATTAATAGGAAGGAAGCGCTTCAATTCACTGCTGGACCATTCCTACAAGGAAATCAATGGTTGGGAAACATCAAGGCACCTTACATGCTTGGACTGAGGCAATGAGAAGATATAGTGGTCAGAAAGAGAGGAGAGAAAAAAGAAAAGAAAAAAAAAGAAGAAGAAAAAGTGAGAAAAGATTGTAATGGACGTGAAGGGCAATGTTCTTTTCATTGCACTACACGAAAAGATGGCTTTAGCCTCGGTTCAATACTGTGCCCAAAAATGTTAAAAACTGAGGCTAAAGCCTTTAGCCTTAGTTTTGCCTTGGTTATCTAAACCGAGGTTGAAACCCCCGTGGCTAAAGGCTTTAGCCTCAGTTTTAGCAACTGAGGCTAAAATGACTTTTATAGCCTCGGTTCTTCAAGTGAAGCTAAAAGAACCTTTTTTAGCTTCAGTTTTCTCGAAATGAGGCTAAATTAAAATTTTAGCCTCCATTGTTTCCAACTGAGACAAAATCCAAATTTTAGCCTTAGTTGCCTCAAATTGAAAGCTAAATCTATTTTTAACCTCAGTTCTCAACAACCGAGGCTAAAGCCTTTAGTCATGGGAGTTGTAGTCCCAGTTTAGGTAACTAAGGCAAAACTGAGACTAAAGATGGATTTAGCCTTTATTGGCATCAACTGAGGCAAATTTCACTTTTAACCTCAGCTCTCAACAACTAAGGCTAAATCATTTACTTTAACTCATTCATAAACCTATGCATAGTCAGTCGATCCACAATATTAGCTACAATATTTTAATGGGTTTTTCCTCTCAAATAAAACTCAAGAAAACCCAGAAAGAGTCTTCAATTCTTAGTCAAATAGACTTGAAATCCCAATCCATAAAACATGAAAAAACAAAAAGAAAAGAAAAAGAAAGAAGAAAAATAGAGATGGGTTTTCTCCCTCAGTCCAAGAGACTTGAAATCTCAACACAAACAGAGAAACCATGGAAATAAGATGGAAATCTCAACATAATTATGTTGCCTCAGATATGATATTTTGGCAATGGATTTGTGCTCCCTGCAACATCCTTCTGAATCATATAGCCCCAGAAATCAGAATGTCTACTTTCTCAGGCAATTCAACATCCTCAACTTTACCTTTAATCACTTATAATATAAAGAACAAAAACTTTCACGAAAATGAGAACAATGTAGCAACAAGGTGAGTTTGGCAAAGAACTCAAAAAGTCATGTATTAAGTTTAAACTGCAAAATAAAATCACACCGTAATCCATTCTCCCAATGATGGATTCCTAGCAATAAGCCTGCAGGCATATTCTGCCATTTCAGATGCCTCCACCGCATAAGCATGTTTAGCACTAGCCTGAATAAATGAACAGATTGTTGGAATCAATCCACAAACTTCACCATAAACATACTTTGTTGATTGAATAGGTGCGCATACCTGAGCAGCAAATAATGAAAGAATACCACTACCAGCACCAACATCAACCACCACACGACCATGGAAATCTGCACGGTTCTCAATAACTACAACATAATAGGTTCCTGAAACAAGATAGGGTTTAGCATGTCAATGGAAGATGCAGTATATTGACTGTAAATGCGCGTTGACCATAAATCAAGAGCATGCATGCATGTAACGTAATTGTATGTTGGATGAAGAAATCAGGGTATACCGTGTAAAGGTCAACTGGCCTCTGGACGCTTGCATTGTTAGGCTCAATCTCAGATTCCTTGCCTATTTCTTGTTTAATAAACTTTTGTTCTTCTAACTGAGATACCGACAATGGTTCTTCTGTTCTTCTGACTGAGTTACTCGTATCAAAGGAGCCGATTGATATATTGCCGGTGTCACTTTGATTTATGTAATCTGAAGTTCGGTTGTCTAACAAGGTGGGCTTGACATTAAATGAACTTCCAAAGCTAGAGAAGGAACTGAAGTATGTAGTGCTTCAGGAATAGACTGCAAGCATGGATTCTGAATGGTGACATTGTGAATTCTACACCATTTTGAAATAAGATCCTTCAGGCAAGAGTTTGGAGTTAGAGAAAAATGTGATAACTTTTTCTGTGTCTTTGGACATGTATCATGACCCTCACTCAACCACCTCTATCCATATCCTTTCAAAATTTTGCCTAGAAGCTATGACCACAGGCTCAAACATTAGTTTTGATGAAATGGGGCACTTGAATTCCTCAGGGGGCATGTCTGTTCTAGATACGTCAACGTCGCTTTGAGCTTCGCAGCAATCAAAATCCCTATGTTGTCTCAACTCCACAGACTCATCTGTTTTTTCACACTGACCATTATTGCATGCAGAATTCATGATTGAAAGTGGATCTTTCCACTGAGCATCAACACTTTCTACTTGTTCACATCTCACTAAATTTCCATACTTAGAAGGTATATGAGGTTCTTAAGAATATTCTCCTTTCTCTGGTTAGTATCACGGACCTTATCAAGTAGTTTTTTAATAGATCTTTTCTTTATCAAAAGAGCCTTGGGAGACGTAATATGCAACCGAATAGCTACTATTTGGAATGCTTCAAATTCTGGCATTTGCATTGACTCTGTAGCAAATCTATCACGCCTGAGCAATGCTAGCACCACTCCGCTTGCCTCCTCTTTGGAAGAATCTATTACAAGCTTTGCATCTTGAAGATCATTGATAATGGAAGAAATCTAAGATTAAAATTATTATTTTTAGCATCCATTTCTACTAGAGGAAAACTGTAAGAAAAGTATAGTTGATGGGTAGTATCCAAGATTCACAGAACTGACAGTCATATCAGAAACATATTTAAACTAATTTACAGCACAATCTTGCACATAGACAATATATAAAGAGAGGATCCCATGTTCAACATTAAAGAGAGGATCGAGTGTTCAACACTAAGTTATCAAGCATTCAATATCTGCAAATGTGGTATGTGTACTTGAAAAGGGTGAGCTCTCATAAATAACTGAATCAAATGCAGATCTCAATCATAATAGTATTGATAAATTGATTCAAACTTTATTCAAAGGACAACCTTACACCAAAAATAAATGTTTATGGTAGGACAACTTGATTTCTTGAACTCAGTAAGGATCAAGGTCACAAATTAAAACAAGAGACAAATAATGGAAGCTATCTATTATAAGCATTCACCACATGTACATGAAAGAAAGGATTACAAACATTCAGTACACATTCATCACATAAATCATCATCTAACTCAAACACAAAGAGTTATAGTGGTTCGGTGTGTATACCAACTGTTCTCAAACAGCCATACCTACTCCACTCCCAATAATCACAACCCGTGAAATATTGGCGTTCACTATGAAAGAAGGTTTTGTCAGGTTCACCTTAAAACCTATACAGTTGTGTTTTCAATTGGGCTTACACAATCAAACCCTGCACTGAGATTTTTTGGCTGATCTCAGTTAAAACCAATACAAAGATTTTTCTTGGCTAATCTCAAACAAAACCAATAAGCAAATAATAAAAGTACTTATCTTCTTCTTGAAGATGCTGCTTGATGTAGCCCGTAGAACTGCTTTGCTTGATGTAGATGTTCAATATCCAACAAATATAATCAAGGGTTTTAGGTTTTAAATAAATTTTAAATTATCTCAAACCTTGAGCTATTTGATTGAATTCCTTAGATCTCAAAGGTTGAGTGAAAACTCCCTTAAAAAATCAGATTAACAATGCAGAGATTAAGGAATTACAAAAATAAATAAGCTATTGAAATGATATAAAATTAGCGAACTATAGCTTGATAACGATGAAAACTTTTCTCTCAAAGTGGAAGCTTTTTGTGGCGTAATCGAGTGATTTGGAATGAGAAAAGACCTCTATATAGGCTGAAAAATAGTTCCTTCGACTGGTCTAAGGTCTCTTTCGACTAGTCTTAGATTTAAAAAAATTTCAAATTTTCTTGCGTGATCGGATAAAACTGACTTACACGACTGGTCGAGTGGCTTGCTCGACTGGTTATGAGATGTAAAAATATGTTGCTGGAGTTCGAGTCGAGCTCCCCATGACTGGTCTTGCAGATCTCCATGACTGGTCGAGCAGGGTGCTCGACTGGTCGAGGATCTATCAGAAAAACTCGAAATTTGATTTTGAATCTTAGACTGGTCGAAACAAACCTTGGACTGGTCAAACTAGAGCCTGGACTAGTCGAACATAGGCTAGGACTAGTCAAATTTAAGCCTATACAAAGTATAATAACCCGTAGATAATATGCATAAGAAATGACCTAAACCTAGGGTCTTTCTAGGGTCACTTATACCTGGATCATTGGACATTGAACTCAAATCTTCAGTAGCTTCAGATCTTATACTTGAACGCATTAGAAGCCTGATCTTGAAGTAGACTTTCATTAGTAGCTTGATCTTGAAGTAAATCACAACCTTGTAGAACTATCTTCAATGTCTTGTATTTTAAATATTCTTCATATGATGATGATCTTGAAGGTAAACTTTCCATCATGTGAACAAGGTACACTCTAAATTGTTTTGTCTTACCGAAATTTGACAACAAAGGGTGCTTAATACATCATAGCACTTACAATCTCCCCCCAAAATTGTGACAAAACAAACTTAAAAGAGTACAATACACAAACTTCACAACATCACAACCATTCACAACACTCTTTCATTCGCAATAGATGCTCCCCCTTAATCTAAACTTTGACTAGACTTGTGTAGAGTACCTATACTGTATTAAGAAGTACAATACATTTATCCAACCAAAAAATACAGTCCACACAATTTAAGCAAGCCAGACATCATAACCATAATAACAAGTCTCTCCCCCCTTTTGTCACTACTTGACAAAGGAAGACAGAAATCTAATTAAAGCACAAATATGATTAAGAGAAAATAAGAAGAGTATGAGTGTTATAAAGATAGTAATGAAAGAGAGTTATCCTGAATAATCCCATACAAACTAAGTGAATAGTGAAAGGAAAGTTAAGTTATACAGATCCAACATAGAAAGATTCAAATACTAATCAGAACTTGAAGAAGAAGGAGGTGGAATAGACGGGTCAATCTAATGAAGTCCCTTGGTAATGCGCTGAAAATATTTGTGCATATAATTCATCAAAGATTTATGACTTTCATTCAGATTGTCCTGAGACATTTCTAACTCACCCACCTTCTCCTCCAGTGAGCGAAGACGCTCATGAAACTGATACGGCTGAAAATCAGGGTCCGCCTCATCATCAGTTTCCAATTCATTAAAGATATCATCCATAGAAGTGTCTGCAGGTAGAGTATCCTCTTCTTCAACATCTACATCCTCCTCATTACATTGGCCAGGTGCTAACTTTAGGTTCATCTTATTGATGTTTGAGTTATTGAATGGTAGAACCGTTACAGGTGTCTCAGCAGGTGGCATGACCATATTACAATGAAGAGCTAATGTAGTCATCAGATAGGCAAACGGTATGTAACCGTGGCCAGGATGTAGACGGAATTGAATGATAATATAACAGATCAAGGAAGACAAATGGAAATGCTAGACACGACAGAATGGAGAATGCGACACATAAATGAGGTCAGCTCGGCTTTGTTCCCGAATCGAGGATACACATTTGTAATAAGGATGTGATGAAGAACCCTGTATTTGGGCAACATCTAATTGGCATAGAGGGCATTACCTGGACACCACTCCGCATCAAAATGACATAATTTACGGCTTAGTTTGCGCCGTTCGGATTCAGACATTCTCTCAGCAAGAGTTGGTATAGGAATACCGTCATCATTTACATTGATGTCTAATAAACCCGAAATGAGATGTTTATCAAGTTTAAACATCCATTCTCTAAAATGGATAGAGAAAGTTAGATCGTCTAAAGACGCTTCACCAATAGATGCAAACATTCCTTGCGCAATAAAGTGGTATGTCGGTCCGTCCCAATTGAGGATATTTTCCTAATGTACAATGTTAAGGATAGGTAGAAGATGAAAAGGAGCCAAATGATCAGCATTTACGGTACGCTCGACAATGATTTCCTTGTTGTGGAGATCCCGCACATATTCCGGGTCTTCCTCGGGTGGCCGTAGGGTACGCACCCTAAGAGGAGTTGCTCTAGAAGAAGAAGCACGAGTTGCTTTCTTCTTAAAACGAGAGTCCATTGAATGTAAGATAGTAAATTAACAAAAGAATAATGGGTTACAAAGAAATCAGATTTTTTTTAAATCAAAACCTACAAAAATGGAATTGAAAACCCAAATCAACTTCAAAATGTAGACAATAAGCAAACAACAACCTAAATCTAGAAGGAAAATGAAAATGGAGCACTTATAATGATCTTATGAGAGATGGGTTCGACGAGTCGAAAGAGGGCTGGATGAGGATGATGAAGAAATGAAGAAAATAAAGTGATTTTCACTTTTTAAGACACCCACTTGCGCTCCACGACTGGTCAAGTATGTGCTCGATCCATCGTGGCTCAACTGGTCGAGTATGTACTCGATCGGTCGTGAACCACTGAAAAAATTAAAAATTTTTAAAAATATTTGCATAAAAAAATAAAAATTAAAGCATGCAAACATAACATAATTCACTTAATTTTAATTACACATACCAATATCAAGTTTCAATTTGAAAAATCTATTCCTATCAAGCGGTTTAGTTAAAATGTTAGCAAGCTGGTTTTCCATCTGGATATATTTTAAAGAAATGCTTTTATCTTCAACCAATTCCCGAATGTAATGATAATGAATGTCAATATGTTTCGTTCGAGAATGCTGGATGGGATTTTTTGAGATATTAATTGCGCTAGAGTTATCGCAATACAAAATTATAGTATCTTGCGCAATTTCATAATCATTAAACATTCTTTTCATCCATACAAGTTGGGTACAAGCATTACCAGCTGTGATATATTTAGCCTTAACTGTGGATAAAGACACGAAACTCTGTTTCTTACTGTAGCAGGAAACTAAACAATTCCCAACATAAAAACATCCACCACTGGTAGATTTTCTATCATTAATGTTCCTTGCCCAGTCAGCATCTGTATATCCAGTTAATTGAACATTAATTTGTATCATATGGATACCAAGGGCATAAACTAGAAGTACTTGTAACATATCTAATAATGCGTTTAACAGCAATAAGATGTGATTCCTTTGAATCTAATTGATATCTAACACAAATACCTACACTTAATGCAATATCTGGTCTACTTACAGTTAAGTATAGGAGATTACCAATCATGTTGCGATATAACCGAGCATTTATACTTTTATCTGTTTCATCCTTTGAGAGTTTGAGAGTCGTACTCATTGGAGTATCGAATTTCTTACCATTTTCAAATATAAATTTCTTAACCAAACTTAAGGTGTACTTGGTTTGACAAATGAAGATACATCTTCTAACTGTTTAACCTGTAAACCTAGAAAGTAGTTCAATTCTCCCATCATATTCATCTTAAATTTGGATTTCATAAGTTCTGCAAACTCACCAGACAGGTTAGTGCATGTAGAACCATAGATAATATCATCAACATATATCTATACAATTAGTATGTGTTCATAATTTTTTTAGCAAATAGAGTTTTATCTATATACGCTTCCCATAACAAAATTGTGAATGAGTAAGAACTTAGTCAGCTTCTCATACGATGCCCTGGGAGCTTGTTTCAAACCATAAAATGCCTTTTTAAGGCAATAAACATGATTAAAGTGTTTAGGGTCCTCAAAGCCCTTAGGTTGTTCAACATAGACTTCTTCATGTCGATCACCATTTAAGAAAGCACTTTTAACATTCATTGGATATATCTTAAACTTTTTAAAATAGGCAATGGATATAAATAGTCTGATGGATTCAAGACGAGATACTGGAGTAAAGGTTTCATCATAATCAATTCCTTCTATTTGAGTGTACCCTTGTACAACTAGTCAAGCTTTATTTATAATTATATTTCCCAATTTATTAGATTTGTTCTTAAAATTCCATTTGGTTCCAATTATGTGCCTAATAAATTGATTTAATTCATCTTGCATAACAACAATCTAATTTTCATCAGTAAGAGCTTCTTTTACGTTAGCTGGTTCAACTTGAGAGGTAAAGCAAACGTAGTTACAAATATTTTCTAACTGTTTTCTAGTACATACGTCAATGAGAGGGTTGCCTAGTATTAGATCAATAGGGTGGTCTTTGACTGATCTTAGTTCAGTATTGACTGGACTAGATGAGGAGTCAGATTTTTCAATTATATTGACTTCATCATCTTCTGAACTAGATGAGAGTGTGTTCAGGTGATCATCAATTACCACATTTATAGATTCCTGAATAACACATGTTCTCTTATTTAGAACACGATATGCTCTATTATTCAGAGCATAACCTAAGAATATCCCTTCATCACTTTTGCTTCAAACATCCCTAAGTTTTCACGGTCATGTAAGATGAAACACTTACTTTCAAAAATTCGAAAGTATTTGACAGTAGGTTTCTTATTAAAGCACAATTCATAAGATGTTTTATCTTTAGATTTTTTGATGTACACAGTTTATAATGTATTATGCAATATTTGCAGCTTTAGTTCACAAATTCTAGGTAACTTCATCTTATTTAACATAACATTGGCCATTTCTTGTAGCATTCTATTTTTTCTTTCAACAACCTCATTTTGTTAAGGTGTTTTAGGAGCTGAAAACTCATGCGATATACCATGATCGTTACAAAACTTTTTAAAATTGCTATTTTCAAATTTCGTTCCATGATCACTTCTGATCTTGATAACATTTATTTCGTTTTCCGTTTGAATTCGTTTTAGAATCTTTTTAACTTCATCAAGAGTCTCAGATTTTTCTCTCATGAACGCTACCCAAGTAAATCTAGTAAAGTCATCAATAATCACCAGAAAATACTTCTTACCACGTCTACTCTCCGTTCTGGTTGGTCCAACAAGATCCATGTGGAGAAGTTCAAGGGGTTTGGATGTGGTAGAGGAGTTCACTTTCTTGTGATTACTCCTTGTTTGTTTGCTAATTTGGCATGCGCCACATATTTTATCAACTTTCTATAGTTTGGATAGACCTCTAATCAGATCAATTTTGCTCAGTCTATAGAGATTTTAGTAGTTGACATGTCCAAGGCGTTTGTGCCATAATTCAGTTTCATCAGTTTGGACCATGTAACATGAGAATGTAGACAAGCAAGACTCGTTAATGATATATTAATTTTCAGACGTTCAACGACCATTTAATATCACACAACTTTTCTCATTTGAAATCTCGCATTCTTGATTAGTAAATTTAACACTATGTTTGTTATCGCAGATTTGTGCTTAAAACCTTCGACATATAAGACATTTGCCGAGCCTTATCGCTAACTCTTGTCGACACTGCTCAACTTTAGTTCAAACAATTAAAACCAAGGTTTATCAAATCATTTTCTGAACTTAGTGAGGCCTTCATAACTAATTTCATCGGGAAAAAAAGAGACTCAAACCACCCGCCCATCTCACGAATATAGTTCAGAGAGACGACGAGCTCTTAAAGGATTACATCGAGCGCTTCAATCTGGAAGCACTGTAAGTGCGAAAACACTCAAATGAGACCGCACTGAATGCTATCATGACCGGACTAAGAGATAAGCCGTTCCTCTTCTCTCTAGATAAAAATTCACCCACTACATTGGCAGAATTCTTGAACCGATTACAAAAGTACGCTAATGTCGAAGAGTCCTGAATCTTACGAGACGCCGTCCAAAACAAAAATCCTTCAGCCAAGGAGCAGGTAAAGAAAGAATCGGACTCGGCCAACACAAGCAAAAAGTGAATGGATGTTCGTTCTCGCGACGATCGTAGGTCGAACAAACGGCCTAACAGTAAGTTCACTACTTACACCCTGCTTAACAAACCTTAAAAGCAGGTCCTAATGGAAATAAAAGATGAACGCTTCGTTTAATGGCCGAATAAGCTACGAGGCAATCTTGACCGAAGAAGCAAGAACAAGTACTGCTATTTTCATCGGGATCACGGGCATAACACGAGCGACTGTTACCACCTCAAACAAGAAATTGAAAGGCTCATCCGGGAGGGTCACCTCGGTGAACACGTAGATCAAAGAGGAAGCTGGACCACGGCTGCCGAAGAACAACCAATCGACAATCAACTTACTGGAGAGATCCGTACGATTTTCAGAGGTCACAAAGGTAGAGGCGATTCAAACAATGCCCGAAAGATTCATGCAAGAAGCATTGGTCACCCGGAGACAGAAATTATGGTCCTTGCCCGACCCTCGAAAGAGAGAAAGTTGGAAAGGTACAGTATAACTTTCACCAAAGGGACGCCCGAGGTATTCACCACCCCCATGAGGACGTGTTGGTAGTTACCATTACCATAACAAATCGAAATGTCTTCCGAATTCTTGTCGATACAGGGTCGTCCACGGATGTGCTTTTCCTCCAAGCCTTGATAAGCTGGGCATTGGTCGGGCTTCGCTCCGACCCATGAAGACTCCCCTGATTAGGTTTTTCGGGAGTCAGGTTATGCCAGAAGGAGGTGTCCAGCTCCCTCTTACTGTCAGAGATATGCAAAATTAAACCACCGTGATGGTCGACTTACTTATAGTCGACTAATCATCCGTCTACAACACTATCCTTGGCCGACCATCGCTATACCTCCTCAGAGCAGCAGTATCGGCTTACCACCTCGCCATGAGGTTCCTAACAGAACATGGTGTGAGAATTATCAAGGGCGACCAACAGGATGCTCGACAGTGTTACGCAATGGCGTTGAGGGCTCGGTGCGAAACGATGATAATCAAATCTTTGGACCCGTGAGAGGAATCTCAAGAACATGGCCGACCTATGGAGGACCTTGTTCAGATCTCTCTGGACGAGTCCGACCCCTTTACAACCGTGCAAATTGGGTCGTCCCTGACACCGCCTTTGGGAGATAAATTGGTAGACCTCCTTCGACGCTTTACCAACATTTTCGCCTGGTCCCACGAGGACATGCCAGCATTGATCCTGCTGTCATCACTTATCAATTGAACATTGACCCATCCTACCTGCTGGTTCAATAAAAGCAACGCGCCCTCGGCCTGAAAAGATATGTGGTGATCGGAGAAGAGGTCGGTAAGCTCCTCAAAGCCAGCTTCATCAAAGAAGTTTACTAACCAGACTAGGTGGCCAATGTTGTATTGGTCAAGAAAGCTAATGGGAAGTAGTGTGTCTGTGTTGATTACATAGACCTGAAAAAGCTTGCCCTAAAGATAACTTTCCTCTTCCCAGGATCGATCAATTGATCAACAGTACCGCAGGCCACGAACTGCTTAGTTTTATGGATGTATATTTAGGATACAATCAAATTGTAATGCACCCAATAGATAAATCTAAGACCACCTTTGTCATTGACAAAGGTCTTTATTGTTACCGCGTGATGCCTTTCGGTTTAAAGAATGCAAGAGCGACCTACCAGAGGTTGGTCAACAAGATGTTTGCCCACCAGATAGAGTGAACTATGAAAGTTTATATCGAGGACATGCTCGTCAAAAGCATAAAAGCCAAAGATCACATGGCTGACCTAAAGGAGATGTTTCTCATTCTCCGAAAATACCAAATAAAACTAAACCTGAGCAAATGCACCTTCGGCGTAAGCTGGGGAAAGTTACTCAAATTTTTAGTCAGTTAGTGAGGAATCGAGGCTAATCTCGAGAAAATAAAGGCCCTCCTCGACATGCAGTCTCTAAAGACGATCAGAGACATACAGAGGCTAACCGGAAGAATAGCCGCTCTCAACCGTTTTGTATCCATAACTACTGATAAATGCCTCCATTTCTTCAAGCAGTTGAAGGGGAGACAAATTATCAAATGGACCGAAGAATGCGAGACTGTTTTCCAGCAACTTAAGAAATACCTGGGATCACCGTCGTTACTCTCCAAACCCGAGCTATGCGAGACTCTACTGTTGTACCTGGTTGTATTTGATGCAGCAGTCAACTCAGCATTGATAAGGGAACATGAAGGGAAGTAGTTACTGGTCTATTACGTCAGCAAGGCATTAGTTTTTACAAAGACGAGGTATTCGACCTTGAAAAAATTGGCTCTAGCCTTAGTCATATCTTCATGACACCTGCGACCATATTTTTAAGCCCGCTCGATCATTGTTCTAACTGACCACCCACTACGCCAAGTCTTGCAAAAACCTGAAGCCTCAGGCCAGCTGATGAAGTGGGCGATCGAGCTAAGTGAGTTTGACATAAAGTACCAGCCACGAGTCACAATCAAAGGACAAGCAGTGGCCGACTTCATCGTCGAACTAATGCAATCTCCAGAGCCAGAGTTGCCCGACGACCGACCTACGGCCGACCTATCCAGATTAGGGTCCCTACGGGAAAGGTCTGCCGATTCACATATTGCGGGACCATCTAATACCCCATCTCTTCCCAACCCACCCAAGTAGACGCTTTATGTTGATGACTCATCCAACTCTAAGGCAAGCGGGGCCGAGGTAGTCCTGGAAACTCCTGATCATAAGTGCATACAGTATGCCTTGAGATTTGGATTTCAAGCCTCCAACAATATAGCAGAATACGAAGCCTTGATAGTCGAACTCAAACTAGCGGCAAACATGGGGGCTCGGCATTTAGTCGTCTTCAGTGACTCACAACTGATTGTCAACCAAATAGCTGACATTTACCGAGCCAAGAAAGAGGGTCTGAAAACTTATCTCTAGCGTCTGAAAACCTATCTCCAAAAAGTTAAAAAATTAATCGGAAGCTTTTAGAAGTGCAACATCACCTTGATTTCACAAGCGGAGAATTCTAAAGCTGACATGTTAGCGAAACTCGCTACAATAGATGATGACGAAATCTTAAGATCCATCCCAATCGAGTTTTTGGCTAAATCGAGCATTGACGAGGTCGACCTTATGACCATCCTTCCGATTAGTACAGAACCAACATGGATAGATCCAATTATCGAATACCTTGCGGAAGCCCAACGAATGAAAGTCAAGGCCGCCCGATATACCATGCTCAACGGCGTACTCTACAAGAAAGGATTTTACCTTTCGTACTTAAGGTGTGTCCGACCAGAGGAAGCCGAATATGTCCTAAGAGAGATTCACGAAGGAGTTTATGAAAATCACTCAGGAGGGCACTCATTAGCACATAAAGTCATCCGACAAGGATATTACTGGCCGACCATCTAGCACGATGCCCGAAAGCTCATCCAGAGAAGTGACAAGTGCCAGAGTTTGCAAACATTCCTCGAAAGCCACTAAAAGAACTCATGCCAATGGTCGGACCTTGGCCGTTTGCTCAATGGGGGATCGACATCATCGGACCACTCCCTACAGGCAAAGGCCAAACCAAGTTCTCTGTAGTAGTAGTCAATTACTTCACCAAGTGGGCAGAAGTCGAACGATTAGCAAAGATAACCGAACAAAAGATTATGGATTTCATTTGAAAAAATATCATATGCAGGTTCAGAATTCCTTGGACTATTGTCTCTGATAATGAAAAATAGTTCAACAATAAACAATATCAAGAGATGTGCAAGAATCTCGGGATTTACAACGTCTACTCGTCGCCACGGCATCCACAGGCGAATGGGTAGGTAGAGGCAGTCAACAAGATCATCAAGCACCATCTTCTAACCAAACTCGAGAATGCTAAAGGTGAGTGAGCTGAAGAACTTCCCAAAGTTCAGGAACAGGATTCTTATGTCCGAACTGGGAAGCTGTTAAGGGTCAAATATTGCATATCAGACCCCAGTTATTGCCTGAATTTACGAACATGGTATTGTTTAACAGTCCGATTTAGTCATGTTTGTGATGAAGGGTGTATTTAGGACCCTGGACTGAAAAGTACAATAAAAGTATGGATTTGACGCTCATAAATCACCAAGGCAAGGGACGAACTCAAGGGGTCCGATATCGATGATTCTACATGGCTAAGATTCAAGAAAATCACGTGTGTCACACTAAACGGGCTTGAAAATCATCCAGAATGCAAGATCATAGGGTTTCCACTATCCGTCTGGCTCGAAACTACATATATGGACTGAGGACCATAAATTAACCGTACATGTAAAATTTCATCCATTGGATCCTTGTGAAAGTAGTCCAACGGATAGATCAGCCCACAAATCTCTAATTTGGGGCCCACCTAATATCTTGATATACTTCAATTTTGGTCTCAACCCATTAAATGGGGTTTCACAACAAATTGACGGAGCATATCTTACATGTACATCATACTAGACCCCACATGTACAGCGTGTGTACATGGAGTACATGCACCCGCGCCACACCACAACGTCAAGGCATCTTTGACTGCCTTGACCCGACCATTCATGCGCAAGCAGGCAGTGGAGGACGCTGTCCGGGCTGGGTTTTTCTTGTGGGCCCCATAAATCAACGTTTTGCATGATCCAGACCAGCATTTCACTCCAGAGGGTTGACGTGACCCTAACCAAGGTGGATTTTTGAACCCATGTAAACTTACACACGTGGATCTCCAAAAAATGCAAGATCAATAGTAAGTTGGTTTGATACAGTGTACCGCACCAAAACTCAATAAAAACCACTCTTTCCTGACTGATTTTTCACCAGGAATCTAATTAACGGATCGGATTTCTCATAAAATAGCACTGTGGGGCCCACCGGCCTTCGCAACGCCCTACGTCTGTGAAATCCGGACACTGTAGGCCGTTCCATGATCATGATCTTCGTCAGATGAATGATCTGGACCATTCAAAGCTCTCCCAAGATGTGTTCGCCCAAGGCTAAGAAGGCCAAATGGAATGGATTGTGTGCCCGGGCTGTATTTTGTCGAAACTGGCTGCACTCGACGGTTTGCTGTGCACGTGATTTGCAAAGCTGCGTAAGCTGCACTCCACTGCCTCTTCTGCCGACTCCAGCACTGAATTCACTCCTCCCTGCTTCCTATAAAAAGAGAAGAGAAGAAAGAGAGAGGGTATCCTTGAGATCGGGGCAGCCGTGAAGGCCAGCAAGGGGAGTCAATTCTCCAAGGAGTGCTTGAAGTCAGAGAACGTCAGAGACGGAGAGTTTATTCTTTAGAGTTTTAATTTTTTGTTATTTATTTATTATTATTTGAGAGATCCAGCCCAATCATGTTGGGCTAAACCTCTTAGTGTGATGGGAAGGATTTTACGGCTTTGATTCATATTACTTGAACTACCTTGATTTTAGTTTGATTAATGGGAATGTTTTTAGTTTTTAATGGTCTGTTGTGAATAAAATTACAATGGGTCTGCGAAAGCTTTAAGTATGTTCCTTTACTTTTTATGTTTATGACGTCAGGAAGCTCTGTTGTTCACCATCGTCTCCTGGGCATGGTCAGATGACGGTACCCTTCCTAACCTTCATAATCATCTGATTGGTTGTTAATTAGTTTAATTCTATTGTTTACTTTGTCTCCTGGGCCTGGTTTGGTGATGGAATCCATTCTAATTCATATACCTTTCATCTCTTGAAAACTATATCAAAGGAAGTTTAGTTGATTTTCATGGTTACACCCTTCAACTGGATGAAGATGGGACTCTAAGTCCAGTTGAGTTCTTGAAACAGGCATAAGATCTCCCTGATCTCTACAAGTGGATCCTCTAAATCCCTAGTTTCCTTTCCCTGAATTCTTTAAGTTTTAGATCAGTATTTACTATTATTCCTCAAAATCATTCGATTTAGATTTCATATTAATCTAGTTCTAGTTCTAGTGAGTTTCAGATTACGTACAGGTTTCAGTCCCCTTGGGATTCGACCTCAGTCTTACCGAGTTTATTACTACATCACAACCCTATACTTGGGGAGTGAATAGAAGCGCCTTATGTGGTATCGCCTATAAGCCGACCCAGGTCATACCGACTAAAAGACCTCGGCGGTTAGTTACTCCCGCACCCTTGGAACGTCGAGCATCTGAAGATCTACTACCCATAGGCTGACCAGAGTGATACTCATTTTTTGTATTAGTTAGAATTATGTCAATAAATTCACATGTTTTTTGCCCAATCAATATCTGACCTATATCTGTCCTATATCCAACCAAGATCTGATGTAGATCTGACCAAGATTCGTTCGGCCACAACGACCTTGGTTAGTGCCAGATTGATGTCTGAGCAATAGCTCGACTTCAATCCGACCAACAGCAGCAAAGCTAGAAAGATGATTCTAATTGATCAGCTCAAACATATAAAGGTCAACAAAAAAGGGAACATTTTTTATTAATAAAATCCAAAATGGTCTGATTACATCGGCTTTACATCAACTATAATGTCAAGTTTTGTACATTGGATAACGAACATAATCTTAAAGAGGAAGACGACGTTGGGTGTGCTTGAAGTGCCTAAAGCTGGAAAACTTTACAAAATTAACTTCAAGACTCGGGCGTCGGCTCAGGAGCCACATCATCGCCCGACCCATCAGAACTCGACTCCGCCTCGTCGAAAGCAGAGAGGTCGAGGTCAGGGAAGGAAGCCCTCATGTCCTTCATACACTCGGCGTAACCTTGGCGAAAGAGGGTGTCTCTCTCATCCATGAACGCCTGAGAGGATACGAACTGATGGATGACCTCCTCCTGAGCCTTGGCGATGACGCCCTTGGTCTCCGCCTTCACCTTGTCGAGCTTCCCCTTGGCCTCGAGCAACTCGGCATGACACTCATCATGCACGTGCTTGGCCTCCTCCAGCTGAGTCGTCATCGCAGCAGTCGATGCCTCAAGAGTCGCCTTCGTGACCTCAAGTTCGGCATCCAGCCGAACTACCTTTTGCTCAGCTCCCTCCGCCCGCTCGCGCATTCGAGTGAACTCTGTAAGTGACTTTAGGATGCATGGAGTGAACTATAGAAGAAAAAAGAGAAAGATGAATGCAAGCAAATCAGGAAAACAGAATTAACTTCGGATGAGATACTTACCCCGAGCAAGGTGGTTGTCACTTGCGCAAGGGTCATCTCAGTCGGAGAGCCAAACAAAGTGACATACTGCGCATTGAAAGTGTCAAGGAAGGATCTTCTCCACAGTCCGACGAAGGCAGCTCCCTCGTCCCTCTCCAACTTCTGCCCCTTCAGAAGGCCAGGCCTCGGCAAGAAGCTCAGCGGCTCCTTGAGTTCCAGCAGGGGCAGGGTAGTCAGGGACAACCGTCCCCGTCGCCCCAGAGGAGGTCTCCACCTTCATGCTCTCTCCCTCGTCCACGACGACAGCCGAGCGAGAGGGGCTGGCCTTCCCCTTATACTTCAAGGAAGTCTTTAGCTTCTTTTTCTTTGGGGCCGCTCCCTCGTCTCGAGGAGGCGTGCGGACCCTGGAGAGAGGTCGGATATAGGGCCGAGCCTCAGGCATCTCTATACAAAAATGAATACGTCAAGAAAGGTTTTCAAGCAAAGGAAGTTTTCAAAGTTATAAAGCTCGATTAAAAATTTTACCTAAGGTCATACCCGTGAGGGCTGAGTTTAAGCCTGCTTGGAGAAGTCGCTCGGGTTGGAGAACTCTCCAAGATCGCAGACCTTCGTCGAGGGCCCGCATATCTCTGATCCGAGTCAAGGACCTGCTATCGAGCAAATGTGGATTCTTGGGAATGACTGTAGTAAAACAAGTGAATAGGGTCAGTTAACGGTATAAGCTGGTCAATGAAAGATGATCTACCGTTGCAATATGAACCTGTTCGGAGAAAGTCCGGGGGATGAGAGACTGTGTCAATTTTGGGTCAGCCGTCTCTGAGTGTCCATAAACCAAGAACCACTTATCCCTCCAATACTTATTGGAGGAGGGAGGGTCGGTTATCAAGGCCCCACCGGTGTTCCACTACGCGGAGAAGTAGTACCAGTTGGGCTGAAGGGTGTTCGGTACAAGTGAAGGAACTCGTCCACTGATAACTCGGGCTGCTCCAGCTCAGCCCATAAAACTGTATAGCCGAACAAGTCCCTCCACCCATTCTAAGTTAACTGTCCCGGGGCCAAGCCGAGACAGGTTAGGAGACTCCGAACAGTTCCCTTAAGTGGGAATCGCAGGCCGCATTATAGAGCGACCTGAAAAATTACCACTGCCCCCTCAGGAGGTCGGTCCGAGAGTTCATTTGCCAAAGGAATCCTGAAGATCACAGACTCGGGGACATGATACCCGAGCTTGATCCGGGCTAGCTCTTCCTCCGTCAAAGTCAAGGGCACTGGCCCCCTCGGATCCTCCTTGCACGCTCCATCCTCGTCGGGTGGATCATGCGTCTCAGCGACTTGGTCTGTCACTAAAGGCACGTTCAGTTCCTGTGTCCCAGGCATCATCTCGTGCCTGGGAGATAGATCTAATGCCCTAGCAGCGGGCGCCGGTCTCTGTGCTGGAGACCTGTCCAGCACCCTTTTTGACGATGAATACCTAAAAGCGGCATCCGCCATTACCACTAGTAGCGAAGGTGGGTTCAACATTACCCTAAGGAGACTGCTTGCCCCACTTTCGCCACCAGAGACCCCCTCCTGCGAGCTTTTAGAACCGGACATTGAATGAAAAAATGAAAGGGAGAGGAAGAAAGGAGCTCATCGGAGTTAGGATTGGAGGGATTTCGACTGGATTGTGGTGAGAACAATAGCCAGAATGCATGCAAAGAAGCAGGGAAGCAGAAAGGGGGAAGAAGTTGAAATGCAAAAGAGAAGAGTCCTAAGCGTTAGGGCTCTCCTTATATAGTCGTGCCACATGGCAATGAATTAATGCGCCCATTAACTCTACGCCATACGAACGCCCCATCAGCTACCCTGACTCGCCACGTGTCATAACCTGACGCGTCGCTCGCCCTTAACATCAAGTATGACGCCATGCGTCGCGATCTTGTTGGATTGTCATCGAAGCGACGGCTTGACGCCCCCCGTGACCTCATGCCACGCCACGACACGTTATGATTATAGGCTAACAACACTTCGATTGCCGCGCTAGCTGCCATACTTGGCAGTAATGATAAACTCGACTTGGTCCATGCATAACTCGACTTAGCCACGGCCGAGCTTACTTTTCGAACTTCGTTCAAAAAGCAAGGGGGGCTCACTTTTGAGGAAAAATCTACAAGTCCATAAGTCGGCTTATGGAATGGACCAACTCTACTGAACTAGCCCGAGCCCATGAGGACCCGAGCAAGGCCTCTACGTCTAAAAAATAAAGCACCATACAAAGAGAGTGATGCAATTATAAGGACATGCAAGGAGCTTCTAAGCTTGCACCAGTGGTTGAAAGACCGACCTAATTAATAGGTCGGATATAGATCGGTCACAGATTAGTCCCAGATCGATCACAGACCGTTTATAGAATGGTCATAGATCGGTCATAAATCGGTCACAGATCAGTCCCAGATTAATCACAGATCGGCCATAGTTCAGTCATAGATCGGTCACAAATCAGTCCCAGATCAATCATAGACAGGCCATAGTTCGGTCATAAATCGGTCACAGATCAGTCCTAGATCGATCACAGACCAGGCATAGTTCGGTCATAGATCGGTCACAGATCAGTCCCAGATCGATCATAGACCGGCCATAGTTCGGTCATAGATCGGTTATAGATCGGTCACAGATCAGTCCCAGATCAATCACAGACCGGCCATAGTTTGGTCATAGATCAATTATATATCAATTACAGACCGTCCATAGAACGGTCATAGATCGGTCATAGATCAACAATACCCCTAGCAGGGTCAGAAGGTCTCAAACACCTAGATGAAAGGGAATTCAAACCTTCTAGCTTGTCTGATGGACAAAAATGGTGAATGCCGATCTGTCGATCAATATAACATTATTCAGATTCGACCTAAAGCCGAGCTACAGATTCAAAGAATCATCGCAAAGACTTGAAGATCTCTCTCTCTCTCTCTCAAGATATTCGGGAGATAAGAGTAAATCCTGACAATCTCAGGACTCCTCAATCTCTGGGATGTCCTAGATTACGTCAAATCTCTAAGATATTAGGAAAGAGCCCCTTTATGACTGGATTCTCTCTTCCCTATAAAGGTATGAGCATCTCTCACCATTGAAGGTACATTTACAAAAACTCTAATTATCGACTGGTCTCTTTTCTGGAGATCCTACCCCGCTTTAAAGACCCCAAGCTTGACTTAGGCATCGGAGAGTCCCCTGAATAAACTAGGGCCTCCTTTGTCTCTCACTTTCACTTGTGCAGGTTTAAGAAGGTGTGCTGTGGAGGGTCTGCCGGAAAACTGCATCAACAACTATAATTTTAATGACATCATTCACCAAAGTTTGAATTTGCTTCATTTTTTTGCTCATGCCCTAAAATGATCCGAAGAAACGTATAGAGAGCATGGATATAGGATACATGCACTAAGGTGGGGAGACCGGGGTTGCACCTAATCCACTCTCAGTTCATGTTGGGTTACATGTAGTACTGTTCTCAACTCGACCCGACACGATAGAGTTGCACCCTAGTTAAGGGTTGAAATCAATACCCAACATTTTTTTTAATGGGCAGACCAATCCAACTCAATTATTAATGGGTTAGGATACAAGTCGCCCCTAGTTTCTCATCGACTAGGAAAAGGCTATTCTAATCGCTAATGCTGTAACATTAGCCCAACAAACATGAGCCCATTGTCTCCTAAGGTCAATGGTCATGATGTATCCATCATCGGGCATTTATTTCGAGGTCGGTTAGGTCCACATGCATGCATGTGAAAGGAATTTTGACACTATCATATGTACTAGCATGGTAGCGGCATGAGATTCAAGTGGCCATCAAATGTTTATTTGTGTATGTGGGTGGTACTGTTAATTATCATATAAAGCCTCTTTCAACCGTTCATCTTCACACCTGATAATCAACAATAAGACCTACGTACATAGCCGGAATCGCCTAGAGTGTAAAACACCTAAGCTTTGAGATATATATCCATTATATTATATATGGAAAATTTGCGTGGTCTATCTGGTGAGAATCATTATTTGGACTATATATACAGAAGATAAGGCTGATTAAAAATTCATATAGGCCACACCCAAAAATAAATGTAAAATTGCTCCTTGAATCAATGAGTTCGTACAGTGCGGCCCACCTGAGTTTTGTATATTCTCTTCATCCTGGTGAGTTATGCTTGATTAATAGATTTAATGAAAGATAGACAACATGGTGCCCTAACGCAGAAGCTTATATATGTTTGATATAAATATTGTTGAATGTGTTGACTCGGACGAATTTCAAGATGACCCACCAAGTTTTAGAATTACGGTGTGCATGGCTTATTAATATGAGTCACAAATGTTTTTTAATAATTCATTTACATTACTAACTTTTAAAACGTTTAAATAGTTTAGGTGATTTAGATCATCGATATGATCTTAGAGCTGCGGCCAATAATTAAATTATTTTGAATATCATCATTTATAAACACCTTTGTTAGACGTAGGACTCCGTTTCGTTTGTGCAAGAAGCATTTCCTCTGGCTTACCCTCATCGTACTGAAAAGTAAATTTAAAATAACTTGGTTATCCCTAGCAAATCCAAAAATCATCCATGTGGATTTGAAGTACATCCATTTACGTACCACCAAATGACAATCCAATTTGCGAAACGCGGTCACAGGGTTGCGTAATGCATGGCAAAAGAGAATGCGTTACGGTGGTACCGGTACCACCATAACCTTGGATTCTAGTGGGACAAAGTGGGTCCCACGTGATATATTCAATACATCCAACCGATCTATCAGATGCATCGCCTCGTGTATCTCCTGGATCCCTAAAACCACCCAAAACGAAAACTCAAATGGGCCACACACGGGGAACAAGTTGAGAGGGGATGCCCATCCTTGATTTCTACGGGGGACACACCATATCGTTTATACAAAATCCAGGCAGTCCAGACCGTTCATCTGCCATGATAAAGAGTCAGGAGAAAAACAAGAATGTTCGAAAAATCAGGTCGGTCCCGCTGAAAATAAAGTATTGGAGTCCTCTCTCACCTTGTTCCATGTACTGTGGCCCACAAGAGTTTCAAATCGATATGATTTTTCCGTATTTGGACGTAAAATGAAGGTATGCATCTGATGGACGGATTGGATGTGGTACAAAAGCCATGAGGGCTCTACATTTTCCCAGTACCACGGAAACGGATGGGCTACTCCCCTGCCACGAGCCAATGGCTGATGGTTGGTGCTCCGTGGCCCCAAAATGACGTATTTGTTTCATCCAAGCCGTCCATACATATTTAAATATCATAATTTTAAGGTATTAGACCAAAAATTAGGTATATCTCAACCTCAAGTGGACCATATTACAGTAAACAGTGTTGAATGAACGTCAACCATTAAAAACTTTTTAGGCCCCATGAAAGTTTTGGATCAAGCCGATCTTTGTTTTTTCCGTTCATCTAGATCTTTATGACCTAATCAGTACAGTAGGCCTTAGGAGTATTTTAATGGTGGATATCCAATCACTATTGTTTTCCTGTGGTGTGATCCACTTGGGATTTATATCCCTCTAATATTTCGTATTGAGCCTAAAATGATCTGTAAAAATGGATGAACGGAATGGATGAAACACATACATCATGGTGGGGCCCACAGAGCACCGAGGCAGGGGAGTAGCCAATCCGTTAATTTCCTCTCCTAACGACTTCAGTTAGCGTCAGTTATTCACCGTCTGGTGTGGCTGGAAACGAAGACCAAGCAAGCATCCAAAATAGAAATGGCCGCTACAAAAACGGACGATTTTAGATCTCTCCCCTCCTATAAAATCAACCCAAATTACAACACTTATACTCGGGTAATTGAAGGAGAGCCCCGGCTCCCAACACATCTCTTCTTCCTCTCTCCATTCCCGTTGCATCCTTCAATCCACCCTTTCCCTCTCCTTCAACACAAACCAAACCATCCTTTGTTTCTGGAGAGGAAAGGGGCCGTCCGTCCATCCAACATGAATAAAGCCATCATTGCCGCCGTTTCCCTCATCCTCCTTGTGGGTGTCGTCATCGGAGTCGTAGCCAGCGTCAATCGATCCACGACGGACGTAGAAAAGGTTTCAACATCCATAAAAGCAATCGACACCATCTGCGCCCCGACCGATTACAAAGACGTCTGTACCAAGACCCTTGAAAGCAGCGTCTCCAACAATGGCAGCATCGACCCGAAAGAACTCCTCAAAGCTACTATCAATGCTACCATAGCTGAGGTGAAAGCCGCATTGCATTTATCAAACAACATGGGTAATAAAACGACGGATGCGATGAACCAAGCAGCTCTGTCGGACTGTAAGGATTTGATGGAGTATGCGACTGCAGAGCTTCAAGCATCTTTCTCTGAGGTTGGAGATAAAGACATGCATACGTTGCCAGATCGGGTGGATGAAATCAAGAACTGGTTGAGTGCAGTGATTTCATACCAAGAGACTTGTAAGGATGGAATTACTCACCCAGAATTGAAATTGGAGATGGAGAATGGAATGGTGAATGCCAGCCAGCTGACGAGCAATGCGCTTGCGATTGTTTCTGGGATTTCAGATATTCTTACTTCTTTTGATATTCCATTCAACTTCAGCTCCCTCACTGCCTCTCGTGAGTTGATTGAAGGTGATCATGAAGGTGGGTTGAACCATGCAGATGGTGATGGGTATCCTACGTGGGTATCAGCTGGTGATAGGAGGCTGCTGGCTTTTAAAGATAATGATAGACCGAAGCCTAATGTGGTTGTGGCTAAGGACGGGAGTGGAAACTTCAAGAGTATCAATGACGCGCTTAAAGCCATGCCGAAGAAGTACTCTGGCAGATATGTAATATACGTGAAGGCAGGGGTCTATGTCGAGAACGTGATTGTTGAGAAGGACATGATCAATGTTTTCATGTATGGTGACGGGCCGAGGAAGACGTTGGTGACCGGAAAAAAGAACTACGTCGATGGGACGCCGACGTACCAAACTGCCACTTTTGGTAGGCTCTCTCTCTCTCTCTCTCTGTGTGTGTGTGTGTGTGTGTGTGTGTGTGTGTGTGTGTGTATATATATATATATATATATATATATATATAGCTTCACATGTTCGGCCTGCTTTCTGATGATTTAAATAATCCATATGGTGGGGTCCACATCAGGTGGGCTTACCTTGTGATTGTTTGGATCATCTGATATAAAAAAAATCAGATATTAATGTAGGGGCATTTTCACACTAGGCTTGAGTGGGGTGGCCTATGGGATGAGGGGTACACTCCGGGTGGGTGGCCCGTGTGACACAGTACCTATATGATGTGGGGCCCACGAGGGGGTTCCGCCAAGGTCCTTACCCATGGGATGTGGGACTCACGAGTGGGATTCAACCGAGGTCCTAACTCATAAGATGTGGGGTCCACAAGTGGAGTTTAGTTGAGGTCCTAACTCATGGGATGTGGGGCCCAAGAGTGGGGTTTGACTAAGGTCCTAACCCATGAGATGTGGGGCCCACGAGTGGGGTTCAGCCGAGGTCCTAACTCATGGGATGTGGGGCCCACGAGGGGTTCAGCCGAGGTCCTAACCTGTGGGATGTGGGGCCCATAAGTGGAGTTTGACCAAGGTCCTGACACGAGATGTGGGGCCCATGAGTGAAGTTCGGCCGAGGTCCTAACCCATACGATGTGATAACTGAGCTATGAGATAAAGAGATTAATTGGCCATGCTCTATCAATTCAAACTTTCTAAAGCAAGTAGTTAATTGTCCATTATCAATGTGCCACCCAAAAGCACTCAAAAGATTAAAAGATATCAAGCATCATATTAATATAGATATTTCATTGCATTTTGCCAAAGATCATAGTCTCTAATATCATAATTCATATGTTATTGCAGCCGCTATCGGAAAAGGATTCATAGCAAAATCAATGGGCTTCAGCAACACAGCTGGTCCAGAGAAGCACCAGGCCGTCGCTCTTCGTGTCCAATCTGACATGTCCGCCTTCGTCAACTGCCGTATGGATGCTTACCAAGACACCCTCTACGTGCAGACCCACCGTCAATTCTACAGAAACTGTGTAATCTCTGGGACCGTCGATTTCATCTTTGGTGACGCCGCTTCCTTACTCCAGAACTGTTTGCTCGTAGTCAGAAAACCGATGGACAACCAGCAAAACATTGTGACCGCTCAAGGCAGGACCGACAAACGCCAGACTACCGGCATCGTAATCCACAACTGTAGAATCGTCCCAGAGGCGAAGCTCTACCCGACAAGGTTCAAGACCCGATCTTACCTTGGCCGACCATGGAAACAGTACTCAAGGACAGTGATTATGGAATCCACGATCGGTGATTTCATCCAGCCCGATGGATGGATGCCATGGGATCGGAATTTCGCATTGGATACCTTGTTCTATGCTGAGTATGCGAACAGAGGCCCAGGAGCTGGGACTAACAAGAGAATTAAATGGAAAGGGTATAAGGTGATTAATAGGAAGGAAGCGCTTCAATTCACTGCTGGACCATTCCTACAAGGAAATCAATGGTTGAGAAACATCAAGGCACCTTACATGCTTGGACTGAGGCGTTGAGAAGATATGGTGGTCTGAGAGAGAGGAGAGAAAAAAGAAAAAAAAATAATAAAGGAAGAAGAAAAAGAGAGAAGATCGTAATGGACGTGAAGGGCAGTGTTCTTTTCATTGGAAAGCAGGGTTGGTGGAGATAGAACGGTTAATGATGATAGTGACTGTGAAAAAATAGCTGTGGAAAACTGGTTCTGAAATCCTTCCTTCTTTTGCATTTGTCCTTTTCTATGGATATTTTATTATTTGTTCGATGATTTGAATTTTTTTTTTTAAATGAAAAGGTAATGGTGCAGAGCTTTGGGGTTCACACGAAAATACTGTCTTGTTTTATTTTGGAACGCGGGAAATGCCATGCATGCATGAAATCGGATTGCGTACTGAGTTAATCACTTCGCTCTTATTATACTTAGTAAACTCTGTTAGGCCCACTGTGAATGTATCTGCTCTATCTACGCCACCTATACGTTTTTTTCATCTTATTTTAAGGGTTGAGACCAAAATTTAAGCATACCCAAAGATCAAGTAGACTATAACATTGAAAACGGTTGGAATAATGACTTCCACCGTTGAAACCTTCCGAGGAGCCATAGTGATGTTTATTTCTCATACAACCTATTCATAAGATCACACAGACATGGATGAAGGAAAAAAACAAATACAAACTTGATCCAAAACTTCTGTCACTCCCAAGAAATTTTCAACAGTAGATGTTCAATTCACACTATTTACTATGGTGTGGTCTACTTGAGCTTTGAATATACTTTATTTTTAGGCTCAAGCCCTAACATTATCTTTTAAAATGGAAGAACGGAGTGGATAAAATACATAAATCATGGTGGACCCACAGAGTTTACTCAGTACCCTATGCCTACTGAGTTACGCAGTACGCAATCCGCTTCCTGCATGCATGTAGACGTACGTACGTACTCACCACGTGTGGTCATCCGTTCGTTTGAATGTGACCGGTTACTGAGTTACTCAGTACGCTCATATCGTACTGAGTAAACTCAGTTGGACCCACCTTGACTGTATGTGGTCTACCTACACTGTTTATCCGTTTTTACATCTAAATTAAGGGGTTTGGGCCCAAAAATTAAAGCTTATCCAAAGATCAAATGGGTCATAGGGGATAATGATTTCCTCCATTGAAACCTTTCTAGGCCCCAGTGATGTTTATTTGTCATCCAACCTATTCATAAGATCATACAGATATGGATGAAGAGAAGACACAAATATAAGCTTGATCCAAAACTTATGTGGCCCCCAAAAATTTTTCAACGGTAGACATTCAATTCAAATGTTAGCTGTGGTGTGTTCCATTCGAACATTATATATACTTCATTTTTGGACTCAGGACCTAAAATTATCTAGTAAAATTGATGGAAGGAGCGGATCAGATACATATATCATGGCGGACCTCACAAAGTTTACTCAGTACGGTAAGCCTAGCGAGTTACTACGCAATCCGCTTCCGTTAGTAGGATTTTGTTTCCGTGGAAACCGGACTCCGTACGCTCGTACTGAGAAATTAGTAAACTCCGTTGGGCCCACCGTTAATACATGTATTTTAAGATCATTTTAATGGTTTAGCCCACAATTGAAGCATATCTAATGATCAAGTGGAACATACCATAGGAAACAGTAGAAGTATTGATTTCCTGGAAACCTTTCTAAGGCCCCAAGAAGTGTTTATTTGTCATTGCGCGTGATCGCAAGATTACATGGACATGAATGAAGTAAAAAACACAAATATTAGCTTGATTTAAAACTTTTGTGGCCCCGAGAACTTTTGAATATTAGACTTTCAATTCAAAATTTTCTGGTGGTGTGGTCAGCTTGAGATTTGTATATGCTTTATTTTTTGGCTAACATGCAACCTAAAATTATATGATAAAATGCATGAATGACAATGGGATCCACAGAGTTATTCAGTACGCAACCCGCTTTGTGCCTGTTGTTGTCGTAGATATGGCCCACCTGATGAGAAGACTGGCCTACTTTTGGGTCACGAGATGGGAAGCGCATTGCCGGTGTGCCATGGTGTGTTGACGTCACCAAATCTTGGGGGCCATTAAAATTTATTTTTTATATCTACATTATCCATCCATTTTACAAGATCAATTTAGGGAATGGAAAAAAAAAGAGGTCATGTCAGGTGGACCACATCACACAAAACTGTAAAGATTGAATGCTTACCATTGAAAACATTTTAGGCATCATGGGAGTTTTGGATCAAACTGATATTTGTCTTTTCCTTTCTTCAATGTGTGTGACCTAGAGCTGATGAAGGTGTGTGTGGCCTTAGTGCTGTTTGGATAACAGTAAATGGAGGCGAATGGGTGTAATTGGGAGTAAAGGAAGGTAAATGACAATGGAAGTATTTTTTAATGGGAATAAAAACATGTACATGAAATAAAATGAAAATAAATGTGCATGTAAATGAAATCTTCTTTATTAAAAAGGATTTGGAAATAAATGGGGTGAAATGCCTTTTTGAGCACCTTTAGAGAGTCGCACATATAAACAAAGGTGCCGCTATGCACATATCCACCCTACACTTGTCATGATAATAATATGTCGAAATAATCCAATGATCGGCTATATCACTAATATCATACCAAAAGAATGATCCTAACCATCCATTAGAGAACTATATAAATGGACAATTAAAAAAATTGGCAAGTTGCTTATTTATGATACGTGCTTATCACGGACTTGATTTCACTAGTGTTTGCACAATTCAATCAAACACAAGGCCACATGTGTGAAAGAGGGCCTATATTCAAATTTCACGTGCAATTATGACTTGCAAGCATGCATGCTGGTGACCCTCATACCGAAATAAATATATAGGACCCGTTTTGAAAATCTAACTATCGAACCCGTCACTAATTGTGATAAGCAATCAAGCGATTTGTGAAAGGGTAGAGATTAGTCATTTGATAAATTCTTTTTACTTACAACTTCATGACTTTTCTTTCACTAATAATTACAATTTAATATATATTCTCATATGGATAAAATAAAATAAAAAGAAGGCTAAACAATGATGATTTTATTAATATTTGAATATGTGGCTCATTACAATCGACGCAGTAAAAATAAATTAGAGAAATAAATAAGTGAGATATATATATATATATATATATATATGATCCGTCTGTAAGAATAGATGATTAAGGCAAATGGTCAGCGGGATATGACTAGAGAGATATGATTATGTAAGTAAGAACTCAGTTGAACATAATCCAGCAATTTAAGGTTGTTGATATTTAATCTAATCCTACGGTACCATAGCGGTGGTGCGGGAGAGCAATGATCTATGCTAAGACTAAGCTATGCTGTTATTGTGAACCCTAAAAATCAATGCCCACACTTTTATATTTGTTTCGTAGGCATATGGGCTTATTTGGATTGATGATATAGTTGACTTGGAGTCACCACCAACCAATTAGCTCAAAATTATGCAGTCGGCTAGAACCTGCAAATTCTATAAAAGCTAGGGAGTTTGGACACTTTTTTGCTTTGAGTTAACTCCTGATTTGCAATCTAAGACTCTGAGCAAGGGACCGCAATTACAAAGAATGAATGTGTTAATCACTCTCTCCGCCTGTACGAGTGTACGATCTCTGTTTTATGAATATATGTGTGTGTGTGTGTGTGTGTGTGTGTGATCCAAAACTTTTACAGCCCACGATAAGTTTTTAATGACTAGCCACCATTATTTTTTATTGTATGGTCTACTTGAGATTTAGTTTTGTTTCATGTTTGGGATCATGCCTTAAAATGATTTGAAAAAACGGGTCACAAACATGGATATAGAATAATATCAAGGTGGGCCCCATAGTAAAGGCGAGAAGTGCAAGTAAGCGCTGAAAAAACTCTGTGGACCCATCATGATATATGTGCATGTTATCCATACCGTTTATCCATTTTTCCAGATCATTTTAGGGCATGAGCCCCAGAATGAGGAAGATCCAAATCTTAGATTCTCAGGTGGACCACACCATAGGACAGAATAGTAATTGAATGCTCACCATTAATAACTTCTTTGGCATCACAATATTTAGATTAAGCTGATATTTGTGTTTTCCCTTCATATAGATCTATGTGACCCAATCAACAAGTTGGATGGCAACCACCATTGTTTCCCCCGGCATGTTCCACCTGAGATTTGGATATGGTTCCTTTTATGCTAATGCCCTAAAATGAGTTGGCAAATTGGATGGACAATGTGGATAAAACACATGTATCATGATTAGGCCTGCAGATCTTTTCCATCAATTACATGAAATGGGAGGGGTCACTGCCATGGAAGCGGATTAGGTGAGACCTCGACCAACCTACGTTGGTGCAGCCCTTACTGTAGGTCATACCTTTATGTATGTATTTTGTATTCATGCCATCTATCCATTTTTCCATATCATTTCAAGGCATTATACTGAAAAAATGAAGCTCATCTAATTATCAAGCTGACCATACAATAGGAATCAATGGCATAATATTAAAAACCCCTAGGTGTACCATTCCAACCTGTTGATAAGGTTGCACAAGCTTGGATGAAGGTAAAAAAAAATATCAGCTTGATCCATAACTTTTGTAGTGCATTAATGGTCAATCACTATTTCTATGATATGGGTAATTGAATCTGCTTTATTTTCGGGATAGTGCCTTAAAATAACCTGAAAAAGCATATATACATTGTGGATGCAGCAGAATACATACATCAAGGTGGGCCCACGGTAAGGGTCCCACCATCTTTGGTGAGTCTGGGTCTCACCTAAGCAGCTTCCCACTATGGTGTCCCACTAAAATAAGGAGTGGATTAGGTACTTAAAATAACCTGAAAAAACATATATACATTATGGATGCAGCAGAATACATACATCAAGGTGGGCCCCACGGTAAGGGTCCCACCATCTTTGGTGAGTCTGGGTCTCACCTAAGCAGCTTCCCAGTACTATGGTGTCCCACTAAAATAAGGAGTGGATTAGGTACTGCTCCAGCCTCATCCAAGAAGGTGCCCCCCTTATCGTAGGGCCCACCTCGATGTATGTATTCCACATTCACATTCATATTGTTCATTTATTTTCCTAAATCATTTAATGACATCATCACAAAAATAAAGTATATCTAAGTTTCAGGTGAGCTAAACCATAAAAGCTAATGGTTATTGAATTTCTCAATAAAATTTGTTTTGCCAAACATAAAATTTTAAAATAAATCTCAATATTTTGAAAAAAAAAAGAAACCTTATTGATAAATTAACATAAGTAATAATATTTTCTTTCTTAGATTTTTCTGAAAATAAGATTTTTTTGAAAAATGAAATGCCCTGAGTCACTATTTGTTGTATTTTGAAAATTAGAGGCGTTGAAAAGAAAATACTCCAAAAGCATATACTTTTTTGTTAATAGGCTAAACTGCAAGCACCTGTGCAACAATAACCCTATAATCAATCATTTAAAATTCAGCATCCATATCCTATTTTTCGAATGAAGGTATATCCGTTGCCAATCCTAATCATGTTCATCCAAAGCATCAAATTCTCTCTTTTATTGTAGCACCAAGTGGCCCACGGATGGTCACTGATGACCGTTGGATATGACAACAGCACTATGGAATGTGGATTTTCCATAGCCCAAAATCACCATGATCGAATTATCAGAACCACTAGAATAAGGATATGAAAAATGAACGGTATGATTAAAAGACTTACTATCCATTTTGTAGGCTTGTAATTGGATGATCACATGTTTGTGATCATCCAATTAAGATGATTCAGATAATTACGTGCAATCTATAATGGACCCCACCTTGATGTATATGTTTTATCCACACCATCCATTCATTTTTCCAGATCATTTTACGCTAAGACAAAAATAAAAAATAAAAATGAGGCGTTTTAAAATCTAATGTGAACCACACCACAAGAAATCAGTAGTGATTGAATGCCCACCATTAAAAACTTCCCAGGGTCCAATATAATATTTATTTTCCATCAAACCTGTTGATTAGATCACACAGAGCTAGATTATAGAAAATAAAATAAAATAATCGGATTGATCCAAAACTTGTGGCCCCCCAAGAAGCTTTCAATGGTGGGTGTTCAATCACCACTGTTTTCCTGTGGTGTGGTCCACCTGAGATTTGGCTCTCCATCATTTTTTTTATCTCCTGCCATAAAATAATCTGGAAAAATGGATGCGGTGTGGATAAACATATGTCATGATGGGCCCCACTGAACACTGATCAGTGGCGACATGGTACCGACAGGGTGAGCATGCAATCGGTGTCCAATTTCCTCGGCTAATTTGAATAAGGAGGTAGCAACAATCTCGGCACGGATTTGCTCGCCGGAGCAATCCCTTCTCCTCTCCTCTCTATAAATGCAGTGACTCTAAGTCTCAGTAGATCAGTGCGTAGGATAAGCAGAAAGAAAGATGAAGGGAAACTTAGCTTCTCAACTCCTCGTGTCTCTGCTTCTCCTCATCTCCTGTTCGGTTTCCGCTTCCAGATTCTTATGGTCAGAAAATGATACCAGACGAAATCTTCTCACCAACGGTGTCAGCATGACACCTCCAATTGGGGGGGGACGCTCTTTCTTCCACAGACCCGAGTATCAAATTACTCCGACCCCATTCATAATATATTGCAGCTGCTGACATTGTTTTCTTACTCGGGTCTGGTCCAATTGAAGATTGAAAATATTTTAAAGAAATGAATGAATGGTCCATATCAATAATTGGTTGTGCCACATGACATTAAAAATCTTTGGGGCCAGATTATCACAAGATAACTCTACCATATTGGGCCCCACTAGAAGAATTTAAATATAGAGATTGAAATTTGATTTTAACATTTTGAAGTTAGTAAGTGGCAGTTATAAATGAAATCTTTTTCTTACCATTTTAAAAGAATCTCTTCCATCATGGTAACTATAATCACCTTTCTTTTTCAGGTGGAACAGTTGGAATCACTTCTATTGCAGTATTAATGAGACAATAGTATAGAGAAACTGGTGAACTGAATCTATTCAACCTTATTTCTTATTTCATAATATGGTTTTGGATTTGCTGAAATGTAGTACTAGATTGTTTTTTTTTCTTTTCTCTCTCTTTTCTTGAAAGGAATTTTTATTTGAATCTTGCGATTCTTTCGAATGCTCAATTGGGTTTTGAACATTTGATTTAAACTACATTGTTGCTATTTGTGATTGTAACACAACTGATGCTTTGGTATCAACTGGCCATGCCAGGCTTCGATATGAATATGTTAATTTAGGTATTTTGTTCCAGCAACATAATTTTTAAATTTTATTTGTAAAAACTATTGGGATTTTTGTTGCAGAATCATACAAATCTAGATCTAAGATAACAATACAATGGCACCACACAAACATAATAGAACACACAGGTTTAACGTGGAAAACCCTTTTGGAAAAAAACCACAGCACAAAGCGATAGAATTCCACTATGAAAGCATCAATTACAAAGAGATAAGACTTACCCAATTTGAACAACCTCGAATCTCACACTTGCTACACCATTTGATAACTCTAGAACCCTTTAGAATACCTTTAGGAAGCCTTAGAATACATTAGAATAGCCCTAAGGACCCCTATTTATAGTTTAGAATTTTTTTCTTTCGTACCCTTGCGAAACTGCCTCAAATTTACGCAGTCTACACCAAATCCGCGCAAGAATTTGCATAACCTCGACTGGTCGAGGGACCCCCTCTACCGGTCAAGTCATCCCCTCGACTGGTCGAGCGGCCCGGACACCAAAAATCTTAAAACGCTGGACTTTAAGTCGAGCAATCCTTGACTAGCCGAGATGCCTACTCGACCGGTCGAGCCATCCCCTCAACTGGTCGAGCGGCCCAAAAAAAACTGTCAGATTGTAAGGCATCTGACAACAAGCTCCACCATGCCTTCAATCTTCAACCGTGTAACTTATTAAGCTCTTCTCTTATCTCTGCATCACATCATAGCTTCTTGTGCACACTCCGTCCTTCTTTTTCGCCATCGCCAAGCCCAGAGAAGTTGTAGAGAACTTAAACTTCTCTCAAGGAACGATCTTGGTGAGCATGTCTGCCGAATCTAAATCCACATACCCAACCAACTTTGCTCCCATCTTCTCTAAAAGTAAAGACGTAGTCTTCTTACCATCTCACCGCTACCCAATATTGTTGCCGGGGTACTTGCTCACAACACTGATAGCCTGTGAAATAATCGGTCTAATCCAGACCATGACATACACTGTCAACCGCATTCAAATAAGCCTTATGAGATATCCTATTTTTCCTCATCTGTTTTGTGACATGTCCTGAGGAAAACTTGAGCAGAGACGCATATGGAACGCTCTCCGGCTTTACATGGTGCATCACCTCCTTGATTAATATCTACCCAAGATATTCTGCCTAAGATAACCAAAGCTTACTCCTCCTTCAGTCTCAATGCCGATAACCATCTTTGCAGCCCCCCGATCCTTCATCCTGAATGTCTCACTTAACTGAGTCTTCAGTACATTGATTTCAGGCATGTCATAATTGGCAATCTACATATCATCAATTCCTAACTTACTATGAAGGAATCAAAACCACTTTCTAGGCGACAGGTCGAACCACGACCTCCTGCAAAGTCTTTTCACAACCCCTTTAACTTTGAACTGCTCTAGTTGCTTCATGTAGATTTGCTCTTCCAATTTCTCTTGCAAAAGTGCAAACTCCACATCCATCCTTTTAGTTTAAGATCACATTATTCAACCATCGCCAATCACGGATCTAATAGACACCTGCTATACCGTTGGCGTGAATATCTCTGAGAAGCTGATCCCTTCTCTCTGAGCATAATCCTTCGCTGCCAATCTCACCATGTATCTATGACGTATCCTTCTGAAGATCTACCTGCATCCAACCGCTCTCCAGCCCATTGAAAGCTCCACCCGCTCCCATATGTCGGTTTGGTACAACGAATTCATCATATTGCCCGCAGTCACCTTTTACTTCTCAGCACCAAACTCAGCTAGAACCATCTGAATAGAAGATGAATCCTCTTGTGATATTGGAGTCGTCCATGTACCTCGCCAAAATCCTGCGATCATGCCATATGATTCTTTTCATAGGTGACTGCTCCACCTGCTCTGTATCCCTGTCCACACATCTCAACTTTCATGTCCTGTTCGCTCATGTGGTCATGCCCAATATGCCACACACGTGCAGAGGTGGAATCTGCTACATCCACTGTAGCTCCACCTTTTAAGGTGCTCCCGATCAACCTGTACAAGTTACCGAGTCGTCGCGCTTTCATGATTACCCGTGCCCCCTTAGATACCTTAAGAGCACCATCAATACCTGTGTACTTGCATCCTTTTGCCTCAAGTACACCAAGAGAAATCAGATTCTGCTTCAAGTCAGGAACGTGCCTGACATCAGTCAAGGTACACTCCACCTCATCAAACATCTTGATGCACACCGAACCAATAGCCACAACATTACAGGTAATGCCATTACCCATAAATACCTGTCCACCATTGCACTCCCTGTAGCTGGTGAACCAACTCCGATGAGGAGTCATGTGAAAAAACGCTCCTATGTCTAGCATCAATGAAAGATGAAGAACAGGTACGTTTGTTGCTGAATTCTCTTCCAGCGTCTTATGAGTCATTGAAGAACACAATGTGCTCCACGAATAATAATTGTCGACACTGTTATCTCAGCCTTTAAAGGGAAGGCCATGAGAAAGTTCAACGTTGACATGAGGATATCTTCTGATGCACTGTTTACAGGGGATAGGAATTCTGAACAAGGTACAGATTCTTCAAGTTCTAGATCCAAATCCAAGGGCAAGGGTAAAGGAAAGGTAAAGTGTTAAAATTATGGGAAGGAAGGACATGTGAAGAAGGATTGTGGAAATCCTAAATCTAAGAGAAATCAGATTCTGTTTCAAGTCAGGAACATGCCTGACATTAGTCAAGGTACGCTCCACCCCATCAAACATCTTGATGCGCACCGAACCAACAATCACAACATTATAGGCAATGCCATTGCCCATAAATACCTGTCCACCATCGCACTCCCTGTAGCTAGTGAACCAACTCCGATGAGAAGTCATGTGAAAAGACGCTTATGTGTCTAGCATCCACTCGTCCTTATGATCATCGTATGGTCATCTGATAGTAGACACAGACAAAACATTACCATCACATCCACTCAATCCATTTGACGTGGCAGCATTGACCTCTTTGTATGAAGCCTCGGAATCTTCTCTCTTAGATTTAGGATTTTCGCAATCCTTCTTCACATGTCCTTCCTCCCACAATTTTAGCACTTTACCTTTCCTTTGCCTTTGCCCTTGGATTTGGATCTAGAACTTGAAGAACCTATATCTTGTTCAGAATTCCTACCCCTGTAAACAATGCATCAGAAGATATCTCCATGTCGACGTTGAGCTTTCTCATGGCCTTCCCTTGAAGGGCTGAGATAACAGTGTCGACACTCATGGTTTTATTCGTGGAGCACATTGTGTTCTTGAATGACTCATAAGGTGCCGGAAGATAATTCAGCAACATGCATGCCTATTCTTCATCTTTCATCACTTCCTCCATATCCAACAATTTGCAAACCAATTTATTAAAGTTACCGATGTGAGCTTCCAGGTCTCCACTCTCTGCCATCTTGAAGTTATACCACTGCCACTTCAAGTGTAGGCGATTTCAGAGGATTTTTTCGTATAGACATCCTCTAACTTCGCCCATAACTTAGCCACAGGTTTCTCCCTCATGACGTTGTAGAGAACCTCATCCATGAGAGATAAACGGATCGATGATAAGGCCTTCTTATCAAGAGTATTCCAATCATCATCAATCATAGTAGACTTCCGCTCCTCAAGAGCACCATCTTCGCCTTGCTTGATTAAGGAACTCACTATCTTGATCTTCCATAACTTAAAATTATTTTTCTTTGAATACTTCTCAATCTCATACCTAGTGCTTCCCATTATTACTAATTCCTCAGATTCAGATCTGTGCCCCAACGATTTCTCCGATACCACTTGTTGGGATTTTTGCTGTGGAATCACACAGATCTAGATCTAGGATAGCAATACAATGGCACCAAGCAAACACAAGAGAACACACAGATTTAACATGAAAAATCCTTTCGGGAAAAAACCACGGTACAAAGCAACAGAATTCCACTATGAAAGATTAATTACAAAGAGAGAGGACTTACTCGATTCGAACAACCTGCTACACCCTTTGATAACCTAAGAACCCTTTAGAATACCTTTAGGAAGCCTTACATTAGAATAGCCCTAAGGACCCCTATTTATAGTTTAGAAAACTTCCCTTTCGCACCCTTGTGAAACCGCCTCAAATTTACGCAGTCTGCACCAAATCTGCGCAAGAATCTGCGTAACCTCGACTAGTCGAGCCGAGTCCTCGACTGGTTAAGGGACCCCCTCGACCGGTCGAGTAATCCCCTCGACTAATCGAGCAGCCCGGACACCAAAAATCATCAGTCACTAAACTTTGAGTCGAGCAATCCTCGACCGGTCGAGTGGCTCAAAAAAAAAAAACTATCAGATTATAAGGCATCTAAAAACAAAAACCACTTGCATTGTTGAACAATGGTTAATTAAGTTTGCTATTTCTTGCTTTATCAGACGCTTATTGGGCTGACTTGAATCGTAACTCGGATGTTTGCTTTTTTCATTTTGTGTTCAAATCTCTTAGTGGATTTAAATCTTTTAGAGTATTTCTTTCTTTGGTTACATGTTCTAAGGATACTGACACTCCAAGAGAAAAATTGGAATTTAATTTCAATTTCAGGGAAATTTTGTTGCTATAAAAACAACGTTTCCATCAGGGATTAAGACTCTTACAGATTATCTACATAGCAAGGGGCTTAAGATTGGAATCTATTCATCTGTAGGGTAAGCGCATTACATTTTTTTCTACTTAAGGTCGATGTTAACAGACAATGTGGTGATGTTAATAGATATTTATACCTTTTAGAGCTATGTATCTGCTTCCCGATTCTTGATGATTTATTTCCTTAAGCACTGTTTAGGATTATAGATTTCAAATCTCCCCTTTTGGGGACTTTGGTATTTCCCAAATCCCAAATGCAAAACAAATCCATGAATTTGACACTATTCTCATTTTCCTAATCCCAAACAGACCCTTAATAAATACACTGATTCTTCAAAAGAGGTAGAAATGACTAATATGGTTATTGCTCTTTCTAGGTATCTAACATGTACCAAGACTCAAACAGGGTCACTTGGTTATGAAGAGAAAGATGCCATGACCTTTGCTTCATGGGTATGTATATTAGGTTAGTTTCTTTGTAACATTATTCTTCATTATATTACAATTTAAAAACATGAATATCATAGTTGACAACTTTTATGAACTACTTTTCAGGAAATTGATTATTTGAAGTATGATAATTGTTTCTTCGATGGTACTAGGCCAACAGTTTGGTAAGCTTAGGGGTTGTTTGGCACCGTGGATTGGAGGAGATTGGATGGGGTTTCAAATCCCCTTGGTTGTTTGACAGCTTGAGGTAACCGGGGGTTTCCAATCCCCTCTTTGAGGGGGTTTGCAATCCACGGTGAGAGCTTGGATTACAGCTAAAATCATTTCAATAGTTGTAGGTGTAACGTGTGTACACTATCATTTTATCGGGCACATGACCCACTAATGATGATCAACACCGTCCAAACATTGTCCATGTAAATTAGCACCGTCCAAACATTGTCCAGCACGGTCCAAAACATTGTCCATATTAATCAACGATTAAAAACTGTTAGTTAGTCACTCAGACATGATCTTGTGCTTGCGGCCCATTCGAGACTTAGAATTTTATCATTTTCAGGCAAAGCATATATTTCAACGAGCTTATCACAACCATAGTGTCAAAAATTATATATCTTACTAATTAGAGATATCAACGTTGATTTAGTAATTAAATTCAAACTCCTGAAAATATACCATGAATAGACATTTTTGAATATAAGTTGATTTACACTTCAGGGTGCCAAACCAATCCTATGGGTTCGGAAGACACGGGGAGGATTACCAATCCTAGGGGTTCCGAATCGACGCTCCCAAACAGGCCCTTGCTATACTCACCGTCGAGCTCAGTTATTTTAAACTATGATATTTGCTTCTAAATTTTAGAATAGACATCCTAGAATGACACAAGCACTGAGGAAGATGGGCTGCCCAAAAGTTTTGAATCAAGATGATATTTTTTTGGTCCTTTCATCTAGGTCTATCAACAGCAGGTTGGATAAAAAATAAACATTCCGGTTGACCCAAGAAGTTTTTAACGGTGGGCGTTCAATCACCGCCGTTTCCTTGGTGTGGTCCGCTTGACATTTGGATCTGCTACATTTTCATGCTCATACAATATATTAATATGGAGAAACAGATGGACGGTGTGGATATAATACATATAAATCACAGTGGCCCCACAGTAAGATCAACCGAAGCAGCGTCCCATATATGTGGTGGCAAACACAGTTGAAATATAAATTGCTTTGCCCCGCCCCTGCCAACGTCCCGGTAATATGCGGTTTTCTTCCCCTAAATTCAAATTCTCACCTTCTTCCCTTACCGCGAAAATCGAATCCAAGGTGTCCATCCAAACACCATCTCTATCAAGAGCATCCGAACAGCACTGCCTATCCCTCCTCCAAGCCTGCAACTCCTTCTCAAACCTCCTCCAAATTCATTCCCACATCCTCAAATCCGGCCTCAATTCCAACCCCTTTGTACTCACAAAACTCATCTCCACAGCTTCTTCTCTCAACGCCATTGATTATGCCTCTTCCGTCGTTTTCTCTAACTGCGACAACATTACTCGCATTTTCGATACTTTTTTATTCAATACTCTCATCCGTGGCTACGCGCATTCCACAGTTGCTAAAATCAACGGTGTCGCTGCGTTCTCTTTTATGCTTCGAAATGCCATCTTCCCCAATAAATTCACCTTCCCTTTCGTTCTAAAAGCCTGCGCGGGCCTTGGTGATTTGAATCTTGGCAAGCAAGTTCATGGGTCTGTAGTGAAATTTGGTTTTGAGGCTGATCTTTATGTTCAAAATACGTTGGTTCATGCGTATTCTAGCTGTGGTGGGGGCATTGAGCTTGCTCGGGAGGTGTTCGATGGAATGCCCAAGTCGGACCCAGTATGTTGGAGTGCTATGATTGGTGGGTATGTTCGGTTGGGTCGGTGTAATGATGCAGTTGTGCTCTTTAGAGAGATGCAGATTGAAGGTGTCAAGCCTGATGAGGTTACTGTGGTGACGGTTCTTTCAGCTTGTGCTGATATGGGAGCGCTCGAGCTTGGGAAGTGGATTGGGATTTACGTTGAAAAGGAAGGGATTGCAAAGACGGTGCCATTGTGCAATGCACTCATTGATATGTTTGCCAAGTGCGGCAGCATTGATGATGCCTTGAGGCTGTTCGGTGAAATGCCGGAGAGAAGCATCGTGTCTTGGACATCAATCATTGACGGTCTTGCCATGCATGGCCATGGGAGAGAAGCCATCGCCCTGTTTGAGGAGATGAAGAGTGTAGGTGTCATCCCTGATGATGTTGTGTTTATTGGTGTGCTCTCTGCTTGCAGCCATGCTGGAATGGTCGAAAAAGGATGTCACTACTTTGACTCGATGAGGAACGAATTCACCATTATCCCAAAGATCGAGCACTATGGGTGTATGGTCGATCTTTTCAGCCGAGCTGGGCTTGTCAAACGTGCACTAGAGTTCGTACAGGATATGCCAATGGAGCCCAATCCAGTAATCTGGCGAACACTGATCAGCGCTTGTCGGGCCCATGGAGAGCTTGAGCTGAGTGAAAGCATCACAAAACAGCTTATCGGAGCTGAACCCATGCATGGGTCGAACTATGTCTTGTTGTCGAACATATATGCATCGATGCATGGGTGGGAAAAGAAATCGAAGATCAGATATTTGATGGGTGAGAGAGGGATTAGGAAGGTTCCCGGGTGCAGCTTGATTGAGCTCGATAGCAAGATTTACGAATTTGTGGCGGGGGATAAATCTCATGAGAAGTATAAAGAGATCTATGAAATGGTGGAGGAGATGGGGAGGGAGTTGCGGATTGCCGGATATGTTCCTACAACATCGGAGGTGTTACTTGACATCGACGAGGAAGATAAGGAAGATACATTGTATAAACACAGTGAGAAGCTAGCAATTGCTTTCGCACTTTTGAATACAAAGCCAGGGACACTGATTAGGATTGTGAAGAACTTGCGCATTTGTAGTGATTGTCATTCTGCGATCAAGTTCATCTCGAAGGTCTATAATAGGGAGATAGTGGTCAGGGATCGGAACCGTTTTCATCTGTTCAAAGATGGGGAATGCTCATGCAAGGGTTATTGGTGAGAGGTGTTTGATGAAAGCCTCAAAGATAGGGTAACTGGCAAACCATAATGTCTTGCATGGTTTAATTTTGATCCATAGTTTTTGTGTTCTTTAATAATATTTAGTGGCAATTTGTCTGCTCTTCCAAGCAAAAGGAAGCTGCCTCAAGACCAAGTAACATAACATCGATTATGAAGTATGATACCATTCTGTCTATTTTCCACATGATTCCAACTTAATTGGGTTATTTCTTCTAATTGTTTTACTTCCCTAAATCCTTGTGTTTTGCTTTTGTGGATTGTCATTTTCTGTCCTTCGCCAGAAGGATCATACCACATCAGACGGTCAGCTGATCACATTACCTAGGCCTGGAAATCAGACTAGTGTATGCATGTGTTCTAGTCTTTTTTCTCCTTGACTGTATGTATGGGGAGCACTTTTGGTGATCTAGATGATTTTGTGGTGGGCCCATGGTGGATGGAAGATCTATAACTACGGGTTTTTCTCCTTTTTTTGTAGTGGAAATATACTCACCGTTCTCCATAATGTCTTGCATCCATTTTTCATGTAGTCCTTCTAATTTGCTTATGTCCTATGAATTTTGTAGGTATATTGGACCAATCTTCACACTCTTCAACACCCAGACCAAAGATACAACAGCTCCAATTTAAATTGGAAAGTCTAAGGTGACATAAGATCGGAAAGTCTAAGGTGACACATTGCTCTAGTTTCACAAGATATAGTGAGTGTCTAAAGTTTCCCATATTTCTACTTTCTATTATCTTTTTGAAGCATGTATCAGTGCATTTTGCTTGGATAATAACTCTGCTATGAACAATTAAAATAGATGGCAATTTAGTAAATGAGCATGGATGACCTGGGCTTGGCTGCATGTATAACTTGTGACCTCAACCATTTAACCTGTGATAAGTTGTTTCTTGAAGAAGGGTTCAATCCTGTAGGCTGTCCTATTTTGCTATCTCATCTCATTTGATGAAAATTTTCTGTGGGTAGTCCTCACAAAAAATGGAGGGACTGCAGAAAGATTTGGGTAGGGAGCCTACTGATGGTGAACTAGCAGTTGCAGTTGTACGAGGACGAGATTCGCAAGCTAAGTGAACAACACTTCATGCCAGTGTGGAATTTTTGTAACTTCTTCATTTTGAAGGTCCATCCTCCTCATAACTAACATGTTAGTACCTTTGCTAGCTTTAAGCTTGTTTTGCATGTCATTTGGTTTTGAATTGAGTTGCAGATTGTGGGATGCTTTTGTGTGGTCTGCACAACATTGATTCTTGCTGCTTATTGATATAAAATTACGCATAAGGGTGAGTTTTATAGCTGAATTGTGTTAAACGAGTACTTATTATGTGTTTGACAGTTTCAACTCAGGTTGGATGTTAGAAATGAATGATAGCCCAGAAACTTACCCATTAGATGAGTAGTCTAGCATGGTATGTGCACCATGGAACCTTCAGATGGACATTTGTGTAATATATGTTCTTCAAATGACCAAATGCAGGCAGTCTTCTGTTCTTCTTACCTTTGTGGTTAAAAACTATATTTTTGTGGTTAGATGTGGTTTTATGACTTGGTGACCAAGCAGGATGAGATGCTTGAGCAAGTTTTCTTCACGCTACTGTCTATGAAACTCTAGGAGTTTTGCCACATTGGAGAGCTACAATGGAATCATATTATGAGAAGATCCTGTAAGTTTCAACATTTCTCAATGTGTATTGGACTATTGATGCGCTCACATGCATTGGTGTGTAGATGTGCGGGTCCATACACATGTACAGGCTTAGCAAACCTCTGATTTTTGGTGGGTTGGGCTTTTTGAGGCAACGCATATGATGGGCGGTTTAGATTCTGTTAACATGTCACTGGGCTCCAAATCTGTCTTACTGGAATGCACCCCTTCTAGTTTGGTACCAAAGTAGAAAGTATGTGCACAATCGGTGAGAGTGGGTGTAAATGGTGGATCACAAGTAGGAGATTCGAATACATTATATGGTGTTTTACTTCCCCAAAACTGATATTCTAACAATCGCACCATGCTTGTCTCAATCTCACATCATAAAACCAACAAGACCAACCTTGCCTATTATCCAAATTGAGCAGAAGTGCCAATTTTGATATATCTTTTTTTATTTTTATTTAAGTGATGTTGTGTTTTGTTTGTTTTGGCAAGTAAAGCTTTCATGTCATACTAACAAAGTAACCTTCAAATAATGCATTTGGAACGGACTGGAGCTGGGAAGACATCCAGCATGGAGGTGAAGTGATTAAATTGTATTCATGAATGGGTTGTTTAATGAGTCATTCTAAAAAAAAATAAAAATAGTGGTGTATTTTGAACTGTTTTGCTTTCAATTCAGATGATATCTAGTAAGGTCCTCATGTTGAAGCAGGGCCCAAGTATGTCAGAGTGTGATGGACATAAAAAAGGAATACTTCCACGAGTTGTAAATGGGCTTTTTGACTGCATAACATCTGCCAATGAAGGATCCAAGTACATGGTCAAATTGTCAATTGTATTATAAGTACTGATGTTCCATGATTTTTCAAACTTACCAATTTTACTCAAACTTCTCAAATTTTTTAACTTCTTAATTTTCTTTTTCAAAATGTTTATTTTTTGGTCAAAATCTTAGGCTTTTAAAAATTTTATGATGTTTTGTTCGTGTATTCTTCAATTCTTCTCTTTGGGAAAATAAAAGACTGTTACTTGAGAGGAGATTTAAAGAAACCAACCTAGAAAACTGTAAAAAAACTAAGAGTCAATACTTACGTAGAGGCTAGAGAAGGGAGACAATATTTGCACCCTCTCTATTATGATAGATGCACCCTTTGTTCAACAATGGTTGCTATTTTGCAGATTAGGTTGTTCAACATGAGGTCATGGGTTCGAGTGCCCATTACGGTGAAAACCCATTTTAGCGTGTAGAGTTGGGCATGGGATGACTCAACTCGGCAAACTTGACTCGTTCGACTCGTTTAGATCCAACTTGATCTGAACTGAGTGGGTGAGTCGATCCGAACCGAGTTGACTTTGTCCAATCCGAACTCAAATCGAGTCGAGTTCGAGTCACCCAGTAACTCAACTCGACTCGACCCGAAATCCAACTCAATACTGACTCAACTTGATTCGAAACTCATACATATATATTAAAAAAACTCATATATGACATTTCATATATGAGATGTCATGTAACTGACGGAGAGGCTGCAATTCTGGCTAGTGAATTTAGGCTTTGAGTTATAATTTCAGCACGTGGATACCTGCGACACCTTACCCGACTCGGTGCTGACCCGATTAGCTTGGGCCAGACCTAGACTCGGATCGGGTCAGGCATGCTGGACTCAGTACCGAGTTGGGTTGAGTTCGGGCCAGGCATATTTCAAAACCAGATCGAATTAGGTCAGCCCTAAATCTGTCCGACTCGACTCGATGCCCAGCTCTAGTACTGTGTAAAAAAATTTCCTATAATTAAAACCTTCTTAATTGTTTGTGGGACCCACCAAATTGTCAGGTATCTAAACCATCCATTATGCATGTCCCCTCTTGGATGAGAGGTCTCACCAAACTTGAAGCTAGTCCAAATTCAAGTTGCTGCACGAAATAATTTTGGATGTTTCGCCGGACGGAGATTGGCCCTTGAGTGCAAAGGTAGAAGGGAGCTTGACTGCAAGACCCACCCGTCGAGCAGGGACGAAAGTCCGCCGGTGCCGAGTGGAAGGGCCGTGAAATATGGGATCAGTAAATGGAAAACTACTAATATTTCATCTTGTGAGTTTGTCAATATTGTACCGAATCAGTTTATGATTTTGCAGTGTTTCAGATGGTGTAGCACACACTATGTTCTTGGCTAATTCAAGCTAAGATAATGCATACCTTGGAAGAATTACTTTTGCCAATTTCCCCAACTCTCATGGAATCCCAGCAACATTTTATTTTATTATTATTATTTCTCTTCAGGGGAAGTTGGGGAATCCAACAAAATTTTCAAATCCCCTTTAATGCCACATGGGACACCCAATCATCAATCAAGATAGCTCATTCAACAGTACTATTGGGAGCAAGCCATGGTGCATGAATAATGCTGATGAGATGATCCTAAACACTTGAATGGGGCTGATTTTTTTACAACCATCTATGACCATCTATTGTTTACAAGCTATATATCACATGGTTAGACTAATTAAACTAAATTGCTATACTTTGAAATCAGAAGCAATACAGTGGGATCTGTTTAGTAGATGTCTCAAAATGATGATTGGACCTATTTTTGTTCATTTGCTCATTTTCCATGCTATTGATGGGAGGACGCAGATTGCGTACTGAGTTATCCACTCCGTCCATCCATTTTAACAGATAATTTGAGGGCTCTAGACCAAAAATGAAGTTTATCTAAATCTCAAGTGTACCTCACCACAGGAAACAATGTGAATTGAAATTCTACCGTTGAAGATTTCTTGGGGGCCACAGAAGTTTTGGATCAATCTCTTATTTGTGTTTTCCCTTCATCCATATCTGTGTGATCTTATGAACACGTTGGATGACAAATAAATATCACTGTGGGCCCTACCAAGGTTGCAACTGTGGAAGTCATTATTCCCACTGTTTCCTGTGGTGTGGTCCACTTGAGATTTGGGCATGCTTCAATTTTGGGCTGAACCACTAAAATGATCTGAAAAAACGGATGGACGGCGTGGATAACCCACATACATTCACGGTAGGCCCAACTGAGTTACTGTAAGATAAAAGCTTACTGAATAACTTAGTAGGCAATCCGATTTTTTGATGGGATGCTTAGGATCACCTGATTGACACGATTTTTGTACCATGGCATACTCCTAATAGTATGTATTCTATATCCACACCGTCCATCCATTTTTCAAAAAGTGGTGATTGACCATTACCAGTTACATATGTTTTGGATCAAGCTAATATATATATATATATATATATATATATATATATATATATATATATATATATATATATATATATATATATTTCCTTTTTCATTTTTTCCCTTCATCCAGGTTACGTGACCTTATTAACAGGTTGGATGGGAAATAAACATTACAGAAACATTAGGCGGGGCATAGGAAAATTTTAATGGTAGAGCATTCAATGACCACTGTTTCCTTTAGTATGGTCCACTTGAGATTTCGATCTTCTTCATTTTCTGGCTCATGCCCTAAAATGATATGGAAAAACGTATGGACGGCGTGGATATAGAATACATAAGTCAAGGTGGGCCCCACGGTAAGGCCAGAGCCGCACCTAATCCTCTTTCGGTCCATTAGGGCTAAAGCCAGCGCCAAAGCATTCTCAGTTCGTTGGCAGGGCTTCCGTGTTCGTAACAGTGTAAGTCGCAGTTCACTCACGGCGCACTGTAGACGAATCCCAACATAAAAATCGCCCCTCTTCATTTCCCACCATTTCAGTCTCTGCTTCGAGAATAAAAGGCAGCAAAAATGAAAATTTCTCAGCTTCTGTGGAGAAATCTCCTCCAAAAACCTAAACGATTCGAATCCCTCTCACGTTATTCGTATCCGATCTCTCTCTCGCCTTCTCCAATCCCGAAACCCTCTTTCTTTGCCCTTCGATCCTTCTCCACTGGTAAGATTTCGATTTTCTCGGATCCCGATTCGTTCCTTTTCTCTCTAATCTTTTCGAAATCTGCATTTTTGTTTTTGTTTTTTATTTTTTTTGAAAAAATGGGTGTGTGCATCAAAATCACCGGGTGTAAAAATCACTTCCCAGTAAACGCACGGCTCACTTACGTGCATGATTCCGTACATGTGGGGTCCTGTTTCAGTTATCCGTACCGTTTATCTGATAGGCCATCCTAAAACGCTCCCGCATTGGAGTACTTCAACACTTTGATCATTGAGCTGTTTTCCTTCGACCATGTTTTTATTGAAAGGTTAGGATCTTTAATGCAAACCTCAAGAGGGGAAGCAAATAGATCAATAAAAGAAGAAGGAGATTGCGGAAAAAGACCCAACAATCCTCCAGGTGAATGCTAGAGATCACTAATGCAAGACTATGAACAAGCTCAACAGTCCTCTAATCATACAATCAATGGATTCTGCACTGCAAGCTATTCATAGTGGGAACGATGATTGAATGGCTGAGATAACTGGTGGTGGGACCTTAACGTGGACTTCTTGTTAACTACAAATTCGTTCACTGAAGTTCCCTCCTGCCTTCTCATTTTTACCCCGAGCGAGTGTTCGTAATTTAGGCAATGTATGTGAATGATTTCGTTTTTGTTCCTAAAAATTTCTGGATAATTTTCTTGGAATGAGGGGTGTAATTGTAATATATAGCTAGAGAAAAATATCATTTGTCTATAGATTTCATCTGATAATTGAGAAAAATAGATGTAATGTTTGTTTTCAATTTCTAGAATTTGTGTTTTGGGGAGGAATTGATATTGTTATTATTTCGGTTCTTGATTGTTTTTTTCGACTATTGGAACTTGAAAGGGTAAAGAAACTGATAAAACATAAACTGAGGAAGAACAAAAATAGATCGGTTATTTCTCACCCAATTTTATTATTATTATTAATTTTTTTTTTTTTTGTTTCCAAGAAACAGCAGCATACACTGACACAGATGCCTGCACACACTAACACTACGACTGAGGTTGATAATTTTTTGTTAATGAAAAAACTAGGCTCTGCTGCTTCAAATTATCATTGAATCTCGGCAATGTCTACCATTGAAGAAATCATGGCCATTTTTGTCTGTCTAAAATAATTGCGTTATTTTTTTATTTTTTTCAATTTTTTTGGAACATTGGTGTTGCGGTTTCTATATTCAGGCTCTCCACCCTATTTTTTGGAGTATATCTTGTTTCCATTCTCATTTCTCCCCATTTGGTCATGCTCTTCTTGAGCTAGAAGTGGATCATCAACTGTCAACTGACCTCATGAAGATCATGGAACAAAGACTGTCAGGAATTGAACACCAGAGTGCTTATCTTCAAGAACTGCTTAATCAGGTAATAAGACTTCTGTATTTCTTTTATTGGCCTTAGATTAATTTCTCAAAACTAAAAAGTGCTTAACCCCAGAGAACTTGAGGGAAAAAAACTCATCTTAAGTGCAACTATTTTGGCAATCAGACCTTCCTCTAGTTTTAATCTTTTCATTTTGTTTTCTTTTTCAATCATTTCTTGTGGTTGATTTTGAAGAAATAGCATAGAACAGAGCCCCACTATGACATCTGTTGCATGTATGCATGCATTATCGTGTTTGTTTGTCTTTTATTCATATTTCCCGTGAAATTTTTGTTGTCTCTAGAAAACTCTGTTTCACAAGATTTTATTTTTTTCCTGTTACTTTCTGTGTTATTATGACCTGCTGGCCTCCAGATGATTGCTACTTCCTTCACTCCTTTAACTGTTTTTTTTCCCCTCCAAAAGTTATATTTCCTTTTTAAGTTTTTCCAATCCTTGTAAAAACAGAACCAGCTAATTATATGTTGTGTTTTTTCAAATTTGTGATGTTTATTGAAGACAGCCAGAAGCCACTGCAGCCGAGTATTCAAAGGCCAATAAGGAGCTTAGGAAACTCAGGAGTTCTATGGACCTAATAAAGGATTTGAGGGCCAAACAGAAGGTATGTACTGAGCATCTGTCGTTGCATCTCTTTCAGTACTGAACTTGTTAGCGAATTCAGGTAAACACTATTGTGTTGAAAAATTCTTTTAGGTACATAAATTTGATAGTTTAGGAGAAATTGATTTTTTTTTCATTGATTGGAAGGTTTCTGCTACACTAGCAAAAATAAAAATAAAAAAAATTGCTGGAAATTTGGTGAACCGAAACCCCTGCCACATTCAAGGCATATCACGACTGATCTTGATTCTTGTGCAAGTACTTTTCAATTGATGAATTTTCATTCAAAAATATCTTTGGAACTGCTATTTTATTTCTGAACCTAGTTGAGTCTAAAAATAAAATAAAATATTGGCAATGGGTTGCATTGAGGAAAGAAAGAGATAAAGAGATTACAGCAACAGTCTCTGTGAAGCTAAGATGTTCCATCTAGCCAATGCATCAGCTCCAGGATTTCCTTCACAACATGTGTGAGAAAACATAATAGTAAGAGATACATACATTTCCTTGATCTCGTCAACCCAATTTGTGAACCTCCATGGATAACTCCCTCAAGATGAATTGGCTGTGCTATGACTGACGAGGAGCATGACAATTTTTTTCTTCTATATGCATCTCAAATTTATTAAGAATGTCAAAAGGGGATAATATTTATTCAGGCAATGGATAAGAATCTCAAAAATACAAATATTTGCTTTCAACTCAACCCCATCTTTAGATAGAGCATCTGGCAAGGATGATCTTGACACGTACAGCACATCTTTAACCCCAATCCACAAACCCCTTATTTTCACATCATTGGAATCCGTCTCTCCTATTGGTCTGGATGAATTAGCCCTGCAAACATTCGTCTTGTTATGGATGATGCCTCCTACTCCGGGACCTGGGTTGCCAAACAAAATTCTATTGAAATTCAACTTGAGCATTCCACCCAAAGGTGACTTCAAAACTAGTTGCAAATCTAGTATGAAGAATTCAGATTTCATATCATAGGAATAAATGGTGGATTCAGAACGTGTTTGAAGTTAATATTTGGTCCTCCTTCACAAGCTACCACTACTCGTCATGATGTTATGTTTGTCTTTTTCTGCAGCTAAGCGCCACAGCTAATGCATTTCCTTTATTGCAGGTGATTGATGGGCTGAAAGCACTGATGACAGAATGCCGAGATGATAAAGACATGTGTGATATGGCAGCTGAGGAGTTGGCTGAAGCCTTAGAAGAGGAGAAAAGATTGCAGCTACTCCTGCTTAAGTCATTGCTTCCAAAGGATGATGCTGATGACAGGGACTGCATTTTGGAGGTGAGAGCAGGTAAAAATTATATCGAAAAATAGCACATCTTAAATGAAAGTTGCATCTTATGTCTATTTTATTTTCCTCTCTCCCTCTCTCAAAACTAAAGAGTTTCTCCAGCACTCACCTCTGCAAATAATTGTTGATGATAATTTGAGGCAGGGACTGGAGGCGAAGAGGCATCTTTGTTTGCAATGGATATATTCAAAATGTATGCTACCTTTCTTGGTTGCCAGTGCTATTGCTAGTTTTTCAATTGTAGCCGTCAATTTCTTAATTGAAATCTGTTTCTTTTCATTTCATTTTATTTGTACCAGGTACGAGAAGTACTCACATAAGAAGGGATGGAAGTTTGACATTGTAGATATAATGGAGTCTGATCTTAAAGGATTCAAGGTTTGGCTTCTCTCTTGCATCTAACACATACCAACAGCTTCTAGTATTATTCACACAGTCACAATTGCAAAAACTACATAATTATTTTGTTAAGCTTTGGCACATCAGTCTCCATAGTTTACACTTTGTATCCTTCACAGTGAAAAATGCATGCTGGTATGGAATTTTAAGCTTCATGGTGCTTTGCCATCATCATCATCTTGCCTCGTCCCAGCTATTTTGTGGTGGCATATTCTCATGCTTAGTAGTTTGGCCATCATCATTGCCTCATCCCAGCTATTTGGGGTTGGCTTATTCTCATGCTTAGTAGTTAGGCAAAGTTTGATGATTGGCTGCCTACCTGACATCAACCCCCTTTTACACGCAATGGGGATTGGTAGGTGCAAATGCTACCAACAAGTGCAACTGCAACCACTCAGAATTTCTTCAATCCAGGCATGTTAGTATGCAGACGGCTTTTTCAAAAGAGCCTTTGACGTGGCCTTTTGGACTTTGAACAATAATACACTGCTTGCTGCATAAACATATCATGTCAGTTCAGTTTACAAGATGGCATCGATTACTGGAGGACGACGACATAACCTCTTATTGATTTCTTTATTGGAAACTAGCAAATTAAGAGCAGCGGCATTCCAGTTGTATGGATCGTCCAGCCCATGAAGCTTCCTTGATCTTGTTTGTGGTTTTGTGTGAGTGATGAAAATCATTAACTGGGTGTCATTGGATGCCATAATGTAACTCTTGACGGCGACTTATCTCTTACAGGAAGCTAGTGGAGCAATTTCAGGACCCGGTGTATATGGGAAACTTAAATTTGAGAGTGGCATTCATAGAGTGCAGGTGTCTCCTACAATACTGCTATAGACGTTATTGGCTATGAGCATTTTCTAGAGTCATCAATACCAATCAAATATTATTGAATGTTTCTTAATTGGCAGCGAGTTCCCATGACAGAGAAATCTGGACGTGTGCATACCAGCGCGGTGTCTGTTGCCATCCTCCCTCAGGCTGATGAGGTTATTAGCGTGTTTTTTCATTCGTTTGCTTTGGGTACTTCAAGAAATTTCTAGTTGCATTGCCTTTTCATTCCCTGCTGAACAAGAGTCCCACTCCTATCAAAACAACTCAAAACAAGAGTCCCAAGCATCGCGAAACTAAAACTCAACGAGGAATATGAAAATGATTTGTTGTGCGTTTTACTACCTACATGCAATTTCAAGACGACTCGGTGTGATGTAGAGTTTTGTTTTTGTGCCTTCTGCAGGTCGACGTCCAGTTGCGTAACGAGGACCTGAAAATTGATACATATAGATCCGGTGGGTCAGGAGGTCAGCATGCAAATACCACAAACAGTGCTGTTAGAATTACTCACATTCCAACAGGGTTGACAGTGTCCATACAAGATGAACGATCACAGCATATGGTATGAAATAATTGACCGACGCTTATCTTCTTATTGATTAGGTTCCCAGGATGATACTAGACAAATAAATGGCCATTTTGGTAACAGTCTGGTTTGTTAAATATTGTTTCCCCAACCCATCATGGTTCTGGGACCAACCACTGTAACATTTCGGCGGGCAATCCAGTTTTAGAAAAGCATGGCTCCAACATCCTCTGTGGGCCCAGCATGATGTGTTGACAACATCTGCTCCAACTGTCATGGATGCCCTCCCTCACATGTTTGGTCATGTGCCAAAGTCATGCCACTCCATGACCAATGTGGGCCACACCATAGGGAACACTTGAGAGCACGTCATCCCCCTCCCAACTGTTCTTGCTCATGTGGCCCACCTAAGTAATGGATTCACATGATTTTTGGGCCCATGGTGGCATGAGGGATGGCGTGCCTGATGGTCGGTGTGGGTCATGGGTATCATTAACACTTCATGGTGGGGGCCACACAACCCATTTGCACTGTTAGTTTAGTGAAAATGTTCTATGAGTAGAATACTGCCATACCGAAAGTAGAAAGAAAAGGTACATGCAGAAAGAAAGAAGATGTGGAAATCAGTATATGCAGAAAGAAACAAGGTGTGGAAATCAGTATTTAGTTTTTGCATAGCACTGTATATGCAGAAAGAAACAGGGTGTGGAAATCAGTTCATGTATTTAGTTTTTGCATTGCACTGTATATGCAGAAAGAAACAAGGTGTGGAAATCAGTTCATGTATTTAGTTTTTGCATAGCACCAGTCCCCCCCACCCCCACTCACTCCTATTTCTGGGCCCTCTTACAGAACAAGGCCAAAGCACTAAAAGTGCTATGCGCGAGGTTATATGAAATGGAAAGGTCAAGACTTCAGATGAACCGATCCAAACTCCGTTCGGAGCAGGTATAGTTGAACACTTGAAAGCAATTGTTTCAGTTCCTGTTTCCAAGATTGAGTTTCTGATATTTGAATGAATAGATTGGCAGTGGCGACAGGTCCGAACGCATCCGCACGTACAATTTTCCACAGGGGCGTGTGACCGATCATCGGGTCGGAATCACTCATCATTCTATAGATGATGTGATGCAGGGGGAAAGCTTGGATGTCTTCATCGATGCTCTTCTTTTACAGCAAGAGATGGATGCAGTTGCATCATTCAGCCCCTTGTAGAGAGATCTTCACTTGGTAGCTGGAGTGGGCCAGTGGATTTTGTATCACTTATTCCCGAAATGCCCCTGACCATTGGATCACATTAATTGTAGCATTGTAGCTAAGCTAGGGGTAGATTATATTTATACGCGTTAATCCTTAAATCCCCTTCACTGGGTTTACTGGAATTCTATGTTTTCAAGTTTACGATTCTCTAGGACTTGCATGATCATTGCAGAATACGCATGTCCTTGATATGATGGGTGGCCAACCTAGATGAACCTTTCCCCAAATGATTTCCGGATGGGGTGATACTAGCCATCCAATCTTTGACATTTAGGGGGCATTTGGATCTTAAGTTGCTTAAGATAAGCTACTTATTCCACAAGTAGCTTATCTTAGTTTCTACTTAATAAGATGATAAGTATGTTTGGCAAACAACATACTTATCAGCTTCTCCTCTCTTCTGTTTCTCTCGATGCCTCTTCAGCAACTTATGAAAAGTAGAAAAGCTTTTTAAAAAAAATTTAACTGAAGTGATTATGTACTTTTAAGTAAAAAAGTTACTTATAACTAATCATAAACCAAACCTACTTATTTGAAATAAGTCACTTATCTACTGCTTTAAGTAGAAAAAGTAACTTATCTGGTGGTATCCAAACCGGCCCTTGGTCAGTTAGATATGGACCATTGCTGTATTTCTTGTCCCTCAAATGTCTACTTGCGGATTGTCCTGTTGAAGATTTTGGGGCATGTTCCATCTGCTTTAGTCCTACGTATCAGCAGTCTGGAACAGATGGTGGGCCCCACTTGTACAAACTGAAGACCTGAGGATACATTTTCTAAGGATGAAGGATCATATATTGCCTCTTTCCCAGATCTCTGCATCCATGAGCTTACCCATTTGCAGTTCTTATTAACAAGGAAGCAGATTGCGTCCTGCCCTTGCCTGGATGAGCTTGGTCGGGGCAGGGGCCGTGGGGGGCCTACCGTGATGTATTAGTTTTATCTATGCAGGCCATCCATTTTTCCAGATCAGTGATGTATGAGTTTTATCTATGATGGCCGTCCATTTTTGCAGATCAGTGATGTATGATTTTTATCTATGCTGGCCATCCATTTTTGCAGATCATTTTATGGTATGTGCCCAAAAATGACCACACACTGGGGGACTGATTGCCCACCAAAAACTTATTGGGAGCAGAAGTTTTGGTCATGCTGATATTTGTGTTTTCCCTTCAATCAGGTCTCTCTGACCTCATGAACAGGTTGGATGGCAAATAACATCGCGGTGGCCCCTAGGAATGTTTCAACGGTAGGCATCATTATCACTGCCTCATTTTTAGGCTCACATTCTAAAATGATCTGGAGAAATGGGTGGACGGCATGGATAAAGCCCATAAATGCCCATTAGCTTACTCAAAGAGTCAAGACTAATTGAAATGGATACGATTATGCCCTGTCCGAAGTATTTATACGAATAATTCCCAATGTTGTCCAAACCACTAGATTTTTGTCTTCACACTTCTTCCATTGGGCTAAACCAGGAAAAAACAAGGCAGGGTTTTCCATGGGCCAGACAAACCCATTAGCCTTTCTAGGCCTTAGTATGTTTAGAGCCCAGATTCGACTGCACTCTACACGTTTAATGTGGTAATGGGCTAATGAATCCACTGGTAATTTTCAGCCTCAAGGCCTGACAAAATAACAAAATATTCACTTCTTATTTTTTGAGAAATTGTTACCTAAATTTCATTTGAATTTGAACAAGCTGTTGATGTGGCTGCTCTCTATTCTTTTATTATTGCTGCTGCTAATCATGATAATTGCTACTAGTAATATTCTTTTGAGATTTGTTCAACCAAACATCCTTAGTAATACTAGCTTGATCTTCCCTCTATATACCCTACTCAAAGAAAGAAATTCTAACAATGAATGGGATCATCTAAGTAAGAGAACTTACTTGCCACGTCAGCATGCATTTTCACTCATCATATCATAAGTAAGAGAATGCATGATAATGCACTCAATAACAAGGAGCAATTTCCTTTTTAAGGGCGTTTCCTGTGCCTAAGTCCTTGCGTGAGAGCTTATCCACCACTCTTATGTGATTGTATTATCCAAACCTGTCCAGTAGAGTCAACATGGGATATTGCAAAAATCTTATGGACAGGTTGGATGCGGTGGGCCCCACGCGTCATGCTTGTAAGAGGCTTGTTCTACAAATACAAGTGGGACCTAACAAACCAATGCTCCAGATCACTGGAACATGGGCCCCACTCATAAATTAAAATTAAAATTAAATTTAAAAAAAAAAAAAAAAAACTGACCACCGAGGCACTGGGCCCCACAATGACATAATTCACCAGTTGAGAAACGGTAGGCATAAAGAGAGGGTCATGGCGTCTCATCAACTCCCCCAAACAATCACAGTAACTTATCATCTCCACCTTATGGTCTCCCCACATTGGTAACGTAGGCATTCAATCTCTATCCCTTTATATCTGACCACACCAGACTTCTCTCTCCATCTCCCTCTCCCTCTCTCATACCATGGAATTCTCCAAGCTCTTCCTCTACTCGATACTATCATGGGTCCTTCTGTCGTCGGATGCAGTAGCACGACCTATGCCTTACGAGCCCAATCTAGCAGCTCGGCTGGAAGTGGGCAGCGTGGAGTGCTGGGACTCACTGGTGGAATTGCAAGCTTGCACCACCGAGGTCATCCTCTTCTTCCTCAACGGTGAGACTTCCCTGGGCCCTGGCTGCTGCCGGGCTATAAGAATAATTGAGCACCAGTGCTGGCCCACCATGCTCAGCTCCCTGGGTTTCACTGCCGAGGAATGCGACATACTCAGAGGCTACTGCAACGCTTCTGTTTCTCTCCCTCCGCCATCCCTGCCTACTCAAGGTCCGGGTATCGTGCCAGACTCAGATTGCCATCCTGGCGCTGCGCCTCAGAAGAATCTGTGATGCTGGATATGTAGGCAATAGGCACTACTTTTTCATATATATATATATATATGCAAGTCAATGATTTTGCTATTTTGGGTCACATGGACCATCTGCATAATGCAAAATATGGCACCTGCGTGCATCGTTTACTTCCTAATACTTCTTGTTTAGGCTGCGTTTGGTTGTGCCACATTTCACAGAATATCAATATTTGGTGCAACCAAACACACCCTTAAATTTTATTACGGCCCCAAAATTCAATTACCACAAGAAATTCCAATTATTCACACACACATAAACAGAGAGAGAGAGAGAGAGAGAGAGAGAGAGAGAGAGAGAGAGAGAGGAAAGTGGACATGAATACAGATTGAGAAAATAAAATAAAATAAACAGATGATGGGTTTGGCGGGTCTTAATGAATATTCTCCCAATCAAGTTTCCATCGTCCAAGCCAACTACATATGTCAGCACAGTGAGGTGGACTCTGCATTCCCACAGATTCTCTAGAAATGTACCTAGGCATCAATATCATTGATCGCTTAGCCCCACATGCACTGCTCTCTAGCCCAATGCTTACACATCACGCACTCCAACCTGGCATGTGTAAAACATGCCTGAGGCGCTTATGATCGTAAGCAAGAATGAACAGGTGTGCCACACTTTTCTGAATGTTCCCCATATAGAAGATTTTTATATTGTCGATTTCACCACTCATATGTCATGCCACACACATGCCAGGTTGGCACATGTGCAGCCTTTGAAGGTGTGTGTGGGGATGGCTGAACTCCCAAGTCCATAAAGATCTTTCTGTCTTAGGCGAACTGAAACCAGAGATTCCGACACCATAACTCGGGCTGAAATCAGGATGTTTAGAAGATAGTGCTATTACCTCAGCAGAAGAATTCAGTCTGAATGCCAAACTAAGAGAGACAGCTCCCAGTGCCAAACAAAACTCAACCGCAGCAACCTTCCTATCCAACCACTCCATACCTTTGCTTGGCTAAACAGAACATCTTGGTAAAAAAAGGTGCAACCAATGCATCTTCTGAAGATTCCTGTTGGTGCACTTCGGAGATGGTCCCAGCATGGACACCTAAGAGGGACAATTCAGAATACCCAGTGCGGCTGCAGAAAGCTGACAGCAAATATCGCCCTGTTAAGTGGGTTTGCAGATCCGATCGCTTGGGAGACACTTGTATTCTGAAGTGGACTTACCCAATATTGGAACCAACTTGGTGAGTTCTTGTGAAGTTTCTCAACCAAAAAAGTTGAAGAGGTGACCTGATTCCCAGAGACGTCTATTGAAACTGGCAATTTCCTTCTTCTTCCAAAGAGAAACGGCAACTGCTCCAAAGAGACTTGATTGAAAAACCCCCTCAACTCTCTGCTAGAGAGCCACCATCCTCCACCTTGATCCACACAAAAAATCTACCATCTGTCTCGACCCAATGACATTTCCGCCTACCACAGACAACCCAGCAGCAGAACTAATGTGAAATGTGCTTTTGACAACCATACCTTTGTTCTGTTCCTCATGCTTTCATAAACTAGTTCCAGATAAGTCCTGCAGCAATAGCTAGAATCCAAATCGAAATGAACTTGTTAGACAACAATATTAGCTTTTTATCTGTCATCACAAACACTAGAAGGCAAAAGCACTATTATTGGTTTGCAGACCCAACCAACATAACATACTCAAGCTGACCATCATCATCATCATCCAGCTGAACACAATGGGTTTGTTTTTTAGATTACTGAGCACAATAACCACATCAAATAGAGACCAATAACTGCATAGGTTAGGAGTAAGTTGGTTCATGTTGAAGGCTCTAGAAGGGCAAGGGGAAGACTCAAAAGGACGTGGGTGGAGGTAACAAGTAAAGATTTGTTGACCTATGGTCTGAGGACATAGAATGCCAATTTCGCTCTAACTTTGTATGTATATTCACATGTACGTGGGCAAGTAGACACAAAGGCACCTTCTTTTTTTTTTTTCTTTTTTCTTTTTTGAAGGATAACACAATGGGACCTTCAAAGAAAAAGGAAAGACAGGCGAATAATGGGTCTTGTTGGATCTTTACTTGTACCTATCAATGAAACTATATACGAATTACTTCATCAATAGAAGTAGAAATATTCAACACATCAAACATAAACAAAGACACACTTCTTTAAAGAGTTAATAACATTGCAGTAAACAAAGAAGCCTCAGTGCAAGAATACTACCACAGAGTATAGAGTTATCTGGTGACCTATGTAACATAGGTGTGATCTGAAGGGCAGTGAAGTTTCAGCCATGGTAGAATCTCTTGACTCTATACTCTTGATGTATCCCTAGGGAAGGGAGGATAGAAGAACCTTCTGAGTAAAATTAATGGCTTGGGAGCTTTCTGGGATAATTTCGAAAGAGGCTATGGGCTTTTGCAAGTTATGGCATACAGCAGTCCCATTTAAGGTGAAGGCTTTTGTTTGGGTGGCTTGCGCAATGTGCTGAAAAAGCAAGGAGTCGGTAGACCAACTTCTTTTCTCATGTCTGGTTGATGGTCTATAATCCTCCCAAAATTTGGGGTTCATTGGCTGATTCCACTTAAAGGCATGTCAGCTGCTAGTATTCTATGGTGTTGGGATCTACAGGTAGGATGATTTGGAAGAGGCATGCCTCACCACCTTTTTGGTGATCTGGCTGGAAAGAAACAGTAGGATGTTTAGAGGAAGATCCACACAGGCTAAAGATCTAGCAGGAAAGATAAACCGGCTCTTGCAGTTATGGAGTAAGAAAGTTAGTCCAGTGTGGAGCTGAAAATAATCTTGCAGGCCCTGGTCTCTTTCGAGTGGAGTAAAGTGTTGCGGTGGAATCCTAAAATTGATTGGGCTCTTGCTGCTTGGAAGCCTCTGCCAGTCAGCCACTTCAAAATTAATTTGATGGCTGCTCGTTTGGTGCTTCACAGGTTATGGGTGAATCGTATGAGACCATAATGGTTGCAAACCCCCTAAGCAACCAAGCTAATGGCGGCTTAGAACTTTGTGCCTGCAGTGATAGAGAGGGATCCAGAATGGAGGGTCCTACACCTAAATCACTACGTGTGTATGTAAGAGGGCAGCATCTTCAGCCATTGCCTTCATCCTAACTCCTGCCTTTTTCCTTATATTTAATAGTAGTGCACGAGGGAATTTTTGCTTGACTTATGAAAACTAACACAAATTTGTGGGTTTCTTAGTATTCCCTGGAAGCTAGCCACCTAATAGAAGAAGCTCATGATCTGTGAAGAGGCAAGCAGGCGGCCTTCTCCCAAGTGAGTCAAGAAGCAAATGAGCTAGTTGATGTTCTCACCAAATTGGGGGCATCTAGATCTCTCCAATGGTCTCTATGTACTAATCTTGTTTGAGATTTTGTATTTGTCCGCTGTTGCGAGTTGCTAGCCCTTTTGTATGACCAGCTTTGTTGTTGAATTTCTAATTTTCTTTCTGAACCCACCCAAAAAATTAATGGAGAAGGGCAATATGGGGCAATTTATTGTAAAACCTCATGGATTGTTGGACCCGTTCAGTCGATTAGCATATTGAAGGAGTAGATGAAGCAGAATACAGTATATGCCCCAGTGGACTAAAGATCTTTGCAAATCATTGCTTGTTGGCTCTTCATTGAAGGTAGCCTCTCAATGCAATTGCATGGGCTGATGGGCATATTAAATAGGAGTCTGAGTTCATGGCAATTAGCATTTACCATTGATGAGACTTTGAATTGTCAATTAGCTTATAGGTATAGGCCTCCTTTAGTCATATCCTGCAAGAAGCTAACAAATGGGCAGCATCCTCGCAAAGGAATGTCTGGACTGGCTTTATGTACTGGGCAAACTCAACTGTGCATACTTATCTAAGACTAAAATGCTAAAACGGAAAATTGGTAAGTTAAAAAAACTTGACATAGAAAACTGAGATAAAAACAGTATGGTAAAGGAACATCTCTTTCTATTAAAGAAAACAATGAGCCCCAAGTATCACATTCAACTCCATTACAAAAGGATGAAATACATACAACATGCTCTCAACAATCACTGCATGATTTTCAGATATGGGTAAGGGAAGAAAATGAGATGTACCAAGAAATTGGACTAGACCCACAAACGCAACTCATGAAATCAAACTTGCCATATTTGGTGAACCAGTGAACACGACTCCGGAGTTGGCCTTGGATACTGATGCTTCTGCAATGCCAGCACAAATACAACTCAGCCAGACCATGACTAGTATGGAAAACTTGTATGAATTTAAATAAGTCTATAGTGATGCATTGTTGTCCTACAAGGCTACAAGCAACGAAACAGCCATTACACTCCAACTATAAGCACATACACAAACTATCATAGTAAGTAAAAGAAAGAAAGAAAGAAAGGCTTCGTTTCTTGAAAAACACTATTTGGGTGAGTTCATATGTATGCAATCCTGAATTGTGATTTGGGAAGATTCAATGCTTTTTCAAATTGGTCTTAAAATGTTTGCTATTTGAGGCAGCATACTTTTCCAATATAAAAGAAAAACAAAAACAAAAAAAAAAAAAAACAGACTTCCAACCCAAATCATGAGCAGCGGCATTTCTGGTAGAATCAGAAATATTGCTGGTGCTGATTTGGATTGAAGTACTCGACTCAACTAATATTGAAAGTTAACCAAGACAGGCCATTTGATATTCACCTTGGTTTGACTGGGGTAGCTGGGGAGGACCCATCTCTGAATTCGTGAACCGTTTTAATTTTCCTTCCTCTTCTGTAACATGACTACTTCCAGAATGCAGCTGCCTGGAGGTAGATGGACCTGAAAAGCCCTGATTCTTCATCTTTTCCTCTTTTAACACATGGTTATGAAGTTGCTGATGCCCGGACGCCAGAGCAGGTGGCCCTTTCAAGTTATCCTTTTCCTCAAGAGAGAGACCGTTCGTCGACGGTCTCTGCACAGCAATTGGTGTATGAAACCCAACCAATTTTTCCTTCCCTACCGATCCGACATTATTCAAGGATGCCGAAAACCCACCTGACTTGTTGCTTTGGATCCGCTTCTGTGCTGCCACGGCAGCAGCAACAGCACTATTTGATTTTGATTTCTTCTTCTGTTCTACCGCTGGAACTGGAGCTGAAATCCCCTTCAATCTCTTCTCCTTCTCCTTCGAGGCAATCAGAGCAGCTCTCTCAAGCGCTTCCCTCGCTCTCTTCCTCGCAACCGCAGCTTCCCTAACCTTCCTCTCCACGTCCATTCTAGCTACAGCCACCGCCCTACACATCGATGCCGCGGCAATCCGGGCAGCCGCAAGGAGCACCTGCGAAGACTTCAGATCGATCGACAGTCGCCCGATAGCCGGGCCTCCATCCGCAGCTCCCGAGGCGCCAATTTTGAAGAACGTGGAGCTAGGGTTTGAGCAGCTAGGGCAGACGTAAGAAGAATCCGGGGCCTCCGTTGGGACGCACGCCGAGTGGGAGATCGAGGTGCATTTCGAGCATCTGACCGAACCCGACGGTGGGGATGAATCAAAGACATCGAGGCAGGTGGGGCAGAAAGACGCCGGATGGAATTTGAGGACACAGGACGCGCAGAGGCGGTGGTAGACGCCGCGGTGCCGGACGTTGTGGAGGAGGCGTGGGGCCGAGGAGTCGTTGCAGGCGGTGCATCCGGTGGTGGGCCCGTTGCGATTCATCGTCGCGGAGGCGGCATCGATGTGCGGTCGAGATCAATCGAGAATCCCTTGAAACCCTAAAAACCCTATAAACTAGGGTTTTCCTCCGTCTTTGTGAGAATTCAAGGCTAGGGTTTATACAGAGAGAAGGTAAGTTAGGGGAGAGGGGCAGGACATGGGTGGCATTTTTAGGGTTTTTGAAGGGATTTTCGGTATTTTAGAGGGAGAGGGAGAGAATACACGGGAAATCGGTGTATGCTCTCTGAAGAGAGACAGAGAGGCTGCCGTACAAGGAACTAGCACTGGTGGATGCGCAATGCGCACCCATAACTGGCTAGGCTAGGCCGGAGGTACGGGAAATAGCATTTTGTTTGATACACTGCAGGACTACAAATTTATACATGGTCACGCAGAGATATTGATAACATAGCATGCATTTATCCCAATCCAAACCGTCCAATAGTTAAGTCTCATTGCATATGAGGTGTGAAATAATTAAAATAAACATATTATGATAAAATGTTACTCATATCCATAAACTTTAGGGATAAGCATTTTCAACGTTTGGATTGATCTGAATATATGCCACGTGTATGGTTTCTGCAATCGTACGTATGCATTTTAGTACTCTGTCCTAGTATCAGTGTTTTCTGAAGGGACAGCTTGACAAGGCAAGTGGTGAGGAAGTATACAATGCTCCAGCGTATTAGAAGCTAATTTTTTATTGGCTCCTAACTGTACAAGTTGGCCCACCCACCTTTCACAGATCGGTTCATGCATCAAAAAAATCTCATTGATTTTTGGACCGTTGTCTGGATCAACTCATTTGCAGGCCGTCCATTAGTTTAAACTGATTTCATACGTGATCCGTCTATAATGGGTTACCGATGAACGGTCAGGATCACTAAAAAGTGCTCCCCTCCATACAGCTGGCGGCCTACCGCAACAAGTTAGGTGGCCCAACGTTGTGTTCATGTGAATCCATCATGTCCATCCGTTTTGCCGGAATGAGTCCAAAACTCTATCCAAAATTCAAGTGCGCCAGACCAGAGGATACACTTATGATTATATAATCACTTTTATGCATAAAAGTACAAGATGAGGTTATTAGTCTTGAGCATAGCATTTTTCATATATATATATATATATATATATATATATATATATATATATATATATATAGGTTAACTTGTTAGTACACCCCACTGTCAGTTCACACTTCAATGTTAGCCTCCCCCACTGGAGATCGATGCCGAGGCCTCAGTGTTGAAATCGAGGTATCTTCCACAGAGTCCACCGCCTGAGCTATGGATTGAATTATTTAGATTTAATTAACTAAATCAGGTTATATTTGGAAGGTATTAAAGGACTAAGATTTAATTAACTAAAACAGCTTTCGCATCTGTACTGAAGTACTTAGATTTAATTAACTAAATCAGCTTTCGTGTCCCGGCTTACTATGAAACGGTACTATGAGGTTAACCTCATGGGAAGTTTCCATGATGTCAAGCTATGTGGGCCCCACTATGATGTGTGTCGCATTAACACCATTAGTCCAATGTACCATTCCATGGTGGGCCATGGGCTTAAAAATTAAGTCAATCCATGACTTGGGTGGGCCACGCCACATATATAATTGAGAAGGGTTACCCTCCCATTAAAACATTTATAATCATTTATTGGGGCCACTGAGATGTAGTTCACAAATCCAGCCCATCCCTTGTGTGTGTCCCACTTGGATGAGGGGTCATAACAAGTTTTCAAATGCATCCAAAACTCAAGTGGGCCTTACCAAGTGCTTTTATATGTTTTAGGCATGTCATCATATGATTTTATATGGTACGGCCCACTTAATATTCGTATACATGGATGATTTTTTGGATATCCTATAACCTAAAGGGGACTCATCAATTGCACAGTATTGATGTTCGACAAATATCAAAGTGGGGCCCACATAACTGACCTTATGGTAAGTTCCTGTGAGGTCGACCTCATATATATATATATATATATATATATATATATATATATATATATATATATATATAGAAATGGTCTCCTAAGCACAAGGTCGTATGGTGCTTAAATGCGAGCTTATATAAGAGCTTTTGGATTACACTCATCGGCTGAGATTCAACAGCTCTCTCAGCGAGAGTTTGCAAAAGGATGACTCACGCGCCAAGATTTTCGCAATCTCACAGGAATTGCATGTTGAGTAGCGAGGCTCTTACTGAAGTGATGTCACCAAGTTCTGTGGGCCACACCATGATGTATGTTTTGTATCTACACCGTTCATCCATTTGGAGAGATCATATTAGGGCATGATCCAAAAAATGAATTAGATCAAAAGCTCTAGAGAACCCCACCACAAAAAACAGTGGGGAGAGTGACGCCCACCGGTAAAAAGTTCTAAGAGCCATGAAAGTTTTCGATCAAGCTAATATTTGTGTTTTCCCTTCTTTCATGTCTGCTTTAACACATGAACATGTGGGATCTCAAATAAACATCATGGTGGACTTTCGGAAGGTTTCAACAGTGGGGGTCACTCTCATCACTATTTTCTGAGTGGGGTCCACCCCATCCTTGGATCTACCTCGTTCTTTGGACCATGCTCTAAAATAAACTCTCCAAATGCATGAACGGTGTTGATACAACACATACATCATGGTGGGGCCCACAGAAGTTGGTGACGTCACTTAAGTAGCCAACCTGTCAGTATCCAATCCGCGTTCTAGCACAGGATGCGGATTCCCTGCTAAAGCCTTTCGCATGAAGTTCCTGCGCAAGGATTCTGGGTGGGGCCCACTGTGATATTTGTGAGAAATCTAACCCGTCCATCTGTTTTTCAAGCTCATTTTAAGACATGAGACCTAAAACGATAACAATCCAAAGCTCAAGTGGCCCATGTTAGATGAAACAGTAGGGAAAGGAATTCTTACCGTTACCCACGTTGATGTTTATATTTCATCCAAACCATTTATAAGGTCATTTTCACCGACGCGAAGTGAAAAAACTAACAAATTAAACCGATACAAAACTTTTGTGGCCATATAAATGTTTCAACGGTGGTCACTAAATCCCCACTGTTTCCTCTCCGAGTTTGGGGCGTGACATTTTTAGTCTATTAGCTCCTATAAGTAGTACTTATGGCAGTTGAAATCTTATTGCGGGAAGACCTATATATAATCTCACATTAAAGCTTTGTGCGGTCTAGCTTTTGTACTTGAATTTGGAACCAAACCCATTTATTGTCAGGTTGGGTTAACCTAACCCAATGCTTTGATTCCTCTTGCTATTAGACTTTTACCATGGTTCAGCAAAATGGGATGGTTGGACCGAGCCCGTTGGTCTCCAAGGCTGTCCTGGACATTGATGAGCTGGGTTGAACTTTTAGCCCATTGGCTGTCCTGGCCGTTGATGAGTAGGGCATTGAATGCCTATCATTAAAAACTTGTTGGGGCCATGGGAGTTTTTGGATTAAGCTGATATTTGTGTTTTCCATTCATCTACATTTTTGTGACCTTATCAAGGTATTAGATGACAAATAAATATTATGTGGGCTCCAACAAGGTTTCAATGGTCGATGTCATTATCTCCACTGTTTTCTCACTATTTTCTGGTGGCGTGGTCCACTTGGAACTTGGATATACTCCAATTTTGGGCTCATGCCCTAAAATAACCTAGAAAAATGGATGGATGTAGTGGATAAAACACAAACATCACGTTGGCTGAGTTTCAAGTTGGACCAAAATGGTGGATAAAACACATTGTTCCATTCATGTCTTAGGCTCTGCTATTTTTGCACCAGTTAAAAATGGTGGCGACTCAACCTCCTCCCATGTGGGCATTGATGTACTGCTTTGCTATCTAGACCATCGAAATTGTGGGTCCTATTACATGTGGAGGATAGCTCTGAAATTGCAATGATCAAGCAATCCTAACCATCCAATTAATGTTTATCAAATGGATGGTTAAAAATAAAATATTGAGTGGTCTGAAATCAAAGGGAAAATCGGATAGCTACTTATCATTGCAAATTCCTGGTTATGCTCCATCCACGGTTGAGTCAGTGATTTAGACCATCTGGATTGCCTTGCAACTATGCCATGTGTACGTTTGACGATTCGCAACCATCTTAAATGGTGCAAAACTAGCATAGGATTATGGCACTAACAAGTTTTCAAGATGACCATACTGTGTAATGAGTTAATTTGGCTTTTGTCACAGACTCAGCACCCAGCACGTGTTTGCCAGACATTGGGGCCCAAATAACCTGTGGTTGCAATGATCGAAACCATTCATGTTGTGAACTCCATGCTATCTGGGCCACCATAAGAAACTTAGGTTGAATGGATGATCATGACCATCACTATAGGTAGATATACTTAGACAATGAAAAGAAGTTTTCCAATGGCTTGCATTAATTCAACTCTAAATGTCAACCGTCATAATCATCACTGAAGCATGGAACATTGTTCAGTGACGATTATAGATAGGTGGTGGGGTCCACAGAGTCCGGACACCTTGTAGATATGTGGTGTGTCCAAGTGGACCATCCTGATTCCCCCCCATGGGATCTTCATGATGTGGCCAACCATTTGCATGGATTAGGTGTCCTGCACGAGTGACAAATTGGCAAGACCTATGAAATGCTTGCAATTAGAATATATATATATATATAAAACAATGGGTGTTCAATCACCGTTGCTTTCCTGTTCCGTGGGTCCTTGAGATTTGGATCTACCTCATTCTTGGGCTCATGCTTCAAAATGATATGAAAAAATAGATGAACGACATAAATAAAACACTTACATCATGATCGGCTCACAAAGCACTATCCAATAGCTACAACTACGAAGACAGTGCCATTGCCATGAGCACGAGGGAATCTCTGCAATTCTCTTGAGATTGCGAAAATCTTGGCACGCGAGTCATCTTTTGTAGACTCTCTCATTGTCACGGCCGCTAAATCTTAGCCAATGAGTGTAATCCAACAACTCTTATAAAAGCTCGCATTTAAGCACCCTGCGGCCTTGTGCGTAGAAGACCGGGACTCTCTCTCTCTCTCTCTCTCTCTCTCTCTCTCTATATATATATATATATATATATATGGGAAATGGTATTATGATGTCAAGTTGTGTGGGTCCCACCGTGATGTGTGTCGAACATCTACCCCATCAATTAGATGCACCATTTCATCGTGAGCCACGAGCTTAAAAATCAAGTCAATACATGACTTGGGTGGGCCACACCACATACAATAGTTGAGAAGGGTTACCCTCCAATTAAAACATTCATAATCATTTATTGGGCCTATCAAGACGTGCTTCACAAATACAGACCATCCATTGTGTGTATCCCACATGGGTGAGGGCTCGTACCAAGTTTCAGCTGTATCCAAAGCTTGAGTGGGCCTTATCAAGTGCTTTTATATATTTAGGCATGTCTTCAAGTGATTTTAAATGGTATGACTCACCTGAGTGCCAATGAATTTTAGGAAATTTCATCAATGATAACTACTCCGAATCCACGGAGCTTCTCTGGACTCATCACAGAGACTTCTCGAATCCACAAGGAAATAAAGTAAGAAAATAGAAATAAATTCTAATAAATTCGAAATTGATTAATTGCTCCATAAAAACGAGTTCACAACCCTTTAAATAGGGGTACCAAGCAATAAGAAAGAAATCAGAAGCAAACTAAAATTAAAACTCCTATAAATTCGCAACTTACTATAAATAGTAAATTTACTTTTTATAGTAAGTTTCATATGTGGCTTAACCACGTTATTCTCCTAATTATTCTAAGCACTTTTCATGTTGGACACAAATCCTAAAACCCAACGAATGAAGAGTTATAATCAAAATAAAATTTACTATTTATAGTAAAAACGGAACTAAACATGGAATTTCATCATCAATAGGATGGAATCTCGCAAATTTCGGCATGGGCAACCTGGCATAGCGAGGTTGGTTGGCTAAATTAGCTCGTTCTACCCTAAAATCATATATGGTACGTCGAGTAACTCATTCTGGTTTGCGAGATATGCCTATTTTATGGTTTTGATGGTCTTGATGATTTCTGTCTCTGATCAGGCCTTCTCTGATCCATCTTAGACATGAAAGTGTCTACGGCCCTCTCTACATCAGTCTCCTCCACTTCAAAAGAACTCATCTTCGAGTTCTTGTGTTGCTTCGATTCATAATACTTGGTCTGGTGCGCAGTAAAGATACCTGGATCAAAAGTTACGATCAATTTATAGTCCACCTTCTTTTGGTCAAACCATGCTAGGAATGTATCTATGACACGTCCTACATCAGACCCCTCGAGTTACTCAAGAGACTTGGTTCATGATTCTGAGATAACTTTTGATGCCGATGTTTATTAGTCATTTCCTTGTACATGACATTAGGCTCTTGAGTTGACACAATACATGTACTCATGCTCTCCTTGACTTGGCTAGTATGAATCAGTTCCTTCACTTCTGCCTTCAAGATTTCACATTCCTTCTGACCATGTGGGCAATTAGGCAGACTTATCCCTGTGACAAGATCAATGTGGTTTTGTATATCTCGTATGGGAGACAATTTATTTGGGAGTTCATTGAGCACATTCGTCTTGAACTCCTGCAACACTGGTTTCAAATCTTCTGGGATATTCACAGGCTCCACATATTTTTTCTTTTCAACTAATGGATATATATCTCTTGTTTCCTCAGATTGTCTAACAAAAGCCTGTTCAGTTGTGAGAGATTGTCCCTCCACTTTAGAAGTCTTGGGTTGGTTCTCCCTTCCCATAGGAGCGAGGATAATCTTTTTACCATCTTTAATAAAGATAAATAGGTTATCCTGAACCCTATGTGTAACATTAATATTATTTTGCCAGGGTTGACCAAGTAACATGTGGCAAGCTTCCATGTCGACCGCATCACACATTACTTCATCCTTATAATATTTACCAATGGAAAATGATATACGACATCGTTCAGTTACCTCTGTTTTGTTGACCTCCTTGATCCATCCAATCGTGTATGGAGATGGGTGTCTTTCTGTTTTCAGTTGTAACTTTTCCACCATTATTTTCGACACGAAATTCTCATCGCTCCTGACATCGATGATCACATTGCAGACTTTTTTGTATGCAGTGCACCTTGTTTGAAAGATGTTGTCTCGCTGTAATTCTATTTCTACCTTTGGCATGTATAACGGCTTCCTTATGATCGAAGTGGTGGCTTGTGATTTACTATCATCTGATGGTGCTTTGCAGAAATTGGGGTTGTGTCGTACAGTGGCCACAGGCGGTTGAGCATCACTTTGAGCTCGGGGCGGAATTAGCGCATCCGCAATACGGTTGAGGGTTGCCTGCAGCCCTTGCATAGTCAACTGACTCTCCCGGTGGAAAGCTTCCATTCTTTCCAAAAGATAACGAATCCCTGGATCACCGTCCATAGAATTTTGGTTCATACCTTTGTTGTTTACCATCGGCCCGAGGGGAATCCTCGCTCTGATACCAATTGACGCAGGGATGAACGTGATGAGGACAATCACCGTCTTCCTCAAGGATAACTACTCCGAATCCACGGAGCTTCTCTGGACTCCTCACAGAGACTTCTCGAATCCACGAGGAAAGAAAGCAAGAAAATAAAAATAAATTCTAATAAGATTCGAAATAGATTAATTCATTCATAAAAACAAGTTCACAACCCTTTAAATAGGGGTACCAAGCAATAAGAAAGATATCAGAAGCAAACTAAAATTAAAACTCCTATAAATTCGCAACTTACTATAAATAGTAAATTTACTTTTTATAGTAAGTTTCATATGTGGCTTAACCACGTTATTCTCCTAATTATTCTAAGCACTTTTCATGTTGGACACAACTCCTAAAACCCAACGAATGAAGAGTTATAATCAAATTAAAACTTACTATTTATAGTAAAAACGAAACTAAACATGGAATTTCACCCTTAATAGGATGGAAACTTGCAAATTTTGGCATGGGTAACCTGGCATAGCCAGGTTGGTTGGCTAAATTAGCTCTTTCTACCCCAAAATCATATATGGTATATCGAGGGCACGTACCAAGTTTCAGCTGTATCCAAAGCTTGAGTGGGCCTTATCAAGTGCTTTTATATATTTAGGCATGTCTTCAAGTGATTTTAAATGGTATGACTCACCTGAGTGCCAATGAATTTTAGGAAATTTCATAACTTAAAGGGGATCCATCAAATGCAAGGTGTGGATGTTGACACACATCATGGTGGGGCCCACACAGTTCGACCTCATAGTACCGTGTGTGTGTGTGCGCGCACGCGTGTGCGCGTGTGCTATATTTGATTGAATGGTTATCATAAGCCAATTAAAATATATACTTTAGCTAAAAAGAGAAAATTTTGAACCTTGGGTGAGCCACAAATGCAAGTGCCACAAACAAACAATTCACCGACGTTTTCTAACCATCCATTTAGATATCCAACATTTGGATGGTTAAGATCATTCTATTAATGTGATATCTCAACATTTTGTTGAGATATCGAAACTCAAAAAAAAAAAAAACCACATTTAAAATACCCCCCATTCTATTTATCTCTAAATCCAAAATTGTCAAACGCAAAAAATAATTAAGTAGATTTGAAATACACTCATTTACCACCAAATCCAAGGTACCAAATGGGGTGTTAATGAGTGTTTCTATATCTACATCCATATATGATGGTGTAACACCCTGGAAATCGGGGGTCGCGCAATCGCTCGACTCCCGAGTTCCCGAGAGTCACTAATACAGATTTGTTAACAAGCATTTAAATCCTTCAAGTCGCGTAGTCTGCAATTCTTTGAACGTGGAACATGAAAACACCAGTCTACTGAAATGAAAGAGGGCGATACATAAAGGTACAAGTCCAAAAATAATTGGGTCGAGCAAGGCATTGCCCAAACAAAATAGCAAAAGAATAAACCATCCCAAAGGAATGAGACTGAGCCCAGCGCCCAGCCATCCTATCCCGCCTTTCATGCCGGCGGCGAACCCTCCATCAGCTGGAAGTATGACAGCTCTAGCTCCTCGTCCACGCTCGCCTCGCTAGGCTCCTCCAGTCCTGAGTCACCTGCATCTATCAAAGGGTCTGGTTGGTGTTTTAAAACACCGTCCCTGAGTGGGAGTGAGTGATCAACTCAGTGGGTGCTATTAGCCATAAGTTATAACAAGCATCAATTGTAATAAGAATTTAATGAAAAGCGATCAATCATTAGCATCTGTCTAGTCTTGTTAATACGCATGCATGCAGGATGATATGATGTATGCCCTCGCCCAACACTCCCTCGTGCGACGCCATCTAACGATCGCCAATGCCAACACTCCCTCAGTGCGACCTCGACTGCCGAGTCGCCAACCTAACTAATGCGATGCGATGTGGTCGTGTTAGCCGAGTTGTTAGTTAGGTTCATTCATCCAGCAGATTTGGGAATCTGGAACACCCCATCTAATTAATGCCCTAAACTGGTTGCGAGGCCAAGACCCCCCAATGCGTGAGGCCGAGGCCCCGCGGTCCGTGATCCCGTCGGGTTCCTCATCCCCGACTTCAAGCACATGAGGAGTGCCATGAGAAAAGGGATCGCTCGCGGTCACTACGGGGAGGCGCGGTACCCCAGCGTAGGCCGACAGCTCGAACACAGTGTCCCATTCCACCATGCCCGGCTCACGAGGCTGTGGGCCGAATTCAAGTGGTTTGTCGTTAGGCTGCAATGGTTGTGGGGAGTCCCAGGTTCCATACAAATGTGAGCAACCAGGGTTAACAATCATGGTTGGCCAGACAGTAGGCTAGACCGCATGAGTCCAGGCAAGCGTGTGGCGGAACGACATCGGGTGCAAGCAACCCACGTAGTCTAACTACAGCCGCCCACACACGCCCGCCCAAATTCGAGGGTATAGCCTCAAGGCGGTCCTACCGATGAGACCACCTTAGCTTTCCTTGTTTCCTTGGCTAACCGCAGGGTTTGAGTGGCGGTCCACAACACGTCAACGGACAGGGGTATCAACAGGCAAGATCATCATGTTCTCATACATCAATCATATAATCCAGATACAACAATAAACAAGCTAACAATTCATAAGGAATGGTGCTTGTGTTTTTGGTGTGTTGGTGGTGAAGTTACGCTCTTACTTCATCTCATGGAAAAATTTCACATGTGGTAAATAGGACATGCATGCAATAGGGCATCGATCTTATGAGCAATCAAACAGGTCATCAACAAGCAGTCATTAATTCCAACAAGTCATGTGAGAAACACGAACAACATCGTGTGAGGAATTCAAACAAACACATGATTTCATACGATTAAAATAGGCATGCATCCCTAGGTTTTCTCTACACTCTCTAAGTGCACATCCCAACAATCAAAATCAATAAACTCATATTATAATTGGTGCTAGGCCACCTAGGAGTAATAGTCCGCACCTATGGCTCGATGGAGGCTCGAAAAACGCCCTAGGAGTGAGGGTTTTTGGGTAGAACGGTCGGAATCCCTAAATCAAGCTATTTCATGTTAGAGTTCCAACCAAAATCCATAATATTACTTGAACTTCAAGAAGGATGGGGGAAAAAACTCACCTAAGCAACCCACGGATGCTTGTTGAGGCTAAGGAAAGGAGTTTCCTTCTTGTAAGAGTGGTAAAGAGGTGGAAGGGTTGGCTTTCTTGGGACCCACCTTGATCTAAGGTCCACCTTGGATCTCTTCCTCTTTACTCTCCTTTACTCTCTTTCACTCTTGGTAGTTGTAGCAAATGGGAGAGGGAGTTATGAGGGATAGGGTTTATTCCCTAGACTTGGGCCCTTTGGCCCTAAGTTTCCTCATATTCCCAAAATAGCCTACAAGGGACACCTTCGGGGTTGGCGTGGCCCTAATGCTCCTTCGGTTACCATATTCGGTGGATAGGTGCCTTATGGTCCGTCTAGGGCCCGTGTAAAATTTGGGAATGAACGGATAGACGAAAGTGGAGTTTGAGTCAAAGGCTTTGATCTTTAAACGGCCCTGTGGGGTCCATTTTAGTGATTTGAGTAATTCTGGTGCTCCTCAGGCTATGAAGTCTTTAGGATGGGTGATCCATGGCCCGATGAAGGGCCACGCAAACTTTGGGGACGATCGGACCAGGGGTTTGACCGCACGGGTCCGATTTGTGATCGACGGTGACCGGCCCACGATCGGGTCCTAGAGTTGGTGGGTAGGTGTAGAAAAATCCACTTGGCCACCCTGATAAATATGGAAGAGATCCGATGGTCGGATAACCTGGAATCTTGATTCCATTTGTAAGCGCCAGATTTGGTCCTGGCATGGGTGAGGTGCATTTAGTCAGTGCCAGATCCCACTTCTAGGTGTCTGCCAGGTCCATGGTCTGCGATGGACCTCAAGCCCAGTGAGCTCTATGATCTCCTAAATTTCTAGACCTTTCTGACCTTCCGGCGTCGCGGTACAGCCCGGACGGACTGTAGCTCATTGTAAATGGTCATCCGGCTTGGCGGCCCGCACTTGGTCTTGCCATGGCCTGTCCGGTACAGGGAAATGGGCTAATCCTAGATTAATTAGCTCATGGCATCCCTGCCACGAAATTTACCACCAAATCCAAGGTACCAAATGGGGTGTTAATGAACAGTTTGGATAACATATAAATATCATGCTAGATCTGGGCATATTCCTTCCCACATTTTCTCTAGCCACTTAAGTTTTCAATCATTATTGGATGGTAAACTCACAAGAGTTTCAACTCAAGATCATGAGTTCTAATACCCAGCATGGTGAAATCCCATTATGGTGCGAGTGAGTGAGTGTGGGGGGTGTGTAAAAAATCGTCGTAACATGAGCCGGCAAAATGGATGGACTAGGTGGATTTCTAGTGACCACATCCATGTTGTCCATCCGTATTGAAAGGATTGATCCAAAAAAATGGAGAAGATCCAAATCTTAAATGGACTATAATACAAGATGAGTAGTAATTATTGACCATTAAAAGCTTGTTGTGGACCACAAAAGCTTTGGACCAAGATGATACCTGCGTGGCCTCTTTATTTAGGTCCTTGTGACCTTATCAATAGGTTGGATGGAAAATAAACATTATGGTGGCCCCCACGAAGTTTTTAATAGTGGGGATTCAATCACAACTATTTCATGTGGTGTGGTCTACCTAAGATTTAGATCAGCTTCATTTTTTGGTTCATACCCTAAAACGAGCTGTAAAAATGGTTGGACAATGTGGGTTTAAGTCACATGCATCACAGTGAGCCCCAAAGTAAGGGGTCCCGCCCACCTCGGTGGATCTGCGCGCTATATTTTAGTTCAAGTTACTATTGTAGCTGAGTCCACCTTTTTATGATCTAAATTGTTCATCTTGTGTGTTCCACCTTGAATAAGTGGACCAATAATTTCCTACATTGAACAATGTCGCCTAGGGCCATAATTAGGCTAATACTAGGTGTAACTGAGTTGGGCCCGCATAACAACGATTTAAATACTTCATCATACTGCTTGTTCTTTATTAAAAGCTCGTTATCTAGTGTTCAATGCAGTAGGTAAAGCTTCCTATCCTCACAGAGACTTTTCGAATCCACGAGGAAAGAAAGCAGAAAATAAAAATAAATTCTAATAAATTCGAAATTGATTGATGAATCCTTAAAAATGAGTTCACAACCCTTTAAATAAGGGTACCAAGCAATGGGAAAGAAATTAGAATCAAACTACAACTCAAACTCCTAGAATTCGCGACTTACTATAAATAGTAAACTTACTATTTATAGACGGTCGTGATGTCTACTAGTGCGCAAGGTTTTCGGCCAAAAATAGTAAGTGTCCTATTTGGCTTCACCAAACCGTTCTCCTAATTATTCTAAGCTCTTTTCATGTTGGGCGCAACTCCTAAAGCCCGACGGATGAAGAGTTATAATCAAACTAAAACTTACTATTTATAGTAAAAATGAAATTAAAACAGGGAAATGACCGTCGATCCAGCGGTTTTTCGCAATTTCGGGCTACATAACCCGGCGTAGCGGGGTTGGTTGGCTAAAATAGCTTGTTCTACCCCAAAATTATATATTTTACGTCAGATAACTCATCCCGGATTGCAAGATATGCCCGATCTAAGGTCCGATGGTCCGGATCACTTCTGTCGTCGACCGGGCCTTTTCTGATCCATCTTGGCCATGAAACTGTCCGCGACCCGCTCTACATCAGTCCCCTCCACTTCAAAAGAACTGGTCCTCGAGTTCTCATCCTGCGCTGGTTCATGATGCTTGGTCAGGTCCGCGACGTTGAAAGTCCATGAGATTGCCATGTCATCTGGAAGATCAACCACATAAGCGTTGCCATTGATCATTTAGATGATTGGTACCGGTCCAATCTTTCTATTCTTCAACTTGTTGTATGTTCCGATCGGAAATCGTTCTTTGTGCAGATGGACCATTACTTGGTCGCCCACCTCGAACACTTTTTGTCACCGATGCTTGTCCGCTTGCTCCTTGTACTTTTCGTTCGAGGCATGTAGCTTGGTTTGTACCTCCGCATGAATACTCATGATCTTGTCAGCCATATGTTCCGTTGCAATGCTCATGCCTGGGAGCTTGGGCAGAGTGACTAAATCTAGTGTGTGGCGAGGTACTCGTCCATAAATAACCTGGAACGCGGATTTCTCTGTCGAGCAGTTCATCATGTTGTTGAATGCAAACTTCGCTTGAGACAAGGCCAAATCCCATTGCTTCAGTTTTTCTCCTGAAATACATCGAAGGAAGTTTCCTAACGTGCGATTCACAACCTCAGTTTGATCGTCAGTCTGTGGGTGGTAGGCACTACTGAACTGAAGTCGTGTATCGAATCGAGTCCACAAAGTCCACCAAAAGTGGCTTATGAACTTCGTGTCACGGTCAGAAGTAATAGTCTGTCTTGGGAACCCTGCGTAGCCGCACAATTTCTCTGAAGAATAGATTCGCCACGTGTGTTGCATCGAGAGTCTTCTTACATGGAATAAAGTGCGCCATCTTGGAGAAACGATCTACTACCACGAATACCGAATCCATGCCGCATTGTGTTCATGGGAGACCAAGCACGAAGTCCATAGATAAATCCTCCCAAGAGCCGTCAGGCACGGGTAATGGAGTGTAAAGGCTCGTATTATGAGATTGTCCCTTAGAGGTCTGACAAATATAACAATGTTGGACTACCTTTCCCACATCACGTACCAATTGCGGCCAGTAATATCGTTCTTCCACAAGAGCTTTCGTCTTGTCTCGCCCAAGGTGTCTACTGAGGCCACCTCCATGTAGCTCTTGGATTATCTGTTCCCTTAGCGAACTGTTTGGGATGCATAATCGATTTCCCTTGAAAAGGAACTCATCTTGCATATGTAAGTCGCCGGGTGACCTTCTTGGCATCGAACCCATGCGTCCTGAAGTCGCATCTCAAGCATATATGTTTTTGAGGCGCTCGAACCCGACAACCTCATTACTCATAGTGACTAATAAAGTTGCACGGCGACTCAATGCATCACTATTTTGTTCCTGTTGCCCCGACTTATGTTTTAGTACGAACGTGAATTCCTACAAAACGAGATCCATCTAGCATGCACATGGTTAATGTTAGCTTGACTATTAATGAATTTGAGAGCTTGATGGTCCGTGTAAAGTATGAATTCCTTTGAATCAAATAATGTCGCCAGTGCCGCAGTGCCTGAACCACCGCGTATAACTCGATCTCATATGTAGACTACTTCTTACGTGCATCGCTAAGTTTCTCATTGTAGAAGGCTACCGGCCTACCTTCTTGAGACAAAACTCCCTAATTTCGACATATGAGGCATCACATTAGACTTCAAACAATTTATCGAAGTTGAGAAGTACAAGAACTAGGGTCGTAGATAATCTGCGCTTGATTTCGGCAAAGCTCCTATCGGCTTCGTCAGTACACTGAAACTGCCCTTTCTTCATGCAATATATGACTGGTGACCAATGGTACTGAAATTTTTCACGAACCGACGATAGAATGTCGCCAGTCCATGAAAACTTCGTACTTCGTGAATATTTGTAGGAACCGGCCATTCTCTGATTGCCTTCACCTTTTCCTCATCCACCCGAATGCCCGTGGATGTGACGACAAAACCCAGGAACAATAGGCTATCAGTCATGAAGCTGCACTTTTTTAAATTGAGGTACAGTTTATTTTTAGTGAGCACTTGAAGGACCTTCTTGAGGTGTTCCATATGGGTGGTTTCGTCTTGACTGTATATCAAAATATCATCGAAGTAAACCACAACGAACCGCCCAATGAAAGGTTTCAGAACTTGGTTCATCAATCTCATAAATGTGCTAGGCGCATTCGAAAGACCGAAGGGCATGACCATCCATTCGTATAATCCTTCCTTGGTCTTAAAGGCCGTTTTCCACTCATCACCCGACCGTATTCGAATCTGATGGTAGCCGCTCCTTAGGTCCAATTTAGAGAATATTTTTGCACCCTCTAGCATGTCCAGTATATCGTCCAACCGTGGTATAGGAAACCTGTATTTTATGGTGATTTTGTTGATGGCTCGGCTGTCGACACACATGCGCCAACTCCCATCTTTCTTTGGAGTTAATAGAGCTGGTACAGCACATGGACTCATGCTCTCTCGAATAAGACCCTTACGGATCAACTCCTCTACTTGTCCCTGCAGAATCTTGCACTCATTCGGACTCATTTGATAATGAGGACAATTAGGTAAATTGGACCTAGGGACAAAGTCGATATGATGTTGGATAGCCCACATGGGGGATAACCCATCGGGAAGGTCATTGGGCCAGATTTCTTTGAATTCATGTAACAGGGGCCTTAGTCTTTCAGGGATGATAGCAGGCTCGAGTTCTTTCCCTTTTATAATTAATGCATAAGTCTGTCCTGTTTCCTTGGATTCTTCCACGAAGTCCCGTATGGTTAAGAGAAAATGGCCCTCCACTTTAGAAGTTTCAGGTGGTCCCTCTGGATCCATAGGGGCCAATATGGTCTTCCGGCCGTCCTTGACAAAGATATATATATTATCTCGCCCTTTTATGAGTGGCGTCACGGTCAGATTGCCAGGGCCGACCGAGTAATATGTGACATGCTTCCATGTCAACCACATCGCATATTACTTCATCCTTATAATGTTTGTCAATTGAAAAGGATATGGTGCACCGTTCAGTTACCTTTGTTTCGCTGACCTTCTTGATCCAACCGATTGTATATGGAGAGGGATGACGCTCCGTTTTTAATTACAATTTTTCCACCATGACCTTGGAGACGATGTTCTCGCTGCTCCCACTGTCAATGATCACGTCACAAACCTTTCGATTCACTATACATCTAGTGCGGAAGAAGTTATGTCGCTGTGGATGCACTTCTTTTCTTGGCGCATATAATAGTCGCCTCACGACGAGCGACTCGTTGTGATCTTGTTGAACCCAACCTGAATCATCTGCCTCGTCCTCGGTGGTATGCTCCTGTTCTTCAATAGCTGGATCTTCATAACCGTTATCAGCACTACCATCATTGATCGCGAGGATTGCCACTTTTCACTGGGGAGAAGTATTGGATAGGTGGCCCGGTTGGCCACAACGATAGCAGTTGTTGGCCTTGGCTGAGCATAAGGGTTCGGGATTCTACTTGGACCAGCAACAGTCGATACGCTCCTTTGAGGTCTAGCTTGCCCGCTTCCCTGATCTTGGTTCTCAGACGCAGGAAGTTAAGTGCGTGTTCCTACGGGCTCCTTCTCCTTGAGCTATGCAGTTCCTTGGGGCGGACCTGCCAAAGGGATCCTTACAGTAGGATTGGTCTGTGTGTTAGGACGTTGAAGTTGCGCTTCTACCCGAGTAGCTAACTTGATCGCATTATTCATCGTCCAGACGGACTACATCTGGACCCGATCCTGGATAGCCATACGCAATCCACCGTTGAATCGAGCGACTTGCTGCGATTTAGTCTCTACCAAATCGTTACGCGTCGCTATACGGTAAAATTCTTCTGTAAATTCTCTCACAGACCGACTACCCTGTCGACAATTTTGGTATTGTTGGAATAATACCTAATCATAATCGCTAGGGAGGAATCGGGCACGTAGTAGCTGCTTCATCCGCTTCTAGGTGCGGATTGGTGCTTTCAGCTGCCTGGTTCACGCGAGTTACAGTTGTTCTCACCAGCTGAAGCTCCTCCTTTCAACTTGTAGGTCACAAGGTTGACCTTCTTTGCTTCAGGGATGTCCATATAGTTGAAAAATTGCTCAACTTTAGAAAGCCAATCGAGAAAATCCTCAATGTGTAGTTGGTCATTGAAGCTAGGAATATCAACCATCATCTTGAATTCTCGATCCATTCGATCTACTCGATCGCCGCCATGTCTGGGGTATTGAAAGATTATGTTGTCAATTTCCTCCTCACTGGAGCCCCCTTCCTCAAAAATGACCCTTGGATGCACTGCCGGTACTATCCTGCGATCAGGGCGATTAATTGAGGGTGGAGGATTGCCACCAGGAACACGGAGTTGCCTTAGGTTTTCTACCAAGAGATCCGCTATGCGGTCGATAGAAGCCTGTAGCCCTTGCATGGTTTGCTGATTCTCTCGTTGCGCTACTTCGAAAGCTGCCGCCGTTAAAGGTGAATTCCCTGGAGCACCGCCCATGGGATTGTTGCCCGACCCGTCGTTAGAAGCTATCAATCCGAGGAGAAATCTCGCTTTGATACCAAACTGACGCAGGGGAGGACGTGAGGTCGAGCACCGTCTTCCTCAAGAGGATAACTATTCCGAATCCACGGAACTTCTCTGGACTCCTCACAGAGACTTCTCGAATCCACGAGAAAAGAAAGCAGAAAATAGAAATAAATTCTAATAAATTCGAAATTGATTGATGAATGCTTAAAAACGAGTTCACAACCCTTTAAATAAGGGTACCAAGCAATGGGAAAGAAATTAGAATCAAACTACAACTCAAACTCCTAGAATCCGCGACTTACTATAAATAGTAAACTTACTATTTATAGACGGTCGTGATGTCTACTAGTGCGCAAGGTTTTCGGCCAAAAATAGTAAGTGTCCTATTTGGCTTCACCAAACCGTTCTCCTAATTATTCTAAGCTCTTTTCACGTTGGGCGCAACTCCTAAAGCCCGACAGATGAAGAGTTATAATCAAACTAAAACTTACTATTTATAGTAAAAACGAAATTAAAACAGGGAAATGACCGTCGATCAAGGGGTTTTTTGTAATTCCGGGCTGCGCAACCCGGTGTAATGGGGTTGGTTGGCTAAAGTAGCTCGTTCTACCCCAAAATCATATATTTTACGCCAGACAACTCATTCCGGATTGCGAGATACGCCCAATCTAAGGTCCGATGGTCCAGATCACTTCTGTCGTCGACCAGGTGTAACTGAGTTGGGCCCGCATAACAACGATTTAAATACTTCATCATACTGCTTGTTCTTTATTAAAAGCTCGTTATCTAGTGTTCAATGCAGTAGGTAAAGCTTCCTATCATTGAAAAAGGCAGCTGATTTAGTCGCATAAGCTCTCGCAAAATCAGTTGTGGTAGAAGCTTAATTTCATTCACAAGCGTTTTAATATATCAACTAAAATGTCCACTGTAGAAACTAAATCTACGAAGTGAATGAATCTGAAGAAGGGAAGAATCCAATGCAGCATGAGATCCTTTCGGACATGTCTTCATTTTGTAGGGACTCCAAGTACATTGTGACCCCAACACCACATAGTTCGATGATGTTTGAAGTTGTTAGGTCGAGCACGTACTTGACCGGGCCCATCTCTAATAGAGTCACGTGGTCCAATCAAATCCTGTCATGTTCCAATACTACTGAGAATGGTGGTATTGGGTCACCATGCAATCCCAGTCCTAGACCTAGTTGTGTTAATTAGGTACCTGTTGCGTCCCATAAAGTCTTCGGAAATTGGTTTCAAGCTGGGCTGAAGTTATGGATGGGCATTTATATGGTTAAATCCACAAGATGGGTGGATCATTGCACACACATATGGCACTTTGACACACGCAATGCGTGTAAATAGCCTCACATGTGCTTGTTTTAGCAAAGCCCTTTATGTTGGTGGTGTGGAAGAAAGAGTTAGGTTGATTCTAGCATTGACTGAGTTGGTAGTGCTACTTGTAAGTTTCATTTTATGGTCAGCATGATCAAAATCGTTCATTTCCTTTGGTTTTAAGCCTTGGCGGTGAGATAATTAGTGAGGGCTTTGAGTTAAGTGGGCCTGACTTTGCTTTGTCAGGGTGGCCAGTAGTGTCCAACCCAATCAAATCCAGCTAAGACTCGTACGAATCGCGTTCAACTCAACTAGGTATTCAATCAGCAACAAGGAGCTATGATTGTATTTTGCGAACCGTGCTTCGATTTTGAGCTCGGTGAAGTAGGATGGTTGATGTTAGGAGAGCAATGGGTCATCAAACTCCTAATCTTGAGGATGGTGATCTCCCTCACTCGATTCAAGCTTATGTGAAGAATGGTTAATGTTTGGAATGTAAGAATTTCACTAAAGGGTGTAAGAAAAGGAAGATCTCGACAATCCGTTTTCATAGCAATGGCGACGTAACAAGGTACGCCCTATAGTTCCTTAGATCTCCATAATGCACAGCAATATCCCTATTCCGCTTCCAGATCTTACATGGAAGGCATTATTTTGTTAAACTTTTGCAAAGCAAAGATGAAATAAATTCTTAAAATGAGAGACATCACATCAACGATAATGTGGTCCAATCCTCCATTAGATGGTTTAAGGTCATAGATTAATCATGATTAATATATCACATATTTCATATGAGGCTAAGTTCAAGTTCAAACATCCATATTTTTCATAAGAAGAAGAAGAAATACACTAAATCTTATAGAAATTTCAAAATACCTTGCTTATTTAATGTATTTAAGGGTTGAAAACATGGTATACCACTCTTTTTAACGATCATTGGCAGAATTTTGAAGTCTTGAAATATATCCTGTGACTTAATTCCTTGGATAAGATACAAATCATAATGATGATAATGTAATCTGATTCTCCGTTAGAAAGATAGGGCCACATCAGATTAGTAGGGTCAAGATGGACGCGGATTGTGTCCTACCTCGGCCCGTTTTTAGCCACAAATGGGCAGTTATGCGGATAGGCCTACCTTGATGTATCTATTTATCCACACCATCCATCCCTCCTCTTAGATCATTTTAAGGTATGCAAAACAAAAATGAGGTAGATCCAACACTCAAGTGGACTACACCAAAGATTACTCTTACGTTTAATACTTTGTTCATTTAATGCAACCCAAGCTTATTATTTGGTGTGGTCCACTTGAGTGTTGCATCTGCCTCAATTTTGTATATATACCTTAAAATGATAGATGGTGTGGATAAACGGATACATCATGGTGGGCTTACCCACTAAACTATCTATTCCTAGCTAGAGACAGGTGGGGATAGGACACGATTGGTGTCCGGTCAAAATGCCCTTTTATTTGGGGCTTGTTTGATACACCAAATAAGTTGCTTTAAAAATAAATAAATTAAAAAAAAAAAAAAACTAACAATGGTAGATAAATAACTTATTTCAAATAAGTAAGTTGTGTTTACCTTAAGTTATAAGTAACTTTTAAAAGTACTTAATCACTTTTACTGATTTTTTTAGCTTTTCTATCCTTGAGTTGCCAAAGAGAGGCATAAGATAAATGAAAGAGTAGAAAAGCTTATAAATATGTTATTTACCAAACATACTTATCTTTTTAATAAGCATAAACTCAAATAGGTTACTTATAGCATAAGTAACTTATCTTAAGCTACCAAAGAGGCGTAAAATAAATGAAAGAGTAAAAAAGCTTATAAACATGTTGTTTACCAAATATACTTATCTTCTTAATAAGCATAAACTCAGATAGGTTACTTATAGCATAAGTAACTTACTTAAGCAACTTATTATTGAAACGGGCCCTTAATTACATGGTGAGTTTAAATTTTCAAAGATGGGTTGCACTAAAATATTCATTTTCTTAAGTGAAAAAGACCAAGAATGCTAATTGCTGCGTAAAGTTCAATATATATTACTTATTTAATGTATTAGAGGGCTCAAAACGTTATGGACCACTGATTGTGCCAGCTGTAAGTGAATTTTGGCTTATTAGAAAGAGGCGAATTAGGTACAACCCCTGCCTGTCCTGAGCTCAGAACAAGCTGCAGCATTGAGTGGCTCACCTTGATGTATGGGTTTATCAACACTGTCCAAACATTTTTCCATATATTTTTCCATATAATTTTAGGACATAAACCTAAAAATGAGGCAGTTTCAAGCCTCAGGTGGACCACACAGTGGGGATTAAACTCTCACAATTAAAAACTTCATGGGAGCCACAGAAGCTTTGGATCATGCTGATAGATGTGTTTTGCCTTCATTCAGGTCTATGCATTCTTATAAACAGGTTGGATAGAAAATAAACATCATGTGCGCCCTAAGAAGGTTTCAATGGATGGCATCATTATAACTATTGCCTCCTGTGGTGTGGTTCACTTGAGTTTTGAATCTGCCTCAGATTTAGGCTTAAATCTTAAAATGATATGTAAAAATGGATGTGCGGTGTTGATAAACCCATAAATCACGGTGGGCCCGAGCTTGGTCTCAGGTCGAGTCTCACGGGAGTTGTTCCACTCTTAGAACCAGGTGTGGAACTGACTGATGGGTTGGATCTAAAGTTCATGACTGGACCGGTAATGTGCAGACCATTAGTACAGATATGCATGTCAAGCACACCCTCTGAGTTGGTGGATGGGGCAATGGAGGGACTGAAATGATCTATCAATCTCCAGGCCAAAATAAGGCATTGGATGGTTTATCTACCAAGTACCAACGGTTGGATCTGTTCACATAATGGGCCACTTTCACGGGAACCTATGAATGAAACCTTAGTTGTGTGGCCATGGATGATTGAATCAGTTCCCGTGATGGAACAAGGGAGGGTTATGCCCCCATTTAGATGATCCGGGGCACATTGGTTGGTTGGGGGATTCGGATTCGACACTGAGGTCCGTAATGGTCAGTGCTGTGGGCCCTACCATGATATATGTTTTTTTTTATTTTCCAATGCTGTCTATCCATTTTACCAGCTCGTTTTAAGACATAAGCCCAAAAATGATATAGATCCAAATCTTAGGTGGACCACATGGAGGAAATGAAAGTGATCGAAGTACACCCACAATTGAAAACATTCCATCGCCCATAATGTTTATTTGCCATTTATTTAACCAGTTGATTGTGTCATAAAGGCTTTGACGAAGGGAAAACAAAAATATCAGCTTGACATAAAACTTGTGTGGGCTCTATAAGTTTTTAACTGCAGGCATTTCATCACTGATATATCCTATGGTGCATATCACTTGAGATTTGAATCTGTCTTACTTAGGGGTGTACATTGAGTTGAACGAGTTGAGCTGGCCTCAGGTCGACTTGGCTCGGCCACTGGCTGACCTCAGCTTGAACTCGGCTCGGCTCGGTCCTTGAGCCTTACTGGCCAGCTCTCGATTCGATCAGCAACTCAGGCCAGCTTGGGCTGAGTTCGAGCAAAGATTGAGCTGAGTTCGCCATTGAGGCATTTCTATAAACACCTAAATTACAACTTTAAGATTTCATTGTTTTACAAACAAAAGTAATGATTTTACAGGTATTTTATCAAACACCTTCTAAGCAACATAAAAACGAAGAAAAACAAAGAGAAAGAGTATTTGTTTCATGTATATACCTTCCTTGCCACCAGCCACAATTCGTTGAGTCATTTTATCAAACAGTTGGTGAGCAATATCAATGGCAAAGTAACTGAGATACTGAACTGGTTCAATTTGAGATCGATTCAAGCTGGATTTGATTTGAGTCGAGTCGAGCTGGGGCCTACTCGAACTTGGCTTGAACTCATTTTCAAGCTAAAAAAATCAGCTCGACTCGAATCAAACTCAACTTCAAACCTAGTCAAATCAAGCTTTTTCGAGTCGAGTCGAGTCGAGCGAGCTAACTCAGTTCATGTACACCCCTTGTCTTACTTTTAGGCTAATGTAGAGCTGACAAAATAAATGAAGAGGTTGGTGAAACAGATGCTAGCCCATTCGTTGGCTTCTCCCCCATCTAATGGAACTTTGGATCTCTTCTACAACAGCCAAAGATTTTCAGACTAAACAAAAACCTGCAAAAAAAAAAAAAAAAATGGTTTGAAACCTGCCACAACATTGTGGAACTAGTAGTGGCCAGGATTTTAACAACTTGCCAAAATCCTTTACATTGGTTGTGGGAAGCACTGAAAGACACAACTTGATGAGAAAATAGATAAAAATTGAAATCAATATATGATAGAAAATAAGATCAAATCAGGCTTTGAAAATATGTATAAGATATGTTTTTCTTAAAGTGTTATTCGTATTCTCTCATTGAGACGGGATCATTATTAAGTTTTTAGTGAATAGCTTTTAGGATATAATAAGTTTTGGTGATTCTGCGTGCAATAAGTATGAAAATGTCACAATAAATATTTGGTATGCAATTTTGGATTATGACAGATTCTATGTATTAAAAATAAAAAATCTACCATTACTTATAGAACGATAGATATTTTATATGTTATGTTTTAATCTTCAATTTGTAAGAGTTTTTGTGGAGAATGAAAGATAATGCATTTTTTTAAAAACATATTTTAAAGATTCATATGAAACTGTTCACAACAGCTGACAGGAGGTTTTCAGCAATAGGCATTCAATCCCCACTATTTCTTGTTTGAGCATTAGATCTGGCCCAATTTTGGGCCTATCATCTAAATTTTTTTAAAAATAAATGGACAACAGGAATTAAAAATATAAATCATGGTGGCCACATACAGCCCGACACACCGTCTGTCTCTAACTAGGTCATAGTGGGGTAGTACCCAATCCCCACCCCGTTTACCTACCATTTATATAGAATATTTTTAAATTGGACGTAGATCAAGTGCCCTAGCCACATGATGAATGGCCTTTAAACCAACGCTAGCTATCGTAACTTTAAATAGTCCAAATTCGTTGAAGAGAAAAAGAATAAAAATATGTTGATAACCATTTTTTAAGTTATATTTTCAAGAAGTAGGAAACATATGATATAAGAAATATCATGGACGGTTCAGATTGATATCTTACTCTTTGGTTTGGATTTTACAGAGATGGATGTACTGTATTTTGGTGCACCTGTCTCTAACCTATCAATACATGTCTCGGTAGTCGTTGCCGACGCGGCAAATGCACAAACAAAGCAATCGCAAACAGAATCTAGAGAAATGATCCAGTGGAGTACTGGAAACCTTAGCATGCAACTAGTTGCACTCGAACTACATATTCATCTCATATCTGGACTGTCCATTATATCCATTCCAATCTTTTTATGCTGATGTGAAAAAATCACACTAATCGAATGGTAGTAAAAATATCTATGAATGGATCTCTCTTTTATGAAAGATCTTGTCCATTCACATTTAGATGCAAACAAGAACAAGTACAACTAGGTGCACTGGAATGTCCCCTTTCACTTAGCCTATTGGATATTCTTCTAAAAGGAAATCGAAAAAAAAAAAGAGAGAGATAGAGAAATATATATATATACACTCTGGCAGAGTGTGATGGATGATACGCAAGCACTTTCGGAATTACATAGAAATTGTATTTTGAATATAATTAACCCAATTTAAACCGTCCATATTATGTATCCCAGTCTATATGTGTCGTGAATCAAAATTAAAGATTTATTATTATTATCTAATTTCGGATTGGTTGGCATTTATTAGATGGTTGAAAATGAAAAATCCAATGGTTTGGATGAAGATTACTTTGTTAGTTTTGCATCGTTTTCAAAATGGTGGTGCTATGTAGAGTAATGACAACCATGGTAAAATCGTGGGTCCATGATTGGATGGAAAGGATCTGTAAAATCATACCTACCAAGCAGTCCTAACCGTCCATTTTTTTGTGGCTATCAATTGAATGGTTATAAGTAACAATGAGTGGTTCAAATTCAAAGGTAATACAGATGAGCTGATATTATTTGTGTAGACTTTTTGGTGATGCTCCATTCATAGTTGGGTCAGTGACGTGGACACTTTGGATCTCTGTTCATTATCACTATGCCACGTGTACGGTTGAAGAGTCCCAATTATTTTTTAAACAGTGCTAAACTAACTCCATGCAGATCTCGTATGGCACGTGCTTATGCACGTGCAATACACTAAACTGGTAACTAAAAAAAACCGGGAGAGAGAAAGGAAGGTTTGGTAGAATACATCCTCATTTGGAGTAACATGATACATCGGCGTCTTTTTTGATCCAAACCGTTTATTTCATGGGACTCACTGTCAGTGGAGAAAAGCCATAAAAATAATCTTAGATTAAAAATTTTGGACCTTTGATTTTTGCATGTTGAATAGACCGTCCATTCAATCAAGGGAAAATAGTTAAATGATCAAACGGTTGAAATCTTTAAATGTAAATACTTTTCTTTTTGGAGATCAAGTAGAGGGACCATCATATGTACGGTTGGGATCATTGAAACACGACTCCAATACAAATGTGAAACTCACGACGTACCCGATTCGACAGTTACCTCGAAAAAGTAGACCGTTTTAACAGACCCTGGGGGGGATTCTGGATGTATCTGTAAACCAAGGGGATAATTGAAATAAACCAAAAATAAAAGCAGTTGTTTATAATTATCCCGAAAAATAAAAATTATAAAAAAAAAAGCTCTACCTTACAATAGGAAGCAGCACTGCAGCAGAGCTCTCTCTCTCTCTCTCTCTCTCGCAATGGAGCTCTCCGTCCATGGCCTCCACCAACCAATTACCAGAATTAGGGTTTCTAGGATTTCTCTTTCAATTCTCAATCCACCTCCAAATCTACTCCCGATCTTCAGCTTCTCTTCGAATCCCACCCGGCAGATCCGACTCATCGCCTTCCGTCCATCAGCGGCCGAGAGAAACGCGACGACGATCGAGCAACCTGGAGGGAAGATGGTGGTGGAACTTGTCGGAGCGTTCAACGATCTGACGGACAGGATGAGCGTGATCTCGACGAGCTCCTCTCGGCTACTGTTCAAGGCGCTGAAGCTCTCGATTCCTCTCCTGCAGGCGCTGCCCTTTGCGGCCGACGGGCGGGCCCCACTCTCTCGCGCTCTGTCCGTCGCTTGCGTCCTTGCCGATCTTCAGGTACTGGTGTCTGTTTGATGGAAACTGGAATTGGGTTTTTAGTAGTTATTTGATACTCTGGCAGAGTGAGCTGGATGATAAGCAGGCACTTGCATTTTTACACGTGGCACTCATTTAATTCGAACTAAACCGTCCAAATCATGAAACACACTAGATGGATTGTAAACCTAAAATAATATTAGTTCAACGATTTTGATAACTGAGTTTTGAAAATTCCTTTGTTGAACGCGGACTGATGATTATTTCCCATGCTGACCGTCCGTTAGATATCAAATGATCAACCATGTAAAGGCATCATTTCAGTATAGTTACCGTTTTATAAACCATCTAAAGTGGGTCCCACTATCTGGACGGTTTGAATTTAGTTACACATACGCCAAGTACTGAGTGCCTGCATATCGTCATCCATCACACTCTGTTAGAGTGACAAAGTTGTTTCTCTTGGTTTTCTTGGGTTTACTTTGTGGCCTATGTTAGGTTATTGAGATTGTTATCTAGTCACATGGCAGCATGGTTGTACGATCTGGACCATGCATCATGTTGGGCAGTTATGTAGATTGACAGCAATCCCAAAATTGCATCAATTGAACGATCCTAACCTCCCACCTGATGCATTTAGAGTAATTTGCCAGTTCTCGTTTTTAAACATTTGTTCGGAGGCTGCTCTTCAGCTTGTGAAGATCCTCAAATTGGGCTGATTTTCGGATTGTGGTCCATTTGGGCCGATGGGGATTGGGGGAATCACCAATTCAGGTGGTGGGGTGGGCACCAACTTCTGCCAGAACCTGGACTACATTAAGATCTTTATGCATGTGCGAATGACATTTTTGGTATGGTTAGCTGAGGTTACGCCTTAGAAAATTAGGTAATGTTAGTTAGCCCTGTAGTCCTATCACGATTTTGAAATACTGGACAGAGTTGAGAAGAGGGAAGACATTACTACTGATGATTTCTAATAAACATGGAGTGGAGCTCTCAAATTTATATGTTTGGAGTTCTATGACTGCAATGACTATGAGATTCAATTTAAATTTGGAGCTAGTATTTGGTTTTAGACTTTCAGTAAAGCTTTCAATGTTTCGAAGAAACAGATTATTTTCATCTTCTTTACAGCCCTCTATTACCCTTTTGATGCAATAAACTCCCTGTGCTCATTTCATTGGTTACAATTTATGAACCGCATTGTTCACTTATAGCTGCAGTTACTCTCGTTTAAAATTAGAGCATGTTTTGAGTGGAGATCCCCATCATTTGACTTAGAATATTAGTAGAATCATTTGCATTTTACATGCACAATTACCAAGAATTTCTGTCTATTGCTTAGTATCATTACATATTACTTTCTCCAGGAAGACAGGCTATTTTTCAAGAAATGGCCAGATTTTTAGTTTCATGGATTCTTAAGTAGTTAGTATTTTTATGCTGGCTATTTGCTCCTCCATTAAGGAAGTTCCAACTATCACTTAGATTTGCTTCCCAGAGCACTTTCAATATTCTTTTAGACTGTTAGCCTTGTTTTGTAAGAGGTTAAGGAAACCGTCTTATTACCTTCTTCTGTCGGGCTCCTTTTTTTATAGGTAAAACTTACAATGATATCCACAGAGAGAGAACCTGCAAGACAGATTTGACTTACTATGGTGGTGATTGCAGATGGATGCAGAAGTTATTTCGGCCAGCATACTGAGAGAAGTTCTGGAGACAGGTGCTATGAGCATACATGAAGTAAAAAAACAGATTGGAACTGGTACGGCTCATGTATTGCATGAGAGTTTGCGGGTAAGGGGAATTCCTTCGAGAGTTGAAGTTCTGGATGATGATAGTTCTGCTGCTTTAAGGAAATTCTGCTTGACATACTACGACATTAGGGCGGTGGTATTGGAACTTGCTCTCAAGCTTGATATCATGAGGCATCTAGATTACCTTCCTAGATATCAACAACAGATGTTGTCTCTTGAGGTTATGAAGATATATGCTCCCCTAGCTCATGCTGTAGGCTCTGGAGCCTTATCACTGGAGCTGGAGGACCTCTCCTTCCGATACCTGTTTCCCTATTCATACCTTTATGTTGATACATGGTTGAGAAGCCATGAAACAGGAAGCAAGCCCCTAATAGACATATACAAGGAACAGCTGCTTCAATCCTTAAAAGCTGATCCTGTGCTTGCAGACATGGTGGATGACATCTCAATCAAAGGTCGCTATAAAAGCCGATTCAGCACCATGAAAAAGATATTGAAGGATGGCCGTAAACCGGAAGAAGTAAATGATCTATTAGGCTTGCGGGTCATTTTGAATCCTAGATCTGGGGATAGCATGATAGAGAGAGGTGAGAAAGCTTGTTACAGGGCTCGTGAAGTGGTCCAATCTTTGTGGAAAGAAATACCGAACCGGACAAAAGACTATATTACCTGGCCCAAGGCAAATGGCTACAAGAGTTTACATATGACAGTTGATGTTAGTGATAATTCCCGGACTAGACCACTAATGGAAATACAAATACGCACCACAGATATGAACAGATTGGCTGCTGGTGGAACTGCATCCCACTCTTTGTACAAGGGGGGTCTGACAGATCCTGAAGAGGTAAGTTTCTCTCTATGCGTTGCCATGACTGGTTGGTTTCCATGATTTTTCATTCGATGTTTGTCTACTCTCTACTTGCTACTAATGTCCATTGTGCTGTTCCTCTCGTGGTCAATCTGCACTAATGATATCATTTCTTTTTTTGAAATTATCTGTGTTTCTCTTCCCTGCTAATGGCAAGACAGTAAATGTATTTATTTATTAATCTTGCACATCTAAGATGATATTGCATTCCTACCTATATACTGGTGAATGAAGCACCATTTCCCTTTTTATGGAATTTCATGATTTCAACCATGTGCAGTAACTGTAGTACTGTACAGATCACACACATGTCTATGCACACACACAAAAATATAAATTTGAAGGGTAACTGAGAATTTATTAAAAGAGGAGAAAAAAAGGATATAAAAGCTAATACAAGGGAGTGGACTGCCCCCAACTACCCTGAAAAGCCTCCAATGGGCAACCTGCAAATGCTTTATCACCTCTAGCTCATTCCATAACAAATCATTTAGCCTTATGAAACACTTGATTTGGAGATGAGCATTTTCTTTCGCTCCTTATTCCAACTGTCATAGGCACCTGAGGCAGCCTGTGCTATACTCCTTGTATGCTGGAATAGCCCCAGTTTGGGGGGCTACACGTCTTCACCAGTTGTAATTTTGTGGGAAAACGTTACCAAAATGTTTGAATGTAGATATTTTCTGCGAGAATTATTTGAAATCTCTCTGTAGAAAATGTAGGAGAAAAATGGGAGGGAGACAAGTGTTCTAATTCTTATGCCAATTAGATCTATTATTGGCCTAACAGAAAGTGAGTCATATGGAAACTGCATGCATGCTTCTTGATGCAGCTTTTGACTTGCACTGATATGATGCTGCCCAACAGTTAGTATGGAAGGGTTAAATAGTCCGTGTTTTAGAGATGGCCAGCTTAAAGGATTTAGTGTATGCCATCATAAAGGGATACTGAAAAAGCACATGCACACATGCCATCGGGCACCTGCCCTTTTTATTTTTGGAAAGATTAACGGAGATTCATTAAATTAGGGAAGAGGGTGGGAAGTCCCCCTACAAAGAAAGGAGCGTTTTGCCCATGAACATGCAAGATCAACCACTGAATGATCAGGTGGACCGATTCAGGGGGTAAATGAAATGTTTAACCCCTAGCCAGATGCCTTTTACAATATAATCACATCCCAAGGATGATCCGTACTCCCTGAAACCCAAGAACACACTTCTGTGTGTGGTACTTCTACTACAATGGACATATGGTGGAAGTGGTTATGGACGGTAAGCATTGACTCCCTAATTGCAATAGATATTGCTTTGTTTTTGGAATCAAGCTTTGAGGGAGACCAGAGAAAGCCTACAAAACTATTCCATGTGGAAAACTTTTGTTAGGAATCATGTACCATTACCAATGATAAGTGTTTTGTCAAGTGATGTGCATTTATGACAGCCCTGATTGGCCAGCCAAATTCCCCAATTGTGCTGAAACTCCATGTGCTTGAAGTATTCAAAGATCACATGGCCTGCTGTCCATGAAAACGAGCTGCCACTAATGTCCTGGAAAACCTTATCAGCTGAGGATTCAATCCGTTTGAAGATGAGACTAATTTCTTAAGACTGAAAAGGGCGACATGGACCAGAGAAGTGAGGCCTTGAAATTGCCAACCTGACCAGCAAATCATCTCGTTGAGGAGCCTGTCTTTGAAGTTTGAAGACCTATGCCATTTCAAAAGAGAACCCATTGGCCCAATTTTCATTCACAAAAGGGCATGACATAAACAAGTAGGACACTGATGCTTCATTCTTTCTGCATAAAATGCATCTGTTGGGGAAGCTATAACCTCATCTCTGCAGCTGGTCTTGAGTCAAGTTTTTTGTTTTTTTTGTCCTTTCCTGCTGTCCACACGAAGGATGAAACTCTATAGGGCACTGTTGAGTTCCAAATGCTGTCCGGGAAGCAATTAGAGGGATCTTCAGTTATTTCTGCAAAATAAATAAATAAATAAATAAAAATAAAAAAATTGCTGAAAAATTTCCAGAAGATGATCCCTTCCGGATACTTTCATCCTCTGCAGTCAGCATCACCTGAAGCTACTCTAAAATACCCATCATCTCAGAGTATTGAGCGATTTCAGTCTCGTTCAAATTTCTTCCGATTCTGATGCCCCAAATCGCTCTTCCATTGTGCGGTAGGATGCAGTCTCTCACCATGGCTTGTCACTGAGTTGTTGCCCTATATAGATCAGGAAACAAGATTGCAAGGGGTATTATCCCCAATCCATTCGTCGTCCCAAAATCATACAGTCTCCTTTTTTGGCTGGGAATCGAAGCCATCTTTGAGAATTGAGCCCCATGTCTTGCTACAGTCACCTGCCTCTTTTATATTGAAGGCATAAACATCTGTTGAATAGATCTCCTTGCAGACATGGAATTTGAATGCCTTGAGCACCTGAAGGATGGAGTGCCTATGGACAAGTTTGAGGGTAGTGTTGACGGTTGCCCTTGTGTTCAAATTCAAACAGCCTTGCTGGTAGTGTCTCACTGGTGGTGGCTGAAAGGGAATACTTGGATTAGTAGAAACTAAAACATGGATATGGAAAGCCAAATTTCACATAAGAGGAAAGGAAATGTGTGGAAAAGAATCCACATTAACCTATTTCTTTTAGCATATGTTATTTCCAAGGAAATATTAAAAGGTCAATGGTCCAAAAGTGATAGCTGTTTCTTGCAACCGTGGAAATCTAGATTTAACAAGTATTTTTGGAAATGGTTTTACTTGTTTTTTTTGAGGAATACCTTTCCATTCCTAATTTTGTTTTTGCGAACAGGAAAAAATGTCACATATGTGGAAATCGATTTCATTTCCACAGTTTTCCATTGTTTTCCACCAATCCAAACATCTATCTGCTTAGGTTAATGATTCCCATTTCCAGTTATGTACGTGGTATATACCACGAAGATAATTGCGGGAAGAGAGGGGCGGAAATGGGCCGGGCTGGGCCCACTCCGGACACTTAAAACCCAAGGCTCAGGCCCAACTCAATCCAACTGATAAAATCCCTATTTCCCATTTGAATGTTCCTAATCTATCCAGTGAGCAAGTAAATCACACATGCACAGAGAAGTAGACATTTTAGAGCAACAAAACCAATGATCTACATTCAAATGGATGGGTTGTCTAACCAAGAATGGGAATGGCCTATTTGTAGGATATATAACATGTACATTTAAAGTTGGGTCAGGCTGGGCTGGGCAGGGCTGGGTTGGGATAAAATGACATGAGCCCAAGCCTAACCCAAAATTTGATCGGCCATGCATGTAAGGCCCACTCCACGGGCCAAGCTAGCAGGTTGAAGCCCATCTCAAAACCAGGTGCTGGCAGGCTACCCAGCCCATTGCCACCCTTACAGGAAGTTTCCCTTTCTAATGGCATTGTTGATATATTTTTCTCCGGTTTTGGTTGTGGTCTACATGGGATCCATATCTTCTCAAATCATTTACTTACGAGGCTCATTTCAGTTCAACGAATATTCATCTCTTTTTATGTGGTTTGTTCGTCATGTGATTGGATTGTCTCTAATCACATGCTCTTGGATTTCGTCATGGGATTTTCTCATGTAAAACCTTCTGGCCGTAAGTGTTTTGATTTAAGGAACCACATCAAGCTCTCATTATTTGTTGATGTCAGGCAAAACGGCTCAAGGCTATTATGATGGCTGCTGCTCAACTTGCTGCATTGCGTCTTCGAGATCTCCCTTCTGCAAATAACAGAGAATGTGTTGAGACTGACCGGAGAGACAGGGTTTTCCGTCTTCTCGATAAGAACGGTGATGGTAGGATTAGCATCGAGGAGCTTGCAGAAGTGATTGAAGAGCTTGGAGCTGAAGGGGAGGATGCCCTGGAACTAATGCAGCTTGTTGATGCCAACAGCGATGGTTCTTTGAGTTCTGATGAATTCGATTTGTTTCAGAAACAGGTAAAAGTGAATGTCTCAGATTATGAAAAAAATCACGGAATCTTGAAATGCACATGCACATAGGGAAAAGATACGGTACTAAGCACTTGTACCTTGGGCACTCTTATCTCTGACCTCATGGCGCATGCATACGAGAGAGGACCATTCGTCTACTCGGCCCCACCATTGATTTGTCATACCCCAAGATTACAACAGTTGAATCATCCTTAGTCACAAATTGGAGGATATTTTCCCATTGAATGTTGACAGTCGTTGGACTTTGTCCAAACTGTCCATTTCTAATCATCGAAAGTCCTCCAACAGCAGCTAGGATTATCCAACTGATGTCATCTTCAGGGATTCTATTCTCCTACAGCCTTTGTGACTCCAATACTGCTGTGGTTTCATAACTCTCCACATTTCTTCAGGTCGAGTTCATGCGTAATTTAGAGGACACGGATGATCAGTACAGAACCATGTTGGATGAGAAGCTTCAAATGAGTGATAGCAGCGGCCTGATTCAGGTGTACCGTAAAGAGCTAGGCGACAGGCTGGCGGTAAGATAGCTTGAAAATCGACCCAAAGTAACTTTGTATTTTGTATTTATTCTGTAGGGGTAGCCATGTATGTAAATTTCTTCTGTACAGTATCAGTTCATCTCCAGAATTATGTATTATTGTATAGAGTTATAAATTCCAATGACCTACATCTAGCTTATGAAGGGCATGAACATCCAACCATAGTTCAAATACCCAAAAACTCGTCTCAACTCAACATGCAGCTGGGTCGGTTTGACTCAGAGACTCGACCGAGTTTTTATTTGATTCGACTCGACACTTAAGAACTAAATTAGATAAATTTATAATGATAAATGCTGATTTTTTATGTACAAGTAATGAAAAAATGTGTAAAATTGATAGTTAAAAGGCAGGTGCACTGGTTGAGAGCATTGCTTTGAGTCTACTGAATCAAGTTCAACTCAGGCGAGTTAAAGGCTGAGTCTTGTACAATCTGAGTTTACAGAATAACTCAGTACAGAACATAGCAGAGTCGAGTCACCCAGTTTCCCAGTGTCTCACTTTGTTATGCCATTTTCTGTAACTTGTGCTTTTTTATGTCTGGTGCTCTTATGCAAAGTGTGTCGTTTGGGGCTGTTGGACTGCAGACAAAAGCTGGATTTTGCTCTGGAAATTAGGTATTTTGAGCTTGGCCCAGCTTGAATTCAGGCCCAATCCCAAACAGATCAGGAGCGGACTTCAATTTTGGCATCTTTTCCATCAAGTCTGGCCCACACCTGAGTTCAAGCCCTTTGGGAGTTTCAGGGGCTGGTCATGGGTCTGAATTTCAGGCCCTAAAGATAACCAGTTAGGTCCGGCTTATCCATACCTAGCTCGAGCCTGGTCCTTGCATCATGGCTTTCCAGATGTAGTGGGAGAACCGTACCTAATACCACAAAGTGTGGTACATGGGTGGTTGGGGTGGGTGTAATGTGACAATGACGCTCCATCCAGTACCCACTGATTGAAAGGGACCATCCAGAAGGCCAACTGTAGGTTCTGAGCTAATGACTGTCACTAGCAGTGGGCCCAACAAGGGCTGAGGAATCCCAAATTTCAAATAGGCCGGTCCAAGTCCGAGCAGTTGAAATCCAGGCGTAAATCGTTCCAAACGCCAGGCCCACCACACTCCTATTAACTATCCAATGGATCTTTGACTTTTACCTTTTTATTTTTCAATTTTCAGAGCATCAATTAGCTTGATTTTGTTTTCACCATTCATACACAATGGTAGCATTCCAGTCAACATGCTTGCAAACCAAAAGATAGTGGCTCCCAATATCTATCTATCGCTCTGTTTGCATTTTGGGGCACGTGAGAATGGGAGCATGTCTGACACATCCAAACAGCCCAAACCCTGCTTTAACTGAATAACTAGACATTGCTGGCCATTGGATATGCTATGTAAATGTTTGGAACATTATACTGTTACCCACTTTATACACGAATGATTTTATCATTTTTAAATTTTGATACAAGTAGTTTACTAAAATAGTAGAATACATTTTAACCTCTCAATTTAAAGTCTTCTAATGATCTAAGCCGTTTATATGATGGGTATTGCCTTAGATAAGATTGATAAAATAAAATACAATCTCTTGCAATAGGATATTCTACCTCTTTACCATCAGACTCTTTTGATTTTCAATTTGGATGGTCTCTGTGACCTTTAGGGGGTGGCGCATGGTATTAGATGGGATTAGGTGGAATGGAATTGTATCTGATCCGGTGACAATTCCACTCCATGTTTGGGAAGAATGGAAAAGCTTGGAATTAGATTAGATGGAATTGCATTGGGTCCGTGCCAATTCCACTCAATGTTAGCAAGTTGTGTAGGTCCCACCATGATGTGTGGGCTATATCCACACTGTCCACCCATTTTTCAAGATCATTTTAGAGCATGGGCCAAAAAATCAGGTAGATCTAAAGCTCAAGCAGATCCCACCATAGAAAGCAGCGGGGATTGAATACCTACCGTTGAAAAATTCTTTGGGGCTACATAAGTTTTGGATCTGCATCAGTTTTAGGCCCATGCCATAAAATGAGGTTACAAAACAGATGAACGGTTTGGATATAACACATATGTGTTATTCTCAATAGTTTTAAATGATGGTGGGTATATCCATTCAATATACCACTGTATTACAAACATAACATGGAATTAAGCTTATTCCATGCTAACAGGGACAATCCCTGCCATATGTAATAATTACATTTTTATTAATCTCATCCCACCTAATCCTTTCCAATACCATGCACCAAACACCCCATTAAATGATAAAAGGGTCAAAATACTTTAATCTGAAATTTATTTAAGTATTCCACTCACAAAAATGCTCTATCATATTGACCCTTTTGTCATCAAAGGACCCAGATCCAACGGCTGCCGTCCCACATATCCCATCAGGTGTCATGTCATACTCTTTTACAATTGCTACTTGCAACTTTCTTCCTCTCACCATACCCATTAGTTTATGTAAACGGAATATTTTAACATCTACAAAAAAAGTAATAAAATCACATCCCCAAAATCAGGATGAACGGTCCACCTTTTGTCTAGAAACAATGTATAAGATTCCAATCCATCTGTTTAAGGAATCAAGGTGCATCTCTTACATTTTTATTAAGAGATGAACAAAAGATAGTAGTACCAAATTGCTATTATTTTATGTGCAAGTGCTTTCAAAAAAACCAAAATCAAGTCCACATTTTAAGACTATCAAATGTATTCTTTGCACGAGGTTTGCTAATTCCACGCGCGTGTGGAGCCTGCCCCATCCACACGCCGACCCACGTGCGAATATGGAACTCGTGCGGGAGACCTTTCCCTATTGCTTGAAAGCATTACTCTTCCGTTAGTTTTGTATCATTTTAAAATGATGGTGACTCATCCTCACATATGGCATAGAGGTATGGCTATCCAGACCGCCCAAATTGTGGGCCACGTTGTGGATGGAGCATGTCTCGTATATCACACTGCTTAACCAATCATAACCATCCAATTGGCGCATTATCAAATGAATGGTTAAAATCCCAAATTGGATTGGAAAATCATATGATATTAGCTTCTCATTGCAATATTTCGGTTATGATCCATCCGAAGTTGGGTCATTAATTTGGATGGTCTTGATTGCTGTAAAAGTGTCGCACGTGTGTCTTTGAAGATCTCCACCATCTTTCAAACGGTGCAAAACCAGCATAGGAGGCTAGCCTGGCTAGAATTAATGCTTACGACTTCTGCCTCAGAGATGAGATTGTTTCACTCATTAAGTTGGCTACAATGTACAAAGTAAAGTGATGGTTAAAACATTTTTTTTTCTAGCCGTCCATTTATTTAGATACACTGAGGCCCACCTAAAGGTGAAAGTGGCACGATTTTAGCCCAAATGATCTAAACAGTGGGGCCCACCTGATGAAAAGCTCAGATCATGCATGCCCACTTGATATTCACATGTGTGCTCACGTGTAGATGGGAACTACCCTACACATGCATGAAATTACCAACGTCTTGCTTACATTATCTTCTGAACAAAATGATAAATACCCATTTGCTATTATTTTATAATAAATGATCTCTCAAAAGTTAAAACATCTCTCCATCATTCAAGGAGCAATCAAATGCATCTCCCACACTTCTGTGAAGTTATGAATAGCTAATGCACATTGGTGATTATTTTACAAGGATTTTTTCCAGAAAGTGGGCCCCACCTGATTCCATAAACTTCTAAGTAGGTCAAATAAACTAAGACCCACTTGCCATCACTAGCCTATCATGATCGAACGGTGATGAGATGCACTAATTGAGATAGGGCCCAGGCACATGGTCATTTCCATATTTTATAAATTAATTTAGATTTAAAAAAAAAAAAAAGCTATCTTCCTTTCTTAGAAGTTGAATTTAAAAAGAGAAAACTGTAAACACTCCCTCTTTGATTTGTGACAATTGTAGAATTATTGCAACCACCTCATCTTTGCCTCCTCTTTGATAGAGGCATTAGTGGAATATGCACCAACTACTCTTGCCTTAGAAGTTTATTTTGCACACCTGAGGGGCCCACCAATTCTTGTTTAAATAGTATCGAACCCATCTAGTAAGGTTTCATCACCATAAATATTGGACATCTAAAAAATTACACTAATCTAAACACCATGTGGGCCACCACCTGCCTGAAAACCTCCAAATCTATGCGGTGGCCAGTCAACATTGGATCAACCTAATTTTTAGGGTTTCTTATTTTCATGATGGCACTATCATGCTTAGCTGACTGGATGACATATATGTACTATGGTAGGTTCACGTGTCTACAACTAGTTACCTACCAGATAGGGGTAAAGTAGTCAACTTTTTTAAGGTAATAGCGAATACACCTAATGAGGGGACTTGGAATCAATCTGAAAAGTAAAGGGAAGGTATTTGCAATAATCCAAACTGGAGGGAGGTGTTTACTATTTTTAAAAATTAAAGGAAGGTGTTTACATGTAATTTAATATAAAATCTAATCTACATCTATATATATTATATATGATGTGACAAGCTTTTGGACATGTTGCCCTACAATTAGTTTAAATGCGGCAAAACACCTTTGGATGCTGAAAGGGATATTGAAAGACATTTTGTATGAAGTTAAGGGTAGTTTGGAAACTAAAAAATAAAACTTTGTCTGCAGTAGCTTAGAATTTACTTGATATTGATCATGAGTTGCTCGCTCTCTTCTTCTTTACTTGTAGCCTATGTCAATGTGTTAATAAAGAGATGTGCAATAAATGTTCCGTGGGGCACCTCCAAAATGATTATATGAAATTTAATTCATATATTTACTACACTACTTTAAACTAAGATACCGATAAAAAATGAAGTGAATTTATACTCGAGTGTCCTACAACACCAGAAAAAGTAGAAACGTATTGTTCATCATAAAATGCACGGCGTATAACTTTATCTTTTTCGATCTGCTATCTTCTCTCTCCCTTCCTCTCTCCATGTGCATCACATGTACCTTGCCCACCGAAAAAGTTAAGGTGAGATGCTGGTGGAAAGTGGGGGTATCTACATTAATTTAAATTACTAAAACACTCCTCCCATATTAGTTCTCCACAACTTAAAACTTGGTGGAGAGTGTTTACCATGCACGTTGGATATTTGTATAACGAACCATAGTGTCCAAATTGCTGACCACCACTATTTTACTTTTAACCATTCATTTATTAGCCATTAGTTAGATGGTTAGGATTGCTTGATCAGTATTGTTTTAGGGATATGTTCCATCTACAATGTTACCCACAATTTTAGAATATTTAGATAGCATATCAGTGTGTCACATGTGAGGAAATGAGTCACCACCTTTAAATGGTAGAAAACATTGGAGAGAGAGAGAGAGAGAGAGAGAGAGAGAGAGAGAGAGAGAGGCGGCAACACTTTAGAAAGAGGAATTAAATGATACGCCAGCAGAGTATGGTAATCCATGTACATGCGTAAAGCAACATATGTTTGCTTTCCATCCACCTAAATCCAAACCATCTGAATCTTGGGTTGCACTGAGAATGGGACAATAGCCAAAAATTACATAGAATAGATGGTTTGCAATGTTTGACCTGTGGCCAACATGGTCAAATGGAAAATATATGGTGATTCAGCTCTAGAAACAGGTGTCCACTGTCAAAGGTTAGGATCATCCATAGAATCTAATTCTTGGGCTATGTCCCATCTGAATTGTAGTATGTAATTTGGAGATTGTGGAATACCATCCGTTCAGAGCATTGTGCATGTGTATGGATCATCATACTTCCCTTTTGGAAATGATGGCAGGTTGGATATGGACAAATGCAACATTGGATTCTATAACTGTCAATCCTTAAAAATCTCAAAAGCTGAGAATATTTCAAAGATACCCAAAATTCATTTTAATTTTCAATGAGAATTCATGTTTTTTTTAAAACTATAACTGTCAATCCTTAAAAATCCCAAAAGTTAAGAATATTTCATAGATACTCCAAATCTATAAATTTCAAAGAGAGTTCACATTGTGGTTTTTTTTTTATTTTTTTACTGAGTTATGTTGGAAGTAAATAGCCTATTACATTGCATTTGTGGGAGTTTTGTACTTTTATTACTTTTTCCAAGGCCAGATAAAGGAGGGTTATGTCAGGTTTGCAGCTGGCGTCACACTTATACTATACCTTTTATTAAACCCTAAACCCTAAATGTGACTAAACAAGATTCAAAAAGTCGACCCTAATTAATTAGGATAGGGCTGATGGCGGTGGTAAATGTTTGAAATAACAATTGAATGTTTCTTTTTCTTTCTTTTCTTTTTCACACTTCTAAGATGAGAAAGACTTTGATACTCTGGCAAAATGTGAAGGTTGATACACAGGTGGATAGAAATTTTAACTCAAATTAAGCCATTGAAATTGTGGCAGGCAGCCTCAATGGTTTATAGACCAACACTTAGATTGAAATCATGATGTAATTGGTTGATTTGTGGACACATCTAAAGGGTGGTTAAATAAAATCAAGAAATAAATGTCCATTAATCAAAGGTTAGGATCATAGTTCAAACCAGAACTTGATCAGAAGTAGATCTACAACTTGGGTTCCGGCCAACCTAAACCCAATTAGTTCTAGGTTGAGTTGGGTCAGGTTGTTAGGCTCCAAGTTAGAAGTGGCAAATTCCATTCTTACTTGAATAGTCAGGTTAGGGTTGAGCATGGAAGAATTTAGGTTGGGTTTGGATTGGAATTTGAGTTGGTTTATATGCTCTTGAGCCAATTTTGACTCAGGTTGACTCTCTATCTTATTGTTGATGTTTTAAATCTGTGAGCAAACAGAGTTTGTCAATGGCATCAACAGACTGCTTGATGCCATCGAGTAGAGTTTAATGTCATCGAACAGGTGCTCGATGACATTGGAAATATAAAAAAAAAAAAATCATATTTTCTTAATAGAATGTTTTGGTGATTTCTTGATGCCATCAAAGAAGTTCAATGCTATTGACAGACTGTCGATGCCATCGAAGGTGTCGTTGAGCGCACGCAAAACTGTATGAGTGTGGGATTTATTTTCGATTTCGATTGTGATTCTCATAAAGGTTATATATATGGGTGTAATTAGTATTTGGGCAGATGAGAGGGGTTTCTAATTCATTCTAGGGTTTCAAGGGCATAGCTTGAGAAGATTCGATACTTGTTCGAATTAGGTAATCTCTATTTCTTGTAATTTTCTATTTTTATAGTGCATTACTGTCGCTTTTTGTTGTGATTTTTTCTTGTAAGGGTTTTTCCACGTTAAATTCAGTTTGTTTGTGTTTGAACTTGATTGTGCAATTGAAATACTTTACTTGATTCATCTATGTGTGCTTCCGCAGTTCCCCAACAAACCTGACCCAACGTAAACTGAGAGTCAATTAATTACCTCATTGGGTTACCTACCGAGAGTCTTATGAGTGACTCATGGCGCATCTAGCCTCCCCACCTTCATCAAGATGTTCCCCAAAGCCTTTAAATAACACATGGTATGGCCAATTATCAATCTAGATGGTCCATTCCTTCACACCACATTAGAGCAAGCAAGGGTACAGAAATCATATTGATAGGATGATCCAAACCACATGATTGATGGCGTGAGGAATGGACGTCTGATTGAGCAAACAAATAAAGAGGTCCAATCATATATATAGATGCTCACATTGCATTCACTTGCATTGAACTTATGGTTCCAAAGATATTTCAAACACCCATGTGAGCCCACTGACAGTAAACCAATCATTTGTAGTGCTTATCAATCTAACAGGTGGTGGTCACTGCACCTACCAACCGTCCAATCAAGATAGGACAAATGTTAGGCTGTCCACCACCGAATTTTTGGTGTCAGTAATTGCACCACATCACTACTGAAATTAAGGTGCATGTGATTACTCCACGTCATTCCCAATTATAGATGATCAGAAAAGGACTTGTGACACCCAAAAATAATTGAAATTCTATGATTTTTGTTCTTTTAACGCATGAATTTGAAATCCACCTCAAAGTCCAAATCATATTCACTCAGTGACTTGACTCGAAACTCGGCCCAGTCAACTAAACTGCCTGGGATACCCAGTCGAGTCGCTAGAAAACTCGCTTGTCATTGTCAGTTAGTCTCGGATAGAAAAGACTCGTTGAGTCAATATACTGAGTAGGCTGGGTCGACTTGACTCGTTCTGACTCAAGCCGAGTCACTCGGTGTAACTCGGCTGATAATATTTAAAAATGAGTGGAGTGTTTCAAATTCACAACGTCTGTCTAGTTATCGAGTCGACCTGACTCAGATGAATATCTAGTTGAATTGAGCTGTCGGGTTTTTGAATTATCTGAGTCCATTTGAGCATGAGCAACTCTGTTGAGTTTTCCGAGTCTTGTAAATTCAATATTTAAAAGTACAAATCTTGTAGATTATTGGTCCTTATTCTTTTTTTCTTTTTTTCTTTTTTTCATTTTTTTATCTGAGTTTTTCTGAACATAGTGTGTTATAAAGGCCGATACAAGATTGTAAAGGACGTTACATAAAGGTAACGGTGGCAGCCATTACATGTTATGGGGTCACAACAGCTGTAACAACCGTTATGGAAAAATGACTTGTAACTACTGTTAATGACTCGTTAGGTCTCTTGTAAAGGTCATAATAATTCTGTAATGGTCTCTCATAGGGTAGATACAGGTTTTGTAGATTTTTTTTAATTAAAAAAAGAGATGTAACGGCCGTAACAGTCATTACCACCTGTATTGTAAAGGTAATGGTAGTGGCCGTTATGGCCACTGTTATCGTTATGAAATACCTTATCCCTGGGGATCTAGTCGAATTGAATTGTCGGGTTTTTGAACTATGCCCCAGAGTCTACTGAGTCCATTTGAGTCTGAGTAACTCGGTTGGGTTTTCTGAGTCTTGGTAAATTCAAGATTTAAAAGGTATAAAGTTGTAGATTATTGGCCCGTATTTTATTTTATTTTTTATTCTCTTTGTTCTTTTTTGTTTGAGTCTTCTTGAGTTTCACCGAGTCAAGGCAAATGAAGCCGAGTCGAACCGAGTCATGATTCGAGATGGTTTTTTTTTTTTTTTTATTTAAAAGAGTTTCTTACCAAAACAATATGACAATTTTTCGTCTTTTATAAAATTTAAAAAGAAAAAGGAAAAATAGTGAGTTGCATTCCAATCATATAAGAGAGGGTGATATTCTCACTGCACATCTCATGAGAAATACAGCAAGATCTTGTATATATCTAATGGGACCAAAATGTCTGGATTGAAGGTGACAGCTTAACATCTAACAAACCAACCTGACATGAAAAAAGAAACAAAATAAAAGGTGAAAGGTTTGAGTCTTACACTTGCTGACAAATCAAGATAAGAAAAAGAGGAAGAAAAAACCATCTCTTTAGCCTTAATTTCCACCCTTGATTTCTTTTTACAGCTGTTTCTCTTTCCTCATGAGAAGTCATTGAAAAGGACCTCTCCTTTTAAAATCTATCCCATCCAATTGTTTTAGACTAATGTAATCTACTGTAACTATTGGGTCTTTTCTTTTCTTCGAAGATAACATGGAAAATTCAGTCAATGATAAGGAAATTGGAGGTGGGTAGGTTTTATGAAACAGAGAGAGAAAACATGGGTGTTTTTGCATTTTTGTCAGGTTTTTGTTTGGGATCAGAGAGATCCTGGAATCTTTGCAGTAAATGGAAAATTGGATTTTGGGTGTTGCCAGCAATGGGGAATTAGATGATGGGTGTGTTTGGCTGCCAGTTATTTTTGTAGTTTTGGCCTGAAGGGCTTGGACTCTGATGTTGTTTTTTATTTTATTTTATTTTATTTTTCTATACAAGGTATCTTTCCTTGTTCCTCTTTTGTTTTAGTTGTGCAGACTCTCCCAAGAGAAGGGAAATAAAAAACAAAAAAAGGAAGATATTTTAGAAGGGAAATTCTCTGAAATCTGACCCAAACACAATCCTAATATCAATCAAGGTTGTTGTAGATTGTTTCATACAACATACCATTGAATGTGAGTATTGGGTTTCTTGACTGTGGTAACATGGGTGAATTCGAAGACGTGTTTTCGGGGTGGAGCTGGGAGGAGAACAAGATGTTTGAGCTTGCTTTAGCCATCGTTGATGAACAGAATCCCGAACGGTGGAACACGGTCGCCGCCATGATTGGAGGGAAGAGCGCAGAGGAGGTCGAAAGGCACTATGAGACCCTTGTGGAGGATTTGCAGAATATCGAATCCGGTGAGATGGACCATAGGTTGGAAGAAGCACATCTGCATAGTCTTTCGGGTGACTGTGATCAGTCAACATATTGGACCGATGAAGACCAGAAGTATGTAGTCTCCCTTAAAAATCTTTGAATGAATTTGAATTAGATTGATCTCATTTTCATCTGTTTGGACATCTGGTTTGATGGGTTTGTAAATTTTCTTGTTGTATGTTTGATGGAATTGGGTTTTCAATCCAATTCTTCCGTTTTTCATCGGATTGGATTAGATTCTCTTTCCATCTTTTAGTTTCATTCAAGAATGCAGATTATGAAAGTGAAACTAATTTATGTTCTGCATTTAAATATGCATTACTTGATCTTCGCTTTCATTTGTTTTTTGTTCAACCCGTTCTCGTTTCTTCTCTCACTTAGATTGGTGTATCCAGTTTCTTCGGCCGCTCCTTCTCTTTACTCATCTCTGTTTGGGACGGTGAAGTTGCGGATCTTTATCTTTGTTGTCATCTTCTTTTTATTTATTTCTTCTCGGCATCCTCGTCTGATTTCAAACATCATAGCAAGAATATAAAGAAATTCTATGATATTTCAGTCTCATCACTAGCCCATGTTTAAGACAATCCACACATAAAAAACATAGTAATTTTGTATAAGAATCTAAATTCCTCTCTCTTGTGGGGTTTTTTGTGAAATGGTTCCTTTTTTTCTAGTACAACTGCTTACATTCCTTTAAGGTTTGTTTGGGTGTGCTGCGAAATCGGAGTTAACTGGAATTCCGAGCTAGCGTTTGGGATGGAACGGAGAATGGGACCTGGATTAAGAGGGCTTCAACTTTTCCACAGCCAAAATCACATATGTGGGACATGTATGGGAAGATATGATACGGATTTCACATATATTTTTTTGCTAGCCCATCATGCCAGCGTTACAAACTGAGGACTTCCAAACATAGCTTAATGTGGTTATACTTTTTTTGTCAGAGATGACCTGAACAAAGAGAAACTGGTTTTTTTTTTTTTGTTCTTTTCAATTTTGAAGTTTTTTCAATTTGTGGTTTTATCATTTCACATGGGTTCCTCATACAATTGATGATGGATGCTACTACTTGAAAGTGCTCATGCCTACATCTTCTGGTTTACTGGCTCTTTCGACTGTATTTTTCTTATTCTCCAATTCTTGCGACACACACTTCTTTCCGATGCAGAATTGAGTATTCCTCATTGAATGAATCATGATACATATGAACATATGATGTGCCTTTTCTCTCATGTCTTGAAGTTGGAACATTGAAGTCATTCAAAATTCCAAGACCCAAAAATCGAAGCGGACAAAAATCGAAGCGGACAATTAAAAGAAAATCATTCCAGTTCTTATTCCTAGAAGAATGGAATTTAGACTGTAAAAACAACTTCTGAATTTGGGATGTGTTGGTTTGGTTGGAGAGAGAAATCTGCCCAGTGTTCCAAGTTACAAGGAGTCTGAGTACTGAGATTTTCGATCAAGGAGCTATATCTGTCAGTATATAGTTAATGGAAAACATCACTAAATTTCAAGAAGTGAACTGCAGCTATTAGAAAATTAGCCCCAGTTCATTAGCATAGAGAACGCTCTTCAGTGCGGCCGAACCAACACAACCCGCGGAGCTGCACCAAACTATAATTATGAAAACTACCAAGATGTCTGCATATATGGATATTACATATGTATTAATCCATGACTTCCTCTTGTTTTTCAAATTAACATTCTTCGTTGGTGAATTGGATATGAGAACCTGTTCACTTTTGAATTTCTATATCAGATGGTTTCCTTTTTCATGATCTAACTTACAATGACTTCACCAAGTTGTAGCTTTAGAATGAGTGTTCTAGCTTAGATTTCTTTGGTTAAAGGCGAGGAACCTTTGTGTCCTTCTACACTTAGATGCTGCTGTGCTTCATGGCCATAACGGTAAACTGCGCGTATAGGAAGCCGCATGTGGCAAACCACCTAATTGTTGGTATGATGTGCCTCATGCTTCATGGATGGCCCACCGATGGCGATGAGCGGATAAGATCTTAGTCCTGCATTGGTTTGGGAAAGACCGCCTTTATATATAGACCTTGTGTATAGGGTTCTCGAGACTATACACATGTGCATGCAGGGGTGTTTTTTCACACATGCGAGCGCTGGGCCGGACCAGGATGGGGGTGAGGGTACCTTCTTCAGTGCTGTTATGAGGTTTAGGTTTCACCTGTAATGGCCCAGTTTCTCTGCCTGTATATGTTGGATCAATGGCCATGAGGCCCTCTTGCTCATGAATGTTCATGGTGGAGACCTGGGTAATCCCCACAATGGTTTGATAATTTAGATCTTTAAACTTTTTAACATAATATTAATATTCTATATTATATTTATTTTGTAAAAATCCATTTTTTTTCATCCATTCAAATCAAGGATCAATGTGGATTAGCATTTCCAAAGCATGAGGGAAGAATTTCTCTTTTGGGTCTCAAAGATCCAACTGTAAAGATGGTGGATCGATGTCTATAAAAGGGGATTAGCAAGCCCATTGCAAAACGCCACAAGAAATCAAGAGAAGAAATTCCTAGAAATTGCTATGATTCCCAGTCTCACAACACTTCTTTGTCATCTTTGGATGTCGATTGACGGTCCAATATCTGTTTTCTTTTTATTCACTGGTATAACCTTTCCACAGGTAATTTGCATGAAGCACTTGAAGTTCTCCTTCTTCCTCTATTCTCTGCGACATAGCTAACAGTCCATAACAAGTCTTTAGGTTCGATCTGGTAGTGCAACCAGACTCAATCTACACCACTGGAGTGGGATTCCAAAAGCACTCCCCATATTTGAAACTTGTGACAGTCATAAACTAACATGATCTGCTGTGATGATTATAAACTACCAAACACATGAAGTCACATGGCCATTATTTGAAAATTCAGAAACACAATGGCCAGAATCTACTATTTTGATTATGTTTTTGTGAAATATGGGCAGTTTATTTTACTAGAACAAGACTATTGAATCCACAATTTTTATAATCACAAATTTGCAATTGCTGTATCTGATCTGCTTAAATAATCATTTTAAGGATTTCAAATTTACAGTTTGAGTTATTTTGAGCAAGGTCAGTCTTCTTTAGTTGGGTGGTTTATTCTAATTAGTAGAAATATAACTAGTACTTGTTCTGATACGAGAAGTGTGCAATTTCCTTGGATGAGAGAATTAAAAGATCAAAGACTTCAAACTGATCAATATGATTTATTTTATTTTATTAATTTCATATTGCCTTTGTGACTTCTTCTCATGTTGAAGTTTCCGCTGGGCGTCAGCATGTGCTTGTTGTTTGTTTTGTGGATTTTTGTCTGTCAGAGATTCGGCGATACAAAATAATGGAATCTAATGTATAATACAGACACAAGCAATGATCCCATAAGAAATTTTGTTTCTGTGGATGTCCTACAATCATGGTGGATTTTTTGAATTGGACGGGTCCATGGAAGATCACACATGGATCCAAAAACAGATGATCACAACCATCCCAGATCAGAAGCTTGCAAATATATGTTTGGAGCATTTTTAGTCTGTCTGCCTTTAATCTGATGGTTGTGGTTATTCTATCAGGATGACTTGAGGCCAGGTGCAATCCACAATGTAACCCTCCTGTCCAATGATTTGTAGATCATAGGTGGCCCACGTGGGCCACACAGCAGACTTTTCATTGTAAAAAGTCAGAAGAGTTCTTACAGGATCATCCAATAATAACATATAAACATTGCATGATTTTCAGAGGTTGGTTGCCACGGGCCATCCAAACATGAGAAACGCTTTTAACTTAGAATACAATGGGGACCAACCCAACTAATCAAAACCACCAAAATGGGTTCTTTTTCTTGCAACCATCTTCTTCTAATGGCTACTACTGTAACTCTTCCTTTGTATATAGATGATATTTTGACTCGAACTCAATGATTTTTCTGCCATTTGTGTTTTTGACCCTTTGATTGAACTCTTCATTTGCAGGCTACTCATTCAATTGGGCATATGAAGCTAGTCATGGGCAAAATGCTCGCATATGAAAGAGGGCGATAGACAGAGAAAACAGATTGGACATTGATCGTAGGTAAATTTCTATATATGGGTTTGTCGTAATTTATAGTATTATTAAGGAAAACAATCTTGTTTCAACCACTTATGAAAAAGATGGCCGGTCGATATAGATGTTATCAAAGAACCATTCATCTTTAAAGCTGTCAAAAAGATGAAACAATTTGAAATTTTTGGAGACTTGAATTCAACCCAAACATGATAGGACTAGTTCATCATCATCATCCAATGGCCTATGGTCCATTTTTTATTGGTGATTCATGATCTTGGACATGGTTTTCTTGATTGTGTCGCTGGCATGTGGAGATTTTATCAGAGTAGACAGAGAAGATATATAAGTTCTGTTTGGCAATTTCAGCTCTTCATGATTCATACTGAGATCCACAAAGAAGATCCTGAAGTCATCAATCAAATGGAGGAAATAAATGATGTGGGTTTGATAAAAATGGCATCTGGGGGACCCACATTTTCTATGTTGAAGTCATGCACAGGTGGGCCACAATCTGCATGGTCATCCCTGAGCTCTTTCACATTGGAAAATCTAAGCCATGCAACCAGAAAATTGATTCAAAGGCTCTCCATTTGGAGGCCACCAATATGACAGTTAAGATAATCCATCGGAGGCGGCCCACCAGATGATCCATCCACATCTCCCAAACCCGTTCATCGATTCACAGAGAAAATAACACTGATTTTGTATTAGACAACATTCATTAACTTTTTCAGGCATCCAAACTGAAGGAACATGCAAAGATAACACTAAAAACAGTAATTTGAACTTTGAATTTGTCAACCAAGATAACAATCAAATTACAAAAGGTAAAGACTTAATTTTCATTAGATTTCACATGATTTGAGTTCAAGATACAAATGGCAATGCCCAAATCTCATCGGGACCGAAATCACTAGATACTGGAATAGCCACCATTGAAAAAATCTAGATTTTCATAAGATTTGCATAACCTCGTTCACTGAAACTGTTAAAACAAATTACAGAATTATAATTTATGTAAAATAATAAAGAAATGGAAATGTTAAGGACAGGCTGAAGCACGTGTGATCACGCTGTCCTTAAAGCATTATTTGCCCCTTCTCAAATGTTATCGAGAATGCTGATAGGTTGTAGGTAAATAGCTTCCAGGATACGCCGAGCCCATATGTGATTCTACATTCAACAAAGATGAAAAACCACAAATGGAACTCTGTGTACACAATTTTGTCTGGTAGATAAACAAAATAAAATCCCAGATCAGAGAGAAGATTAGAAAATTGTAGGTGGTTTAGACCATTGCATTGTCTATTTCTTGAGGACTATTGGCTAAGGTTCGTATTGGACCTTGCTGATTCGATTAGAAGTCATTGTTGCTCTTCTTGTTGGGTCGTATATGAGAGTAGTTTGAGTTGTTGGCGATGGTCCAATGAACCACCCAGGCATTGTTTATATAGGCTAAGATTGGTGGCAGTTTTGATCTAGGGTCATAACTCCATATGACCGTTTATGCCTGTTGGTGAGAAACTAGTTGTTATTTGGTTGTTTTTGACCGTTATGCATGTGGGACAACCAGTTGTTGTTTAGACTCATTGGCTAGCCATTTTATGATCGTTGGGCTAGCCACATGCAACAGTTTTTGCATGGTTTAGTTTAATACTACATGAGCAGTTACACCTTTCTCAAAGGGCTAGTTTTCAGCTTCTATAAGAGACTGATTGGTCTCATTCAGACCATTCGCCCACTTCACTCTAGCCACTTGACCCATAGCCTTTGTCACACTAGTTCGCGAGTAAGCGACACGATGCAAACGTATAAAGTGTGCCACTAGCGCCTCTATAGCCATACATGCCCTCGTACCAAGCCCAAGCCCAAGCCCGTTCACAACACGCAAGTCCCATACTCCATGGATCTACCAAGCATATGATAAGTTACTCCACACCCTATATATAAATGCAATATTTTCTTCTCTCCTTTCCGACACGGGATTATTCCCAAAACACCAAAAACCCAATTTTTTCAAACAAGCATTTTTTATATACATATATACTTTTTATTTAAAATATTTTTTAATCAATATTTTTACAACAGAAACAAGATTGAGTTAATCTAATCTATATTAACTTATAATTCATTGACTGCAACCTGAATATCTTAGACATAAACAAGAACCATGTTACACAATAATAAATGCATTATCTAAGTAAAAAGGTCTTGAATCACCCAGCATTTTTAAAAGCTGGACCAGACCGGATGGTCAGACTGGTTCGGACCAGAACCATCTGGGTCACTGTAAACCCGAGCTAACTAAGTGACAATACCGCTAATAAGGCTCAGACCCACATCTTCTACTTCTACTTTAAACGTAAATGGTCTGGTCTGGCCCCACCGCTCTATATTTTGGGATGCGGTTTGGCTAGTGATCCCAACACCATGTCAAACCTCTGTGGCCCCACCATGATTTTTATTAAATCCATGCAGTCCATCCATTTTGCCATCTCATTTTAGCGCACAGATCCAAAGATCAAGTGGACCACACCACAGGAAAAGTGGGGATTTAATGCTTTCAGTTGAAAACTTCTTAGGGGGCCAACCACATTGTTTATATACCATCCAACCCGTTTATAAAACACTGAATGAAGGGAAATCATAAATCTCAACTTGATACTAAACTTCCGTGGCCGCCTAGAAGTTTTCAACCAAAAGCATTCAATCCCCCCTGCTTCCAGTGGCGTGGTCTACTTGGGCTTTGGATATACCTCATTTTTTAGCTCATGGCAAGGTGTCCTAAATTGGTAACGGTGGCTGTACCTGGCACCACCATCATCGTTATGATATGGGCCATAACAGTTGTTACAACCCTCGTATCCGTCGTTACAATCCGTTTTTATTTTTTGAAAAACCGTTACTGAGCCCTTATGAGATTATTACAGGTGTTATAGTCAGTTTTTTCTGTAATGGCCGCTATAGCCATTTCGACCCCGTAACACTTAACGGTTAGGACAGTTACCATTAAGTAACCGATCTTGAATACCAAGATTCATTGCCTGAAATGAGTTACCAACGTGGATAAAACACATAAATCATGATGGGCCCACATATCTTTGGCACACCCGGGTCCCACAGACCCAGCAAAACAGGGTCCATGTTTGAGATTCCGGACTTGGAACTAGCCGGAATTTCAGGTGCCCATCGGGTCTGTGGGACCCGGGTGTGGGTCGGGTTTGGACAGGGTCCGGGTCAGGTGTAGTACATTGATTTTCATGTTCTGTCCGTCCGATGAGTGGATCGGGCCTGATGTTTTCACCGTTGATCATAGCGGTGTGGGCCATCTTATGGCTCAGATTCCTGACTGTGCGACACGTTGGCGTAGAGATCCGAATGGCCAAATCCTACACGTTTCCGCACGCGTCGATTATCACGTGATCCACGCAATGCAGACATCAGTCAAAACCTTTCCAGCCTACTCAAGTCCTCGTGTCGCTCCAGGGTGGGAGACAATACCCCATGGCCCACCTTACCTACTGGATTGCCTTGATTTCTCTCTCAAGGCATCTAAAAGCAGGGCCCACTAGATGGACGACTCCAATTCACCCACGTGTTCAGTAAAAGTAGCCACTTACGTGCTTGTGGATAGCCAGGCAGGGGGCAATCTCTCTCCTTTATATTCAGATCTAGAATACGCCGAACCGGATTCCGTCAGGCCGTAGAAACACCGATTCCCATTTCTCCTATTTTGGTGAGGTCCTGACGTGGCAAGATTTGATGGGTGTACAACCACTTTCAAACATACGTTACGTCACGTGGGCAGGAGATTGCGTGGTGTGACATACACCACCGACCTCCATGGTGTGTGCTAAGGTCACGAAGTTCTTGTTGGGAAGCGCGGAAGGTGAGCCCTCAAGATTTGATGGTCTACATGAGTTTTGGAACTCTCATAAAGCAGAAGATAAATGCTCCAACGGCCCGTCTATCTACCATTAGAGCAGATGGATCTATTCACACCTCTGATCCTACGGTATAAGTGGCTCCGGATCGCGTTATATGGATTAGATCGTCTAAGGAGAAGCCAAAATGGACAGACTACTATACACACTATATCTCTCTGTATACTCTCGGTATTTCATATGATATCTTTATGAGAGAAGCTCATCCCTTTTTATAAGAAAAAAAGGAGATAAGATGAGATTGGATTATCCGATCTTCTCTCTATCTCCTATCAAATATCAAATTCAAAATTGAATTTGAAATCTCAATCGAATGAAAAAGGCCGGAAGGAGCCAAACCATATGGAACCCACCCACTAGTGATTGCTCACGAGTGGGCCCCACTGGCCTACGCCTAACATCTCCCACTCAATCACATAATGGGATACGCACAAAAATTTGCCCATCTAAGTTGCCTAATAACAATCAAAGACCAAACATCACGATCAAAAGAATCAGAGGCGTGGGACCAGCTGGAACACCGTAATCTTCTCACAGGTGCTTAAGTACTAAGTGAAGACCTAACTAGTACTCAATAACCCAAGTTTTGCAATGTCTATCCTAGTTCGCATGACCACATTGGATGGAGTTAACTCCCGATCTGGAGTACTGGGCCAACATACGCACTTATCCAACTTATCGAGTTATTCTGAAAACTTAATTTTTCACAAACTTCGACTGAAACCAATTTAAAGCAATACTTATATATATATGCTTTTTAAGAAAAATATTGGTTGTAAAAGTCTAATAAAAACAACTCGATACTGCCGGCTGATAAGTCTTCAAGTGCGTATTTATAGTTCTAGAAACTTGATGTAGCTGTCACGGGATCTTCCCCACGCAGATTTGTAATTTGGAATTAATCAAGTTGCTTTCCTAGCGTAACTGAGTCTGACCAATCAAGGACATTTTCGTCATAGTACACTAAAGTAGCGACACTCAATTTCATCCTTATATACACAAGAGGAGGGTAGCTAAGGATACAAAGAGTCACCTACGGGACTGGCTACTCGCAAATTTCAATGATTGGATCGAATCAAAGCAATCTGTAGGTAAAAGGTCCCAGCACATGGCTACAATCCACGTCGTAAAGTAAAAAATACTAGGTGAATGTCGGGTCTACAATATGCAGGTCATTCTACATGAGGTACGACTCATCTCATAACCTCATAACCTGACTTTAAATTCAGGCCATAACATTGATTGCATGTTAACGGAATGATGCGATCATATTATTCGACTTTATTAGTCTCATCTTCAATCTTTATAAGATTGTAGGCGAATACAATTCACTCATATCCCCATCCTTTATTATTCAAAATAAAGAGAAGTTCATACCTCAATATATAAACATGGCCCCAAATGTACCTCTCTTGTACATTCAAGGTTGGTCAACCCGTGCGAGTGGGTGACCGGCCTGCCGACAAAAATAGAAATCCTACATGATTTCAAGGTAAATGCTGATGATCTACTTACCTAGTTTATATTAGTATTCAATACTGAATAAATGGAATGTGTTATTCATTAATAAAAGATTAAAGGTACTACAAAAATAAATACATCACTCAAGTTTTTCTCAATCTCATCTGTCTGACGTGAACCTGAAATAGATCTCTAGCTATAGGTTTCGTCATTGGATCAGCTATCATCTCCTTGGTAGGAATGTAGTTGAGGACGACCTTCTTATCTCTCACTTGATCACGGACGTAATGATACTTGATCTCAATGTGCTTAGATTTCTGGTGGTGTTTAGGGTCCTTTGCCAAGTCAATGGCAGAAGTATTGTCTATCTTCAGCGATATAGGCTGACGAATACTCAGTATAACACCCAGACCCAATAGAAATCTACAAACACATACACACTCCTAAACTGCAGCACAACATGCAATGTACTCGGCCTCCATAGATGAAAGAGCTGTGGATGTCTGTTTCTTACTCGACCATGAGATAGCTCCTCCTCCGAGTAAGAATACATACCCTGAAATAGACTTTCCCTCGTTGGCGTCATTACCCCAAGCAGCATCAGAATATCCTTTGAGCTCGAGGCTTGTGCCTTCATAACACAACATTAGGTCTTTTGTTCCTCTGAGATAGCGGAATATACGTTTGACAGCTTGCCAATGAGACTATCCCGGGTTACTCTGATAACCGCTAACTATGCCAACTGCATAGTTAATATCCGGTCTAGTGCAAAGCATAGCATATATTAAGCTCCCTATTGCGCTTACATAAGGTACTGAGGACATAGCCAATTTCTCGGCTTCATTCTGGGGACACGATTTCCTGTCTAGCTTGGTAACTTTATTCATTGGAGTTTTAACAGCTTTTGAATTTTTCATCCTAAATCGCTCTAAGATCTTTTGTATATAGGTTGCTTAAGACAAACCTAAAAATTTCTTAGGGTGATCCCTGATGATTTTTACCACAAGAATAAAGTTGGCTTCACCGAGGTCTTTTATCTTAAAGTTCGAGAATAGCTAATCTTTAGTCAATATCAATAATTGCATATCATTACCAGCTAACAGGATATCGTCTACATATAGAGATAGTATCAGAAAAGATCTTCCAGACCATTTCATGTATACACAATGATTTTCTTCACTTATCATGAATCCAAAAGTGGTGATGGCCAAGTGGAACCTCATGTACCACTGTCATGAAGATTGCTTCAGCCCATAGATAGATTTCAACAACTTGCAAACTTTCTTTGGATGCTTTTTGTCTATATAACCCATGGGCTGTTGCATATATATTTCTTCATCGAAGTCACCATTTAAGAATGCAGTCTTTACATACATCTGATATAACTCTAAGTTTAAACTTGCGACAATGGACAAGATCATGCGGATTGAGGAGAACTTTGCAACAGGTGAAAAGGTCTCCTCGTAATCAATACCTTCTTGTTGTGTAAAACCTTTAGCAACTAATCGTGTTTTATACTTGTCCACTGTACCATTTGTCTTTCTTTCGATCTTTAGTACCCATTTATTACCTATCGCTTTGCGATTGGAAGGCAGATCAACAAGTTCCCAGACTTTATTTTTCTTCATGGAAGTGATCTTTTCGTCCATAACATTCACCCAATCGGCCGAGTTAGAAGATAATAATGCATCCTGATACAAATCAGGTTCATCATCATCAACTGCAACGCAAGAGAATGTTTGCCCCTCAATATCGATGTATCTTCGGGGAATCAATCCTCTTTCGCTTCGACGCAACTCAGGAGCCCGCTGGGATGTCCTTCCACTATCTTGACGAACTATAAGAGCATCATCATCTTGAGAAGCAGAACTCCCACTCTCTTAAGATATATCGAGCATTTCAAAAAGTTGTATTAAAACATTTTGCTTCATTCAGCTTAGGTATCTATCTTCAACGAAAGTCACGTCCTGAGATTCTATCTCAATCCATCGTCCATGGTCCTTATAAACTAGAATGCATCCCTTTAAATGCATAGGGTACCTAATGAACACGCATTCAATGGTTTTACTATCAAGTTTACCTATATGCGGAGTAGGTAGCAAAATATATCCTAAAGATCTCCAAGGGCATAGGTTGGCTAAAGAAGGAGTCCTCCCAGACCACATCTCATATGGCATCTTAGGAATGGATTTGGATGTGACTCTATTAAGGACGTAGATGACTGTTAACAGTGCGTCTCCCCATAATGTGGTAGAGAGATTAGCTTGTGCCATTATTGATCTAACCATGTCTAATAGTGTCTTATTCCTTCTCTCTGCAACACCATTTTGTTGTGGAGTGTAAGCCATTGTGTACTGCCGAACAATTCCAACGTTTTCACAATATGATTTAAACGTTTTAGATATATATTCGCCACCTCTATCAGATCGAAGGATTTTAATCTTTTTCTCAAGCTGATTTTCTACCTCAGCTTTATATTTAAGAAAACAATCAAAAGCCTCAAATTTGTGTGAGATGAGATACACATATCTATAGTGTGAGTAATGGCCAATGAAAGTGATAAAATATTAACATCTTTTTCTGGCATGTACATTAAAGGGTCCACAGATATCTGAATGGATTATCTCTAATGTGCCCTTGAACCTAACCGCTTTGGGAAATGGTTTCTTCGAAGTCTTTCCGGACACACAATGTTCATAAAATGATAAATCAACTTTGAATAACGAGTCTAACAGACCAGAACGTACTAGTCTTGTCATACGATTATTTCTTATATGACCTAACCTCGCGTGCCATTTTTGAGATTTAGATACTATAGTTTCATTCGACATAGCAGATAAAGCAAGAAGAGAATTATCACAATCTATGTCCAAAATAAATAAATCTGAAATTAAATTTCTTCATGCAAAGATGAGGTTATTCAATCCTAAAGAAAATCTTGTCCCGAAAAATCGAATATCAAAACCATTAAATAATAACCTAGAAACAGAAATTAAATTCCGACGCATTCCTGGTGCATAAAGAGTATCACGAATGATTATTGTTCGCCCTATGTGCGTACGGAGATGAAAAATGCCAATCCCTAGTACGTCTTCAATAACGTTATTGCCCATGTACAACTTGTAACTTCCTTTGGCTACAGGTCGAAATTCTTCGAGTCCTCGACGACTATATCACGTGCTTTGTTGCGCTTGAATCCAAAATTCACCCGTTAGATATAGTATCAACGGAAAAGATTTCAGAACAAACGCCTACATACAAAGTATCTAGTGACTGAAAAATTACCGTCTTTTTATGGGCACACTGCCGAGCATAATGGCCTAAATTTCCACAGACAAAGCAAACTACATTTGTCTTTTTCTGTCTCTTCTTTCCATTTCCCTTCTTGAGATTTGGAGGAGGTGCTGTGGACTTCTATTCTTTGTTATTCTTTTTCGCCTTCTTGCGAGCTTTGAACCATTTCTTGTTAGCTTTCCGCTTATGGGTCTCTGCTACAAAGGCCTTGGCCGAATCTAGCTGAATTGCATTCATTTCAACCTCACGTACCAAGTGGCCACAAAAGTCTCTGAACGTAGTGATAGAATCAGTATGGTTCTAAATTCTTTTGATTTGGGCCCAAGATTCAGGCAAGAAATGGTCCATGACTATAATCTTTTGATTTTCAGTTAATTTACACCAAACATTCATAAGGGCACCTATCATTTTCTCTATCTTTCGGATATGATCTTTAATGGGACAGTCGACTGGCATCCTATACTCTTGGAATTCTAATTTCATTACTCGAACTCTCGCATCTGACTTCTGCGCATAGGCATTTGTCAGTGCTTCCCAGATTCCCTTAGCGGTTTCATGCACTTCATACGTAGGTATGAGTTCTTTGTGCATGGTGCTAAGAAGGACATTACGAGCTAAACGATTTTATTTTCGCCACTTATTATAACGAGTCATCGCAACCCTATGTTCTTGTAAATTCTCGTTTTCGGCCAATATGGGTTCCTCTTGAACTTCATCGAGTGTGTGCGATATGTCATCCTCGTCCAGAAGGCATCGCACCACGCGGGACCAGTCTTCGTAGTTGATGCCGTCAAAATGTTGTCCTTTCAGCTGTTCAGCGATAACGCTTTGGTGGTCATCTCTACATTACATAAGTATTACTACTTAGCTATTATCTAAAATATTGACACTAATCATCAGAATTTCTATGTGTTATTAAAATTTTCAAAGTATAAAAATAGTAAACGCATCTTAACGAGATCTGAAAGTCCACATACTCGAATGGGCGGTGTAGAACAATCAAGTTCTCCTTTTAAGATGAGATTTAATGCTTTTATAAGAATGAATTTGTATAACGTGCAACTTACCATTACTTAGTTGCATGCATCATTTGATGGAGGAGAATAAACTCTCACTTTGGTTATGCACAACCTTTATTTATAGGGAGTACATATCACACATATATAAACATTATCATCAGAAAAAATAATGAAGTGCATAGCTATAAAGAGTTCAATTTTCACTAGTGATCATGTCCATTAGAGATAGTTCGACCATCACCATTAATGATCATTGTTGATGATGGATCCTTTTATCAACATTGATCATCATAGTTGATGATCATTTCGATCACTAATGATCTCTTGATCAACAGTGAAGAAAATGTTATAAAGGAAACAACAACATTCATATGCATATATATGTACATGTCAAAAAAAAAAAAGAAATATACATATTACTTGCAGAAAGCTATAGGGTTTTGGGTTACCACAAATGTGCAACTGGACCATAGTTTATTGATCGAACAGTTGATATTATGGGCCCTACATTGTATATCTTATATGCCAATAATCCAGTTGATGTAAGAATCTAATCCCTTCATTTTGTTAGATGATGGGATTATTCAATCTAGGATATATTTATTTCAGGGAAGATCGATAGCGAGACTAACAATCTCAGCAGTGTAGATCAATGTAAAATGGGCCCAATTGTACAAAACTGAAAACTTGAGCAGTATGTCAATCTCTAGGTCTATATATAACACAAGCATATAGCCAACACGTGTGGCTGATGAGCCCACGTGCACATCAGCCAACACATGTGTACATCAGCCAACACGTGTGTATAGCTGAGTGTGTGTACAGCAGCCAACACGTGTGTACATCAGCCGATTCAAGTGCACATCAGTAAAGAGTGGTATCGCATGGGTGGAATATATTTCATGTCCATGTGCCACATTGCCACTGGTGACATGTAAATGGTAGATTTTCGTACCGAGTAAACTGTTTGGGCCAACTTCAAATGTATGTGGTTTATCCGTGCCGTACATCCATGTGGCCTACTTGATAATTATATCTTTTGCCAGATGGATGGATGGCTTGGATACAACACATACCTCGTGCTAAGACTCACATGTCTTGCTGACGTTAATGTAGAAGCTATATTGTAGCTGGTGTGATGTACATCAACCAATCCGCTTCTCACAGCAGCTATAATTTAATTGTGTACGTCAGCTATACAACACTTATATTAGATATATACGTGAGCTAATATACAACACGTACAACACAGCTTAGAATGCAAACGGATTTTTTTATTTTTTTATTTTTTAAAAGCAAGATAGTTGTGTACGTCAGCTAATATATAACAATAGTACCATCTATATTAGTTCTGACAAGTGAGTCTCATTGTTTGGTAATCCAGACCATTGGATAGATCTGGACCGACCATTAGGTCTATTTCACAATCAATGATTTTCATGCAAAAAATTACACTGATCCAGTGATCCAATCCATCCGAACTTGGCATTATATCAATGGGAAAATACTCCAATACTCTCAAAAAAATTAATTTAATAATGTTTCTGATTGCATTGGGTCATATGGACACACATCAGATGGTGTGACGAACATCATCCAATCAGCTCTGATATAGTAGCAATACGTGTACAGAAGCCAACACGTGTACACGTGTACAAAAGCCAACAACGTGTAGCAGCTAAATATCTAAGTGTGTGACATGCCAGTATATTTAGTGGTGTAGTTCAATACAACAACTATTGGTGTATATTGGGTGAGATGTACACGTATGTACTTCAATACAACAACTTATATAAAGTACCAGAATGTATACATCTATGCCGTCCATCCGTTTCGACAGCTTATTTTAAGGCATGCTTACAAAAAAAATAAAAAATCATATCCAAAGATAAAGTGCTAGTAGATTTATTTCAGATTTATTTCAAGCATTAATGGCTAAGAAACTGTCCATTCCGGAAATCAATTGGCCACATGTGAACCTTAGATATTTGACCGTTGGTTAAAATTTTGGTATACATGAGGGGCCTACTCCATTGATTTGGGGAACAAGAGCAAGATCTTAATCATTCATAAGAAAATCTACCGTTGATATAATATGCTGTGGCCATAAATCAAGCATGACAGCTAATCAAGTAATTTAGATTTCATATACATGAAGTGCACCATTGTTATCTGAATTCTATTTTTCTTCTCAAGCCTAAAAACAAACACGCCGAATGGATGGACGTCAATACAAAAGCAATATATCTGACGTACAGCATCTATATTTCTGACGTACAGCCTAAAATCAAACATGGATTCTAATCCAAAAAGAAAGGATGAGCCACTTACCTTTTTAGATGAAAATAATCGGAGATCCGCCGTTGAATGCTTTGATACCACTATTAGGAAGCGCGGAAGGTGAGCCCTCAAGATCTGACGGTCTACACGAGTTTTGGAACCCTCACAAAGCAGAAGATAAATGCTCCAACGGCCCATCTATCTACTACTGGAGCAAATGGATCTAGTCACACCTCTGATCCTACGGTATAAGTGGCCCCAGATCGCGATCTATGGATTAGATCGTCCCAAGGACAGGCCAAAATGGATAGACTACTGTGCACACTATGTCTCTCTGTATACTCTCGGTATTTCGTATGATATCTTTACGAGAGAAGCTCATCCCTTTTTATAAGAAAGAAAGGAGATAAGACGAGACCGGATTATCCGATCTTCTCTCTATCTCCTATCCAATATCAAATCCAAAATTGAATTTGAAATCTCAACCGAATAGAAAAGGCCGGAAGAAGCCAAACCATAGGGGACCCACCCACTAGTGATTGCTCACGAGTGGGCCCCACTGGCCTACGTCCAACAGTTCTGTGGGCCCCACCATGATGTATATGTTATATCCCCAACCGTCCATCCATTTGGTGAGATCATTTTAGGGCATGAGCCCAAAGCTCGAGTGGACCATACTGCGGAAAGCGCAAGGACTACTGTTGAAAGCCAACCTATTCATGAGGTTTTTTTTTTTTGTTAGCTTGTTAGTACACCCACTGTCAGTTCACACTTCACCGTTAGCCACCCTCACCAGGGAATTGATACCAAGACCTCAATGTTGAAACGAGGTATCTTTCACTCAGTCTACCACTTGAACTATGGATCAGGGTGTACTTGTTCATAAGGTTAGGCTTACCAGATGTAGAGAAAAAATAAATATCAACTTGATCCAAAACATGTAACTCCCAATCATTTTTTAATGGTAGGTGTTCAATCCTACCAGTAGATATTAAAGCTTTTGATCTACTTCATTATTAGGCTCATGCCTTAAAATGATCATGCCAAATGGATAGATGGCTTGGATATAATTAGAGGTGGGCATCGTGCCGAGTCAGACCAAGTTAGGTCCAACTCGACTCGATCCAGTTTTGCCAACTATCTGCTTTGAACTCGATCTGACTCGGGACCGAATCCAGCAGGGCCAACTCGATTTGAATCGATTCCTGACTAGCCTGACCCAAACCAACTCCGACTCGGTTAGGGAAATCGAGTCGGATCGAATCTTTTGTTTTTAATTTTATAAATTTTTTGAATTTTTTTTTAAAAATATGAAAAATTTTCAAAAAATTGTACAAAAAAGAAAAAGAAATTAAGGGTAACTTTCCTAACTTTCTGCGTCCGTCGCGATCCAGGGTGGGCCACGACTAAGGTCCCAAGCCAGGGTGGGCCACCAATAGCCTGCACAGCTGCACCTGAGGTCCCGAGCCAGGGGACGGCCTGCACGGCTACACCCGAGGTCCCAAGCTCGAATTAACACAAAAATATATATAAAATTAACATACCTGATGAATGGACGAGGATGACCAGTGAAGATAGGATGTTGGGCTGCTAACTGGCCTGGATTCCGATCAAGTTCGATGCGGCGCCGGCTCGGGTAGGGTTAGGGTCAGGGTTCGGATGGATGAAGGGTAAATGTAAAAATAATAATAATAAATAAATAAAAATTTAAAAAAAATTACTTTATAGTGCCCGATTCCGGATCGAATCGGATCGAGTTGCTACGTGACCCAAACTCGACTTGGTCGAGCTTCGGATCCGAGTGGGTCTACTCAATCGGACCCGACCTTGGCTTTCAGTTCGAGTCGAGTCAGATACTGCCCACCTCTAGATATAACACATACATCAAGGTGGGACTTACAAAACTTGGTGACGTCAACACACCTGCAAGGTTGGTGGCACACCATGGCAATCTATTTCCATTAACCGATGGTTGAGGCCTGACATGGCATGGTCCAACTTACCATGACATCAATCAATTATGTATTGGACTAAATCACTTTTAAAGGCGAACTTGTTATACTTTAAATTTCGGCGCCAAAGTATAGGGATTCTAATTCTGAAATTAAGATTGTGAAATATATGATAAGCAATTTCATAACTTTTTCACTCCCCATACATACTCACTTTTTCATTTAGATTCATATATAACGTTAATTAAATTAATAAACTAATTTCTATCAAATCATCATCGCAGTCTCCATGTACATGTTTAACTTATCAATCGCTACTTTCTTTACTAAGTTCTCAATAGTCAATCTAAAAGGTCATCCACGTAAACTTTATTACATCAATCATTTCTTACAAGAATTAAACCTCACATCAAGTTCTTACTAATGCCTCCATAATAGACTGCTAGTAGACTCATAAGAGTTTCAACACAAGGTCATGAATTCGAGTACCCATTGTGGTGAAATCCCACTATGGTGTGAGTGTGTGCAGGGTGTGAGTATGTTAAAAGAAAAAATAAAATAAAAATAAAAAAATAAAATAAGAAGAAGAAGAAGAAGATTTAAGTCTTATCTAAGAAAATCTTGCCATGTCAATGCTTCACGGAGTTGAGACCACAACCTACTAAATCCACTTTCATAAGTGGGCATATTTGATGACTAAGGCATGTAGCCCAATCAAATCTTGCCAAATTAGGGCCTCACTGGACTTGTGTTTCCCTAGTCTCACCTAATCTGGTTCTAAATAAGCTGTAAAAAAATCCAAAACAGGATTCAATGAGGTTGGGGAAACACCGAATTCAATAAGGCCTTCATGTGTAAGATTTGATTCAGCCACGTGCCATTAATAAAAATGAGCTCACGCAAAGCATGTTTAAAAATGAAAACTTGATTTGATAAGGTTAGGGAAACACCAAGTTTGATGAGCCCTCCTCTCTCTCTCTCTCTCTCTCTCTCTCTCACACGCATTTTTCATCCCACCTCTACCTGTGATCTCTGAAATTTTCACTTCCCTACATGAGAGCGGATTCAATTAGGATAGTTCCGTTAGGCTTGTAACATGATGCCATTTCATTTGCCAGTAAGACACTTATTAGAGGGAGGCTTGACTGCCTTTGGCAGACTTATGAAATGGCGTCATGTCACAACCCAACGGAACTCCATGTTACCCTAGCTTAAATTGCTCCCTCTTTCTTACGGCTGTCAATGGACCAACCTAGCTCTTCAAGCCGAACTTGGGCTGGGTATCAGGTCCGACAGATAGGCTTCAGCATAAAATTCAAGCTCGCCTAGGCATGGACCATGTTTTACAATCGGTCAACTCGCCCATTAAGGTTCAAGGGAAATTTTGTGATACAAAATTTTTATAATATCTTCCTCTTTCTACTTCAGTAACACATCCACCCCTTCTATCTCTCTCTCCCCCAACATGAACCGGCTCGGGCCTACACAAATATTTAGGGCTAGACTCATGATAGACCGTTTTGGCCCGTCATGGCCCACGCAGGTTTAAGCCTACATTAAACAATGCGGGCGGATTGTTTTGGCCCATTGAGCCTAGGCCGAATTTAGGCTTACATTAAATAATGTGGGCCAAGCTTGGACAGATCTTGACCCTGCCCTGAACGGGTCTAAACAAAACTCATGATAAGGCTGTCAATGGGTTGGATCGACCTGCAAATTAAAACAACCTAGGCTCGATCCATGCCATCTACTTTTGTGCGACATCTGGGTTGTTCATTAAGTGTGGCCCACCATACATGATATATGACAAAAATGCCCTTGAAATCCTAAATGGGCTCTTAAATGAAGCCCAAACCCAGCTTAGTCATTAAATGGGCTTACATTTTAGGGCAGGCTGGGCCTGAATTCATGATACTGGGCTTTTTAACGGCCCACGCTTCATACCCGAAAAGTGAATAAACCTGGTCATACTGCCCAAGGCCCGCCCCGGGATTTTGTGCAGTACACAGGCTTTTAGTTCGTACAAATGGGTCCCATGGTTCAGTCATCGTTATCATCGACATTGATTGCGTCTTACCCGGCTCATATCTAGCAGGTAGGCCCACTGTGATGCATCTGTTTATCCACGCCATTCATCCATTCTCTCATATCATTTTAAATTATGTTTACAAAAATAAAACAGATCCAACGCTTTATTGGACCACACCGAAAAATAAACTTGAATTACTTTAAATGCAAGAGCCAATCTTTGGTGTGGTTCACTTGAGCATTAGATCCGCCTCCTTTTTGTGCACATAAGGGATGGACGGTGTTGGTAAATAGATACATCAGGGTGGGCCCGCCAACATAACTGGCTGTTAGTGACGGCCCACCATAATGTATTTGTGTATCCATACCATCCATGCCTTTTCTCGTATCATTTTAATGTTTAGTCCATAAATAAGAACATATGCCCGTTCGGGCTAGAGACGGCGGGATGGGATGCAATCCGGGTCCGAAATTTAGCGAAGTACACGGGCTTTTAGGGAAACGGATTGGCTACTTCCCTGAGAGGAGGATTTTAATGGTGGATATCCAATCACTATTGTTTTCCTGTGATGTGGTCCACAAGCCTTAAAATGATCTTTAAAAATGAATGAAAGGAATGCATGAAACAAATACATCATGGTGGGACCCACAGAGCACCGACCACCAGCCAACCGGTGGCAGGGAGAGTAGCCAATCCGTTTCCGGCTTTTAGTCCGTACAACTGGGTCCTATGGGTCTGTATCATTACGATGGGTCCCCTCCATGGATGGGCCATGCATGAAAAATCTCAATCGTCGCACATCCATCCATGTGGGTCCCATCATGTAAGCGGTTCGGATCACTTAACAAGCTCCATTTCTACAATGCATAATCAGCAATGATGGGGAAGCTGTGAATCGGATTTTCATTTCAGGGGGTGGGGCTCATGGTTTGGTAATCCACACCGTTGATCCTTCGTCTTCTACTAGATTGAAGAAAACCCAAAAAATTTACAGATGAACGTGGCCATTGCATAATCCTCTTTTTAACCATCAATTTATGGGCCACAAATCAAAAGGATTGGATTGTCCAATCGAGTAGATTTTGTAGGAATGGCACATTAAAGGTGGGATATCATAGATCAACGGTCTGGATTACTGAAACATAGGCCCCATAAGAATAATAATAATAATAAAAAGATAGAAAGAAGAAAAGGAGAGCCAGGGAAGAGGCAGTGCAGGGGAAGGGCAATAACAGGCAAACTACTGTTGGTGACCTCTCCCTTGCTCTGCCGCATCCCTGCCTGCCCTCCCTACTTACACGTGTGAATCTTCACGACCGTTTATTTCCAGCCAAGGAAAGAGAGCCGCAACTTGTCTTCGGACCAACATCTCGTCATCAACGGCGTCTGGCAACTTGGAATTGCAATAGGTTGGGCTTTTTATCGGCGAAGAGAATGGGATTGTGTACTTTTTCAAAGCTGGGTAGTACAGCTGCGTACTACACGCGAAAGTACCAAAAAATACATTCTCCCCCCTGCTTGGGGTTGTACTAGAGAACGCTGCGTCCACGTTTCTTGGACGCGAATATCCTGCAACAGCTGTTGTAGGGAGCCTGGCACCAAAAAGCTTCGTGGGGCCCACCTTATATGCGTGTGACATCTACAGCGTCCATCACTTTCGCCAGCTCGTGTCAGTAGGAAAGCCCAAAACAAAGGTCGATCCAAAACTGAAGTGGGCCACGCCACCGGAAAAAAGGAGCGATGGGGACGATCAACGGATACTGAAACCGTCTTGGGGCCCACCGAAGTGGCGGATCGGACTCGGATTCGGTAGTTACCCCTCCATACCAACCTCTGTGCTCTAATGCTTTGCAAGCCCTACCATGATGTATGTGTTTTATCCATGCCATCCATTCATTTTGCCGGCTCATTTTAAGACATGAACTCAAAAATGATACAGATCCAAAGCTCAAGTGGACCATACCACAGGAAGCAGTGAGGATTAAATACCTACCGTTAAAAAAAATTTAAGAGCCACCAAAGTTTTAGATCAAGCTGACATATGTAATTTACTTTATCTAAGTTTGTGTGACTTCATGGACACATTGGATGGCTAATAAACATTAAACAATGCAGTGGGTCCTAGAAAGGTTTCAATTGGGAGTCATTATCCCAACTGCTTCCTGCGGTGTGGTCCACTTCTATTTTTTAGCTCATGTCCTCGAATGAGTTGGAAAATGGATGGAACCGAGTTGGAGTCCTATCTTCGTGGGAATTGCCTCGTGGAGGGGTTGGATGGCATGCATATAAACATCGTGGTCGGGGCTGCGGATTAGTACGAACCCCGAGGTTAGATAATGACGGTCCGTCCTATCAGAAGCTCCGTGAGGCTTACCATTGTATACGTGTTTTATTCAAGCCATTCAAACATCATTTTAAAGCACGAGCACAAAAAGTAGAGAGATCGAAGACTCAAGTGCACCACACCTCACTAAGCAATAGTGATAATCACCCATTGTTGAAACCTTCTTAGGGCCCACCGTGATGTTTATTTGCAACCTGAATTGTTCATAAGGTGAGTTGGATAACGGGAAAACATAAATATCAGCTTGATCCAAAACTTTTGTGCCCTCCAAGAGATTTCAATAGTAGACATCTAATCTCTGTGGTCCACTTGAACATTCAATCTACCTTACTTTTGGGCTCATCACTTAAAAAGATTTTTGAAAATGTATGAACAGTTCGGATAAAATACAAACATTACAGTGGGCCCTACGGAGTCCCAGGACGGTTAGTCTCTATTTAGGTTCTGGTGGGGGTAGTACCCAATCCTCGCCCTTTATTCTATGTCCTTGTCAGATCATTTAGAATGATTCCAAAAATGAAGCAGATCCATATCATGGGAAATTGTGGTAATTGACTATTAAAAAGTTTTTGCAGGCCACAAAAGTTTTCGATGAAACTGTGACGGGAGTTACAATCATTTATTTGTTCCTCAATACAAATTTCATAATGTTCGTGCTCACATTGTTTTCAGTATTCTCAATAAATCTGGCACTTCCAATCTCAACAATCCTAATAGAGTGGAAATGTCAGTAAAATAGATAATCTTTTGACATTTCCAAGTATCTTATAAAGAAACAACTTATGGTTATGGAATTGAGTTTTCGTTCATGTGGATTATAAACATTGGCCTCAGCACGAAATCCTCAAGCATTCAGGTATAAGAGATTTGGTTTTCTCCCATTCCACAACTCAAAGGGAGTTTTACTTATACTCTTGTTAGGAATTCTATTAAGAATATGAACTGCAGTTTTGATCGCATCACCTTATAGAGATTTTTGGTAATGTCAAATTGTTTATCATGCTTCACACCATGTCTATAAGGGTGTAACTGCGTCTTTCAACAACATAATTTTGCTATGGAGTCACATGCATGATATACTGAGTGACAATGTTACAATCTTATAGGTATCTAGCAAATGGCCTTGGATGGTGACCCGATTCGTTATATCTGTCATATTATTAACCACCACGGTCAAACATGACGACCTTAATATTCTTGTCGAGTTGATTTTCAACTTCATCTTTTTATATTTAAAAAGCATTCAGGACATCTGATTTTATATTGATAAGATAAATATACCCAAAATGAGAGTAATCATTTATAAATGTAATAAAATATTTGTGCCCACTCCACGATGTTATAAGGAATGACCCACAAATGTCTGTGTATCACCTTCAAGAGTCCACACTCCTTGTTGGACATTTCTTTTTGGTTATGGTCTGCTTACTCTTGATATAATCAACACACATTTTATAATCGGAAAAGTCTAGAGAATGAATAATCCCTTCTAACACAAGCTCATCCAATCTCTCACGAGAGATATGATATAATCACTTATACTACAACATGGAGGAATTTTCATAGTATAGTCTTCGTTTAGATTATATTTTATTTCTATGCAAGGCATTCACATTATAGACGTGTGAGGCATTCAAGACCAGTTGATATAGGTTGTTCACCATAGAACCGGTGCCAACTTTAATTGAATTAAAGTAAAGACTCAATCTTTTATTCTCGAATGGAAAAAGAATAACCTAATTTATTCAAACGAGAAATAAAGATCAAATTATATCTTATAAAATGCACACAAAATGTATCTGTTAGTTCCAATAAATGACCTGACTGACCCTAACTTATGCCGATGAACTACGACTGCTTACACATTAACTTTAACACCATTACCTACATATACTGAGCGTTCCACATCGGTTGGTGGCCTGCTCTGTAGCAAGTCCCTTCTTGACAAGCCATTACTTTATGTAGTCTTTCTTTTGATGGTCCATCTTCTTGCACAAGAAACAATTATTGTTTTTAGCCCGCCTGTTGCTAGATTCATTCCCAATTTGATTTACATTATTTCCAATTGGAGTATTTGGGGATTCCTTAGAACCTTGTTTCCTTTTTATCTTTCATTCATGTCCATGTCCATGTCCTAACGTTATCAGATTAAAATTTTATGCTTTGCTTAGTGTCTTGATCTTATCTTTCTCTTGGACACACTGAGAAATCAGTCCATCCAACGTTCATTTGTCATTGAGTATTATACTTTACAAAAAACATATTGTATTGAGAAGGAAATCAATTCGTCCAAAGTCCATTTGTCCTTTAGAGTATTATAGTTCACCAGAAACATACTATATTGATGAGTTAGGTTGTTCATGACTAAGTGAACCAATTGTTCATCTGTAATTTTCAAGCTCAAAGAGCGGATCTTAGAGATCACTTCAATATGCTCTATAATGTATTCAAGAATGTTTCATTTTCTGTTATAAGATGATTAGGTTAATTTGTTCAGTAGGAAACTCACTTCAACCTTATCCGATTTCTTGAATCGGTTTCCCATTTCAGTTAAGAAAGCTTTGGCCTTGTTTACATTAGGCATGACACCCTTCATTGTCTCAGAAATCGAGTGTTTTATGATTTTGAGACACATACTATTGGATCTGAATTATGCCTCATAACGATTAACCTTCGATTCAATATCACTTTTAGATGGTCTTGGAGGTTTCTAGCTTTTCCAAGGCAATGTCTAACTTTAGGCAACCTAGGATAATTTTTATGGAGTCCTTCCACTAAACATAATTTGACCCGATTAGTGTAGGAACAAGATGCATTTGAGTTGGAATTGTACTTGGTTGCAAAATACACTCACATTAACACATTGTTTTAAAAAAATAATTCATGTACAAAATTGAATGTCCGACACATTTTATTACAAGTTCAATTGATTGGGGCCTTAAATTGAACTCCCTAGGATGAAAATGGGTCTAACCATTCAATTCTGGTGAGAATCGATTACATCGTCATTACTCCTTTTGTGGGAGGCAGTCATAACATGCAAGTGACTCTCATAAATATGAAGTTAATCGATGCCAATTATATAAATCTAAGACACTTAACACCCGCGAGTAGGACGAATCTTCCAGGTTTACATCACTAGCACCATTTAATCTACCCCGTTCGTGCCTCTACCAAACAGTGATCGTCTGTATTTTCTTCACTGTCCGCATTGAGTACAAACGTAACCATATGCAATTCTACCTTCGTATCCTGATATCATAATTCTATACCTGTAAAAAATTTATCGTTTGAGGTCATTATGGTAGCTAACACAAACTGAATCCAATCTCACGAATATGGACTTATGATTGCAATTTTAATCTTGCCTTCAACGAATTAACTATAAAATAGTCTAATATGATCCAATAAGTAACTACCATTGACCATTGAAAAAATAAAAAATTCATAAAATAAAACAAATGGTTAGGTTTCAGGTCCCTTTTCAATAGCTCACGTCAGCTGGATGACGGGCTTAAATTGGACCTAATCAAAACTTTTCATATATGATCTATATATCATGCATGGCAAAAATAAAAATAAAAAAATGATCATAATATTCACAAGATGGATGGTATACGGTCAATGTTTAGTTTCATTTAAATGGACAATATGTCCTGCTTGGATAGCCTGAATTTGATACTTAGGTCCAACACAAGATACAAAATACTTGATCGTCCATTCAATGAATGTTTCAAATGGAACACCCACGATACATAAATGAATGGTTCAGATATAACACCAATGCCTATATCATATGCTGACATTAAAACTTTCAAATGGACCCTAACATTGCTGGCCTAAAAACAATCAAGGCCCACCTTAAGAAAACGAGCGAGCAAGAGGGCCTGATTGGGAGGATTCAACAGGCGAGGGCGATTGAATGATTCAGGAGAAAAAACAGAAGAAGTGAGCGGAACATGGTAGTTGCTGATCTGGAAACAATAACAACAGAAAGGGAAGAGGATCGAATCCCTAAACCCTAACAACCACCTTTCATTGCCCTCTCCACGGCCTCTCTCTCTCTCTCTCTCTGTCAAACCCATCCCGTGGCCACACATACGGGCAATTCACGTCTCTCTCAATAGCAGTCCATCCACTGCATCTGAACGGTTCGGATCGCTGAATCATGGGCCGCATTTGCAAGTATTAAAAACCCGAGTACGCTGTACGAAGAAAGCCTCGGGTCGCGTATCGTGTAATCTCAATTTTCTTTCCAGCTCCGTCTCTGCTGAAGAAATGAAGCGAAGAAAACTGGAATCCGTTTCCGAAGCTCGGATCTCAGACCCGAGAACCGAAGAAAGAAGCGAAGAGCCGATTTCGAGGGAAAATCGCTCCTCCTCTCTCTTCTCATCTCCGAGGAGAATCCTTTTGCTATGCCTGGCCTTCCGTACAGCTAATTCCTTACTCGTGCGGACCTACTTCAACCCCGACGAGCACTGGCAGTCTCTGGAGGTGGCCCACCGCATCGTATTCGGGTATGTCCAATCCCAGCCCTACGTTCTCATCCATATCTACACGCATTTTTGGGTTTTGGTTTTGATATAGCTCCCAAATAGTGGGACCCACTTTAGATGTGCTCAAAATCGGATTGGTTACACGGTCATGATCTCTGATTAGTGGACATTTTATGTTGAATCTGAACCATTGATTACTTGGTGTCCAGTGATTGATATAGTGCTGTATAGTGGGACCCACTTTACATATGCTCAAAGTCGGATCGATTACACAATCATGATATTTGATTAATGGTTTTTTTTTTTTTTGAATTTGAACCGATTAATTGTGTTTTGAAGATCAATATAATGCCCCAATCGTGGGACCCACTTTAGGTTGGTAATGTACTCAGAATTGGATCGATTACACAGTCATGATCTCTGATTGGTGGAAAATTCTTGGCAAACTCGGATCGTCAATTACTTGGGTTTCCACCAATCGATATGGCGCTTATATAGTGAGACCCTCTTATATTGGTCGGGTACTCAAAATTGGGCTGATTGCATTTTTGTCAAATTTGGACCATTGATTATTCAGCTGAACAATCGACCAGTATTGATCATAATTGAAGTGTATTTTTATTTTTTTATTTTTTATTTTTCAGTTATAACTTATAAGCTATCTGCACTGGTTCACACATAGCTTGACCCACTATAGATTGGTAATGTGCTTGGAATCGGATTTATTACTCGATTGCAATCACTGATTAGTGGACATTTTTTCTTTTGCTGAATTCGGACTGATGATTAGTTGGGTGTCCAGAGTCCACTGATTGATTTAGTGTCCAATAGTGGGACCTACTTTAGATTGGTCAGGTACTCAAAATTGGATTGATTGTATTTTTTGTCCCAAACAGTGGGACCCACTATAGATTGGTGTTGTACTTAGAATTGGATTGTTTATGCAATAATGATCTCTGATTAGTGGACATTTGTTCAATTTGGATCATTGATTACTTGGGTGTCCATTGATAGGTATAGCGCACAAATCACAACACCTAATTTATATTGGTCAGGTACAAAATTGGATTGGTTGCTTCTTCTTCTTCTTCTTCTTTTTGTTTTTTGTTTTTTTTTTTTTTTGTTTTTGTTGTTGTTTTTGTTTTTGTTTTTTTTTTTTTTTGTGTCGAATTTGGACTTTTGATTAGTCAGCTGTCCACCAACTGAGGAGGATCATACTGGAAATGTAATTTTTTTGGTTATAATCCATCTGCAATGAATCCCACTATTCGGGTGGTTTGGATTTGAGGTATGTGGCATGTGTATAGTGGGGGAGCCTCACCTGCATCTGGCTACAGCTTGTATGGCTGCACTGTGTCGAAGCCCATTATTTTAATCTATTACTCATTGAATGGTTGGATTTGGATGACCAGATATGGACATCTTACGTGGGAATGGAAGAAGGGGATCCGAAGCTACCTTCATCCACTGATCTTTGCTCTCCTGTACAAAATCCTTGAGTTCTTCCATTTGGACACTCCCTCGTTCATGGTAAGATTCATTTTTTTAAAATGGGATTTGGGTGAGTAGATATTGAGGAGGTGGTCTGCCGCACATGTGCCCAATGTTGCACATGTGTTGAGATCGAGGTCATTCATCAGATGGAGCAGACAGTAGTCTAGCCCTGGCACAAAAATCAGGCTGGTCTGCTTAACAGGGGCCACATACAATTATGAGATAAAAAATGGATGGTTGGGAGAAAGATAACTAACATCCTGTTCTCAGTGTACGCATATGCTCAACCTGATGATTGGACCACCACCCACCACCACCCCCCCACCTTTTTTTTTGGGTTGGGCATGTTCATGGTGTATCCCACCTGATGAGTGACCCTGATCCTTCATGAAATGCCTCTTTAAACTCTCCTCACTTGAATTGCCTCATCAGTTCTCGTCCTTTGTTTTTACACTCCTTAGTTATGTAATTTGACTGCTATGCATAGGTTGAAATACATTAGAAATTTGATTGGATATTAACTTTTGTAGCCACCTTCGACATATGCAGTTGTTTTTGTGGCGACTCATCCACCACATGCACTGTTATGTGCACATTAATCTAGTCTGTCTGCATCGTGGACCTCATCATGGATGGAGCATATCCCCAACACTTAATACCCAGTGGGTATCTGTCAGATGGATTGTTGAAAAGGAAATGGCCAGCTATCCAAATTCAACAGTTTATCTCAGATTGACAATCTGCTCACTATGATTTTTGGGCCATGAAGCATCAACAATGACAATCAAGTTGAATGGATAATTTTAAACTGTTAAATTTCTGTTAATGGCTATTCTGCTCAAATCCAAACCAGCGGCTGCATTTAAGACTTCTATGAATTGGGGGTATCGTGGCAATTGATAGAAAATCTGTTTTTTCTGGTCCGACATAGAACAGGATACCATATCTGCCAGTGCTGGCATTGGCGAGATCTTCTCTGTCGACTACCAGATGCTTTCTCATTGAAGTCGCCAAAACTGATGTCGATGTACTTATTTGTTACATTTGTGGAATTACATGATCCACGACCAATGGACATGCATTTGCATCCTCAGTCATTATATAGTACAAACAAGATCCACAGTTCAGTGGTTTGGACTGTTGATTTGGTGTGCTCCTAAGTGGATGAACCATGCTCCAAAAATCACTCCTACTGGACAATTCTAAGCATTTGGTCAGTGTCCTGAAAATAGAATAGTGAAAGAAACTACAATGATGGGCCACATTCAACCGACAAGATGCCAAAATTAGATGGTTATCATCCTTCAATCTGGGAAGTATTTGGGAATTGTCCGTTTGCTGCAGGACCCATCAACTAAAAGGTCTAGATCACTGAACCATGGGACCCAAGGATGTGATGTATATACCTGCTTTTAGGGTCATATAATTCCTAATTAATCCATAGAGTGCCAATTTAGAGTGTAATCCAAATCCTCAAGTTCTTCAATATTGGTCTGTGTATCCAGTTTTTGAGAATAATGTGTAATGCTTATTTTAATGCTTCTCAGATGAAGGCTCCACGGCTTCTGCAGTCCATTTTTTCCTCATTTGGCGATCTCTACTTGTACAAGCTTTCTTATCTAATCTTCAATGAGCGTGTTGCTCGATGGGCTGTATCCTTTCATTCTCTCTCTCTCTCTCTCTCTCTCTCTCTCTCTCTCTCTCTCTCTCTCTCTCTCTCTAATCTTTTTAAATGTAATTTGAAACAACTAACCATTAATGACACCATTACATTAGCAAAGGTTATTTACTTAACTCTCTTACAGCTCTTTTCTCAGTGGGTGAACTGGTTTATGTTTTTCTGTTCCACACGGACCCTATCAAATAGCCTGGAGACAGCATTGACCATGATCGGTCTATTCTACTGGTGGCCCTCTCTCAAAGGTCTGTCCAAACCAGGTCCATTGGCTTCAAGAAAGTTAGCTTTGGCTGTGGCGGCATTAGCTTGTGCTGTTAGACCAACAAGTGCTATTACATGGTTGTATATTGGCCTTTTGGATCTGTTTAAAATACGTAATAGGGTGAAATTTCTATTCCTTGAGGTAGTCCCAATCGGGTAAGTAGTAAAATCTTCTTATTTCACAAATTCAATGAATATTTTGTAAATGCTCATGCTTACAAGCCATGTTTATGATTTTTTTAATTCGCGAGGACATGTTGCCTTAAGGCCAACCTGCATTTTATTTTATTTTTGGTTATGTATTTGATTATACACAATCTCATTTGTCTTTTTAATGTTTCCTCCTGATGGTATCAGGGCTCTAGTGCTCGGAATCACATCTTTATTAGATCGGTGGATGTATGGTTCATGGGTGTTCGTGCCTCTTAATTTTCTCAAGTTCAATTTTCTCTCTTCTGGGGGAGACTATTATGGGACCCACAAATGGCATTGGTACTTCACCCAGGGATTCTCAGTCATGCTTTTCAGTTTCCTACCATTCTCAATAGCTGGCATCTTTCAGTCCAAGGAATGGAAGCTTTCTGGCCTGATTGCATGGGTTTTAGGACTTTATAGTGTCCTTGGTCACAAGGAATTCAGGTACCCCAATGTCAACTCTAACTTCAACTAGTTTTATTTTTATCAAACTGAAACCGCATCTTTTAGTGGTAATTATTCTTCATACCATATGAATTTTGAGTACCTGCTAATACAAACAGAGTTACAGGTTTGTCCTGCCAGTGCTTCCCATTGCTTTAATGTTCTCTGGATATTCATTAGCGGCAATGGAAAACCTTGATTCTTCGGATAATAGAAAGAAAGGAGCTTCAAAATTCCACATCAGGTGTCCCACTAAAATGCAGCTGTCGATCTTTTTCTTGCTTGTGACCAATCTTCCAATGGCTTTATATATGAGCTTGGTTCATCAGGTAAAAGCAAATTTTCTTATAAACAAGCACAATGTTGGATACTATTTTTCTTTTCATTTCCATTCCTCTTTGTTGAAAGATGCTGTTTGCGGGTTCAAAGCCCTAGTTCTATAAATTTTCTTTTTCCTACCGGTTTTATGGTTGTGGAAGGAACCTTCTCCTTTTCTTCTTTGCCCTCCTGTTTGTTTTTTTTGGGTGGTGCAAGTGCTTTGGTTGATTCTTACCTATGAGCATGCCAGACAGAGAGGAAGTGAAGATGTTATGAACTTTTTAGCCAAAGAGGCCCTTCATGGAAGAGTCGATAGCGTTATTTTCCTAATGCCCTGCCATGCTACACCTTATTACTCCACCCTACATTGCAACTTGCCCATGCGCTTCTTGGATTGCTCTCCGAGGTGATTACTATGGAATTTTGGCCAACCTTTTAAGATGAAGCTGTTCTCCAGAATCGTCTATTTTTCATGTGACACGTTTTTTTTTTTCTTCATAGAACCGTGCCAGCATAACTTGCATAGGCATATGGCAGTGTACCTCCTGCTAACTGAGTTTTACATTATATGGGGAAGCATGAGATCACTCCATCCATCAGGCCACTTGCCCCATATTCAATGTGGAAACTGGAAATCAGGTCGATCCAATACTCAGGTAGGCCACACCATGGGAACCTGGAAATCAGGTCAATCCAATACCCACAGTTTAAGTGTGGATCTCATCATGATGTTGATCTGCCATCCAATCGATTCATCTGATGCACCTCATCAAGATGAAGGAATGCACCAAAAGTCACGCTATTTGAAAACTCAGATGGGCCATAACACATGAATTTAGAGATCCAAGGCATGACTTTAGACTATTCTGTATGTTGTGGCCCACTTGAGTTTTGTAGCTGCCTGATGGACGGGATGGATCACATTAACATAAGGTCTTTCCCCCGCTTACCCCAATGTTAGCAGTAGGTACACCCCCCAGGTACCTATGTGAGGTACACTTGCATTTCATTTTTCATATTGTTGATGTAGCTTTATCTTGATATTTTCAGCGACGATAAAGGAAGCCTTGATGAATCAGACCGTTTCATGATGGACCCAGTTGGGTTTGTATCGAACATGGCCGGGAATTGGTCCGTACCTAGCCACATAGTAATGTTTGATTCTGAAGAAAGAAAGTTGAAAGAGTTTCTAACCATGCATTCCTTCAGAGAGGTGAGTTCTAACATAGCTGATTTATCTGTCCACCACAGCATTTGGTAATTCAAATCTTGACTTGATTCTTGCATTTTTCTGTCAACCTTGGTGATGATCAACAGATAAAAAGATTTTTCCACGCACACTTCAAAGTGGACCGTGATCTTCAAGCGTCTGTTCTTGTGTATGCCTGGAAAGGCGAGTGATGGGCCACACATTCATGCAAGGTAATCTTAGTTGGACGCATTTGTTATGGCTTATAGGCTCCAGTTGCTATGAGTTTTTCCAATGTAAATCTATCGTGTGATTAATTGGCGTTCGCCAGTATATTAAATGACAATTTATTTCTGATTTTTTTTGTTTGAGATTCAGAAGCCATCTTGAGAGAGAGAAAGAGAGAGAGAGAGAGAGGCCATGAATGGGTTTTACCATGCAACTTGTTGTAGGTGATCTGTTTCTCTTATTACGTTCTCGATGGCTGCTACCATATATTGTATGAGATTCTAGCAAAAGTTTTAAGGCATTCAGTTTTTTTTTTTCGGTGAACTTTCTTGATTTGGTGGTGTTGATTTAAGAAACCATGTTGACAATTTGGCCCCACTTGTAGAAGTTGAAAGCCCAAAAGGAACTGCATGTACCCTACCTATGGGGTAAGTAAAAAAACAGGCTCTAGTTATAGCAACTAACAAGCCCAGATGGGATTGAAGCAAGTGTTCCACCCCAGCATTGCATGATAAATGAGGTATTGCATACAATGCTAGGGATGAGTGTTTGTTTGCACAAGTGGGGCCCATTACCGTTGGCGTGATGGGCATCAACTAGGGGAATACAGACATTCCCACCTTTAAGGGGCCATTAGCAACTGCAATAGGTGATTTCAATTCATACGGATTCCATAGTAATTATCAAATGCATATCATATTCATGCTCTCCAAAGGACCTTTATGGGCATCTAGATGGATGGTTGCAAGTGATAATTCACTCAGCCACGTGTACTGTGGAGAGTGGTCCACTCGTCAGCTGGGCCACACTTGTATGTTAATTTTTATTTATTTATTCTAAACCATCCATTTTCCTTGGTATGAGTACAGCTCATCTAATGAGTGGATGGGTCTGATTTATGGGTTGGAGCAGTTCAACTCTTCAATATATCAGAGCATGTCTAAGGGATTGAAGCCGTTGGTAAGTTGGCCCACCAAATTGACTATTCATATCCCATCAATCTCAATGGTTTGAATATCCTGGCCATTCAACATGTGGTGCATTCTTGGTTATTTTCCAACTTAAATTATTCAGTTGGAAGCTGGTAATCTGATTCTGATTCTCTGATTGCCAGTTGCCATGCTTTGAGAGCCCTTCATGTGTTTGGCCCACCTGATCAACCGTTCTGATTGTCCTTAAAAGATGCACATTTCGAGTGGTTCTGCTCCCTACCAAACCTCCATAGAGATGAAATGAACAACTGAACTGGCCAATGCATGTTGTGTTTAGTGGATGAACCGTTCCGATTACCATACACAAGCATAGTGTACGGTGTAGATTGGGACAGGCCACAGGAGATGAGAAAATCAGAGCAGACGAGCCTGGTTTAACGGCTCCCATGCGGTGCCTGCTCGCATACGTGTTAGAGATCTGGGCCATCCATCAGGTACATTACACTGAAAATGCCCTGTACCGAAAATAACGCTGCTTCGCCGATCAGATCTGACATACATAGTGGCTCACTGGATGAACGTATCACCCTTATTTTTGGGCGCGGATTAGATACTGACAAGGTCAGTAGCCAAATCGCTACTGAAGTGACGTCACCAAGCTCTGGACCCCACCACGATGCATGTGTTGTATCCATACGGTCCAAACATTTGTAGAGATAGTTTTATGGCATTACAAAAAGAATGAGATAGATCTAAAGTTCAAGTGGACCACGGAAAACAGTGGGAGCAGTCACACCCACCGTTGAAACATTTATAGGGCCCACCGTGATGTATTTTTGAGATCCAACCTATTCGTAAGTTAACAAAAATATCAGCTTGATCGGAAACTACTGTGGCCCCTAAGAAGTTTTGAACGGTGGATGTCACTGTCCTCACTGTTTTCTATGGTGAGGTCCACTTAAACTTTAGACCTATCTCATTCTTTTTGTAATGCTATAAAACAATCTCTCCAATTGTATGGACGGTATGGATGCAACTCATGCATCATGGTGGGGTCCACAGAGCTTGGTGACGTCACTTCAGTACATTTGGCTCATGACATTGTAAGTATCTAATCCGCGCCCCTTATTTTTGGTGTACGGCATGCTTACAGTGAAATCGGATTGGGTTCCAGCCCTAAAATTATCTGTTAAAATGGATGAACGGAGTGGATCAAATAAGTGAATAACGGTGGACCCCACAGAGTTTACTCAGTACGCAATCGACGCGGATTCCTGCGCAAGGATGCTGGGTGAGATCCATCGAGATGTTTGTAAAAAATCCACTCCGTCCATCCGTTTTTACAGCTCATTTTAGGTTATTAGGAAAGGAATTAGGAGGATCCAATACTCAAGTGGCTCACACGAGAGGGAAAATTGGGGAAAGAAATTCCTACCGTTGAAACCTTCTTAAGATCCACCTTGATGTTTATATACCATCCAAAACGTTTATAAGGTCATTCCCACTAGGATGAAGTGAGAAAACAAAAAATTTGGCCTGATACAAAACTTTTAAAGCCTTATGAATGTTTCAAGGGTGCTCACTGATTATACACTGTTTCCTCTCGTGTGGTCCACTTGAGTGTTGGTTCCAGCTCATTTTTTGCCTAATATTTTGAAATAATCTCGAAACACGGATGGACGGAGTGGATTTTTCACAAACATCTCTGTGGACCCCACCCAGCATCCTCGCAATTATACACGCCTCTCTAATTCTTGCAAGTGGGATCCACGGCTCGGTAATCCACACCATTGCTCAGTTCAATCTCAGATCGGAATATCCCAGAGATCACTGTCAGGGTGTCCTTTCGTTTGAACGTTAGACATTGTTACATCCATATGAGACAGATCCACGATCAACAGTCATCTACGGTGGGATACAACAAACCGACGGTTTGGATTACGAAAAAAGTGGCCCCACTCGTCAGAATTTCGACCCCAAATGTATGATGAGTAGAAGAAGTGCAGGGCATCTGTTTGATATAATTCCTCGCCGACTCTGTCTATTTTTCTGCCTTGTTCGCTCCCGCAGCGGAAAACGTGAAATGGCTAACGCCGTCGTTGGTTTCCCTTCTCAGAACTCCTTTCCTCCCTCAAATCCCTCAGTACGTCTCTCTCTCTCTCTCTCTCTCTCTCTCTCTCTCTCTCTCTCTCTCTCAAATAGGTGTTATGAACTTACGGCGCATTTTAGCAGCACCCGAGTGGGACCGAGGACCCGAGCCATCCTGAAAAGCTCAAGCTTCCGAGCTACAAATGGCGCTTGGTTATAGCATACGACGGCACCAATTTCTCAGGTTGGTTTTCTCTCTTCTTTTCTTTTAAATTTCATTTTTGTGTATTTATTGTTATCGGAGAAAGATTGTGTATGCACTGTGCGCACCGAGAGGCCATGCGCACATTTTTTCCACCATTTAGTAGTGGTGAGCGGGAATCTTGACACTATTTTCAAAATGGGAATTTGAAAATTCGCACTTTCAAATGATTTCTGGAAATGTAGTTGACCCAACGGCTGAGATTGTGTGGCTCCACATTGTTACATGGGTCATTTGATTATTAGAAATTATACCATGCATCTATGGGCAGTATACATGGGTTTTTAATCCTGGACTAGTTGGGCTCATGGTTGGGTAATCCTGGCCATTGGTCTTTGGTTTCCCCATATGGCTCAAAGACATCCTTGATAAGATGGTCTTAATCTGTCAATTTGGTGCCTGCACATGGACAGTTGAGAGGAGAAATGAAACCAGGTTTATCTTGATAGGCAACTCGCCACTTCATCCACGAAGCTAAATTATTTATTTATTTTTTTAATAAAGGTAACGATATATATTAAAAGGGGGCAAAAGATACAAAAGAAGAAGTGAGAGATTGCTGAGAAAGCAGAAACAAACTACACCTCGAGGAAAAGAAAATCAAAATCTCTAAAAACATCAACTTGAGTGGCCCATTCAATCAACAAATGTTTTGCTTTGACGGCCACCACTTCAGCGGGATTAGACAAATTCTTAAAGCATCTACTGTTTCTTTCTTCCCAAACAGACCACCAGATTGCAAGGATAGACATCCTCCATAGCCTAGTCTCCCTCCTTCCAATTCTGATCCCGTGCCAGGCTTTTAGGAGAAGGTCCGTCGAAGCCAGAAGACACCAACTGATTCTAAAGCGTGCCAGAAAACCTGCCCAGATAGAAGCTATAAAAGGGGAATGAATCAGAAGATGATCAACCGATTCAGCGTCCCGCATACAGCAAAGACAGACATTTGTCAAAAGCATCCCCCCTTTTCTCAAATTATCCACTGAGAATTTTTCTTTTCCTAACCAGCCAACCAAAAACCAGAGCTTTCGGGGGAGCCGAGTAGAACCAAACCTGATGAGAGATAAGATCACCTAGAGGGGTGAGGTTGAGGAGGAGCATGTTGTAGAAGGATTTGACTGAAAACCGAAGGGATTTTTCCGATCTCCAAACGATTTTGTCATCGTTAGCTTGATTTGGAGGAGATTCGTAGATGCATTTCAGCAAATTGGCGTAGTCCTTGATCTCCTAGTCATGGAGTTTCCTTCTACATTGCAGATTCCACACCGTCTTACCATCTATGATCAAGTAGCAATCAGCAATACAAGCTTCCTGATTTGGAGCCAGTCAGAACATGTTAGGAAACCTGTCTTTCAGTGGAACCTCACCCAGCCACTTGTCTTTCCATAAGCAAATTCTGTCTCCCTTACCAAGCTCAAAACTAATGCCCTGGAGAGTCTTTTTTTTCATCTGAAGAATGCCTTTCCATATAGCAGAGGCCCTATATGAAGACGAGTCTTTTGTCCACCAGTCCCCTACAGATCTGCCATACTTACACTTGATAATTTTGTTCCATAGGCTTTCACTTTCCGTTCCCAATCACCAAGTCCATTTGCCAAGAGGAGCTTGATTCATCGTCTTTAAATCCTTAATGCCTGCTCCATGTAGCTATAATTCTATGTGTGGTGTCCTTCTCAATCTCTCCACTCTCTTGAATTGTTGACCTGATATATCGAAAATGGTAATTTCGGGGTACTTGTTGGTCAGCAATCTTAACCAATGTATTCCGTAACGGTGGCCGTAACAGCCACCACCATTACCTTTACAATACCAACTGTAACGGCCATTATGGTCTCTTTTTTATTGAAAAAAAAAAAAAATCCGAAAAACTTCTATCTTGCAATGGACTGTTACATGGCTGTTATAGTCTTTACGGGAGACATAACAGGCTGTTTTGGGGGCCATAATGGCGGTTATGGGTCATTTTTTCCATAACGGTTGTTACAGCTGTTACAACCCTGTAACATGTGATAGTTGGTAATGGCCGTTATGGCACATCATGATCTTAACTAATTACTTGTTTCCACTCCCATTGTTACTAAATTTGCATCCCATGTACTCTGTTTAATCTGATAGATTTTAAAACCTCCAGGCCCTATTTTGGTGGTCACCAAAAAATGAGTTCATCTCATTTTGGTTAACAATATGTATATGTATTAGAGATTAAGATCTCTATTGCAAAATTATTGTGAATACTAATGAGAACAACTCATTTTTAGGTATCAACAAAATATGGCCTTAGATTTTAAAGCACCCCTCTATAGTTCTAGCTTTGCCTTTATCCCTTCCCTCATCTCATCAATCAGAACCATGTCATTTGTAAGCAACATGCATCATGCGACATCTTCCTGTAAATGCATCATTAACTCATCTATAACCAGCATACGCACACCTATGCACGCACATATTATTTTGTTTCTTTTAGTTGAAAATTTATAGTTTGGTTTGAATTTGCATGGAGATGGCTGTGTATTGGGCATCTTAGAGTGCCACTGCATCAGATGCCTTGTGTCCATGTCCTATATGGACGTGCATGTCCACATTGAAATTCTATAGATTGATATCTTTTTGAAGAACACTTTTGTTATAATAGTCAATGCCATCTAACATTTCAATGTAGTGTATTTTCTCTCCAAGTTAGGATCAAACTCATCATCATCAATTTGGCCTTTCTCCCAATAACTAGGGGTCAGCTTTAAATGTTAGATTGGCAAAAGTTCTATTGTTGCCTTCCCATTGGACCTCCATTTTACCCTGGATCTGGAAGAGGCCATGGCAAAGGCTCACATAAGTTAAGATCCAAATAGCAATGGTATTTCAGTCTTCTCTTTCTCAATTTGTCATGCTTGCTTGGAATTATTAGGATATTTGTAGTTTGAACAATCTGGAATCTAGTAAGGCTTGTTTTCTGCTATCCCCTTAATTAACATACACTCGAATAAAGACTAACATGACTGAGAGATTACATGTGGCTGTTTTTTTCTAATGCAAATTCATCTGCTTTTGTATCTATTGAGGGACCAAACTTACCTGTGGTCTTCAAGAATACTTGCGCATTTTGTTTTTCCTACTAAGGTTTTGGAAGTCACATTTCAGGATGGCAGTATCAAGAATCAACACCAACCATACAATGCATTATCACAAAAGCCTTAATGCGCATTACAAAGCTAGAAAGACATGAACTTTGTTTGGCTGGTGCGAGTAGGACAGACAGTGGAGTTCATGCCTGGGGTCAGGTTTGACTTTTTCATTCTTATGGATACCATTTCATTTGGGCATTTGTTACTTTTGAAGGCTAAATACAATGAAGTGATGCAACACAATGCACATCAGATAGAGAGATCCTAAAGGCAGCTATATCTTTGCAAATGAGACTCCAAACACACACAGAGAAGGGAACTGATACACACACCATATGTCTTTGATACATAGACAATACAACCTTTAGTACTTTGGAATTGCAGTGGTACCAAAATGTACTATTCTAATACCAAAAGTATGGTGAAGGGTGTATGATTAGAGAGAGGGAGGGTGTAGGCACCAGGTTCCATTAGGAAAAAGAAGTGCTGATTTTATATCTTATTTTATTTCTTTGAGCTCCTTTAGTACAAGGAAAGTTCCATAACATTCACCTCTTCGTGAACTGATAATGGTGTTCCAATTACAGGTGGCACACTTTCTTACACCTTTCTCCTATGACAGCTTGGACAGTCTTCATGCAGCACTTGGTGGACTTCTTCCTTCTGAAATTCGAGTTAGAGAGATAAGTCCAGCACGGCCCGAATTTCATGCCCGCTTTTCCACAGAGAGCAAGATTTATCACTACAAGATATATAATGGCCCTATCATGGATCCGTTCCAGTGCCGCTATGCTTACCACAGCACTTATAATCTCAATGCTGCTGCTATGAAGGAAGCTGCAAAACATTTCGTCGGGAAGCATGATTTCTCTGCTTTTGCTAATGCAACAACTGATGATAGACCACGAGATCCTATAAAGGATATTTCCCGGTTCGATGTGGTTGAATTGGTATTTACTGAGCTCTGAGCAACTATTGGTAGTTTTTTTTCCCCCTAAGTTCATTTTATGGAAAGTTCCTGTTCTCAAAAGAAGAAGGATTGTGTGTGAACTTTTTGGTCAATATGATAGAATTTTGAACTGATAATCATATCATGGTCCAGGGTGCAGTTTTGCAGCTTGAGGTTGAAGGCTCCGGTTTTCTGTACAAACAAGTGAGGAACATGGTAAACCATTCTTTCCTGTTTTGTGCAAATCATCCTCGTCTGTAGCACGATGATATTATTTTAGTGTGCTTCTTAAAAACTTGGACTAGGGATATTAAAATGAATTAAAGAGTAGAAATTGATCAATAACAAGCCATCTATACACCCTATATACAATGACAATTTGTCATGCTTAACCAAATTATTATATATAGCTTAACCAAATTGCATATAGAATTTGAATCCCACGATGTCATGATGGTAAAGGGTCTCTCTTTTGGTTTGTTTTCATGTGGACAACCTAAATGTTTGTGCTACACCAAAGTTGACATGGATAAGGCATAATTGATTTGGTGAATCTTGTAAAAATATTAACACAGAAGGGCCTCGCCATTCTATGTTACCTTTGTACGGCCTGATGTTGGACACGGCAATGTTAAGAACATAACCAATGCGCCAAAAGCCCCAGGACTGAAGGAACTTGTAAAGTTAGGCTATTAAACCCTAGGGATCGTAACATTCCACCACACTCCGCAGGCGATGTCCTGGCAGCCCACTTTGTGGCAGCATTCACTTTAGCCTCTTTTCTAGGTAGCCCTCTCTACATCGTGGCAGCTTTCACTCTAGTTCAAGTTGCCCTTTTCACAGGTCACTCCTTCCGTGACTTGAACATAGGACGTGGTGTTGGCTCTAATAGCAATTGTTAAGAACCGTAGCAGCACTCGCTCTGGCCTCTTTTCTAGGTAGGTCTTTATAGGGCATGGTGGCTGCACTTTGATTATCCAAGTAGCCCTTTCTATGTCATAGTGGCTTTCACTTTGGTCCAAGTTGCTCTTTCCATAGGTTGCCCCTTCCATGACTCAAACACAAGATGGTGTTAGCCTAACCAATGCGTCAAAAGCCCCATGACTGATGGAACGTGTAAAGTTAGGCTATTAAACCCTTGGTATTGTAACAAACAATTATGTCTAAAGTTGTCATAGTCTTTTTTTTTTTGTTGGTTCTTTTTTAAGATTTCATGTTGCCTCCATCCATCATTCAGTTTTTGATAATCTTGGTTGGAAACATGTTTTGGCGAATAAAGATTTTTCTTGTCTTATCAGCTGCAGAAGGGTCTTGTGCAACCTGGTCAATTCCCACTCTCTTACCATTAGGGGAGGCAATGGGCTAGGTGCGGGCCGCGCCATGCTAGGCATATGCAATGCCTTGATCAATGGGCTGCAAATTGCACCCAGGCCTGACCCTGCCCGGACCAAAAATTGATTAAATCCTATTTCTCATGGTGAATGTTCCTAATCCATCCCTTGATCAGGTGGGCTAAACATTCACAAATAAATAGACATTTAAAAAATAAAATAAAATGAAAACCAAGGTCTACATGCATGATGGATGGGTTGCCTAACAAATGATTGGAACTGCTGTAGAATGCATGTACACATGAAATTGAACCAGACTAAACTGGGCTGCGCCAGGTGGGGCTAAAATGTCTAAACGTAAGCCTGGCCCAAAAATTGATCAGGCCATACATGCGGGGCCCCTGCCGGTCCACAGGCCAAGCTAATAGTACCAAGCCCACCCTTGGATACACCCCTACTTACCATATTTGAATCTCCGAGAAGAAAGATTTCTTTTTCTTCTTCTTCTTCTTCTTCTTCTTTCTTTCTTTCTTTCTTTCTTCTTCTTCTTCTTCTTCTTCTTCTTCTTTTTTTTTGATGATTTTGCAAACAATTTCTGAAAAAACTCAGGTGATTCTTTTTTAGACTATGTTACCAGAAATGACAGAAAACAGGTTGGCAATAGAAAGCAGAAATAAGCTATTTTATGAACTGAAGTGTTTAGGAAGGATCAGCTGCCATAGAAAGAAACAGCTCCCTAAAAGAGCTGTACAGCTGTAGTACTATATGTTGTGTGGCATTGCATTGACCTGTTGGCCTTGTAATATATAATCACCAGTAAAGTGGACAGTTAAATGTAACAGTCACATGCAACCTTTGATTGTAATATTTTTCTGGTTTAAATTGCTCCAAGCATTTTTCCATTTTCATTTTGCAGGTAGGTCTGTTGATTCAAATAGGAAGGGAAGCACTTCCTCCTTATATTGTCCCCGATATGATAGCTACACGGGATCGCAGAGAACTTGCAAAGTTCACCTTGACAGCTCCACCTCATGGACTCTGTCTTATGTCTGTCAAGTACAACCAAGAAATCCTACAGCCTCCACTAGGTAGCCTGCCGATCAGTTATGGTAGGCATCATTCTGTAAGTAAATGTAAGCTTCCATTTTACTGATACCATGGCCATACATGCAAATTTCAATTGCTATTTTCTCCTTACGAGAAATGTGAATGGGTTTTATTTAGTGTCTGTGAATCTTTGGTTCCAGTTAAGTTGAGACCTGCATGCAAGCCATATAGAGATGCACAATTACTCTAAATCCGCATATGTCTGCAAATTGTGCTGGCCACAAGGTATTCCATAACGGTAACGGTGGCTGTGATGGCCACCACTGTTACCTTTATGATACGGGCATAACGGCCATAATGGTCTCTCTTTTTTTATTGAAAAAAATCCGAAGAACCTGTATCGGCCCCGTAACGGCCACGTGGCCATTATGGCCTTTACGGAGAGTGTAACGGGCCATTACAGAGGCTGTAATGGCCATTACGGCCTTTACAACCCCGTAACATGTAACGGTTGCCACCGTTACCTTTTTACGTAAAGGCCTTCATGGCACACCATGGCTGGCCATTAACCAGACTCTCAACATGCTTGAAATTGATAACATAATGTGAATTAGCTTTTTTATTTTTTCTGATGGTAAGTTTGATTCAACCAAAAGCTTCAATGATTTAAGAAAAAAAAAGAAGGAAACTGCCCTTTGGGCATGTTTAGCTTCTTAATCTCATAACCCAGATGTGGGTTCTCTACATTTAGCAGCTTTCTGCTAAAAGTGGTATGAAAAATTTTCCTTACAACAGACGGCAGGGATACTGCAACTACATTGAAATGTATATGCAAAAAAGAAAAAAGAAAAAAAATCACAAGCTTGGGGACGGAAGGAGCACATCAAAGTCACTGAGAGTCCACTCTGCGACCTCATCTTTGTCACTGATAAATATTTCTGTTCCAACGTCAATGGATGTCCATATTCTTCGTGCGGGCTGGGTTCCTGGATCCTGCAAAGCATAAAGGAAAAGAAGGGTCTTAAGTTCTCCAAGTTGCATAAGTACCAATGAAAGTCAGTGAAATGTATTTTGGGAGCATCTGTTGTTTTCTAACTTCTATCCCATTGTGAATAAACCTTACTCAAAAAGAGAATGTAGAGGGGCCCTCTGATTCTGGCATGGATTTTGGTTTGGAAATTTCAAGGCTTCTTCTTCTCCTCCTTCTTTCTTTCTTTCTTTCTTTCTTTTTCTTTTTTCTTTCTTCATCTTTTTTTGTTTTAATTTTTTTTTTAAATTTTTAAATTTTTATTTTAAATAATTATTAAATTATAATAATTGGGAGAATTGAAGAAGCAAGATGCTCAATAGAACACGGAGCAGCAAAAATAAAAATAAATTACAAACCCCACTCCCTGATAAATAAGAAAACCTTTTTGACTGTGAATTGAGTTTTTTTTTTTTTTTTTTTCCTTTTCCTTTTGCGAAAGAGGGAATTTTATGACCCTCAACCAAAGATATGCATAGTATCATCAGCTGTCCAGTTTGTTCAGCTGTGGCCCATGGTTCAGTTATACACACCGTCGACCCATTGGGCTCTGCATCCCAGGTTGGAGGATCCTAGCTGACCAGTCTTTGGCCCTCTTTCAGTGACTGTTGTTATATTTCTTTCTTACCACTGATCAAAGTGTTAGGACTCTCATATTGAGGAAATTTGCAGCACATGGTCCACTGCTGTGGGGTGCATCAGCAATGGTTGGGATTAATGAACCAAGGGTCCCACTGTACAAACTGAAAACCCGAGTATACTATGCATGCCTAGAATCAAGGATCATAGTATTCATCCAAGTAAACATTGCATTACATACACTGTGCACAATATCAAACAAACCATGGACAAGTTATCAGTTATCACACATTTTATAACATAGGAGATTATGCCTATGAGAAATGGACGCAGGAAACAATGTGAGAAGAGAAACAAATGCATGACAGTTTCATTCTGCAGCTGTAGTACAGTTATAATGGTAGTCAGCTTGAAGCATGATGTCAGAAGTGTTTTAAATAGCAAATATCATATAGCCATGGGGGGTAACCTACAAAATGCCTAGGATGCTACTTCTAGAATTTTAATTAAAATAATAAGAGTAGGGAAAGAGCAAATATAAAGATAAAACAAATACAACAGAACTGATTTAATATTGTTCCTCATATTATTTCACTAAAATCATTGAAAGCATTAATTAATTTTTAGTGAAAAATAGCAAAATGTAATGAATCATTAAAAACAACAATTGATTTTATTATTTTAGTGAAAAATCGCAGGTAGCATAAGCTACATAGTGTAGTGTATGCTACATGCATCTTGCCCCATTTCATGCGCTACATAGCATGTGCATGTGCTATTTAAAACTCTAGTGAGAAGCAAGAAATGTAGGTATTTGTAAGCGGAAACCAGATTTCCCAGTAGCTAGTGATGACTGACCTGATAGAAATAGAGTCTACTAGAAAGGCCACCGACATCGAGCTCCCATGTTCTTGGGTCACCAATCCACCCTTCCCCTTGTTTGGACGGATAACCATAATCGGCCCAGATGGGGTGGGGCAATATCTGAACTAGCTCCTGTGCTTGGGGATTGCTGTAAGGATCACAGATGCTGGAAGGCTGCTCCAAGTGGTTGGCATTGCCAGGAGAACAGTAGTAGTGGTAAGCTGAGTATGGGAAGTTGGCAGTGTCATTCCTGTAAATCTTCACATCTTTGGGAGTGATGTGGTATGGTGGGCAGGCATTCAAATTTGTGGGGCTGCACCAAGCTTGGGTTTGAGGGTTGATGATCATCTCACTGTATCTGGTCACGTCAGTGAGAGTATCTCCGTCGCAGGGAGCACCATTGTTTTTCCAGCAGCTGCCGATGTCTAGCAGGTAGAATTGGCTTTTTGGGCCTCCCCCATTCTTCACATTCAATGATAGCCTAACCTTGAAATTGGGTGATTCTGGCAACTGAAAGAGGAGGGAGTTTGTTATTATATCCTTGTTGAGAAGATGATATGCATTTTGAAATGTTTGCAAGGTTCCTGCTAACAGTCTTTTGGTTGCAGGTGTGCACCAACTCTTGGTGCTCCCTGTGCACATAGAAGTCTTGCTCTGATGATTTTTATAATACAGAAGTGATGAGAAAATTTAGATTAGTTGGTATGATTTCTTTTTCTTCTCGGAATTTGATAGTGAATGAAACGTTCTTGATTTCATCATGACATGTTTTTATATAATCAAATCAACAGGCAGGAATGTTTAGATTTTATTTTATTTTTTAAAGGAAAAAAAAAAAAGTATTCTTGGAATGCCACACCAAGGAATGCATTTGATGAGAAGGAGAATTAGGATGCACGGGTTGGATTCAACACACACACACACACACATTGAATTATATTATATTATAGGGGTTTGTTTGGGCAAAAAGTCCTCCAAATGGGGTTTAATCTCAATACTGATTTTGACAGGCCCATTACCTCCATGTCAGATTAGTGGTCATCAAGCAGTGAGAAAGGGCATGGGGCCCACCAAAATGGCAGTTAGTCTAAATCCCTATTTGGGCCAGACAGGCACAAAAAGTATTAGAAGCTGCTTCCCATAACTATATTTTAGAAAGAATTATATCTCTAACTCATATTTATGAGATGATATAAAATGACAAAAACCTATATTGAGAATTGGTGCAATAGGAATGGGCATACCAATCAGAGTAATTCATGTTCAGGCAAGTTTCAATAATACCATTTTGACCGTTACAGATGTATAGGTAAGGTGATTTCTTGGTTCTTTGCTGCAACTCGTGGATTCAAACTGCAGCAGGAAATGCTATTCAAACAGTTGTGGATCAAGGTATGCTACAGGTTGAACAGAATTCAGGTTTTCAATTTCTACAAATGAGAAAATGGGAAAGGATATGGATGGAACATGATCCAAAACAGATCCAGATTGGAAAATCTTATTCACCCATCATGTGACCATTTTTCAGTCAGACGACTAATGCCCGACTTTTTGCTGGCCGCAAATCGAAAGGTGAGGATTTTCCATTCTAGGAGATATTTGGGGCATGCTTCATCCACTACAGGCGTAGAAGACCAACATTCCAGATCACTGAACCGTGATGCGGTTGGCGGAGACCAACAAATGGCTGAAATTCTTTTGTACAGTGCAGATACATCCCCCATATTTTAAGAAATGACTGAGATACATGCTTGACCCGATGAAAAAGGTAAGGTTGGCAAAGACCCAAAGAGCAAGCCTCTTTAGAAAATTATCTCAATCTAAATACACCCATTTCCTACATGCCCACAAAACCAAAATAATAATAATAATATTATTATTATTATTATTTTCAAGAGAAATGTTGACAACATTTCAAAGTCAGGCTAGCAGTATTTTCTGAATTTAGAAAAAAAGGTGTGGGCTCTCTTCCACTATTATTTGGAATGAAGTTGGAATTTGTAGTTATTAGGACTGACCAAGGGAGGCTTCATGATTACTAGTGAGATTAAAATCAGTTTGCTTATCACTGAAAAAATCAGTTTCTTCTTTCTTTCCACTGAGAAAAATGGCCTTTTACTGTTTAGTTAGGAAGACAGATTAGGTGGCTTCTTGTCGGGTAGTTGGGTTCTGGATTGGGTTGCTGGTAGAAAGGGTACTGTTTTCTAGTGCTTGCATATCAACCACCACATGCTAGAGTATGAAATAATTCCTCAATTCTTAATTAGCCGTATTACTCATTTAATATATAACATTAAGTATTAACAAAATATTAATGGGTACCCGATTAGATATCCGACTTGACCCAAATTTTAAACCGGCCTAGACAGTGGAACCAAACCCAACCTTATTTTAAAAGGGTCTGATTATCAGAGTCAGGATTCTTTTAAATGGGGTCGGGTATCTGGAGTCCCATGGGATCCAGGTACCCGTGAGCCTATCTTTATTGTCGGTATTGAGAATAAAGTGAATTTGCCCATCGCAAGAGGGAATGCTTTTTCCTGCTTTGAATAGCGATACTTCTCCCTCGAAGGGGTACCTTGGCCATAACTTTTTGTAATATCTAGAATGACCAAATTACCCTTTCACCTCCACTTCTACATCACAGACATAAGTAGAAATCTCAGATCCCAATTCATCTATTCCCTCATTAAAAAAAATTTTAAAAAAAGATTGGTATTTCAAATATTTTCCAATAGAAAATAAAAGTAAGAAAAATCAAGCATATAAGAAATTCTTCCACTTACAGTCTTCAGCATTCCTCTTGTCTGATAATGGTATCCACCAGAGAATCCTTGGGTTGCATCAGCTCTAAGATACAGCATCAGCCATGGGTAGTTCTTTGTTGTCCTTACCTTGTGATTAAAAACCCAACTCCCAATTCCAACTGACTTCTCCCAAACCACTTCAAAATAAGAGAGATTATCTCCTCCACTTCTAAAATTACCACCCAAATCATAACTCCCGTTAAACCCACCTCTCATTTTCCCATCATCTGATAGAAGTGTCTGTTGATGATAGAAGACAGGCTGATTCATGCACCCATTTCCAAAGCATGGGAACCTCCCTGTCTGTGGGAAGGGCCCCACCTTTTTGCCATTTTCAGGACACAGGCCAGACCTTGTATCAAAGTTGCCATTTTTCAGCATCACCATCCAAAATTGCCATGGCTGTGGGGTGTCTGGAACTTCACATAAAGAGCCCAAATACAGCTCTTTCTCTACTGCATAAAGGTCTGCATTGTTTACAGCTTCAGAACTCGAGCTAGGGAATGATTGTCCAACACCCAGTCTATTATCAGCTTCTGTTACCTTTTGCTCCAGAGCAGAATCTACCCAAATGAAAAACAATAAGAACGTAAGAATGCAATACAGATACTAGGGAAATAAATAAAGAACATGATCCAAACACTATCCAAATGCAGTTTTGAAGTCCGAGGTTAAAAAACTCAGGAAAGATCTTCTTCTTCTTCTTCTTCTTCTTCTTCGGGCTTACCTGAGAAATCAAAACAGGCAGCTGCTCTAGGACTACCCATCCCAGGAGCTTCACTGCCAACTTCATTGCAGAAATTCCACGCTTCAAATGCTACTCTCAGCCCATCTCTTCTCATGCCTGGGTCACCCACAGCTGAAATATACTCCTGTTCTGAGGCAGAACAGAAGCTGAAAAGAAGCACTTCAAGCATGAAAAATAGCAAGAAAGACTGGTTTTCCATGGCTGTTTCGATAGAGAGGCCTGTTTGGAGGTTTTTTGTATTGAATGAATAGCAATGGTCTATTCAGGATGGATTTTGGCAAATGGGTTGCATTTTGTTGCAGTTGTTGGCTTAGGTACATCCCACCATCCCAACATGCATCTTTATTACAGACTGCTGTCTGTCTTTTGCTATTTGTACTTCTTTTTTCATGGGACTCTTTCTTTGTTCTTCTTTTCATCACTATCTTTATATCTACAAGCACCATAAGTAGGAAAATTCTATCAAATAAAGAACCGATATTTTCACCCTATGCGTTTGATAATACACCCAAATTTTCTTTTGTTGGTATAAGAGTAGTACACGTTGGTACTAGTTTAATACCAAAAAGTAGAAAAACACTGTATTTATCCAATGCAGAGAGTGTGTGAAATTTTATATGGATTATTGACTTGTAAGGAAAGTTGCAATCTTTAAAAAAAAAAAAAAAAGAAGAAAAGAACAGGTCGGCAGGTTTGGTCATTGTCATGAGAGGTAATGGAAAGGGTGTTATTTAATACTCTGGTGGAGTGTGATAGTCCATATTCATGTCCTCAGGAGTTGTACAAGTTTGTATGTGCAACGTCTATCACTCCAATTCATGAGACCAATGTAGATAGGTTGTAACCTTAAAATCAGATTGATTTAATGATCAAAACCTCTTATTAGTGAAGATTTTCCTGTTGAATAGGGGCTATTGGCTGTTTAGCATTTCAACCATCCATTAAATTCGATCACGCAGTGTAGTTTTTGGTTTATGATCCAAGTAAAGTGGGCCCACCGATTTGGATAGTTTAGTTTTATTCCACCTGTACAAATTCATAGTGCATGCATATGAACCATCATACTCTACCAGAGTAACATTGTTTTTTCTCTTTGATTTTTATCAAGTTGTGGATTGGGTAAATGAGGGTCTCACACTCGGGTAACACCTAAGTAGGGGCGCAGATTGGGTACTATACAGACGGTCCTGTCCAGGGCTCTGTAGGTACCACCGTGATATATTTGTTTTATCCTAGCCATCCATTCATTTTGAAAGATCATTTTAGGGTATGACCCCAAAAACGAGGCAGATAGAAGGCTTGAGTTAGCCACACTATAGGAAGCAGTGGTGACAATGACCCCACTGTTGAAACCTTCTTAGGGCCCACTGTAATGTCTATTTGTCATCTAACCTGTTCATAAGGTCACATAGACCTGGATAAAGGGAAAACATAAATATCAGCTTGATCCAAAACTTCTGTCGCCCCAAGAGGTTTTCAGCGGTAGGCATTTAATCTCAATTGTTTCATGTAGTGTGGTTCACTCGAGCATTTGAAAGGCTTCAATTTTAGGCTTATGCACTAAAATGATATGTCAAAATGAATGGACGGTGTGGATAAAACACATACAGCAAGGTTGGCCCCACAGAGCCCCTGCCAGGATCGCCCGTCTTTAGCTAGGTGCTAGTGGTGGTTTACCATTACCACCTTGAGCGGATTAGGTGTTACCGGGGGAGCGGATTAGGTGAGACCCCGGATCCACCGAGGTGGGTGGGGCCCACGTTAATGTGTTTGACTACATCCACACCGTCCATCCGTATTGAAAGCTCATTTTAAGGGATGATCCAAAAAATGAAGCGGTTCCAATCTTAGATGAAACATAGTATAGGAAACAGCGGTGATTATCCATTAAAAAATTTGTGGACCACAAAAGCTTTGGATAGATGATATTTGTGTGGTCTCTTTGAGCTTGTCAACAGATTGAATGGCAAATAAACATCACGGTGGAATCCATGGAGTTTTTAATGGTGGGGATTCATTCGCGACTGTTTCCTGTGGTGTGGTTCACCTAAGATTTGAGTAAGCTTTATTTATAGGACCATGCCCTAAAATGAGCTTTCAAAATGGTTGGACGGTGTGGATTTAAGGCACATACATAACTGTGAGCCCCACAGTCAGGGTCCCACCTCCCCTCGGTGGATACTGGATAGGGGTCTTACCTAATCCGCTCCACCGGGTAACACCTCAGTTGGTGTTATCCTTACCGTGTGGGGTCCACCTTGATGAATGTTTCGTATATCCACGCCGTCCATCTGTTTCTCCATCCCATTTAGGACGTGATCCCAAAGCTTAAGCAGATCCAAATCTCATGTAGACCATACCACTAGAAACAGTGGTGAATTAACCATTAAAAACTTTTTTGTGGCCATAAAATTTTTGGAACAATTCGATCTTTGCGTTTCACTCCATCCACGTCTGGTCAACCTTATCAACGGGTTGGATGGAAAATAAACAATACGGTCACCACTGTTTCCTGTGTTGTGGTCCACCTGAGATATGAATTTTCTTATTTTTTTGGCACTACTTACTAAAATGGGCTGGAGAAATGGACGGACGGAGCGGATTTATAAAAACCATCAAGGTGGGCCCCACTGAGGTGTTACCTTGGTAACACCTAATCCACTTGCAAGGCAAAGGCATATGCCGGTAAAGTAGGAAAAAATATGAGAAACCGATGCCATTGTAGTGATCATCTGGTTTGATTGGATGGTTACGATTTCCGATATGGGAATTTTTGGGGCTATGAGCAATCCAAGGTGGGTCCTGACTGATGGATGGTCCGGATCATTGAGTAGATTCACAAATGCATAGCAAACATTTACGGTAATCTAGACCGTTGATCTTGTTGGTCACAACTTTCTGACCATCCTGTTGTTGTGAGTTTGCTGTTTTTATGTGGAATCTTTCTTTTTACCGTTGGTTCCCACAACAGACCAGACCCCTTGATTTTTGAGTCCGGGCCATCCACGTGGTGGTGGCCCACAAAGATAGCCACGATCACCACACATGACTGCGACGTTTACCTTGAGTAGGGAGCCGTGTCGGTGGCAATGGGACTCGGATTCGATGGTGAACCATCCACTACTCTGTGGGCCCCACCATGATGTATATGTTTTATCCACTCCGTCCATCCATTTTTCCAGCTCATTTTAGGGCGACCCAGATAAAAGGAGTCAGATCCAAATCTCCAGTGGACCAAATCACAGGAAACAGTGGTGATTGACGGCCACCATTAAAAACTTCCTAGGGCCCACTGTAATGTTTATTTACAATCCAACCTGTTAATTAGGTAACATAGACCATGAAGGAAAAAATAACCATGATCCAAAACTTTTGTGGTCACATGAAGTTTTTAACGGTGGATATTCACTCACCACTATTTCCTGCGGTACACCAGAGGATTAGATCTGCCCTTTTTTTGGGTTCATCTCTAAAATGAGGGGACAAAATGGATGGACGGCATGGATAAAACACATACGTTATGGTAGAGCCCACAGAGCTTTTCCAGCACTAACGTCGGTGTACCATACCAAGAAAACAAAATAGACTGACGTGGTCTACCTACAGCTGTTGGTTGTTCGGATTCCATGTGGGTGGGCCCCACTATTCAGAGAAAACGAGAAACGTCCATTCTCGTTCTAGTCTCATCATCATGCCAATATCAATTATCAGAGGATTTTACGTTTGTGTCTTGTCTTATTTGTATTATCATTACCATTATTTTATTAATTTACTTTCCTTAATTTCTTCTATTTTGTGTGTGACAGATGGTACGGATTTTAAGTTACTAGAAGTGGGGCCCACCATGGATGGATCATGCCCCTGATATATCCTTGAAAGGACAATCCTGTCCTTTCAATTGTCAATCGCCTGCAAATGGACGGTCGATGAGAGAAATACCACAACCCCAGATGGGTGGATAGGATTATGCAATCTAAGAGCTTTCCACGGCGTGGCTTGTTCAAACGAACGCGGATTGGGTCCTGCCCCCGCCTGGACGGATTACCGTCCAGCAGATATTTGGAGGGTCCCACCGTGATGTTTCTGTTTATCCACGCCGTCCATATACTGTATCATATCATTTTAAATTATGAAATAAAGAACGATGCATATATAACGCTTAGTAGACCACACCACAGATGATTCTTTCATTTAATGCAACCCAAGTGCCCTATTTGGTGTGGTCCAGTTAAACGTTGGATCTGCCTTATTATTGATATTAAACCATAAAATGACCCTAGAAACGGTATGGACGGCGTGGATAAACGGATACATCATGTTGGACCCCTCCACAGATCTGGCCAGGCGGGGGCTTGATGCAACCCACGTTCTGTTCAAACGGGGACGGATTAGGTGCGGCCAGGGCCTGAGGAAACAGTGTTTATTGACCATTAATAGGCCACAAATGTTTTGGATTAAGCGAAAAATTTTTTATTCATTCATCCAGGTTTATGTGAATCAACGGCTTGGATAGCAAATAAACATTAAGAAAACCTTACGGTGGGCCCTGGGAATTTTTAATGGTAGGGAGTTCAATTACCACTCTTTCTTTTAGTATGGTCCACTTGAGATTTGGTTCCTCTTTATTTTTGGGTTCATGCCCTAAAATGATCTGGGAAAACGGATGGACGGAGTGGATATATAATACATACATCAAGGTGGGCCCCACTGTAAAGGCCCACCTAATACGCTCCCTGAGTCCCTGTACAAACGAGAAATATATACTCTGGCAGAGCGTGAATGATGATAAGCAGGCACTTGGAAGTAATAAAAATTAAGCTTTTTAAATTATGAGCCCAGTTTAGAAGTGTCAGAAACTAAAAATACTGCTTATATGATTATCTGTACATTGGATTGGTAAACATTCATGGGATGATTAAAAATGAAAAAATATCCAATGGTCCTGTTTCACAAGTGTCCACCAATCAGAAGTTAGAATTCTTCAACCTATCTGATTTCTGGATTGTGGCTTAGAAACAGTGGGATTCACAATTTAGACGGTTTATTTTGAATTAATATATGCCACGTGTACAGTTTCTGAGTACCCGTGAATCAAGTGTGATGCTCTGCCAGAGTATTAAATAAATAACACCTATGCATGGTTAAAGCGTGAAACCGGAAAGGCCATTTATTACCACTGCATGGACCATCACACCGTGCCGCGGATTGTGTCCGACCCCCGGACAATAATCCGTCCGACCAGGGGCTCCTGTGGGGCCCACCATAATGTATCTGTTTATCCACACCGTCCGTTCAACTGGACCACACCAAATAGTGAGCTTGGATCGCAACAAATGCACAATGCGTAAGTCGCATTAAATGCAAGAGTCATCTCTGGTGTGGTCCAGCTGAGCGTTGGATTTGTTTCATTTTTTGGCTTTTATCTTCGAATGATCTGAGAAAATGGATGGACGGTTTGGATAAACAGATACATAACGGTGGACCCAACAGGATCCTCTAGTCGGACGGATTATTGTGACGTCGGCGTTGGACGCAATCGGCATCCCCTGCCAGACTATCATATAACTACCACTTTCAGGCGGCTGATGGGATGTTGATACCAGCAGATCACCTTGATTTTTGGGATGTGGCCCACCCACATGACTGCTGACCAAATCAACGGTTGTGATCATCAAACACAAGTGTCACGTTAACATCAGAGATGTGGATGGGTTCAATTTCACCAACCGAGAAGGAAATCATTTCGGTGGGTATAAGCCGTTGAAGTTATTGTTGGGACCGTGGTGGCCCACCATCCATCCAGACAAAGGCATAAACCCCAACTCAATCATTTGGCTTGAAACTCACTCAGGGGTGGGCCACCCTCTTTTTGTGCTTGCAAGCTAAGTCTCTCTTTTGGATGTGGCCCATGCACTGCACTGCATGCACCATCCCTTGGTACGTTCCTGTTGGACAGCTCCTTCTCAACGGACAGGAATTCTCTGCCACATCCCTTGTGCTGAACACGTACAACGCGTTTTCTGTGGGTCCCACCGTGATGTGCGTGATGATGTGTTACTATTCCCAACAACATGCTGACGTGGATTGTAGGTTGACCTTCGCACAACACACGTCTGTGGTGATCCCACGTTGCGGGATTTGACTGGACCACGTCCTGCTGTAGAGATGGTCTGGTTGGTTGAGTACCTGCTCGACCTAAAACACTGAGACTTTGGCCAGGATATGAATGTAGGACCCACCTTAATGTACGTATTGTATATCCACACCATCCATCAGTTTTGAATGCTTATTTTAAAGGATGGGCACAAAAATGAAGCCAATCCAAAACTCAGATGGACCACACCACAGGAAATAATGGTGATTGAATAGCCACCATTAAAAAGTTTTGGATCAAGCTGAGATTTGTGTTTTCCATTCGATCAGGTCTGTGTGACCTTATCAAAAGGTTAGATGGCAAATAAACATTATGGTGGGCCCTAGGAGGTGTTCAATCACCACTGTTTCTTGTAGTGTGGTCTACTGATGTAGAGCGGGCCGCGGACACTTTCATGGCCAAGATGGATTAGAAAAGGCCCGGTCGACTATAGAAGTGATCCGGACCATCGGACCTTAAATTGAACGTACCTCGCACTCCGTACACGAACATGCTTGTGGGTTCGGCCCAAGACCTCAATGTCAAGACGTATCATCATCTCAACCAGATCCTCGAACACTTTCATCAACTCTCAATACCTGCTTGTGTATTAGTGTTGCTTTTCGTTGTATATTTCAAATTTACAAAATCACGTTTTGGGCTTATATAATTTGGACGTAACGGCTAATATTTTAAGAGATGTCCATGTTTGAGCCATGGGGATGAAGTCAGACAGGCAGATCACAATACCAAAATTGTCATTTAGGAACGGTTTTAAACCGTTCCTAAATTCTTCAGGAACCGTTTAAAACCTTCCCTAAACGAGGCAAAACACCACCACTTGGAAATTGTCACGCCAGCTTGCAATTTCCCAAGCTCGGCGTCGTTTCTCACAGCTAAAAGAACATGCCTTGGAATGATGCGAGACTTCTTATTGTCTCTAGCAGCATTCCCAGCCAGCTCCAAAACCTCAGCTGCCAAGTACCCAAGAAACAGCAGCCAAATAGACAGGAGCGCCAGTTCGAACCCCAAAAGTGTCATGTAGATTGAATCCTTCGAAGCTCCCCGAATGTATCCTTCATCAAACAGCATTGACTGTTTTGGATCAATTTTCTACCTGAAATATTGGATGATTTTCCAAGAGAATCTTCATAAGCATATATCACTTTTCAGCCTGTATATGTGATTATGGTCACAATGAATTATCTAAAAGTATAACCTTCAATAGTCTCTTTTCTTCACTATATATGCAAGCATCTAATTCAGCTTGGTTTCTTTCAACAGCATGAATGGCTTATATGAAATCAAGGACTAATTTGCCATCAATGGACACCTTTGCATCCTTCAGATCCTCTCCTATGACTCCCAAAGCCTTCAGGTCCATGAAACCCAGATTTAGCATATTGAAATAAAGTAAAATGTTTAGCAGATGTATAAGAATGGGAACTGCATGCATGAAGTTTCAGCAAGTAAAGAATGCATACAGCACGGTAAAAACTCTTGCCATGAAATAACCTCTTTTTCATTTGAAAAAGGTGCAGAAAAAGGAGGAACCTCTCCACTTTTGGAAATCTCAGAGCTTTCTTCATCTCTCTCTATTAGAAGGTATTCTTCCAAAAGGGAGTGCTGTCCTTATGTTTCATTACCTGGAGTATCCTGCAAGAAGACCCATTCAGTACTTGAAATGTTAACTACTCATGGATGAATGAAGGAAAAAAAAATGTAAAAACACTCACATCTTCATCAAAGTCGCTGTCAAACTCATCAGCAACCTCCCACTTCTTCGTAATTAGTATCATTCTCGTCCTGAAAAGGTAATTCCATATGCCAAAAAAGATGAAGATCAAATTCAATATTTGGTAATGATACTGACATGATAATGTTAAAATGAAATGCACGAGTGACAGAAAAGGGAATGGGTTCGAGGGTACTGGCTGCAATCACTTACAGCAATTGCAGCTGTTGTCAGTACATACTAGGACCTTGTCCATGACTGGGGACTTCTGCAAAGGACATCAAAAAACCGTTGGCTGAGAGACAAACTCCTCATCTCACACAAAAGTGTTTACGTTACAGCCATGGTAAGGGAATGAACTTAAAAGAGAGTGGTTACCGATGTTCAATGCCACCATGTGTTGACATTATCTCCCTAAATGCAGGTTTTGAATATCCTGCTGAGATTTGCTTGGGTGCAATCAGTTTTCGGTTTTCAAGTGTCTTTTTTATGTTCCACAGTTAATACATGTGCACATGCTCATGCCTGTGTCGAAGGCCAAAGGTTCAATTGTATTAAGTTTGAGATGCATTCACATAGGTACATCCCCACATATGAATCATGTCTACCTGATTGGTTATATGCTCCCAAGACAGAGGTGAGCCAGCTTTTCAAGGTTTTCACGTAAAGCAGTTTGCATTCCAATGATGCAATCAGCGATGATCTGAAATAAAAATGAAGGTACCGAAAGTTAAAGAATGAAGGAAAACAGAATCAATCCATCTCATCTACTGATTAAAAAATGAAACTGTCTTAAAAAGATTAAAAGAAAATAGAGCTCTTACCCTCACCTCCTTCAGCCACAAATTCTTCAAATCAGGATCACTGAGGATGGTTGAAACAATAAGCGCACCATGAACTGGTGGGTTTCTGTACATGGGTGTAGCAATTTGTTGCAACTGACTCTTCACAGCTACTGCTTGCTTTTCATCTTCGCAGAGCACACTGTAACCAGAAAGGTAGCATCGACGACAACAAAAAACTAAATAAAATAAAAATAAAATAAAATAAAGCCCTTTGCCATTCTGGAATTATGTTAGAAGTAAAAGAGAAGTGCTAACAGAGAACATCTATAACTAGATGGGAAATAGCTTATTCATCAATCTTAATAAACCTCTTCCCTGGGGAAGGGTAATTCAGGATTTTTTATTTTATTTTTGGTTAAGAAAAAAATTACCCTTTTAGCAATAAATAAGGTGATAAACACTAGTTCTAAAGGAAAGTTAAATGATCAGATAAAAACTGATTGACCTTAGTAAACCTTTAAAGAACAGTAGAGAGATCTTCCAAGAGTCCCAATCAACCATTCTGTCATTTTAAACTTGAAATTTGTGGGGAAAAAAAAAAACTACCTGAGGCATCCTACTCTCTTTCCATAGTCCCATGTTTTTCGCGTATGATTAAGCACATCCAATAAAATGCCCATCTTCAAGAAAAATTCTAATTGCCTTCACATCTCTCTCAGGATCACCACTTGCAAAACCTTGGTACGCCATGTCGAAGAAGGGAAAATGATTTTTTACCTAAAGTATTCACCAGGAGCAGTGTTAAACTTATGGTCTGATAACAAAGGAAATGAGCATCTCATGAAATGGTGTACCTTGAGCTGATAGGAGATCTCTCTCCACTGTTCCTCTGAAGGATCAACACCGGTAGGATTGTGTGCACAGGCATGAAGCAAAAAGGAGCCGTGTGGAGCATTCTATGCACAAAAAGGAAGATATAGTGAGAAAGATGTGTACATAGAGCAACAGGATGCAAAATCACCAGAATATAGTGAGAAATCCAGTTGTCATTTAAGTACCTTGACATCATCCGAGGGACCTGGGCATCTCTCCATATGTTTTGATGGCTGTGGAATACACAACAACATAAGATAAAGAAAAGGAGCAGACAAGTGCACAAGTGTAAAAGATTCAGCTAGAGCCTTCCCAAGTGCTGAAAATTACAAACTACTGGATCCTCTTAACCTTCAGTTGCATCTCACCTCTCTTCCTGTAAGAATGCCTAGATCTTCCAAGTTTGCTCTCCTATTTTCTCCAAAACCTGCATTACATCTATCATGTCTAGTATGTAGAAACAACTAATCAAGTAAGCTATACAAGATGTACTTGGGAGTTGGGACGTAGTCCACAAATACAATCAAAACATACATACAGTCCAAAAAGGTGAATTGTCCAAAAAAGTGTTAGACTATTGTCCCTAATCGGTGAACTCAGTAAAGCAATGATGCCATGCAACAAATGAGATTATGGCTCTTATCAGCCAATCGGTTGATGCAAGATATGAAATTCAAATATGATGTGCGAGATTTCAGGCTTAAGATTAGTTCAGAAACAATTACACATATTCCACATCCCACGTGAAAGTCCAAACATTCAATTAAGGGGAATCTATGCAGGTCCAGGCCTACACATGTTAGGGCTGGATCAATAAAAATTATGAACCAAACGATACTCAAAGATAAGAAATAATCATCCACACATGCACAGTAATCAGTCCCTAATCCAAGAAATTCACTAATTTCAATTCAAAGAACCCTGGGGTGAAAAAAAAAAGGGCAAATAAATTAAGGGTAATGCAATCTAGGGTTAGGGTTTATGAAAATAGGTATGAAAAAAAGAAAATAAGAGAAAACCTAAACCGGAAGACAATTTCCGCGAGCGGATAGCGGGCTAGGGCCTAGCGCACATGCGCACTAGCCTGGCCGCACATGCGAGCGGGTCTCACACCTGGAAACCGATTCCTTGGCCCTAGTCAGCCAGGGGTGGGCTCCAAACCCCCAAAGTTTCAGGGCAATCCAAGCTACAGGCTGTGCGCGGTGCTCCGCCAAAGTTTCAGCCCTTCTGTAGGGTAAGATTCTAGAAACTGGCTGTGGGGAGAAGATCCGCTGCAAAACAGATGGATTCAAGGCAAGGATAGTTGTAGAAGGTGAGATATATGGATGGAAGAGGGTAGGGGCTGATGGGGATAGATGTGGCTTCGTACCACGGTAGTTAGCCCTTCGAAAAGGGAAGGCTTCGCACCCACTTGAATTTTTTCATTACTCGAAAACTCAGAGAGTAGAAAAAAACTTGCAGGAATTTTTATTAAACTTTAATGAATCAAAAGAACTACAAGGGGTGCCTATTTATAAGAAAACTCTATACCCCAAAACTCGCATCATGCGCGCAACCTATTACTTAGCGATGAAGTAAACCAAAATAAAAACTAATCAAAGAAATCTAAAACGTTCATGATTTCTAAATAACATAAATAATCAAAATCTAAAATATGAAATCAATCCGACTAGTGGGCCCTGATCATGAGATCCCGTGATGGGCTTTAGCTAATTATCGGGCCCACTCCAATGAACCAAAACTGTCTTCTAACTAGGAGGCCCTCCCTGGACGTCGTCATCGAGCCAGATTGACAGTGGGGCCCTCCCTCTCCTTGCGTACGTGTGTAGGGGCTGCGTGCATGCGCATGTGCGCGTGAGGTCCCCATCACCGGTGTTCGAGCTCACTCCTCAAGTTTGAAACAGAATCAGCATTGACAGCCTACAAGCATCAAAATATAACAAGGAAAAGCCCTTTATTATGAAATTAGCAGCGCATTAAATGTGTTTGTAGAACACTTATTTGGATGCATGTAACAGTCAATGTTGGTGTAAATAGGCATGTAAGATTTGATATTTTAAAAAAAAAAAAATCCTAAATCATTTGTACAAATAGAACAGTGGAATTTCAGGTGTAGTAAATTAAGAAAACTTACCTGATTAGCAGCATTCTTGGCATATCTAAATAGAAACCAGCAGGCCTTGAAATTGGTCTGTTTAAGAGTGCTGGAAATTTAAAAAATGGACTTTAAAATTCACAAAAGAAAATATGTAGGAAAATAAAATTCACAACTTACAAGTTTGAAAAAAAAAAAAAAAAACTAATACTAATCAATAAGTAGATGAATAATAAAGAGAAAAACAAAACAACAAGCAAACCTTTAGTGATTGTAAATTCCTTCCAAGGTATTCCATAACAATAACGGTCGCCATAATGGCTACTGCCATTACCATTACAATATGGGACATAATAGCCATTATGGCCTTTTTCCTTTTTCTTTTTTTCTTTATTCTTTTCTTTCCTTTCTTTTTTTGTTTTTTTGAAAAAAAAAAAAAAATTATCTTTCAGCGCCGTTTAGGGCCATTTTTTCTGTGACAGACATTTTGGCCCTGTAACATGTAATGGTTAGCACATTTACCATCAAGTTTGCACCTCTAATGGAATAGGAACATGATCCTCTATCTAATAAAATCCTATAGAAAGAACAGCAATTTTAGAAAATGATTTCCCATACAGCGTCATCCGAAAACATTTAAAAAGGAGGGGAAAAAAACAATGTCATCAGAACAGCAATTCCAAATCAATAATTTTTCATGAATTCTTTCCCAGGAAATGATTTCTGGACTGGCATCTGAATAGAACCATAGATTGTCCCTCAGACTAAAGAGGAGATACCATACAATGCTCCGGCCAACCGTTTGTACAGTAGGGTCAAGATTTCAGTTTGTATAAGCATGGCCCATTTTTCAGTCATCCAAATCATTGATGTGATATGCCTCACTGTGCATGGCTCATGCACCAAAAAATGCCCAAGGCTAGAAAATCCTAACCCTTCAATTCATGTCCAGCAAATAGACAGTCTGGAAAGAAAACACTGCAAAGTCCATATTCAACAAATGTATGTGTCATATCCAAGAATTGGGTCGAGTGGACCACACTACAGAAAGCAGTGGGGATTGAACGCCTACCATTGAAAACTTCTTGGGGGCCACAAGTTTTGGATTAAGCTGATATTTGTGTTTTCCCTTCATCCAGGTCTGTGTGACCTTATGAACTGGTTAGATGGCAAGTAAACATCATGGTGGGCCCTAGGAATGTTTCAACAGTGGCTGTCATTGTCCCAATTGCTTTCTTTGGTGTGGCCCACTTAAGGTTTGGATATGCCTCATTTTTGGCTAGGCTTCTCACAAAATGGACGGACGGTGTGGATATAACACATACACCATGCTGGGGCCCATGGAACTGTAATGATGCTAATTAAACCAAAGATCTAGGCACACAATTTTGTTAGAACTGTCCACAGGGAGCCACATAAAAATCAGATCAAGTCACATTAAATGCCTCAACCAAAAATGTAATTTACTCTTCTCAAACTTCACCTAAAAGTTAAACGCTACGTAACTGATGGAATTTACTCTTCTCAAAGTGGTTAATCTCCATTTGAAAATATAAATATTTAATTGAAAATTTGAGGAAAGGGACTGGTTCAAATGGCTATCTAGCACCTTTTTTCTAAAAAATAAAATAAAATCAGATATATAACAGAAGAAAAAAAAAAAAAACCAGGGAATATGCAAGTGCTAGAGTTCCTGTTGCTAGAGCCCGATGCAATTTGAGATGAGATGTGTAGTTATATAATGGTTTCATTTCCTCAAATATGAAAGTGAATCATCACAATAACGGACAACCAAAGGATGTTTCCATCATCTTCATCCTTTTGAATTTTATAGTGCATTGACTAAGAAAAAGAATGCCATCATGCATCCACAGCACATCAAAGACGCTTACATATACACATCGTATACATAGGCAATTAGACACCACGGATTTTACCTAATTCATGCATTTTTAGCTACAAAAAGTCAAGGGAGAGCTTTTCCACAATTTTCTATTCTTTTCCACAATTTGTTATGATAAATCATTGCTTACTTCTAAAAACTATAGTATTGGCTATAAAAAGTATAGTTAGTATAATACCATGTGGACTCTTCGAATATTTCCAGGCAAGTCTTGCTGTTGACACTACTCCTATAACACTTCCGGTGGCAGCAATTTCCACTGCTTTACATATATGCTTGGTATGCTTTCAGCAGTCAGCATGAAAAAACAGCATATCAAACGTGCCATTTCTTGAAGTCAACATAATTCTACTTTTGAAAAGAAATTGTTCCATATGCTAACTGTGAATATAATTAGCATAGTAATCAAACAGCAAGCTTTTAACAGAAACTTCCCATAGAGGAACATGTGTTACTAGACTATTGTTTCCATTAAAAAAAAATGGGAAAATTATATTAGTCTTGCTCAGATACCACTAAATTCACCTTCTAAACATCGTCTAATGAACTCCAGAATGGTATAATACAGGATAAGTAATGATAAAATGAAAAGTTCTTTAGCAACAGGTATATATAAATATTAAGTGCACACCTGATGTACGGTTTGGATTCCATACAAACGTCATGGTGGACCCAAAGAAGCTCAACCATATGGAAGAGAAGGAGAAAACAGGGCCATGGAGAAAGAGATAGAGAGAGACTTACATGCTCTGTTCTGTTCTACTGGGAAGGTTTTCCAAGCGATGGAGATGATACGGTAGAGCAGGTAGAACAGGAGTATGGTGATGGGTTAAGATCTGTTGCAGTATGATCCATCCAGACTACGGCCCACCTGATTTCAGTGCATATTTTCTACTTGCACAACAAACCAATCACAGACTGTCTGTCACCATCTTTACTAAACAACCCAAATGCATTTCCTTTAAACATGAAACTCTAATACAGAGCAGTTTACACCAAAAAAGATTATAAAAAAATCCCAATGCATTTCTTTTAAACATGAAACTCTAATACCAATTTAAAGATCAAATTGGAAGCAGACATGTGAAGCCTTTGCCAAGCCATTTGTGATCACAGATCCCATTGACCATGTCCTTGAAGTCAAGCTTCTTTTGGATTAGCCCTTCGATCACAAACCATGTACATTTGAAGTTCCGAGCACGATGCATCCAAGTTTGTAAGTTACGTTAACATACTTTAAAACCTTCAATGATTATATTGTAGTTGTGTATAAGCAGCAGGATTCATGAAAAGAGGAGGTAAATAAAAGCGTATCAGTATGCTATGATGTGGACCTAAAGATTGAAGAGTACGTCTTACTCATATGCAGGTCAGAGGTGGTGACCTGTCAAGTCAACTACATTTTTCCTATAGATGAATCCAGGGGAAAAAAAAAAGGGAAAGAAAGAAAAGAAGAGATTGAAAATACAAAACTAAAGACGCTTTGTGAAATAGCAGACGATCCCCTGAATCAAATGTAAACCTAATACTGAATTTGGTTGGCCACATGCTCTCCATGTCAGATTTGACGCACTGAATTGGCACTTTGCTCTGCATTATTGTGATTTTGGAAGTTCTTGAAAAACTAAACACACCAACAATTGCAATTGAGAAGAGGAAAAGTGCCGCTTTAGAATGGCAAACCTAATGTGGAGAATGGGGCCTATCAAAATCGAGATTAGTTTAATCCAAATGTTGCATGAACTGCTACCACCACTGGCCTGATCTGGGAATGAAGACGGCCCACCAACAAGCCTTCCTGGCACTTGACCAGGATCAGCACCAACATTTGGCATAACAGGCATGGATCCTTGAAATTCTGAATTTCCTACTTGAGCCTCAGGAGCCATATCCAAAACATGATCTTTTTGAGAAACCCCCGCTGGGTAATCACTAGTTCTATCTTCCAAACCTTTGCCAGACAAAGACGTTGTCTTTTTCTGCACATCGGAGAAACCAGCAGCACCAACATTCGACTCCTTCCCTCCCACCCCAACACCAGGGATACTCACCTCTTGTGAAACAACAGGCTCTAAACCCTCAACCCAGGGCCCACACCACCTAATGAAACTGGCATCTCGTTCCGTTGCATCGACTGCATGAAACCCTCACCGACTTTCACATCATTGTAAAGATCATCATACTCATCGTCTTCCCCCATTAGCTCCTCATAGGCAAGTGCAGAGATCGCTCCGATGCCTTGAAACTGCAGTTTCTGACTTCCCCCGTATTCATCATCCTCATAATCTAATTGTTCTTCACCCATTGGATCCATTTATGCCAATCAAACAAGAATTAGATCAGAGATATCTCTAAAGGCAACCTAATAAAACATAAGATATCGTTAGTAGTTGTTGATAAAATTATGGAAAGGAAAATTTCAACAACCAATCTAACATCAAACAAACCAATCTAACATGAAACAGAAAAATACAGAAATCTCTAGAAAACAGGCTTCCCTACAACCCATATAAATATTAGAACTGAAAAAACACAGAAATCTATGATGCACATAAAAAAGAGGAAAAAAACATGGTAATCTCCAATACCTACCATCAAAAACATGGAAATAATGGAACTTCCATAAATCATCTGAGTTAGGTAACAACTCCCATGATATTTTTTTTTGGAAGAACAACCCCTATGATATTAAATTCAAAAATACAGAACTCTCAAATACCCACCAATAAAAATGGAGAAACATGGAATTTAAACATGATCCATGTAACGTTAGACATAAAAGAGGGGAAAACCTCTAATGCCACCAATGATAACAGAAAAACTTGTATTTTTTTTTTTTTATAAATGGACATTGAAGATGAAAAACAGAGAAGTCTCTCAACAACAAAAGCAGAGAGATATTTGAATTTTCAACAATCCACCTTTTTTTGTTCTTTTTTTTTTTTATTTCCTTCTTTTTTGAAGGACCGCAAACAATCTAATGTTAAACAGAAACCTCACAGAAATCTCTAATACCCATAAAAACAATGGATATCCAGAAATCATCAAACATTAAACAGAAGAAACACAATATATCTAACAAGGAATCAATGACATTGAGCCAGAGGATTGGTTTAGCATTCTGAGACTCCCAAATTCAGTTATCTAGACCATTGATCTGATGAACCCAACATGAACATGGACACAAGCAACTCCCAGACTAGAAGATCCTAGCATTCCAATCTTTGGCCTTTTCCATTGAATGAACCTTGACACAAAAATCTCTAGTAATAGAAGATTCCATCCATCCAACCTTCGGCCTTCTCCATTGAATGGAGACCATCAATGAGCAGGCCACTGACAAACGGATCAGGAATGTCTCATCAAAGGGGATTCTTGAGGCATGGAGCTGTAAACGGTGGAACCCATCCTATCAACTGTCTGGATTACAAAACCATGGCCCTGCTTTGTACAAGCTCGAGCCCAAGGACACCGCAAATATCCAAGGCCAAAGATCTACCCACAAAATAAAATTCTAAAAGAAAACCATAAAAGGATAAACATTTTATCATGGGCATTTTATCGAACAGTATGCATGCATCATTGATCTGACCACATTTTACATACACATCATTAAAGAAGATCACCTCTCTTGCTATGCCGTATACCAAATCTGAGCTTTGATGAGCTTCCCATTGACGTTCAAGCTATGCCATGCGAACTCGACTCCGATTGTTGACTTCAATTTGAGACTAAACTTGTTCTTGGTGAACCTCGAGAGCAGATTCGACTTCCCAGCTCCCAAATCACCGAAATAAAAAACCAGCCAAACCTGGAGAGCAGATTCAAGACTGCCTGTGGTATCAAAAGCTCCGAGGCAGCTCTCTTTGGTCTTAACTTCTCTTTGGCCCGTTGATAGAACTGTCTCAAGAGAATATTTGTTGCCTCTGTCGAAATTACTTGATTAGGTGGTGGAACAGTCCGATTATGCGTAGGATGATAGGTGGCAGGTGTTATTTTGGAAGGATGAGCAGGATCCGATGGCCGTAATTGAGTGAAATTATGGGGATCGAAGGAAGGCCAGTTGCCGAGCAGAGAACCCATCAAAATCGGCTGTTGCTGCTGCTTCTGATTCTGCTTCTGCTTTGGAAAGAGAAGTTATAAATAGAGGAGAAGGAAATCCTTGATCTCGTGGATCTGCTTCGGCATTTCTCAAGGATTGGAGGAGCTCCTCTGCAATTCCTCCACCCAAAAAACCTACCTCCTATGTCTGACATTGCTTGATTTGGCATTGCTTCTTGTTGTTGAAGAGGAGGAAGAGAGAAGCATAGATTGGTAGGATTTTGGGTTTCGAAGCAGGCGGTCTCACGGAATGAAATAGTTTGCCCTAATTAAGCTATAAAATCGTTCCCTATTCTAACTGTCAGATACAGTTTGCATTAGGAACAATTCCTAAACCAAAATCATAGCCGTTCCTGATCAATAATTTTGGTGTAGTGGATGTATCATGCATTACTTGCATGAATTATCTGGGCAAATCAATTTCTATTCTTGGTAATGTTCAGGGCAGGATTCAGCCGTCCATTTTAGATTTACACGTATAGCCCAGGTCTAGCCCAGTTTCAGCTTGCATGGCTCAGCCCAAATTCACTTGTAATCCAAAGGTTGTGTTTGGTTGTACCAAATATCAAATATATCATGATATTGGGTACAACCAAATGCAATCTAAGGCAAGACCCTTTCTTAGGATAACCATCATTTTCAAGACACACAATCGCACACTTGCACACACACACACACACACACATGAGAAAACAACAATTCTGGTATAGAGGGTGGGAAAGAGTTCCCCAACATACCAACATATACCTTTCAAAAAAGAAGAAGAAGAAGATACCAGGAAGCACAAGAACTTCGTCGACATTAAAATTAAACTCTGATTAATAGTAACCAATCCAACATAGAAGTATTGGAGAAACTCATGTAAGCAAAAAATCTCAAATATCTATGGCACCGAACATGATATGAGTCTCTTCCATCACTGCTTCTGTGAAGTTCTTAGCAAAAATTCTAATTGCTTGTGAGGGTCTTCCATTCCGCTCAGCATGAGTCACCCCAATCATACATACATGAAAAACCCAATCATCTCTTATAACTCGTCCCATGCCAAGCCATGAATAGCTCACAACCCATTTCAGGGGACTCTTAACTCCAAATTGCAATTACATTAGTCGATCCATTTCGGGCTTAGCAAAGGAATGAAATTGCAATTTGGAGTTGAGTCCCCCAAAATGGCTGGTGACCTAGTCATGACTTGGCCTGGGAGGAGTGATAAGAGATGGTTGGGTTTTCATAGTCGTGCCAATCGGAGGCTACTCAATCATTACGAATGCTAGGAAATGTCATCACAGTTTCATTGTTTACTCTTTGATGGGAGTGAATGCTTGCAACTTTGTCAGGACAGGAGCTCAAGAATCTATACTGGATATAATGCAAATAGTTTTGGATGTTTTTGCCCTTGCAATTGGTCTTCACAGCAATGGTTAAGAAAGGGTAACTTCATCAACAAAATGTAGTAGCTTGGGAGGGAATGGTTGAGATTCCACTGCACAAGGGATGGCATAGACTGCACCTCCTTCCTTTCACTTCTTTTATCTCATGTGGCCGCACCCGCACAAAGCATCTCAAGTGCAACAAAGTCTATATCTGGGTCCACTCTAATGATTGTCTGACATTCACTCCATACATTTGTTATGCTGGCTGATCAAGGACTTGAGTAAGTCACAACAAAGAAAACAGCTGTGTAGTCTTTTTTTTTTTCTCTCCCCTCTCAATCTCACTCTATCCCCTCCTCACTCCACATGTAACAGCCATACCACCCCAATATATGTAATATGAAGCCACATACTGGCTGAAATATATGACAACATGCTTCTGATGATCATAATTCATAGCTGCAAGCTGTTGCCGATGCCTGTGATTTTTGGAGAACCATAATGTGAAGGCATATGCATTCTGAAACCAATTCACCATAATGCAAAGGCATATGCATTCTGAAACCAACTACAAGATTGATCAACTTGTGAATTTCGCTGCCAAGGTGGGCCACGCACGAAACCAAGGGAAGGGCCACGCACAAAACCAAGGGAAGTTCTAAAACCACTCGCTAGATTGTCAACAAGAAGATGATGTAATGGTAAATGACATTGTGATTTGAATGTATCATGACTCTTCCCGCTTCGATGTATGAAGGCTACCAATGAGAGTCGAATATACAGTGTCATCTGGCGTCAAGCCTGCTTTTCTCATCTCATCGTGCAATCTAAACGCTTCTTCCGATCTCCCTTCTCTAGACAAGCCCGAGATCATTGCCGTGTATGTCACAACATTCTGAGGAATACCTTTCTTAGGCATTTCATCAAACAGTGTGATTGCATCATCTACCTTCCCAAATACACAATGCCCGTGTATAAGCGATGTGTATGTGTACACATCCATATCCAATCCTCTCTCCTCCATTTCATCCCTAAGCTTGTGGGCTTCCTTAATGCTGCCCTTCTTGCAGTACCCATCGATCATCGCATTGTAAGTTGCACTATTGGGCCTCACCCCCTTCTCCTCCATCTCACGCAACACTCTCCTTGCTTCAACGAAATCCCCTTCCTTGCAATGTATATCAATCAATGTAGTGAAGGTGACGGTGTTCGGAGGCACCCCTCTTTCTACCATGACATACAAAAGCCTCTTTGCTTCGTCAGCCCTGCTTGACTTCCACAAGCCACTTGCAATCGTGTTATAAGCATACACGTCTAGTTCGAGGCCCTTCTTCTCCATAACAACCTGTAGTTTAAGAGCTTCCTCAAGCAATCCCTTCTTGCAATATCCATCCATCAATGTATTGAAAATCACCACATTGGCATCAATCCCTTTACTTTGCATTTCAGTCAACAAGATCTTTGCAGCCCCCATCTGGCCCGCTTTACAAAGGCCATTGATCAACGCACCATAAGTATGCGCATTCGGATCAATACCTCTCTCGGCACATTCATCAAAGAGGGCAAATGCTCGCCTCATGTTCCCCGCCCAACAATTCACATTGATTATCGAAGTGTACAGATACACATCTCCCTCCACTCCCCTCTCATTCATATCCTCAAACACCCTCTCTGCCTCATTGATCCGACCAAAATTCAACAACCCATCAATTATCACAGTATATGTCACGGCATTACGGGCCACACCACCCTCATCGATCAATTTTAAGATCTCATCGACCCCATCAAAATTGCCTTTCTTGGCATAGGCCTCTATCAATGAATTATACGAGACCACATTGGGTTTGATCCCTCTACCACCCATCTCATCAAGAAACTCCCTAGCTCTATTCACATCTCCCTTCTTGCAAAGCCCATCGACAACGACAGACAATGAATAAACCGAAAGGCAAACGCCCACATCAACCATTCGACGAAAGAACCCAAGAGCCGGCTCGACCAAACCTGCCCTCCTAAGTGCCACAAGAAGTATATTACAAGACCTATCATCAAGCACCCAACCATGGTTTTTCATGTAATCAAAACTCTCAGAGGCCATATCAAACAGGTTTGCATCTGAATATATTCTGAAGAGCATATTGAACACTTTTTCTGAAATCTTTGCCTCATTGCAACAATTCTCAATCGCTGAGGCTATGACAGGAAATGGGGTTTTGAGATTTTCATCAATGGATACAGATTTCAAAAGATGTTTGGCTAATGGGAAATTTCTTTGTTTGACGAGTCTGCATATTAGAGAAAGGTGGGGTTGGAGATGGTGGTTCTGGAAAATGGGTGGTTGGGATTTTGTGAGGAGATTGAAGAAATCTAGGCAGGTTTTGGTTGGGAGCTTTGGATTTAAGAGGATGAGGTGGGTGATTTGAGGGGTGAGATTGGGAAGGAAGGATTTGATTTGGGGGGAATTGCAGCCGGAGGTAACGAGGGTGTTTGAGATTTTGGAAGCTGTTTGGATGTCGGATTTGGAAGTTAGGATTGAAGAAGCTGTTGATAAGCTTCTGCTCTGTTTTCGGGAGAACATCACTTCTCTCTGTATCTCGTGTATGGAGTGCGAAGGCCGAGCATATAAGAAAGAGAGGTTGGGTGTCTTTCTCTTCTCCCCTCTTTCCCCTTGCGCTGCAAATGAAAAGCGAAATTGGATTGCGTACCGACGCTTTTATCGTACGGAGTAAACCCTTTTGCGCACACCGTGATGTATGTGATTTATCCACACCGTCCGTCCGTTTTTCCAGATAATTCTAACGTTTACTTCAAAATTGAAGAAAATCCAAGCTCAATAGGACCACACCACAGGAAACAGTGGGAATAATGATTTCCACCGTTGAAACATTTTTAGGGGCCACAGTGATGTTTCTTTGTCATCCAAACCGTTCATAAGATCACACAGACATGGATGAAAGGAAAATATAAATATCATCTTGATCAAAAACTTCTGTGGCCCAATAATTTTTCAACGGTAGACGTTCAATTCACATTGTTTAATGTGGTGTGGTCTACTTGATATTTGGATATGCTTCATTTTTTTGTCTCGAGCCATAGAATATATGGTAAAATGGATGGACGGATTGGATGAAATACATAAATCACAGTGGACCCCACAGTTTACTCAATCGGCGAGTGCGCAGTCCGCTTCGATGAAAGGACGAGCAAAGATGGGGAGTGATATGATACTCTGGCAAATCAGGCATTCCGAAGCGACTAGCGTCCTATGATTTGATTTGAATTGGACCGCCTAAATCTTTAAAATCGCTTTTAATAAATACTAGTGTCAAAAATAAGATTGGTTGAGCAATCTTAACCTCTAATGCACGGGTACTTGTTTATTGAAATGAGAGCATTGGATATTTTTTATAAATCACTTTATTAAAATAAGACCATTAGATAATTTTTTACAAATTACTTGTTTATCAAAGTAAGACCCTTAATTTTTAAAAAAACAATCATCTAATGAATATCCACCAATCTAATGTTCAAATAAGCAGATGATCTTGGCCGTCAGCTCGTGGCATATCCAACCAAATTGGGAGACATACTTCAATTATGCAAATTTTAAGATGTTTTCTATTTCTAACCATCCAATGAATGTCCAACAATCAGATGGTCAAATATATATATATATATATATATATATATATATATAAACGCTCACCTGCAAATTAGTTCGTACCTATTACATATTAACTTTTTTGAGAACCCATCATACGTGATGTGAATCCAAAATCTGAACCGTTCATGTGAAGCAGCACTTCGTGAAACCCCCCAGAACCAAGTTTTACTTTGATTTAGAACTTTGATGAGCCACGAAAAATTAAAACATTTTCCTCCCTTGATTTTGATTTGCATTTCTCTTTGTTATAGCCCACCAGAATTTTAGATCAAGGTAAAAATTTCTCACATGAGGTTTCATGGGATTCCGCATCACATGGACCGTTCAGATTAGACACCCATGACACGTGTGCAAAGGTGCGCACATGCGTAGGTGCGCAGGGGAGCATGACTCTCTCTCTCTCTCTCTCTCTCTCTCTCTCTCTCTCTCTCTCTCTATATATATATATATATATATATATATATATATATAATATTTTAACCATCTAATGAATGTCCACCAATTTGATAGTAAGATAAGCACATAAACTTAGTCCTTGGTTCGGAGTATCTATAGGTGGTGAAATCCCACTACCATGTGAGCGTGTGGGTGTATGTTGATGGGTGCGTGTGAAAAAAAATAAAGAAGCTTACCCTTCTAATCATGGTACATCCAACCAAATTGAGAGACTTGTATTTCAAGTACTTAATTTTTTAGATATTTTTAACCGTCCAATGAATGTCCACCAATCCTAGATAAGGAAATAAGTTTAGCCTTTAGTTCACGTACATCCAACCAAATTGGAAGACATATGCAAATGTTAAGATATTTTTAACCGTCCAACATACTTTTAGACGGTAGTGCCTCTAGGGCAGTCAATGGGCTAAACTGGCCCACTTGCTTTCTCATTTGGCCAACTTGGGTTGGGCTTGTTCTAAAATACTAGACCCAAGGGCACGGCCCATGCCTAAGATATAACATGTACATGAGTCGGACCAAGTTGAGCTTGGTATAGCTTGGCTCGGCTCAGCCAGTAGCTAACCCCAACTTGAATTTGGCTTGGCTCAATCCTTAAGCTTGTCTGGCTAGCTCAGCTCGGTCCATTTCAAGCCTGTGCAACATTTTCTCATACACTTAGAATGCATCTTTAATTTCTTATGGAATGCAAAACAGTAATAACTCTTTACAAGCATTTCATCAAATATTCGGTGAACAAAATCAAAATCAAGATATGGGGGCAATTTTATGATGTAAAGTTTTTATTTTTATTTAGTGATTTATTTTGTATCCATTCTTTCCTCAAAATAATCGAGTCACTGAGTTGATTCAATCTGAGCCAATTCAAGTAGAGGTTCAGGCAAGATCGAACTTGGCTTGAAAGTTTTTCAAGCTCCAAAAACCAGCTCGAATTGGTCTGAATTCAATTTTGAACCGAGGCGATTCGAGCTTTTTCGAGTAGAGTCATTTGAGCTGACCGAGCTAACTCGACTCGTCCATTTATTAATCAGTATGGGCTTGAGCTATGTATGAGAACCTGTCAGCCTAGCCAGAGCATGGGCACAAGAATGGGCCAGGTTTGGGCTTGGTCAGATTGAGCTTTAATAGACAAGCAATTGGTCTGAGAGGCTTGGCCAACCCATTAGCATTCGGGCTTTGATTTTAGGCCCATTACTTGTTGGCTGACAACCATGATCTCCACATGTGGGGCCCATGGTTCAACGATCCAATTTGTTGCTCGGATGGCCCTCACTATGGATAAGGGTTGCTGCATAAATCATCCAGACCCAACGATCATGGCCTTTTTCTAAAAGTTAGTCTGTTAGCTACCGATAACAGAGACATGATCATGTAATCTCTAAGGTTTATAAGATTTCTCTTACGCAAGGTGGATTGATCAACCATGGCCCCAACTTGTGGGGAATCTATGCAACAATAAATTGTACGTTTGTTGATGGGCAGGATACTACAATTCCATCATATATACTCTTTGTGGACCCGACCAGCTGTCGGCTCTTATGACCATCTCTTGGGCCATCTGATAGAGTCAGGCCATGGTGGGCCACAAGTCGAATGCACTAGGAAAGGTCCGGTGATGAACGCATTGGATGTCACAAATAAATCATGGTGGGTCGTACTATAGTGGTTTTTCACCACACTGGGTCCTCAAACTCATCACCTTATGTTGAAACTCTTGTGAGTCTACCTAATGTAGAACGGGTAGTGGATAATTTCATGGCCAAGGTCCAATCGGAGACGGAGATGATCTGAATTGTCAGAACTTTAAAAGGACGTATCTTGCAAACCGAAATGAGTTATCAACGTAAAATATATGATTTTGGGGTACGACGAGCTACTTTAGAATACCACCAGATTGATAGTTGTTTCCTATTTTAATTCTGTTTTTACTATAAATAGTAAGTTTTAATTTGATTATAACTCTTTATCCATTTGGCTTTAAAAGTTGTGCCTAATGTGAAAAGTGCTTAGAATAATTAGGAGAACAGTGTGGTGAACCTAAATAGGACACATACTATTTTTGGCTGAAAACCTTGCACACTAGTAGACATAAGGACCGTCTACTTACTATTTATAGTAAGTTGCGAATTCTAGGAGTTTTAATTGTAGTTTAATTCTGGAATTTCTTTTATTGCTTAGTATCCCTATTTAAAGGGTTGTGAACTCGTTTATTGGATTCATTGATCAATCTTGAATTTTATAGAATTTATTTTCTATTTTATTGTTCTTTTCCTCATGGATTTGAGGAGTTTAAAAAAGTTCCTTGGATTTGGAATAGTTATACCTTTGAGGAAGACGATGCTCAACTTCACATCCTTCCCTGCGTCACTACCACTAAGTCATGAGTAAGGATCCGTCCTAGCGTTGACCTGAAATTAAATTCTAGACTGTTGAATATAAGCCCATAGGTTCCACTTATGCACAATTATTGTTGAATTACATATGTGAGCAAATTCTTCATATCATTTTATACCGTTTCTCTCATTCTTTACAACTTTAAATTTAAATAACAGAAAAATAAAAAGGTTGAATAGAAAATACATAAGTTTTATTTCATTTAAATTCTTCTCTTATTTCGTAATCATTTCTCTCAATCTTCTCTACATTCTTATAAATACGTGAAAGTATGTTCCTGTAAATGCATGGTAAGAGAGAAAAAAACGCATTGAATTAGCCCTTACATTCTCATTTACAAGTCGTTAATGTACAGAGATGCAAAACTTATTGTTGTCAACCTTTGTGAAGGTGTCGTAAAGATGCTAATATCTGAGAATGTAGAGAAGGTATGTTCCAGTGCTAGATACTAATATCTTAGTTATATCAGTTACATAAGGCACATATGTATGAGATTGAAACCGTTCATCTACTATACCTAACTGTGAGTAGTCCATATGTCTGAAATCATAAAAACCAGGTGATCCAGAGCCATGCCACTATTTTATAAGCTTTTCTTTTTTTGATTTTTTGTTGAATGTGAGTTCTTTATGAATTGTTCCTATTCCAAGGTACTTCTGACCAATCAACCCAAATGATTGATTTCTCATGTTGTAGATTGTGGAAGCTGCACGTTGAATTCTAATCTCGAAGGCTTTAGAACCTGAGCCCTCCTTCCACCAACAAATCCATCTCACCATTAGGCATTCTTGCCAAACATAGCATCAAGCCTTGTGTCACCCCATTTGCACACGAGCCACATCCACTAGTGCAGGGAGACAGTTGCATTGCCTTGGCATGTAAGCATTGACACATGTATCATTCTATTATAAGATAATTAACTGACATTCACCTGCCCCTGTTTAGTAGTTTACTACAGTTGAACTATTTCAATTATCTGATCGGTTTGATGCCGCTGGATGAATTAATCTTTTGCGCTGCTTATTGTTTTTGTAACTTATTATCCAGTTGTAATTTTGGAATGACAATAATCTACAATCCATGCCTACTTCTTTGACTGTTGAAGTATTTTCATACTATATTTCGCTGATAATATGGTGCGGTGAATTCTACGAAAATAGATCAAACCGCTATGGAGGCACTATTTCCAAAACGCACAGGGACTCATTTTTTTTGTTGACAGTAATGACAGAGACCGTGTAGTTGAGGCGAGGGATGAACTCCATAGGATGCTGAATGAGGTAAATTTTCTTCAAAAAAGAACCTATTCAATTTATTTGTATACCCATAGGCGAGGGATGAACATTTGTTGACCCTGAAGTTTTACAAATCTATCACAATCCATGCACATATGACTGCCCTTATGTGCAGCATTACAAATCGATCATAATCCACACGTATATGACTGCCATAGTGATGAATGCATGCATTCGGTCCATATTGGCTGTTGCATAAATCCTACATGCATTCTTGTTAAAATCTTACAATTTGAATCTTATGATTCAATTTAAATCTTACAAGCAATCCTGTGGGATGCTTGTATTTCTTGATATCACTTATGGGTCAATGAATAGTTGAGAACTAGCACCTTCTTTCTAATTTTGCCATTTTACTGTGGTTAGGATTGGATTTTAGAATGTTAGGTTTTTTTTTTTTTTTTTTTTTGCACACGCACGCCGTGGGATTTCACCACCATGGGTACTCGAACCTTTGACCCGATGTTGAAACTCCTAGATTTTAGAATGTTAGTTTACTTCTATAGTTCTTTGCCACTTTTATGATGTGGGCATGATAGAATTTCTTGACTCAATTCTTTGCTCTCTCTCTCTCTCTCTCTCTCTCTCTCCTTTTAATCACCTTTTTTGGTCGTGTGGGCATGCTCGAATGTAAGGACTTTAGATCATTTTTATGTTGTTTTACCATTTTATTGATACGGTTATGATTGGATTATATGATTCCAGTCCAATCTCTGCTCTTTTTCTTTTTACCATTTTATGTACATGTGATTGAACTTTATGATTCCGATGCAGTTGTTTGTTCTATTTCCATTTGTATTGTGGATATTATTTTCGAAGTGGGAAGGTTGAAAAGCATAATCTGCATATTCATTTCATGTCTGCCCCAAATTCACAGTTTATACAGAATGAGATTTTTTTTCACTTATCTTAAGTAAGTCTGAAAATTTGTAGTTGTTGGATTTGTTGTTAGATGGTTAGATGTTGATGAAAGGATTTAATTTTATGGTAGGATGATTATGCGGCGCCTAATAACGATGAATATGAAGAAAGAAAGTATATTGTTTTCTTTATAGAAACGTAAGTTAGAGTCTTTTTATATTGGTTTAAAATGCCGTTTCTCTCAATTTTTATTTATATATCTATTTTTAAAATTCAGATATGCAGATTTAAAATTCAGATATGAGACCATTATTATAATTTTTATCAGGGAATATACTGGTAAGAAATACCATTATTATAATTTTTTTAAAAAGGTACTAGCTATGGCTTTTAACCGTAGCACATTATCTAGAAACCGTAGTTGTGGCTAACTTCAGCCTATTCTATGGCTCTCGTTAGACTTTTATCTACAAATATAATCCGCAGCTGTATGGATTTTTAGTTATGGATAATATAGCTATGGATTCAATCGTAGTAATATATTGCTACGGAATATACGGATTATACCGTAGCCATGCATTTTTAGCTACGGCTTTTATTCATAGCTAATAGATTAGATATATCAATTATAAATTAGTTGCTAGTTAGTTACTCTAGACACTTTTAAGATACTTCACTTACTCAATATACATATCAAAGCGGTGCATGTGTGTGTGATCTTATCCATTTATTAGATGGACCAGCTATGCAAAAGCTCTTATATATATATATATATATATATAAAACCCAAATCCAATTAGAAACCTTGAATCTAAAGAGCCCATGAGAATATGAACTCGATCCAACTGGTGCTCTTCAAGAATGAGATCGAGACCTAAGTTGTCTGGTCACCCAATACTATTATAATCAATGTATTAAAAAATAGTTATATAATGATGATCAAGTAAGAGTAATAGTAAGAGCGGGGTGAGAATTATGCACGGGAACATATTGACAAAGGTAGAGGGATACTCACACCATAAATACTCTGGGCTTGTCAAACAACTATTTACTCTAAAAGCTTAAGGGCATGTTTAGATTCACGTATAGTATTGTTTTGCACTGTAAAACTGTATAGACACAGTATTCTAGACACTGTAGCACGGTGCACGTACAGATTGTCGTGCAAAACCACACTGTTTGGTTCTGAGTAAAATTGTATATGTATAAATTGCGAAATTCCGTGTCGACGTTTAGGTCAAGAGGCTTGGACGTGTTGGACATGTAATGTTGAAGTATGTCAAACCACTGTGTTACATCATACAAACGGTTATGTCCGTGGATAAATCAAACACTATATCAGACAGTTTGCAGAAATTACCGTCCACACGCTATGTGGGACCCAGCATGCTAGTGATACAGGACCATACATCAGCAGATCGAGCTGATCTTTCTAGTTTCGCAAAATATGGGCCTATATGAACCAGTGAATGGAAAGATGTTTCAATTGAATAGTATAATAGGCCTTAGGAGGCTTTTAACTGTGGATATCCAATCACTGTAGTTTTCATGTGGCATGGTCCACCTGCAAATGATATCCCTCTCAATTTTATAGGACGGTCCAAATAATGATTTTTAAAATGGAAGAACGGGATGTATAAAATATGATGATCCTGGTGGGGCCCACAGACTGTGGCAGATTCATATTCTTCTTACATCTGGATTTATAGTTGACCTATGAGAAAAAGGACATTCTGTAATTTTAACAAAAGTAAATTTAAGATGTGTACGTCAAGTTCAATTCAGCCATAGAAAACAGACAAAAATAAGATTTAACATATTTGAAAGTCCACGGGATAACTGTTGGAAGCAGAGAGAGACTTTTCCATACAAAATATCTAGTTCTCTGATTTGTTAACCCTGCCCTATGAGATGAGATTTAAAACAATCCAGCCGACTACTACATATATAAGCAACACCCCTATCAGGATATTCAATGTAGCAAAAACATCAGCAAAAAATCGTAATATCTTTTCTCATCTAGCATGGCAGCATCGGAGACGTGTAGTCCATCAACCTTTTCTTCAACTATAGCTGAACCATGAGCACGTGGAGCTTCAAACTCGAATCTCCTAGAAGGTCCCTCATAACGGTAATTGTGCCTTGTGGCCTATGGTAATCATAAAAAAACGAAAGAGAAAAATATAAATCGGTAGGCTGATATGATTTACAAAACATTGAGACAAAAATTTCTAAGACAATTCTTCTTTATCTGGAATTAAGAAGCCTATAACATACCTGAAAATTATCCCAAGCTGTAGTAGCCTCATCGTAGGATTTGTACGACTGATGTCTACATCCTCGGTATTAATCGACCTGCGCATGTGCATCCTCCCACCTATCATACAGGCCTGAAACTCTTCCCATAAAGACGATGTAATATTTCCTCGTATGTTGTTGAAAAAATTAAAAAACAAAGTCAGATAAACATAATATGAACTGACTGTAGCTTCGATAAAGAATCCAGTACATCAAATATGTTAGCATGTATTACAAAATTGTATCGTAATTCAAAGAAGAAGAAATGGAAATTCTTCAAGACAAACATACATTCGTAGTCTCACTTCTAGATTTTTCAATCACCGTTAAATTGACATTCAATTCCATGAAATGATGGAATCTGATATTTTCCTATTGTGACAAGATTTATATGTACACTATTTACGAATATAAGATCCATATAAGTTCAATGATCAAGAGATATATTTTTACACATTCAGAAAATGCAACCGAAAAGCATCATACATCATCAGAGATCTGCACTTCAAAACAAACATATCACCCTAGATTTTTACACATTCAGAATATAGAACAGAAAAGCATCATATATCATCAGAGATCTGCACTTCAAAACAAACATAGCACCCTGGATCTGCACTTAGTCAGTTCTCAGGAAATCCTATTTTATTTAGATAACAGACAGATCAGATTATTGGGCAAGATATATCAAAGATAAGGAGACCATCAGCTAGAAAAGTTTGCGAAAGGACGATAAAGTAGAGTGTTGTGTACTCATCGAGTACCCAAAAAATCCATCCCCAATCCACTTTAAAATATACATAAACAAAATAAAAAAAGAGTTTAGTTGTTTAAAATTTCAAGTGCAGCCAAGGCTGAATTGTTTCAGACAGGGGCATTGTGGTCGAGGAGCTTCTGGACTCACTCCTTCCTCTTCTCATGCCCCATTTGGATGAAAACACCTGCACTGACAATATCTTCTTGCATCAACCGAGCGGTGTGGACCTGGGCCTCATGGCTGAGACCATCAACTTCCTCTAATATGCCTAACAACTTCTGTAGTCGGGTCATAGTTTTTCCTTGTGCCATCGTAATGGCAAGGGTCCTGAAAGCCTCAGTCATTTCGTACATCTTATCACCAATGTGATCACTTGGCTTGCCCCTTTATTATTGGGGCATGCCAGTAGCGGTGCTTTTACTGTTTCTAAACCCAAGAGAAGTCTCCATAGGCCCCTTATTGGCCCTCTTTGACCGTCGTTGTGATCCCTTATTGAGATGATATGCCGCACCACTTTCGTGGTCATCCTCATCATCTGAAGATAGACAAACAGTTTCAGTTTCATTATCATCAGAATCGACTTCATCCCTATGGCGACATCTACCGGAAAGAGGAGATGAGTACGCGGTGTTGGCAAATGCGCCATGAGCACAATCATTTGCAAGTATATTTGTCAAATCATTGTATTTGTTGATGTGTTTTCCACGTACTCTCTCGGCATATGGGTGAGACTGCAAAACCATATCAGTATGTTAGCAAGGCTGAAACTATATCAACATGTTAGCAAGGTTGAAACTATACCAACACCTTTGCATAGAATAAAACCTCACAATAATGTATTAAAGGGGCATTGCAGTTAAGTAAAACACGAATGTTACTTACCACAATGTAGGCATCCCAGACATCATCCGTAGTAACAACCATTTTTAGGTCAGCATCCTAGCCAAATCCACTGGCATTCAGCATATGCTTCACTGCCCAATAAAATCTCTTTAATGTGCAGAGATAGTTAGATATATGTTTATTCTCTAACTAGACCCCACATCTATTAAATATTTCAGTGATGGTTGCCTTATAGGCTTCTGGCTTAAAACCAATGTCACCTTTTCGACCCAGATTAACTTGTTCCACTAATGCATCTCCCATTGCATTATCCATTGGATCGGTCCACTGAATGCGTGCTGACTTCTTACTATTCGTAGTCCTTCGAGTGTGGGCATTCGGACACACCAGTGATAGAGTTTTCTGTATTGTTGTCGAGCCTTTCTTAGCAGGGGTACCAAATATAGTGCTCGGTGATGCCACAGTCTTCTTGGGTGAGCCTGTACATTTTGAGGGGGATACAGTCTCATTCTTATCTCTCCCCACCTTGTACGAGCTCCGTAGAAAATTTATGTTACCTACGCAGCAGTAACAGTCAATGGAAATAACGTCTCATGATCCAACTTAAGACATAATTTACAAGTTAAGGCAGAACTATAAAGATTAAATTAGTGCGAACTGAAATATAATACGACATAAGTGCTGGCATATGTTGAAATCAATGTAAAGTGTAAAAAAGTTAAATGAAACAAACATCTCAAGACCAAATTATCCAAGTCTACAAATCTGCTGTTACACAAACAACACAAAACAGTAACTGAAAAAATAAATAAACGTCGCTGCCGCGTCCGAGGAAGGTTATTATTCCGCATCCTCTCCGCAATCTTATCTCTCTTTTTTACCCATTCCTCTATCACATGGTCTGTCACCGTAGACCTTGCACGCTCTTCATTGGCATCAGTGACATCAATAGGGGACATCGAAATTTCCTAAGAACTATCTCCGCTATCTTCAACTGTTTCAGCAAATCCATCTTGACCAGAAACACGGATGAAGTTGTGTACAACATAGCAAGTTATAATAATTTTAACTTGTGTTTTAAATTTAAACTGTGGTGTTATACGCAGTATAGGAAATTGGCCTTTCAAAAGAACGAAACACCGTTCAATTATTTCCATTTCACAGCTGAGCATGACAATAATTGAATAGTTCTTTCTTATTAGCAGACTTCCTCCCTGTACAAAATTCATTCAAATGATATCGAACACCTTAATAAAGTGCCATAAATCCTGGAGAATGGGCATATCCCGCATCGACAACATAATTTTTTTCTACACAAAGCAATATGTAAATATTAAGCACTAGCTAAATCGCATGCTACATATTTAGATTAAACTGACAAGAGTCATTCTTTACTATGAGGCACAAGGAAACAATCAGGACGACGAGTTAATGGATTTTGCAAACACACAAGCATCGGAGGCAGAACCATCCCAACTCGCTAGCACATATGCGAATTTCATATCAAATGTACAGGTTGCCATTATATTCTGGGACAGAAAACCTTTTCGATTTCGAAAGTTAGCACTTGCTTCTTTCGAAAAATAGACCTGTATGTGGGTGTCATTGAGTGCCCCAATGCAGTCCTACAAGCAACATTCATCTGACTATGTTGATATTAAATAAACAACAATTTAATTATATCATAATTGAAAATTTTCAGCCTATAGTACCTGAAAATAGGGGCTCCACATTGAATTATCAGATATCTCTTTCAGGGTATGTAACCTGAGAAACTTTACATATTACGGATAAAGGTCAATTACAACATCGAGAACTCTATTGATGTGTCGACTCGTGGTTTCTCTAGAATGTGAAGATCGATGACCAATGACACGGTTTTGCACGTTGTGGCCAATAGTATGCAGGAACATGACGACTTATTCCTCTAAACTGCATCTCCTTATATCAGACAGTAAATTCCTATTTCTTAGCAAAGAATATAGCTCGAAGAACTTATCACGACACATTCTTAGCTGTGCAAGTCAGTGTACATCGCTCTTCTTTATGATTTCATTAATAAATCTATTTATATGTATTTGACAATTTCGAGGCAACAACGTCATACAATATCGACGATAATATTCAGCAGCTCTCATAACACATGCAGAGGTTGCAATTGTGGTTAATGCCGCTACTATTTCAGTTTCATTCCAATCACTATTGGAAGACTCTTCCCGACTAGAGTCACTACTATGAGATCCCATGATTGAAATGGGGTACTGACCTGTTACTTTTTCAGGTTACCTTGCTTTTAGAGGTCTAGATATAGCATAATTCGAAATGTACATCAATGCAATAACATAGTTTATATAAAACAAATTACAAGAATTGTACACATAATTTCTTACTTATTAGATATCTATTTCATTGAAGAACATCAAAATCATTCTTAGTCAGACATAACACATGATAGAGTCGATGATAATATATTCATAATAGGAGACAGTAATCGGGCAAGCAACATAAGTAATACCAAATACAAAAGAAAATCAAATTAGTAATAGCTACCACAACTTTAGGATAAAGTAACCAGTAAACCACACACCTGTTGACAGTCTTAAATTGAAAGTACTGATAACTTTGAGGATCAACACAATTGCGAGACTGGACTGCAGGAAAAGGGCTATAATTAGACCTATTTAATGTAGAAATCATGGTTCAATATGGAAGAACGAACATGATCCTGAAGTATGTTTACAAAGATGGAGTATTCATTTGAAAATATATGCAAAAATTATAAACTTCACACAAAAGCTAATTTTTTTAAGTAAACGGTAACATACAATTATCCCAAACAATGCTTTCATATGAAACTTTTAAAATGTGAACAAGGATGATCCTTTACAAATATTCGTAAACTTGATATTGAAATATTACCTCCCCTGTCCTTCAGCAGTCGGGATTCACAGGAAACACTAACAATATTTCAGAAGAAACAGATAAGATGTGTCATTCACTAACATTAGAAGTTTTTCTTATATAGTCATTCTTGATATGGTTATGATTGCAGAACCAGATCATAGCTCCCAGTCCCTTTGACATGCACAAGTCATGTTGCAAAGTCGGGAGGTGAATCCATCTCCCAGATTTTTTGCAGATATGCGGTAATGTCACAGAAGTACAGCAGGATAAAAAATCATTTTTGGATGTATTGCGTGGCTTGCCTGCATCGTAGAATGAGAGGAAAGATGCATGCTACTCCCCTATGAGATACGATTGCAAAAACTTGGGTGTATCGTGGAATATACATTGATAAGGAGGAAGAATATGGAAGGGATAAGATCCATCCCACAAATCAACGGATCATCTCTTCCCCATACATGTAATCACATTTTAAGATCCACACCCTGTAAAGGTAAGTTTGCACAATACCTGGATACAGTGGAATCATTCACAAGATTGCTGTAATAGGCGGCAGGAAGGGTGGAATAAGAGCAACTTCACGGCGACTCGACGATCCAGCCGACTACTGCATAGAGGACCACATAACCATCTCAGAGACGCAACATGCAATACCGCTTTCTCCACTACTCCGATCTCTTGGGTGTAGAATGATCTTCTTTAGCAACAAACCATGAAGACGAAGAGAAAGGGTGATGGAGAGAGTATTTGGGAATGATGGTCCGCAGGAGAAAAAAAGGGCTTTCATTTCTTTTTTCTTCAATGGCGGTGCAGTGCAATGACAGCATTGCACTGCACGTCGCACTATAGATTGACAGGAGTTACGTGTGGAAGCCATAAATCGGTTCGACGACATACTCGGGTCACTCGTGGACGTCCGTTTTGAATTTGAATTCAACTGTTGGATAATGTACTATTTAGGTCAAATTACAGTACAATACCATCTGGGCCCAAAATCTAAACACACCCTAAGTTGTCGGAGTGTGGTGCATCAATGTATACCAATGGACTTTATCACTCTAATAGGTGGGACCCCTAATTGTGGGGCCCACTATGATGTATGTGACTATATTGTGCCATCTATCCATATTAAAAGGCAATTTTAGGGCATGATTACAAAAGTAAAAAAAATTTGAAGCAATTTCAAATTCTAAATGGACCATGGTATAGGAAGCAGTTGAGGTTGACCATTAAAATTTTCTTGTAGGCTATAAAAACTTTAGATTAAGATGATATTTGTGTGGTCTCTTCCTCTAGTTGTTTGTGACTTTATAAACGGGTTGGATGGAAAATAAACATTTTAACGAAATCCATGAAGTTTTTAATGATGGGGATTCAATCATAATTGTTTTCTATAGTGTGGTCTACCTAAGATTTGAGTCGACTTTATTTTTGGGATCTTGCCCAAAAATGAGCTTTCAATATGGTTGGACGGTGTGGATTTAATGCACATACATCAATGTAAGCCCCACAGTCAGGGTTCCCACCCCACTCCAAACATATGCAGTCACTGCTACAGATTTCTTCATTGAAAAAATTAAAAGAGGCCATTGTCTTTGTTGGCCGAATATCATAATGGTAACGACCGTTGCAGTGATTGAACATAGAACCAGTCTTAATCCTACCCGTTGAAACACTACTTTCTTGTGCTGGGAAGATTTTGTCTTTTGGAAGTTCCATTCATTGGGTTTGTAAAAAGGAGAATCCAAAGAAGCTTAATTAGCTCGATGGATGTCGTCAGATCATTGAACGGAGGAACTTTGAGTGATTGACGAAGGGAATGATTTGATACATTGACGGAGTAAAATGATTCCTGCTCATGAGCATAAAAATTGTAGACTTTCATGCATCTAACTCAAAATAAACCGTCCATACAGTAGGGTCCACTTTATATTGAAGATAGTCCAAAAATCATATCAATTAGATGACTCTAACCTCGGATTAATGCCCGTTTGTCTTTTGAATTGTGACATTGACTATTTTCCATTTTAATGGATGTCCAGCGATTTGGCCATCTACGGTCATGGATTTTTTGAAACCATGATCAAACTGTAGCTGGACATAATTTCAACGGTCGATTGATGCAGATGGGTAACACGTATACAATATATATGTGCATGTGTATGGACCATTACATAGTATTCCCTGCGTGTGTACGTTACTTATCACTGCACTCACGTGAAGCTCCTGCTTTGAAAAGCCAAAGGAGTCGCAGGTACGAGGAATCATTCCATCCTTGACCGGAGAACATGTATCCTTGGGTGTGTTAGTGGGTCCTATCATTCGGTGATCCAGACCATTGATTTTATGGGTCCACCGTGTATGTATCATTCCAACCACAAGATATCGGAGAAGCCCAAAAATCAGTCCCATCAAAACGTCAGGTGGGCTTAAATGTAGGGAACAATGTAAGGTCACGGTTAAAATATCTAAATTGACTCAGTGTAGTTCCCCTGAGATTTGAAATGGCTTTATTTTTGGCATGTCCCTTCATCATATCGGGAATCCTATGATGGATGGATTGGATGGCTTGTACACCATGATAGGCCCCACAAAAAATCTGGAAGGTTTTAATGAGTGGGCATCCCCTCCCAACGGTCACCTGTGGTGTGGACCGCGTAAGTTTTGAAATTTCCTGAAATTTGGGTTCAGAGCCAAACATTGGAGGACGAACATGCCTGTCCGAGTGGATGTGATTCGTCCGTGATGGTGGGCCCCATTTTCCTCCACACTACTAACTCAAAGTAGCTAAATAATCCAATACACTTACAGAACATTCAAGCTGTTAGGAACTAATAAGAGATGTGTGTATGATCCACACCATCCATCAATTTCTCCTCGTCATATTCACCATCCAATCCGAAAATCAGGCCAATCTCAAAGTCATGTGGGCCATAAAATAGAAAACATTGTGAAATCATGCCTAGAACCTCTAAACTTGAGTGGTGGCCAAGATCTCACGTGTCACATTATGATACATGCACACGTATGTAGATGTGTACAGATCCCACACACGTGTGAGAGAAAATGACTAGATCTTCGCCCTCCAAATCAGTTTATTTCACTCTCTTCACGTGGGCCACAACATACAAAGTAAACTGACAGCTAATTTTTTTCTGGCCATTCATTTGTTTTGATATACCATGGCCCACCTCGAGTTCGAAGTGGCTTGATTTTTATGCTAGTAGATCTAAGCAGTGATGGAAAGCTCAGATCTCACACGTGCCACATCATTACACATTCACACGCGTGCGGAATTAGCAAACTACTATATAAGAAATCAAAGCCAGTTGTTGCTTGCTTTCACATCTGAAATGCTCTTCTCAGCTGCCTGCCTCAATCTGAACAGACAAGGAGTGGAGGTTACTCTTTAAATACCCACACGTGTCAATCTAATCTCCTTGTTAAGAGTTCTCTAACAACACTAAACTACTTCACATCACATCATCCACGTGTCTTGTTTTCGCACGTGCCAGGTTTCATGTCCATCCATAATGTATCGCTGAATGTGGCCCACCTTGATGTATGCATTGAATATCTACACCATCCATCCATTTTTCCAACTCCTTTCATGGCTTGAACCCAATAACGAAGCAGGTGCAGATCTGAGGTGGACCACACCACGGGAAACAGTGGTGAATGACTGTTAAAAACTTTGTGGGGGCACAAAAGCTCTGGATCAAGCTGATATTTGTGTTTTTCCTTCATCCAGGTCTGCGTGACCTTATCAACGGGTTGGATGGAAAATAATCATTATAGTGGACCTTAAGAAGTTTTTAATGGTGGGAGTTCAATGAGAAATTTTTCCAATGGTGTGGTCCACCTGAGATTTTTATTTGTTTCATTTTTGGGTTTATGCCATAAAACGAGTTGGAAAAACGGATGGACGGTGTAGATATACAATATATACATCGAAGTGGGCCCCACGGTCAGGTTACTATCCACATCTCTGGTTCCGTACGTGCCACACCTATGGATGGATGATCGGGAGCGTGCATCTATTGGTTATTTCTGTGGATGATCATGGTGTGAAAATCATCATGAAGGGATGATCTGGACCATCAAATTTCTCTAGTGACCGTGCGAGCCATTGATTCCACCGAACAATGGTCAAAATAACCCATTTAATCTCATTTCTGGACCATGGCCCACTAATATTAGCACCTGATGGAACAGATGGTTCCGATAATTCATCTTCAGTGAGCTTCATCTAGCAACACATGCTGATGAGCATGAACCCTGACACTCAGCTGTGCACAGAAACTCATCAAAATAAAACACTGACAATCAGCTGCCAAGCTCTAATCATATCTTCTAATAATCAAAATCCATTTCCATGCTGTTTTTTCAAGGCATGATTACACTCGATTTCAACGCTCTGGATAGACCCACCAGATCACTGCCGACCCATGATCTGACCCACCACCAATCTCCAACATATGTACCTTCCAAGCATAGGAATTTCCTTGGGTCCATCTCAAATCCTGGCTTTTGCTTCATTGGTGGGGCCCAGTACACCCAACTTTAATAACATCCTCATGGGTCAAAAGATTCAAATGAAATGAATCCAATGGACAAAGGACACTTCCACCTAAAACCCCACATCTCAACCACTTTTGCCTTTCTTTAAGGTAAATGATCCACTTCACGACTTAGTTGTTGGAAGGTAAATGAGTGCAAATTATTCTTAATATCAAGCCAAAGTAACAACTGAAAGGGACTTGCAATCTTATTAGGTGGGCCCATGTGTCACCTCTGTGGGGCATCCGAGCCATGCAAATGGTGGGCCCCATCATGAAGATCACCTCATGCAAAATTCAGGATGGCCCACTTGTCAATTGGACCACAATAGCGAAATACATGGACATCTAAGGGTCTAACTTAATTAATACAGGTGTGGCCCACCTAATGCACGGATCGGCCTTATTTTCAAGAAGGGTGATCTTTGGGGTGGGACCCAGCTTTTGTATCAGTCACATGCCCTGCACATGTGACATGATGGTACAGCCCGCTGTTGGTAATCAATGATCCTCTTTTAATCCTAGCAATAGATTAGATGTTGTCCCATGGAATGTTTTCAAAATAAAATCATATGAGGCTCTTGAGTTTCTGATCTGGCTGATTTTTGGCCTCATGCTCTAACACTGAAGTGCGAACCTCGTGGACGGGGTGGATCTGATGCACACATCAAGGTGGGCCCCACAGAGGTCTATAATGCTTGATTATTTTCCATATAAGTATTAAATTGGGATTTAATTATGATTAGAACACGTGTAGAGTTGAATATGCAATCAAATGGTCCATGCAATCATGACCTTCCAATGTAGACATATCTTCTACTTTAATTCCTTGATTGGCTTCTCATTTCGGCACTTACATGATTTAATCCCGGATGACATGATACTTGTCTCTTCATCCCTTTCGGCAAGATAGTGATCAAGACGCCCTTTAAGGAGGAGGAAGGTGTACAGTGTCCTCGTGCACTATTTTGTACAATTGGTGGGGATTATTTTGGAGATCTACTTCGTTGATTTGATTGTTCTTGTCATGGATGAGGGAACCATCAAATATCTCCTGGATCTGAGGTTTATGAATCTTGGATCAACCGCTTATGTATAGACGGTTAAGAGAATGATATCTTCATTTTGGGACGTACTGAGTAATTCAGTTAACTCTGTGGGGCCCACCGAGATGTATGTGTCTTATTCATACTATCCATTCATTTTTCTAGCCATTTTAAGGTATGAGCCAAAATTGAAGTGTATCCGAAACTCAACTGGACCACAACACAATAAATAGTTTTATTTTGGAAATTGAAGAGGGAAATGTTAGATCAAGTTGATATTTGTGTTTTACTTTATTCATGTGACCCTATGAATAGGTTAGATGACAAATAAACATTACTGACAGCATTATTTCAAGGTATCTCATTATCCCTACTTAGAGGTGATTTTAGGAATCAAATCAACTGACAAATTCATAGTCTATGTGATTCACTGCCTCCATCTTGTCCAAATGATACAGGATAGATTAAATAGAATTAAATGAAGAGAAAACACAAATATTAGATTAATCAAAGCCTTTAATGGCACCAAAAAGCTATCCGTCGTAGGCATTTAATTCCCATTGCTTCCTTTAGTGTGGCCTACTTGAGACTAGTGTTAGACTCATTTTTATTTCATGCCATAAAATGATATGAAAAAGATGGATAGACGGTACAAATTCAACACACATATAATGATAGAGCCCACACGGTTTCATCTATCTTCACTAAATGTGCTAGGATACACACCAAGTAATGGAATTTCTTAACTCGTGAAATTTACATAGGCCCACCATAATATATTTCTTTGATCTACATTGCCCATCTTTATTTTGGCTTAAGTGGATCATACCATATAAATGAGGATTTAATGAACTATCGTTGAAACCTTCATATAGCAAACTGTCATATTTATTTGTCATCTAACCTATTCATAAGGTTGCAGAGACCTCGATGAAAATAAAACACAAATATCTACATGATCAAGACTTCTGACCATAAGAAGTTTTCAACACCCAATGTCCAATTCCTATTATTTCCTGTAGTGTTACCCACATAAACTTTAGGTCTACCTTATTGCTGGTCTCATACTAACTTGAGTTGCAGACCAAACCGAGCCGAGCTGGCCAGTCAAGCTCGAGGATCGAGCCGAGCCAAGTTCAAGCTGGGTCAGCTAGTGGCCAAGTTGAGTTGAGCTGTGGCAAGCTTTGGTTCCACTCGTGTACAGCTTTGATGCGACAAGTTTATACCATGCACGTAACATATATTTTAATTGATCTGAACCATTCATCAGTCATAAGCCTATAGTGGCTCACAACATTCAACTCCAAAATCCAAAGGTCAGGATCACCTCTGAATCTGAGAGGGCCATTGTTATGTATGGATTTATCAACACTGTTTGTTCGTTTTACCATAAAACTTTAGTATACGAGCTAAAAAACGAGGTAGATCCAAGTTTCAAGTGGAACACATAGTGGGGCTTAAATGCCTGCCATTGAAAACTTCTTGGGAGCCACAGAAGGTTTGGATCAAGCTGATATTTGTGTTTTGACTTCATCCAAGTCCATGTGGCCATGTGAATAGATAGGATAGCAAATAAACATCATGGTGGGCTCTCAACAAGGTTTCAACCGTTTACGTCATTGTCACTGCTACCTTGGATTTTTAAACAAAATAAAATTTATTTGGTTTGTATCCTATATATATATATATATATATATATATATATATATATATATATATATATATATATATATATATATAAGACAATGTCCATAAACCCATACATGTCTCTTGGGGTTGGTTAGGTACCATGGATTCGGGGGATTTGAAATCTCCTAATATATTTGGCACAATAAAGTAATTAGGGTCCAAATCTAAAGAATTTTAGGTGGTTTGAAATCTAGGTGGAAACTTGATTACATCTAAAATCCTTTTAAGAGTTGCCTGTGTGTCGTGTGTCACTAAGCTATTAATCTATTAGGCGCATGGCTCACCAATAAAATCTCCAAACAATTAAATTATCAACTGCATCACTATAATTACTTTAATAGGATAATATGTGTCATCCAAACATTTTCAACGTAAATCAACGATTAAAATTCATTGGTTTCACTCAAATGTGATCATGCGCCTGTGGCCCATCAAAGACTTAGAATTTCATCATTTTCGAGCAAAGTATAGATTTCAACAGGCTTATTATAACTAATATGTCAAACATTACATACTTACACTAATTAAAGATATTAAAGTTAATTTAGTAATTAAATTCAAACCCTTATAAATATATTATGTATAATTACTTCTTCTTTTTTTTATATTAAAGGGGATTCTAAATCAAGGGTGCCAAACAGAATGGAAGGATTTTGAATTTAAGCGTTCCAAATTCACGCATCCAAACAAGCCCTTAAAAGTCCTAACCTATTTTGGGGTAGTACCTAATTTACATCCCATGGTCACAAATTAGACACCTTGAAATTGGGAGGTAATTGGAAGTAATGAAAAGTGCATGTGTCTTTTTTTTTTTTCATTTTTTTGGTAGCTTGTTAGTCCACCCACTGTCAGTTCACACTTCACTGTTAGCCACCCCCACTAGGGATTCAATACCAAGACCTCATTATTGAAACGAGGTATCTTTAACTCAGTCTACCACTTAAGTTATGGATCAGGCTGTAAAATATAAAACTATGTGTTTTGAAATCCATTCATTTTGCTTTTGAGAGGAGTTGATTAATGTGAAATTACTTCTTTTTTTTTCTTTTTTTTTTTTTTTCCGTGTCTCCCTCTTTAGTGATGGTAGAGTCACACAAAGTAACAAATGCATTGCTAAGTTACTAATATATTGTATGCATATATGTGCCGATGATACCTCAAAACAATTCAATTATTAGCCAAATCATTAAAATTATATTAATAGAATGAGTTTTACTATCAAAATACTAGTCACTTAAATATCAGTTAAATATACCATAGTTTAAGGATGTTGGTGACTCATTGGCTTAAGGGCCTCATTTTTTTGTGAAAACATATATTTCAATAGGTTTTTATAATCATTTTATTAAATATTATACACAAAATAAATTTAAAATATTAAAATTAATTTAATTTATTTAATTTGGGTTTCTATAAATATAATTAAAAATTCCATTACATTCAAAGCATCCAACATCTCTTGGATTTTCATACATTTTTCTTTAGCTGCCGTGCATAATTGAGGATTTCAATATAATTGTGGTTGAATTCCAATTACAAGGTGCCAATGAATGGGAGCCGTCCATGTTATGACCAATAAGGTCCTCCATAGGAAACTCTACTGAAGGAATGATTTTTATCTTCACCACCCGGAGATGGATTTTGAAAGAGCACGCTCTCAACTCTAAAATTCAAAGGATATAATATGGACGATTCCCATTCATTCAAAGCATCACATCTCTTGGATTTCCATACATTCTTCTTAAGCTGTTGTGCATAATTGAGGATTCCAATATAATTGTGGTTGAATTCCAATTACAAGGTGCCAATGAATGGGAACAGTCCATGTTGTAACCAATAAGGTCTTCCGTAGGATACTCTGCTAAAGGAATGATTTTTATCTTCACCACTTGGAGATGGATTTTGAAAAAGGATATAACATGGACGGTTCCCATTCATTCAAAGCACCTAACATCTCTTAGATTTCCATACATTCTTCTTAAGCTGCATTGCATAATTGAGGATTCCAATATAATTGTGGTTGAATTCCAATTACAAGGTGCCAATGAATGGGAACTGTCCATGTTGTGAGCAATAAGGTCTCTTTAGGAAACTCTACCGAAGGAATGATTTTTATCTTCACCACCCAGAGATAGATTTTGAAAAAGCGAGCACTCAAACTCTAAAATTCAAAGGATATAACATAGACGGTTCCCATTCACTTAAATCATCCAACATCTCTTGAATTTTCATACATTCTTCTTAAGCTGCCGTGCATAATCGAAGATTCAATATAATTGTGGTTGAATTCCAATTACAAGGTGACAATGAATGGGAACCGTACATGTTGTGACCAATAAGGTCTTCCTTAGGGAACTCTACTGAAGGAATGATTTTTATCTCCACCACCTGGAGATGGATTTTGAGATAGCACGCACTCAACTCTATAATTCAAAGGATGTAATCATCTATGAAGCATGCTTATAAGAAAATAAACATTTATGGTAGTGGCCAGAATGGACGGTTCAAATCATCTCATCACACAGCATGTGGGGCCAAGCAGGTGGCTGGACCCTGAGCCGCGACGAAGGCAAAACTAACTCGAAACAAGAGTTCGCTAGGCACTGTGATCGAGTCCCGATTCGAAATCACGACCATCTATTGGCCCATGGGACCCAATGTGGCAATATCCTGATGATCTGAACCGTCCACATATTGTGTTATGGGCTACAGAAATATGGACGTAAGTTATCTGATCACTGGTAACTGTATCTTACTCAAAACTAAAATTTTCAATGGATCAGCATCAACTCAAAAGATCTGTTGCATTGATCATCATTTCAACATGATTATTGGAACACTGCACATTTAAAATACCACGAAGAAGATGAACGGTTCCGATTGATTGAACATTGGGGGCCCATCGAGGAGAGATGCTGATGATGCTGTTGCGGCAGGAAGCGGACTGCGTCCTGCCTCTGCCTCAACGGACTCGGACCAGGAAGGGGCTCTGTGGGATCTACAGTGATGTATTATATTTCATCCATGCCGTCTATCCAATTTAATAGATGATTCTAGGACATAAGCCCAAAAATGAGGAAGATAAAATTCTCAAGTAGACCACACCACAAGAAGCAGTGGTGATAATAACTTGGATCGTTGAAACCCTCCTGTGGTCCACCGTGATGTTTATTTTCCATCCAACATATTAATAAGATCACATGCTCCTGGATGAAGGGAAAACACAAATATCAGCTTGATCAAAACTTCTGCTGCTCCCAAGAAGTTTTTAATGGTGGGACTTCAATTCCAACTGTGTGGTCCATTTGATCTTGGATCTGCCAGATTTTTGGGATACCGTCCTAAAATAATCTGGTAAAATATATGAACGTCGTGGATAAAATAAATATATCACAGTGGGCCCCACAGAAAACGTCCAGGAAGGGGCAGGACGTAATCCGTCCGTCGCGACAACTCCAAGCGGTCAATAGTCAACTGTTCCCGTAGCCGGTACACCCGTCCTTCGACACCACAGGTTACGCATTTCACACTCTCGGCGCATGTTAGCAGGATCCACACCCCCAGAGGTTAGATACTCTGTCATAGTGCGATATAAGATACGCAGGCAGTAACAAATTTCATACATGGCACAAAATAAATTCAACCTAACCATCAAAAGTATGCGTACCATTTTAGATGTATGATGAGAAAAATATCACTATTATCTGGTAATCCAATAATTAGATGGCTGGACATTCATCGGACGGTTACAACTGAAAACATCCAATGGTGTTACTTTTTTTAAAAAAAATGTCTACAAATCAGATGTTAAGATGGTTCATCCATTCTTGTAACTTACTGACTGTGTTTTGTACAATTTATTCGGTTTAATTTGAGTTAATATATTCTATGTGTACCATTTTAACGTACCTGCGTATCAAGCGTCATACGACGCCAGAGTAACAAATAGCTCTCCCAAGTCATTTATATACGCGAGCGACCATACACGATTTCCGACTCGGGAAAACAGCTCTCCATCTTCCCTCCATCCAAAACGCTTTTTCAGAAAAATGCAGTGACACTCCATCTCTCACGCGAAGAGACGCGAGCGAGACGAGATGAGAAGATCGATACTTCAAATTCCAGGTATTTTCTCGCCAGATGCCTGAAAATTTCGTCAGTCTTCGTTTTTTTTTTTTTCCCAGCAATTTCCGAGAATTTTCGGAGCTGTACGTCGACTTGCAGAAGAAAACGAGAGTAAATGAGTTTATTTCGTTTGATTTTGCGATCTTCGAAGCGATTTTCAGGGTTTTCTCGGAGTTACAGGCAAAAATCGCTAAAAAATGGGGTTTTTTTTTTCCCCCGATTTCTCCTTCTTGTACGCGAGATAAAAGCATCTGAAAGTGAAGTTTGTTTATTATTGAAATTTTCGATTTCTTGAGGTGACGATACAGAAATTGGATGGAGATGAGGTTTTCTTGCTTGATTTTTCGATCTTCTAACGATATACGTGCTTTTTCGTGAATTTGGAGACTCGAATGCTGGAAATGAGATCTGTTTTTGCAAATTTCTCGAATTTTTGAAGCGAATTTTAATGAATCTTATGAAAAAAATGAGGTTTCCCTTGTATGATTTCTCGGGCTTTTTGAAGTTATACGCAATATATTTCTGGAAATTTCATCAAAATTGCTTCGATTTGCTTTTTCCTTTTTCTCATCTTGCTATATAAAGGCAATTTCTTTGCGAATAACAGAGAAAAGAAACACAACTGACATACTCTGACTGCTCAATAAACCCAATTTATTTCGACTTTTGGGTATATATCAGTACAAAACCTGTACTATTTGATCACCAAAAATGGATAGCCATGGTGTATTTCGAAGTCCAAGCAGGGGGTCGGGTTCGGGATGGTCCAATGGCACCGTAGCCGGGATAACGGGTCCCGGCTCGCGCTGTCCGAGTCTAGTTCTCAGAGATCCGATCAGGTTATCCATCGGGTCTTTGGATATAGGTTTCATGTTGTGTTAGAAACATGGATGGTTCCACCCGATGGACGGATTAGATCTCTCACACACTTGTACTACTTTTAAGGGTTAAGTATCTATCAATCAGGACCATCCATCTACCAGTCCATCATTCTTCACTTCTTCCTCATTGATTGTCCTTCGATCCGTGTAACATTTCTATGTGAAGATTCCCAGAAATTCTCTTACTTAAGTCATGAGGAGGAACAAAACCTTCTCACAGAAACATCAGGAAAAACAAGGTTTTTTTTTTTTTTTTTGTACCCCATATTTTTCATATCTAATTTTTACTTTGGGTGGGCCACACAAGCAAACTGAGTCGTAATGTGATGTAGAGCGGGTTGTGTACAATTTCATGGGCGAGATGGACCAGTAAAGACCTGATTGGAGGCTGAAGTGATCCAGACAGTCAAAACCTTAAAATGGGTGTATCTTGCAAACTGAAATTAGTTATCCAATGGCCACATATGATCCTAGGTAGGAAAAGCTACTTTAGCCACCCAACCCTGCTATGCCGGGTTGCCCACATCGAATTTGCGAGATTCCATTAGATAGACGCCTAATTTTCGTTTTTACTATTTATATTAAGTTTCAGCTTATTGTAACTCTTCATCCCTTGGGCTTTAGGAGTTATGTCCAAAGTGACAAGTGTTTAAAAATGATAGGAGAATAGCATGATAAAGCCGAATGAGATATTTTTTTTTGGCCGACAACCATGATGTATGCTAGAAATCAGGACACTCTACTATTTATAGTAAGTCATGATTTCTGGGAGTTTTAGTTATACCATGTTTCTAAAGCTTCTACCTAAGGTTTATCGTAATATGTATAACAGATTGTAAGCTCGTTTTTTAGAATCAATTAATTTATTATGAATTTGTAGAATTATTTTTATTTTCTTAGAGATGAGGTATCTTTGTGTGGAGTCTAGAGTACTTCGGTGGATTCAGAATAGTTACCCGCCTGAGGAAGAAGGTGCTCTCGAACTCATCTCATACATCCCCGCGTCGTAATGTCATTAGATATTCACAGTGTCCCACCCAGTAGGTGGATCGTCCTGCATTTCATATTAGATGGTCATCGTGTTGGGTCCCACCTGTGGCACGGCAATAGCTGTCATTTGCGAGCTTTTGCGAGGGTTGTTAACGGCTGATCTGTTGTGTTTTCTAACAGCCGGTGAATTCATTGCGGGCGAGTTTCGTTTTTAATGCCATTAAAGATCGACGGTGACAGATTATAGGAGTTTGTCCTTCGTTTCAGCTACTGTAGCTTTCTATCCAGTTCTCCATGCGAATTAATGTACTATGAGGACACATTTGCCCCTTGTCTTCGTCGATACCACGGATATGCCCTTCAATGGTCCATTCCGGTTTTGTTCCATTCTGGTTCCCAGGGCTTGAGATCTTTGTTAGGGCCATCTATCTATATTGAGGTCACGTGACTACATGGAGAGATAATCCAGAGCGTCCATCTGGTCATTCAAAGGTGAAATTTTGAAATATTATACTTGAGTCACTGATCGGTTCTTCTATCCCTGTTTTCGGTCTGAATAATGGAGAAAAAAAAAAGGCATAGAAACGGCCAATGATCTTGTTTAGCAGGGAACAGGCGGCTATGATTGTCCCATACGATTTATTTATTTATTTATTGTTCTTTTTAGAATAGACAATCCTAACTTTTCATTCGTGGACATGTGTTAGTTGAAATAGTAACAATATATATTTTTCATTTTAACTGTCGAATTAATTTTCACCAGCAGAGAATCAGACGTGTAATATTGAGTTAACATCCTACATCCATCCCGTCTAATAGGTTGGCCCTATCTTGAAAATTGCCTTATGCAAAAATAAGTCATTTCCATTCTTCTAGTGGACGACAATAGTATTTTTCTATTTATCAATGGCTAGACATTGCTGTCTATGGTGTGGACCACCTGATGTATAAATAGGGCTGCCTTTTGGAAGAGTTGATCCTCAAAGTGGGCCCAACTGGAATAGTTGGATGTCACATGCATAATAAGTACCAAGTTTTCCGCTGGGTGCGGACCGTACCTTGTGGTCCAACCAGATGAACTTAAGACTTCTTGTAAGTAATTTAGGTTATTTTGTGAGAAGTCCCTTTGTAGCCATAAATTCGAGCACGTTCCCGTGGCCCCTCGGAGTCCTTTGGCAGCTGGGAGAGCCTCATAAGTTGTTATCAAGAGTCGTTCATAAATATGGACGGTTCAGATAACTTGAATCCAAAAAGCCTTTTTGACAGTGGTTCATAAATACGAATACGGACACGGACGGTTAGATTGCCCAAGTAAGTTTTTTAGTGATTGTAGACAGCTTCTTCTTCTTCTTCTTTTTTTTATTTTTTCTATGGATAAAAGAGATGGGTAGGATCTGACCTGACTAAACCGGTCGGATCCGATCCGACTCGAACCGAAAGCCTGGGTCGAGTTGGATCGAGTAGACTCACTCAAATCCGACGCTAAACCAAGTCGAATTCGGGTCATGTAGCAACTTGATCGGATCTGATCCGATCTGATCCGGAATTCGATTTAATTCGATCCGGACCGGAATCAGGTAGTATAAAGTTATATTTTACTCTTTTTTTCTTTTTTTTTTTTAAACCTTTACCCTCCTTCTACCCGAACACTAACCCTACCCAATCTGCAACCGCTAGATGAACCTATGTGGCACGGTAGCCCGAGCCGACTTCCTCTCTTTCCCTCCTTTCTCTCCTGATTTCCCTCCTCTCCTTCTTTCTCTCCCTCTTTCTCTCATCTTTCCTTTCTAGTGCTAGAGTTCAGCTCGGCTTGACTTAGCTCAGTTCGAATCGACCGGATAGACTCAACTCGATCTACTCGGCTTCTCTAGCCGAGTCAAACTCGGTTCGGGTCAGGCCAGGAAGAAATCGATTTAGATCGAGTCAGCCTTGATGGACTCGGTCCCGAGTTGAGTTGAGTTCGGGTCAGTTACTTGTAAAAATCGAATTGAGTCGAGTCGAGTCGAGTCAAGTCAGCATGACGCGGGATTTGTTGTTAAAGCTTGGCGGGGCTTGAAAATGGAAAGGTAGATCGGATGACATATATGGTACGACCTGTGATGATGAACATCCTCTAAGTGCATATATTCCCCCCGCAGTGTGGAGGATGGGCCCAAATCTTCCAAAATGTCACCCCTGCTTTGTTAATTGATTGGATATGATTGTGGCCACTTGAGCACATTTGTTTTTCGAGATTGGATCGATGATCATTTTTGTTCCCGACCGTCCATTGGATGGCTTCTGGTATATGATCCATCCGAGTGGGGAACAGTTTGGACGGCTTCGATTGAGTTAAGACTGCCACGTATACTGAAGTTGTGTGGGTGCGCATGAATGTTCGTACTCCGCTAGCTCATGAAGGAACTTTCGACAATGCAAAAGGAACGTGGATTTTTATAGAAAGAATCAACGGACAAGACAAACGCCTTTATGGCCGGATGCAGCGTGCGTCAACAACCGTTTAGTACACGGTACCTCTAGATGCATGCGTACTACATCCTAAATGTCCATCAGGTGGGTCCCATCTTGTAGATGAAGACCTGTCCCAAGAGTAGGGCTTCTAGTCTATTAGGTAGGTGGGTCACGCATATCCATCGAATGTAGCCACTGGCTATACCCGTCTATTGCATGACTATTTTGCACTTGATCATCCCCGCGTGGAGCATGGATCTGATGTCTTACATGAATGCCAGGTTCTACGGTCTGTAGATGTGAGCACGGCGTAGCAAAGCTAATGGCATCAACCCTAAAACTCATGGACTCGCTGATCAATCGTGATTATTCATTTGGTGGGCCACCTCACGGATACACCAATGGATAAAGTTGTATAGTTGGCTGGCTCTAAAACTCCTAACCAATAGAGCCAGTCATCTTCTTTGAGAAAACTCCAATACTCTGACAGAGTGTGGTGGATGATACGCAGGTACTTAAATAACAATTGCATGTGTGGCTCACAAATAATGCAAATTAAACTGTTAAAATCATAGGCCCCACTTTAGATTATTTAATTTTCTAAGCATTAGATTGATGGACATTCATTGGACCGTTAAAATTGAAAACATCCAACGGTCCTATTTCCACAAACAAAGTGCCCAGAAATCATAGGTTAGAATTGTTCGACCAATGGGATTTTCGGACCGTGATTTAGCGACAGTGGGTTCCATAGTTTGGCTGGTTTAATTTAATTTAGCTACATCGCATGAACAAATTTTGAGTGCCTGTGTATCACGGCAATATGCTGCCAGATTATCAAACTACTCCCCAACGTTTCTGGGCTATCTGAAATGAGCGGTTTGCTTCTCATCCAAAGTGGTCCACTTAGCTAAGGGTCTATCTGGTTGTCCGCTGGCACGTTCAACGGTCTGTATGATCGAAATCAACTAAGGAATGATACAAGCCGCACATTGGATCCTAAGGCTTTTAATATTTGAAAGTGCTTATGTTAAGAATCTTTTAGCTGTAAAAGTAAGAAAAGCAAAGGGGCACTCAACCCAGTGCGCGCAGTGGTGCGACAGTGGGCTTTATGGTGTGACTGTGGGCTTTATTCTCTTTGCATTGGCTACGGTCCCTAGGTTGGATGAAATACAAAAGGAGCAAATTAAAGAAATAAAGTTAAACATTGTCGTTGTCCTTGATTTTTACTGTATACAATGCCAGTCTCTATGGATATTTCTACCCAGGCAATTAATCTATCCTTGATTTTTTTAATTTATATAATAACGCCAGTAGCTATCTATATTTCTACCCAATTAATTAATCTGTCCTTGATTTTTTTATTTTTATTTTTTACTTTATATAATGCCAGTTGCTATGGATATTTATACCCAGGCAATTAGTCTTCAGATGAGGTTTTTAAGGCCACATGAGAAGGGATTTAACCAGTTTAAAATTTTGAAACTGAGGCAGAGTTTGATGGATGATACAGGCACTTACAAATTGCTTGGTGTTATTCAAGTAATTTAAATTAAACTGTCCAAATCATGCATACCACGTTGATGTATTGATAAGGAAAACTAAGCTTATTTGATAATGTGATTGTCAAACTAGTGTACGGTTGTTGGACGGTTCAAAATTAAAAAAACATTTGATGGTCTTGTTTGAACGAACAAGCATCCACTAACCATAGGTTAGGATTGTGCAAATTATATATATATAACTTGTGGACACTTGTGGACATTAGGGTTCATGATTTAGCTGGTTTAATTTAAGTTAATGTATTTCACGTGTATTACGCATCCTGAGTATTAAATAGCTCCTGTTTAATCAAATAAGGATAATTAAGTGATTTAGAAATTGTGGTTGGTGACTAATGTACGGCTCTAAAATTCACCTGTAATCAACGACTTAGATTTTACCTGAAAAGCCATGTAATAAACCGTCTGTCTCCTGTCACTATTTATTTGTGTGCCCTACAATCCTCCCTCTATCAACGACTTAGATTTTACCTGAATATGTCATCAATGACTTAGATTTTACCCTCAAAAAGCCATGCAAACCGTCTGTCTCCTGTCTCCATTTATTTGTGTGCCCTGCAATCCTCTCTTTATCAACTGACTTAGATTTTACCCGTATATTTCATCAACGACTTAAAATTTACCTGAAAAAGACATGTAAACCGTCTGTCTCCTGTCTCTATCTATTTGTGTGCCCTGCAATCCTCTAAGTAACCTGCGGCTGTCTCGTTCTGCTCGTAGCCTGCGGCCTTTTTTCCGATCGATCTCTCTCTGCAAAAATGATGCCTAGCATGTGTGGGGATGGGCAGGGACCACACAGGTGTGGGCTAACAAAATCTCCACCGTTGAGAGGACAACCTAAATATTCTCGGATAATCGATTCCCTGTTCTTTCGTCCATTTAATGTGCCCGCCAACAACTGACAGCGACGAAAGTTGTGAATTCCCTGCAAAATACCGCCAACCCCCCCCCCCCCCCCCCAAATACGGTAATCCGTCCGGGCAGGGATTTGTGGGGCCCACCGTGATGTAAGTGATTTATCCACGCCGTTCATCGCTTTTCTCAGATCATTTTAAGATGTTATCCAAAAAATGAGCGAGGTCCACAGCTCCAGTGGACCACACCAAAGGAAGCTGCAGTGATAATGACATCCACCGTTGAAAACTTTCCAAGGGCCACTGTGATGTTTTTTTACCATCCAACCTATTCATAAGGTATGTAGACATGGATGAAGTGAAAACACAAATATAAGCTTGAACGAAACTTCTCCAGCTCCCAAGAAGCTTTTAATGGTGTACGTTCAATCCCCACTTTGCGGTCGAGTTAAGCCTTGCACCTGCCTCATTTTTTGGATAATATTTTAAAATGATCCGAGAAAAACGATGACCGTCGTGGATAAAACACTCACATCACGGTGGGCCCCACAGAGCCCTGCCCGGGTAGGACGCAATCCGCGTTCCAAAATAAGGGAATATGGTGAGACCATCTGTCCGCAGAAAACGTGGCATGTGATGTAACAATCGGTTCCATCCATCTTCTGGGCCCTATCACGGACGGCGTAGGTTTCCAAAATAACCCTATTACTCAATCTTATCCATCACTTCGCTTCAACTTCGCCTACTAAATATTTGGCCACTACCATCTTCTCTTCCTACATCTGATGTGAGAAACGCTGATCGGATGGCTAGGATCGTCCAATCGACGTGTGTTTTCAACCATGTTACATCCACATTAGGGATAACAAGCTGGACGGATCGGATCAATGCCTCATCCTGTCGGCGGGGAGATCCAATGGAACTGACAGTCTTTAGTTTAAGCGTAGTGGTCCACCTACAATTGAAAAGAATTGGTGACTGACATAATGTGGGTGGTGGCCCCCACATTGTGGGGCCAATCACGGAATGTTGATTTTATGTTTGAGTGGGTCCTATGTTGTCATCATCAGCAATTAGTCGTGTACCACTGATGTGACAGGGAATCAATCCTTACAAGATGAATATCAGCCTTACCGTTTGTGTCACAGGATTAGTGTACATTGAGCTTAAAAATAGGCAAGATTTCACGTGTATAAGACATCCTAGCCGCTGAAAAATAGACCCTACTGTGAAAATCATTGGGTACAAAAATCGTGCTGATCCATCCATCAGGTGGGCTCTAAAGATACTAACCCTATCGTCATTGTGCTGTCCTCAATGAATGTGTACCGTTGCTGTATTTCCTCCCCAACCGTCTAATTGTAGGCCATTGATCGAAGATTTGATATTTTCCAACCTAGAGACCTTTTGAGGCAGCCTACTAATCCAAGGTGGGGGACTGCCAGATCAATGGCTTGGATCAGTCAACTTGTACTGCTTGCTTTAGGTCCAGCAAGTATCAGCTAACTGTGACTGTAGATGATTCTGAAGGATGGGCCGCGTTCTTCTTTTTTTTTCGTCAGCCCACATGTAAGGCATGCACAATCCAGTGTGGGACCACCAAATCAATGGTCGGGATCAGTCGACATGTACGGAATTCTTCGGGTCAGCAAACATCAACCAACTGTAACTGTAGATGATGAGGAATGATCGGCCACTGCTTGATTATTATTATTTTTTCGTTCCGTCTTTGAGTTTTTCCGTAAAATCCATGTTGATTTGTCGTGTTTGGATATCTTGGTGCAGAGAACGATATGTGTGGCAGAACTGCCGTTAGCCAACTTTGAAGCCTTTCACGTGACTTCCTTACTTCTTTCAAGGCTTTCTAGTATTTTCAATTCATGATCCTTTGAGCCATCCAAACGCTTCCTCATTCAATTGGCTTCCAATCTCCATAAGAAAAAACATGAAGCAAGAGATTGCAGCAGAAAACAAGCCCAGCTTGTCATACTCTCCAACGCCAGCAAGGCTTAGAGCTTCTAAAACTAAGGATAGCCCAAGACCAGATGCTGCTAACGGGACCTCACCAGCCCTGAAAACAAGGCCAAGGTCAGTTCTACCAGAAACAAACAACACCCAGAAAGCTAGAAGATCTCTTGTGCTGACCAAGCTGAAATCTGGAGAGGACTTGGGAGCTCAGAAAGGTAGAGAAATGGAGGAAAGGAAGGTTGGTTATAGACCCGGGAACCGAACCATCGAGCAGCATGTGCGGTTGCAGCAGCGTGCCGACCCGAATTGCAAGAGGATTAAAGATAACCCAGACGGGAAGAGAAAGGAATTGCAGCAGAGGCTCGATGTGAGTGAGAATTTGGTCAAGGAGTTGCAGTCTGAGATACTGTCCTTGAAGGCACGGTTAGAGAAGCTGCAGAGCTTGAACGTTGAGCTTGAGTCACAGAATAAGCGTTTCACAGAAGATCTTGCTGCTGCCGAAGCAAAGGTTGCTGCTCTTTCAAGTCATGATCAGGTAAGCTTAAAGCCCTTGTTTGATTATAATGTGTTGCTTGGCAAATTGAAGTATGTGAATGTTCTGATGGGGGCCCCTTGAGCCCTCTTCTTTTGTGCTGTTGGGACTCCCATTTCTAAATTCCCATTGAATTTGAGCTTTAATTAGATTATGGATGAAATCCATGGATGATCACGTGGTAGTCTTCAAGCCATGGATTCAAATATCTGAGACTTACCTGGGGCCAAAACGAGTGTGACTTATCTTGACCCAGCCCAGTATTGGTGTGGCGACTTCGTTTTAGTTTAGACAGGAGTCATATCAGACAGTTTTTCAGACCCCTTCTTTTGTGCTGTTTTTCACTTCTGTAAAGGCATGTATTTAATGAACTCTGTTAAGTTGGGACTTAGCCATTTCTGAACTCCCATTGATTTTGATTTGTAATTAGATTAGGGACAAAAGCCATGGACAATCGCAGGGTTGCTGAAATGAATATCTCTATTTCTACAAAGCCAAGTTCAATTTGTCTTGTATAAATTTGAGAAAATTTTCAAGGCTTTAAATTCACGTCGTTATTGCCTGTTTGAATGTAGATTTCGCACATGACTTCCACTCGTAATGTGTTTTTTTTTTTTTTTTTTTTCCATTTATGTCTAACAATACGTATATCAGGAAGTTCAACTTTCCACCATATTGCTTGTTAGAGTATTTTTGTTACAATTTAAAATGCAGCGGTGGTTAACATTTTCTCTTTCTTCTTCTTCTTCTTCTTTTTTTTTTTTTTTAAAATGAATGAAGAAAGACAAGGTTGCAGAGGATGTAGAGAACCCCAAATTTAGAGATGTTCAAAAACTCATTGCCAACAAGTTGGAGCATTTTAGAGTAAAGGAAGCCATCAGAGAAGACAGACCTGTTAAGATGCTGTCTGTTGCATTGGAACCAGTGACTAAAACCGTAGAAATCCGACCAAAGGTTTCAATGAATGGTCCCCCTCCGCCTCCGCCTCCACCGCCACCTCCACCTCGCCATGTCCCTCCCAAACCAGCGATCATGCAAAAAGCTCCAGCCCTGGTGGAATTTTATCATTCTTTAACAAAGAATGGCGGAAAGAAGGATCTCTTGGGGGCTGGGAATTCCAGTAATGCTGTTACTATTAATGCACACAGCAGCATAGTCGGGGAAATTCAAAACCGGTCCGCTCATTTGTTAGCTGTATGTATTAAATACCTTTATTTATTTTTGTGACATTTCTGCTGCTGATTTGGAAAACTATTTTGACAATTATGATCTTTTGTAGATAAAAGCAGATATAGAGACGAAAGGGGACTTCATCAAGTTTCTTATACAGAAAGTTCAAAGTGCGGCTTATACGGATATAGATGATGTCTTGACTTCTGTTGATTGGCTTGATAGAGAGCTGTCTTCGTTGGTAATTCCGAAATCCTTTACGCGAATGATGATCCAATGATCCAATCCAGCCATGAAATCCAGTTACTCTGGCATGGACAGCAGACTTGAAATTGTGCATTCTATCAATGGGTTATTCTTTTTGTCAAACATGGAATAGTCCTTTTAATCTTCATTTCCTATCTGCCAACCCCAATTAGTTGGGATAAGGCTTAGATTATGATGATCTAGACTAACAAATGTTAGTATCTTAAACATGTAATTCATCTACTGATTGATTCGTTCTCCCGAATTTTGGTTAGGATATATGCCCATCAATTTCCACAATTTTTTTGATAACTTCAATGATGATTGGACTGGTCTGATTGTTGGGTGGGGTCATCCACATGGTGGGGCCCAATTGATAGTGGCTCATATGTTACAGATGTGTGCCAAGTTGGCACATGTTGTTGGCCATATGTGGGGGCAAGGTCATACATGCTTGTGGGATCAGTCGACCTCTCTGCCCATAACTGACGATAAAAGGGGGTTCTCAGTACTAATGGATATCATTCACAACTGGAAGAAGCTATGGATATATAGTGATAATTATCTGTTTGGGTGACTTGGAGATTCTTATAAATTTAAAGCTCAAAATGATGTCTTGAATTGAATGCATTGCGTATCTTTTTCAATATGGTCTCAGTTCTTTAAAGTTCTTTGGTCTATTTATGAGGGAAATTTTCATTTATTTCCTTTCTTCTGATATTGTACAGGCCGATGAGAGGGCTGTGTTGAAGCATTTTGATTGGCCTGAGAGGAAAGCTGATGCCATGCGAGAAGCTGCTTTTGAATATCGCGATCTAAAACAACTGCATATCGAAGTATCTTCCTATGAGGATGATACCTCCATGCCATGTGAAACTGCATTGAAGAAGATGGCATGCTTACTAGATAAGTATGTATCATGAGAATAAGTGGCAGATTAACATCTCTTGATTTTCTTTCTTTTGGTTTTATAGCTTCAACATTATTCTTTTTTCTGTGAGTGAGAATTTCTGTCTATCATCATGTGAAGATCGGAGCGGAGCATTCACAGGCTGATTAAGCTGCGAGATGTAAGAATGCCCTCGTTTAGGGACTGCAAGATTCCAACAGAGTGGATGCTCGACTCAGGAATGATTAGCAAGGTATGTTGTTTTCCATATTGGCATTTAGGTGATCCTGACTGTTGTTACAATGGACCACTTTCTGTTGATCAGGGATAAACCAACGGTATCCAGATTGGCAGATCCTAACTGTTTGATTAGAAGCCTAAAATAGATGGTTAATGGAAGAAACATAAGTCGTCCACATTCAACAGGAAAATGGCATCCAAAATGACAGGCTTTTTGGGCATTCCTTGATTCACCCTGGGGCCCAGAGATCAACAGTCTGGATCACCAAACCCTGTATCAGATGTCACAGAATCCTTTCAATAATTCTTCAAATCCTTGTTTGACATGTCAATCGGAATATAACCAAATTACAAGCAATTCTGCTGAACCCATTTCTGAATGTCTTCTTCTTCTTCTTCTTCTTTTTTAATTACAGATAAAGCTGGCTTCTGTGAAGCTGACGAAATTATACGTGAAGAGAGTGTCATCAGAGCTCAAATCATTTCGGAACTTCGAAAGGGAATCCACACAGGAAGCACTGCTAGTACAGTGTGTGCGATTTGCATATAAGGCACACCAGGTAAATGAATCCATCCGTTGCAGCTACAGTTTTCGAGTTTTGCAATTAGCCCAATGGGTTTAGAGTGCTTAATTTTCTCAGTTTTTATTGAAACCAATCAATTTCCACAGCCCAACAGTCAGTCTCGAGTTGGTATCAGCTCTGAGGGTTTCCCTAGTGCTCAATTGAGTTTCTAAACTGAGGAATTATTAGGTCATGCACATCAGCTAACTTTCTGCTTGTTGACACAAGCTCAGATACATGTGGGTCTATGGCTCAATGATTCAGGCCATTGATCTCATGGACTCCACTATGGATGCCGATTCCTTGAGAGGTCTCAGTCCCTTTGATCCTTCGACTAACATGGACAGTTGCTGTATTTCTTCTTAAATGGCATAGGCCATTGATCGAAGAATTCAAATCTTCCAATCTGGGCTGAGTCCCATTAGGTCAGAAGCACAGATCATCGAACCATGGACCCAGCGTATACAGATTCCTATGCATTTGCAAACCGTTCCTAGCAGTTCCTCTTCTAAACGATAATAAAGACTGGAGTGAACTTAGCAGCGGTCTCTCTTTACATGTCCCCGCCGCATGCATATACACATTCCTAATGCAGTTTTATACTATCTACTTGGGCAGTTTGCTGGGGGACTTGATTCAGAAACAATGTGCGCCTTTGAAGAGATACGAAAGCGAGTTTCGACACAAGGAGTAGCGTCGCGAGAATTGTTGGTGGGCATGACGGCGGCTTAAGAGATAAAAGGGGCTCCCAACTGGTGAAGTAGGATGACTGTTGGTGAGTGGGCCACTATCTGTCGAGCTATTTACCAGTCAAGAAAAGCAGTTTAGCTGCATCGTTAATTTATGTATAAACTGTTTGAGAAGTATAGTCTAAACAAATAGAAACCGATATTCAGTAAAAAGAGCATGAATTTTTATAAATGGAAATGTGTATATTTGAGAATTCAAAAAGAAAAAGAAAAAGGAATGAATATGAATCAAATGCCATGAACAGGTGGTGTATGTTTATGCAACTAAAACAATGCATTTGTCATGACACAGACGATAATTACTAATAGACACTAATGCAAACAAGTTCATTGTTTTGTATAGTTATTACCTGCTAAAGAAATTACACATGATATATAACAATTTCAGGCAAAGCAACACACTCTTTTGGTATGATTCTCTACTTATTCGCCGTTTCTCACCAGTTTTTTTTTTTTTTTTTTCACTGCAAAGGGCTGATGTTGGGTGTTGATTTTATAAGGTTCACTTGAACGTAATTTAACTCTTGGCCCGAGCATTGTATAGTATCACCATTTCTCACACCCCTTCACACCCAAAAAAAAGAGTCAGTTGTCATGATGCAAGCCAAATTCCATCATATACAGTTACCTCATGCGTATACCGAATGTGAGAAATCACTGTGCTAAGCAACAAAGCATCACTTCATTCTATTTCTATGCACGTCATTCATTTCCAATGATTGCACTAATTTGTATTGCCAGGAGCGGATGGGCCGTTAATTTTTTTAAAGTAGTTGTATTAGCTTCTGTTTTTTTTTTTTCCCCTTAAGCCCTTTTTGGGATTAAAGAAACGAGAATGTGAATTTGGTAAATCCACGAACTCATCAAGTTTATAGTTTTGCGGGAATCAAATTACAAATCCATAGATTTGGGGAGTATTTATTATTGCAAGGATAAAGCATCTAGTATCACGAAAATACTTTTTCCTTTTTAAAACTCTCTCATTTCAAAATTTTGCAAAATCTTTATTATTTATTTTTTATTTTTATTTTTTTGCTAAGTTATTTCTTTCTTTTTTTTGCCCAAATCCATGGATTTATGGCGGGTATGGATTTTTTGGAAATCTACAGATTTGACAAATCCCCGACAAAAAACAAAGTTGGAAGAGTCAAAATACATGGATTTTCACAAATCCCTTTTGATGAATTTCACATAGCTGAACCTGTTTAAGATTTGAGTTTGATGAGCCAAACTATTATCTTTTAGAAACTTTTAACTGGGCAAACAAAAGCGTTGGATTATTGCCTACCTCAACTGGAGGCCTCTAATGTGCATGTAGCTGGCATATGTTGATTGGAACCATTCCTTGGGTGGGTCATTTTAGGGGGCGTTTGGATTGTAAGTTACTTTAGATAAGTTATACCTTAAGTAGCTTATCTTGGGTTCTACTTATTTAGTAAATAAGCTCGTTTGGTAAACAGGTAACTTATCAGCTAAAAATATAAAAACATGTTTTGTTCCCAAACGTCACATGAGTATTTATCCCTCAAGTTTGTTTGGTCCACCTTCATATTCAGTATCCATCATGTGGGGCAAACCTTTGATGTGACTGTTCTTTGTGTGGTCCCCACCTTTAACGTCGGCTATCCATCATGCAGGGCCCAACTTGGATGTGTGCCATTCATCATTAGGGATTGACCTTTAGTGTTCACCATCCATTATGTAGGGCCCACCATCAATATTAGTGTCCATCATGTGGGCCCCACCTCTGACGTGGGTCGTCCATCATGTGGGCCCCACCTCTGACGTGGGTCGTCCATCATGTGGGGCTGGCTTGGATGTGGGCCACTCAACATTAGGGTCAACCATTGATGTGGACCATTCATCATGTGGGGCCCACCTTCAATGTGGGTCGGGACTCGCCTTGTATGTAGGCCATTCATCATTAAGGGCCAACCTTTGTGTGGACTGTCCATCATTTGGGGCCCACCTCGATGTGGGCCATTCATCATGTGGCGCCCCACTTCAAAGTCCATTGCCCATCATACAGAGCCCACCTTTGATGTGGACTGTCCATCATGTAGGCCCCACCTTTGAAGTGGGCCGTCACCATACTGGCCCACTTTGGATGTGCCTATTTATCATTAGGGCCAACCTTTAATGTGGATCATCCATTATGTGAGCCCACATTAACATGAGGTCATCCATCATGCGAGCCCACCTTTGATGTGGACTGTCCATTGTGTGGGCCCCACCTTTGATGGAGACAGTCCATCATGTGGGGCCTCCTTTGACATGTACAGACTGAGAGAAGTTAGCATTAAGTTACTTTTATAATGATTTAAGTGTAAAAAGTAGCTTAATGACTTGAAATAAGTTAAAAAGTAACTTATTTTGTGGTATCTAAAAGGCCCTTAAGGCCTGTTTGGCCGGACCGATCCCACGGTATTAGGAGGGATGGGATCGCGATATCCCGGGATATGCATCACAAGCCAAACAAACCCGATGAACTTGTCCCGGGATATAAGCAATCCCATGGATCTTAAAACAATCCACTGACATCACTATCATTACCTTAAAATTGATCCCATCCCTTGGTTGGACAGATTGGAAGGTAAAATCCCGGGATATGCTGGGCGTGCCAAACAGACCCAGTGAACTCGTCCTGGGACATAGCAATCCCATGGATCTTAAACCAATCCACTGACACCACCATCATTACCTTAAAATCCATCCCATCCCTCCTAATCCCATGGGATTCGCCCCGCCAAACAGGCCCTTACAGACTATTACAAACCAAAAGTAACAACCAGAGTAGTTGTAATTGTTTAATTGGTATAACAAAGAGATTATGATTGGTAAATATTTGATACTTAAAAAGAATAATCAGATCAATCAAAAACCTTTGTGCACATGTCGGGAACTTACCTTACGTTTTAATGCGTATGGTGATTGGAACTGTTCCTCGGTGAGCCATATTAGAGACTCACAAACACAAAATAATAGCCATAGAGTAATTATAAAATTGTTTCATTGGTGTGACAGTTTGATTGTGATTAGTAAATAGTTGGTTCTTAAAAGAATGATCAGATTAAAAAGAAAAAACAAAAAATCTATGTGCAAAGGTTGGAGTAAGTAAACTTTTTGTTCTAACCATCTTCTCATTGATATTAGAAGACTTAATTGTCATTTTGACTTTTTTTCATCATTTAAAATGGTCATGTTGGTATCTAACTTAATTTTTATATTCAATGGTACTTGCTTGTCCAAGTATTACTATACTTGAAATATTGGAGGAGACTGATTTAAAAGTAAAACAAAATTACAATGTGACTATTCTGCTATTAATGAACTCTTTGTTAGTTGATTATAACCATCAACCATTTCTATGTTGGGCCCACAGAGATGCTCCTGACAAACCACACCATAATTCAGCTATGCCTTGGCACCGAGTGAGTCTTCGGAAACAGGCTTGGGCTCTTGTTGTTGGCATGTGTTTGAGCTTTATGGGACAAAAGGAACGAGCTTTCAAAATAAAAGCAATAATCTGAAATGAGTCATCAAAGGAGATACGATTTATGCTGTGGAATGTGCTTATTTAATAAAATTTCCTGTTATCTTCATATAATAAAAAAAAATGTCAAAGTTAGATTTCGTGATTACGCATTTTATGTTGAGCTGAATGGAGGCATAGTATGATGAAGTCATGAGCAGGAAAAAGACGATAATGAAGGCTGTAATTTATAAAATAAAACTTCTTTTGGAGCCCTTAAAAAAATGACGAGCAAGTTAGAGAAGTGCAAATGAAGAAAGAAGCATGATGGCATTCTCTGAATGTAATGAACAAGAAGTTCCCAATATTCTTCTCAATAAGTCTTGAATATGATACACATGTAAAAAATTTGCTCAAATCATTAAGTTAAGAACATAGGCGTTGACTAAATCACAATTTCTCACTTTCATATTATTCACCGCGATATCATACTGCCAATCATTAAACGAATTGAAAAGAAAAAAAAAATGTCATAGCAATAAGAAGTGGTAATAAGATTTGTCCTATATATGTGAATAGAATTTGGGTAGATTTAACCCAAAGCTAAAGCATATATTCAAGAACAATAAGATTACAATGTGATTTGGATCTCAATGAAACAATAAAAAAGCCATCCGATCATTAACACAATCAATATGAGGACTTATTCAATCATCAATGTATTCTTTTTCATTAGCAACTTAACATATTTGATCGTTTTAGCAACTTGCACTAAAAGAATATCGACCATTTCACATAGCGGAAGTTTCCTTAATGTAATGGTTCGGATTGTCATGGTTAGTGTAATGCATTTATTTTATACGTGCAATCAATTCATTTAAATCACAACAAAAAACCATCACAACTACGTTATACAAGTCTAAGAATTTGATCCATTTAGATAATTTAGTTTTAGGTTCTTCTTAATCTCCCACTCCATTTTACAGTACTCGTTAAAAAATAAAAATGAAAATCACCTCTGTCATTTCAAAGATTGAGAATCATGTTAGAGATAAGTAACTATTAATTAGAATATCGCATCAGCATTGTTATAAGATTTCAAATCATGTTAGTGATGGAACAGAATTGAGAATCATGTTAGTTATAAGTAACTATTAACTGGAATACATTTCATTTATGTTGGTGACTATATCATGAAATCGCCAAATCTGATATCTAAAAATTCATCGGCTACTAAGTACTAGCCCACCGTTGAGTCAGCCATTGCATCCAATTTATCAATCAGGAACAATAAACCACCTACCTTGGCCTGTAATCAACCGTCCGATCTGAAATGGAAGAAGTTCACCGCCCAAACATCAAGCTGATCATCGAACCCAACCAGATGAAGAATGCAGCAAAAATGGCAAACCCAACTGTCCACCAGCTGCAATTAGCCACCCAACTTGAGCAATTACAAAAGAAATTGAACATATATGAATAAACAAAAATAAACCCTGCATTTGATTACACCAAAAATCATAAAAATTTCACAATTAATCAGTGTAAATTTTCATGATATTCAATTCATGCCATCTACATTTCCTCTCTACATATTCAATTCAATATATTCATATATAAGAAAAAAAGAACCATCAAACAAACACATTACAGACATCTACAAAATTCCCACTAATCCGACTCCTGCAACCCACCCAACACCACCGACCCGACAAACAGCCCGGCAGCACCGACCGCGAGCGCGGCAGCGATAGCAACCTGCACGGCGACAAGCGCAGCCGAGTCGTCCGGTATCAGGACCACAGCGGCAATGGCGGCAATAAACAGAGGCAGGGCGACTGACGCAAGCGTCGCGGGCGAGAAGCTCGCAACGCTGTCCAGCAAGCTCAGCAGCCCCAATTCCTCCGCCTTGGAGAAGAACCCTAGCTTCTCAATCGAAGAGAGGGTAAACCCTAATTCCTCCGCCTTGGAGAGAAGGCCCGCCTTCTCAACGTTGCTGAGGACCTTCTTCTTCTCGAGCTTCTTGAAGACGTCGACCTTGATCTCCTCGCTGCCTTCGGTGAAGATCCCAGCGCCGAACCATTCCTTCTTCCAGTTCTTATCGTAGCGGTTGACCTGCAGAGAGATGATGGGAGAATTAACGGTTAGAATTTCACGATTGAATGAAATGGGGATTTGGGTTTTTTTTTTTCTCTTACCTTTTTCTGGGGAGCCATGGCTAGAATTTTTAGGGTTTTGGTGGGAGAGAATCGAGGAATAGAAGGAGAATGGAGGGTTTTGCTGTAGTAAGAAGCTGCTGAGGCTGTTGAAGCTGTGACGGCCGCCATTGCAACTGCTGCTGCCGCTGCTCCCGGTGGAATGGATTTTGAGAGAGATAGTTCAAAATCTATTTTCAGTCCAACCTGTTGGATGAGAGTTAAACGTCCAACCTATCTGTGAGTTTCAAATTTTCATGTTTTCGAGAAATCTAAACCTTCCATTATGTTGGGCCCACTATAAGGATATATTAATAAAAACCAATTTCTATTGAATTCATTATTTTAGCTAAAATATAGTAAGTTATATATGAACGTTGTTATAATATTTCGTTTTTGAGCATACGTGATAGGTGCATTAGATTTTTTTTTTTCAATAAAATGATTTTTGATGGTGAGGCCATACTTTTGGACGGGTTGGATGATCTATAAAATTTACAGGATGAAAAATATTTTTTTGTTGGACAGCATATTGAAAGTGTATTCGGTTGGATGTGAGCATCTCTCATTTCTGCCAATCATTCTATATCTTTCTGGCGATCCTATTTCTGCACACGTGGCATACATAAACGAGATCTAAACCGTCCACTTGGTATTTCCAAAAGTGGGTGGGCCATGATAGGAGAATCACAATCTTTCTGTTCAATTGGTAAAAGATGAATTTATTAGACGGTTTAGATAGGATAAATATAGAACGTTGTATGAGATCTAGTGAGTGATGATTGGTTGGCGCGGATTGCGTGGTGAACCCAACGCCACGTGGCTACCTGGGATAAAGACTCCGTGGGGCCCACCTTGATGTATGTGTTTTATCCATGCTGTCCATCCGATTTTCCAGCTCATTTTAGGGCAAGAACCCAAAATTGAAGCCGATCCAGAGCTTAGATAGTCCACACCACATGAAACAGTAGGGATAATGACATCCACCGTTGAAACCTTCCTAGGGCCCACAGTAACGTTTATTTTTCATTCAACCTGTTCATAATACCACAGAGACCTGTATGAAGGGAAAACACAAAGATCAGATTGATCAAAAACTTCTGTGGCCTCCAAGAAGTTTTCAACGGTAAGATTCAATCCCCACAGTTTCCTGTGGTGTGGTCCACTTGAGATTTTTATATGCTTAAATTTTTTTCTAATTTCCTAAAATGATCTGTAAAAACGTATGGACGGCGTGGATAAAGTACATACATCACATTGGGCCCCACAGAGTCTACGTGGTGTTGGGCTCACTATACAATCTATGTCCTGATCTGGCCTAAGCGTGTATAGGTACGCGCCAGTGGTGACGGCAGATGTGGGGCCCATATGATGTGTGAAAAACATCCGACCCGTCCATCATATTCTCATCTCAAGTTATCCGAATCTCTCAAAAAATCATCCCAATCCAGCACTCAGGTGGGCCACAGAAAGGGAACAAGATGGGAGGGAAAGCCCATCCTTATTTGCACCAGCACCCACTTGAGCTGCAAAACAGACTGAAGTTTGGCCTGACCTTTCATCCATTTCAGAAGAAGGGTCTATTAGAAGGGTCTGAATGGTCTGAATTGCATATAAACACCGTAGTGGGTGCCCCATGCAAATCAAGGGTCAGCATTCCCTCATATCTTGTTCCCTGTGCTGTGGCCCACCTGATTCACGGATCGACCTGATTTTTGGGCCTTATAGCAACATGAGCTGATACATCTAATGGACGGATTTTATTAGGTGCATACATCGCGTGGCCCCTCATCTGCCTGACGATGGACCTCGCCCCAAGTGTCTGTGAAAATGTGGACCGGAATCCTCTGCAACAAGGCGCGGAAAACACTCCAAACACTGGGCCCACCGTGTTTTGTATTAAAATCCACACCGTCCATCACGTTATATCCTTTATTCCAAGCCCTGGGGACAAAAAATCAGCCAGATTAACGGATCATATTGACCACACCGCAGGGAACAATGGTGATGGGATGCCAACCACATGTAGTAAGCAAGCACATACTGGAATAAGTGAAAATAATGGACTTATAAACTAGTTTTTTTTGGAAGGAATGGTTTGTCAAACTAACCTCTAAGTAAAATGCCACTGCAGGAAAGAGAAGAGAGAGTTTCATTCCAGAAGAGAGAGACCTATAACAACAACCAGGATTGGTCGTCAGTTTTTAAAGTTGAACAGATGACTCTGACAGGAAGTAGAATCAACCATCCTTCCAAAAACAAGAAGATGTCTACCAGCTTTGTCCACCGACTAAGTAGAAATTACAGTAACAACCTAAACAAAAATATGCCTCAACGACCTAAACAAAAATATGTATTAGCTTGTATTATTAGGACCAGACATCAGTAACATGGACAGAATAAGAACACGAGTGAGAGAGAGATTTATGGGTTGAGAGAGAGAGAGAGAGAGAGAGAGAGAGAGAGAGAGAGAGAGAGAGAGATTATGAGTTGTTATGGGTTGATAGAAGGCTTCCACAAGAAGTGTATTTGATTTACCTTATAAATGAAGGACATCAAAAAAATAAACACGAATTATATTTCAACTGCAGAAGAAAAAAAAAAAAAAACTAATACAGTTACTAAAAGAAGTCAGATATAAAAGAATCACAATTTCTCAACAAGGAAATATCTAGCAAATTAAGGATAGGAAGAATCTTACCATTCGGAAAGACATGGTTGCAAATAGAGAAGAGAAGAAAAGAAACTACTGTTTAAAAAGATATTTTGAAACAAATAGACAAAGAGCGCACTATGAGCCTGGAAACCACCACTGGGGTTGATTCCAAATCCAGCACTGGTTTGCCATGATTATCATTGATCACTGTATCAAATAATTCTGAGACCAAGTACAGATGAAGCATCCTGCTCAGCAGTGTTATCCTGAAGCAGCCTAGCTGGTGGTCCCTTTCCAAATACGTCATAGAATGGAGGGTCCACAAGGCCCTGGGCCAATGTGCATCTGTGGATTGATATATGAAAGATAGAGCGGCTCAAATGTTGGCACGTAGAAAATTTCCAGCAGTGCTTCCACCTGAAGTAAAAGAAAGATAAGGAAATCAATAAAAATCATGTATTAGTTTGAGTTCATAGTCATGCTCAGGCAGTGGTATGGAATGGAAAATGCGAAGAAATATATACAGTTATACTGAATTTACCTATGAGCTAGACAGATGTGTGCTTTTCACCATTTTGTAAATGGTTGTAACTTATCCATAGTACGTGGCATACACGTACATAAATCCAGACCTTCCAAATCATAGGCCACATTTTGAACAGAGCAGAGGGCACTTAAATATCACATTTTCAGATAATCAGAACTATTTGATTGGTGGACATCAAATGGATCAAATGAAAAAGGATAATGGTCAGACTATGAACAATGTGATCTTTAATTTGGGTTATCCTCCATCCACAATTGGGTGCGAGATTTGGATGTGATTTGAATGTAGAATGTTATGTTTTTTTCCCCTTCTTAAAGTGCTGCCATCATTGAGGAGTCAGGATTCCTCCGACAAGGAAATTGTTGGGTCATGAAGCATCTGGGATTGGGCTCGCTGGATCAACCGTCTAAATCACAAAACAATGGGCCCCACTTTATGAACTCAAATACTGAGGATCCCATACATATCCATGGGCTGAGGATCATAGAATTCCTCAAACAGTAGAAGCATAAGTTGGCCATTGATAGATTGGCAAAATGTGATGCTTTCCTAGCTGCACTGTCCATATGGAGGGCAATCACTGCAGTGGTTATTGTCACTGTCACTATCGTTACTGAATTTGATTTAATAACATTTTTCTTAACAGAAATAAAATGCACTTAATGACATCTAGTTTATAGAAAGAAAACAAAAAATGACTAATGAAAATAATAGAAAGTTTAAGTTCTTTATGATGAACCAAATGCCTGAAACCTTTGAATGGAGGGGAAACTTCAAGAATCAGACAGAGATCTAGCTCACCAACAAAGCAGTAGGTTCATTTGATGGAAGCTCACCTCTCATGGCTGCATAACTGGGAAAAAAGAGAATAAAGATCCAGCTTACCAATTGACTTATGTCTGGAACTAGAAAATGAAAGAAAGACTAGCAACCATAATGAATTCTGATCAAAGAAAGAATCTTACCAACTGTTGTTGTATTTTGAAGGTCATTGAAAAATCCAACAATACTAAAAGAGCCCAAGTTCCATAATCTGCAGCACAAGAATATCAAATACATGTCATGAAATGATATCAACTTGGCCATCAGCACTGATGAGATGGGAAACGTTAAGGAGAGATGAAGACAGGAAAATATTTAAACATGTTTTTCTTCACAAGATCCAGAAGAGAATGTACTCTTACACAACATCATACATTAAAATGGATTTGAAGCTGTTTCTCAGCTCTTAAAGTATCTTTAAAAAGAGAGAATAGAATAAGAAGACATCAAATCATTATTCGCAAAGGTGAAATTGAACCTAACCATGCAGTTTCTCTACAGATATAGATATAAATGCTACACCTATCAAAAAAAGTTGATGTAGATGCCACACATCTGCTAGCATGGCCCATCACTCCGGGACCCAACCCATCATCAGGTTGGTCTAGCCTTAAAAACATTTCCCAAAAAAAAAGAAGGTTCAATCAGCATGTGGGCCCCAATATTGGAAACAGTTGGATGGGATAGAAAAATTCAGCCAAGCGCTAATATGTTAATTCGTAAAAAAATTGTAACAAATAGACATTGTATATAACTTAAAAAACAATCAGCATTAAAAAAAAAAAAAACTTTTTGCTATTTTTTTTTTTCTTTTGAGGGTTTTAAATGAATGAAGATTAAAAACTAGAAATAGAAAAATAAACTATAATCTTCACCAAAATAAACAACCACATTTCTAAGTGAAATCACTTCACACTCGCATAACTATATCATATCCTCAAGTGCAACCTCATCATATAGTCTATCAACCGTATTACATTCTCAAGTGGATTTACTACACCATACCGTCACACAACCATATCATATCCTCAAGTGCAACCTCATCACACAATCTATAAAGTGTTTCACATTCTCAAGTGAAACTACATCACACTATCACATAACTATATCAATCACATCACACTATCATCTCAACCATGTCATGCGCTCAAATGCAACCCAATCACATAGTCTATCAACCATATCATATCCTCAAGTGTAACTACATCACATTATCATACAACTATATCATATCCTCAAGTGCAAACTCATCACGCTGTCCGTCAATCGTATCAAATTCTTACGTGGATATATACTTCATCACACTATCACACTACCATACCACATCCTTAAATACAACTCCATCACGTTGTCCATTAACCGTATCACATTCTCCAGTGGACACATCACACTCACACAATCACATATCATATCCTCAACATATTTTCAAGTGTAACATGATCACACTGTCACACAACCTTGGATTATCCAACGTCATGACAGAGTTCATCAACCATATCACATTCCCAAGTGAAGATCATTTATCACACTCTCACACAATCATATCATATTCTCAAGTGCAAATAGTCCATCAACCGTATCACATTCTTCAATCTGGAACCACTTCACACTGTCAGATAATCATATCATATCCGAATGTGCAACCTAATCACATGATTTATCAATTATGTCATATTCTCAAATGTAACTACATCATATTATCACACAACCATATCATATCCTCAAGCGCAACCTCATCATATAGTCTATCAACCATATCATATTCTTAAGTGGAACCACTTCACATTATCACACAACCACATCATATCCTTAAGGGTAACCTCATCACTTAGTCCATTAACTGTATCACATTCTCAAGTGTAACCCCATCAACTGGAAAAATATTATATCAACGCCTCAAGTATAATCTCATCACATAGTCCATCAACTGTATCACTTCCACAGATGCATGTACCTATTCTGATATAGATTCTACTCTCTTACATGGTATCTGTCATTTTTTTTATTTATATTTGAAAAATTTTCGACCCTATAAAAAAACATAAAACTATTTATTTTACATGCATTGGGATGCCTTCTAATAATCCAAGTCATCAATCTCAACTAGTTATTAGTTTCAAACTTTTATCGGTAGTTGTGTTAAACACCTCTATAGGTAAGATTTACCAGCACTTTTATAAGCACCAGTAAAGGCTTGTGAAACAGCCGGTAAAGGCTTGTGTAACCACCGGTAAAGGCATGTGGAAGTGCCAGTAAAATGTCTATACATGTGCAGGCCAATGTTTATTATATTTGATTGAAACCAGCAATTTTATTTTTTTTTACATATTTAAAATTTAAAAGATAATAATTATATAAATTCCATTGTCAACTTTGTTGCTACACTCGAATCAGCATTTTCACAATTGTTAACTCCCGAAAAAGCACCTATAGAAAATATGTTAGCTTTGTCCTTTGTAAAAACTAATATTGATGGAAGGCAGTTTCAGCCATACATGTAGCCTTTTGACTTATTCATTAAATTGCAGAAGTCAAGCCTAGCAATTCCTGTAATTCAAGCCTAATCATGACCCGTAATGGTCGTAAAATGAGAATGTAATGGGGATTTGTGAGTTCAACAAAGGAAAGATCCATCAAACTTAAGCTTGGCCATAGTCCATCATTAGCCAGCCCTCAAAATAAATATTAAAATAATATTTACAATAACAATTAAATGGTTCCAAATACATTTTTTTTTTTTTAAAAGAAGAAGAAGAAGAATAAATCTATCGATCCAGCTCTCATTCATCCCAGCCTAAATCCTGCAAAACAAAATAGCAAAAAGAAATTAGTTACAACCACCCCCCCCCCCAAAAAAAAAAAAAAAAAAAAACTATCTATAGATATTTATAATGGAGATCAAGAACTATGCTAGATATTTGAGGAATAAACCAGAAAGAATGCAACAACTTATCAAGCCAAGCTGTGCGATATATGAATGAGGATTTTGGCATCCAGATTGTGGGCCCCATTGTTGATTGGAAAGAAGCACTAGTAAAAGCTGTAAAAAGCGCCAGTAAAAGTTACAAAAAGTGCAGTAAAAACTGTAAAAATGTTAGTAAAAACTGTAAAAAGCGCCGGTAAAAATATATTTAAGCGTAGCAAAAGGTTACCAAAACACCAGTAAAGGTCTGCCTAAGCGTCGTTAATAAAATGAGCAGAAAATAAAATAAAAATACTCTATGTTTTTCCTATCATTAATCCCCAGGTTTCAAATTGCCAAATGATATGCAAATCCAGTCCCAGGGAAGAAAATGAAATATATTGGGAATGCAGTACAAGTAGGGCCATATGATTCACCAGCATTTGATCTAAAAATATATAGGATGGTGGTAATGGCATATGGCTACCATGACATTTGACAAGCACTTCTTGCTATACCCGATATTCTTGTGTAAGAACTTTTATCTTCTAGTCAAGCTGCACGGCCTTCTTGGTCTCATCATCCATTCTCTTCTTCACATTCTCAAATTTGTTTTGCAAGGCCACAAGTTTGTCACTATTGTTGGCAATGCTGGCATGACCATAAGCATTAGGAGCCGGGAAGTACATCAGATCTTCTTGGCATGCATCGTGTGCTTTAATAAATTCATCAAGAGATTCATCCTCATGCCCCATCGCTACACGAAGAAATTGAACCTCTTCCTTTATTAAAGAATCAGCTAGCCTGTAAGAAAATTTTGGGTTCTCACACTGTTTGATGCTAAAACAAACCATAATGATATGTAACTTAGGCTCAGAACTCGTGTCTCAATGCCAAATGCAGAAATAAACTGTCAGACTCAGAACTTGATCAACTGACAGGTCCATACATTAGATCCACAAGGCTAGAAATATTATATGAATAATAGCAACAACGAAAAAAAAATAAAATAGACTAAGGACTTATTACTAAAAAAACTTGTGGCCATGTGTCTATAACATGCATCCAACAGCACCATAAAAATATTCATGTAAACTGTGGAGCTCCATTTTACACGGATGTCTATGAACACTCAACCCAAAAGTGTCTTGCCTTTGGCATAACATAGCAGTTGAAGTTACAATTCAATAGGCATCAAAAGCCATGGAACTACCCATGAGCAAGGAGAAGCTATCAAAACATGTCTTCAACAAATTCAAGGCTAGTGGAGAAATTTCATCGTACATTTAGCTGATTCATTCCAGGTTTACTTCATGTTTTGTGAAATCTTGTAATGCCCCGAACTTTTTGATACTCGGGAATCGAAAGTCCTCTATCGTTACCATAAGATTCAACGTAACATATACGTATGTACGTTACTAATCTAACTATTTTAGCCTTACAATCTTACCTTGACACTAACTTAACCATTGGGGATGATCTCCATTCATAGATCAAGCCATCTAACCGTTGATTTTGGAGACAAGACCATCCATCATACGACTTGACGTACATACCTTCCTTCAAATGAATCGTTGAATAACTCCATATTCATAATGACTTAGATATATGTTCTTTTGTAAGAATTGTTTAGAAACATTCCTAAAACCATATAGAATCATTAGATTTCCCAAAACTCTTATATCAGCGATAATTACAATAATGCTATTAACCTAAACTCTTGAATTCTAGATCACTCAGTTCCCACGATCTGTGTAATGTAAAAATTTACACAAGGTCTATGTATCATAAATTAACTATACATGACAAAATTCAGACGTTGGAGCATTGTAGGAATGACCCAATGGACAGATCAGTCATTAAACGTCGGTATTGGGCCACCTGACCTTTGGATATGATCCAATTTTGGGCCCAACCCTTCAAATTAGACGGAGAGTCGAATGATCAGTGTGGATTTTTCAATATAACACCAAAGTGGGCCCCAAAAGATGTCCATGTGTGCACATTGGCGTGCACCAGCAGCGCACGGAACCAAGAAGTCGTTTGACCCGACGAAAATTCGAAATCGGGTTGGTTTTCCCTCCCGCGTTCGCAATACAGTCGGACGACCGTCCGCACGGTTGATGATGGCCCACCATCATAGCTCTCGGGTCTGATCTGAGCCGTCCAGAGGATCGATATGGTGAAATATAATAACCCCATGAGAACCTTATGCACCCATGCATACGCACAAGGCCACGGCAAAGGCTGCAAGACGTCAGCGAATGGGAATCCGCCGCACCAGACTGAGACGGACGATCCAAGCGGGCCACCACCGCACCTGATCTGTAAGATCCAAACCGTCCATCTCTTCAGCCATCTAAATTCGACCGAAAAACTAACCCTTCCACACCAAACCGATCGGGTAACCGAACAGATATACGCCCACAAGATCCGTCCGCAATCAGCACCAAGAAACCAACTGTCTCAAACTCTGCTACGTAAGAAGATTAAAAAAGGGCCACCTAAATCGGATCATAACCGTCTAACATCAAGGGGTGGGAATTCCGAACCACCCTAGATGACCGGAAGAGAGAAGGAAAAACAGGGAATCGGTTTTTCCCACCGCATCTCTCCTGCGTAAAACACGCCCGCGAGCCTTCCGGACTTCACAGAAAAAACGGATCTGGGACAGACATCCGAAACGTCCACCAAATGTCCTCTATCAAAGGAAACCCTCACAAAGAGTAGATCGGATCAAAGGCTATAACGAAATTGTGATTGCAAAATCACTTGTCTGCCGGTTACGCAGCTCTGCTGCGAAACAGAGTGCGTAAGAATCACGCCGTCCTTCCTGCTGCGTAAACAAGGTTATGCAGAGAAGGGCCTAGAAGGTCCCCATCCCTGTAAGTAAGCTCCTATCCGACGTCTAGAGGAGAAAGAGCGAGATCGGGAGAGACACTTCAGTCGAACGACAGGAGAGAGAGAGAGGCTCCGTCCGCTGGTGCTACGACCGTTCAGCAAGGAAAGAAAGAAAGAAAAAAAAAAAAAGAAAGAAAGAGAAAGGAAAAGAGAAGAAAGAAAGAAAGAAAGAAAGAAAAGAGAGAAAGAAAGGAAGGGAGAAAGAGAAAGAAAAAAAGCAAAGAAAAGAGAAAGAAGAGAGGAAGAAAAGAAAAGAAAAGAGAAGAAGAAAGAAGGAAGGAAAGGAAAAGAAAAGAAAAGAGAGAGAAAGAGAAAGAGAAAGAAAGAAAAGATAAGGAAGAGGGACGAAGAGTGCCGAGTTGACTCGCCGAGTACCAGACCGAGTCAGGGCCGGGATCAAGTCAATTTTTGGGTCCTACGGTGCTAGAAACATTGGTGAGGATTTATCCTTTGAGCTTATATTAATTTAAGCGATTAAATTCATCTTGCTTTTATACACGCTTCATGATTTTGATTTTGCCTTTAAATATATTTTATCTATCCTTTTACATATCACTTTAAATCTTCCATGCTATTATATATTTCACCATCAATTATTAGCCTCTTTCGTGCCTTTTATGATATGAATTATCCTACATTTTCATGCCTTTAATAATGTGAGTTATTCCGCCTTTCATGTTTATATTTTTTTGAGAATTATCCTATCAATTGATTTGGTTAATGTCCTTACAACTATTGACCCTTTAGGATTATGACATGATGTCAAATACAAGTAATTTTTCTAAATTTATGTGAGGTCATGGATACAAGCCCTGCCCTGCCTTATCAAATTAATTGAGCTGGCCCTTGCCACTCTTTTTATTATTGGGTTGGCCCTTGCCACTCTCTTTATTATTAAGTTGACCATTGTCACTCTTGTCTTATTATGTTGGCCATTTCTACTCTTGCTGAGTTAACTGTTGTCACTCTTTTCTTTATTATGTGGGTCTTATGCAGTCTATCTTTAAGGCTTGAGCATGTGTCTTGCTATCTCAGATCCTCCATGATGATTCAGTTTTTATTCTTTATGATTCAGTTTATATTCTCTTAATGCAAGTACTATATTTGAAATCCCTCCTTTAGCGATCAATTAAATATCATGGACGTAATGCGTTTTTGGTAGCGGCCCTGGGGTAACACGTAATTTCATATTTTTGGGTGAGAGTACAACAGCTGGTGTGTGTAAATCGTTCTATATACGTGACACATCAGTTTGGGAAACTAGATGTCGCTTAGTCGCTCCTTTTTCGGTTTTGGGAATTGGATGTCACTTAGTCGCTCCAATCCGATTTTTCTTAGGGAACTGGATGTCACTTAGTCGCTCCTTTTCCAGTTTTTGGGGGTTGGTTGTCGCTTTAGTTGCTCCAATCTAGGTTGCGAGATTCACCTGGTCATGTATAGTGTTCATCTTAGGACAACCGTGTAAAACCATGTTAAACATGGGACACGCCAGCGAATATCCGTAGTATGAGATGCAGGTCGAGTCGGGTAACTTTAATCATATTTAACATTATGGCGATCGTTAAGTATGATACACCGCATATACTTTGCTAGGCATGCATCTCATATATATAATATATTGATTGCACATTGATACCTCTTGTAGTGTGGACTACTTGACGTATTAGACCATCTACATCACTTTTATGAGTCTCTTGAATTACTGTTAATCTTAAAGGATAATCATCATTATTAGTAGGGCACAGATTATGCGGATGACATACAGATTTGAAGACATAGTGGACTATCTCCCTATAGAAGATAACACTGAAAGAATATGAAGACTGATTATTTACTTAGTTTTATGCTTCCGATGCGAACTCGATGAATGTAATAAGCTTCCATTGGGAAGGCCTTTGATTATTCTTTTTCTTTTTACTCTGATGAAATATAATAAATACAATTGATTTTATTTTTGTGAATGTTACCTTCATGAATGTATTTGGATGTAAACTAAACGAAAAAAAAATAGGGTGCAAATTCAAGGCTAGTGGAGAACTTTCACCCGTTCATTTAGTTGATTCATTCCAGGTTTTCTTCATGTTTTGTGAAATCTGCACTACATAAGTTTGCTCTTGTTTGAAAACTTAAGTAATATGATCTGATACTGTGAAATACCTTAACATATAGAAATAACTATAACATTCTGAATCAGACTCAAACATCTAATATCCTCATCATCATCATAGCCTTTTCACAGCTATTTGGGGTCGGTTGCACTAACAAGCCCTTTTTCGCCTACTGATCCTGCTTAAGGCCTAATCCTTGGAAAGAAAACAAGCCTTCATACCCCTTCTCACCACCTCAACATGACCAATTCAGGTACATGCTCCTTTACGGACATTGACAAGGTATAAGAGTTACAAGCTCTAAGCACGTGGGTAAACAAGTAGTACACATTTGCAATTTCATTTTTCCTTTTCTTGTATTTCATTTGGTGATTATGACTGACGGTTAAAGAAATCAATATCTCCAAGTTGAGATCACTTAGATCCACAGACATCAACCTCGCCAGCATATTAATTATCAGCATATTGTCTATAAAATTCTGCACTTGCTTTAGAGGGTGTTTCTTGCACCAAATTTCATGAAATATCATGAAATTTTGCACCCAATTAGATTGATTAATCATTATATTTCATGACATTTAGGAAAACTAAACGCACAATTCGATATAAATGTTGGGAATCTGGTGATGGGTTGGGCTCTGGCTAAACCTAAAATAAGGTTTTAAATATCAGTAACAAGCTTCAATCACTGATATAATATGGCCACCAACCAGATAGAATTAATAAATAGAATTACAAAAATGAAAAAACACTTCACCTCATTTCAAATATAACCAAGAAAAAAAAAACACTCAGTAGAACAATAACAACTGGCAACCAATAAATGGCCACCAATCAGATAATCAAATAATCAAATGAGCATAGTTTTTTTGTCATGATACCCCTACAATGGAATCCGTGGACAGTCTAATTTGATCCATGTTTTGAGAGAGAGAGAGAGAGAGAGAGAGAGAGAGAGTGATGAGGGGGAGAGAGAGAGAGATGTGAAGAAGTGTGGAGTGTGGAGAGGATTGAGGAAGAAGCAATGAGTGAGACTGGGAGGGAGAGAGAGATGTGAAGAAGTGCGGAGAGCAGTGATACAGCAACGAGTGGAGTCCGTTGGCTTTTTTCTTCTCATATTCTTTTTCTGTTTTTTTTTTTTTTGTTTTCCTTTTTTTTTTTTTTAATGGTTTGGAGTTTTTTTTTTTTTTTTTTTTTGAAGTGAGTGGTGACATGGATCAATGAAAATTAGGCAATATGGGAATCCTTGTTTACCGAATCGGATTGCGTACTGAGTTACTCAAGTTTGCTATTATGGTATTGAGTAAACTTTGTTGGGCCCATTGTGAATGCATGTAGTTTATCCACGCCGTCCATCCGTTTTTCCATATCATTTTAGGGGTTGAGACCATAATATAAATATATCAAAAGCTCAAGTGGACCATACCACAGTAAACAGTGGAAGTATTGATTTCCACCATTGAAACATTCCTAAGGCCCACAGTGGTGTTTATTTGTCATCCAACCAGTTCATAGGATCATACAGACATGGATGAAGGGAAAAAACAAATATAAGCTTGATCTAAAACTTTTGTGGCCCCCAAGAATTTTTCAACGGTGGATGTTCAATTCACACTGTTTCATGAGGTGTGTTCCGTTTGAGTTTTTGATATCTTTCATTTTTTGGCTGAACCCCTAAAATTATCTGGTAAGATGGATGGACGGAACGGATGAAATGTATGAATGACACTAGGCCCCATAGGGTTTACTCAGTACGCAGTCCGCTTCCGTTTACCGAATGACGGAGGATCCGAACTCCATCCAGACGCGGATGCGAAAGTCCGTGTTCCTGCGCTGGAAACGTAGGTGGGACCCACTGTGATGTTTGTGAGAAATCCATCCCGTGCATACGTTTTTTAAGATCATTTTACTTCGCGGGGCCAAAAATGAAGCGGATCCAATACTCAAGTGGGCTTCACTAAAAGAAAAGGTGAGCAGGGAAATTCCTACCGTTGAAAACTTCCTGGGTTCGATAGTTATGTTTACATGCCATCCATACCGTTCTTAACGTCATTCCTACTAGATGAACTGAAAACACAAATATTAGAATGATTCAAAACTTCTTTGGCCCCATGAATATTTCAACAGTGGACGTTGAATCCTCACGTTTTCGGCCCACTTTAGTATTGGATCCGTCTCATTTTTTACCCCACGCCCTAAAATGATCTCAAAAAACGTATGGACGGTATGGATTTCTCACAAAAATCACGGTGGGCCCCACTTGGGTTTCCAGCGAAGGAATTCTTTCGCAGGAAATCCGCGCCCGAAGCTTCCAGGCGCCACGCTATCCAATAGGTCCACGTCATCTCCACCCCACGTGTCACTGCAGTTGGTCCTTCCTCCTCCTTTCCTTCAGCTTCCTTTATGAGACCGCTGCAGAAGAGGAAACCTTCGTTACTCCATCTCTCTTTTCCGATTGCCGGCGTCAGATTCCGTCAATGGAGGTCTCCGGCATTGCTTTCCGCCCACTTCCCTGCACTTCGGGCGCCGGATCACGGCCGGACTTCGATACTCACTTCAGAGAACCCTCTCTTTCAGGCCTATCCATCGCCAGAAACCTGCTCTCCGACAAGCTCTCTCTCACGAGCTGTTCTCGAGATTCTAAAGTTTCCATATGGTTGAGGAAATTCTATGGCAGTTCCGAATTCTCCAACTACAGGCACTTGTGTTATTATGCCATCTCGCCGAAGTGCAGCGGGAAGAACAAGGAGAAGACTAGCTGTTCTCGAGATTCTAAAGTTTCCCTATGGCCGAGAAAATTCTATGGCAGTTTCGAATTCTCCGACGACGGGCATTTGTGTTATTATGCCATTTCACCAAAGTGCAGCAGGAAGAAGAAGGAGAAGACGAGTTGTTCTCGAGATTCTAAAGTTTCCATACGGTCGAGGAAATTCTATGGCGATTCCATATTCTCCGACAATGGGCACTTGCGTTATTATGTCATCTCGCCGAAGTGCGGCGGGAAGAAGAAGGAGAAGACAAGCTGTTCTCGAGATTCTACAGTTTCCATACAGTTGAGGAAATTCTATAGCGGTTCCGAATTCTCCGAAGACGGGCACTTGTGTTATTATGTCATCTCGCCGAAGTGCGGTGGGAAGAAGAAGGAGAAGACGACCTATTCTCTAGATTCTAAAGTTTCCATACAGTCGAGGAATTTCTATGGCGGTTCCGAATTCTCTGACGACGGGCACTTGTGTTATTATGTCATCTCGCCGAAGTGCGGCAGGAAGAAGAAGGAGAAGACAAGCTGTTCTCGAGATTCTAAAGTTTCCATACGGTCGAGGAAATTCTATGGCGGTTCCAAATTCTCCAATAACAGGCACTTATGTTATTATGCCATCTTGCCGAAGTGCGGCGGGAAGAAGAAAGAGAAGACGAGCTATTCTCGAGATTCTAAAGTTTCCATACGGTCGAGGAAATTTTTTGGTGGTTCCGAATTCTCCAACGAGAGGCACTTGTGTTATTATGCCATCTCACCGAAGTGCGGCAGGAAGAAGAAGGAGAAGACAAGCTGTTCTCGAGATTATAAAGTTTCCATACGGTCAAGGAAATTCTATGGTGGTTCCGAATTCTCCGACGATGGGTACTTGTGTTATTATGCCATCTCGCCGAAGTGCGGCGGGAAGAAAAAGGAGAAGACTAGTTGTTCTCGAGATTCTAAACTTTTCATACAGTCGAGGCAATTCTATGGTGGTTCCGAATTCTCCGACGACGGGTACTTGTGTTATTATGCCATCTCGCCGAAGTGTGGTGGTAAGAAGAAGAAGAAGACAAGTTGTTCTCGAGATTCTAAAGTTTCCATACAGTCGAGGAAATTCGATGGCGGTTCTGAATTCTCCGACGATGGGCACTTGTGTTATTATGCCATCTCGCCGAAGCGCGGCGGGAAGAAGAAGGAGAAGATGAGCTGTTCTCGAGATTCTAAAGTTTCCATACGGTCGAGGAAATTCTATTGCGGTTCCGAATTCTCTGACGACGGGCACTTGTGTTATTATGCCATCTCGCCGAAGTGCGGCAAGAAGAAGGAGAAGATGAGTTATTCTCGAGTTTCTAAAGTTTCCATACGGTCGAAGAAATTCTATGACGGTTCTGAATTCTCCGATGACGGGCATTTGTGTTATTATGCCATCTCGCCATCTCGCCGAAGTGCGGTGGGAAGAAGAAGGAGAAGACGAGTTGTTCTCGAGATTCTAAAGTTTCCATACGGTCGAGGAAATTCTATGGCAGTTCCAAATTATCCGACGATGGGCACTTGTGTTATTATGTCAACTCGCCGAAGTGTGGTGGTAAGAAGAAGAAGAAGACAAGCTGTTCTCGAGATTCTAAAGTTTCCATACGGTCAAGGAAATTCTATGGCGATTCCGAATTCTCCGACGACGAGCACTTGTGTTATTATGCCATCTCGCCGAAGTGTAGTGGGAAGAAGAAGGAGAAGACGAGTTGTTGTCGATATTCTAAAGTTTCCATACGGTCGAGGAAATTCTATGGCGGTTCCGAATTCTCTGACGACGAGCACTAGTGTTATTATGCCATCTAGCCGAAGTGCGGCAGGAAGAAGAAGGAGAAGACGAGCTGTTCTCGAGATTCTAAAGTTTCCATGCGGTCGAGGAAATTCTATGGCGGTTCCGAATTCTCCAACGACGGGCACTTGTGTTATTATGCCATCTCGTTGAAGTGCGGCGGGAAGAAGAAAGAGAAGAATCCAGAAGCAGCAATGATAAAGAAGAGGCTGAAATTGGTTAAAGGGCTGTCGAGGGATTTGTTGGCTTTTTCCAGGATGGGTTTTGGACTCGTAACCGTCGACAGTCGGATCAGAGAAGTCAAGGGGAAGACAATCTCGGTAAGATTCATCTTTTTCAGAGATTGGGTTTTCATCAATTCTGTGAATTATGGAATGAAAGGGTTTTCTGTCTAGTTCAAGTAAAATTCCTGTAGTTTGGATTATAGAATAGTTCTACCATTTGGGATATGCATTTCTGTTTTTAATTTCTGTTTTTCTTTTTCAAATTCAAACTTCTGGGGAATTTGAAGTTTTCCCATCCATCAATTTCTCTGGTTTGTATTTGTGTGGAAGTTCTTAGGTTTCATATAGTTCGGGCTAGAATTGTAGATCGTATTTGTTCGTACGTCGAGTTGAAGATCTTTACTGTATGGATGTTGCAATGGTTCTTGAATTTTCTGTGTTGATCTGTTTAATTTCACCCATTAGATAGTGATGCTGAAAACTGTATAATGATTTTGAGAAGTGATTTGGTGCCTCTAGAGGCGTGAAATTTCGTTCTTCCACACTGCCCGTTTGTATTTGTTGATTAAAAAAGGAGCATTGACTTGAATTTGTGGGTGAAAAGAGGAGTTTTGATTGGAGCCATTTAAGCTGATTTGTTTGTGTTTTTATATGCAGGAAGCAGCAGAAGTTCTACTGGCACAGTTGCTACAGAGATGAAGAGAAAGAGGAAAGAAGAGAAGGCAGCAATGAAAGCCACTCGGATTAAAGCCATGGCCGGTAGAGAAGACACCTCGCTCTGAATCAAGCGACAGCGAGTGCAGAGAGGTGGTTGACATGAACCACCTCAGAAGCAGGGTTCTCACAGAAGCCAAAGTAGGCCAACCTCAAGCAATTCAAGCAGAGTACCAATAACCGTTCCTAACCTATTGATTCAAGAACAGAAAACTGCAACGAAGGACACAATCGAAAATAGCAATCTGTCGGCCTGTGGGGACAAATGCAGTACTAGTTGTAACAGTGCGAATGGCGTAGCAGTAGGGACATCAGCTGAAAGGATTGAGGTTTGTATGGGGGGAAAGTGCAAGAAATCAGGAGCGGTAGTGCTGTTGGAGGAATTCGAGAGAGAGGTTGGGATCAGGGGTGCTGTAGTTGGGTGCAAGTGCATGGGCAAGTCCAGGGACGGCCCGAACGTGAGGGTCCTGAATTGATGTAATGATAGTGTCATTGACTAGGGGTATGGTGCCATTAGGCCAGCAACCAATCCTCTATGCATTGGCGTTGGTTTAGACGATGTGGATGCAATTGTGGCTAATTTCTTTGGGGACAAGAAGGAGATGGGTCTGTTGGCTGCTTGAGAAAGCTCTTGCCTTGGCTATTGCTCCATTCCAAGATTGTAATCTTTGAGCTTGAAAACTTGGTTAGAATGGAAGATGTGGATTTGGTAGCAACTTCTGAGTTCTTTGATATACATATTTAGCAGTTTTGTGGTCTAGATACAAGCTCATGTAAATACTCATGTAGATTTGTCAGGTGCTTGTTGATGATTTCCCTTCAAATGCACATACAATTAATTTTGATATGAACAATCTCATGAATTTTATAGCAAATGTTGTTTATATCTCTGTAATTAGGCAATTTTTAAACGTTTGATGGGCCACTGGATTGCATCTTACTCGGGTCTTATTGAGTGTTTGTTGATGATTTCACTTTGGATTTATATAGATTTTTAGTTTTGTGCCTCTGAAAATTCGAGATGGGTGGAAAAAGTTGAGATATTTCTCAGAAGTTTTATGTGATTATTGTATTCCAATCAAACTCACGAGGAAATTTTATATGATGGAACTAAGACCGGCCATACTTTATGGGACATAATGATGGGCCGTTAAAAACATCCATACTTTTTGGACAGAAAGTTGTGCTGTTAAAAGATAACATGTTCATAGGATGAGTGTGGTTGAAATAAATATATTAGAAACGGATGAGTAAAAAGATGATGAAGGAAATAGATATGAGACATTGGAGTGAACTAGGGAAGTGGATTAAGATGGTTTGATTATGTAAAATGGGAGTCGATTAGGTGTGGCCTTGGCCTCAACTAAGAGGGTGTGGGCCCACCTTGATTTATGTATTCTACCTTCACGCGTCCATCCCTTTTTTCCATATCATTTTAGGGCATGAGCCCTAAACTAAAGCAGGTCTAACTTTCAAGTGGACCATACCACGCAAACAGTCATAATTATTTATTAACAACTTATATATATATATATATATATAGAGAGAGAGAGAGAGAGAGAGAGAGAGAGAGAGAGAGAGATCATACAATGCATACACCTATATTGAAAAAATTCCCCCTTTTATACAATGCATACACCTATATTGAGGGATTTTAAAATGCATGTCATAGTTTTGTAAAGTAGCATATGTGTTAAGATCTAAGCCATTCATCAGTTAGGATCCACTAAGGAGAACTTATATGCTAAAAACTAAGAAACTACACTTTTAAGAAAAGTACAAGTGTGCATTTAAAATCTAGATCATTGGACTATTTTATTAACAACCCATTATTTTCACGAGTATTTGACATGTTTGATCATAAGATCATCAAAATTTTTTTTTTTGCCCCTAAGAAGTTGATAATGTAATTTATCTAATGTACGGATCTGATTTTTAGTTGGATGGTCCAAATCTATAATGAGTGTGTACTCCATTCTACATGTAATGAAAAAAAAAAAAAAAAAACTCTCTGTGTATGTAAATGCTTCCATGGTAGACTAATTACATTTTGGCATGGAAAAGGACCCATAGCTTGAGTGGGCCCATCATTGCGTTAATGTAAAATCAACCCCGTCCATTAGGTATGTCACCCCATGTTAGATCAAGATCTCAAATTTCATTCCCATCCCTATTTCAGGTGCATCACATGATTAGAAACAGTGTATATGGAAAGGTTCACCCAATAAACTATTTCCATCAGTGTGGCTCACATGAATCATTTATGGACTTCATTTTTGAGACTCAGGCTTAATTTTGGTGTGATATCTAATGGCTGGAACGGATTTCATAGTTTCTTTACAATGGGCCCTGAAAAAAATCAAGAGCGGATGTCTCTCTCCTAATTGTTCCTGTTGGTGTGGCCCATCTGAACCACTGATTAGCCTAATTTCTTTGTTCTGAGCCTATCACTGGATTACACGTTTAATGGTCGGAGTGGATCTTACATACATTTAAGAGTGGGCCCATAAATAAACTGAGGTGGGAGTGCCTGTGGTACCTGTTCCCAAAATATTACCATTTGGCCTAATTTAAAGTTCTAATTAATGTTTATAATGCTGGCATAGAGGTGGCGTTGTTTATCCTCATAATGCCGATCCACGAGTGATTTAAACACAGCTTTGAAAAAGAGTGGCCCCTTCGGGTAGGCCGACTATGGTGTTAATTTTAAATCTACCCCGAACATCTGATGGGTCACCTCACTGTACACCTAGGGATCAAATTTCAGGCCCATCTATGCTTCAGGTGGACCACACAATGGGAAATAGTTGATAAAGAAGAGCTCACCCTCCAAACCATTTACGTTGGCGTGGCCTACGTGAAAGATGAATGGATCTGACTTTTGTCCCTGTATAAGTTCTCCTTAGTGGATCCTAACTGATGAATGGCTTAGATCTTAACAAATATGCCACTTTACATAACGATGACATGCATTCTAAAATCCCTCACTACAGGTGTATGCATTGTATCAGACGAGGAATTTTTTCATTAAATGCCCAGCTAGTTGGACCAAAACTCACTGTCCAACTAGTTGTGTGTGAGCATTTCTCTGGATATATTCCTTCATCCAGGTTTGACATTATCAACAGCAAATACACATTATGGAAACATTAGTGGGACCGGAGATTCAATCACCACTGTTCGGTATTTCTCCTGAGAATAGGATGTTCTTCATTTATGGACTCATTTCCTTGTAATGATATAGCAAAACAGATGGGACAACATGCATATAGAATACATCCATCAAGGTGGGCCCCACAATAAGGGCCAAACCATCTTGGGTGATGACTGAGATGATGATGAATGAATGAATGAATGAATGTCTCATTAATCATATCGAATATCATTAATTTCTGTGTGATTAGGCCATGCGGGTTGGCCTTTGCAGTATTGCTGGATTGCATTCCTGTTGGGTCTTAGGTTGGCATTCGAGCATTCATAAACATGCGTCGCTATGCTCTCTCTTGGATTGTGATTCTTAAACCATACTCTCAACATTATTCCATAAGCAGAAAGTGGTAGAGAAAAGGAATCAATTCATTGGTAAGTAGATTCTTCTTTCTTTACACATGGGTTTCTTTGGTAGAAATGAGTCACTTCTATCAGCTCATCTATCAAGCGACTGAAGAATTTAGACCTTTCATATGTTGGCCCAACGTACTTACAGATATAGTTTTGAATGGTAGGTGGGCCGACCCTATAAGAAAAGAGAGTAAAATAATCAAAGGATTGAAATACTTCATGAAAAAAATTTCAGAGGATCCTCACCATCCAGGACCATCCCAATCATATAAGTGGTCTCAAACCATCCAAACAGGAGACGGTTTCCACGAGTGTTTTTATAGTAGGCTAGGCTGGTCCATTCGTGGTCATTAACTCAGGCCTAGCTCGGCGAAAACACTGGCCCTACATTTGAATGGTCCAACCCTTGGGTCAAGTTTAGGGGTTCAACCTCTGGCCCCACAGTATCACCCCAGCCAGGCCAGCAGCTCAGCCCAATGCCACCCTACAAGTGGTTGAGCTAGTGGATGTAGATTGCCGGAAGTGGATTACCTGCAGAAGCTTTCCCGTCATAGGAAATTAGGTGTGGCCCATTGTGATGTTTGTGAGAAATTCACTTCATCCATTCTTTTTGCCGGATCATGTTAGGAGATGGTCCTAAAAATGACCCAAATCCGAAACTCAAGTGGGTTGCATGAAGGAAAAAGTGGCTAGGTAAATCCCTGCTGTTACAACCTCCTTCGGGTCCACCGTGATGTTTATATGCCATCTACACCGTTCAATGTGTGTGTTTCCATTAGAAACTTGAACCTAGGGAGCAATTGCATGTCTAATTGGGTTGGGATTGGAAACTCTTAAAATCAACCCGAGCAGACAAGATTTTTTTATTTTTTTTATTCCTTTTAAAAATAGGCTCAGTTTAAGGCTTATAGTAAAATGGACCTTATCCAGACCCAGACCCAGTCCAAACCTAACGGCGTGTTTGGATACCAGTGTAAAAATAAAATAAAATGGTAAGTGTTAAATGTTACAACTGTTTGAATGTCTTTCATTGATTTTTTTAGCATATCCACTCACACAGTCGCCACACAGGGCACTTAAACCTATGACTTCAATATTGAAACACAATGCAATCTAACACTGAGCCACGCTTCGAGTCTTGTTGAGTCCCTACTCATGGCTCAGTGCCAGGCTCTGTGAATTTCAATACTGAGATCATGGGTTTGAGTACTCATGTAATGCATCTCAGCTGGAATACGTTCTAACTCAATGGAACCATCCACCACATGGGACCTTAGGTGTGGATGATCCATCAAGTGGGCCCACCTTCAATGTGGATCATCCATTAAGTTGGGCCCACCAAAAGGAGTTGCAAGTTTTAATATAGTCTGATATTGCAAATATCTCATAGGAAAAGCTCAGTGCTCTTTTACCATAGTTCATCATGCTTCATTCAAATGGAGTCAGTATACAATTGTTCACAGCAGAAGAAAACTGCAAAACCCAGGTGTCAAGTGGAGTCATTACATCTTTACTATGGTGTACCTGTAAATACGTGGTAAATAAGTAATAATTATTTATTTGGGTAATTGCTAGCTGCAGCATTTCCAATGCCAACATTGACCCTATATTTTTTAAGGCTAAGATGGAGGGAAGGTGCAAAATAAAAGTAGACCCCACTGTGATGTATGTGGCTTATCCACAACCTCCATCTACTATCCCGGCTTAATTTAGGGCATGAGCTTAAAAATGAGGTAGATTCAAAGCTCAATGTGGACCACACCTTAGGAAACAGTGGAAATCGGATGCCTATCATTCAAAATTTTTGGTAACCCCCTAAGAGTTTTGGATCAACATGATATTTGTGCTTTTCTCTTATCAATGTCTGTGTAACCTTATGAACAAGTTAGATGATAAATAAAATGTTGGCCTGATAAAAGAATTAGCTTTCAATAGTAGTGGACGTTGTAAAGCCAGTGATTCCTTTGCTGTGGGCAACTTCAGTTTTGGATGTACCTCTTTTTTATTTTTGGCTCACATCTCAAAATGTTTTGATGGGGATATATCACATATATCACAGTAGGGCCCACAAATCAAGCCAATATTTTTAGATCAATTTCAAGGAAAAATACTTTTAAATTTTCAAACATGGTCAAATAATAATAATTACCTATATACAACCTGATTACAAAGGATATGAAAAATCGAACAACCTTTAGAAAATTAGTAAACTAAAGAGAGCGTTTGGATGGCATCTAAGTAAATGTTGTTTTTCTCCTTTAGGTACAAAGTAAACAAGGCATTTTTATTTAGAAAGCAATATTTTGGATGGAAGTTATTTGATACTCTCATGAAGCATAAGAGTTTATACACAAGCACTCAAAAATTGAATGTGGCATAAATGAACTCAAATTAAACCATCTAATTTGCGGGGTCCATTGTACAACTGTTTGTGAGCTTAGCTTGCCTTGGGCAAGGCTTTGGCTGAAATAAGAGCCCAAGGGCCAAACAAACCTAAAATTCAAACTCATTTATTAACCAGGTAAGCTTGGGCTTTGTCTTAGACTGCATCAGCCCTACTTGAACTCAACCCATCCAAGCTCATTTAAGGTTCTAAGGGTAATTTTGTCAATATCAAGTTTGAATGGGCAGGACTAAGGAGCAACAACCTACATCTTGCACAAAAAGATGGTGGTTGGTGTTGGAAAATTTGTTGAATTAAATAGACTATTAAAATCGAGAACCAAAAAAGAAAAATAAAATTTTGAGAAAGAAGAACTCATTGAATTGAGTCGAAGCGTGACTAAGTCACTCGGCTTGAAATCGAATTTACTTTCCTTGGACAGCGTCCCAAGTGCAACAGGTTTCCAGAGTAATTGACCTCCAGGATACAACGACTATGACCCGGTCCCAGTGGTGCAATCACTGTACACGGGCTCAAACCACTTGCAGTTTAATCCGAAAGTGCTGAGTTGACTCAGCAGTGAACTTAGTAAAATTCTTAAAATCGTATCAGAGAGAGTTTTATAAGAGAGATAATAATTTCGTTTTTCGAAACTGGAATCGGAAGTCTTTATATAGACTCCGAAGTGGTGCATAAGCACCCTTTACAAAAGGTTAGATCCGTTGGGTTTAAACCCAACAGGGGCGACCAACCTTCCGTCCCGTCGCGCACGAGCACGCGGACACGGATTCGGCTCGGCACGGCACAGTTCAGCTCAGCACGCACGCGCGTGTGGTCAATGGCATAGATTAGAGCTATTGGCATAGCCCCCCATAGGACCAAATTCACATGTCCCCTGAAAGGGGCTCAAACCCTATGCAAAAAGACTATCTTATATACAAGATAATTTACTTTGTCAAATCCGATGTGAGACAAAACCCACAATACAAAAGAACTATAACTTTTCAAATATGGAGAGAAATTACCGAAATTTTGAAAATTCAAATTTTTTAATATTATTTTAAAACAAAATATAATAGTTGGGATTGTGTTGGACTTCCATCTAAGCCATGCATAATTATCATGAGCCAAATCTCCAGCGTATTTGTTTTAGTCCATCAGAGGCTCAAGATAGATTTAGGCCTTTTACTTTGCAAGCTGGGCTTGACTGAACTCTACCTAACCTAAAATTGGCCCTAAGCCAGGTTATGGGTCAAGTTCAATCCAAGCTACGGTTAGCCCAAGCTCGGCCTTTTTTTTTTTTTTAATTTTTTTAGCATGTTAGTAGACACCATTGTTAGTACACACACTCCATGTTAGCCACCCCCACTAGGGTTCGATACCAAGACCTCAAGTGTTGAAATGAAGTATCTCCACTCAGTCAGCCAGTTGAGCTATGGATCTGGGTGTCGTGACCTATTTAATAAATGAAAGATGACTTTTGCATCTAATGCAATATAAGATGACTTCCATTTAATTCAATATAAGTTATTATTTGGCATAGACCATTTGGGTCTTGGATCTGCCTTTCTTCTTGTTTTTGGCTATAATAAAATAGATAAATATAGATAGATAGATATATCACGGTGGCTCTTATATAGATCTGTCCATTTCCGATTAGAGATGGGCGGAGGTAGGACCCAATCCACTTTTTAATAAAAAGGTTGAGAAATTTTCAATCCAATGTGACCTTATACAGTGGGTCAAGCCCATACAAATGATGGGCCCCACATAGTCGGGTCACCAGGAATGACCGAGTCTCCAGGCAATAGGCGACCCATTCCATCACACTCTCGATGATTGAAGTATTTAGTGGCTCATGTTCAATGCTCATAGATGAATAAAAAGTAATGGTCAGGATCGTCCATCAATCTTTAGAATCTTCAACGATTACGATTGATTGTCACTCCTGCAACCTCAATTCATTCTCTCATCCGCGAATCGTGCAAGGCAGACGGCTGGGATGTAAGGACGCGGGTTTTGCAAAGTGGGATGCTAGTTTGGGCCCACAGTGATGTTTTTGATAAATCCACACTGTCCATCCGTTTTTCTAGATCATTTCAACACATGAGACAAAAAATGGGGTGGATCCAAAAATTGAGTGTGCCACACGAGAGTAAACAGTAGGATTCAGTCAATACCGTTGAAACATTCATGCGGCCACAAAAGCTTCTTATCTCTTCATCTCATCCCAGTGGGAAATACCTTATAAACGGTTTGGATGGTGTATAAACATTAAGGTGGAGCCCAAGAAGGTTTCAACGGTAGAAAACTCTTTCTACCGTTTTGCCTCTAATATGCCCCACTAAAGTTTTATATTTGCCTCATTTTTGGTCACATGTATTATAATAATCTCTTAAAACAGATGGACGGAGTGGATTTCTTCATAATATCACAGTGGACCCCACATAGCGTCTCAGCGTTGGAACTTCGTGCGAAAGGCTTTCGCAGGAAACCCACGTCCGGATGTAACGGGAGGATATACCTCGCGAATATTATTTACGAGTGTTATTTGATATACTCGTAAGAGTACGAAAGTTCATATGCATCCACAAAAATATTATACAAATATAGTAGATATAACAAAATATAAACCGTTCATATAGTAATCTGCTAAAAATATATCTTGATAAATACTAATATTTTATTAATTGACATCTGATTTGTTGTATTTAGACCATTTATTATTTTAAATTTTAACCAACCATTTTCTGTCCTTCAATCGGCCATTTAAAATATTATTAAATATAAATTAATAAACAAATTATCTATCTGGATTTGGATCGATCGTTTGAGTGGTCTATTTTGAGAATATTATATTCTAGATATATCAGATACGGATGCACGTGTATATATTATCATAATCTCTCATCGTATCAAATATTTTTTTATCACAGAGCATTCCCGGCTACAGTCCACAGATGCTGTTCTAAAAATAGAAAGTTTCTTTATTCGGATTCTGTCATACCTTTACACGTCATCATGCTCTTTACGTTAAATCACTTTTACTTTCCATTTATGCCCTTAGCAAATTATAAATCACAAAAATACCCTTAATGGTTGCGGATCCACGCACCTTAGATGCACTGATATTCTAGTGCTTCCAGATTGTTTTCTATATTTTTCGACAATCCACACCGTCCGTATGATACGGCCTACTTCGATGGATGATTTAAATGAATTATCATTGGTGGGACGATGGAAAGAGTCTGATATATGGCGTGTAAAATGGACGGTTAAACGATCCACATGATTAAAAAAATATTTGTATTTAGAATGTTAAAATTTGAATTATTAATCACTCACCAGTTAGTGATGGGACTCGACAGACCAATGGTTTGGATTAACAAGAAGTGGACCCACTTGCCTGAATTGAAAAGCCAAAGTATGTTGCACAAAACATCGGCATGCGCGTACCGTATGATTCTATTAATGTATAGTGCCGACTGTTGTAGATGAGAATTTCGTCTGACCAGCTTACGTGGGGCCCACCTTCATTTTTATATGAAATCTAAACCGTCCATCATGATGTAACTGTTATGATAATTGGATGTGTTTCAAATCAGATTGATCTGATTATCAATTGGGCCATATCAAAGAAAAGAATAGGAAACGACCGAGAAACCTGTAAATTCAGTTGTTGTAAATATGATGACTATATGATGTAATTTTAGGGAATTTAAATTTTAATGGTGGTTATTACCATATGAACGGTATGGATTTAATACATACACTACGGTGGACCCCACATGCAGCTAGCTACACCAAAATTTCCTCTACAAGAACGGTAGAGGAACCTACCTCTCCCTGATAGATAGAAGGGTATTCTCGTCCTTCAAAAAATTCCGTCGGATCGTGCAGAATTCTCTCGCAACGTGGGCAAGGACGTGGCATAAACTGTCTGAATCACAGCCGTCCAATCCTCAGTGAAAAGATCCAACGGCCTCTGCTCTTCCCAAACGCGTGTCTGGAGCGTCGAAGCATGAGGCGGAGTGTGGCAAACCGAAAACCGTCACGAGTCTCCAGGCGCCAAACCATTCAATAGGTCCACGTCATCTCTACCCTAGCATGAGCCAATAAGAATCTGCCACGTGTCAATACGGTTGGTCCTTCCTCCTCCTTTCCTCCAGCTTCCTTCATAAGACCGCTGCAGAAGAGGAAACCTTCGTTACTGCATCTCTCTTCGTCCGATTTCCGGCGTCAGATTCGGGCAATGGAGGTCTCCGGCATCGCTTTCCGGCCACTTGCCTGCGTTTCCGGCGCCGGATCTCGGCCTGACTTCGAAACTCACTTCAGAGAACCCTCTCTTTCCGGCCTATCCATCACCGGAAACCGGCTCTCCGGCAAGCTGTCTCTCACGAGCGGTTCTCGAGATTCTAAAGTTTCCATACGGTCGAGGAAATTCTATGGCGGTTCCGAATTCTCCAACGACGGGCACTTGTGTTATTATGCCGTCTCGCCGAAGTGCGGCGGGAAGAAGAAGGAGAAGAATCCAGAAGCAGCAATGATAAAGAAGAGGCTGAAATTGGTTAAAGGGCTGTCGAGGGATTTGTCGGCTTTTTCCGGGATGGGTTTTGGCCTCGAAACCGGCGAGAGTCTTATCGGAGAAGTCAAGGGAAAGACAATCTCGGTAAGATTCTGCTTTTTCTGAGATGGGCTTTTCATTAATTCTGTGAATTATGGAATGAAAAGGGTTTTCTGTCTAATCGACCGTTTTTCAAAACCATCTTCGGATTGGATTGGTTTGATTGAATTTTCATTTGCTCAATGTCTTTTGGATTAGGTTTTTTATGTGGGTTTTGATTAGATCTGCAAGTATTTGTGTTTCTTTCTCTTTCTCTTTTATAACTTGGTTTTGTTTTAAAATTAAATAAAAAACTAATTTCATAAATTGTTCATCACATGAAATTTTATCCAAGTATCAAATATGTATGAACGGATTAATAAAGAGAATTGAATTTGTAGCAGATCCAAACGAAATTGAAATAAATTGATAAAACATCTGTAAACACAATTTCTTAAGACCAAATAGTCAGGCGGAAAAAGGGGAAGAGCTCTCTGTTCCTGGTTCTCCTGTAGCTGTAGCTGGATCACCAGAACCACAAGAATCCTTGGATTACAAAAAAGGGTCTGGATGGGTGGGCCTGTAGGATCCAACAGTCTACACGATCTTGGGACCTTCACAAAAGCTGAAGATGGATGGTGCACATCTAGTGATCCGTTTAACCACTACAAGAGTAGAGAGATCTGATCACCCCTTTGATTCTACGGTTAGGATGGTCCTGAATTTTGGTCAATGTCTTGGATCGTATAAGATCGGGTTAAATTGACAGATTGCATATAAAACTCACTTTCCTCCTATTTTCTCTTTCGACTTAAAAACTATTGGATGCCGTCTACTAGGGATCCCATCCTATTTAAAGGGAAGGGTCGAGGAGTTTGGATGAGGCTTGCACCCGAGAGAAAGAAAGAATAATTGCATACAAAGGAAACTTGCATGGGACCCACCCACTAATGATTGCTTACAAGTGGCCCCACATACCCATGTCCAACAATTTTGAGATCTTGAGAAGAGTCAGTCAATACGGTCAAAGTTGTAAGATGTGTTGTGTTCAGGGTTGAGTGCATGCCTAGCTGTAGCTAGTTGAGTTTGAATTTGTTTGAGTTCGAAGTGGGCATAGCTAATCCCTCTCCTGGCGCAAGAGACAAATCTTAGTCAATTCGGTTGTGAGGGCTTTATCATTCCTTTTTGGTCCGTTTGGTCCTACAACCTGGGTTGAAATTCCAATAAAAGTAACATAATCTCGAATTTTGATTAGTGGGTGTGATTGGTTTTTAATTATATGTTGGATTTTTAAATCTGTTAATTCTCTTACAGTAGTGGATTGAATTCATTTTTGTTTCGGTGATTTTTTCTAATTTAAGATGTTTTATGATTAGGATTGATGAAACTGAAATAATTTGACCAGCACAAAATCTGCAAATTCTCAATTTTGGTAAAGAATTCTCAGCAGTGGTTTGGGGGGGTGGGGGGCGAACAAATCTTGCAAGGACTTCTTTTTTCTTTGGAATGCTTTAATTCTCTGGCTAGTCCAAGTAAATTTCCTGTAGTTTGGATTACAGAATAGTTCTACCATTTGGGATATGCATTTCTGTTTTTAATTTCTGTTTTTTTTTTTCAAATTCAAACTTTTGGGGAAGTTCTTGGGTTTAGTTTGTGCTAGACTTGTAGATTGTATTTGTTCACTCGTCAACTTGAAGATCTTAACTGAGATCTTCGAAGCCGAACCTCATTTATGGTTGTTGCAATGGTCCTTGAATTTTCTGTGTTGATCTTTTTAATTCCACCCATTAGATAGTGATGCTGAAAACTGTATAATGATTTTCAGAAGTTCTTGGGTTTAGTTTGGGCTAGACTTCTCGTCAACTTGAAGATCTTAACTGAGAGCTTCGAAGCCGAACCTCATATATCGATGTTGCAATGGTCCTCGAATTTTCTGTGTTGATCTTTTTAATTCCACCCATTAGATAGTGATGCTGAAAACTGTATAATGATTTTCAGAAGTGATTTGGTGCCTCTAGAGACATGAAATTTCGTTCTTCCACACTGCCCATTTGTATTTGTTAATTAAAAAAGGAGCATTGGCTTGAATTTGTGGGTGAAAAGAGGAGCAATGATTGGAGCCATTTAAGCTGAATTGTTTGTGCTTTTATATGCAGGAAGCAGCAGAAGTTCTACTGGCACAGTTGCAACAGCTTCGATCAGAAGAGAAGGAGATGAAGAGAAAGAGGAAAGAAGAGAAGGCTGCAATGAAAGCCGCTCGGATGAAAGCCATGGCTGGTAAAGAAGACACCTCAAGCTCTTCCTCCGAATCAAGCGACAGCGAGTGCGGAGAGGTGGTTGACATGAGCCGCCTCAGAAGCGGGGTTCTCACAGAAGCCAACATAGACAAACCTCAAGCAATTCAGGCAGAAGCATCAATAACTGTTCCAAACGTATTGATTCAAGAACATAAAACTGCAATGAAGGACACAGTCGAAAATAGCAGTCTGTCAGCCCGTGGGCACAAATGCGGTACTAGTTTTAGCAGTGCGAATGGCGTAGCAGTTGGGACATCAGCTGAAAGGATTGAGGTTTGTATGGGGGGAAAGTGCAAGAAATCAGGAGCAGTAGTGCTGTTGGAGGAATTCGAGAGAAAGGTTGGGATCGAAGGTGCTGTTGTCGGGTGCAAGTGCATGGGCAAGTGCAGGGACGGCCCAAACGTGAGGGTCCTCAATTGCTGTAATGATAGTGTTATCGGCAAGGGGGAGGATGCCATTAGGCCAGCAACCAATCCTCTATGCATCGGCGTTGGTTTAGACAATGTGGACGCAATTGTGGCTAATTTCTTTGGGGACAAGAAGGATGTGGGTCTGGTGGCTGCTTGAGAATGCTCTTGCCTTAGCTATTGCTCCTTTCCAAGATTGTACTCTTTAAGCTTGAAAGCTTGATTTCAATGGAAGATGTAGATTTGGTAGCACTTTCAGAGGAGTTCTCTGATAATATTTAGCAGTTTGGGAGTTTAGATATAAGCTCATGTAAATACTCATGTAGATTTAACCGGTGCTTGTCGATGATTTCCCTTCAAATGCAGATAGAATTAATTTTGATATGAATAATCTCATGAATTTTATAGCAAATATTGTTTATCTCTCTGTAATTAGGCAATTTTTTGACGTTTGATGGGCCACCGGATTGCATCTTACTCGGGTCTTATGGAGTGTTTGTTGGTGATTTCACTTTGGATTTATATAGATTTTTAGTTCTAAGCCTCCGAAAATTGGAGATGGTGGAAAAAGTGGAGATATGCCTATGAAGTTTTATGTGATTATCGTGTTCCAATCAAACTGGCGAGGAAATTTTATACGATGGACCTAAGACCAGCCATACTTTATGGGACATAATGATGGGTGGCTAAAAACATCCATACTTCTTTGAGACGGAACGTTGTGCTGTTAAAGAAAAACATGTTCTAGGAGTGTAGTTGAAATAAGGGTATTGGAAACAGATGAGTAAAAAGATGGACGGAAATAGAACTGAGATCATTCGAGTGAACTGGAGAAGTGGACTAAGATTGTTTGATTATGTAAAATGGGAGTGGATTAAGTGTGGCCCCAGCCTCACTTAAGAGGGTATGGCCCTTATCGTGGGGCCCACTTTGATTTATGTATTCTACATTCACACTGTCCATGCCTTTTTCCATATCATTTTAGGGCATGAGCCCAAAACTGAAGCAGATCCAACTCTCAGGTGGACCATATTCCTTCATCCAAGTTTATGAGACATTATGAATAGATTAGATAGCAAATAAACATTATGGAAACATTAGTGGCTAGGGGAAGTTTTTAATGTTAGGGAGTTCAATCACCACTGTTTTCTATTTCACCTGATAATAGGATGCTCTTCATTTTTGGACTCATGTCCTTATAATGATCTGGCAAAACAGAGGGGACAACATGGATATAAAATACATTCATCAATGTGGGCCTCACAATAAGGGCCATACCATCTTGAGTGATGGCTTAGATGATGATGATGAATGAATGAATATCTCATGAACCATATCGAATATTGTTAATTTCTGCATGATTAAGCGATACCAGATGCCTTTGAAGTATTGCTGGATTGCATTCCAGTTGGGTCTTAGGTTGGCATTCAAGCATTCATAAACATGCGTCGCTATTCTCTCATGGATTGTGATTCTTAAATCATACTCTCAACATTATTCCAAAAGCACAAAGTGGTAGAGAAAAAGAATCAATTCATTGGGAAGTTGATTCTTCCTTCTTTACACATGGGTTTCTTTGGTAGAAATAAGTCTCTTCAAATAGATTCATTGCTTCATACCAGAGTAACTCTTCTTTTTCTTTTTCTTTTTTTTTTTTTCTTTTTTTTTAAAGCTTAAGCCTCTTATTATTATTATTATTATTATTAATTTATTTCTTTCAAACTTTGCCATGAGTGAGTAATAAGAAATTTAATGATTAAGGATAGCAACTCTAGCCATAACATAATTAAGCTCTCTCTTTCTAGAGTAACCATGGCAAATCCTGACCATCCATCAATGGTCTTCGACATTCATTGTGAAATGCATTGAAGATTTGAAGTAATAGTTATTAGAATTGTTTGAGCAATCTGTAGGAAGGCCCAAGAGATGGATTGTTCATTTTTGTTCTGTGGGTCCAACGCACCGTTTCTTCTCTAGACTTATTGGCGCACAGCCGGACCCACTTCCACAAATGCTCTGTATTGGTTGATAAACCAGACAACTATGAAGGATGGTTCACCAACTTGGGTCATTTCAGGCTAATCAGATGGTTTTCAGGTGAGACCATGAATAGAATGCTCACCATCTTGCGTTAGTGGGCTCCCCTTTCGCATGACAAACGGTAGCGATTTCGTTTTAGTTTTGCTTTGATCTTGTGTGTGAGAGAGAGAGGGAGAGCCATGAGATGTGGTAACTTGAAAAGTGTGTTAGGCGTTGCTGAGTGAGCTTTCTAAGTTGCTGTTTGGGCAGCATCAGATTCAAATTGAAAGAAATTGAGATTGGAATTTGGATTTTTTTTTATTTTTTATTTTTTTAAATTTAAATTTAAGCATACTCATTCCACCTTTGGGGAAGATCCCACACGCAACTTGTTGCAGATGGAAAATTCGTGCAACTAGCTAGCTACATGTGGGGCCCCACCATAATGTATATATGATATCCAATTCATCCAGCAATGGTTGCCCCATCATGGAAAAAGGATGGCTGGATATTATGCTGACCCAAGTGTCATGTAGGCCACATGATCGAAAATATCGGACAACTGCCAAAAACCGCGACATTCGCGGGATAGCCTACTTGATGGTTGGATAGGTATGATTATTGGAGCATCTATTTTCATTATGGGGCAACCATGTGAGGTTGGTTGGATGCCATGCATACACCATGGTGAGCCCCACACCATCTTCTGTAGGGTCCACCCTAATGTCTGTCTCTGTACAGAAGTTGAGCTAGACCAGATAAGGACACGTCTCCTAAAAATAAGGCAGATTCAAAACTCGAGTAAGCCACGCTACAAGAAAAAGTGAGATGGGGTATCCTACTGATGAAACCTTCTTTGGGCCCAGCTAAGTTTCGTATCAGTCTGATATTTGTGTTTGCCCTTCATCGGATTGGATGGCATATAAACACCAGGTGGGCCCAGGAATGTTTGAATGGTGGGAACTATTTCCTATGGTGTGGCCCATTTGAGGGTTGGATGTGGATGATTTTTGTCCTCACGTCCTAACATGATCTGCATTAAATGATGGACAGAGTGGATTTCACACAGACATATTTGTGGGCCCCACGTAGCTTTTTGTTACACGGGCTCCCTACAAGTGTGTAGAAATTTGCTTACCCCTGCAATAGCTACTCGCAGGAGAAGATATCAAATCCAACCCTTCTTAGCACGTGTGTTGAGGACCAATCAGAAAAATCCCTCGGTGGATTCCATGTTCCCAAATTCAGGCCCGTCCAGTCATCATCAGATGGACCAAACGTGCACAATTAATGTGAACGCGGATCAATTTTCCTTCAACCGTCCATTTCCTTCATACACACGTGGCCCCTCTGAAGACCGGGATTGATCGCCTTCTCTTCCACTGCAGACGCACGATGGGCCCACCTGATGAAGGAGCCTGTCACACGCATGCTCCACATTGGCACGTGTGGGAGAGAATCGAGTAGGATTAGAAATCCTACTCCCACGAGCGGCCATAGCATTTTCTCCTCTCCTAAAAAGCCGGCAGTGTCTTTCAGCCACAGCTCTCTCCCTCCTTCTCCTTCTTCTTCTCAAGAAACAGACAGAAAGAAAAACAGAAAATGATCGAAGCTTCTGTGTATATACCAGGTATGAGAAACGAGCTGAAATTGGTTCAAAACCCCAAATCGTTTCTTTTCCTGAATTGGGTCTCAATCGAAATCCCTTCCTGCATTGAATAACCGGCCATTTCAGGCCAATTCAATCGGTATTCCTTTTTCCGGTTTGAATTGAATATTTGTTTACGCAGATTCTCATTGGAAGTTCTCTTATTTGAATTGGGTTTCGATTGAAACTCGGTTCTATATATTCAAGAAGTCGATATTCAAAATTTGAAAATGTTCCATCATTGAAGAGATGTCTATTTCAGCCCAATTCGATCCGTACCCCCGTTTCTGGTGTGAGCTGAATATTCTTTTACGCAGATTCTCATCAGAAATTTGTCTATTTGAATTGGGTTTCAATCGAAATTGGGTTGTATTTATTCAAGAAGTTGATACTCGAAATTGAGAATACACTCCGTTGCAGGAACAGCAATTTCAGACCAATTTGATTAGTACTCCCTTTTCCAGTATGAACAGAATCTTGTTTTATGCATATTCTCATTGGAAATCTGTTTATTTGAATTGGGTTTCAATCGAAATTCTGTTGTATTTATTCAACATTTTGCTACTTGAAATCAAGAATATGTTCCATCATTGAAGGAACGGCCATTTCAGCCCAATTCAATTGTTAATTCCTTTTCAAGTGTGACCTGGATTTTCTTTTAGGCAGATTCTCATTAGAAATCTGTTTCCTGAATTGGGTTTTGTTCGGAACTCTATTATATTTAGTCAGGAAATTGGTAGTTGAAATCGATAATTTGTTGGTTTTTACGTTTTTCTTATCGATTTTTGGGCTCTCGTTTGATGACAAAAATATATTTAATTTACAGAGCATTTGGCCAGGCTTGAAAAACCTCGACACGAATGCTTTCTGTCCATATCATGAATGGCACATTTTCTTCTGCGAGTTGAAATGACACAACTGTCAAGTTGGAGTGCCTTTTTTTTCTTTTTTTCTTTTTTTCTTTTTTTCTTTTTTGGTCACCTTCAAGTACAAGAACCCTATGCCATCCAAACAGCCTTATTTTCAGATTCTAATTTGGAGAAATGCTGTTTCCAGGCAAATCGATAACTATTAATTTTGTCCCCATTCACATCTAAATGGATTTTAACGAAAATCTATATCTTTTTAAATTTGCGTTTCGACTATAAAGATTATCTATTTGGGTTTTCAGTTAGTTTCTTGACAGTAAGCTGCTGATTAATTCCTTTTGTATTATCTGCAGATTGAAAGGATTAGGTTAAATCCTCAAAACCCATCTTCAGGAAGTGGGCTTTCCATTAAAACCTGTTTATATTTCTTAGAAGTGGCGATCTTCTGTTATACGTATGCTCTCAGCTCCTATTTGGGTTTAACTCAAATCCACGTCTCTGAATTCAGTTCCAATGTTTTTTGGAAAAAAAATTTGGTTGATTTATTAGCCAAAATTCGATGGCTACTTCACCCCCACCACCGAACACTCGTGCGTCTTGTTCAGACAGAAGACCTTCATTTTCTTCCCCAGTAACAACCGGATTTTCCCCGCAGAGATCCCCACAAGACTCACGCCTTTCACCAGCTAATGGCATCAAAACCAGAAGTCCAATTCCTCACTTCATTATTCCTCCCCGTCCATCACCCACTCCTCAATTCAGTACTCCCCCAGGTCTGCCTCCAGCTCCTCAATTCAATACTCCCCCTGGTCCACCTCCAGTTCCTCAATTCAATACTCCCCCTGGTCCGTCTCCAGTTCCTCAATTCAATACTCCCCCTGGTCTGTCTCCAGTTCCTCAATTCAGTACTCCACCCCGTCTGTCTCCTCTTCCTCAATTCAATACTCCCCCAGGTCCGCCTGTCTTTTCCTCACCACTCAAGCCAGCAGCAGTGCCTTTTCGGACACCTGCATCACCTGAGCCAGTTTCCTTTTCTTCCTCTAGTTTGCCGTTGCCAACATCTTCTCTTCTACCTCATTCGAATGGGTCAGCCGGGTCGTGGTCACACGCCTCTTCTTCTACAGCCGAGTCAACGATCAATGGGGCATCACCGTATGTCCTATTCTCTGCTCACAAGGTACTGTCTTCGTATCCCTGTGGCTACATTTTCTATTATCTTATACTTCTACAATCTTAGACTTTATGTAATATCACTTGGCTTAGACTTGTATTGGAATTCATTTGTCCTGAACTCTCTCTCTCTCTCTCTCTCTCTCTCTCTCTCTCTCTCTCTCTCTCTATATATATATATATATATATATATATATATATATATATATAGGGAAATGGTACTATGATGTCTACCTCATGGGAAGTTCCCATGAGGTCGAGCTGTGTGGGCCCCACTGTGATGTGTGTCGAACATCAACACCGTGAATTTGATGGGTCCCCTTTAGTTTATGGTTATTCCAAAAATCAGTCATATAAGGAACTCAGGTCGGCCATACCTTCTAAAACCATGTGAAGACATGCCTAAAACATATAAAAGTACTTTGTGGGGCCCACCTGAGTTTTGGATGTGGCTGAAACTTGGTCTGATCCCTCATTCAAGTGGGAGACACACAATGGATGGTCTAGATTTATGAACCACATCTCAGTGGGCCCAATAAATGATTATGAATGTTTTAATGGGAGGATAACCCCTCTCAACTGTTGCATGTGGTGTGGCCCACCCAAGTCATGGATTGACTTGATTTTTAAGCTTGTGGCCCACCATGGAATGGTGTATCTGACTAATGGGGTAGATGTTTGACACATCACGGTGGGGCCCACACAGCTTGACCTCATGGGAACTTCCCATGAGGTCGACCTCATAGTACCATTTCCCGCACACGCGCGCGCGCACACACACACACATATATATAGAGAGAGAGATTGATAGATAGAGAGCTCTCCTGGGAACCGGTTCTCATTAGAACTTCTTGAGAACTTGTGACACGTGATGTGGGCACAAAATCCAGATGGTCCACTAAATGAGTTACCTCATGAAACCCCCAGGGCTAACTTTATGGCCTAATCGAAAAATCATAACTTTTTGTGCACCTCAGATGTCCTACACATGACATACTGGCATGTAAGAGGGTTGTATGTTAAGCTAACCTACAACCAGTTTAGTGATCACAGAAAACCTATATTTTTTAGTTTTATTTATTTAATGACTATAACAATAAAAATGTATTCTTATTGCTGTTTCATTTACAGGTCTTGAAACAGAAAAGGCTAGCAAATATCTCGAGCTTGGGATTTGGTGCATTGGTTTCTCCCGGTAGGGAGATTGCACCAGGTCCTCAAATAGTACAGTGTGACCCACATCGTTGCGAAAACTGCGGAGCTTATTCAAATCTATATTGTAGTATTATTCTTGCCTCAGGGAAGTGGCAGTGTGTAATTTGCAAAAACCTAAATGGGTGTGAAGAACAATATGTAGCGGCTAGCAGGGAAGACCTTGGAAACTGGCCGGAACTCTCATCCCCAATGGTTGATTATGTTCAGCCTGGAAGCATACGTTCTGGGTTTGTTCCAGTATCCGAGTCAAGAATGTCTGCACCCATTTTTCTGGTTATAGATGAGTGCTTGGATGAAGCCCACCTTCAGCATCTCCAGAGCTCCTTGCATGCTTTTGTTGATTCCCTCTCCCCAAGTACAAGAATCGGAATCATTTCATATGGTCGGACCGTATCGGTTTATGACTTCACACAGGGATCTCTGGCATCTGCAGATGTGCTTCCGGGCAACAGATCACCAACTCAAGAGTCATTGAATGCGTTGATTTATGGGGCTGGTGTTTACTTGGCACCTATTCATGCATCGCTTCCTGTTGCACACACTATATTCTCATCTATGAGTCCCTACAAACTGAAGTTGCCTGAAGCATCAAGGGACCGATGCATTGGTACGGCAGTGGAGGTCGCACTTGCCATAATTCAAGGGCCCTCAGCAGAAATGGGTTGTGGGGTGGTTAAAAGGTCAGGGGGTAATTGCAGAATCCTGGTATGTGCTGGTGGTCCAAATACGTATGGTCCTGGATCAGTTTCCCATTCATTTGTTCATCCCAACTATCCATATATGGAGAAAACAGCACTGAATTATATGGAACGCGTTGGTCATGAGGCTCATCGGCACAACACAGTGGTCGATATTCTATGCGCTGGAACGTGTCCGGTAAGAGTTCCTGTTTTGCAGCCTCTTGCAAAAGCTTCTGGCGGTGTGCTGGTTCTTCACGATGATTTTGGGGAGGCTTTTGGCATGAATTTGCAAAGGGCGTCTACAAGGGCAGCAGGTTCTCAAGGATTGCTTGAGATACGTTGCTCGGATGATATTCTTGTAACTCATGTCATAGGGCCATGTGTAGAGGCACCTTCAGATGCTTATGAAACTTTCAAAAATGACAATGCTACTTGCATTCAAATGCTAAGTGTTGAAGAAACTCAGAGCTTCACGCTGTTCATGGAAGCAAACGATGACATTAAGAGTGACCATATTTTCTTCCAGTTTGCAGTCCATTATTCGAATGTCCGCCAAGCCGACGTTTCTAGAGTGATTACTGTCAGGTTGCCAGCAATGGATAGCATATCATCCTATCTCGAGAGCATTCAAGATGAGGTGGCTGCAGTTCTCATTGCTAAGAAGACTGTCTTGCAAGCCAAAACTTCTTTGGATGCAGTAGATATGCGGCTAACCATAGACGAAAGGGTGAAGGATGTGGCTTCAAAATTTGGGCACAAACTACCGAAGTCAAAGCTCTATCAGTTCCCCAAGGAGCTTTCTTCGCTGCCAGAGAACTTGTTCCATCTTAGAAGGGGACCTCTTTTAGGAAGTATCATCGGTCATGAAGATGAAAGATGTGTCTTGAGAAATTTGTTCTTGCATGCACCATTCGATTTGTCGCTCCGGATGGTCGCACCTCGCTGCCTAATGCATCGTGAAGGAGGCACATTTGAGGAATTGCCGGCATATGATCTTGCCATGCAGTCTGATGTGGCAGTCGTGCTTGACCATGGAACGGATGTTTTCATTTGGTTGGTATGCTGTTCTGGGCCTCACTCGCACTAGATTTTTTGCTTTTTTTTTTCTTTTTTTTTTCTTTTTAAAGTTGTCTTTGGTTTATAACTTTTCTTGGTGATATTTTTGGCCTTTTTAGCAATAGAAATTTCTTTAGGGAATTGTTGTTTGCACCCACAATGATTGATACCTGCACCACCCGATAGTCTAACTTTGTACTTTTGAATTACCAGAAGTAGAAAGAATGAGGGCCAATAAGGGTAGTTGTTCCCTTCTCTTATTATCAGAACATCCATCTTAGGCATTTAGAGATCTTTTTTGTTTTTGTTTTTTTTTTTTTCCTTTACCGCCTGGTGAGTTGTAAATTCAAATAATAAGTGCTGATGCATCATAACATCCCAGGGCTCTCATCTCATCATGACCTGGTTTTTCATGCACGGAGACCTGATTTTTCTTGTGCCCCTACGAATCCATGCTTGACCTTTCACCAAAGTCTCGAAGTTTCTTGTATCTAAGGGCAGAGGGAGTAACCCCTTGCCTCGCTTCCGTCACTTTATTATTTAGGGTGGATGGGTGAAGTGTAGAATTTTTGGTTTCCCTAAAACAGCATTCATTCCGAATCCCGGTCCATTCATGCTTGATAGTGCCTTGGACGAATTTGACAAGATTTTCATTGCAAAGCCCTGGGCGTTTCTTGTTAAAAATCACCTTTCTTCCAATTTAGCTGTAGTTTATAATGGAGGAAATTTTAGAATTCCATTACAGATCAAGTTTACATCACCATCATCTTAGGGAACCCTTGGGTGCCACTTAAAAATGAGCTCATCTCATTTTAGTTAACATCAATTTCGTATTAGAGATCATAGTTTATAAAAATCGTTAGTTATGTTTTTAATCCTACCAAAAAAATTGATCTCTAATACATAACTACGATTAAATAGAATGAAATAAACTCATTTTTAAGTGGCACCCAAATCAGCCCTTCTGCCTTCTCCTTGTAATTTGGGGTAGGCTTTTAAATGGTAGATTGGCAAAAGTCTTATGATTGGCTGGCCCACCATTCATCATTCTTCCTCTTTTACTTGGGCTCTTGGAACCCGAGATGGCAGAGGGTCACATTTTCACCACCCTTTTCATAAAACAGATCTGCTTTTTTGGAATTTGGTTATATTTTCTTACTGCCCCTCGAGAATTTGCAGCTTTACCTTTTCATTCATCTTCCTCATAAATTATCTTGGCGATGCTCAATATAATTTTCTTTTAATGATTTCAGGGTGCTGAGCTTGCGACTCAAGAAGGGAGATGTGCGGCTGCTTTAGCAGCTTGTAGAACATTAGCAGAAGAGCTCACGGAGCATCGGTTTCCCGCTCCCCGGATCCTTGCATTCAAAGTTTGTTTTCTTCTGCCCATGTTTCTGTTCTTTTGAGTGTGGTCATAAGCCAGTTTCATTCTCAAAATGGTATTCACTTGTAATTCTTCTGCAGGAGGGAAGCTCTCAGGCTCGGTACTTCTCTTCTCGGCTAATACCTGCCCGCAAAGATCCTCCTTACAATCAGGTATCATGCATCCTCCTCTATCACATCTTCAGAGTCTTCGATAGTGACTATTTTAATTGGAATCGGTTTGGTTTGCATGAAAACGTAATGCTTTGATCGTAAAACCCTATAGGGTCCCTTTTATTGTGAGAGAAACCATAATTATTCGGGTTTTCCTGTAAATCTTGAAGGACTTGAATCCAAAAAGTCTAGTCCTAAATGTCTCACTCGGAAGAAGACAGGTACTAAAAACAAAATTGCTGTTCCCCTTCTGTTTCATTTCCCTCCCAAAAGGAAATGATCAAGGGTTATCTCCTATCCAATTGGATCGGGAGATGGTCTCAGCCGCCAAACAGTCTCTAAGAACTAAGACGATTTGCAGTAATGCAAACATGTGGCTTTGCTAACTGCAGGAAGCAAGATTCCCTCAGCTGCGATCATTGACGACAGAACGAAGGGCCAGGTTAAAGAGCAGCTTCCTTCACTCAGATGATTTTAGTTTCTGCGAGTGGATGCGTAGCCTGAAACTTGTGCCGCCCGAACCAGCCTAACGAGTGGAGGATGATGAAATTTTAACGGCTTTTTCTTTTCTTTTCTTTTCTTTTAAAATATATGAAGTCACAGCGGAATCAAGTGTACCATGTTTAGAATGTGTATAAATTCAAGCAAGCATGTTTTATGGAAGTACAGTTTTGATTTCTGAGACCCACCTGTAGATACCATGTCTTCCAATTTTTTGAGGTTCTGAATAAAATTGAAGAAAGCTTTCATTCCATGTTAAAACACACACCAGTTGGTTTCAAATTGCTTTCAGGATTTGCCACACCATTTTTCTGCGATGTTGTGTGATTAACTGGCTTCATCGTTTCTCAATTGGTATTATGGGGTTTTCAATTATCAAAAGTAGGCTGGTTGACGAGTGGGGCAGCGTGGTTTTTGGGTCAAGGCAATATCACAAGGCTCAGATCCCACATACATGGGGCATGGTGGCACGTGTGCCGTGATTGGCCTCTTCAATCCTTCAATCCTGCGTGAATATCTAATGTTTCGAGAAGTGATGGAAAGGCTTTCTTCCCTGTATCCACTCTGCAACACTTGTAGAATGTGCTTATTCTACCAAAGTTGTGGGTTGTGATATGGTATTGAACCTGTGTGATACAACGTTACCAGCTATGAAAGTGGGACACTTCAAAAAATCAAACTAATCCAGCCATACATGTGTATTTGGATGTTTTTGGGTAGTTGTCCATTGTTTTCTATTATTGTGAACTACTAATGCAAGGGCATTTTCACACCAAGCTCGAGTGGGGTTGCATGTGGGATGCAGGGGCACACTTGGGGTTGGCGGCCCCTGTGAAGCGGGTGGCTTGTGTGATGCAGTACCCATGTAATTTGGGGTTGGAGGATTTGGCTAAGGTTTTAACACATAAGATGTGGGGCCTGAGCTATGAGATAAATAGATTGATTCGCCATGTTCTAACAGTTCGAGCTTTTAAAGCAAGTGGTTAATTGTCATGCATCAATTTAGTATCAAAGTAGAAGGTCTCGTGATTAATGCAGATTTCAAGCCCTAATCAGTGGACATGGATTCCCCGGTGACCCTGTTTCATCCATGTTGCCAGCTCATTTTAAACCATAAGCCCAACATTGAAGCGCAACCAAAGCTCAAGTCGACCACACCACAGGGATCAGTGGGCTCAAAACTTCTCCAAGCCTGGGTTTGTGTGACCTTATGAACTATGACAAATAAACATCACTGCGAGCCTAGGAAGGTTTCAACGGTGGACATCCTTATCCCCACTGGTCCACTTTAGCAATGGATATGCTTCAATTTGGGGCTCAATGCCTAAAATGAGCTGGCAAACAGATGGACAGGGGCCCCACAGAGTCCTGCCACCACACAATCTGCGTCCCTAATCGGTGGCCACGTTTTGAAGGGTTAAGACATCTCTACTCTTGGGGATTCTTTGTTGCCCATCCACGTTGAGGCCCAGTATTTCAATGGTTTGGATCACTGAACCACGGCCCTCACGTGTACAAACTCAGAAGTGCCATCGGTGGTTTATACAAATGGTTCGCCCGATCAGTCTCATCCCACAATGCTTGGGGGGAGAGTTGTACGAAGATTGGAAGATTCTAGCATCTGAATATCTTCTCTTCTGCTGTTTGAATGTGGACCATTGGATTACTTCTTCTAAACAGTTTGTCGGTCTTCGATTATAGTATAGTACTTGGAGCTTGGCATCGGGTAGACTTTTTGTGCATTGATCATGCATGGTGGGCCCACAATATGAACGTTAGTGATCATTGAATCATGGCCCCTACTTGTACAAACATATAAGTAATTTTTTTCTATAGATGCGACCTTCCATTGACCTCTACTTTTTTAGTATTTTTACTTGAAAATTAGTTATATTTTCGTTTAAAATTTTCTTTTTGTACTTGAAAAATCTACTTTCATAATATTAGTTCTAGTTCGTATGAAATAAAATGCATAAAAATGCATCAAAGGTGCTAATTTTTTTTTTTTTTTTTAAAGTAATTCAATAGAAACTAGAGCAAAGGCATAGGACGGACTATTCTCACTATCCTTCATATCCCCACCGTGAGTTTGTGAGAAATCTATTTTACTTATGCGTTGTGCCTGCTCGTGCTGTAACATGGGCAAAAAATGAGGCAGATCCAAAACTCGAGTGGACCACACAACATCAAAAGGTGTGGATTGAACGTACAACATTGAAACATTTGCAGGGCCTTGTAAGTTTTGGATCAGGCTAATATTTTTGGGTTTTCAGTTCATCCCAGTGGGAATGATGTTACGAGCGATTTAGATGGCATATAAACATTAGAGTGGACCCTAATTTAGATGGCATATAAACGTAAGAGTGGACCCGGGAAGGATTCAACGGTAGTCATTTTTCTCTTCACTTTTTCCTGTCATGTGGTCCACTTGAGTATTGGATTTTCCTCATTTTTTGGATCATCCCTTACATGCGCTGGAAAAACGGATGGACGGAGTGGATTTCTCAAAACCGGTACGGTGGACCCCACTAGCTTCCGGAGTGGCAGGCAATCCGCGTCCACGTCCAAGAAGAGAAAAGCTTTGATGCTCTGGCGGACCGCTATGGATGATACGCAGGCAATTAGAAATAACTTATAAATTGCATATGTGGGACACAATTAATTTAAAGCTAACTGTCCAAATTATCAGATTTAGTTTAGATGCGACATGACCCAAAAATTAAGTTTATCTGATTATCTGTCCACCGCATTTGCGGACAATTTATTGGACGGTTAAAAATGTAGAATATCCAGTGGTCTTTTTTCACCAAGCAAGCGTCCACGCATCAGATGTTAGGATCCTTCCAACAGTCTGATTTTAGGATAGTAAGTTAAGGGCAGTAGATTCCATTGTCTAGTTTGAGTTAATATATGCCAAATAAACAATTACTGAGCGCCTGCGTATCAAACGTAACAGGCTGCCAGAGTAATAGATACAAGATACCGTGGCTGTCCGACCTTATCCCGCACTCTCTCAGCCTTTCCCTCCACAAACAGATCCTCTCACTAAAAGCATAGAGGAACAGAGAAAAGAAAAAAGGAAATTTTGAAAATCAGCAAATGAAATCTGGAAATTCCCTCCAATTTCTCCGTTCTCGGCTCTGAAAATCGTAATTCTCATAATTTAAGACCACCCATTTTCCTACTTTCGCCAAAAAAAAAAAATGGCGGGACGGTCATTTCCAACGCCTCCTGTGAAAAACTCACCATCGTTTTCTCCATTTTCTTCCAAATTTGTGCTTCTCCAAAGCAATTTCCACCCGAAATCTGAACTGGGTGCCTCTTATTTTCTCAAAGATCCCCACCAATTTCACGATTCGGGAGCGAAAACCTCAAAATTAGGCGGTCTGAGGACGCGTCGATTGCGTCCAGTGGCATCTATTGGAGGTCTGCTGAGTGGGTTTTTTAAGGGGACTGACACGGGGGAGTCGACGAGGCAGCAGTATTCGGGAACCGTTGATTTGATCAATGGGTTGGAGGCGGAAATGTCGCGGCTGTCAGATTTGGAGTTGAGAGAGAGGACGACTGTGTTGAAAGAACGGGCCCGGCAAGGAGACTCCTTGGATTCTATCTTACCCGTAAGCTTGAATTTTGCTTGGATGATTTACTTTTGCTGGGTTTATATAATATTTTAAATGGATTTGAAGTTCTTTTTTTTTTTCCTTATTGGTATTGCTAGAAAGGAAGGTACGAACGTATAGAAGATAATGTCAGTTCGTAATACCAGAACGTGTTCCATGTTGTATCATTTTCTCTTCTATATTCTCTATCATTGAAAACTTCATTACAGATCTTTGAAAAAAAGAAAGGTGGAGAACAAATTTTGGATTATATTCTCCATCTTGATTGAATGTTGGATTGTCAAAGTTTATATTCGTAGTGTTGGAAAAGATCTATTGGAAAGGCCAAATGTATTGGTGTGATTTGTTATTAGTTGGGAGGAATTCTAAGGCGTTGATGCATCAGGACATGGAGTGTCATAATGAGCTCAGTACATTCAAGTGGGGGTAGTACATACTATGATTGATGTGCCCCACCATGAATGGGGGTTGCCCCAAACCTCTCACAGGATGTAAGTGTTGGGAAACCACACACCTTTCCCTTTTCTGTGCAAATCATTGGGATTAACAATATAAAAATTAATAGATGATAATCACTTCCAACACAGGCAAGCAAATAATCAAACAAGTAGGGTGCAAGTGACACAAAGATTTTTATGTGGAAAACCCTTTCATGTGAAGGGAAAAACCACAATACCTAGTCCGACAACATCCACTATAGTACAATAATGGATGATATAAGTCTTCTCTAGTCTTAACTAGAAGATTCCAACATGAAAAGAACAACCTTTTTTTAATAGACAAATTCATCACCAAAGATGGATATAAGTAAACAAGAGAGGTACTACCTCACCAATTTGGGATGGAATTTCGTTTATAGAAGGCTCTTGATCTTCTTTTTCTACAAAAAAAAAAAAAAAAGAAAAGAAAAGAAAAAAAGAAAAACCTTTCCTCTCTCTCAAAATGTATTGCAAGACCTCTAGGGCAAAAAGCCCATTTTTCTTCTTTTCATCCCCCCCAAGGGGTGGGGCCCACTACTGATGGGGTTGAACCACCCATGGCATATGTGCACATGCACAATAATCTCTCCCTCCAGACACATGAGGAGGGTATCAACAAATACAAACACTCATCTGCCATCCATACCAGCCAAGCTTCTGCAGAGCTCCTACTCCTTTAGAATAACCTTAGTCATCATATCCGATGGATTCCGATTGGCGTGGATCTTCTCAAGTTGTAGCAACTTTTGTTCAAGAGTATTTGAATCCAATGATACCTTACATCTATGTGCTTGGACTTGGAATGTAGATGGATTTTTACTGAGGTTAATGGCATTTTGACTATTACAATAAACAACATAATTGTCTTGCGTCAAGCCAAGTTCTTGAAAGAACATCTTCATCCACAACATTTCCTTGTAAGCTTCAGTGCAATATACTCAACCTTTATATTAGATAAGGCAACACACTTTTATAACTTTGACAGTTATAATACTACTCCCCTTGCAAAAGTAAGCATATACCCTAATGTTGACTTTCTAGAGTCAATGTCTCCTCCCATGTCTGTATTTGTATAGCCTTCTAACGTAGGCTTACCACCTTTAAAGCATAAACACACTTTGGATGAACCCCCGAGAGATCTAAGAATCCACTTAACTGCTTCCCAGTACTCTTTGGTAGGATTTGCAAGAAATATGCTAACAAAACTAACTACGTGTGTGATGTCGGGCCTTGTGCATACTATGGTATACATCAAACTTCCTACCGTTGATGCATAAGGTATTTTCTTCATTTCTTTTTCTTTCTCACTTGAGGGGCTTTGCTTGTTACTCAACTTAAAGTGGCCTGCAAGTGGAGAACTGACAAATTTTGCCTTGTCCATATGGAACCTTTCAAGCACTTTCTCAATGTACCTTTTTTGTGATAACCACAGCTTGCCAACCTTCCTATTACGAGAGATCTTCATGCTCATAATTTGTTGTGTTGGTCCTAAGTCCTTTATGGCAAAGGTCTTGCTTAACTCCTTTTTCAACCTATCAATTTTGCCAGTATCCCGACCAACAATTAGCATATCATCAATGTAGAGTAAAATAATAATAAAATCACCCTCAGTTCTTTTTTATTTCTAATAAATGCGCAATGGTTTGAAACGGTTCTTTTATACCCATGGTCCACCATGAATGAATCAAAATTTTTGTACCATTGCCTTGGGGCTTGTTTTAGTCCACAGGGGCTCTTCCTCAACTTGCAAATCATATGCTCCTTGTCTTTGACATTGAAACATTCTAAATGCGCTCTCTCTCTCTCTCTCTCTCTCTCTCTCTCTCTCTCTATATATATATATATATATATATATATATATATATATATATATATATATATATATATATATATATATATATATATATCTTTCTTTAAATTACCATATGAGGGAATGTTGTCTTGATACTTTGTTGCTCAATCTCTAGGTTCATGCTTTTAGCCATACCCATTACAACCCGGATGGATAACATCACCATAGGTGAAAAACTTTCATAAAAGTTGATACATTTCTTTTGCCCAAATCCCTTCATAACCAACCTTGCCTTGTACATTGGCCGTGAGCTCCTCTTGTGTTTTCAATCTGAATGCCCCTTTATTCTTGAGTGCTTTCTTGCCCTTCGGTAGCTTTACCAAGTCATAGGTGTGATTCTTATGCAAGGAATCCATCTCCTCTTGTAGAGCTCTTAGTCACTCCCCTTTATGTTCATTAGTTTAAGCTTCTTGATAGTTCCCTGGTTCATCCCCATCTGTAAGCATGACATACTTATGAGATGAGTATCTCCTAGACGATTAGCTCTCTCTAGTAGACCTTTTCAATTGAGGCTCAATTGGTGGTTCTTGATGGGGTTGTTTCTCCTATTCAACATCACTTATAGGGACATCATCACCAACTATATCTTCTTGGCCCTGCACATCTCCCCTATCATTATGCACCACAGGAGGAAGAACTAGTTCTATATTAATAAGAGCATCTGTAAAGGGCCGAGGTTTTTCAACATTCTCAAAATAACCAATTATTTGGTCGTCAAGAAAGACCGCATCCCTACTTCTGATCACCTTCTTGTCAATTGGGTATCATAATCTGTAGCCAAATTTTCATTTGCATAGCTCAAGAAGATACACTATTTTGCATTGTCATCAAGTTTGGACCGCCCATCGATAGCTATATGTATAAATGTTCAACAATTAAACACTTGTAAGTGTTCATAAGAAACATTTTTCCCAATCCATACCCCTTCTACAACATCTCCATTCGAATGAGCCGAATGAGATAGATTAATTAAGTAACACGCAGTGCGCATTACTTTTCACCCAAAATGATCAAGGTAATTTTGCCTATGAGAGCATACATTCGATTCTTTTCATAATATATTTATCATTTTTGTTATGCCATTGTGTTGTAGAGTCTTGGGAACATATTGCTCATGTCAAATTTTAAGGCCTCCACAATACTACTCAAATTGTCCAACATATTCGCCACGTTATCTATGCGAATACACTTCAATAGTTTACCTGTTTCCATTTTCACCATAGCATGAAAATGTTTAAAAATATCTAAAACCTAATATTTAGCTTCCAAAGCATATGCCTACATTGTTTAAAAATATCTAAAACCTAATATTTAGCTTCCAAAGCATATGCCTACACTTTTCTAGAAGCATCATCTATAAAAGTAGCAAAATAAGAAGCACCACCAAGAGATTTGACTTTCATAGTATCACAAACGTTAAAATAAACTAATTCCAAAATTCCTTTGATGAGTATTTGTATGAAATGAAACCCCGTGTTTTTTTCGAACCAAGCAATGAACACAACTATTTGAATGTATGCCTTTTATGTCAATGAGTTGCTTCTTGGTGATGATTTATGAGCCCTTCTTGCTCATGTGACTCAACCGCTTGTACCACAAATTAATAGAATAATCCGTCTTTGATGTGTTCACCTCGACCCTACATAGTTATGCTTGCGTATTGTATAAAGTGCAGAACCTCTTTCCTCTTGTCAGCACAAGAGATCCTTTTGTAATCTTCCATTGTCCAGTACCAACGTGATTGTTGTAGGCCTATAGCCTTCCTCATCTGGCTTTCCTGCATAAATTAAATTTAGACGGAGGTCTGGTACATGTCTCACATATTTAAAAACCATTTTGTACCCAACATTTGGTTTCAATACACACATTACCCATCCCCACAATTTTTGAAGAGCCACTGTTACTCATCCTTACAACACCAAAGTCTCCTGACTTGTAAGATGTGAAGCAGTCATTGTAAGGAATAATGCGATATGAGGTACCGATATCGATCACCCAGTTATGTCTTGACATGCAAAATGAATGCAAGATTTTTCACAATTGAAGAGAATTATAATATTGCCATTTGAAGCAATAGAGGTCGTATTTTTATCATTCAATTTATCAACATCATTTTCTTTCCTTTTCTCATTCTTGGGCTTTCAGCACTCATTTTTGTAGTGAGTCAACTTGCCGCAATTATAAAAGTTAATATCCTTTCTTTACTTGGATGAACCTCTTGACTTCTCACGGTAGTGAGGCTTTCTACTCCTACTTCTCCCCTAATTTTCTATGAGAAGTGCCTTTAGTTGAGTGGAACTCAGGGATTTTCTTCTTGTTTCCTTATTCAACAAACTTGTTGTTACTTGAATCATGGTAACAACTCAATTTGAAGTAGAGTTACTTAGAGATACTACTAAGGTCTCCCAACTGCCAGCAAAGAACTGAGTAGTAACAAAGCCTGCAATTCATCATCTAGCATCATCTTCATAGAGGAGAGCTTATTAATAATATTCTGCATCTCATTCAGATGCTCGACGATCGAGTTACCTTCTTTGTACTACAAATTCACAAGCTTCCTAATCAAGAAAGCCTTGTTGCTTACGGTTTCTCTGTTATACAACCCTTTCAATTTCTTCCAAAATGAGTGTGTTGAGGTTTTCATAGATACATGATGGAAAACATTGTCATCTAGCCATTGCCCAATAAATCCAACTGATTTCTGATCAAGCTTCTTCCATTCATCATCGGACATGTTCTTTGGTTTAGCCCCATCACCATCTACGGTCCATACAAGTCCTTGCAATACAATAGGTCTTCCATTTTAGCTTTCCATATCATCCAATTATTCCCGTTCAAACTAATCATATGACTTGTGCTTATCTCCATGATTCACACACGAAAAATAATTAGAGCCAACCCTCTTTGATATTGCTTGTTGGGAAACCGCATACATTTCCCTTCTATGTGCAAATTAATGTGATTGATGTGCATGTGCATGTGTGCCATGAGTGGTCCAACCCCATTACTAGTGGCCCCACCCCTTGGTTGGATGAAAAGAAAGAAAAAAGGGCCTTTTTTCCCTCGAGATCTTGCAGCACATTTTGAGAGAGAAAAAGGGAAAAGGGGGAAAAAAGAAGAAGAGAAAGGTGGTTTTTTTTGTAGGAGAAGAAGAAGATCAAGAGCCTTCTAGAAATCTTTGGGTCCAGATTCGTGAGGATCAATCCACAACGTTGGGTCCTTTTTGGGTTCTTTGTTCCATTCCAAATTGGTGAGAAAGTTCACCCCTCTCGTTTGCTTGTATCCATCTTTAGCTATAAATTTGTGTGTGTGTGTGTGTGTGTGTGTGTGTGTGTGTGTGTATAAAGGTTGTTCTTTTGATGTTGGAATCCTCTAGTTGAGACTAGAAAAGACTTGTATCATCCATTATTATACTATAGTGGATTTTGTTGGACTAGGTCTGTGGTTTTTCCCTTCACATGGAAGAGTTTTTTTGAAGGGTTTTCTACGTAAAAATGTCTCTTGCACCCTACTTGTTTGATTATTTGTCTTCTCGTGGTGGACGTGATTATCATCAATTAATTTTTGTATTGTTAATCCCATTGATTTGCATATAGAAGGAAAAGGTGTGTGACTTCCCAACAATAAGATCCCAAACCTCTTGTAAGTCAGTGGCCAAAAAAAAAAGGCCAGTTCAGATGGCTATGATCTTCAATTTGGGAGTTTTTGGGGCATCTACCGTTCAAGGTGGGTAGATTGGATTAGTAGCATGGAACTTTGAGAAACCTGTCGGATGTGGAATTGCTTATCTTTATGAACCTATTAAGTAGACTGAGTGAAGTGCATGTTGATATCTTGGCTGAGGATAGGAGAGGTGGAGGTGACCGAGCAGCAATTTCCCGGCGAAGTTGCTCTATTCATTTTGCTGGATTGCACTGGTGACCCCCTCCTTGCACTTTGGTTTTGGGGGCTCCTGTGTACCCAAGGGTCAAGGCATTTGCTTGGGTCGCTACAGTAAACAAAATGTCAACACTAGATAATTTAAATAAATGGAACATGGCCCTCCCCAGTATGTGTCTCACGTGCACAAAATAGGAAGAATCCATCGATCCCTTGTTCATTTGTTGTAGTGTAGTAAAAGAGGTCTGGAATCTTTCCTTATTTGCTTTGAAATTCCATGCATATCCAATAGATCCGTTGGGATCTGATGATGGAATGGCAGCGCAGCCCGTTCAGTGAAAGAAAGGGGATCTTGTGGATCATGGTGTTATTCGGAATTTTACAGGGATTGTGGAAAGAGGGGAATTGAAGAATCTTTGAGGACAAAGATGCTTTGGTTAGCTCACTTAAAAGAAGATACTTGGCTATGATAACCATTTGTGCAAACCCAAGGCTGGATTTTTGAGGTCTATGTTGGATCTTATGAGAGTGAAGTGGCTATAGGCTGTATTTCCAGGGTAGAGGCTTTGGAGCTCCTTGTTATGGCTCTTTTTCGGCTTTCTATGTCAGATGCAAGTGGAGCGAAGAGAGGGTCACTTATTGCTAGCCTCTTTTGTAGCTTTTCTATTCTGGATCATCAAACCATTGGGCCCTTTTACCAGACTTGTAAATCAAGGGGCCTTTCACATCTTGATGCGTTGGGACCCTATATTAACTCATGAGGCAGAATGGTTGTTTCTTTTTTAATTTTGTTCTTTTCTCTCCTAAAGCAGAGTCGAGAGTTTTTCATTTTCTATTGAGTGGTGATGAATTTATCTTTAAATAAAAAATTAAAAATTAAAAATTAAAATTTTTTTTAAAAAAAACCTCTTTTGACTCAATTGGTGATCAAATGGGAACTATTCTTTTAGACTTGATTCATCTTTTCTTCTTTTCTTCTTTTTTTTTTTTCCTTTTTCTCTCCTAAATCAAAGTGGAGGGTTTTTCATTTTCTATTAAGTGGTGATGAATGTTTTTTTAACCCTCTTTTGACTTGATTGGTGATCAGAAAGGAATTAATCTTTTAGTCTTGATGCATCTTTGTTACTTTCCTAGATTTATTGCTCATGATATCTAATTATAAGGGCCATAGATGCTTAATGCTTACTGAAGAAAGTGGTGGGCTTTGGTTGGCAGGAAGCATTCGCTGTTGTAAGAGAAGCTTCAAAACGAGTTTTGGGCCTTCGTCCTTTTGATGTACAACTGATAGGTACACTCACTATTCCTTCACTGAATGTTACGTTTGGTCATCTTGTGCTGAAAGGATCTCAGAACGACTATTGCTTCAGGAGATGGAGTGTAACAAATTAGCACAGGTTACAAATCTAATGTGTTGGCATTATGAAATAATAGACTGGGAAACTTCATTGTATTGCACTAAAAAATATTCATTTTTTTTTTCAGTTTTTGTTAGTTGTCAGTCACATTTCTAAGTTGTATATGTGCATAGAGACTGTCAACATAGATTGCGTTCAGGACCGTGGTATGGGAAATGATTGTTATTTTGTTGTAGCTGCAAACCAGACCCATTGAAGACCCCAACCATTTTGAACGATGCATTTTATATCGGAAAGAACTAAGGGCTTGTTTGGCGGTATGGATTTGGAATGCTTCGGAATCCAAATCAAAATCCTCTAGAATCTAGGTGATTTCAATTCTTTGGTTGTGTTTAGCAACTTGGATTTGGAATCCCCTGGAATCTAGAAATTTTGTTTGGTAGCCTGGATTTGGAACTAATGATGAATCTTGTATCTATTCGCAAGATAATAAATTTAATGAAGTAAATTTCCTTTAAATATTCCAAATTGATATACATGTGTGACATGTGAGACAATCATTGTAATAAGCCCATTGAAAGAATGAATTGCCCCAAAATGAGGCAATTTCAAGCCTTATGTGACCCAAAAAAGTAGACCCACGAATTTTACAGTTTAAGCAGAACCCCATATGTAAAAAATAAAAAAATAAAAACCATAACACTAGTTTTATAGTTGAAACCCACTGTGAAGATGACTTGGCCTAGAAATCAGGCCAATCCATGTGATGGCCACCAGGTGGATGGTTTCGATCACAAGGAACATTGGCCATAGTTTATATGTGAGCCTACACTTCAATCAATGCTCTCTCTCTCTCTCTCTCTCTCTCTCTCTCTCTCTCTCTCTCTCTCTCTCTCTCAAATCAGGCCAATCCATGTGATGGCCACCAGGTGGATGGTTTCGATCACAAGGAACATTGGCCATAGTTTATATGTGAGCCTATACTTCAATCAATGCTCTCTCTCTCTCTCTCTCTCTCAGTGTTTTAAATAGCGAATAACGTGTTGCATAGCGTTCACCCCTTATAAGCGTGAGGCATAAGCTACATGCAACTTCTAGATTTTTAATCAAGGTGCATGGTTGCACCAATGTCATGATATTCTATACCAGATTAGACTGATTAATAACGAAATTAAACAAAAATTCATGATATTTGGTGAAGCAAAATGCAACCTAAAGTAATAGGAAATCGCAATGATTAAGTATAACGGTAACGAAAGAGCAATTAAACTGATTTAATATTGTTATTTATATTATTTTACTAAAAGCATTAAAACGGTTAACTAATTTTTATTGGAAATGGAAAAATGTAACAAATCATTAAAAACACCATGTGAGCTACATAGCATGTAGCATAGTCTACGTAGCGTGTAGCATATGCAAATTATGATGTAGTGCAGGCTACATGCGACTTGAGCTATTTTCATGAGGTATGCAGTGTTACGTCTATGCTACACTACATAGCGTAGCTATTTAAAACATTGATATGAATACACACACACACACACACAGAGAGAGAGAGAGAGAGAGAGAGAGAGAGGTATTCAAAATTGGTTACGTAACGGTAACGGTCATAACCGTTAAGCGTTATGGGGTTGAAATGGCCGTAACGGTTGTTACAGAAAAAACAGGCCGTAAAGGCCTTGTAACGGTCCCATAATAGTTTATTCAAAAAAAAAGGGGCCGTAACGGCCGTTACGGCCTGTATCATAACGGTAACGGTGTTGGCCATTACGCCCACCGTTACCGTTTTGGAACACCGAGAGAGAGAGAGAGAGAGAGAGAGAGAGAGAGAGCCTTTTAAAGAGGCACCTTGCAACAGTAAAAAAAGCTGTTGGAAAGGATTCGAACTCCTCCCGTTTATGTTTCTTGTCTTTTTGAAGGGACTTCAAAAGGTGAAGAAATCGAGGATTTGGATTCCTCTTGAATCCATTTACACCCAAATCCATGCTGCCAAATGCCCCCAGATTCCCAATTTCTCTCAAGTACATGCTGCCAAACAAGCCCTAAGGGTCTTCTTATCCAAGGGCATTACTTAATAGGATCACGGTTGAAAATGTAGTGCTTTTGGACCAATGTTTTTATTTGTCACATTTACAATTCGTTTTTGTTGTTTGGAAGGTGGCATGGTTCTTCACAAGGGTGAGATTGCTGAAATGAGGACTGGAGAAGGAAAGACTCTTGTTGCTGTACTGCCAGCTTATTTGAATGCTTTAAGTGGGAAAGGAGTTCATGTTGTTACTGTGAATGATTATCTGGCCCGGCGTGACTGCGAGTGGGTTGGTCAAGTTCCTCGATTCTTGGGACTGCAGGTTGGCCTAATCCAACGTATGTCACATCCTTTTAGTTATTTGTGTTTGTTTGTTTTTTTTTTCCCCTTCATATGACCCAACGCAGCATGTTATTTGAAGGATATAATTCTGAGTCATTGGTGTTCGTTCGATGCTTTTCTCATTGATTAAAGAACCTATATTTGTTCAGCCTTTTTTCTTGATAAGTGGCAATTGATTAATTACTGAATGAAACATGAAGGAATGTTACAATAGGGGCTGAAAATCTCCATATATAAATGCCTTTCTAGACACCCCCTCCCTGGGGCGTTGGCCACCTCATTCGTGATGCACCTTGTCCACGCATCCCACAAATTGGACCTGACTTGACAAACATATGATAGATTTTTCAAACATAGGCTATCCGATTGGATTGTGTGGCCCACAAATCCAATTGGATTGCTCTTTGTGCCAACCGATTGAACTCTAGGACCCACATGTCCAATTGGTTGGTATTTATAGGCCCATATATCAACCAGTTTGCTGTTTTGGTCTATGCACAAACAGAACTGTGGTAATGTATCCAATTTCTAGAAATGAATCCGAATGGTTAATATAGATGGAGATATAGTTGGATTAGAACTCTTTATTTATGTTTCCTTGTTTGACTTTTATTTCTTTCCTTAGTTTGAAAGGTTGTAATTGGATTATTTTAGGAAACTTTATATGGGCAATAGGAGATTGGATAAAGGATCTTTGTAGAGGCTTTTTTTTCGGAACCTTCTTGGGAGGGATTGAAGCCTATATATAGGCATATAGGGCCATATGTATGCTTACACTATTTGCTTATTATTGAATGTTAGTTTCTTTTGAGAATGGTTGTTTTTAGTTCCAACAATTAGAAGGCTGTTGGAATTATCCAACAGACTGATTATTTGGGCTTATCATCAGTCGTTTGGCATCTTAAGGGAATTTGAGCTTCACCATAACTATGTCTATATCTGTAATTTGACTTTGTTGCTGGTAGCTTGGGATTCTGTATGAAATCCGAACTCCTGTCTTGTTGCACTGCTCTACGTTAACCTTTTGTTCTATGTGGCTCTGTTATGCATTTTTCTCCTTCAAATACTCTACCATTATTTACCAATTTTTCGTATTTTGGAGTCATTGTACTTGCAAGTTTCTTTCTTTCTCCTGCTTGTTTTATTAGTTTTCATGTAATTTGTGTGCTGCAAATTGCTTTGTATCTTGATGATGAATATGGTGTATGTTGGCAGAGAATATGTCAAGTGAACAAAGGAGAGAAAATTACAATTGCGACATAACGTATGTCACCAACAGTGAGCTCGGTTTTGATTACTTGAGAGACAATCTTGCCACGGAAAGTAAATTTTCCATATACCATGATTTCTTTTTAATAATCTTTCCATTTACTGCATGTCAACCGAGGGAAAATATCAATATTTACATTTCTTCTACTTCTTGAGAACTTCTCCTTACCGAAGTTGATTTTCTGTTGGTTTTGCAGAGTGTTGAAGAGCTTGTTCTGCGGGGTTTCAATTACTGTGTGATCGACGAGGTTGATTCCATTCTAATTGATGAAGCAAGAACACCTCTCATCATCTCGGGACCCGCAGAAAAACCAAGTGATCGATACTACAAAGCTGCAAAGATGGCTGCAGCCTTTGAGCGAGATATTCATTACACTGTAAGCAATGAACTTCTCCATATTCTTTCATATTCTTTGATGGTCTGTGGTAATTACATGCAGCAGGTTCTTTGGTGTCATTAACATGCACAAATTGTGTTGTCTTGACCATTGGTTTATAGTAAATGTTTTCATTGTGGTCATCACACACCCAAGGTCTTGTAAATTGTAACTTCCCAGAGAAAAAAAAAAAGAAAAAAAAGAAGAAGACAAGGCACATTGCTATTTGGTTAGTGGTAGGTTTCATTGGACAGATGCAAAAGCATTTTGTATTCACACTTTCTTTTATTTCAGGTTGATGAAAAGCAAAAAACTGTTTTACTTACGGAACAAGGCTATGAGGATGCTGAAGAAATTTTGGATGTAAAAGATCTATACGATCCTCGGGAGCAATGGGCATCGTATGTTTTGAATGCAATAAAAGCAAAGGAACTCTTTCTCAGAGATGTAAACTACATTGTCCGTGGGAAGGAGGTTCTTATTGTGGATGAATTTACTGGCCGAGTCATGCAGGTCAGTCTCCTCATCTGGCTGGCCCTTGTGTTTTGAAGGGATATTTCATTATCGAGCCTTTCCTTTTTGTAGTTGGAATTATTTTGTTTTCTCTATAATGGGATTTCATGCATGTCCTTTGTTATTTTGTTGTGGCAGGGTAGGCGGTGGAGCGATGGACTTCACCAGGCAGTTGAAGCAAAAGAAGGCCTGCCAATCCAAAATGAAACTGTTACTCTGGCATCAATTAGTTATCAAAATTTCTTTCTCCAGGTGGGAATATCTGTATCACTTGTATTTTGGGATTGTTTTAATACTTCAAATCCATGGGTTTTCTACAGGAAATGTAATGATTATCCAATGATAATTTCCCTGCCTGCTGTGGAATTTTGGTATCCTGAAATGGGTTCCTGTTTGGTTAGCCAGTGGAATCCTTGAATTCATTAGACAACTGTCACCTTGTTTCTTGTACCAGAGAATTTTGATTGTGGAAAAGAGTAATGATTACTGTGTGGAATCAACATATCCAAACAGGCAACTATCTTGGAAGTGGAAAACAATTTCCATTTCCATGTGGATTCCATGTATCCAAACACGCTTTTAAGTAGAACAACATTTGCAAACATATCTCCACCTTCTAAACATCTTTATCTGTCTTTGTTAACTGATTTAGTTTCCCAAACTTTGCGGAATGACTGGCACGGCAGCAACTGAAAGCACAGAATTTGAGAGCATCTATAAGCTGAAAGTCACAATTGTGCCCACAAACAAGCCCATGATAAGAAAGGTTTGTTTTCAGAAAACCAATCCTGCTCATGCTCTCCTTTCGTTGAGATTTTGGAAAAGAAAAGCATTGTCTAGCCTTGAAAAAAAAATAAAAAATGAAAAGAAAAGCATTGCATCTAAAGAAGAGTTGCTGTTTCCTTCCATGCTTATCATGGACTGTTGTAGCCAAACAAATGTCTTGTTCAATCATTTTGAACCCAACTCACTCTCTTTTCAGGAGGAGTCAGATGTTGTTTTCAAGGCAACTACTGGAAAATGGCGTGCTGTCGTGGTAGAGATTTCTAGAATGCACAAGACGGGCCGTCCTGTGCTTGTCGGTACAACCAGTGTTGAGCAAAGCGACTCTTTGTCCGAGCAGTTGTGTGAAGCCGGGATTCCTCATGAGGTGGGGTCTATTCAATATTCACAAAGAATGTTATTTTAGGCTGTGTAATGGTTTTCATTTTGCAAAGCCAGTAATATTATTTTTCATCACTGATCCAGATCATCCATTAACCCATCCAAAAAAAGAAAAAAGCAAAAAAGAAAGAGAAAATACTACCAATCAAGTTCAGTGATTTTGGTAACATTTGGTTTTTGCATTTGAAAAATCCTCTATTAACTGGGAGTTTTTCATCTGAAGGTTCTCAACGCTAAACCGGAAAATGTGGAGAGGGAAGCAGAAATTGTAGCTCAAAGTGGCCGTCTTGGGGCAGTAACAATTGCTACGAATATGGCAGGACGTGGAACAGACATCATCCTTGGTGGAAATGCTGAGTTTATGGCAAGGTTAAAGCTACGTGAAATGCTTATGCCAAGGTAGCATCGATGCATCTATTCACCTTGCAGTTCTCTGGTTTTTTTTTTTTTCTTCCCAGTTTTACAGCATGAGATTTGATCCGTTTCTGAATTGCAAGAAACCTGGCCTGTTTGGATTGGTGGAAATCAAAAAGTGGAGGAAAGGAAAATGTCACATCATATGAAAACTGTGGAAATGGAAAAGATTTACTTTTCTTTAGGTCAGAGAGTTGAAAAGGAAATGACCCTTTTCTGAGTAAATATGAGGAAAAGGAAATTGATTTCCTCAATGCTCTTGTCGGAAACTGGCACATTCAAGGAAGTCGATTTCCTTTCCTCAATTACTTTTGATTTACACCAATCTAAACAGTCCCCAAAGAGAAGAAATGCTCTTCAACTTCATCTGCATCATTTGAACTTGAATCATGCTAGCAGTCATGTAATCATACTGTTTCTAAGATGATATGAATGCTACAGAGTTGTTAAACCGACCGAAGGGGGGTTTGTATCTGTGAAAAAGCTTCCTCCGAGAAAGACTTGGAAGGTGAGGTTCTGATTTTCTGTGTATTCAAGATTGGTTTCGGTGGAGGGATTTAGCATTGTATGATCTCATTGTTCTGTAACATTGCTGTGGGACTTTCAGGTCAATGAAAATTTATTTCCATGTGAACTCTCTAAAGGCAAGATTTCATTGGCTGAGGATGCAGTGAATTTAGCTGTCAAAACATGGGGCCAAAGATCATTGACTGAGCTTGAAGCTGAAGAGAGACTTTCATATTCATGTGAAAAGGTGAATACTGATGTCTTCTTACCAGTATATGCAATCAGTTTTTCTAATCGGAAGTGCATGTGCAATAGAAGAAATGGAGATGTGCCTCTGGAATTTTGTGTGATCGCCGTGTACCATTTAAACTGATAGGGAAATCTTCTAGGATAGCTATAAAACCAGCCATGCTTATGGGATGTTGAGCAGCCAAGGAACAAGATGTTCATAGGATGAGTATAGCTGAAATGAGGATGTTGAGATGGATGAGTGGCATGATGAGAAAGGATAGAATTAGAAATGAATGCATTCGAGGGAACCAAGGAGTAGCACCAATAGGTAATAAGATGGGGGAAAGTAGACTTAGATGGTTTGGTCATGTGCAACTGAGACCAAGAACCGCACCAGTTATGAGTGAGTTGTTACAAGTTGAAGGCTCTAAAAAGGCATGGGGAAGGCCCAAAAAGATGTGGATTGAGGTATTAAGAAAAGATTTGATGACCTATGGTCTAACTAAAGGTATGGCCCTAAATAGAGTGGAACAGTAGAAATCTGGCCCCAATTAATTGGGATAATGATGATGGAAATGAAGGTGCAATAGAAACGGTGGAAGCTTAGTAAACACCTTCAACATTCTTAAGTGGCCTGATCAAATAAATCTGTTATGAAGTGTGAGAACATGTATTGAGTGTTTTCAAATCCTTCAAACGGTAGATGCTCCCAAGTCACTTCATTGGATCTTTGAACATTTGAACGAAAAAATAGAAGACTGCAATTTCAATGGCCCACTACTTTTTCTAATATAAGGAAAGATCCTCTATAGAAAAGTCCAATTTGTGAGAACAGTGATGAGGGAAACATTAGAGGTCCGTTTGGGTAGGGGTTCCTACTAAATCGGGATTAAGCCTAATCCTGATTTTGGTAAGCCCCACACTCACCACTTCAGATTCACCGCCGCTTCGCTCCTCAGGAGAGTATACCATCATTAGTTAGCAGGTCTATTCCCTCAATGTATTCCTATCGGTAGCTCTACTTGATAGTTTAGTTTTCTAGACTTTTGAAAGGACACGTTTCATATGCTGTTCTCTTCTTCTTATGTCCAGTTTTTGCTAACTTTTTACACTTTTAAACTCATCTGTATATCCATTCTTTACCAGAAGGGTGCTACTTGGCATGCCTAACAAAAAATTAATTAAGATGCCAATGAAAATTACAGGGTCCCACCCAGGATGAAGTCATAGCAAAGCTGCGGAGTGCGTTCGTGGAAATTGTTAAAGAGTACAAGATATACACCGAGGAGGAAAGAAAGAAGGTTCTCCCAATTCCTCATGAATAATTATTTTTTTAATGATGATATCATGACAGTGCACACCAAAACTATGTTTGTTCTTAAACTTCTTCAGGTTGTATCGGCGGGTGGGCTTCATGTAGTAGGAACGGAACGCCATGAATCACGGCGAATTGACAATCAGGTAAAAGTTCTAATGCAGGGGCATTTTCACACCAGGCTCAACTGGGGTCGCCTGTGGGATGCAAGGGCACACTCAGGGTGGGCGGGGCCCACGGGGGAGTTCTCGTGTTTGAGACTCCTCACCGAGGGTGATTAATGCGCATTTCACACGGGCTCGAGTGGGGTAGCCTGTGGAATGCAGGGACACACTCGGGGTGGGCAGCCTGTGTAAAGCGGTACCCGTGTGATTTGGGGCCCACGAGGGGGGTTCAGCCGAGGTCCTAACCCATGAGATGTGGGGCCTGGGCTATGAGATAAAGGAATTGATTCGCCATACTCTAACAGTTCGAGCTTTTAGAGGAAGTGGTTAATTGTCCTACATCAAGTTCTAATCTAATTTTGAAGATTTAAAAATTATATATTTTTAATGTTACTAGAACTACGTATTAATTTTGAATAATTAATGCTCCATTTACCTCATCTATGAAATGATATTTCTTTTGATAATTCACTGAACCATCCGTGGAAGTGGCATGTGTACATATTCACTTAGAAACACAAGTGCGCACCTATCTACATATGTATGGATGCATTTTTGGGTCCAAGCAGCCTGTGTGCATGTTGGAACATATGAAGTCCGTAATGTATGGATTTGTATATGTTTGAAATCCAAGTTACAACCATACTATTGACATTTCAAGAACTCTGTGGTTTGAATATTTCGGGGATTTGAGTATGCAGACTGCAGCTGGGCATCCAATGTGTTGATGTTAGCCCACCTTTTTCTCATGAGAAACAGTTCTGTTTTTGTAATATGTCGGTGCCAATTGCCTTAATTTGCATTGTACAGCTTCGTGGTCGCAGTGGCAGGCAAGGGGATCCTGGGAGCTCTCGATTCTTCCTCAGTCTGGAAGATAATATCTTTCGGATCTTTGGCGGAGACCGCATTCAGGTTTGGCTTTGCTTGCTGTTTATCATTTCTCCTCTTTGGAAATTCCACGGCCATATATGATTTGTGGGCGCATAGAATTTGGGAGGATGTATTACTTTGCTCTTAATGGCTTCCTAAAAGTAAAGCAAAATAATAATACTGACAATTTGGTGAAAAGGGGCACCCTCCAGTGGTATGGGTGCCACCTTAAGCTACGGTGGTACCAGGCAGATGTGGGGCCCGTGTGATGCATGCATAAAATCCAGCACGTCCATCATACAAGTCAAGTGCATGTTACCCTCAGAGCCCTAAAATCAGGCTGATCTGCGACTCAGGTGGATCACACCACAGGGAACAATTTGGGATGGAACAGCCACCCTTGATTTGTGTGGAGGGCCCATCGTGTTGTATATATGAAATCCAGACCATTCATGTGGTCTGGATGAAGGGTCAACCCAAAAATCATGCTGTTTCAAATATCAGGTGGGACACTTTATAAATCAAGGGTTGGCGTCGCATCTCACATTGTTCCTTTGTTGTGGCCCACTTGAGTGTTGGATTAGGCTGATTTCTGATACCTGGCAGTAATATGAGGTGACACATCTGATGGACAAGTTGGATGGCTATCATAAATCACATGGGCCCCACATGCCTGGTACCACTCAAGTGCTCCCTTGGTGAAAATAGTTACCTTGGTTATCAACCAGTACCCCATGACTTGCTTTCTTTTCGCTTCATTTTGGAGTCATCTTGCTCATACTACTTGATAGTATGTTCTTATAAAGTGATCTTAACCATGCAAGTGTAGGGTTTAATGAGTGCCTTTAGAGTTGAAGACCTACCGATCGAGTCCAAAATGCTGACCAAAGCATTAGACGAGGCGCAAAGGAAGGTTGAAAACTACTTCTTTGATATCCGGAAGCAGTTATTTGAATATGATGATGTACTAAACAGCCAAAGGGACCGTGTATACACAGAAAGAAGACGAGCACTTGAATCTGACAACCTACAATCTCTTGTTATTGAATATGCAGAATTGACAATGGACGACATTTTAGAGGTAAAAGGTCGTCAACGATCCTGAAGTTGTGCTCACATTTGAATTTGCATCTTCCATCGTTGATTTTTTTTTTTTTTTCCATCATTGAAACTGTTTCAAGTGTGCGCATACAAGGTTTCTACTCATTTTAGCTGAAAAGGGATTTATATAGGTGTTCCTGGTTCCAAAAGTACATGTGGTGCACCATGTCCAAGTCATGGTTGAGATAAGACTCACTTTTGACTTGGGGCAGAAGAAATCAGGAAAATGGAATCCCACTTGGCACAGGTTTCCCTGAATAATAATCATACTCTGATACTTGGGAAACCCGCCAACCACAATTCGGCAGTGCACCCAAGTGCCCCCTTTTTATGTTTCTTAGCTTTGGACTGATTTTATTTTATTTTATTTTATTATTATTTTATTTTTTTTCTGTTGTAAAATATGGCTAGGCAAATATTGGTTCAGATGCTCCCAGAGAAAGCTGGGACCTCAACAAGCTCATTGCAAAACTTCAACAGTAAGAGACATCCCTCATTCTCTATCATACAGTATCATACCTGCTCTGTTTTTTTTGTTTTTTTTTTTTAAAATTAATTTATTTATTTTAAAGTATCATTCCTGCTCAATAGCATTAAATAAGGCCACAATGAATGACAATGTCATACCAGTGTCATGTCTTCTTCTTCTTCTTTCGGTCTTTGTAAGTCTTTGGAAAAGGAAAGTTTTACCCTCTCAAGTCATCTTTTCCTATCTTGACTGATGCGGGGGGTTGCAAATTTCAAACTCACCTGAAATTCCCTTGCTTATTTGCAGGTATTGCTATCTGTTGAATGATTTGACACCGGAGCTGTTGGGAAGTAAGGGCTCGACCTATGAGGAATTACGAGACTACCTTCGTTTCCGGGGGCGAGAAGCATACTTACAGAAGAGGGTCAGCTTTCTTGCGCAGATTGAAATTTATGAATTATTTCCATTGTTGAAGCCTACAAATCTAAATCCATTCAGTGCCAAGTAACATTTTAACGTGTTCTTGCCATAGAAGGCCTAAGACCCCTTTCTATAAGCACACATGGGCACACTCACTCGGCCACACACACACACACTGTGCATTGACACAATAGCAAATCTTATTACCATTATTATCTTATGTATTCTATTTGTAAACCATGGCTCTATTAAATAGTTGCTTTTCTGCATGGATCTTGTGAAATGAAGATTTAGGTAGCCCCATAATCATTTCTCGTCAAGGGTCCTGATCTTTTGTTCCTTCTCAAAAACAATTCAGGATATTGTGGAGAAGCAAGCACCAGGTTTGATGAAGGAAGCTGAGAGATTCCTAATTCTGAGCAACATTGATCGGCTATGGAAGGAACACTTGCAAGCTTTAAAATTCGTCCAGCAAGCTGTGGGTTTGCGGGGATATGCGCAGCGAGACCCTCTTATCGAGTACAAGCTTGAAGGGTACAATCTCTTCTTGGAGATGATGGCACAGATTCGGAGAAATGTTATCTATTCTATCTACCAGGTATATCTCAACACTGAAGCTTACCCCTCATAGTTTTGTTTTGAATATCCAGGCAGTCCTCTTCCAGATCAGTTTCATGCAATGAAACTTCAACTTCTTAGTCGCGATGAGTCGCAGAATGGAGTTGACATTATCATTCTTCCTTTTAGCTCTGAATCAAGTTCTGCAATTGAAATGTTGTTGCATTATTTTTAAGTTTCAATCAAATATTTTGAATTGATTTGCATAATCCAGAGTTGCGGCTACTGGCCTATCTTTTAACAAGTTCAAAACCTCTACTACCTAACAGCCTCTATTAGTGGTGTATTTGGAAATGCTGTTTCTATCAATAGATGGGATGCGCTCTGCCCCAAATTGCGATTGGGATTAGAACTGAAGATACACCCCTTTCGCTAATTCGGGCAGAAAAGCAGGAAAATGTTGTCCTGCTTAATGTTGTTTTCGTTTGCTTTACTGTCCCAAACAGAAGCTGACAGATTCCCACTGAAATCATGAACCAGTCCCAATTAGGCAGTGCTTGAAAATGGGCCGTAAGACCTTGTGGCCAGTATCAGCAACATTAGCTAAGGAAGGTTCCAGCGTGTACAGTAATACATGGGCATGCAACAGATTGACAAGGCGCTTTTGTTTATCTTGAATTTCTTGAATCAATATCCATAGCACATCGCTTCAAATTGGCTTCATCTAATAGCTTCACACACCTTGAGCTATAAGCTTCAAGGAATTGGTTCTGTCATTGTCAAAAATATACCATGTATCTTCATATTACACACTGGAATATCCTTATTTCTGTGGTTTTGACATGTTAATACTGCTTTCATCTTATCATGATTTTTGCAATGCTATTTGGGGTTTGGCCCCATCACTCTCTCCCTGTGGTGTTGAGATATCCAATGTATATTTGCAGTTCCAACCAGTAATGGTGAAGGATCAACGGCGCAATGACATTCCAAGCAAAGCCATATCAAATGGAAGGGGGAGCGATAATGACGCCAATCCAGTTGGTGCAGCAAAGGCATCTCCCTAGGATCTTGATTGGGGTGGTGACTTCATTCAACTGAAAGTTTGGTGAGGTGAAGGACTGCAGCATCTCCCTTGTTTAGTGCATCGGAGCTCAAAGCCTGGGAGACCTCTTTTCAGGCTCCCCAAGACCAAAAATGAAAAGAAAAAATATTTGTTTGTACCATACACCCTTGGATAAGGATTAGATGAGGAAATGTGAAAATTAAACTGAGAAACATTATTCTAAGTATTTGAAAAAAATATATATATATTAGTTTCTGTTTTCTGTGAATCAGCTAATATTTATTTGGAACAGAAGGTAGGAGTCATTGCTCAATTTGTCATTGGTCCAGTGGACCATTGAAAATTTTGTACTCAATTGGATCTTTTTGGAAAGAAAGATGGGATCTACCATGTTTTACACATGGGTGGGTCCCATTGTTTCTGAAAATCCATGGGGGTGAGCTTGGAGCCTGCCGCTATCCAGTTGCGGTCTAAAAAGATTTTCTTTGAAGATTTAAAACTGCCAACACGCCCATGTATGAATTACATCAATCCAGAAAAGTTGGCGGGATTTCCATGAAGCATCTCTTAGTAGCTTGGGTCCGGAATCTGTACAAATGGGCCATGCTCCAAAAGTCTTCCAGAGTGAAAGAGGATAATAGTCATCCACTAATAGGCATTTGCCTGTTGATTATGGACTGTTGATGTTTTTTGTTTCTTGTCTATTTGCAGATTACTGATCTAAGATTACGGTCTTCCAATGTAGGTTCCCAATTACATTGGAGCCTACCATAAGATCAAGATCAGATAAATCCTGCTATCAGATGGTGGGGCTGTCATTGGGGTGAGCTAGCCATTGGCTTTCAAGCAAGCCCCGTGGTAAGGGTGTCATTTTGGGGCCCATAGGGTGAGGTGGCCTTTTGTTGGAGCTGAAAATCAACACTGGACTGGAGTGGACCTAAGTTTGAGAACTTGTTGGAGGCCCAGAAAGATCCCATAATCAGGCACATTCATGGCTAACATGGACTGGGCTTAGGGGTATAGCCAGACCCACATGCTGGGCGCAGACCTAAATTGCTGGGCCAATAAATAAACAGGCCGGGCTCTGGTAAACCCTTTTTTTTAAAAAAAAGATTTGGTGAACCAGTTTCAATCTGCAGTTTGCCGACATTAGATGGTAGTAGGAGAAAACCCACGTTATGCATTCCCACTGCTTAAAAGCACAAACTCAGAAACCATATGAATATCCAAAACCAAAGGATTCTATCATCCAGTAATGGTTCAGAGCTCGCCATCCATCCAACAACCATCAAAAGGTAGCCATGCGGTACAAACCAAAACAAAGGGGCTTGGAAATTCATGATGATATCTGCTCTTACGTGACCTTTGCTATTGAATTACAGCTCAAGTTGCATACTCTTTCATCTTGAATGACAAAATTCAGACCCATGCCTCCCTCCCTCCCTCTCTCCCTCCCTCAAAATTTCTATGCTCTACTCTTTTTAGCAGGTAATCTAACACAATATCTTACAATTCAACAGCTCTACTTGATTCCTTGTCTCGAAGAACTTCCTCAATGGCTTTGTTGATCCCACTTCCTTTAGCCTACACAAAATATAAGAGATGAGCCCAACTTTGTTTAGGCAACAAAATCTCAAGGCAGCAGAACTTAAAAAATGAGAGCACCTTTACTCCTATGGCTATGGCTGTTTTCAGCTTCACAAGTTCTCCTAATCTTAGGGAACCTCCTTTCTTGTCTTTGACAAAGATGAGTGGTACTCCCCTCGAGGATGCCAACCCCGGAAGATGCTTTGTCAGCCATCGTGGGTTGCAATCAGAAGCTAAGAGCACGGCCTGCATCCACAACAAGATGCACACAAATCAAACACTATCCTCTTTAAATGGATGGGATTGCATGTCTAGAGCAAACCATGAAACATGATATTCCATAACAGCACAACATGCACATACACATCACCAATTCATTGGATTGATCCTTCTTTGTATTTTCACGTTAACTTGTATTGAGAAAGTTGATTCTGATCATGTTTAAACGGTGCTTGTTTAGACCAAAACAGACAAATTTCCGTAGCACTCAGTAATCATATGCTTGTCGACTACGTTTATCTACTGTAATGGGACGTGGAAATAGTGGAGTGCAGGTACGGGTTCGCAGGCATGCATGTGTGGATTCTTGAAAGTTACAGACCCATCCCATGATTTAGTTTAAGTGTGAAATTCAAGACATGGAAGCAGCTCTTCTTTTCTTTTCCTTTTCTTTTTCTTTTTTGATCCACATGTGAAGCAACTCTCTTTCTTCTTCTTTTTTTCACTTTTTTTCTTTCTTCTTCTTCTTTTCTCTCTCTTTTTTTTTTTGTCCTTTTTTTTTCCACTTTGTTGGGGATCCATATGAGAAGCAGTTCTTGACAAAAGAAAGAAATTGATACAGAAAACTACCACCCTCCAAAAGTAACAAAAGAAATTTATTTTTTTTCATCATTTATAAGAAGGTGATGAAGTAAAATGAGGTGACCATAATTTATTAATTTTCACTACAGAATAATGCACTACGCTGGTCATATTGTCTTGGGGAATTGTGGATTAACCCAACTTGAATTGGCTCATGCTGTCAGAATTAGGACTGAGGCGCTGCAGTTAATGATTATATTCCTCTCAGCGTTGATGAACTTAATCGAAGTTAGAACAGATTATACAAAAGGACATGGAAATTAATGAAAAGAGCAAGGCTCTAGAAATAAACGGAGGAGGCATTGCTCTAGAAGGGGGAAAAAAACAAGAAATGAACACACTGTTGACTTTTATTAACATCAATTATTTAGAATACGTAGGATATCTATTAGAGCTCAAGAAAGGATTTTGAACTTGAAAACAGAAACACAAGAAGAAAATGGTTTAAGCTGACCAAGTGAAGTACTTGATAAAAAAAATTCCATAGATTGCGCACAAATGAGAAGGAAAATTGGCAACTAACCTGAAGTGGAACTAAAGGAGCTTTACGACCACTCCTGACGGCAGTAGATTCTTGAGCAGAACTTTCTACCTCAGCACTAGCCATTCTCTCCAGTACACGAGTAATATCATTTACCCCAATGGAAAATTGTTGCTGCAAGGGACTGCAAATGTCAGATGATTATTGAACAACATTTTCTTCGTGTAACAGCAGAAGCAATGGTATGCATGCCATTCATATTATTAACAGAAAATTCTCAAGATTGGAGTCATAACGATAAATCTCTTTCTCGGGAATTTCTCGGTACAGGAAATTCTCAGAAGATTTTCAAATTTTGAAGCGAGATAGGTGTGGCATAGGTTCTTCAACCTATCTGGAGTAACATGGGTTTCACCCATCTCCATTGGTCATTTCTTCTTTATGTGGCATGAAGGTATGCATGGGATTTAGGGTTAGAAAGTATGGCACCTTGCTATGTTGGCGGACCTATGGTTCCTATGGTTGGAATTGAATAATAGAACTTTAAGAAATCATTTGAGTCGAGTTGAGGAAGTGTTCAAGAAAGCGAAGCTTCATGTTATTCTTTGGGCAGTGGCTGCTAAGGTTGTAGTTCAGTTTCCAGCCAATTGGGGGGATTCTTAATGGGTCCCGAGAGGGTGTATAGTTTTCCCTTTTTTGTTTTTTTCTGCCTTCGGCCTTTTTCTCAATAAAATTCTGTTCTAATCGCTCAAAAAAAATCTCGCTAAAAAAATAACATGAAGCTTCGCTTGGATATTTATCTTCACTGATTGAAAAAAATTGAAAATTACTGATATTTTGAAAATCTTACTGATATTTATCTTCACTGATTGAAATGGCTTGTGCAGCTAACCCTAATTAATTGGGATAAGGCTTGATGATGATGATGTTCACCTGACCAAAGCTTAGGTGAACTTTTATATAGAGAAGTTTTAACAGTCCCCAATCACATGGAATGAGAAGATTTTGGAATAGTTCGTCAAACATGGAACACTTCATTGGAAGATCTGGTAGCGGAATGGTGAAGCACCCAGGCTCCAACAAGCTTCTAAAACACGGTAGATCATTTTGTTTGAATGTATTCACTATTCATTGCATATGCAGACATTTTCTTTATTGATAACTATAATCAAGCATGGATATAATAAAGGAACTAATGCAAAATTTCCATGTGCAAGTAATATATTGGGGAGGTAAATATATGCATGTGGATGCATTGAAGCATTCCCACAAGCACAATTATCGTACACAAAATTACATATATGAAAAATATCATAGAGCTAATGCTAATGGAGAATGAATAAATGAACCAATATATTTTATGCTTTTTAAGAGAACTCATTGGTTATAGCTCAAATCATATCTGTGTGCTATGATAAACACAGGTTTAGATTGGTGCACATACTCTTCACATGTTTTCTCTGCCTATACTTTGGGTTTTTTAAAGGCTCGCATGTTTGCTTGATGTCACTGTATATAGAAATAGAACTATAACACTGATGTCACCAAAGCATTGCATACCTTGATCCATATTTTCTCTGGCAGTGTTCCCTTTGAAAGTTTTGCCGATTCTACCTCCCTGCAGACGATGAAGATATGGTGCACATGTGAGAACACTGCAAATACTTGAGAGTTCAAATGAGGAAATGAATACAATAGATGCCGAAGGCACTAATTCTAACAAAATGAATATAATATTGACAACGCTTCAGTAAGATCAGTCAGAATTGACTCCATCCTGATGGATTTGTTTTTGGAAAGATAAGGCAGATGGTAACACCAAAGAAGTCCAACTATGCATCATGGAAGTTGGTCTTCTTGTTGACCTTCGAATGGCCTGGCCCACTAATAGATGGTTTTGAGATCTCTACTACTCTTCAAAGGACAATACCGTATTTTTTCCTGACAATTGCATCATGCAGACTTACTACTACCAAATGCTAGCTGGTGTTTTTGACAAATGAGAAAATCTGTTTGTAACTTCTTTTTTTTTCTGGGTGATTGGAGTAAAATAATGTTGCCCTTCTTTAGCTTTGTTGGTTATAGAATCCAAAAGAAATTTATTCCAAGCCTAAGTATACTTTGAATGTAGGAGTGCAGCTTTTTGGTGAAATATGGTGATATCAAAAATTTGTTCTAATCTATATAGGTATAAGCAGGATGACTTTGCTTGCTGGCCTTTATGCATCTGTACATTGAGATGGGGGTTGCAGCTAGGTGAGGCCATGTGACATTGACAATGCGAGCCTCTGGCACACATTGACAGGTAAAAGAGGAAGGTTGATGTCAGGTGGGCAGCCAGTTAGAAAATGTTTGCCAGTCTACCATTTAAAAGCTGGCACCAAATTAGTACGAGAGAAGCTAAGATGATGAAAATGATGATTGGGAAACAGTTTCAAAGTTAAACATTTCATTTTCCTTGGTCTCTAATTTTGCTAATGTTTGAGCAAACATCCTGGTAAAAGACGACCTTAGGTGATTGAGCACTTGGATAGTTGGATCAGAATTCCTTTACCTTGATGCAATCTCAGTTTGTTTTAATAAAATTACCTTATCTATTGTGTGCATCTGTGCCTGAGAGAGAGAGAGAGAGAGAGAGAGAGAGAGAGAGAGAGAGAGAGAGAGGGCAGATAGGGCCATCTCTCCACAGCACACGTGGCAAGATGACATTAATCGAAATCATCCAACCAATGGACTATACCGTGGATAGGCAAATGGTTCAAAACAATCACATAATAGATGATCTTAGGCATCTAATGAGTGGCCTTCAAATTGATGTTAGAAAACAAAAGCAGCTAATGGTCAACATTCAGTGTAGAAAGTAGAAACATAAAGAAAAATCATGGGTAGGATGCCTCACAGGTGTGAATTTTGAAATATGGGTCATCTCTTCAACTTCATAGGATAGCGGACAGTATAGAGAATCAATAGGAAATTATATTCTCACAATCAACAACACTTCTAACCACATGTCAATGGCAAGACCAGCTTATATTTGTGCCTACCTCTCAAGTCTTTTCAAAAGGGCAGCAAGACCTTCTCCTTCATAACAATGAGTCGCCAACCTACTTGATAGAAAAACAAGTAATACATGTGACTAAGGAAATTGGAATTCAATTATATTGGTATCCAAAACAAAAGACCAAGAAAAATTAAGAAGAGAAGGATAATTTCCGATTAGAAAATGAAAACTTGCTAGTACAATGCAGCCATGAGGGTAAAAAGCAAGAGACAACCCAACAAGCTGTTGACCTACAATTCATGAGGAGCAGAACTAGCCTTTGAAGACTCAAGATTCTTTTGAAACTTTTTCTTTCGCATGTTCAAAAGCCTGCAACAATGTGGAAACCATCACAACCTGATATAACACACTTCACAAACAATTGAATACCAGCAATATTGGAAAATCTAGGACATGCTAGTTATGACCAAGCTACATTCAACAGATAAAGAATGAGAAGAGCAGATAAATTTTTAATAAATTATATTTTAATTAAAGAACTAGAATTTATATAAACAAACACAGATTGGGCAATCAAACTTGCGAAAAAACATGCTTTTTCTCTTTTACATTATAAATAAATAATAAATAAATAAACAAGAAGAAGAAGATCAAGGCATGGGAGCCAACCATGATTTTAATAGTTTCCAATAAAGAAACTATGAAATATCATTGTGAAATCATAAAAAACCTCTATAATTTCTACATGCGGGGTCCATGTCAGAAGCACATTGTCATGTCATATAAGAGATCAATGTCATTTACACAATCTTTATTGATGTGTTATTGCATGATGGGATCACACAATGACTTTTTTTTGTCTATTAACCATTACTATTAATTAAAGAGACAATATACAGTCAACCTTCATGACATTTTTTGAAACACTGATTGAGCGATCTTATCAGCTACCAACAACCTGTAATTGAACATCCGTGAAATCCTGGCTAACGCAAAGAGGTCAAGGTTATTGAGTTTTATAAGTGAGCGAATTGTTTAGTCATTCCTCTTTAGAAGAATCTTGAGGGAGGGGGGGGGGGGGGGGGGTGTCCTTGGGTCCTGCCTGGTTCAATAGAAGCTTTATTCAGAGCATGGCACGGGAAGAAAGGGGCCTCCTTGGGTCATTGACTCACTGTAGGTAGAGGATAGCGTTGCTAGCTTTGCTTCAGTTGGTTTGGCTTGAGAGAAACAACCGGCCTTTCAGAAATGGAAAGCAGTCTATTCGGAGAGTTCTTAGTCGGGTTCATCTGTATATCTTGGAGTGGGTCTCTCAGAAGTCGGTGTGGTGGCCTGGGGTTTGTGTGGGTGGTTTTATGCCTTGTTAGGGGAGGGTGTTGGGTGGGCTTGTATAGTTTTCTTTTTCTTGGTCTGCTTTTCTGTTATGTTGGCATTGACCTTATCTAGTCTTAAAGGTGCAAGGCTTAACCAAGAAGCAAGGGGTAGGAGGATCTCAAAATAGACAAAGAATGGAAGATTCACAGTCAAGTTCTAGTACGATCAGTTGTGGGTAGAGAGGAGGGAAAGTGGTAGAGAGGCTCCCACATCAAGGTTATGGAGTTTAAAGGCACCACCTATCATATTTGGATGGAAAGTAGATAGATAGAATTCTCACAGCCATAACTTGTTGAAGGGGAAGAAAATTATTATAAATGGTTGTTGCATGTGCCTAAGGGAGAAGGAGATGGTTGATCACATATTTATCCATTGCATGTCTGCCATTTAGGAATGGTTTTTCCACAAGTTAGGAGTGTTTTTGGCCATGTTGGTGTTGATGGTAATGCTTTTGGAGGCATGGAAAGGAAACCCAGCCCAAGGTGAAGAGAAAGTTGTGGAATCTTTGTTTCCTTGCGATTACATGGTCAATATGTAGGGAGAGGAACAACGGAACATTTAATAGCCAAGTGAAGTTGGTTGCCACAGTGATTGATAGTATTAGATCTCAAGTCTATATTGAGTTAAATCCATTAAGGAGTTTGTTGAGTGCAGTAATGATGCATAGCCTGTGGTAGGAAGGGTCTCATTGTAATGTAGGCGCAAACATTTGCCTTTGGTTGAATGTATTTTTTGCCTTTCATGTTTTTTTTTTTCCTTTATTTCAATAGAATTCTTTACCGATGACAAAAAAAAAAATCCTCCAAATCCACTTATAGTCTTACATAACGAAACTATCAGCAACTGTTTGATCCTATGCATAGGTTGTGACAGAAATTCCCTCAATTAGTGGTGGTGCCAAACATATACGAAAGTCCATCCTTGATGATATTTGCCGAGTAGGGTATTCACTAGAAGTTTTTTTTTTTCCATTTTTGCCCTTAAAAGGAACGAGTCACTTTCTCAATTAGTGCCTCTTATTTCAGAGCAATTATGTGATCCTCTGACCCAAAGATAAGCAAAATACTTAGCTTTTCAGTTTGTACAAGTAGACACCATTGTTTAGTGATATAGACAATTTTTTTTCCTGAGGTCCCACCATAGATCAACCATGCCCCAAAAATCCCCCAGATTGGAAGATACCAACTACCATTCTTAGGCTTCTTCTTCTTCTTCTTCTTCTTCTTCTTTTTATCATTTTCAGATCAACATGGACTGTTGCTGGTATTTCTCTTCTTAACTGTTTGTTTCCATGCCACTAATTGAAAGGCTAGAATTTTCCTATTGAAGAGACTTTCAGGGAACGATCCATCCACAATGATGCCACACCAGCCAACAGTCTGGATCGCTTATCCACTTTCACAAACTTAAAAACCCAGGTACACCATGCATATTCTCAAATCAAGGATCATATAATTTGTTACGAACCTAACCAATACGCCAAAAGCCCCAGGACTGATGGAACACATCATGCTAGGCTCTTTAAAGCATTGAGATCCTAACATTACACCATACTCCGCAGCTGACATCTACGACGGCATCCACTCTGGCTCTTTTCCAGGGCATGGCAGTTGCACTCTGGTTATCCAAGTAACCCTTTCCACCCCGTAGCGGCTTTCACTCTAGTACAAGTTGCCCTTTCCACAGGCCGCCCCCTTCTGTGACTCAAACACAAGACATGGTGTTGGCTAGAGCTGGACACAAACCGAGCTAGTTCAGTTAACTTGCTCGACTTGGCTCGGATAAGCTTGACTCGGCTCAAAAGTTGGGTTCAGGCTGAGCTGAGCTGTTTAATTGAGTTCGAAAATTTTCAGCTCGAGCTCAACTCGAAGCTCGGCCCCAACTCAACTCGGTTTGGCTAGGCTCAAGATACACACACTTTTTTATAACCAAGCCGAGCTGGCCAGTACAGCTTGAGAACTGAGCCAAGCAGAATTCAAGCCGAGGTAAGCTGCTGGCCCAACCGAGTCAAGCTCGGCTCGGATCGGCTCGGTGTCCAGCTCTAAGTTTATAAGACTCTGATACCAATGGTTAAGAACCTAACCAATAACCCAAAAACCCCAGGACTAATGAAACGTGTAAAGTGAGGCTCTTTAAACCCTTTGGATCGTAACCTAATTCCTCCATTTAAGGGGTGGCAGATCAAAAACTCCACAATGACATTCCAATCAATCAAAAGATAACCCAATTCCCAGCAATGGCATTCCAATCAATCAAAATATAGCCCAATTCCCAGCAATTCGTTCTTGATCTTCTATTGTATTCATTCTATCTAAAAATTTATAACCCTCGATTGCACACAGTCTGTTTGTAAAAAAAAATCCCAGAAGTGTCCTGTTTTATGTTTATGGGATAAGAAACTACTACTCTTGTATTGCAGACAACGTGTTTGTGTAATTGCTTCCCATAAAATTACAGTCCAGTGAAGGATAAAAACAAAAGACAAGAAAACCAAACCACAGAGAGAGAGAGAGAGAGAGAGAGTCACCGAAAGAGCCGTTTTGGCGGATTTTTGTATGAGAATAGCGTTTCAGAGAGAGAATGGGAATAGTTTTTGGCGGATTTGGGAAGCAGGGGCACAGAGGAAGCTAATTAGCTGGTGTACCACACAGCAGCTATATAGCTGATGTAGGTACGTGTCGTGCGAAGACGGTAATCCGTCCGGGCAGGGCTCCGTGAGGCCCTATCCACGCCGTTCATCGCTTTTATCAGATCCTTTTAAGGCATATTCTTAAAATTGAAGCAGTTTACACAGCTCCAGTGGACCACGCCAAAGAAGCTGCAGTGATAATGACACCCACCTTTGAAACCTTTCTAAGGTCCACCGTTATTTTTTTTTAACCATCCAACCTGTTAATAAGGTCATATAGACGTGGATTAAGTGAAAAAACAAATATCAGCTTGATCCGAAACTTCTCCACCTCCCAAGAAGCTTTTAATGTTTTACGTTTAATCCTCACTTTGTGGTCCAATTAAGCCTTTTAACTGGTTCATTTTTATGATAACTCCTTAAAATGATATTATAAAATCGATTAACGGCGTGGATAAAACACCTACATCAATGTGGGCCCCACAGAGCCCTGCCCGGACATTACCGTCCGGGCGGGGGTAGGACGCAATCCGCGTCCGCGAAGACGAGCGCAGGCGCTCCTCGAGCTCCGATTTGTACGAACGGTTCAAAGGAGATCAAAGTTACATGGGATCTACAATGATTTATTTATTATATCCACACCGTTCGTACATTTTTCGAAATCATTCCAGAATATAATCCAAAAAATGAATCATATCCAAATATCAAATGGGCCACACCATAAATAGCAGTGGATATAATGATTTTAACCGTTAAAAATTTCGTAGGCCCATCATAACGTTAATTCCATCTAATAAAACAAATTTCATATTGATCCAAAACGTCTGTGAACCCCAAAAGGGTTTCAATGGTAGACGTTCAATCCCCCATTACTTTTTTCAATGTGGTCCACTTGATCATTAGATCACCCTTTATTTTCCGTCTCCAGCCTTATGACGAGCTCTCAAAATGGATGGAGGGTTTGGATATAACACATACCTCATGATGGGACCCCACAGAACTTGCTGACGTCAATACATCAGCTATATAGCTAGTGTGTGGTCCATCAGCCAATCCGATTCCATTGTCAGAAGCTTTGTGGGGCCACATAGATTCTCATGATGAATCCACTCCGTCCATCAATTTTTCAAGACCACAATAGTCAATATGACAGAAATATCAAAAACTCATGCGCGCCACACCAAACGAGACAGTGGGAACGAAAATATTCACCATTGAAATCTTCAATAATGGAGTTGACCATGATGTTTAGATGCCATCCAAACCGTTCATAGGGTTATTTCCAATCAGATAAACTGTACCCATAGATATCGTCCTGAAAAAAAAAAACTTCTGTAGCCTCCGCAAAGTTTCCAATGGTGGGCGTGCAATACCCACTGTTTCGTGTGGTATGGCGCACACGAGTTTCGGATCTGACTGTTTTTTAGGTTTCCTGTCCTACTGTGGTCTTACAAAACTGATGGAAGGAGTGGATTTGTCAGTGGCATCTCTTTGGGCTCCACACAGCTTCCGACAACAGGGAGCACAGAGATGGAAACGGATTGGCTACTCCCCCTACCACCAGCCCGGTGGCTGATGGTTGGTGCTCTGTGGGCCCCTATGTATTTGTTTAATCCATTTAGTTCATAAATTTTTTAAGATAATTTTAGGCTTGATCCCAAAAATTATAGGGATATAAATCTCAGATGGACCACACCACAGGAAAACAATAGTGATTTGATATCCACCATTAAAAACCTACTAAGGCCCACTATACTGTTTATTTGACATCCAATATGTTGATTAGGTCATGCAGACCTAGATGAAGGGAAAAAACAAATAGCATCTTTATCCAAAACTTTTCTCGCCCCCAGAAAGCTTTTAGTGGTCGATGTTCATTCAACATTGTTTCTTATAATGGGGTATTTTCGTCCTCAAATTCGGTCCCCGCACGTGGAGGTCTAAGTTGCGAAACAAGGTTTGTCTTCTTTCGTCGAAAACAGCTGGATAAAAGGTGGGTCCACAGTCCTAAATTTCTCGTAGCCAATCCGTTTCCGACAGGGATATTCCTCTGCCCGGGGGAAGACTCCTGTGTTAGTTTTGCACGTTTAAAAAATGTTGGTGATTCATCCTCCTCACACGTAGCACCGACGAACAGCTATCCAGAACATCCAATTTGTGGGTCCTTTGTGGATAGGGTATATCTATGATATCACATTTATCAAGAAATCCTAACCATTCAGTTTGTGGCTTTCAAATGGACAGTCAAAAATAAAATACTAGGTGGTCCAAATTCAAAGGAAAAAAAATAAAAAATAAAATTCATGGTTAATGTTATCTTCTCAGATCAGGTATTTTGTCATGCTCCCTCCAAAGTTGGGTAAACGATATGGACGGTCTGGATGGGCTTAAAACTACTCCATTTCGATTTTCGAACTGTCTCACAATCCATTTTTAAAATGGTGAAAAACTAGCACAGAAGTTTTACAGTGTTCTTTGATCAAGCGGGCCCATGATAATCCAGGCCATTGATTCTACTTAGGCCAATTATCAAGGGGCCATGCCTATAAATATCCCATATTGGAAGATCCTAATCGCTAACATACAATTGAATGTGAACGTGTTCAATCTTGGCCATCAATTTTTTGTAGGCCGTATGTTGAAAGGCTACGATTGTCATTTCAAGGATATTTTCCGTTTGTGGTGAATCCATGGTGGGTCGCGGCTGACGAGCGGTATGGATTTCTAAAACATGGGCTCCACTTGTCAGAATCCAAGGCCCACCTTCCAAATACAGCCCATGATCTCTTTTCTGGTGTGTACCAATTTAGGGTGTGCATGAACCGAGCTAGCTCGGTTAGCTCGCTCCGCTTCGCTCGACTCAAAAAGGCTTGATTCCACTCCGTCCACCATCGCGGACCACAAATCCGGTGGACACCCAGAAGTGGGATCTAGCACTGGCTAAATGCACCCCCAACAATGCCAGGACCGGAATCTGACACTTGCAAATGAAACCGAGATACCAGGATATCCAGCCGTCGGATCTCTTCTACATTTACAGTGAAGGTCTAATGGATTTTCCTACACCCGTCCACAAACTCTGGTACCCGATCGAGGAACGGTGACCGTTGATCATAAATCGGACCCGTGCGACCAAACCCCATATTCGATCGTTCCCAAATTTTGCATGGGCCTTCATCGGGCCATGAAACACCTATCCTAGAAGTTTCATGGCTAGAGGGCAACCAGAACCACTCCAATCACTAGAACGGACCCCACAGGGCCATTTAAAGATCGGAACCGTTGACTCAAACCCCATAACCATCCATCCGTTTGTTCTCAAATTTTATGTGGCCCCTCATTAGGCCATAGGGCACCTACCCACCAAATTTGGTGGCCAAAGGAGTGTTACGGCCACCTCAACACCAATAGTGAGTCCTAGTAGGCTATTTTGGGAATTTGAGGAAACTTAAGGCCAAAGGGCTCTAGTCTAAGAAATAAACCCTAGCTCTCTCATAACTCTCCCATTTACCACAACTACCATTACCAAGGGAATTAAGGGAGAGCAAAAAGGAGAAAGGGAGAGTGGAAGAGAGCTAAGGTGGACCCTAGATCAAGGTGGGGCCCAAGGGAATCAACCCTTTCAACTCTCTATCCATTCTCTAAAGGAAACTCTCCACCACAACCTCAACAATCATCTATGGGACATCTAGGTAAGATCCTTCACCCTCTTTTCCTTGAAATCCATATATTGAGAAAGGATTTACATGCATTTCTCACATGTAAGAACTTGTTTTAGGGATTCCGATCATTCGACCCGAAGCCCTCATTCCTAGGTCGCTCTCCAAGTCTCCATCGACCCATAGGTGTAACTATTGTTCTTAGGTAGCCTAGCATCAATTTTGGTACGAGCTTAATGATTTTGATTACTTGGATGTTGTATTTGAAATTCTAGAGAAAACCCTAGGAATTATATGTTCGTTGGAATTGTATGGATGTGCATGTTTAGCTTTCAAATTGGTGTTGATCTTATCTCTCACATGATATGATGTATGGACGATGGTATGGTCATATTTGCTTGATTCTTTTCCCTCATATGTGGTACTTCATTGTGTGTATGATTTATTACCCTTGTGCACATGTTTTCTTAAGATGGAGGAAGTGTTTAACTTCCTCACAAACCCACACACTCACATGCACCTTGTTTATTGACAACGTTTGCTTGCTTGCAGGAATATTCATTTTTGTATGGCTGAGATGCATGAGAATATGATATTATTATGCTTGTTGATAACTTGGATAGTTGACATGCTATGGATCCTCTCACCCTCTTGGGTTGGTCAGGAACTTGAGGAGAGACGGTAGTGCCCTTGTTGTCTTGTTGGAGCTATAGCAGAAATTGAGTCTTGATTGACTCTATTAACTCTCTGCAAATCACTCTCATCACTTCCTAAGCCTTGATTTGCTGCAACAAAGGGGAGGAGGCACCCCCGTCCGCGTCCGACCTAGAAGAATAGTAGCTTAACCTAACAGACAATTAGTAGTTTGTTCGAGTTAGTTAGAATTTGTAACGTCCTGGATTTTCACTGTTTTGGATTTCTGAAATTCCTTTAATTTTTTTTATTTAATTAACTTATAATATCACTTAATGACCATTAAAATTCAATGTTAGTTTATACAAGAGTGTACCAGTAAAGAACCGCACAAGTCCGATTAATCAGCCGTAGAAAGCCAATGAATCTACCCGATCACTTGAACATCAGGATGTAGTGTAATGTCCCGCCTAACCAGAACAGTATCCTGGGGTGTCCACGTAGGATTTATCACAGGACTATTCATTTAAGCCACTCATAGTGAGGTATCACAAATAAATTAGACCAAGATTAGCCTAATTGAATAGACCAGATGGGCCCTGATAGAACCCGGTGTGGGCCTCCAAGCCAGATGGCCGTTTACACTTAGCGACAGCCCGTGCGGGCTATACCACGACACGGGAAGGTCAAAAAATTATAAAAATTTAGGGGAGTATAGATCTCACTGGGCTTGGGGACCATCATGGACCACGGACCCAGTGAACACCCAGAAGTGGAATCTGGCACTTGCCAGATGCGCCCCACTAATGCCAGAATTGGAATCTGACAAGTGTAAATAAAACTGAGATGTGAGACATTTCAGCCGTCGAATTTCTTCATAATTTATGATGAGGGTCTAATGTATTTTTCTACGCTCGACCACAAACTCTGTGACACGATCGTGGAACGGTGACCGTTGATCGCAAATCGGACGCATGTGACCAAACCCTATATCCGATCGTTTTTAAATTTTGCATGGCCCTTCATTGGGCCATGAAGCACTTATCCTATAAGTTTCGTGGCCAGAGGGCCACCAGAACTGCTCCAATTACCGGAATGGACCCAGGCCGCTCGTTGGTGGGCCACTAGTTCTAAAACTATAGAATAATGTCCGTCTCACTGGGCTTGACATCCATCGCGGGAATCAGACCTGGGTATTGTACAGAACCGCTCAACTTGAGCTAAAGGATGAGTGCATGAGAAGCGCAAATACCTTAAAGAAAGGAGCTGGAACTTAAGTGAATTGAGTCGTCCACTCTTATGCAAAGTTGAGGATTTCAGACCATCTGTTTGCGACCAAACTTCACACATGGATTAAGGATATTTTTCTACTCATATCCATATAGCCACGGCCCGATCGACCATCGGTGACCGTTGAATAGATTTCTAATCATATCTGTCGATCGGCACATCCAAATGGCGGGCCGATCGTATCCATACGTAGATCATCATTAAGGCTAACTATTCTGCGGTGTATATCGACTTGTACACCCCATAGTGGGCCCTAGAGGCTAGAAAAACTCTCCCATAGGGTTAGTATAGTAAAAACCCAACACTTGGGGCCATTTCCACCAAATCTGGCATTATAAAAGGGCCTCATTTGGGGCACCCTTCTCCCCATACGAAATTGCCCTAGAGAAGGAAAGAGAGGAGAGAAAATGGAGAAGAGAAAGGAGGAGAAAGAGAGAGGAAGAAGAAAGGAAAGGAGTATGTGGTAGGAGGTGGGGCCCAAGGAAGCTCAACCTTGCAACTCTCTACCCATTCTCCAAGGAAACCTCCACCAAACCCACCCATGCCAAGAAGCGGAGGTAAGAATGATATATTTCCCTTTAATAGAGCAACTTAGTATAGATTTCTAGGCATTAATGTTGTCTTTCTTGATTTTGATTTAGGAAATGGTGGTTTTACCCAAATCCCCAAACCCTAAGATCTCAAAGAATGGAAATCTCCCCTTAAGGTGCGGACTATTATCCTTAGGTGGCCTAGCACCAATTATAGTTGGAGTTTAATGATTTTGTTTGCTTGGTATGTTGTATGGAAGAATCTAGCGGAACCTAGGAATGGTATGTTGTTGGATTGTATGGAATGACATGTTTAGTTCTCCTTGATGTTAAATCTTGTCTCTTATGATCTAGTGTATGGATGATTACATGCTCATGTTTGTTTTATTTCCTTTTCTCTCATATGTGTTGCTTCCTAGTGTGTATGATTCATTGTTCTTGTGTAATTGATCCCTTGAGATATAGAAAGTGCTTAACTTCCTCCCAAATTCACACCACTCACATGCACCTTATACATGTTATTGTAGTTTGCTTGCTAGGAGTGTTAGAATCATATGTTGAGATGTATGCGAACATGATACTGTATGCTAGATGATATCCTTGATGGTTGGCATGTTAAGAGTCATTCTCAAATCCTTGGATTGGTTAGGAAACTTGAGGAGAGACGGTAGCCCCATTGGTAGGGCTACCCAAGTCTAAACCCATGAATTTGGGCGGGTGCGCGTGGGCGGCAGTAGTTCTACTACATAGGCCTCTTGTGCTCGATGTCGTCCGTCACGTGCTCGCCTGACTCATGCGGTTTAGCCTATTTACTGTCCAACCCTGGTTTACAGCCTGGAGTTCCTGGAACATGAAGCACAAATGCACCTGTCGACTGAAATGAAAGAGAACTAGCATATATATACAAATATACACACATATACATGACCAAGAAAAATATAAAGGGTCACACATGGTGTCACCCAACAAAATCACAAAGAATAATATGTCAAAAAGGAATAAAGCTGAGCCCTCTGCGCAACGATCCAACGACCCATCTACTGATCCGACGGGTCCTACTCATCAACTGGAAGTAAGGGAACTCGTCCTCCTCCTCGAGGTTCGCATCGCCAGGCTCCATGAAATCTGTATTACCTGCATCTATGAACGGGTCTGGTTGGTGTTTTAAAACACCATCCCAGAGTGGGAGTGAGTGATCAACTCAGTGGATGCTATTAGCCTTAAGTTGCAACAAGCATCAATTATAATAAGAATTTAATGAAAAGCAATCAATCATAAACATCTATCTAGTCTTGTTAATGTGCATGGATGCAGGATGATATGATGTATGCCCTCACCACAACGCTCCCTCGTGCGACAACATCTAACGATCGCCAATGCAACACTCCCTCGCCAACCTAGCTAATGCCATGCAATGATGATGTTAACCAGGTTTTTAATTAAGTCCATTCATCCAGCAGATTTGGGAATCTGATACACCCTACGTATCAAATGCCCTGAACTAGTTGCGAGGCCAAGACCCCCCAATGTGTGAGGCCGAGACCCCACGATCCTTGACCCCGTCGGGTTTCCCCCATCCCCGACTTCAAGCACATGGGGAGTCTAAGGTGGGATGACTCGCGGTCACTACGGGGAGCGCATGACCCGGCGTAGGCCGACGGCTCGGACATAGTGTCCCATTCCACCATGCCCGGCTCACGAGGCGTGGATCAATATTCTATCCGGTATCGATAGATACAACGGTGGTGGGGTGTTCCGATTCCATACATGTGTGAGCAAACAAGGTTAACAAACTAGGTGGGTCGGCCAGTGGACTGAACCGCACGAGCTCAGAGGCAAGTATGTGGCGGAGCGACATCGGGTACAAGCGACTCATATAGCCTAACTCTGCCGCCCACACGTACTCGTCAAACCCATGGGTTTAGCCTCGAGGTGGTCCTACCAACGGAACCACCTTCGCTCTCCTCATGTTCCTTGACTAACCCAGGGGTAGGAATAGTGATTCATAGCATGCCAACTACTAATGTAACATTAAACATATTCAACACCATGCTCTCATGTTGTTCAACATACAACTCAAATTTTCCTATAAGCCAAAATCATCAATATTATAATAAAGTGTATGTGTGTGGTGTGGGTTATTGAGGAAGTTAACACTTCCTCCATGTTGAGAAATCATACACACAAGAGTAATGAAATCATACGAATTATGAAGCAACAACGTATAAAAATCAACACAGCATGAGCATGAGCATGTAATCATTCATACACTAGATCATGAGAGAGGCAAAATTAACATCAAAGAGAAATAAACATGCAAATCATACAATTCCAACAACATGTCATCCCTAGGTTCCTCTAGATTCTTCCATACAACATACCAAGCAAACAAAATCATTAAACTCTAACTATAATTGGTGCTAGGCCACCTAAGGATAATAGTCCGCACCTTAAGAGGAGATTTTCATTCTTTGAGATCTTAGGGTTTGGGGATTTGGGTAAAACCACCATTTCCTAAATCAAAATCAAGAAGACAACATTAATGCCTATAAATCTACACTAAGTTGCTCTATTGAAGAGAAATATACCATTCTTACCTCCTCTTCTTGGCATGGTGGGTTTGGTGGAGGTTTCCTTGAAGAATAGGTAGAGAGTTTGCAAGTTTGAGCTTCCTTGGGCCCCACCTCCTACCACATACTCTTTTCCTTTCTTCTTCCTCTCTCTTTCTCCTCCTTTCTCCTCTTTCTCTTCTCCCTTTTCTCTCTTCTCTCCTTCCTTCTCTAGGGCAATTTCGTATGGGGAGAAGGGTGCCCTAAATGAGCCCCTTTTATATAGTGCCAGATTTGGTGACAATGGCCCCAAGTGTTGGGTTGTTACTATATTAGACCTATGAGAGGGTTTTTCTAAGCTCTACGGGCCCACTATGAGGTGTACAAGTCAATATACACCGTAGGATAGCTAGCCCTAATGATGATCTACGTATGGATATGATCGGCCCGCCATTTGGATGCGCCGATCGACAGATATGATAAGAAGTCTGTTCAACGGTCACCGATAGTCGATCAGGGCCGCGGTTATACAGATATGAGTAGAGAAATATCCTTAATCCATGGGTAAAGTTTGGTCGCAAACCGACGGTCCGAAATCCTCAACTTTGCATAAGAGTGGACGACTCAATTCACTTAAGTTCCAACTCCTTCCTTCAGGGTATTTGCACTTCTCATGCACTCATCCTTCAGCTCAAGTTGACCGGTTCTGGACCGTACCCAGGTCCGATTCCTGCGATGGATGTCAAGCCCAATGAGACGGACATTATTCTATAGTTAGGAACTAGTGGTCCACCAACGAGCTGTAGAGCTTGTTTGGATAACTAAGGCAATTTCTGGTGGTCCTCTGGCCATGAAACTTATACGATAGGTGCTTCATGGCCCGATGAAGGGCCATGCAAATTTTGGGAATGATCGGATATGGGGTTTGGTCGCACGGGTCTGATTCGCGGTCACCCTGCCACGATCGGGACCCAGAGTTTTGTGGGCGGGTGTAGAAAAATACATTAGACCCTCATCATAAATTATGAAGAAATCGATGGCTGAAATGTCTTACATTTCGAGTTTTATTTACTCGTGCGGTTAATTTTGGCATTGGTGGGCGCATCGGCAAGTGCCGATTACACTTACAGGTGTCCACCGGGTCCGTGGTCCGCGATGGTCCTCAAGCCCGGTGAGATCTATGCTCCTCAATTTTTATAATTTTCGACCTTCCTATGTCGCGATATAGCCCGCACGGGTTGCCAAGTGTAAATGGTCATTTGACTTGACGGCCCGCACTTGGCCCAATCACAACCCGACCGGTCTACTCTAATGGGCCAATCCTAACTTAATTTAGTTATGGTACCAAACCATGAGTAGTTTAAGCGAAGCGGTCTTGCGGAAAATCCTGAGGACGCCTCGGTACATTGCAGTTAGACGGGACGTTACATGATTAACCTGCGGACTTGTGCGGTTCTTCAGTGGTACACCCATAAACTAACATTGAGTCTTAATGGTCATTAAGTAATATTTAGGTTAATTAAATAAAATAAAAATTGATGGATTTTGGAAATCCAAAAGCAGTGAAAATCAAGGATGTTACAACATGAGCCTCTTGTGCTCGATGTTATCCGTCATGTGCTCGCTTTGATTCATGCGGTTTAGCACATTTCTTTATCGTCCAACCCTGGTTGTTAACCATATTTGCTCACTTATGTATAGAATCTAGAACACCCTACCACCATTGTAGCCTATCAATACCGGATAGAATATTGATCCACGGTTTCGTGAGCCGGGCATGGTGGTATAGGACGCCATGTCCGAGTTGTCGGCCTACTTTGAGGTGAGCCTCTCCGTAGTGACTACGAGCGATCCCTTTCTCTCGGCCTCTCCATGTGCTTGAAGTCGAGGACGGGGAACCCGACGGGATCAAGGATCGCGAGTTCTTGGCCTCACACATTGGGGGTCTTAGCCTCGCAACTCGTTCAGGGCATTTAATACGTGGGGTGTATAGATTTTCAAATCTGCTGGATGAATAGACTTAACTAAGAATCCGGTTAACATCATCATTGCACGACATTAGTTAGGTTGGCGACTCGGCGGTCGAGGTCGCTCTAAGGGAGTGTTGACATATGCGATCGTTAGGTTAGAGTCGCTCGAGAGAAAGTTGTGGTGAGGGCATACATCATATCATCCACCATGCATGTGCATTAATAAGACTAGTTAGGTATTTGTGAATGATTACTTTTCATTAAATTTTTATTATAAGCGATGCTTGTTACAACTTAAGTCTAATAGCACCCATGAGTTGATCACTCACTCCCACTCTGGGGTGGTGTTTTAAAACACCAACCGACTCTGATTTAGATGCAGGTGATGCAGATTACGTGGAGCCTAGTGATGCGAGTCTCGAGGAGGACGAGTTCCCTTACTTCCATTGATGAGCGGGACCCCGTCAGATTCAATAGATGGGTCGTTGGATTGCCGAGCAGTGGCTTAGCTTTATTCTTTTTGGCATGTCATTCTTTTTGTGATTTTGTTGGGCGTCACCTTATTGCCCGTTTATATTCTTTTGGATATGTATATATAGTTGATTTTCTTCCATTTCAATAGACTTGTGTGATTGTGCTTCATCTAGGAAATTTCAAAATGCGCATTTAGTGAATTAATCGCATATTAATGAAAACCGGTTATAAGTGACCCAGGAACTCGTGAGTCGAGCGTATGCACGACCCACGATTTCTAGGGCGTTACATATATTAAAAGGCTTATGCTGGGGTACCGCGCCTCCCGTAGTGACCGCGAGCGATCTCATTTCTCCCGGCACTCCTCATGTGCTTGAAGTCGGGGATGAGGAACCCGACAGATCACGGACCGCGGGGTCTCGGCCTCACACATTGGGGAGTCTTGGCCTCATAACGGTTTAGGGCATTAATATGTGGGGTGTACCAGTTTCCCAATCTTGCTGGATGAATGGACGTAACTAATAACTCGGCTAATACGATCGCATTGCATCGCACTAGTTAAGATGGCAACTCGACAATCGAGGTCGCACTGAAGGAGTGTTGTCATACGTGATTGTTAGATGAAGTCGTTCGAGGAGCGTTGTGGCGAGGCATGCATCATATCATCCTGCATGCATGCACATTAATAAGATTAGTTAGATATTTATGCTTGACCTGCTTTTCATTAAAGTCATATTATAATTGATGCACTGTGATAACTTAAGATTAATAGCACCATTTGAGTTGATCACTCACTCCCACTCTGGGGCGTTGTTTTAAAACACCAACTGGACCGTTCATAAATGCAGTGACTCGGGTGGAAGAGCTGGCGAGGCGAACCGGCGAGGAGGATGAACTATCCTACTTCCCAGTTGATGGACGGCTCTCCATCGGCTTGATGGGCATGATTGGGATTGCTGAGCAGTGGGCTCGGTATTATTATTATTTTTGGATATAGGGATCTTTTGTGTTTTGGTTGGGCAACACCTTGTACAACCCAATATATTTTGGACCCTTATATATGATAGATTTCTTTCATTTCGGTAGACTCATGTGGTTGTGCTTCATGTTCCAGAAAATTTCAGGCTATGCATAAACCGGATTAAATACACATTAATGATTATCTGTTAATGGTGACTCTCGGGGACTCGGGAGTCGAGTGTATGCATGACTCCCGATTTCCAAGGCGTTACAATCCCCCATGGGTGCATCTAGGGGTGCACACGGCTGGTTCGGTCCTGGTCACCCAGTTTCGAACCATTACTAATGGTTATGCAAATATTGAAACCGAACCGGACCATTAGAACTCTAGAACTGAACCAGAACCGGATCGTGAAAAACGGTTCGATCCCAGATCGGTTCCACGGTTCTGAGCTTTTGATAATCCAACCCAATTGCATGTTTAATTTTATTATCTAGCCCATGTTCATCCATGTTGTGGTCCATTTGATGAATGATTTAGATATTGTATAAGGTGTGCAAAAATACATTTATAAAAATAATTAAATAGTATATTATAAACCATAAATCATGAGTCAAATATGGAAACAATCAAAGGGTTCTTGGTTCGGCTCCAAGTTCGATTCTAGGTTCAGTTCCACAGTTCGGTTCTACGGATCGAATCCACAGTTTGGTTCTACGAATCGGTTCATGGTTCGGTTCGGTTCTACATACCCCCAAACCAAGAACCGAACCGATATAATCGATTCTTTAATTTTTGATACTGGAACCGGAACCGGTGCATCAACGGCGAACTCGGCTCAAACTTGGCTCAAGCTGCCCAAGCTGTTGACCGAACTGAGCCGAGCTGGCCGGTCAAGTTCGAGGACTGAGCTGAGCTGAGGTCAGCCAGTGGCCGAGCTGAGTCGAGCTGGCCTCAGCTCGACTGGGCTAGACTCGATGTACACCCACCATCATCATCTAAGGATCGAGACTATATCCAGACCATTCATTTGTGTCAAATCCATCTATCATGTGGGCAGTGGGCCGCCAAGGGAACCTGGATGCTTCTGGATTATTCTCCATCATTTCCCATGAATGGACTGTGCGTGTTGTGTACATGCAATCCAAGCCGTGCATGATCTGAAAAATCAAGGTGGGCCATACCATTAGAAAACAGTTGACAACCATTCAAAAGCCTCCAAATTCATGCGAACGGTCTGATTTTTGGGGCATTTGCTTTTATAGGTTGGAACACCAAATGAACGGCTTGGATGCTATAAACGAACCCGCCTAGCAACAAGGTCCTGTTGAGTAACCGACCTCGGATACCATCCACGAGGAGTGTTGAGTCAAACTATGGACTTCGGAGGGGACGCGGACAGTGTACTCAGTGGCTCACGGACTAAACTTTGTGGGCCACCAGGATGTATGTGTCATTATCCAGGCCGTCCATCCGCTTTTCCATCTTATTTTGAGGTCATGAGCCTAAAATTGAAGTATATCAAAAGTTCAGATGGACCACACCAAAGAAAACAGTGGTAGGGTCCACTGTTTGAATGGTATGGATATCTATCTGATCCAAGTCGTACGCTGGTAGGAGAGAGATGAACATAAATCATCAATCTACGTCCTCTATTCCCTTTTCCTGGCTAAACGGTCCATCCTAAATAAAATAATGATTTTTTTGCCGATGGGCTATTTTGAGCCATGGATTTAAAGCTCGAGCTTGGTCCTTAGGCCAGGGTCTAGGCATTCATCCCTATGTGAATTACCTTATGAACGGGCCGGATGGCACCTGAACATCAAGGTGAGCCACAAGAAGGCTTCAACGGTGGACATTTCCATCCCCACTATTTTGTGTGCTGCACTCATTTGGATTGCCTCATTTTTAGGACAAGTCCTAAAAAATAAGCTGTGAAACGGATAGATGGTGTGGATATAACACAAACATCACGAGTGGGCCCCACAAAATTTAGGGTTACATGGAAATTGGCGTCCTTGTATTATACTATTCAATCAATTAAAATCTAGACAAATTTAGGACCGTGGACCCCACCTTTTATCCCGCTGTTTTTATGAAACAATAGACCTGCTCGTACGGACAGCGAATTTGAGGCAAAAATACCCCTCCTTTCCCGGAACGGATTGGGTAATCCGCCTGCCACCAGCCAATGGCGGATGGTCGGTGGTCTGTGGGCCTCACCATGATGTATGCTTTTCATCCATGCCGTCCATATATTTTTCTAGATCATTTCATGGTATGAGACCAAACATGAGGTATATCCAAATCTCAAGTGTACCACATTGCAGAAACAGTGTTGAATGATCGTCGACCATTAAAAACTTTTAGGGAGCCCACTGTGATGTTTGTGAGAAATCCTCCCCGTCTAAGTTCATTCATAGGGTCGCAAAGATCAGGATGAAGAGGAAAAACAAATTTTATAATGATCCAAAACTTCTATAACTCCTAAAAGGGTTTCAATGGTATACATTCAATTCCCCACTGCCTTTTACATTGTGGTCCACTTGATAGTTAGATTTATCTTATTTTTCGTCTCAAGCCTTAATATGAGCTCGCTAAATAGATGGACGGTTTGGATATAACACAGACCTCATGATGGGACCCATAAAAGCACAAAAAAAAAACATATAGGCAGCCACGGCAGTGCCGCTGAACCGGCGGCAGTGCCGCAGAAGTCTGGCAAATTTTTTTATTTTTTATTTGGGGAGAACTTTTTCTCCTTTACATTTTTCTCTAATACATAATTATGTGTGTGTGTGTATATATATATATATATATATATATATATATATATATATATATATATATATATATATATTTCTATCTTTTAATTCATTTCTTTATCTATTTATTCAACAAGCATATCTCCTAAACTAGAATGATTTACTTAAGTTACCATATATGATTTTGAGGTAGGAGATGCTAATTTAGCCAACTGTTAACAAGCATATCTCCTAAACTAGAATGATTTACTTAACTTACCACATATGATTTTGGGGTAGAAGAAGCTAATTTAGCCAACCAACCTAGTTATTTTCCAAGATTCCATCGAGGTTGATGGTGGAAAATCCATTTCATTCACTTCGTAGCCAATTTCAATCACTTTGCGGTCAAATTGAAAATTCAGCGATTGACCAGAAATTGGGCGGGACAAGCTGGAAATTGAGCGAGGCCTAGAAATTGAGCGGGATAAGCTGGAAATTGAGCGGGCGGCCCAAATTGAGCGGGACGACAAGCGTTGGATATACATCATTGAGGTTTACTGATAATCTTGGAGTGCAAAAATTCTCAAATCTGTGCATTTCAGTCCGAGTTCATTCTCTAATCACGATGGCCTTGGGAGGGTTGATTGACTACAAAAGGGTATGCACTCCAAGATTACTGTAAACCTCAACAATGTATATCTAACGCTTGCCTGTCCCGCTCAATTTCCAGTTGGCCTGCTCAATTTTCAATTTATCCCGCTCAATTTTCGATTTTGATTTGTCGTGACTTTTGTCCCGCTCAATATCCGATTTGTCCCACTCAATTTCGATGGAAATGTTTGAGGCAGTTTATCCCGCTCAATTTTCAGTTTGACCGCGAAGTAATTGAAATTGACTACGAAGTGAATGAAATGGATTTTCCACCATCGACTCGATGGAATCTTGTAAAATAACTAGATTAGTTGGCTAAATTAGCTTCTCCTACCCAAAATCATATGTGGTACTTTAAGTTAATTATTCTAGTTTGGATCTTTACTCTTGCTCGGGTGGTAGACTCTTAGGAGCTTCAACGATCGATCAAGTGTTCGAGTATCCATAGGTGGTGAAATTCCACTAGTGTGAGTGTGTGTAAAAAAAAAAACATTCTAATTTAGGAAATATGCTTGTTAAATAAACAGGCAAAGAAATGAATTAAAAGATAGAAAAATATTTTTATATACTTATATATACATATTTACGTAGTTATGTATTAGAGAAAAATGTAAGGGAGAAAAAGTTCTCCCTTAAATAATAATAATAATAATAATAATTCTGCTAGACAGCCGCGGCACTGCTGCGGTAGTGCCACGGCTGTCTGTGCCTTTTTTCTTTTTTTTTGCTAAGTTGCTTTCATGGGTCCCATCATGAGGTGGTGATTGCATAGCTGTACACGAGTCGAGTTAGCCCGGTCAGCTCTCTCGGCTCTCCGAAAAGCTGACTCACCGTCTACCATTGAAACCCTTTTAGGGGTTACAGAAGTTTTGGATTATTATGAAATTTGTTTTTCCTCTTCATCTAAGCCTTTGTGACGTTATGACTAGATTGGATGGAAAATAAATGTTATGCTGGGCCCTACAAAATTTTTAACGGTGAAAATCAATTTTCCCGCTACTCTTTGTGGTGTGGTCCAGTTGATCTTTGGATATGATTTTTTTTTTTTTGGATAATGCTCCGAAATGATCTCGAAATATGGATGAACGCTGTGGATATAATAAATACATAGCTGTGGGGCCACGTAACTTTGATCTCTTTTGAGCCGTTCGTGCAACTCTCGGATGGAGGACCGTCGGCGCTCGTCTTCGATAGGAAGGGAGGGGTATTTACGTCCTCAAATTCGCTGTCCGTACGAGAAGGTCTAAATTGCCCAACAAAGTTTGTATTGTTTTATAAAAACAGCTGGATAAAAGGTGGGATCTTAAATTTCTCGGGAATAACGGAAACGGATTTGACTACTACCCCTGCCACTAGCCCGGTGGCTGATGGTCAGTGCTCCGTGGGCCCCTTCATAATGTATGTGTTTCATCCATTCCTCTAGTCCATTTTTACAGATCATTTTTAGCGCTTGATCCAAAATTTTGGCAGGACATAAATCTCATTTCGAACACACCATAGGAAAACAATAATAACCGGATATACATCATTAAAATCCTCCTAAGGCTCACTGTATTTTTTATTTGACATCCAATCTGCTTATCAGGTTATACAGGCCCAAATGAAGTTAAAAAACAAAAATCAGCTTGATCCAAAACCTTTATGCCCCCAAGAGGTTTTTAATGGTCGACTATTATTCAAAACTGTTTCCTGTAATGTGGTCCACTTGAGTCTTGATATATCTAATTTTTAGTCCCATGGCATAAAATGATCTGGAAAAAAACAGATGGACGGCATGGATGATACACATACATCATGGTGGGTCCCACAGAGCACCAACCATCAGCCATTGGCAGGTGGCAGGGAGAGTAGCCACTAGCCAATCCGTTCCCGGGAATAACGTGCTATCTGACAAGTGGAGCTATACCACGCCGGCCGGCAGAGTACGACAGTTGATAGTATTCGTCCATAGAAACTGTACACGTGGCATGTATTGATTCGAACGAAATCTTTTAAATTTATGCACCCATTGCAGATAAGATCATCCTCCCCGAGTCAGATTCGTGGAAAAATGCTAACCTCTGATTGTTGGAACCAAACCGGTAAAGTTTTTGATCTTAGCCGCCCATCAAATGTCCACAGATAGGCTTTAGATAGATATTGAAATCAGAATAATTTTGGGTCCATATCTATCCAAAATGGTACGGATGTTGTGGAATGTTTGAGTTGGTTAGTTGCATTCGCTGCATACAATTTGTTGGCTCCTGCGTATCAATTACCGTACTCTGCCAAACATTAAAAAATAAAATTATTCAACGGTCCAAATTCAATCAGAGTTTATAGCATTATTCATCCAAATCAGATTTGTGGGTTATGATCTACCCACAGCGGGTCCCGGAATTTGGATACTAATTGAGATCCATGTATGCCACGTGGCCAATTTGAGTGAATGTGTATGAACGAATCATCGCGCTCGGCCAAAGTACCGAAATAATACGAAAGAGAACAAATGGGGTTGTTGAAATTGAATGGAGTACCCTGTTGGGAATTTATGCCCTTATATTAATAAAATAAATAAATAAAATGCCATTGTCGATTTTTGGACGCTTATGACCTTTTATTAGTAACTAATAAAAGAGCTCTCAAGTCAAACTAACCCTAATTTACTAGCCATCTAACGGATAACTTCCAACCTATCTCAGACATCCAACCTTTCCAATAGATTGGCCCCACCTTGAGGATCACCTTATCGAAAAATCAGCCCCATTCACTCATCAGGTGGGCCACCCATGGAAAATAAAGTCCAACCTCTTATAAATAATAAAAAACAAATTGTGGTCCACATGATTAGAGGATGTGGCTGTTTTTTGCACAAGGTGATCATAAAGATAGGTCAAATCTATTGGACGGTCTAGATGTTATGTGCACATGAAAGGTTGGAAGTTATCTACTAGGCAACCATAACTTATGGTCCATCCAAATGGACTTAGGCATTCTCTTAGTTAAAATATCCTTGGATTAATAAAAATATAATAAAGATTGAAATGACAACCTACTCCTTGGGAGAATCTTAATCATACCTATTAATTGCTTTCCTCCTATATTTTTACTCCCCTAACTAACTGTAACTTTTCTTTTCTAACTTGGCTTTTCTTTGTCATTTTTATTTTTATTTTATTTTACTACGTTGCTTTTCGTTGGATATCTTAATTCCAAATTTGCCCTCATGGTCCAATAAGATCAAGTGGAATGTGTTCTTTTATAAGGTGGCCCAACCCTTTTTTTAAAAAAAAATTTATTTTTTACACATGCACAGACAAGCTTACACATGCACACACACACGCGGTGGGATTTCACCACTGATGGGTACTCGAACCCTTGACCTGGTGTTGAAACTCCTGGGAGTCTACCACCCGGATAAGAGTAAGGACCCAGGTGACCCAACTTAGATAGCCAAGGCTTTAGCTCCTAAACTTGGCCTGAGGGCTGAGCCTTAGAGCTTGAAATGTAGGTCCAATTAGGGCTAAAAGTTGGGCAGGTTCAACCTAGTCGATCCATGACCGACTTGACATCGGGTTAGGTTCTAACAGGGTGTGTCAGGTTCAGTTTCAAGCTTAGGCTATACAGACACTAACTCATTAAAACTTGGGTCGAACTCGAGTTAAGGTCTAGGGTTGCCCAACCCAACCCAACCCAACCCAACCCAAACCCAATCGAAATGTAAGTTACTTACAAACTATAATTGAGTGTAAATCATCTATGTTAAAGGCACTGGAAATTCCAATGCCATCGGGTCTCATCAGTCCGCATCATTTTGAGTGACTCAAGCTAACAAGATACATTGGATTTCTCTCTCCCAAATAGATCGTGTGCTACACAATGCGACTTCAAAGGAGTAATTTACCTATATTTTAGTTTATTTATTTAGAAAAATGAAGTTCTTTATGATAAATAATTACATATATAATTAATAAAATTATAGGTACAAAAAATAAGATTTGTATTAAAATATAATAGACTAATGTAATAGCAAAAATATTAGCGCGAAGTGCCTGGAAATGACCATGAAGTGAAGGTAATTGACCGTGAAGTGCATGGAAATGACCGTGAATCTAAACAGAATCGCCAGAAATGACCATGAAATGCATGGAAATGACCGTGTAGTGAAGCAAATTGACCATGAAATGCGTGGAAATGACCGTGAAGTGAAGGGAATTGATCGTGAAGTGCATGGAAATGATCATGAATCTAAATGGAATCGCCGGAAATGACCGTGAAGTGAAACGAATTGACCGTGAAATGCGTGGAAATGACCGTGAAGTGAAGGGAATTGACCGTGAAGTGCATGGAAATGACCGTGAATCTAAATGGAATCGCCGAAAATGACCGTGAAATGAAAGGAAATGACTGTGATGTGAAGCGAATTGACCGTGAAATGTGTGGAAATAACCGTGAAGTGAAGGAATTTACCGTGAAGTGCATGGAAATGACCGTGAATCTAAACGGAATCGCCGAAAATGACCGTGAAATGCATTGAAATGACCCTGAAGTGAAGCGAATTGACCGTGAAATGCATGGAAATGACCATGAAATGAGGAGAATTGACCGTAAAGTGCATGGAAATGACCATGAATCTAAACGGAATTGCTGGAAATGACCATGAAATGAATGGAAATGACCTTGAAGTGAAGCGAATTGACCATGAAATGTGTGGAAATGACCATGAAGTGAAGGGAATTGACCGTGAAGTGCATGGAAATGATCATGAATCTAAACGGAATTGCCGAAAATGATTGTGAAATGCATGGAAATGACCCAGAAGTGAAGCGAATTGACCGTGAAATGCATGGAAATGACTGTGAAGTGAAGCGAATTGATCGTGAAATGCATGGAAATGACCGTGAAGTGACGCTAATTGACCATGAAGTGCATACAAATGACTGTGAATCTAAACAGAATCGCCAGAAATGACCGTGAAATGAATGGAAATGACCGTGAAGTAAAGTAAAATGACCATGAAATGCGTGGAAATGACTGTGAAGTGAATGGAATTTATCGTGAAGTGCATGGAAATGACCGTGAATCTAAACGGAATCGCCGGAAATGACCATGAAATGCATGGAAATGACCATGAAGTGAAGCGAATTGACCGTGAAATGTGTGGAAATGACCGTGAAGTGAAGTGAATTGACCGTGAAATGCATGAAAATGACCGTGAAGTGAAGGCAATTGACCGTGAAGTGCATGGAAATGACCGTGAATCTAAACGGAATCGCCGAAAATGACCGTGAAATGAATGAAAATGACCGTGAAGTGAAACAAAATGACCGTGAAATGCGTGGAAATGACTGTGAAGTGAAGGGAATTGACTGTGAAGTGCATGGAAATGACCGTGAATCTAAACGGAATCGCCGAAAATGATCTTGAAATGCATGGAAATGACCGTGAAGTGAAGCAAATTGACCGTGAAATGCGTGGAAATGACCCTGAAGTGAAGGGAATTGACCGTGAAGTGCATGGAAATGACCGTGAAATGCATGGAAATGACCATGAAGTGAAGGGAATTGACCGTGATGTGCATGGAAATGACCGTGATGTGAAGGCAATTGACCGTGAAGTGCATGGAAATGACCGTGAATCTAAACAGAATCGCCGGAAATGACCGTGAAATACATGGAAATGACCATTGACCGTGAAGTGCATGGAAATGATCGTGAATTTAAAAGGAATCGCCGGAAATGACCGTGAAATGCATGGAAATGACCGTTGACCGTGAAGTGCATGGAAATGACCGTGAATCTAAACGGAATCGCCGAAAATGACTGTGAAATGCATGGAAATGACCGTGTAGTGAAGGGAATTGACCGTGAAGTGCATGGAAATGACCGTGAAGTGAAGGCAATTGACCGTGAAGTGCATGGAAATGACCGTGAATCTAAACGGAATCGCTGGAAATGACAATGAAATGCGTGGAAATGAGCGTGTAGTGAAGCGAATTGACCATGAAATGCGTGGAAATGACCGTCAAGTGAAGGGAATTGACTGTGAAGTGCATGGAAATGACCTTGAAGTGAAGCGAATTGACCATGAAATGCATGGAAATGACCCTGAAGTGAAGGGAATTGACCGTGAAGTGCATGGAAATGACTGTGAATCTAAACAGAATCGTCAGAATTGATCGTGAAATGCATAGAAATGACCATGAAGTGAAGCGAAATGACCATGAAATGCATGGAAATGACCGTGAAGTGAAGGGAATTGGCTGTGTAGTGCATGGAAATGACCGTAAATCTAAACAGAATCGCCAGAAATGACCATGAAATGCATAGAAATGACCGTGAAGTAAAGCGAATTGACCGCAAAGTGAATAAAATGAATGAAATTGACCACGAAGTGAATGAAATGGATTTTTGACCATCGACCCGATGGAATCTTGGAAAATAACTATGTTGGTTGGCTAAATTAGCTTCTCCTACCCCAAAATCATATGTGGTACGTTAAGTAACTCATTCTAGTTTAGGAGATATGCTTGTTAAATAAATAGACAAATAAATGAATTAAAAGATAGAAAAATATTGTTATATACTTATATATACATATTTACATAATTATGTATTAGAGAAAAATGTAAGGCGAAAAAGTTCTCCCCGAAAAAAAAATAAAATAAAATCTGTCAGACTGGCACGGCACTGCCCCCGACAGTCTGGGCTTTTTTTTTTTTTTTTTTTTTTACCAGGGAATTTTCATTGCTTTTGTGGGTCCCATTATGAGGTCTGTGTTATATCCAAACCTTCCATCTATTTGGCGAGCTCATATTAAGGCTTGAGATGAAAAATAAGACAGATCTAACTATCAAGTGGACCACATCGTAAAAGGCCATTGAAACCCTCTCAAGGGTTACAAAAGTTTTGAATCATTATGAAATTTGTTTTTCCTCCTCATCCAAGTCTTTGTGAGCTTATCAATAGATTGGATGGAAAATAAATGTTATGGTGGGCCCTACAAGATTTTTAACGGTGAAAATCCATTTTCCCACTGGTCTTTGTGGTGTTGTCTAGCTGATCTCTGGGTATGAATTTTTTTTTTTTTTTTTGATAATTCTCGTAAATGATCTCGAAATATGGATGAACATCGTGGATATAATAAATACATAATTGTGGGGCACATGTAATTTTGATATCTTTTGAACCGTTCGTACAACTCGGAGTTCGAGGAGCGTCAGCGCTCGTCTTCGAGCACCGGCCGATCCTCCTTCGGATGGAAAAGCACGGGCATTTTCGACTTTTTAGAAGCCGTCCGTACGCATGGGGCTTATTCTTGCTGGAGAAAAACGAAGTGGGCGTACAAATGTAAATGGGCATAGATGGGTCGTACAGTCGCAAATTTCTCTAAAATCCACATGGGAATAACGGAAACGGATTTGGCTACTATCCCTGCCACCAGCCCGGTGGCTGAGGGCCCCTTCATAATGTATGTGTTTCATCCATTCCGTTCATCCATTTTTACAGATCATTTTATTGGGCATCTAAAATTTTAGAGGAATATAAATCTCATTTGGACCACACCATAGGAAAACAATAATGATTGGATATGCACAAGTAAAATCCTCCTAAGGCCCACTGTACTATTTACTTGACATCCAATCTGTTTATTAGATCATACAGGCTCAGAAGAACTTAAAAAACAAAGATCAGCTTGATCCAAAACTTTTATGCCCCTAAAAGGTTTTTAATGGTCGACTCTCATTCAAAACTGTTTCTTATAATGTGGTCCATTTGAAATTTGATATATCTAATTTTTAGTCCCATAGCATAAAATAATCTGGAAAAAACAGATGGACGGCATGGATGAAACACATACATCATAGTGGGTCCCACAGAGCACCGACTATCAGCCATTGGCTGGTGGCAAAGGGGAGTAGCCACTAGCCAATCCGTTCCCGGGAATAACGTGCTATCTGACAAGTGGAGCTATTCCACGCCGGCGGGCAGAGTAAGACAGTTGATACGTATTCACCCATAAAAACTGTACACGTGGCATGTATTGATTCGAACAAAATCTTTTGAATTTATGTACCCATTGCAGATAAGATCAACCTCCCCAAATCAGATTTGTGGAAAAATCCTAACCTCTGATTGATACGCAGGAACCAAACCGTTAGATTTTTTTCATCTTAACCGCCCATCAAATGTCCACAGATAGTCTTTAGATAGATATTGAAATCAGAATAATTTTGGGTCCATGATCTATCCAAAACAGTACAGATGATTTGGACGGTTTGAGTTGGTTAGTTGCATTCCATGCATACAATTTTGTTGGTTCCTGCGTATCAATTACCGTACTCTGTTAGACTTTAAAAAATGAAATTATTCAATGGTCCAAATTCAATCAGAGTTTATAGCATTATTCATCCAAATCAGATCTGTGGGTTATGATCTATCCACAGCGTGTCCCGGAATTTGGATACTAATTGAGATCCATGTATACCACGTGGCCAATTTGAATGAATGTGTATGAACGAATCATCGCGCTCTGCCAGAGTACCGAAATAATACGGGAGAGAACAAACGGCGTTGTTGAAATTGGCTGGAGTACCCTGTTGGGCATTTATGCCCTTATATTAATAAAACAAATAAATAAACTGCCATTATCTATTTTTGGACGCTTATGACCTTTTATTAATAACTAATAAAAAAGCTCTCAAGTCGAACTAACCCTAATTTACTAGCCATATAGTGGATAACTTCCAACCTATCTCAGACATCCAACCTTTCCAATAGATTGGCCCCACCTTGAGGATCACCTTATCAAAAAATCAAGCCCATTCATTCATCAGGTGGGCCACCCATGAAAAATAAAGTCCAACCTCTTATAAATAATAAAAAACAAATTGTGGTCCACATGATTAGAGGATGTGGCTGTTTTTTGCACAAGGTGATCATAAAGATAGGTTAAATCTATTGGACGGTCTAGATGTTATGTGCGCATGAAAGGTTGGAAGTTATCTGCTAAGCGGACCATAACTTATGGTCCATCCAAATGGACGTAGGCATTCTCTTAGTTAAAATATCCTTGGATTAATAAAAATATAATAAAGATTGAAATGACAACCTATTCCCTGGGAGAATCTTAATCATACCTACTAATCGCTTTCCTCCTAGATTTTTACTCCCCTGACCGTAACTTTTCTTTTCTAACTTGGCTTTCCTTTGTCATTTTTTTATTTTTTATTTTGTACTGATGTTGCTTTTCGTTGGATATCTTAATTCCAAATTTGCCCTCATGGTCCAATAAGAACAAGTGGAATGTGTTCTTTTATAAGGTGGCCCAACTTCTGTAGCCAAGGCTTTAGCTCCTAAACTTGGCCTAAGGGCTGAGCCTTAGAGCTTGAAATGTAGGTCCAATTAGGGCTGAAAGTTGGGCAGGTTCAACCTGGCCGACCCATGACCGACTTGACATTAGGTTGGGTTCTAACAGGGTGTATCGGGTTTAGTTTCAGGCTTGGGCTATACACACACTAACTCATTAAAACTTGGTTAAGGCTCGAGTTAAGGTCTAGGATTGCACAACCCAACCCAACCCAAGGTCTAGGATTGCCCAACCCAAACCCAACTGGAATATAAGTTACTTCAAAATTATAATTGAGTGTAAATCGTCTATGTTGAAGGCATGAGAAATTCCAATGCTATTGGGTCTCATTAGTTCACATCATTTCCAATGACTCAAGCCAACAAGATACATCGGATTTCTCTCTCCCAAATAGATTGTGTGCTACACAATGCGACTTTAAAGGAGTAGTTGTCCTATATTTTAGTTTATTTATTTAGAAAAAATGAAGTTCTTTATGGTGAATAATTACATATATAATTAATAAAATTATAGGTACAAAAAATAAAATGTGTATTAAAATGTAATAGACTAATGTAATAGCAAAAATATTGGCATGTATCCACCTGACCAACCCCACCGAGCCCGCTTGGGTTGAGGTTGGGTTGAGATTTCCCAACCCTAGGTTAGGTTGGGTTGGGTTGGGTCGAGGTATAGGAACCTTGGGTTGAGATAGGGTTGAGCACCAATCCGACCCAACCCACCCGACTTTCAACCCTAGGTCCAATGTAAGGGTTGGACCAATGACAAAGGGTTTAGATCAAATATCAAATAGGCCACCATTGCACAAAAAAGAATGAACCATTTAGAGCATTTATACCATCACATGTGCATCTTAAAAGACACTTGTTTTTAAGATGCAGATTGCGTCCTAGCCCCACCTGTCTCTAACCACAAATGGACAGTTATATAAGTGGGCCTACCATGATGTTTCTATTTATTCATGCCATCTGTCCCTTCGCTAAGATCAGTTTTAAGTATGTGCACAAAAATGAGGCAAATCCAATGCTCAAGTGGACCATGCTAAAAATGACTCTTGCATTTAATGCAACCCATGCTTATTATTTGGTGTGGTCCACTTAAGTGTTGGATCTACCTCATTTTTGTGCACATACCTTAAAATGAGGGATGAACAGCATGGATAGACAAATACATCACTCAACAATCCGCATCCTTGTTTTTAGTGCAGGTCATTGTCGGCCAATTAGGGCTAAGGTGGCCTAACCCTAGCTGGGCCAGACTATGACCCATAATCTTAGATGACAAAATCTTTAAGGGATAGAATGGTCATTTGTCCATCTAATAGGTACAATAAGGACAAGTTTCTTGTGAGCTCAATTACCAGTATCTAAAGTTACGTGGGCCGACATGAATGCTTGTGACAAATTTACTTTGTCCATCCTTTTTTCAACATCACAATAGGATAGGATTCCAAAAAATTATATAGCTCCAAAACTCAGGTGGGCCATGTTGCAGGAAACAGTGAGATAGGGAACACCTGCCATTGAAACCTTTCTAGAGCCGACCACGTTGCTCATATGTCATCCAAACTGTTCATAGGATTATTACCACTCATATAAACTATGGGCACAAGCATCATCCTGACATAATTTCTATGGGCCCCACCAATGGTGGGCCTCCAATCCTGGCTGCTTCATGTGGTGTGGCCCACCTGAATTTTGGATCTGCTTGAATTTTGGGCTCTTGTCTTGTTTTGGTCCTGAAAAAACTGATGGACAGAGTGGATTTGTCATACGCATCTTTGTGAGCCCCACATAACTTCAAACCACATGAACATATAGTGGGGGCACGCGCAATGCGCATCCAGCCCATAGCCACCCTTACATAAATTGGGCACCGGATGACTCAATTCACCCAACTTAACTCGTTCGACTTGTTCAAACTTGACTTGACCTGAACCGAATTAGTGAGTCGATCCAAATCGAGTAAGTTTCGCCCAATCCGAATTCAAACCGAGTCGAGTTCGAGTGACCTAGTAACTCAACCAAACTTGACCCAAAACTCTATCCGGTCAGACTCGACTCAATCTGAAACCGACTCAACTCGGATTCTTAACCCTATACGCCGTACCCGACCTCGACCTGAACCGATCTCAAACTCTCTCTCTCCCTCCATCATCCTCCTATTCCAAGCCTGGCAACCACCCACCACCATCACCACCTCCTCCTCCTCTCTCTCCTCTCCACTCCCTCCCTCCCTCCCTCCTCTTCCAAACTCGGAAGCCACCCACCACCATTACCACCTTCCTCCTCCTCCTCTCTCCTCTCTACTCCCTCCCTACCTCATCTCCCGAACCAACTCGGTGCCAACTCAAACCAACTCGGTACTTTTGACCGCGTCAGACTCGGTCCGGATTAATCTAGGCTAGACCCGAACTTGGATTAGTTAAGGCATGCTGGACTCGGTATCGAGTGGAGTCGAGTTTGGGTCAAGCATATTTCAAAACCGGATCGAGTCGGGTCAGCCCTAACTTGGTCGGACTCGACTCGATGCCCAGCTCTATCCCCACTGTTGGGTGCCAAAATCTTTAAAGGGTAAAACAGTTCTTAGACCATCTACTGGGTAAAATGGTCAATTTGTCCCTCCAGATCTTCAATTTCACGTCGCTGAAGAAAGAGAGTCGTCGAGCATCATAATGGAGATACAGTGCATTCGGAGAAAAAACAGAAGGGGTAGTTTTGTCATTTTGTATAATTTTCGTTGGGTCAAAGCGGATATTATGCGGTCCTCATCCTTCCTTTCTTCTTCTTTTTTACCCTTTCGTATCATTGAAATGGTCACGGGGTATTTCTGTAATTTACACAAACTAAAGTGGTAGCCGAGTACCAAATCTATTTTATATCCAAGCCGTCCATCCGTTTCGACAGCTCATTTTAGAGCATTAGCTAAAAAATAAGCAGATCCAAATCTCAGTTAAACCCCACTATACGAAATAATGGTGATTAAACGCCCACCAATAAAAATTTCTTAATTCGGTATACAGACCTAGATGAAGGAAAAATACAAATATTAGAATTATCCAAAACTTAGTGGCCGGCCAGCAGATTTTAAAGGATAGGACGTTCAATCACCACTGTTTCCCGCCTGAAATTTAGATCTGTTTCATTTCAGCACTGTTTCCACGGCATGTCCCACCTGAGATTTAGATCTATTTCATTTCGAGCCTTGTAACCTAAAATTGTGAGACTTATGTGATATGCGGAATTAGCCCACGGATTTGGCTGTGCAAGGAAGATGGTGACAAATGGAGGGGACAAACAATTTAAAAGGACATGGCTAAAATAGAATATAATAGGATCAAGGACCCATCTATGTTATATAGTTGATGGGGAAAGAGAGTTTAAAACCCATCACAAGTCTCTCACATGGCTCCACACTTGTCCAATCCTAATTGTATACGCAAATACACCACGCGGATGACACTAAAGTGAGGCTCACTAATTTACTCATTTACACAGTCCAACCTTTAGGATAATTCAGACAGTTGATCAATAAGGCTGACCCTATAGAATTCTTACAAAAATTAGTTAGAAAAACAAATGAATAACATGCATACACAATACATACATCAAGGTGGGCCCTTAGCACCGCACCATGGGACCACATTAGGTGACAGTTGGGTCCTTTATATACCATCTTGATACATGTGTTTTATATTCATACCATTCATCCATTTTCTCAGATCATTTCATAACTTAGGCAAAAAAATAAAATAAAATAGTGAAATATATTCGACTATGTCAAAACTTTTGTAGTCCATTATAAATTATTAATAATCAATCACTGTTTTCCTATGGTTGGGTTCACATGAGATTTAAATTTATTTCATTTTTTAGGTTGTCCTAAAATTATTTCTCAAATTACATGTATCAAAGTGGGCTCCACAGGGCCGGATCTAATTAGCTCCATTTTGGGTGTTTCAGTTTGTGCAGGTGGCATTATGGTTCAGTGATCTAGAACATTGGCCTGATGGGGCCCACCTCAATGGGTGAGAGTGGATTAGGTGAGACCTGATCCATCGAGGTGGATGGGATCCTTGACCACGGGGCTTACAATGATATATGCACTTTGAATCTAAGTATAACCACTTTGAAAGCTTATTTTAGGACATGACCAAAAGATGAAGTAGATACAAATTTTCTATGACCATGTCATAGATAACAAGAAGGATTGAAACCCTACTATTAAAATTTTTTGAATCTAAGTATAACCACTTTGAAAGCTTATTTTAGGACATGACCAAAAGATGAAGTAGATACAAATTTTCTATGACCATGTCATAGATAGCAGAAAGGATTGAAACCCTACTATTAAAAATTTCATGGGGCCACCGGAATGTTTATTTGCCATCCAGTTTGTTGATAAGGTCACAAAGATCTGGATGAAGAGACCACACAAATATCAGTTTGATCCAAAACTTTTGTGGCCCACAAGAAGTTTTAATGATGGATTACCATTGTTTCCTTTGTTATGGTCTACCTAAGATTTGGATCTGCTTCATTTTCTGGATCATTCCCTAAAATAAGCTTTCAATACGGATGGATGGCGTGGATGTAGTAACATACGCCACAGTGGGCCCCACAGTCACCTAATCCGCTCCCAAAAATCTCCTCTACAGGGAACAATCATAACCTTTCGTTGTGTGGCCAGCAAATAGACGGTTGAGAAGAGAGATCATAAAAGGTCCAATTTCGAATCAAAGAAAGACCCAACATTTAGCGGCTAGGATGGTCAATCGATGCTGGGGCCAAACAGTCGAATGATCTGGATCACTATACGATGGGGCCCACTTGTACATGCACCTTATTTTTTATGGATTTTCCCACTTAAATCAGATGACTCTTGCATGAGATTACATGCACCTTAATCTCTGTTTAGAGAGAGAGAAGACCCACCATCCGAAAATCTCTCCAACCCCCCAAAAGCAGCTTTCTCTGCACCGCTGATTTTCAATGGATTTTTTAGCTCCAGATGCATGAACTCCATCTGGGTGTTCTCTATTCTGGCAGAATTTTCAAGTAGAAGCTCAGTAAAAACAGGGATCATCTTGGGTGGTGGGCCCCAGGACTGTGTGTTCTTTGGCGGGCAGCAACGGTCAGTGTCATGATTTTCATTGGGTGGTGGCTCTCAAAGGCCCATCTAATCACTTGGATCCTGCTGACAGTGTTGATCAGATCCTCCACCCAGAGATTCTCAATGCGTTTTATTGGGTTTTTCTTTTGAGAAGGAGGAGAGGTTTTGTTTGGGCTGGTGCAAGGGAAGAACAGATCTTAGTCATATGAGGAGATCTGTAAGTAGGTTGACTGGGACTGTTCCTTTTTTTTTTTTCTTTTCTTTTTTTTTTCTTTTTTTCTTTTTTCATTTTTTTTGTTGGGGGAGGTTTGTTATGCTTGCTGTAAGAAAATAAGTTGAGAAATTGATGGATTTAAAAAAAAAAAAAAAATTTAACTTTTCTTTTTCATTTTTCTGGGGTTGGAATTTCTTTGATGTTTGTAAAGTAGACTTCTTTTTTTTTCGTGGGTTGCTTGTAGTTCAAGTGGTCAGGATTTATCCTAGGGTGATTTGGATTGGAAGTTTTGGGCCGCTTTTGGATACCCATTTGGGGGCCGGAATTCAATTCTCCAAAAGTTGCATTTTCTTGGATCTTGATTGGTTCAAAAATATTTTTCTTTTAACAGGATACAGTGTTCTTAATTTGGGTTCTTTTTACAGTTTTTCCCTTACATGATTTTGGTTAATTAGACCATGGTAAGCTCTCTGAATTACCTAATACGTGTGAATTCGCAGCCGATATAAGAGCAAATTACTGTAAAGAGCATGTGCAGTTGGATCTCCTTCTTTATGAGTTTATTGAGCTTGAAATTAGCGAGGATGCGAATGCATTTATGAATGAAATTCTTTGTATGAACACAGTCAATTCATAAACTGGGATTTTGGTGGTAATTCTAGTTTAATTTTCTTTCAGCTACTGGAAGTGCTTCTGGTACTCGCAACGATCAGTGAGGCTCCATGGGCTGTCAATGGCAGCTCACAATGCAACAACTCATGGGCAAGGGCATTTCGACCTCACAACGTTACAATAACCGAATTCGGTGCTGTTGGAGATGGAATCACACTCAACACAAATGCATTCGTGAATGCAATATTTTATCTTCATTCATTTGCCGACAAGGGTGGCGCTCAGCTTTTTGTGCCAGCTGGGAGGTGGTTGACTGGAAGTTTCAGTCTCATCAGCCATCTCACATTGCATCTGGATGAGGGAGCGGTAATACTCGGATCGACGGTAAGTCTCCACGCCTGGTATTTCTTTGTTGTAACATATGTAGTTTTTGCTATGTATGCAAATGGGTGTTTAACATGGCTATTTGATTTGTGTTTGAGATACACAGTTCAACAATTCCCCACTGAAATCTTAGGTTGCTTTTGCATGCGTCATTGAATTGAATTGCAAAATATTTAGTCCGAGTGGAAATGACCATACCGAATTTACCTTCCTTTCTATCTGTATTGAGGAAGTATGCTAAGATTCGCAATTAATTACATTAGTCTCAAGTTGAATACCAAACAGGTGCAACTGCAAGTTGAGGGATACTTCTACAGAGGTTTGCTCAAAAACATCCTGAAGAATTGCAATATGATACATCGGGATATTATCCATTTGAATTGGGCTTTTTTCAATGACCCAAACTGTTTATGTGATAGGGCAGCCCTTAGATTGCGATGCTCGAAACATTTATCAGATTGAATATTTCAACCCTTTGATTAAACAAAGCCAATGGTGACTGTCCGTTTTCAAAGCAAAAGAGAGAGATTTCAATTGGTTGAAATCATCCAATTCAAGAAATTTTATTTGTTATCCACCATACAATTTGAAACTCATCATATCAACTTTGGATCATTGGAAGATGATCCGGATTCAAAGGCTGCAGTCCTGACATATCACATTGCAATATGTCGGGCAGTGTTGTCAAAATTCTACGATTTATGATTTACGATTCGAGTCGGATCTTAAGCAAAACGATTTGAATCCCTTTTTATATGAATCCTACAATTTTATGATTTGAATCCTTCGATTTACAATTCAAATCCCAATTTACGATTCAAATTATACTTGTTTTCTTCTGTTTTAAGCTTCACTTGGCTTCCATTTTATGTTTTTAAATTGGTTGGGGCTTTAAGAATCATATAGAAAAAAAAAAAAAACCTTTCAACAAAATAAAAAGAATCGTTTAGAAAAGGTAAATTAGTTCATTTTGTTCTTTATAAGAGATTAAATGATACATATTGTATTCAACCTTAAATCGTAGAGTTTTTTTTTTAATGATTTCTTACTTCTTAATTGGTCAAAACACAAAATTGATGCATGACTCATCTGAAATGTTTTTATGGATGGGTATGATCATGTTGACTTATTTATCGTGGAATGATGGTTAGAAATCAAAATGTCTTTTTTGTCGGTCTATATAATCAAATGCCATTTTTCTAATGCGATTCTGGATTCAAGAAAGGTAACAAGAACATAAATTATTAAAGGATCATTGTATATTTTTTAAGGAAAATTTCTTGAAAGACAAAAAAAAAAAAAGAGAAGGAAAGTTAAGAATCCTTTAACACCATCATGACATGGTACTACTTGGTGCATATTAATGGCAAAAGGATGATTGGTAAGTTTTAAATTTTTTCTGATTTATTTATATTTTTAAGAAAATCATAAAAAATTCTTACAATTTACGATTCAACCCATTACGATTTGCTATACAATAACGATTTTAACAACATTAACATCAGGATGTATTCGAGCAAACATCTACTTCCACATTATGAATATTATGGTAACTACAATTTGTTCACTTCCCCTCTATTGAACCAGTGATTGCAACTCAATTCAATAGCACATCCAAACGCAGCCTAAATCAGTTTGCAATATTTTGTCAGGTTTGAGCGAATGCCTTTGTGAATCTAAAATTCATGCAATATATCTAAATCTACTGGTGAATGACGCAAGAATCATCTAGCAGTCCATGGGCTTCACACTAATCCATATGATGTATGGAATTCATCTCCATTGCAAATACCTGACACAAGTCTGTTTTCAGGACTCTAGTGATTGGCCGGTCATTGACCCATTGCCATCATATGGCCGAGGTAGGGAGCTACCGGGCCGAAGGCATCAAAGCCTCATTTACGGATACAATCTGACAGATGTCGTAATAACAGGTCAGTATCATTCCGGCCAATTCACCTCAAAGATTTGATTCTTTCTAACCTGGGCAGCTCTTTTTTGTGTTGTCTTTTGGTTCTTGAAATGAATTCTACAACAAAAAATAGATGATGAGTAAGTATGAGATTGTCTCTGTTATGATTTCGATCATTTCATGTTTCAGGTGAGAATGGAACTGTTGATGGTCAAGGCTGTGTCTGGTGGGACTGGTTCACAAACCACACGTTGAACTACACACGTCCGCATCTTGTTGAGTTCATGCACTCGACTGAGGTGGTTATCTCAAACTTAACCTTCTCAAACTCGCCGTTTTGGGCCATCCACCCCGTATATTGCAGGTTTGTCACTCCAAGGGTTTATTGCATTTGTCTTCCTTGTTCATCGACTTTTGGGGTTCCGTCAATCGATGCACGATTGGAGTTTTATGTGTTAGGGGAGAGTTGAGACTATTTTTGGTGGATGAACAGCCAAGTCCATGTTCACAATGTCACAATCCTTGCTCCTCTTGATTCTCCAAATACGGATGGAATTGATCCAGGTGAGTGAATGCAGCCTTTTTAATCAGGTGAAATGCCATTTCTATCAACTGCTTTTTTGGGCTGCCATTTGGATGCGCAAGTGAATTGAATCGCAAACATTCTGCTTAATCAAACTGCACATTCTGCTTAATCAAACTGCAGTTAGGCTTCTTTCAAGTCCAGCTTGATAGTACTGTGATTGCAATTTGGAGCAGCAACCCCCAATATGAATACTAAGGAAATTGGAGTTTGTTTATATCCCCTTTATTGGACTAATGATTTCAATTCAACTTGATCTCCGAGCGTGCCTCATCTGTTCCATTTTGCATGCTATAGCACTGTTAAAATCCTACTATTTAAGCATCAAATCCCATAACAACTTCATAGTTTAATCCAACTTTAATCGCATCTGTTGGTACACACACGGTTCCCTTTTTTAGCGATTTTTTAGGATGCATAAGCTTAAGTTTTGAAAATTTCCAGATTTTACTGTTTAAGGATCCCCATGTACATACAATCAAATTCCTAAATGTCACTTCTTCCCTCACTCCGTGAATCACCATGCATGCACGTCACTTCTTCTCTCACTCAGTGAATCACCATGCATGCCTCAAACTGTGTTGGCTCCATACGGTGTAGCTCTGATCCTACTTTTGTAAATGCATTCAGATTCGTCGAATGATGTCTGCATTGAAGACTGTTACATTCGTACTGGCGATGATCTTATCTCAATTAAAAGTGGGTGGGACGAGTACGGCATTTCTTATGCTCGACCAAGCTCAAACATAACCATCCGTCGCATCACTGGAGAAACTCCATCCAGCGCCGGTGTTGCACTCGGGAGCGAGATGTCTGGCGGTATCTCAGAAATTCACATATTGGGTCTCCAGCTCTTCAATTCAAAAAGTGGTATCAGAATCAAAACAGCACCAGGCCGGGGCGGTTACATCCGCAACGTTTACATTTCCAATGTGATCATGACGAATGTAGAGATAGCCATCAGATTCAGTAGCCAATATGGTGAGCACCCAGATGATAAGTATGACCCAAAAGCACTTCCCATCATTAACAGAATCACATTCAATGATATGATAGGAGAAAACATCAGCCGGGCAGGCCTTCTACAGGGCATAGAAGGGGATGATTTCCTCAACATTTGCCTATCCAACATCATTCTCAATATAACATCTGATCCAACATGGACCTGTTCACACATTCGAGGCTATTCTAGCTTTGTTTTTCCACAGCCATGCAAACTGCTTAGAAAGAGAATTCCAGAGGAGGATTCATCAGCTTGTTATGGATTTAATCATTTGGGACCTGAATCATATGAAGGGAATTCCTTGGTGGGTGCATTGTGAAGCTGATCACGCTGTGGCCATGATGCTACCAAGAGAGTGAAGCGCTCATGAGAGTGACCATTCATGGTCAGGATTGAACCATGCCATTTTTCAGCTTGGCCATCTTTATCTCATTATGTAATTAAAAAAAATATGCACTGCTGATTCCAAGGATGACTTGTTTCTTGTAAGTTGTAGGTAGCAACAAATAATCAAATGAATTATCAAAAACAGAGAATACAATGAACTTCTAACATATTCCCCCCTTTTTTGGTTCCTCTTTTTGGTAAAACATCCTAAGGGCCTCTTCGAACACACTTCTGCAAAAACAAATAATAGCGGTTTTTGCAAAAGGGTTTTTATGCCTACTTTTTCAGTCGACTAGATAAAAACCAATCCAATTGGTTTTCATTGAGTTGGCTTTTTGGTGCCTATTTTGCCAAGTGGGAGATGAGAAGAGGTTTGAGAAATTACATCCAAACAGACAAAGTAAAGTGGGTTTTAGCTCATGAGTTTAATGCCTGCAATGTATGAGCAGGAAACATATTGTTCATGATCAGATAATAACCATTGCAAATAGATCAGTATAATGGAAATCTCAATTTATCTAACACTTACCTGAACTTGGAAATTCTTCCTTTGCTTCTGGAGTCGATTCTAAGATGATCAGCTTACACATTGCAGGACATGTTAATAGCGGGCTATCCCATCCACTGAATGTCCTGCATCTTGCACACATGCTGCGGCTGAGATTCTTCAATCTCCTTGAGTGAATCACCTTTCACCAATAGGTGACCCATCAACAATATCAGTGGCCCACTTTTGGTGAACAATAGAGCTAATGCCTGATTTGCTAATTTAAATAACAATGTTATTAAGCATGCCAAGTTGCCAATATAGAATTACAAATTTTCATATTATTTATGGGAAATCCGGCATGGTGTGTATTCTGAAAGAAGCTCAAGGAGAGTCCCAACACGATTATCAGACCATCTTGTTGGGTGCACCTTTGAGAGACGTTGCCCCAGATGTCTCCAGACAATCTTATGCATATCATGAAGGATGTGTTATACAGTTCTGTGGACGGAAGGTTTGTGCAGTACCATCTTTCAGTTTGTACAAGTCGGCCACATTGTTCATTGGTCCAGAATAGATATATGGGACCCATCATCGATGGCATTGCAGAAAGAATATTACAGACGGAAGAACCCTAACCCTTCATAGGTGTCTGAATAGATAGACAGTTAAGAAAATATAACAGTGGTTCACATTCAGCCAAAAAATGACCGAATATTCTATACCTAGGATCTTCCAATGTAATGAATTTCCTGTGCATGGGCCATGTTTGCACAATTCAAAAACTCAACCCGGTGTCTAGTCAGGTTGGGTTGACTCACAGGCTCAACGAGTATATATATGATTCAATATTTTTTATAATTAAATTAATAAACTAAAAAATATGCAGAGGAATATTTAAAATGGTTATTATATACAAGTAATATCAAATCGCTAAGAATAAACTTCAAACATATGGAGCACTAGTTAATGCTTTGCCTTTTGTGAAAAGGGAGGGGGGGGGAAGAGTTTGAATTCTCCCAATCCGCCTAAATAAAGAACAGTTTGTCCAGCAAGTGACTTGGCCTAAATCAATGCGATTTGAGTTCACTGAGCCAGCAGGCCAACTTGATGAGCGTTGTCAAGTAAGAACCAGGTCACTCTCTGAAGTGAGTTTCTCAATGAGTCAGATTTGCTGAGCTTCCGGTTGACTCAGCAAGTTTCAGAACTGTGCATGTGGGTTGAGGCACCATTGACCCCACTTGAACAAACTGAAAAACTCAGCCCAAGGAATTTATTGTATACTTCTTATCTGAATCATGTCATAGCTGGTTCAGGCAAGACCCGAACAAGTACATTGTCAGGACTCCATAACCAGCCCACCAAACAAGCTGGACACCTACCCAAGCATCGTATGGCACCCCTTCATCAAGACACTACAAATGGACGATCAATATGTAAAATAAAGTGACAGACCGCATCAAACAACCAAGAATCCATTGATCGAACTATTCGAATCTCATTGGATGCAGGTGATATTTCTCAGGAGGCAATCCAAAGGTGAGATCCAAGCATCCAGTATATGGGAATTGCATGTATAGTGATACACGAGTTGGGAGTGGATCATTCATTCCTTCTCAAGAACTCAACTTTTACAAAACAATTTGAGAAACCAAACATACACATCTCCCATAAAAGACGGTAACCGTTGGCAGATAACATATTACATGTGGGGATGTACCATTGTTTAGATCATTTTCGAAGGGATTTGGCCCCCATTTCAAAATTACGGTACCTCCCAGGAATCTGATATACAAAAACAGAAACGTTGTTTATATTACTATTATACATTGTACACTTACATGCCTTAGTTTCTGGGATTTTTTGGTTTTCCATGATCACCTGCTTCTTTATCTATAGTACCATGACAACGTTTCAAGAAAGAGTTGGGGGTTAGCTGCTTTGCAGGACTGCTTCTTGTTTGGCCGACATCAATTTCCAAGGTGTTTTCATGGCCATCAAGCATCTGAGTATATCCACAAAAAATCATCATATATATCAGAAAGCAAATCAACAAGAAAACCAACCAAAAATTAATGTCAAAAAGTTCAAAATGCAACCAGTAAAAATCATGGTTTTAAGACTCGGATGAGCCTGAAAATTCATGGTCCTGTTTTCCATGACCACGTACTTCTTTATCTATGGTACCATGACAAGGTTTCAAGAAAGAGTCGAGGGTTAGCTGCTTTGCAGGGCTTCTACTTGTTTGGGTACCATGACAAGGTTTCAAGAAAGAGTCGAGGGTTGGCTGCTTTGCAGGGCTTCTACTTGTTTGGTTGACAGCAGCTAAAGAGTTACGGGCTAGCTGCTTTGCAGGGCTTCTGCTTGTTTTGTTGACAGCAACTTCCAAGGTGTTATCATGGCCATCAAGCATCTGAGTATCCACAAAAATTCATCATAAATATCAGAAACCAACCAAAAATTAATGTTGAAAAGTTCTAAATACAACCAGTAAAAATCATGGTTTTAAGACTCAGATGAGTCTGATGCAACTTGTCCGAGTCCACCTTGTGAATCCCGACTCCACCCAGACCCAAACAAGTTGGGTTGAATCCCTGAGTCCTGAACCTCGACAAAAATGGGCAAGAACGTAGAGTTCTAAAAATGAGATGAAGAAAAAAATTCAGTCCACCATAAGGAGAATGGATATCCTTAGAAATCTTTGACGAAACAGGATGCGTAGAGCTCATTGCAAATAGCCAGGATGTGACTATGAAGATGATACGCAGAATGGATGCCCTCACAATATATATCCACCATACACATAGACATGTGTACAGTGTAGTGTGCCCAGACTGTCGATCCCTGTAGGTCACACCAGTCATGGTCCTCATGGCCCAAAAGTCACCCCAATTGGATTATCCTGTCCTGTGGCAGCCTGAAAGTGGAAGATTAGCAACCACCTAAGTTCATAACTATTGAATCCGCACATCGACAAATACCTAATGTAGCCTTAAGGGCCCGTTTGGCCGGGTGGATTGGGAGGGATTGAATGGTATTAGGGTGGATGGCATGGATTTCTAGGTAATGATGGTGTTGTCAGTGGATTGTCTGGAGATCCATGGGATTGCTATATCCCTGGATTGCTATATCCAATCTGTTTGGTGCGCCCGGCCAATCCTGGGATTAAACCTTCTCATCCCTTCCAATCCCTCAAACCAAACACGTCCCAGGCAAATTTGAAAGGATTAGGTTGGATTGGATGGGATTTAGAGGTAATGATGGTGTTGTCAGTGGATTGTCTTAAGATCCATGGGATTGGGATCAGATCACCGACTCTGTTTGGCACGCCAGGCCAATCCCGGGATTTGACTTTCAATCCCTTCCAATACCATCCAAGCCCTTCCAATCCGACCAGCCAAACGGGCCCTAACATAATTAGCTAAGTGTCATTGGGAACAGAGTGCCAAAGAAATGCATTCTGATCAGTGGATTCTGAGTATTTAGATAAATCAACTCAATGAAAAATTCAGAGAGGATCGAATAATCTGAAAATGGCAGAGACCACAGCCAAGTTCTTGAAGCTTGAGAGAGAGGAAACTGGGGGGGGTTGAGCTGTGGTGTTTCTTTGCCGTCTTTTGAAGCTTTTCATCTCTTGATTCAAGGACAATACAACAGCTTTTTGTGCAGCAAATGACAAAGACAACTAGGGATAGACTGTGTCAAGGTGCTCAAATTCTTCGTAAATGCTGGACTAGACAAGTGATGTGCACTCATAATTGACAGTGAATGGAGATCACTGAAATGAACAAATTTGGACTGCATGAGCTTTTAAGCTATTTCACCTCTGAGACAACCATTAAAATATGAAATGTGCATGACGCATGAATCAAGGGCAGATTAACTTTCAGGAAATGTTGAAAGGTATGATAAACCAAAAGAAAGACAAATTAACCTGGCCCAAATTTTCCAACTTGCTCTGAACAACATCCCTAGACAAGAGAATCAAAGGTTAGTAGTCCACAGAAGAAACAAATGAATAAAATAATAAATCCTTGAAAGCATAATCAATAGAAATGGGCACCAGATTATGTCGTCAACTGTGTCATTGGCAAGCAGGTAGTATATGTTAACAGATGATACCTGCAAAAAAGAAAGAAGGCCACCATCAGAACAAATAAATATGAGAAATTATGCAATTCAGTACATGAATTGTCAATGCTGCAATGTTCTACCAGTTATCATTTTCCCAACAAATTTTTTTGCAAAACGAGAAATTTGAGAGAGCAGAAGCACATAAATGTTCGAACCTCAGTAACTTTTTCATCCCAAACTGCAAAAGGAGAAGAATGCCTCTAGACCAGCATCAAGGTATTCAAAATCGGTTACATAACGGCTGTTATGTAACAGTAACGGGCATAACCATTATGCGGTCGAAACGGCCGTTACAGAAAAATAGGCCGTAACAGCCCTGTAACAGTTTTTTCAAAAAATAAAAAAGGGCCGCAATGGCCCATATCATAACAGTAATGGTGGTGGCCGTTACGGCCACCGATACAGTTTTGGAACACCTTGACCAGCATGGGGGCTGGAAATGGGCCCGGATGGCCTGGCTAACCAGGTTTCTGGGCCTGACCCACCAGAGACCATAATTGGGCTGGATTTTTAGGTCCACATATCGAGCACAGGCCTCAATGACAGTTCTTCTTCTTTTCTTTTCTTTTCTTTTTTTTTTTTGTGGGGGCACTCCATGATTTGATGACTTTTTCTTTGAGGGCCCAGCCAGAGCCTTGTGACTATTACAGGTCAGGCCCAGACCAGAATTTCAGCCTAATTAATGAATAGGCAGTGCTCAGGCTTGACTTTCTGCCCGATTAATAAACAGACTACCCAGCCCATAGTTGCCTCTCACCAGCGCCTATATGAATATTATTCATTTTTTTACCTGGCCAATACGATGAGCACGGTCTTCTGCTTGAATTATATCACCAGGAGTCCAAGACAACTCGGCAAAGATGACTGTGCTTGCCGCTGTTAAAGTTAATCCAACTCCTCCGGCTTTAATAGAGAGCTGCATGTTGCATTTTTCAGTCAAGGAGTTAGAGGAAACAAAGCAAGTAAAGATGACAAGGCTTGCAAGAGGAATCAAATTCTTGCAATTGCATGAAAACAGCCAGAAGGGAAGAAAGAACAACTGAAAAGTGGCTAAGATATTACCACTGCTGCCCTTATATTCTCTCTCTCCTGAAAATCTGAAACTAAGGCTTGCCTTGATGATGACGGAGTAGTACCATCAATTCGAATACAACCCACTTTCTTTTTCTGAAAAAGTTAATGTTTGAAGATGAGATGGCTTCTTTTTTCTTTTGTTTTCTTTTCCCTTTTTTTTTTAAAGGTGAAAAGATATTGAAGGAAGAAATCGAGAATTGAATGATCTTACAAGAAGAAACTGGTGTATTGAGTTGATCATAGACTGGTGATGTGCAAATATTAGGAACTTGCAACCTGCCTGCACCAATGAGCAGAGAAAAGTGTTGAAACAACACCTGCCAGGGAATACAACCAATAGGATGCTATCAACAATTTACACTTTATATTACATCGTGTGCTAGCCACCTAAAGATGCAAAGCAAAATACAATAATTACTAATATAATGCATTACCAGTATTGTCAACTCCTAAGATTTACGATATACAATTTTAGTCAAATCTTAAGCTAAACAATTTGAATCCCAACCTTGAATCTCTTTTTATATAAATCCTATGATTCTATGATTTGAATCTTATGATTTACGATTCAAATTCCGATTTACGATTCAAATTATACTTGTTCTCTTCTATTTTAAGCTTCACTTGGCTTTCATTTTATGTTTTTAAATTGGTGGGGGTTTTGAGAATTGTTTAGAAAAGGAAAATTATTTTATTTGTTCTTTATAAGATATTAAATGATATTTATTCTCTTTGACATTATATCGTGTAGCTTTTTTTGTGATTTCTTACTTCTTAACTGGTCTAAACACCAAAATTGATATATGACTTGCCTGTAATGTTTTTATGGATGGTTACAATCAAGCTAACTTATATGTATTATGGAATGGAATGATGTTTAGAAATCAAAATATCTTTTTTTTGTCGGTCAACAATATCAAAGGTGCGTGCGTGCGTGTGTGTGATTTATTTATATTTTTCATATTTTTAAGAAAATTGTAAAAAAAATCTTACGATTTACGATACCATTTGCAATTCATTACAATTCAACCCCTACTACGATTTGCGATACGATAATGATTTTGACAACATTGTGTATTACATCAAACATTGGTTGGGAGAGAGGACTTTCCTGGATTATCCTCCAGAGGCATTATAATTAAATTTCAAAATAACTTCCTTTTAGCACAGCGACTGTCTATAGGGATGTGCAGGATGCAGCCAATCGAAAACTTTTTCCAGGTGTCGACCACCATTTAAAAGCAGGCTGCAAATTATTGGAAAAGGCTAAGATGATTATGATAATGAAGATGACTGCACATATGGAAGAGGGGGAAACCATCCTAGCATAACCTGTGAAGATTATCATAGCAGTTACAAGAATGAGATATGCAAAACAAATGGATGCTAGCATATTAACAAGATGGAAGAAGTTCGAAATGCAGCTTTCCTATCAGATATTACATTAAAAAAAGAAACAAAGAAAGAAAAAGAAATCAGGATTATTAAAATTATGTAACTACGAGTTGAGGTAATTCAGTGAAAGCCAAAAGATTGAAGTTGTAGAGAGACTTCAGGAAATATGCTTAGTCTCTCACAAAATTGGGTATCCGGCGGCTTTCCTTTTGTATACAGACTTCCTTTGAATTTCCACAGCCTCTTTTGTTTTTATTAATAAATTTGTTTTCCATAGCCTCTTTTGTTTTTATTAATAAATTTGTTATCTTGAAAAAGAATGCAGATACCTTTCATCACATTGCAGATGGATTTTTTAAAGAAAATATGAAAACATAAAGGAATATAAAGAATGAAAGCAAGTACCTCAATGACAGTTCCCAAGTAGTCTAGAACTGCAGGAATCTTGGCTTCAGAAGAATCATTATAGATCTGGAGTTCAATGGTAGAAAACAAGGAATGAGGGAAAAAAACAATAACATGGAGATTTATGTGAGGGTGAAAAGGACTAAAATGTTTGGAGTGTTAACAATGTAACACAGCACGAAGAGGTGTTGTGTATGAGCAGCTGCAAATATTTATTATACCAGTTTAACCTAGACGAATACATACATCAGTATAATACATGAAGATGTATTAGACATTGTCATCTGTAGAAAAACAACATGTGGAAAATCTGTGCAGTTAGTCCATAATACTAGAGTATATCTTAGCATAGTAACTAAAATCAGTCTACCAATTTTAACAATAAATTACATTTAAGTATATTAACTATATTTAAGGGTGTGTATATTATAAAGTTAAGAGCAAACAATAGGGAAAAGTTAAAATTCTCTAGCTGTCGTGTCCACTGACACAAATCTGACAGCAGCACAATTTTCTCTTTTCTTTATTTCTTGAGAATGGAGCTCCTAGTAGCAAACTTACAATGACCCACAAGAATACCTATGCACATTTATGCCATTGTCCCTCGAAGTTTGAGAGAAACTAAAGGAAAATTTGGAAGGTAGTTCTCTCTGCTTGGAACTTGCCTTAGGCTCTGATCGCTTGGTCCGCATATTGTGATGAAACAGTTAAAAAGTAGTAATGTGCCCGGAAGACAATTGCTAAGGGGGTCACAAGAATCCAAAATACATATATGGAAAATCCCCTGAAACTCTAATGTGGAAAATAGTGGTAATATGAAAGGTCAATGGTCAATATATGTTGTTTCTTTTGCACACTTGATTTCCATGAAAATGTAGAAAGGTCATCAATCAACGCCAAGAGGCATCTCTCATTATCGTGAACTGCCCATGGATTAACTTTTTTTTGGGGGGGGGGGGGAATCAATTTACTTATTTTCTGGGGAAAAGCAAAATGTTGACAGTCAATTTCCAAAGCTACTTCTTACCATTAAAATAGTAAAAAACACCATATCCATGGAAACCAATTTCATTTCCAGCTACCCAAGAAACTGCGATTGCTGTATTATGTAATTGTATAATTGCCTTCATAATTGTTAGGAAGTCCACAGAATTTTCTTTCTTTTCTTTTCGTTTTTTAAACTGAAGTGTGTAGAAGTAAATCTTAGAGTTCACAAACCTTGTTGATAAGATTTTTTTCAGAAAACTTGAGTGATTCAACTTCCTCTTTGGATTGGCAGGCCTTGATACTGCTTTTTATGAGCTCCAACTGCATAAAAAAACATTACCACCACAAATAAGACAATCCTCCGCAAGCGATGAAGCGGAATAGATATCTGCAAATAACGCAAAGGAATGGAACAGCAAGACTATACTGTGCGGCACATGTAGACCACATATACCAGAAGCTGACCAGTGACCACGAAAAAGTAAGATCCATCAAGATTGCATACAATTGGTGACAAAAATGGTCATAGTGCTGTTTTGAACTACGAAACCAAAGTGGACCATACAACCATCCTTGACACAAGTAAGGGAACAAGACCATTGGAAGTTTGGAACCTTCATAGATCCAATATGCTAAAAGCAATCATAATCACAGCATGCCAAAGCGGGTTATGTAACGGTAATGGTTAAGTGTTGTGGGGCCAAAACAGCCATTACAGAAAAAATGACCCATAACGACCATGTAACTGTCCCAAAATAGATTTTCTGAGAGAGAGAGAGAGAGAGAGAGAGACGCAATCACCATTACAGATTTACAGCCCATATCGTAATGGTAACAGCGGTGGCCGTTACAGTTACCGTTATAGAATACCTTGATCATAATAACCCTAGTAGTAGCAAAGGCTAGCACTAAAACTCCAGACATGAAGGGATAAAAAAAAAGTACATGTTTGGCAATTGGACAACACAATCTTAGCAAGAACTGTCTCACTTCAATAAAAAATACTTTTGGTTGGCCTGTGGGAAGGATAAAATCCTCATGATTGACCACTTGCGGACGGGCATGCAAATGGGTTGGGTCGTGTTGGATCAAGGGGATCTCCAGACCCGACTGATTTTAGAATCAGGTAAGAATTTTGGACCCAAACGCAACCCACTGAGATTCGAGTCGGGTCCAAGTAAAAGAATAGCCAGTCGGGCGGGCCTACAAATTACAGTTGAGATTTCATACAAATAATGTTCCGAACCATTCAATTGAGCAACAATCCACATTCGATGGAAAAAATGCCAAAGATTGGATATTTACAATCTTCCAATCTGAGAGATTTTTGGGGCATGGCCCTTCCAAAGTGGGAACCATTAGATCAGGATGGATCACCAAACCAAGGGCTTTACCTGTATGGACTTAGGCCCAGAGGGTAAATGCTATTTTCTATCATAGAATTCCTCTACTTCAAGGACAACTGAATGGAAGATCAATTATGCAGCATGTTGTAAATGTTGTTGATTAAACTGAACCCAGATCTTATGCAACAAAACCCATATCCAGCTAGTAGTAAAAAGTTCTCTCATGTTGTGTTGCTACCTTTTTTCCCTGCTAGAGGGTAAGAAGTGATAGGCCTGATTCTTATATGACGCAGGACAGCCCTAATTATGATGCATGCTCATGGAGATAATTAAACAACGGAAATAAAAAGAATAAATGATCTAAAATTCTAACAGTAATCATCATAACTGAGAAAATCATAAAGGAAACATGCAATGGAGCGGGCCATCACTACAACCATGGAGTATGGAATTCAATTACTACGTAGGTTGGATCCGGCGAGGGATGAGACCTCCCGATCTTGCATGGTCACACCCAATCGATCAATGAAGATCACTAGTTCGAAGAACCAAGAAGTTTCTCGGATTAGGGATTTGAGAATTTGGGGATTTAGGGTTTAGATCGGTTCTCAAGATTTTGATCGAAGAAGAATTAACCAAAACTGAAAAATAGAAGGAAGAAAGTTATTACCTTGAGGAAGTTAGAGGGGCACAAGAAGAAATTAGAAGAAGAAGATCAAGGGAAGAGAAGAAGCACCATTAGAGAGAAGAGAGGAAGGAGGCAACCAAAGGGTTTGCTTTTCATTAATCAATAGTTGAAATTCGTGTTTAGGGCTTTACCCCACTTAAATAAGCAAATAAAGACATAAAATTACTAAAATACCCCTAGGATAAGCAAATAAAGATATAAGATTACTAAAAGACCCCTAACTAAGTCAAAAAACGTGCAAATAACATAGTATGGGAAAGTTTGGGCGCTCGGTCTTCTTTCTCCAATCTTCATTCACATGTGTCTTCCCTAAGTGGGGTCTTCTATATGTCCAATCACATGTGAAAGGTCTTCAGCTCCTCAATATTCGCCTATCCACAAGGACGGCACTTGTGGTTGGCGCTTTCTTCGTTGGTACACCTTGAATGCACCCGTGTCCGCATCAATTCCCCTCGGGTGAGAAAAACTCGACCCCGACGAGTTGAAACTTTTGTAGCGCTCAAGTAGATCTGGATCAATACCCTGCAATGCGTCGCCCGACAGCCACGTAGATTCAGACGATGGTTTGTTTTTCCACCTAACAAGATACCTTTGGAAACCCCCATCTTTCGTGGATACTATCTCGTCATCCAAGATTTCCTCAATTGCTTCTTTATGGGTAATGGGTGGAGGAGGGGGTGGAAGGGGTTGGGTAGCAAACTCAGAAAAAGGCCATGAAAGGGACGATGTATCAACAATGGGAGTATGGGCACGGACTAGATCTTCCATATTAAAAGTTGGATTAATGCTCATTTCAGATGGAAGGTCAACCCGATACGCGTTGGACCCAACCTTTTGCAATATCTTGAATGGTCCAGCACTACGCGCTTGTAATTTCTTTCCAAATCCTTGAGAGAATCGCTCTGGCCTTATTCGCACCATTACATAGTCTCCTTCTTGAAATTCTTGCACTCTACGATGAGAATCAGCTGAAACTTTATAATCATCATTGCTCTTATTTAACCGCTGTCTAATATGTGTATGCAAATCATGAATATGGCGTGCGAATGCATCGGCTGACTCAGAAGACCTTTGGGTAACAGACATAGGTAAGAGATCTATGGGCATTCTAGGTTTATAACCACTTACAATTTCAAAAGGACTTAACCCTGTCGATCTATTAACTGACCCATTATAAGCAAGTTCAGCAGTTGGTAAAATTAGGTCCCAAGTCTTAACATGTTCACCCACTAGACAACGTAGAAGATTTCCAAGGCTACGGTTTACCACTTCAGTTTGACCATCTGTTTGTGGGTGGTAAGCAGTAGAAAATTGCAAACGAGTTCCCATAATGTGCCACAGTGTCTTCCAAAAATAGCTAGTAAATCGAACATCACGATCAGACACTATGGTTTTAGGTAACCCATGGAGACGCACCACACCATCAAAAAAGATACGAGCAACATGAGACGCATCTGACGTCTTCGAACATGGGAGGAAATGCGCCATTTTAGAAAAACGGTCCACAACGACAAAAACGGAATCGTGCTTTTCTATAGTCTTGGGAAGCCCGAGCACGAAGTCCATACTAATGTCCTGCCACGGAGCATGTGGCACTGGCAATGGCGTGTACAACCAAGTATTTTGCTTTCTTTGCTTTGCCAGCTGACATGTTCGACACTGCCCTAAAACTTTGGCTACGTCTCGCTTGAGGCTTGGCCAATAGAAACAATCTTCCACGAGGGCAATGGTCTTATCACGACCAAAATGTCCAGCTATCCCTCCTGAATGAAGCTCCCAGATGAGGAATTCACGAAGGGACATACGGGGAATACAAAGTCTGTCTCCCTTGAAAAGAAAGTCATCTTTAAGAACATATTCACCCATAATATGCTGGTCACTAGAGAGCGACGCGTAAGTACCCCCAAAATCAGGACATATGGGGTATTCATCTTTCAGTTGCTCAAATCCGACTACCTCTACACTCAAGGAGTTGAGCAACGCCACTCTCCTACTAAGGGCATCCGTTGGTTTGTTTTCAACCCCGGCCTTGTGTTTCAAAACAAACGAATATTCTTGAAGAAACGCTACCCACTTGGCATGTCTTGGGTTGAGTTTCTTCTGAGAATGCAAATATCTCAAAGCCTCATGGTCAGAAAACAAAACGAATTCTTGCGGTAGGAGATAGTGTCGCCAATGTCTCAGGGATTGCACTACCGCATAAAATTCTTTGTCGTAAGTGGAGTATTTTTGTTTTGCCTCATTCAGTTTCTCACTGAAATAGGCCACTGGGTGTCCTTCTTGACTCAACACTCCACCTATACCGACACCAGACGCATCGCACGCTACTACAAAGACTGTAGAAAAGTCAGGTAGACGCATGACAGGAGCTTCCACCATCTTGCCCTTAATTTCTTTAAAAGCCTTGACGGCGGCTTTAGACCACACGAACTCTCCCTTTTTCATGCACTCGGTAATGGGAGCCATGATCGTGCTAAAACCCCTAATGAACCGACGATAAAAAGTTGCTAGGCCGTGAAAACTTCGCACCTCATAAATGTTCCTTAGTTCTGGCCACTCAACTATGGCCCTGACTTTTTCAGGGTCTGCGCGCATCCCTTCAGATGACACTATAAATCCTAAGAACACAACTTGGTTAGACATGAATGCACATTTCTTAAGATTAGCGTACAACTTTTCCTTCCTAAGGACACTACAGACCTTCTTTAAATGTTCAAGGTGTGATTCCTTAGTGGTACTATAAATAAGAATATCGTCAAAGTACACCACTAGGAATTTTTCCATAAACGGCCTCAAAGTTTGTGTCATCACCCGCATGAAAGTACTGGGTGCGTTAGTCAAGCCGAAGGGCATGACCAACCACTCATACAACCCATCTTTCGTCTTAAACGCCGTCTTCCACTCATCTCCTGGGCGTATACGAATTTGGTGATATCCACTCTTGAGGTCTATCTTAGAGAATATAGTGGACCTAGCCATCATGTCAAGCATATCATCAAGTCTAGGTATAGGGAACCTATACTTGTGATAATTTTGTTTATGATACTGTCCACACACATGCGCCACGTGCCGTCTTTCTTTGGCGTCAACAATGCAGCACGGCACACGGGCTCATAGTCTCTTGGATGAAACCCTTTGCGAAGCTCATCAACTTGCTTCTTCAACTCGGCATGCGCCTGCAGGGTTCATCCCGTAGTGAGGAAGGTTCGGTAGAGTAGACCTTGGGACAAGATCAATGGCATCGTATGTCCCTCATAGGTGGCAACTCATTTGGTAAGTCTTCGGAAATACATCACCGTATTCCTTCAGGACCGAGGTCACCTCACGGGGCAACTCTGATGGAACCTCATGTGTAATTTCTCTAGCCACAAGGGCATACACCATAGAATCCTCCTTAGCCTCTTTTTCAAATTCTCTTGCGCTGATTATATGTAAAGACTTAGGTTTGGATTTCCCCATTTCTCTAGGCTCACTTACCTTCTCATCCTTCTTCTTCCCTAGTGTATTCTCAGGTGGCATGGGATTAAGTTTGATCTTTTTACCATGATACATAAAAGTACACGCATTCGAACGGTCAAAGATCGTGACATCATTATCGAATAGCCACGGTCTACCTAGGATAACATGTCCCACATCCATAGGTAAAACATCACACCACAGGGACTCTTTGTATGACCCAAACTCGATGGGGACTAGACATTGCTGGGTGACAGGTAGGGATGTCTTGTCAACCCAAGAAACTTTATACGGGTCTGGATGAGGTGTGGATTTCAGTTTTAAGCGATCTAAGGTGCTAGTGGAAATCACATTCTGACAACTTCCACTGTCCACTATCACCTTACAATTCTTTTCACCACACTTGGCAATAGTGTAGAAGATAGTGCTTCGACGCCAGTCAGCACTACTTCTAGACTGAGCTAACACACGCCTGACTACTGCAAGCGTTGCTTCTCCATCCACTTCTTCATCAGTAAATCCTCCTTCAGGGTGATACTCTTCAACTTCATCATGACCCTGGTCATCTCCACCCTCGTGGGACTCGCCTATAACTAAGGCTCTCCCACGGCTCTTCGTAGGACACTGATTAGACATGTGGCCAAGGTTGCCACACTCATAGCACCTCACTTGGCTCATGTTACTAGGACCGGCACCAAGAACCCCTTTGCCCTTGTCCTCCCTAGGCCTAAGCGGAATGGTCGCCTGTGCCCTAGGTTGATTACCAATATTAGGTCTAGTTCCTTGGGAACTAGATCTAGCATTGGAGTCTCAGGACTCAAAACGACGAAAGACAGGAGCCTTCAGATACTGCTCTAACTCCTGCACGACTTGATATGCTTCATCTAAGTCTGTTAAGAGCCGAGTAATAAGCTCACGCTGAAGATCCGCACAAAGGCCCGTCTTAAAACGCGAGAGCGTTACTAGAGGGTCTTCTCGGATATCACATCGCATCACATACTCTTCAAATTTAGCGATGTAGTCAGCGGCAGGCATTGACCCTTGGCGTAAGGATTGCCATTGGTCAAGTAGCTTCTGACGGTATGAGAGAGGAAGGTACTTCTCCTTCAACTTCTCTTTCATCTCATACCAATGTGTGATAGGGGCTCTACCAACTCTCTCTATCCTACGCTCGGTGTTGGTCCAGAAGAGCTTGGCTTGACCCACAAGCTTCATCTTAGCAAACCGCATTTGACGGTTTTCTGACATGCCATACCACTCAAAGTAGTGGTCCATGTCAGCAACCCAGTCAAGGAATGCCTTGGGATCCAAGCGTCCATCAAAACTCGGGACCTCAACTCTCACACTCTTCATCGCACGCTCATCTGGATCATAACGGTCTTGATGACCACATATGCCTCGTGCCTCTTGCACCACACCACGACCGTTACCACGATCTCTATCCTCACTACCACCACGTGTGGCAGCACGTTCTTCAATGATCCCTTCCACTTGGGAGTGCGCATCTTTCCCTACAGCGGGGTTTTCCTTTTGGGACGCCTCTAGTTGCTCCACCTTAGTCATGGTAGTGGTAATTTGGTTCTCAAGGCGGGCAAATTCACGCCTTTGACCCGCTTCTAGGGCGGTTATCTTTTGTATCAATTGAGCAAGTTGCTCAGATAACTGCTCATTATTCATGGTAGGTTGAAGTCCGAAACCTCTACCTCTTCTCGTGGGCATACAATGAAGACTTGAACCAAACTCTACCTAACTAGACTACTAGGAGTTATGACTGTCAAGATGAATGCGATGAATGCAAAACTACTATGAACTGACACAATTAAGTTGAAACAGGAAACAACTCAAATCTGAAAATTTTCCAGATTAGGAACTTTCTAAAATTGGAAAGTTTCTAAAATTGAAAACTTTCTAAACCTGGAACTTTCCTAAGTTAAACCTAAAAATCAAAACCCTAATTTGATAACTCGATCTAGACAAAAACCATGCAAGCCTAGGCTTTGATACCAAATTTGACGCAGGACAGCCCTAATTATGATGCATGCTCATGGAGATAATTAAACAGCGGAAATAAAAGGAATAAATGATCTAAAATTCTAACAGTAATCATCATAACTGAGAAAATCATAAAGGAAACATGCAATGGAGCGGGCCATCACTACAACCATGGAGTATGGAATTCAATTACTACGTAGGTTGGATCCGGCGAGGGATGAGACCTCCCGATCTTGCATGGTCACACCCATCGATCAATGAAGATCACTAGTTCGAAGAACCAAGAAGTTTCTCGGATTAGGGATTTGAGAATTTGGGGATTTAGGGTTTAGATCGGTTCTCAAGATTTTGATCGAAGAAGAATTAGCCAAAACTGAAAAATAGAAGGAAGAAAGTTATTACCTTGAGGAAGTTAGAGGGGCACAAGAAGAAATTAGAAGAAGAAGATCAAGGGGAGAGAAGAAGCACCATTAGAGAGAAGAGAGGAAGGAGGCAACCAAAGGGTTTGCTTTTCATTAATCAATAGTTGAAATTCGTGTTTAGGGCTTTACCCCACTTAAATAAGCAAAGAAAGACATAAAATTATTAAAATACCCCTAGGATAAGCAAATAAAGATATAAGATTACTAAAAGACCCCTAACTAAGTCAAAAAACGTGCAAATAACATAGTATGGGAAAGTTTGGGCGCTCGGTCTTCTTTCTCCAATCTTCCTTCACATGTGTCTTCCCTAAGTGGGGTCTTCTATATGTCCAATCACATGTGAAAGGTCTTCAGCTCCTCAATATTCGCCTATCCACAAGGACGGCACTTGTGGTTGGCGCTTTCTTCGTTGGTACACCTTGAATGCACCCGTGTCCGCATCATTATATAAACCAGGAATGGACTACAGAGGTAACCTCCTTTTGTTGATTCTCAAATCATTAAATCAAAGTTCTCAAGCCAAAGCAGCTAATGTTCTTTTTCTTTTTCTTTTTCTTTTTTTCTTGTTTGAAGAGTAACACAGTAATTGGAAAATCAAGGAAGAGGGAACCTGAATGAGTAGCCAATACAAAGGGACAGCTGGCTTATAACCGACTTAGCCAGCTACATCATTAGCCCCTGTATATAAGCCTGGATAAACCAAATTCTGTTGTACACAATAGCAAGTTTCCATGAGACATGGCTCTCACTGGACACCCACATCATAACACTTTTGAAGTCGCCCTCAACAATGACCGGACCGAGAATTTAGAGCTAAAAATATCCAAACTTTGCAAAGGGCTCTAGCTTCTACAGCTTGCACTATGTCATCACTAAGGGCCCGAAAACAGATAATGTTTTTCACAAAATGGCATCTAGTATTAAACACACTGAAAATAGTGGAAATTATGGTTTTTTTTTTTTAATTTTAATGATTGGTTTTGTGGGTTTGTGTTTAATCTACTCAATAATGCAAATGGAGTTCACGTTGAATTCTTCAAAGATGACTTCCCAATGGCCTCCTAATCACATTGTGGAAACTGTTTCTCTCCAGCACATCATTTCCAATCTATCATGTCAGAACAGTATATATGATTTTGCTGACTACAAATAGTCAAAGACATGCAATCTGGAAGTTGTCATGCATGATTTATTTCTCAGTTGCTGATAAAATTCAAAAGAGATATATAAGTTCAAACTTCAAAGAGAAAGTACAAGCCCTAAAGAGCACTGATTAAGATTACCTCTCGAAAAAGAACACGAATTTGTTTCATATCTTTCTCATCCAAATCAAGAAAGACCTGTGAAGTTGAGACAAGTATGAGAAGAAACTTACAGACTAGTCACCCTTAATGAACACTTCCCACCCCCAATTAAATGGAAATACAAGCTAAGAGACAAGCAAAGCATAATCGATGTACATATGTGAATATTTCGTAATATAATGATTTCAAACTCAGCAAGCCTAAACTTGTAAGATCTTTCGTGAGAATTTGTTATTTTTGTTGATAACATTTCTTCTTTTTTCTGAAAAACAAAATTGATTTTATTAGAGAAGAAACTAGAAGACTGATCCACACAACCCAAAAGTTGTACATTGATGATGAGGAATCATCTCTAGAAAAAATGAGGATCCTCCCCCCAAGACGCGTCTATTTGCTCCCTACTATATGCTTGAAAGACTCTAAGGCTCTTCAGCAGTTCATTACCCTACCACTGGTTCTTGAAAACGTTGCCTTCTACATCTCTCCTCTACTACAAAACATCATGCTGTTGCATTTATCAACCAAAGCTCATAAGCCAGGTACACATGGCATTCAAAAACAGTTTTGTAATGGGCCAAAACAGCTGTTATGTAATGTTAACGGTAGGAATTGTTACGCGATATGGGACTGCAATGCCCATTTTGAAGAAAAAAAAGGCAGTAACAGCCGTAATGACTGATATGGGGTTGTAACAGGCTAATACAAGACTGCTGAATTTTCTTCCTTAATTTTTTTTTTTTCTTAAAGGCCATTACTTCCTATATCATAACAGCCATAAGACTGGCCATTACAGCCACAGAGATGCACCTTTTTCTCCATCAGAGCCTGTGCAACATTCGGAGGACAAAAAAATCATCAATTCTTCATGGCATCACCCATTCTATCCCAAACAGAGAGAAACTCTGACCCCAGAGAACTCATAATGCAAGAATTATCAACTGATTCCTTGTTCTGAAGGCAAAGATTACATTAGGGATGGCCATATTTGTGCTTGTCAATTGATTGACAGTAAGTACTTAGTCCCTCCCAACAAGCCATTTGAATGTCATCACCATCATAGGGCCTAGGCCATAGGTAGCTCTTCCATATATGTATTGTCGGGGTGATTGGCTGCTGTTGGAGTCGCCCGAATCATTGGATAGAACTACTGGTGAAATCCCCTCCCCTATCGAAAGTCCAGCTCCAGTTCTCTCATGAGTCTAAAAAATTCCACAATCTCTCTATCGCTAAGATCCCTTCCAAAAACCAGTGTTGACACCACCTGATAACCTGTAAAGTCATAGACTTCACTTGAGATGTCATGACATCTTTCTCAGGAATCACCTGCTAAAGCCTGGAAAATGTTTGGAACAAAGCTTCATTGTTGCACCACAATTTTCCCAAACTGGGTGCATAGTCCATCTCCAATTTTCCCCACGATAGCCTTTGGGAATTCCTTCTCAATCCAGAACACTTCTAGCCACAAACCTGAAGCATGCATAGTCCCATATTTGCATGTTATCACTTGCTTCCACATGTTGCCTCTCTCCAAAACCTCCAGAGCTGTTCCTCTAACAACATTGTGTCATATGCTTCCACCCATCTTTTTTGGTTTGTAAGCTTTCCACGTGGGAGACTATGCTCCCCTTTGCTCCTTGCCACAGGATCTCCCTTTGAAGCCTTTCTAACCTTCAGTTGACAATCATTGGAATATAACTCCATAGGCAACACACCCTTCTAATTTAAGTTTATTTCATTCTTTGTAGGATAATATCAATACAAAAGATGGAGTCAATCTTCAGAAGCATGAGATTAGATAGTGTTATGAGCCTCTTCACGAAGATGGGGGACCTCCAAAATGCCACCCAGGGAGCCCCAATATATATATATATATAGAAAACAAAAAAGCAAAAAACATCAACGAGTAACTCTTAGCTCAAGACATTTTAGATGGCTCTTAAGAATGAAACTTTTGCTAGAATAATTTGTTGAAGCATCATCGATGGTTAACATTAACTGACAAAAATGTTCACATTCAATTAGGGGTTGACCCGAGATCTTGAACTGATCGGTTGGGCTTCTTCAACATTTTGATTTTGATCAGTCTGGCTCCAGCCAATTGGCAACCCCACATTCAACTATATTTCCATGTGGAGACTGGGGACACTAAGCACACCATGATTACCGGACATTACCTGCTGTCTGCGCTTTACAGGAAGCTCAGAAAGAACATCTTTCTTAAGTCTGCGAATCATCACAGTTGCTTTCATCAAATTGTGCAGCTCCTCATGGTTGCTAGCACCTTGGTAAATGCCAAAGACACCCTACATATAATATCAAGACTAATAGGCAGTTCATCTCTAAATATGATAGCAAGTAAAACTAGGTAAGATAAGGAGGTTTTAAGATGAGAAAGTGTGAAGAAACACATACACCCTTGCAATATCGGTTTCCATACTCGTGAACATTTTTGTATACATCAGGATACAAGGCTTCCAACTGGAGATTTTGTACAAATTAATATAGAATTTTAAGGAGATAAATAAATGTATATATCACCAAATGAACAATGAAAATACCAAACTAAATGTCAATTTTACAAAAACAATAGAAAGTCACCTGTTTGAATATCTCAATTGGTCGTGATAAAGCAGGAGTCCCAGTCAGCAGAATAACATATTGAGCTTTCTAAAATTTTAACACATCATCAGATTATTAGAAGTGATCAGATGCAGAGGTGCAAAAATATTAAAATAAATAGATGAAATAGGAAAGAGCAGTCGTGGTCTATCTTTTTCTGTGACTCAGTATCATTAGTGACCAGAGAATTTTTCCCTTTTCAGTTGATGTGAAACAGACGATGACGGCAGAAAGATGGGTGACGGCGGCAGCCAGGAGGCCAGCAGGCATGGTGTGCCGTAAAGGCCGTTACGTAAAGGTAACGGTGGCAACCATTACACGTTACGGGGTCGTAATGGCCATAACAGCCGTTATGGAAAAAAATGACCCATAATTGCTGTTAACGGCACGTTACATCCCCTGTAAAGGCTATAATAGCCCCGTAATGGTCTATTACGGGACATATATAGGTTTTTCATACTTTTTAATCAACATTACGAGGCAGATACAGGTTTTTCGAGGGGGGTTTTCAATAAATAAAAATAAAATAAAAGAGAGAGACCGTAACAGCCGTTACGGGGCCGTAACAGCCGTTATGCCCCGTATCGTAAAGGTAACGATGGTGGCCGTTACGGCCACCGTTACCGTTACGGAACACCTTGCCAACAGGCTGCTGTATGGCATGTCTCAAAGAAAGTTATTGCTTCCCTGTTTTATAAGGATGACTTTGGTGGAAGATTTTCCAATTGTTTGTGAAGTACTCAATTCTCAATGCGAGGACATTACTCGCAGAAAATCTTAAACATCACATCTCTAGCTTGGAAATGGATGGCTATAAAAAAAAGAACGGGATCTTACTCAAAGAACAACCATCCAACTGGGGTGAATTTGCATGGTAGCCAATGAAATGATGGGACATTATGGGCAGCCCAGATCTGTCAATAGGACTATACTAGTGTCCTGATGGAGTCGATAACTCGATACCACTACTATTGTGGCGGTAGCAATACCATGTGATCATTTACACAGGTGCACACGCACAAGACGTGCGTGCAAATGCGCGCACGCACAAGCTAGTTACTTTCCAGAAGAATTATATGATATGTGACCAAAGTCATTCAGGAACAAGATAAAGGAGAAGGGAGAAAGGGAGAACAAGAGAAAGGAGAAGTGAATGGGAGAGAATCGTGAGAAAGAGAAAGGAGAGAAAGTTTAGGGCAAAAGGACCATTGTGTTAGCCACAAATGATTAAAACTACTTATATATTGAGGAACAAAAACATATGGTACTCCACAGGATTACAATTGCACGCGCGTGCGGGCATGCACTATCAACCATGCCCAGCTTGGAACACATGCACAACAAATGATGATGACCAATCCCCTTGGTTAAAAAGTCTACAAGTTGATCATCACGCTTCTTATATGACACGCAAATATCCTTCGATACCACCCTTTTGCAAAGAAAATGGCAACAAATCTCAATATGCTTGGTGCATTGACGATCAACTAGATTAGAGGAGATGGGAATCTTGGCGAGATTATCACAATAAAGCATCATAGGTGAAGAAACAGCAAGACCTAACTCAGCCAACTTGTTCAACCAAAGAAGTTCACATACACCATGAGCCATAGCCCAAAACTAGAACGGGTGACAAAAAATTATTTTTTTCACATGACTAGAGTACCACCTACTAAAGTGCGATAACCAAAAGTAGAATCGCGATCAAAAGGGGAGCCGACCTAATCGACATCCATATAAGCCTCAGCATGAAGATGACGATTCTTGGAATAGAAAACTCCCTGAAAGCAAGCCTTTGAGGAACTTCAGGATGCAATAAACAACATCTAAGTGATTGTGCATGGCACTTGCATAAACTGACTTACTGCGCTAACTACATAGGCAATGTAAGGACGAGTAATGGTCAAATCGATGAGTTTGCCGACAAATCATAGATACAAGCCGACATCAGCCAAAGGGTCACACTGTCAAGCTATAGGCAGTGATTATACTCAATGGGAATATCAATAGACCAAGCACCAGGGAGCCCCTATCATGGAGGAGGTCAAGAGTGAACTTCCTTTGGGAGATCACAATACCACGCCTGGACCTTGCAACTTCAATTCCAAAAATTATGGAGAGATCCAAGATCCTTAATATTGAACTCTATGCCAAGTGACTTTAAAGATTAGATTGTAGGCAAGATAATGGCTTGTTACAATCATATCATCCACATATACAACGACAACGAAAAGGCCCACGACACGCTCAAAGAAAAGGGTTTGATCAGAATAGCTCTGACACCAAGTAGAAAGTGGAGAAATTGATGGGAAGAGAAGGAAGAAAGAGAGAAAGGAGAAAAGGTGGCAACAAGCATTGTACGACAACATTCCTTCACAAACATCATCATATGTCTCTCAATCTCAACAGAGTAAGATGATTTTTGTGTTCAGAGGTGGCAACTGATCAGCCACATCAAATCAATGTGGAAAAGTTCCATAAAAATTCCTCAGAAAAATAATATACATAAAAACCGAATCGGACCCATTTTTTGAGGTTTTTTTATTTCAAGCAAAACACCACCAAATACTTACAAAAAAATCCCAAATAAAAATCACCTTAATTCTTCTAAAATCATTCTCTTCTGGATCCCGTACTTCCTTCTTCATGGGGCCATCTGCCTGTACACTGTTGACGTCACGCGTAGGCCTGATGACGTCAACAGTGAGCCCCACCAAAGAAACCTCCAATCAATGCAGGAACATACTCTCTGATGCCAAGTAGAAAGGGACAAAGGAGAAAGAAGGACGGGGGAAGAGTGAGAAAGAGAAAGGAGAAGAGGAAGTTAGGGAAAAAGGAGTAAAACACTGTTGTGTTAGCCCCAAATGACTAACACTACTCATACCATAAAGAACAAAAGCATATGATATTCCTTGGGATTACAATTGCACACATGCACACGTGCGCACACACTATCTACAGTTTTCAGTTCTGACAAGAGAGGTCTATATTTGGATACTCTATAGTCCTAGATCACTGGTCTATTAAGCTGCACCTTGGAAGGACTGTAACCAAAAATCTTTTCAACAGAACAATCGTAGCCTTTCAATTTGAGGCTTACATATAGGTGGTTAAGAGGCTAAGAGCATTAGTCCAAATTTAACTGAAATCAGTCCCAATGTTGATGGCTAGGATCTTCAAATATGGGAGACTTTAGGAGCATGATCATCCGCAATGAGATAGCACGGATCAATCCTCTGGATTAACAAAGCAGGATGCCTACTTCTCAGAATTGAAAATGTGTGTGCTTTGCAAAGATAGGGATTTGCAGGACAGTGAGGTGAGAGGAAAGAGAGATTGCAAATCTCACGAATCACTTTGGGAGTAAATGTATGCGATCACTCAGGTCGCATATCCTATAGTTCCTCCAACTCTCAGATGGTCATGTTCATGGGGAGGCCAATGGTAATTCCACTAAATAGCTACTTGCAGGGTCTAAATGTCTTCACTAGGATTTTGTGGATATTTTCCATTCATTGTCATCGTCATATCCTTGCCCCAGCTACTTGGGATCAGATTCTCGTGGTTGCATGGCAAAAAATTAGCGACCAGTTGTCTACCTGGCATCAACCCTCCTCTACCCAGGCTAGGGACTGATTGGCACATCATTACCATGCGGAGATCATCAATCTTTAGTAATATTTCCATTAGCAGCACATATTTGGTGATTATCTCCTCATTTCTTTTGTCTCTTTCACTGAAGTGTCACTCTATTGCTCGATGCTAATAATGTATGTATAAACAAGTAACAGCATGTGTATGCATTTGTCTGTGTGTATTTGTGCATCCAATAATTAAAAAAGTAGGAAGAACCTTTAGAACTGGAAGGGAAGCAGTTGTCCTCTTTGCTTGAGGATTCTTCAAGAAGTGTGACTCATCTGCAATCACAATCTGAATAAAGGTACAGTTACTCAAGAAGTGTGTCTACCCAAACAAAATGTCGAAATTAACAGGTATTCATAGCACGGGCATAACTTTTCACTCGAGTAGTATGTTTACATGAGAGCCTCTATGGGAACAAAACAAGGCTCTAAATTACTTTTGCTATGTGCTTAGGTGCCCTTTGATAAAACTTATTTCAGTACTTATCACTTATTTTCAGCACTTATACAATTCACATCATTTGGAAAATCCATATTATTAATAGCTTAAACTAATTTTCATTAATATGAGTCTTTCTCTCAGCTCCCCTACCTTCACTAAATGCTGAAGGCTGAATTCTGAAAGGGGTGGTGCATTAAATTTTCTTTTCACTATTGACTAAAATATCCCTAACATTATTTCAAATTACAATCCAGCACTTTTAACTTAATTTTCAGAGCTTATTTTCAGTTTAACAAAGAGCACCTTAGTTCGTAATTTGAGCTTGCTTTGGACTTGCAGTTTCATGTTGTACCATATCTGTTGGAAAGGTCGTCATCATCATAATCAAACCCTCATCCCAACTACCTCGGGTCCACTTCTGTTAGAAGGGCACTTCCATAATTTTGTAATAGGGCAGGATTAGTGTTTGATTAGTGGAATACATATGGTTTATCAGATCTGTTATTCACAATTTTTGGAATCTTGATTATAAAGATATTCAACTTTTAGCTTTCTCCCTTGAGAAAGCATACATTGGAGCACATCAAGTTACTATTCTGCCCATCCATACCATTGAATTCCAAGTGAAGGCTAGCATAAACACTATTATGTGAGGAAAAATGTGAAAATATGGACAGCCATAAGCTTACAGTAACAGTGTACAGTGTACTACAATTTTGGCATTGCAAATACCTTGAAATCTGAAGCCAAAAGCACATGTTGTAATTTAGGTACAACATCATAAGATAAAATGTTGAATTCGCCATCGAGATTAATAGAATCCTTAGCATTTGAGTATACTATTCTGAATCCTCCCCTGTTTGACCCTCCCCCCTGGGATAAAACCACCTGCAGGGATAATAGACGATTCACTCCCTGAAAAATCTAAAAACAATCTTGATGCTTGCTTGTAGAAATAGAGGCATTCCTTACTCTTCAGTGAAGTGGACAATTACTCAAACGAGGGGGGGGAAAAGTTATATACATGTGTGCATATACATGCACACATGGGTGGGGAATCAACAGAAAGTCGCGACTTATTCAAGATGAAAGAATATATATATATGCACTTGCTTATTCATGTTTGCATGTACGGTGGGGTGTCAACAAAAAGCATGATGAGTAGGAGATTTGCTAATCCAAATTCTTAGCTGCACAAATCATGAGGGGACAGGAATGGATTTTGGTTAGCGAGCAGGGAAATGACAGTTTCAAAATGTTAGTAAATGTAAATGCTTGGGGGCACAGAAGCAGAGGTGTGGCAGGGTGCGCCAGTGAGAGACCTTCAGCAGGTTCTCGCAGCTAGGTTTCAAATATGCATGGAAAGAGGTGGCCAAACACCCTTTGATTGGTTCACATGGGCAGAGGAACCTACACATCCATGGCATCTTTTTTCTACGTGGGTTGACTGACTACAGGACCAATCAAAAGGTGTGACAGCGTCACTCTAATCATGCATCTGGAATTAGCATACTTATAGGGAGTAGAATCATGCATCTGGAATTAGCATACTTATAGGGAGTAGAATGTGCCGATACTCTTTGCACATAGCTTCGCAAAAGAAGCACTAATGATGCTACAACATATAGAAAATATTGGCATCAATTGTGACTTTGTACGAGTATTAACTCCAAATCCCTGCTATAGATGTCTCTTGTACAGATAATATAGATTACATACTCTCTCATTTTAATAAAAAGGGGTTTTTGCAGATTCCCACATCAATAATAGAGTATTTGCAAATACCAACATAAAAATATATGGTTTGCAAATAACCACATTGTTAATTCACTGTTATTGCAAATATTCACGTTCAGCTAATTTTTTTCGTAACTTCCGTTGGCAACTATTAGAAAAATGGTGAAAATGCCCGTATGGAACATACCACAAAAGTCTCCTCCATGGGAAGAACATAAACCCTTCAATTCTCCTCCACAAAGAAAATACCACAAATTTTCTTTTTCTTTTTTTAGTTGCAGAGAAGGAAAGAGGTTTAGTATAGTGGTAGTTTTGTCATTTTTCAAAATATCTGCCAATAAAGTTAGCATCCGTTAGAAAAAACTTTTAAAAAAAACTAAAAACTAAAAATTTTAATAAATAAATAAATAAATAAAAAGCAAGTAATTGCAATAATCACGAATTAACAATATTGTTTATTTGCAAACGTATTATTTTTTTGTGGATATTTGCAAATATGCTATCATATAGATATAGGGTGGTTGTTTGCAAAAACCACTAATAAAAAAGAATATGTTTCAGCAAATAATGGAATGATTTTCTTAAGAAAGCTAAGAAGCATATCACAAGAGGTATTTGATTAAGAAACATTGAATGCCAATATTTTAACTACAAGATCAATGCATTGATATCCCTACAAGAGTCAAGACCTAAGAACCTAAAGAAGTCATAGCCCCAACACTGTATTTCCTTGCGTAGTCTCTATCCCAATCTCCCTATGGTCCCAAAGTTCAATGAGGGGGCACTATTTTGAGCAATCAAAAAACAAGAAGAATACTTGAATTAAATCATTTAAACTATGCACTCCAACAATACATTGGAGTTGCCATAAACCAAAAAACAAAAACAAAAAAGAGGTATGCTGATGATGTTGGGTGTCACAATATGCAGAAGCTTTTCAGAGAAACAAAAGAAACCCAAAATCATTCCATGAAAATGCATGAGACAGGATAGAAAAGAACAGCTTTCACAAAAATAAGTCATAAACAACAGAAGAATAAGTGTATATTTTGTCCCCTTTTTGAGAAGTGCGCCAATCCAGGTGAATGCCAATCCCATGCTCACCTTCAACCATTAAAGCAGTGCATCTCTGCTCATCATGCACGCAATTAAAAAAAAAAACAGAATTTCAAAACATAAAAAGTGAACAAATTGAATCCAAGCAGGGATCAATAATCAAATGAAGGACTGGTAACATGACAGAACTCACAGCAAATACTCTTGGCCATATATGCACATTCATCTCCCAACGTAGGGCGAGAATTATCAAGTCTCATACAAAAATATAGCATGGCAATGGCAAAAAACGATATTTGAAAACAACTGTGGCTGCCAAGACTAAAGAGACAATTAAAGATTAATTGAGGCAGCCTATGGGCACGTGTGTTTCTGTAATGAGAGAGAGAGAGAGAGAGAGAGAGAGAGAGAGAGAGAGAGAGAGATCTTGGAAAAAAGGCTAAAGAGAACATGCCAGTATATCAGTTGAAGAAAGATTCAGCCATTGTTGAATCATCTGCAAAATGTAGAAACGCATTTACAAATAGCACTTCATGTCACTGGAAGGAGGAAATTTCAGTATGAAAAGTCAGTAGAAAATAGAAATGGATGTTTAACAAGGAATCATCGATGAGGAACTCACAGAAGCCCAATGTAAGCGCAAGGAAGATGGGGTGAGAACAAGAACGGGCCAAGACTGACGAACACATGCAGCAACAGCAATTGCCTGCAGGAATGAAAAAGATTATCATAGCCACTGCACAAGAAACACTGTTCAGATAATTACTAGTTGGGTTGAGTTACATGACACTCACCAATTGTGGTTCCTTAGGACAGATTAGATGCTAAATGTTTAAATGTGAATTTTCTACATGATTTTGTTTCCTTGTTTTACCTTTTTCTTTCTTTTTTTTCCCTTTTTTCCCTTCTTTTTTTTTTTTTTTTTGATAAATAAGATTACCTTTTAAAAGGCAATGAGATTTTATTCAAAAAGACCTGAAGGCAAGACCACAGCCGGGCAAAAGCCCATCACTCAACAAAACAAGACACCCCTCAAGACGCCAGAGCTAAGCAGCCCACTCGGACACCGCTAGCTCCACTCTTCTAACAACCTCTGAAACCGCCCTGCAAAATTTTTGTAACACTGGTTTGTTTTTTTTTTTTTTTGAAAGGCAACGAAGATTCATTAAAAAACAGTCACCCAAATTGACCAAAAACCAGCCAGTCTCCACTTCTTAGGGGAACCTCCCTGACCTCCCTTGCACTAAGCAAGGACCAACAAGACACTGAAAAACGCAAAAGAGTCCCAAACTGATCCAGCAAACAGGCAGTGGATGAATAAGTGGTTGACTGATTCAGCTCCTTGTAAGCAAAAGCTGCAAGTTGATGGGGACATCGTGCGCACACGCTGCCCCCCCTACGCACGTACGCAAGGAAAAGGAGGGCCTCACCGTTGATCTGGCTCGATGATGACATCCAGGGAGGACCTCCTAATTAGAAGATGGAGTTTTGGTTCAAGAGAGTGGGCCTGATAGTCAAGTAAAACCCATCATGGGATCTCATGATCGTGACCCACTAGTCGGATTAAGTTCATATTTTAGGTTTTGCTTATTTATATTATTTAGAACATCACGAACGCTTTAGATTTCTTTGATTAGTTTTTATTTTGGTTTACTTCATCGCCAAGTAATAAGTTGCGCACAAGGCACGAGTTTTGGAGTATAGGGTTTTCTTATAAATAGGCACCCCTTGTAGTTTTTTTGATTCATTGAAGTTGAATAAAAAATTCTTGCATGTTCTTTCTGCTCTCTAAGTTTCTGAGTGGAAAAAATTCAAGTGGGTGCGAAGCCCTCCCTTTTCGAAGGGCTATCTACCGTGGTGCGAAGCCACGTCTATCCCAATCCGCCCCCATCTCATATCATCTATATTTCTCCCATTCTATGATCATCCTTGCATCAAATCCGTCCGTTTTGCAGCTGTTCATCTCCCTACAACCAATTTTCAGAATCTGGCCCTACAGGAGGGTCGAAACTTCGACGGAGCACTGCGCCCCAACCACACGTCGAATCGCCATGAAATTTGGGGGTTTGTAGTCCCCCCCTGGCCAACCAAAGCCTAGAAGGCTGTTTTGGGATTCGAGCCCCCAGCGCACGTGCGGTCAGCCTCCTGCGCACATGCGACAGGTCCAGGCCGCAGTCCACACGCGGAAGCTATCGTTTGGTTCAGGTTTTCTTCCTATTTTTCCCTTTTACACTAGTTTTTCATAACCCTAACCCTAGATTGCATTATCCCTAACTTATTTGCTCCTTTTCTTACCCTAGGGTTCCTTGAATTGAAATTGGGGAATTCCTCGGGTTAGGGACCGATTGTTGTGCATGTGTGGCTGAATTCTATTTCCCTTTGAGCATTGTTTGGTCTATAATTTTATTGATTCAGTCCTAACCTGTGTAGGCCTGGACCCGTGCAGATTCCCCTTTACTTGAATGTTTGAGCTTTTGTGTGGGATGTGGAATTATTATGTGATTGTTCTGAATTAGTATGATCTAAGCCTAAAATCTTGCATATTATATTTAAATTTCATATCCTGCATCACAAGCATTTATAATAATCATCTACCACTACCTTAGATTGTTGATAGTGAGCACTTGAGTCCTTCCCACCAACCATGCAAAAGCCACAAACTTGGAAGGAGCTCCATAATGCCTAATGAAGGCAGTGTGGCTACACTGCACTTCCCCAGGGTAATGTAATAGTAAACCATTGAAAGACCAGACCATAGCTTCAAGGAATGTCATAGGAACTTTATACTTGCTTGTAAGTTCTGATAAGAAAACAAAATGAAGAGATTTTAAATCCAGACTCTTTTCGGTATTTAGGGTTCTCTTCTAGCTTTTCTCCCCTATAAACAGGTTCTGATAATGTTATTTGTACATCATGCAAATACCATAAACTTTCAGCTCTTGCAAACCTAGAAGACCTTACCAAGTTATAAATTATTATTGACAATGAGATATTAGAACCTTAGATTTAGAAGTGAATGTGTGCTTATGATATGTTTCAAAAGTTAAAAGGAAATTATCTATGGGATAGAAAAGATGACGAATAAGTCTGAGACTACAAAATGGATGCCTGTAAAGTCTTCCCAAGACCCATCTCATCTGCTAAGAGAGCCCTTCCTCCATGCTGCAACACAAACCTGAAACAATAAACAAATAATTAAACATTAGACTGTACAATAGAAGAAAGCAAGGAAAGAAAAATAAAAATAAGAACTGAATGGAAAGATGATACCAAAATAAATTGATAAATAACACTTTACAAAGCAGAATAACTGAAACTATCAACCTGATTAGGGGTGGCAACAGGCTAGGCAGACCCAGGCTTGGACCTTTTAGCTAGGCCCATGGGCTAGGCTTGGGCTTCACATTTTAGACCCAATTAACTTTTGGGACAGGCTGTTAGAGTTTATAAAACACAGTGGAAAATTAATAAATTAATAAATAATCAAAGGTTCATGTTAATCAATTAAGCCATACAAATCACCATTTAGATATCATCAAGTTTCTGAAGATAACTAAAATGAGAGATTTCAGAGATGCCTTTTGATCATTGCGTTCAAAAACCGTTTAAATGTCAACAACATACCTTCAAAATAGAAGGTTTTCTCCCAGATATATCTTAGATGAGGAGAAGACGAAAGCTAACATGCAAAACCCTAAAGCAAGGTTAGGGCAACACACAAACAATGGACCCAGCAGGTGTGGACAAGTGGATGTAGGGAAGGAGAGAGGGCTCTCTCTCTCTCTCTCTCTCTCTCTCTCTCTCTCTCTCTCTCTCTGTGCACACGCACGTGTGGTGTGCCTTAGAGGCTAGGCTATGGGCATCCAAGGCTCTCTCTTTCTATGTACTCTCGCTCTAGAATGGGATCTTATTTAAAAGGAGTTCAGGACTTTTGGGAGAGACTATATAGTGCTCCACCACCCTACAAATTTTGATATGCCCCACTACATTTGAAGTCTGCAACCTACCTAACCATATACCCAAATCGACTCTACCCCTCCAATGAACATGGCCATCTACCCTCAATCCAATTCCCATGCAAAACAAGTAATGGATCATAAAATCTCAACCATCGGGATTACCATCGAGCATAATTAAAATATTTTAATGGTTAAAACAAAAGATTAATGGTTGAGAACACTCGTAATTCATTTAAAGCCTTTCGAGTATCGCCATTAATAAATAATCGCTTGATGATGATCTTGTTTACCAGATTTTTGGCATAAGATTAGTCTCTAGGAGACTAGTGGATCCCTTATTAGATCATATGGACCTCTATATATTGTAATGCATGAACCCAGAAACCCCAAATCACATAGGTTCCACTTCACACAAGCCACCCGTCTCACACGGGCCGCCCACCCCGAGTGTGCCCCTGCATCACACAGGCCACCCCAATCGAGCCCGGTGTGAAAATGCCCATGCATTAGAGATCAATCAACAAATTAAATTAGATAATCAAAATCACAAATCACACCAAAACCATCAAATATCTCAAGAATCCAACATGAAACTATGAATAGTCTAGGCCACAATCAAGAAACTACGACATGCATGATCATTAAATACTAGATATTAGGATTTAATGATGTAAGAACACCCAACTAGCATAGGAATAAGTCTATTTCAAAAGAGAATGACTATTACTACCTAGGGTTTGCTTGATTAGAATGTAAGTTAACCTAGGGTTTGAGGAAATTTGGAGAAAATGTAGAATTAAGGTTTAGACAGTTTAATTGGCTAAGGGATTTAGGGGTATACGTGTTACTTGAGGGGAATTAGGGATTTAAGTGGTTGGAGGTTTGGAGTTTTAGGTTAATTAGGGAAATTGGGATTGTAGAATTTGGGGATTTTGGAATTGGGGTTTTTAGAAATTGGGAATCTAGGGGTTTATGGTAGGGTTAGGGATGGGAAATCAAGGGGTTTTAATGGGGGAAGCAAGGGAAAATAAAGGGATTGAGGGGTTGTTCGTATGGTCGGCCTGGGGGCTCGCACGTGTTGTCGTACGGTCACACGTGTGGGTCGTTGGATAGAGTTTTGGGGTCCTCAATGGTTGGGTTCAGTTGGGGTTGAAGTTGGATAATGAAAAGTTGAAGAAAAAGATAATTTGGATGGTTTTGGATGAGAAGGGAAAAGATAAAGTTTTATGAAAATATATCTTTTGGATAGAAACGAAGAGAAAAGAAAGATGATAGATGGGAAGCCCCGCACCTTCGTTGAATGGGGAATGGAATCACACCACACCCAAGCTCCAAATCACATGGAGTTTTCTCTAATCACGAAAAGAAGAGGAAACACAAAGGTCTTTTTTTTTTCAAAATAATGGCATTAGGGCTCCCCCCTCCCTCTTTTTTTTTTTTAAAGTCTAAGAAATAGACTTTTACAAAAAAAAAAAAAAACCCCTCTCAAGAAAGAATTCTCATAAAAACAACTATATCTCAAGTAAAACATAAAATAGTCCAAAAATAATAAAATAAATGATAAAAACTACTCGAAACAAATAAATCTAAACTATCCTAAACAATTTATGGCCAATGGGGTGGTTCACAATCAAGATGGGCTACGATCAAGAGTGGTTGAAAGGCCCATTGTGCGCAATCTAACCGTCTGATCGATGCGTGCTCTTAATCCAACGGTCCAAACACCTCAAGAATGCAACTCACTTGCATCTTCCTAGTGTAGGGTCTTCAAAGATGCATTAAATGCATGTGGGGTCTTCAAAACGGTCCACTCGGGCCCAGGTAGTGGTCATCCATCCAGAGGGAAACTGGTGATGATATCCACCTCCTCTGGTAGACCCTAAATGGTGCTCTGATGTCCTCATCACCCAATTAATTGAGATAAGGCTTAGATGACGATGATGATCCATTTCTTCATGCATGTGTTGCCCACCTGGTAAACGGATGGATTAGGAACAGTCATTGTGGTAACCAACAAATAGGAACTTGATCAATTGTTGGGTTGAACTAGGTAAGGCACAAACCCAACCAACATTTTCAAACTTGGGCCTTGGACCTTATAGTGTCAAACAAGCCCAGGCCTGGCCCAACCCAAACATAGCACGTTGCCACCCTAAACCTGATATTCTTGTACCTAGAAACACATTATATCTGAAGCATCTAGCAATGTTATCAAATACATACCTGACTCCATCTCTTTGAAATGATAGGAGCTTTGATTCAATAAATCTTGGCATCCTATCATATAAATCTAGTGAAAAGGTTTGTCAGTTAGTACCCAACTATGGCGATAATTATTCCAAATACACATATCTATATGGAACATTAAAAAGGATGGCATATGAACATAGTTGATTATCTTAATTTACAAATGTACCTAGTTTTTTTTATGAGAGAGAAGTAACCTTTAGGGATTACAATTCATGCAACCACATAGGCAAAGAACCATAATTGGATAGTATTGGGAATACAAGCATAATAGCACAAATAAGACCAAGAACTACACCAATTAGGAGTGAGTTGTTTCGAGTTGAAGGCTCTAATAGGGCAAGGGGATGACCCAAAGGGATGATGGTGAGGTAGTAAGAAAAGACTCAATGATCTATTGTTTAACTGACAATATTGTCCTTGATAGAATGAAATGGCAGAACAAGGTTTTTATAGGTAGCCCCAATTAGTTAGGATAAAGCTTAGATGATGATGATGCATTTATAGATAATAATAGGAACATAGCAGTTAAGAAGACTACATAAATGGATGCAGCTGCATGGCTTACTGCTAGTTTGCAAGGAGGTCGAGATTTAGAAAATTATTGGAAGACGCTTAGGAGCTCATACCAGTTTGGAAGTGGGTTCAATTATGTAACGGGACGAGCTTTGCAAGGATGAAAGTAGAAACTAGAAACGGAGGAATTGTCTTCTTGATCATGCCTTAGGGTAGAAGTAGCTAAGCTTGAATTGGAGTTAGAGGACACGAAGGAATGTGCAATAACAATCATCGGGGGACAACTTATGCTCTAAAGATATTTAATTGTGGGGTAGAAGGATTTCCAAGGATAAAGTCCAAGCAACACAAAGCCACCAGAAGTTGAGATAAAAGACCATGATGTGGTCTTTTATCCGCAGCTGCAGAATACTGCCTTTATGTTGAGTTTGGGTGTTTGACAACATAAAGGAATGTTTTATGTTGAAAATTGTGGCCCATCCAATAGTTCTTATCAAGTTCATAAAACATCAAACTCCCAAACTCAACATAAAGACAGTATTCTGCAGCTATATGGCAATCTTATGCATGATTGTCACGCATTCGCTACACAACCTAAAATAATCAAGTATATGGGCATGCAATAAAAGATTTACCTCGAAGATCTGGAACAAAGGAAGCAGCAGTGAGAGCAGATTTTACCAAAGGATCTAACTTCTGTACCTGTGAGAAACATGCCAACTCAGGGCAAGCTAGAACAGGAAGTACTTAAAGTTTCAGATGGTGGCTAAAAATGAACTCCAACGCATAACAGATCATTAGTCCTTGGCCAACTCAGACTAGAGAAATTGCTCTTAAAGAAGAATGCCACAAGTACAGATTTTTGAATCATTGTGGTAAATGGAAACACATGACTGAAAAACAGACATGCTCATAAGATGGCAGTTTCATTCTGGTAAGAGTAAAAAATTTCAACACCAAATAAAGCATGCCAAGCAAGATAAAAGAATACAAGAAAAATAACACTTTGAAGTCCAAACAGTTGTGCCCCCACCCAGTGGATAAATCTTCTTTTTAGAAAAATCCAAGGGAGGAATACCCAATGTATTACCAAGTCTTTTCCAATTTTTCCATCTTTTATAAGTACCAAGCCCTTATTGAGTTATTACCTCAACATTCACACCAACAATCTCATCGAAAACTTTTTCCGCTGATTGCAAAGAAGAAGCAGGGAACATCCATAATCTGCAAGCTTCAGCAGAAACTCATCAAAGTCTGTGACAGTGAGCAGTCAGTGGGTGCCTACATATCCGAAGCTGATAAATGAAAGTTCAAAAGTTTCACATAAAGAGCTCGAACACCTTTCTTTCGCATGCCAACTAGCTTTGGGGATCTTGTGGAATGCCCCTACCAGTATCTGCAGAGATAGAAGCATAAGTATCTGAGTAATAGAAATTAACCAATAGGTCCAGAAGAATACAATTCTACAAGTGAAAAGCAGCAGTACTTGATGGTAAGTAAACTTTGCAGCAATGTTTCCACTTGCATGGAGAAAAAGCCTGATGGAGAGCTTTGGAAGGTCATTTACATTACTGCTCTCTTCGATACGTAAAACAACATAGCATGGTCAGTGCCAAAATCAGACAAAGTAAAGAATCAAGAACTGGAAAAGTACAGAAAAAATAAATGTTAGGCAGTGTCAAGTATACGTAGAGAAAAATTGTTTACCAGATTCTCTCCGTGCATCTGAGTTGGGTTGCACACAATGAGGCGTAGCTTCCACCTAGTTCAGGAAATAGGGATCGGAACGTAAGCTTAATTGACAAATGACAACTTACAAAGTCCAACCTGGAAACTTTGAATACTTGGGATACAAAAGCCAGCAGAAATGCACTTATTCCCTAAACATGATTTTAAAAGCATGAGCTTTGCTAAGCATGCATGCATGTACAAGTCAGCTAATGCACAACCACCACACATGCCAGGAAAAAAAAAAAGATGTTAGTGCCAAAAGATAAAGGTGGCTCATTCAGTAGGTGTGCCCTGATATTAGAAATAAGTTGACAGGTGAGAAAACTTCAGTTGATTTTTCACCACCATACATTATTTAAGTTAATTTTGAGCCACCTAACTAGTGAACTGACCTGATTCTTAGAGTAGGGAAACTAAATAGCGTTACCTTCTAATGGATGGCTTGGATATTGCACCCGTCTAACACGGTCACATATGTGGTGGTGTGTGCATTAGCAGACTTCTAAGCACGTGTGGGCTTAAAGTTCTAAAAACATCATAAAACGAAGAGATAATGACCAAATGATACATTAAGGTGTGTTTGGTTGCATCAAATATCATGATATTTGGTGCAACCAAACGCGCCCTTGCGCAATACTTATAATAGGAAATGCGTACATGCACATGTGTGTGGAATTGACCCCAGAATTTAGATTAAGGAAAGCCAGGCAGTGAAAGTAAGAGCACGACTTCAGAGCACAAGGTGAGGAAAGCCAGGCACTGAAAGTGAAAGCATGACTTCATTGCACAAGGTGCGCACCAAAGCTGGGTGTGCACATCATCTCCACCATCCAAAGATGGTTGGTGCATTTTGAAATGAGTTTTAAGATTCACGCCCATCCTATCATCATTGGATGGTGGGAGATGAGTGAGCACTGCTCACACCATACACTCCGCGTACTGAAAGTTCTACATAAAAATAACAAATGAGAAGGATGGAAATTTCAGAACCGCTAGCGACATTGTACACGATTCGAGTAATGCTTTAAGTCACAAATATCAACAAATTCTCTGCGGAGTTTGAAACCTAGGAATGAAATTAGGAGAAGAGGCCTTGAAAAGAGCTATTCTTTACCTTACTGAAGCGTGTTTCTAGGGCAGTTTTGACGGGAAAGCGATCGAGATTCGTGAAAGGGGGATTCTTGGCTGGAATTGGAGGAGGGGAGCTGACGGAGGCGGAAGAAGAAGAGGATTTCCGCTCTGAGATCTTTCTAAGAGCGTCTTTCTCAAGAGAATCGAGATCTTCCGCGCTCAAATCCCAGTTGTCGAATTCCATCCCTCTCTCACTCTCTCGCCGGGAAGAGAGAGTGCTGGGGTTTTTAACTTTTGAAAGGTTTTGCGGGGATTGGAAGAGGGAAAGGAGGGAAAGTGATGAGTCACGCACGTGGTCACGTGCGAGTTGCAGCAATGATATGCGGGTCGCATGGTGAGTCACCGGTTTGTAGTGGACGCGGATTGGTTACTACTCCGCCTGTCCCAGGCTCCGAACAGACTGGATCTGAGGAACCCACAGTGATGTATTTGTATATCCAAACCGTCCATCCATTTTTTTTTTGTATCATTTTATGGGTAATTTTAAAAAGGGTTTTTAACTTTTGAAAGGTTTTGCGGGGATTGGAAGAGGGAAAGGAGGGAAAGTGATGAGTCACGCACGTGGTCACGTGCGAGTTGCAGCAATGATATGCGGGTCGCATGGTGAGTCACCGGTTTGTGGTGGACGCGGATTGGTTACCACCCCGCCTGTCCCAGGCTCCGAACAGACTGGATCTGAGGGACCCACAGTGATGTATTTGTATATCCAAACCGTCCATCCATTTTTTTTTGTATCATTTTATGGGTAATTTTAAAAAATAAGTCAGATCCAAGGCGTAAGTGGACCACACAATTCGGATTAAACTCTCGCCATTAAAAACCTTGCGGAAGCCAGGTTGATATTTGTGTTTTGCCTTCATCCACGTCCATACGAACATTATGAACAAGTTGGATGGAAAACAAAAATCACGGTGGGCCTTAAGAAGGTTTCAACGGTGGGCGTCATTATCACTGCTGCTTTTTGTGGTGTGGTCCACTTGAGCGTTAGATCTGCCTCCATTTTGGTCTCACGAGCTAAAATAATATATAAAAATATATTAACGGTATAGATAAACCCATTCATCACGATGGTACCCCTCATAGCTCCAGCCTCTTCTTACTTGGGACTAGAGTTCAGCATTTTAGATCCGATTTGGTGGATCCGACCCTTTTCGAACAGAACTGATGGTCCCCATCCAGATTCAAAACAATTTCGGGTCGGGTATGGATAGCGCCTGTTCCGAACCGACCCGATCCATAATTTGATCCGAACCGTATTTTTATTTTTTTACTTTTAAGTTTTACCCGACCCATTTTTTTTACCCTACCCTAACCGCACCCGAAGAACACTCGCCGCCGCTCCAAACCTTAAATTCCCAAATCCTTCCTTCTCTACCCTACCCAACCCACACCCGCAGATCTCAAACCTTCCTTTGCAACATGCTTTTTACCCTACCCGCACCTGAAGAACACTCGCCGCACCGGATCCGGAATCCCCAAATCGTCCTGATAAATCTCTCTCTCTCTCTCTCTCTCTCTCTCTCTCTCTCTCTCTCTCTCTCTCTCTCTGCAACTCTTTCTCTCTCTCTAATCGGGCGTGATTAGCTACTTAGAGGTTGAGTAGCCAGAGTCGCTACTGAAGTGATGTCACTAAGTTTCGTAAGCGCCACCGTGATGTATGTTTTGTATCCACGTCGTCCATCCATTTGGAGAGATCATTTTAGGGCAAGATCCAAAGAATGAGTTAAATCCAAAGCTCCAGTGGACCCTAGCAGAGAAAACAGTGGGGCAATGACGCCCACCATTAGAAACTTCTAAAAGCCACAAGAGTTTTAGATCAACCTAATATTTGTGTTTTCCCTTCTTTCATGTCTTTTTTAACTTTTGAGCAGGTTGGATTTCAAATAAACATTATGGTGGGCCCTGGGATAGTTTCAACGATGGGAATCACTCTCCCCACTGTTTTCTGTGGTGGGGTCCACTACAAATTTTTATCTGCTTCATTCTTTGGTTCACTCTAAAATGATATCTCAAAATGGATGGACGGTGTGGATATAACACATACATCATAGTGGGGCACACAGAACTTGGTGACATCACTTCTAGCCTAATCCACGTCCCATCTAATCTCCTTTGAACCGTTCGGACAACTCGGAGCTTAAGGGGCGTCAGTGCTCATCTTGGCACGACATGTACCTAGAGCTGCTATACAGCCGGTGTCAACTAAGCTACAGAGAGTAGTAACAGTGGTACTCGAAGCTTCTTCAAGAAGCTATAAGTTGCCTATCATTCATGTCAACATAATATGATAGAAACGCATCTATGGTAATAAGATAAGACTCTATCCTTTCATCTTCCATTTATCTGGATAAAGTTGAATCTGAACCGTAATTATAGTGGACCCAACCATGTATTATCATAAATATTCATTTATGACCATTAATTACTAAGCACAAAGAAAAATAAAGATTGTTAGTGCTTGAAAATTGGAGAGCATGATTATAAAAAAAGGTGGGAAAAATACCCTATTACTGTAGTTTATGAACCACACAATATAGGATGTTGGTCCTACTAGTTGGACGGTTTTGATGGCTCTATATATGTCTCTATTCAACGTGAATTGTGGAAAGTGGCTTTATCATTAGGATAGAGGCGGTTCCACCATATATCATTTCGCGTTATTTTCTTTGCCTTGCGAATTAAGTTACGAATCTCGTGAGCTGGTGTGGGCTTTAAAAAAGCATTACGCTTTTCTTCTACTGAGTAAACTGTGGGGTTGTCTTGAATTTTTTTGGTTTATCCACACCGTCCATCAGTTTGTCCAGATCATTTTAGGGGTTGATACTAAATTTTAAGTATATCCGATAATCAAATAGATCGCACCATATAAAACAATGAGAATAATGATTGCCACACCATTGAAAAAAATGAACGATCCGAATCTTGCCCAATCCAATCCGACTCGGGTTTCCTAACAGAGTCGGACTCGGATCGATTCAAGCCAGCAGAGGTTCGGATCGGTTTGAATCCGATTACCTGGACTCGGTACCGAATCGAATCGAGTTCAGGTTAGGCCCTGCAAATTTTGAACCGAGTCGAGTTGGACCCAATCCGATCCGACTGTCCCATGCCCCCCGTTCTACTTGGGACAGACGGGGTAGTACATTATCGGCGTGTCGTTTGTAGTGAGATTGGTCTTTTTCTTTTTCTTTTTGGTAGAAGTAGATGGATAGCCTCTGCATCTTACACGTCGGAGTACACGGATGAATCTGGTCCTCATATGAAGTGCACGATACGGTGGATAGAAAGGGTTCAAAACCTGGAGTAACTGGATGATCCAAGCCATCCAATTAATAGCCCTCAAACTAACGGCAGAAAACAAGCATAATTTACGGTGAACATTTGTAAAACTTGCAAAAAGCTGATCGACAGGTAGGTGTGATTTGTAAACCGTGTACTATCTACATTAATTCTCAATGGACGGACAGCGTTGATTGTTATCTGATCTCGCAAGATGCACGGTGGATTGATGCCTCTACTACGTTCGGTTACTCTACGGGATCATTTCCCTGGTCGTGGGGCCCACCTTGATGTATGGATTGGGAGACGGATTGGCTACTCCCCCTGACACCAGCCACGTGGCTGATGGTCGGTGCTCTGTGGGCCTCACCATGATGTATGTGTTTCATCCATTCCGTTCATCCATTTTTACAGATTATTTTTGGATTTGATACAAAAAATGATAAGGATATAAATCTTATATGTACCACACCACAGGAAAAAAAATAATGATTGGATATCCACCATTAAAATCCTCCTAAGGCCCACTGTACTGTTTATTTGACATCCAATCTGTTGATTAGGTCATAAAGACCCAGATGAAGGAAACAATAAATATCAGCTTGATCCAAAACTTTTATGGCCCCGAAATGTTTTTAATGGTCAACGTTCATTCAACACTGTTTCCTGTAATGTGATCCACTTGAGATTGAGATATACCTCATTTTTTTCTGTTGTACCATAAAATAATCTATAAAAATAGATGGACGGCGTGAATGAAACACATACAACATGGTGGGGCCCACAGAGCACCGACCACCAAGCAATGGCTGGTATCAGGGGAGTAGCCAATCCGTTTCCCATGGGTTGTATATCCACACCGTACATCATACATGATTATTGCGGAGAAAAACTGATGAAGAGGAAAGCGCCATCCATCATTCTAGTGGATGTTCTCAACTTGATTATCGCAGGGTTTTTCCTTTCATCACTTTTTCCTGCCTCGTGACGGGACTACGTAGGCCCACCGTGGTGCATGTATTTTTGTCCACGCCGTCCATACATTTTGCCTGCTCCAAAAACATGAAGTTGATCTAAATTTCAAGTGAACACAGGTCACTGAAGGCCCACCATTAGAAACTTCTAATGCCCACGGTAGAATTTATCTGTCATCCAACCTGTTAATAAGGTCATATGGATATGGACGAAGGGAATACACAAATATCAGCTCGCCAAATAAAAACGTTTAATAGTGGGAATTCAATCTTTACCATGTGGTCCGCTAGAGATTTGGATTCGCTTCATTTATGGGACCATGTCGTAGATTGCATTAGAAAAATTATTCGAGGACATGCATATACAGCACATTCATCAAGGTGGGACCAACGGTCAGGGGAACACTGTTAAGGTGCGGATTAGGTGCTTCTAGGGCAACATTGAACTTGGTGTGGTGTTGTTTTATTGGCCTTCGATACATATTTGACTATGCAATCATTTAAAAGTTGGTGATCCTTTTGACAAGAGTTCGAAAATCAATGAAATGGCACCACGGTATGGCTGGCCAACTTTAGTATTACTTGGGAAACAAGTAAACCACTCGGTACAACATTGACAAAATACGATGTAAGGTTCAACTTCAATAGTATGGACATAATGAGGCCAAGGAAATACCAACTTTAGTGAGGTTGTAATTATAGGGCTACCTTGATATATATGTTGTATATACTATGTTCATTTGTTTTGCCAACTCATTTTAGGGTTTGACCTTTTTAAGCTTTCCTATATAGTTACCACTCGGGATTTTATATATTTGACTTGGAATCACCGCTGGCCAACTATGTTGACTTCCACAGCTATAGAAATGTAAGTTTGGGATTTAGAGTATCTATCTCCTTTAAAATGATTCATGATTTGGGACATGAATCATTAGGTAAGGGACTATAATGACATAAAGGGAATGTGTTAGGTATAATCTCTGCTCATACAAATGTAAGGTATTTAATTTACAGGATTCGGCAAAATACAATGGATTAGGTTTGCTCTTGCGCATGAATGATACGGTTTAGTGTGTGATAGTGTGGAAATGCAAACTTACTTCAAATGATGGATAGGGAAAGACTTCTCTACATGAACTCACATACGTGGAGGAGCAATCAAAATCTAGTCAATCGAAAATTTTGATAAGTATAACGTGGTATTCGGGCAAGCTGTAGAGCATACCTTTAGATAGGCTAGCATGGCGGATTTAACGTATATTGATATATAAAATGTAAGGATGATGCGAATGCAATGTTTGACTCAAGATAGTAAAAACCAATAAATCTCGGTCGATCCAAGTGCCTAAGGGATAAGATTCAGGATTTTGGCCAGTTGCAAAACGTATGCCCAAATAGATTGAAAAACCAAGGTGTTTGAGAAGATTATGAATGTTGCAACTAGGTATAAGCAAACTGAAAGAGAGTAGTAATGTACCATGTGAGATGACTAATAAAACAGATATGTGGGAGAGGGAATAAGAGACTCGACACTCTTTATAAAATATATTGTCAAACATCTTCAACCCTAACTTTACTCCACAAGATCTATATCATTGAGGTGGCTTGCATGGGTTGGATGATGGCTTTGAATGGATTTGATTGGCTTGGATATGAGTTAAGCCTTGAATGGACGGCTTAGATTAATTAAATTAGTTGGAGGGTTTAGATGAGCTAGATGGGCTAGGTTGAGACAGCATAATTTTGGTGGCTAGGTTGAAATAGGTTGGGATAGGTTAGGCTAAGTTAGGTAGTTAGGGTAAGGTCTTAATGAAAAAAAGGGTGCACGTGAGACCAGGTATTGTAGGAAAATTGTCTGCCATAGATCTTATGCACATGAGCCTGATTTTTCCATATAATATCTACACCGTCGGATTGCTTGGCGAGATTGCATAGTGGGTGCAGCTTTTCGCTTATACATGTGGACTCATATCTCAGTGATCTGGGACCAGTGATGTGGTAGGCCTTCCTCGAATACAGTGTTACAAAATATACAAAATAAGAGAGAATTGCATTGCCTAAATTTCGGATCATATGTGATTCTTATATGATAAATGTGTTGGACGACCCTTTTAAATTGATAATTTAAAGTTCATATCACATGCTTTTGTTGGTCAAAAGTTGCAGCCGCCCTGACTTTATATAGAATCTTGGAAAATGTTAAGAATAAAAATAGATCTTAAAAGCTTAGAGGTCTGTAAATAAAGTATAACTGATCTCCTAGGCTCCATAGAAGTGGACGTAGATTGTCTGCAACAAGAGAAAGCCAGGTGAGGCCCCATTGTGATGTTTGTGACAAATCTATCATATCCATTGGTTTTGCTAAAAATTCCATAACTTAAGTGGGCTGATAAGATAAGAAAATGTGGGTAGGAAAATGCATGCTGTTGAAACTTCTTTAGGTCCACCATGATGTTTATGTGCCATTCAGGCCCTTCATAAGGTCAGTCCTATTGGGATGAACTAAATACACAACAATATTAGTCTCGTCCAAAATTTCTTGGCCCATGAATGTTTTGACGTCTTCGTCGGACATTCAATCCTCACTATTTCCTGGTAATGTGGCTTGCTTGAGTTTTGGATCTGCTTCTTTTTTGGGCTCATGTAATACGATCTGGCAAAACCGATTGATAAGGTGATTTCTCGTAAACATTACGATGGGACCCCTAGCTTCATGGTGCAGGAAAAAAAGGCTTTCCTAGGCAATCTGCATCCAATAGAACTCTAATTGGCACTTTTGTGTTTGCAAGAGGCATCATTTATGCCCAGGGATTTCCATAATTTATTCTTGTGGGTCAATTGGTTTGATGTATCTTTGGAAATCAGTTCGTATCATCAACTAAGAATATAGTTACACTGGCCTAATGCAGGAGTAATATGACCCCATGATGATGGTGATTATGCAGTACACCAAAACCAATTAGCATATGGGTTACTCAACAGCTTCCCGAGAACCATTAAGTCACATAACAGTAGCCATAACTACCGGTGGGGAGCGCCACGTCATGTAATCATGGACGGACGGATAATTGATCATTGACCGGAGTGTCCTCACTCTCCCGGTCACATCTACTCATGGGTCAAACCCATGGTCCACATCATGGCTTCATCTTGGTTAATGTTGAATTTTGAAAAGTTTAAGGGTCCTTGTGACTGGGGCTACAACTAGGGTTTTGGGTCAACCTGAACCCAATTCACCCAACCTAAGTTCAGGTCAAGCTGGCTGGTTGTTGTCCTTGGTTGGAAAATGCTAACCTGTTTTGAATTTAGGTTAGGCATAATTGGGTTGAATAAGGTTGAATTAGGAATTACATGTATTTGGGTCAGGTTATATCTTCTTAGTAAAGCATGGAGGATTTTAAGTTGGGCACATTAAGTTAGAATTTGGGTTGAGTTCCATGTTGGGTCCTTTTGTAATTGAGTTAGGATTGAGTTGAGTTTCAACCTTTGGGAAATATGTTGTATTATGTGAAGTTTGCATTTGGTGGATCATAAATTTGTAATCAATGGAACACATTTCACAACTGGGTATGCAGCTTGAGTGTCATATGTGAAAGGCATGTTTGAATGGACAACGTGGATAAAACACACAAGTCAAAGTGGGCCCTATAACTTTAGTAGATTTCGAAATCCATAATAAATCCTACATTATTTACCATTAGTATTGGAATATGTAATATTAAGATTAATCTTTTATATTATTATCAAACACTAGATGAAATTTGCATGAGGCCAAATGTAATTCAATGCCACCTAATTCCATCTAATATCATACACCAGGCTGAAAGGATGCATGCTAACAGAGTGTAGAATATGCCTAGTTATCAAAGACGCTCAAGCCAACCTCACATTGCATATTTACAAGTCTTAGCAACTAAGTAATGCAAAAGTCAAAACTCCCCGGGCTCATCATATTTCCTTTATTTTGTTTTTTGTGAGGAAAATTGTCTGTACTAACCTCGATGTATGGTCAAATTCCTTAAAGGGATTCAACCATTCAAATTTTCTACCATACATCAAGGTTAGTACACTGGAAGGATGCACACTAACAAAGTGTAGAATATGCCTAGTTATCAAAAGCGCTCAAGCCAGCCTCTCATTTCATGTTTACAAGTCTTAGCAACTAAGTAAAGCAAAAGTCAAAACCCCTCCGTCTCATCACAGTTCCTTTATTTTCTTTTTGATAACCAAGCACTACCTCCACATTGGGTGCTTTTTTGGAAAGACGCAGTTTCGGTGGCTCCCCTTATCACCAAGGTGGGTGAGGACCCTTGACTGTGCGGTTCACAGTGATGTATGTGCCTTAAATCCACACCATCCAACTATTTTAACAAAACATTTTAAGGTATGATCCAAAAAATAAAGTTCACCCAAATCTTAGTTGGACCACACTATAGGAAACAGTTATGATTGAATCCCCACCAATAAAAACCTCATGAATTCCACTAAAATGTTTATTTACCATTCAACCTGCTTATAAGGTCAAAAAGACTTCGAAGAAGAAACCACACAAATATCACCTTGATCCAAAGATTTTGTGGCCCATAAGAATTTTTAATGACCAATTACCATTGTTTCTTGTACTGTGGTCCATCTGACATCTGTATGACAAACATGCACCCAAAATGAGTGACCACACCATGAAAAAATTACTCCACTTAAGATTATCCAAATTCATTTTAAACCCATCCAATGATTTCAGTTTAGGCGATCAAAATGTTGTGTTGCATATGTTAGATGGGTGGTCCTACAATTCTCCACTTCTTGTTTTTTTTAATATATAAAGAAAATCAAGGCTATTTTGGTAAATTTTTCGCATAAAAAAGGACGTGCTCAGGCAATTGGACCCATGGCATTATTTAATGAAATTGGTAGCCCGAGGAATTTTGTTATAAATAAACAAATTCAATATAATACTTTTAAGAAGAGATTCCAAAGTTTTGGGGAATAACACCATCTTTTTTAAGTACACCGTTTAAGCCGATGGTAGCTCCTAATTTATAGCATTTTGAAAATATTGATATTACTGCAAAATTCATCCAGAATGCTAAATTTACTGATTAGGTCTTCAACAACCAAGCTTAGAGGCTGTATTTCTTAAAGAATATAGTTACTAAATTACCCCACAATAGCAATAAAGTTGAGAATTGTGGGGATCACATGGTTTGTGGATGACATCCAACTCCTTCAACATATGCACCCAACTACGATAACTACTCTAATAAAAATCATGGTTGATGGAATTTTTATGGTAGACTCATATAATTTTTAATGGCGGTCCTACGTCACCATTGTTTTCTAGTGGTGTGGTCCCTTGAGATTTGGATCTACCTCATTTTTTCAGCATATCTTGAAATAAGCTAGTAAAATGGATGGGGTGTGGATATAAAACATAAAAATCGAGGTGGGCTGATGCAGGGATGAATGTGATAAAGTCGATCACTATCTTCCTTAAGGATAACCATTCCAAATCTATTGAGCTTCTCCGTGAGGAAAAAGGAAGAAAAATAGAAAATAAATTCTATAAATTTCACAATTTAATTGATTGATGAATTAAACGAGTTCACAACCTTTTAAATAGGGATACCAAGTAATAACAAAAATTTCAAAATCAAACTACAACTAAAACTCTTATAATTCATATCTTACTATAGATAGTAACTATTCTATTTATAGTAAGTGTTGTATATGCTTAACCACATTGTTTTCCTATTTTTTCTAAACACTTTACATGTTGGACACAAAATCCTAAAGCCCAACGGATAAAAAGTTATAATCAAACTAAAACTTACTAAAATTAGTAAAAACAAAAATAAATATATAATTCAATCATCGATATGATGAAATCTCGCAAATTCGATGTGGGCAACTCAACAGAGCTAAAGTAGCTCGTTTACCCCAAAATCATTTATGGTACGTCGAGTAACTCATTCCGGTTTATGAGATATGTCTGGTTTAAGGTTTTGACGGTTTCGATGACTTATGTCATTGATCGGGCCTTCTCTGATCCATTTTGGACATGAAAGTGTCCGCGACCTCCTCTACATTATGGGCCCTATAGTTGGGCTCACCCACTAAACTGTTGCTCCTGTCTCGCCTAATTTGCACCATGCTAGTTTAATCAAATCTTGCATGCTCGCGCCTGTTTAAGGGAAGAGATTTGGTGCAGCCCACGGCCCTTATCATGCCACCCACCTTATTGTATGCATTCTATATTGATGCACTTTATGTGTTTCCTAGATCGTTTTATGACACAAGCCAAAAATGAAGCAGATTCAATTCATAAGTGGACTGTGGACCATACCACAGGAAATAGCGGTGGCAATTCATTAATGGGCCACAAAACTTATGGATCAAGTTGATATTTGATTTTCGGATCATCCAAGTTTATGTGACCTTATCAACATGTTGGAAGGCAAATAAACATCAAGGAAGCATTATGGTGGGCCTTAGGAAGCTTTTAATGGTAGTTCATTTAATCACCACTGTTTTTCATGGTATGATTCACCTGAGATTTGGATTTGCTTCATTTTATGGCTCATGCCCTAAAACGATCCGGCAAAATGGATGTTCGGTGTGGATGCAGAACACATATATCAAGGTATGCCCCATGGGAAGGGCTAAACCGTCCTGGGTGCGGCCCAACTTAACTAATCCACTCCCCTGTTTCAAGAAGCATGTAATAGTATACCTAGTTCTTTAGGCCCACCAAACTATTTGTGTGACATCCTCTCCGTCCATCAGTTGAGCTCCTTGATGATAGGTCCTAGCCCATGGCCAAAAGCCAGCCAGGTACACAGCTCAGGTGGGCTAGACGATGGTGATGGGATGCCAATGGGACCAAGATCCTGCACCTTTCATCAGAGCCATTCATCAAAGCGTGGCTTGCAAGGTTTAAGTCATTAAACAAAAACCAGCCTGATTCAAAACTCAGGTGGCCCACACCATGTGAACTTGTAGTCTTAAATCACAAAATTTACTGTTCTAATTGGTGAGGCTCATATCAGTTTTTTAACCCCCGATGGATCAAGCAGGCTTCACACAAAGAACATGGTGGGTCACATAGGTGTTGTAGATGATTCTGGTCTATAAATATGTGCGCTCCGGTGGGTAATCGGAAAACTTATCCGAGCCACTACTTTTTTTTCTACTGTCAATCTTGACCGTTAATTATTATTCTTTTTTTCACTGATATCTTAATTTTCACAAATAGGATTAGTTTTTGAGACATAAACCATCTTTGTCATTGCCCAGCATATGGGTGGACTTGATTTGCCCATGACCCTTCCATGTTTATTACAGAGGGCTGGCTCTATTATATTCTAGCTCTTTCAATTCCATTGTACCATCTTATTCTCCCTGTCGACATTGGGAGATCTGACTGGGTCTTGATGAGAGCTGCCCAACATCTGGCATGTATAGATGCGATTAGAATTATTCCTCTAGCAAGTAAAATAATTAATGGACTATGGAATGTAAGATATGCTATTTTTAATTTTTTAAAATAAAATTACATTGAATGCATAACTACCATCTTCTTCTTTGAATACTCACATGAGATTTAGATTTTTAAAAGGAAAAGAATATTGCACACACCATGAGATCTCTATATCTTGCGAACTAGGGTTTATAGAAGAGCATGAATTCCTCTTAAACTAAGGCTGGAGAGGAGAGAGGAAAGTGGCTCCAATCTAAAATCAAAGTCCTACACATGTATTTATATATCTCGATCATAAATAAATCTTAATTAGAGCCTAACTTAAGTATCTTTTATATTATTATAGTGATGAGTTGTAATGAATTATCACACTTGTGTGAGACCTTTGAGATCTTTGAGATTATAATCATCCCTTGGTAATGAATCATGCCAAGTATACAAGTGGTTAGAAACAATTTATCCCAATCTAATCCTAAATTGTTGATTTGATCATACTTAATTGAGTATGTTCTATTCCACTAGTGATGCTTATAAATTTAATGCTTCGATCACAATGTACACATATTTCTTTTTTAAATTTACTAAACTTCATCTTTACTGAATTGATCAAGTCCTCATGAAAGTATCAATATACTAATATATAAATATTTTTTGAAGATAAATAGCAATAAAATTTGATTGTTTGTTTAATTCAGCACCTTAGATAAGTCTTTTGTGCATCATTATTATTGTCCAAGCATATATGATATTCTTTTAATCCATTTCTGCGACATAATGTTAATATGACTACTTTCACGACATGATCTTGAGAATGCATATAAAAATAGCATCACCTCTTCACTATCTTACCATGTAGTATAGAGTGATAATGACTAGAATCAACAATTAGATTAGAATCAATCTAATAGGTTTTACTTCATGCGTGATTCAATTCACACATCGTGAATGATCAATTGTTTATTATCTACACAACCATCAGATACGATGTAAAACACATACTTACGCATTCTAATTAAATACGAAATCAATCATATCAATCTCTACAAAATTTCATCTTAATTATCTTATAAGCTAGGACGGAGTTGTATCTCAATATACATCACTATTATTGTGTATAACCATAGAATGGTAGGTCCTTACTCACGCCTCAATGATAGGGCCGAAAGTCGAGCGGGTTGGGTCGAGTCGGTGCTCGACCCTAGCCTAACCTAAGGTTCCAATACCTCAACCCTAACCCAACCTAACCCAACCCAGCCTCGGGTTGGGAATTCTCAATCCAAGCCTAAGCCAAGCGGTTTCGGTCGGGTTGGTCGGGTGGATACATGCTAATATTTTTGTTATTATATTAATTTATTATATTTTTATACATGTCTTTTTTTTGTACCTTTGATTTTATTAATTATATATGTAATTATTTATCATGAAGAACTTCATTTTTTCTAAATAAACAAGTTAAAATATAGGACGACCACTCTTTTAAAAGTTGTGTCGTGTAGCCCACAATCTATTTGGGAGAGAAATTTAGCGTATCTTGTTAGCTTGGGTCATCGGAAATAACATGGACTAATGAGACCCGATGACATTGGAAATTCCCATCTCTTTAACATAGACGATCCACACTCAATTATATATCGATCAGGTTTGAGTTGGGCTGGGCAACCCGAGACCTCAACCTAAGTCCAACCTAAGTTTTATCGAGTTGGTGTTTGTATAACCCAAGCTTGAGACCAAACTCAACAAATCTTGCCTGAACTCAACCCAATGTCAAGTTAGTCACTGGTAGGTTAGGTTGAACCTAATAGATTTTCAACCCTACTCATTGATAGACTCACAAGAGTTTCAACACAAGGTGAAGTGTTTAAGCACTTGTAGTGGTGAAATACTACTTACGGTGCGAGTGTTTGGGCGCAGTGTCATATGTTTAAAAAAATAAAAAATAAAAAAAATAAATAAACAACCATATAAGCACCATGCAATCACATCCACATTATAATGCCCTTTAATGGACAAATGTTGGCCGAACCCCGTCACCATTGCCGATCCAAATATGTACCTGCATATACCAAACTGAAGCAATCACATCCATGTAATAAATAAACTAAAACAGTAGAGAATCTCAATACAACCTAATGAATAAGTATATACTAGTGGCCGTAATGATATCATGAGCCGCACAAAGTCCAACATTTATAAAACTTAAAACTATTGTAACTTTTTAATTGGTGGCGTACAATAGCAACATCAATGCATTTTTCTGGTCAAGTGGCCCAAAAAAATTAAGTGCCCTGATGGACGGTTGGGATATTCATGAATGCCATCCTAAGCGTACGCTGCACTTCGTATGCACTAAATCTCCATGACCCAAGAGGCTGGGGATCTCACCGATGCTTGTACAAGCTGCACACGTGTGTGAAATCCAAACCTTTCATATTCTGGGCTTTTATGAGGACAGAGCACAATTGAAAAGTTACACTGATCGATGGACCGTTGAGGATTACAAACGGGAAGTTAGTAAAAAGTCCAACAACCACCCAGCGTTCTAGGAGTAAAAGATCATCCGATCTATGGCTAGGATCATCCAACAATAGTAAGATTTTGCGTGTGGCCTATCTATGACTATCTAGAGCAGATGAACAGTCCAGATCTCTCTTGTATATGGGCAATTTGGACAGAGATCGAGTGCTTCACAACTAAATTAGAATTCGGCATTGGATATTGTCGGCGTTCAATGACGCACGATCGAATTCGAGGATATATTCTTCGTGTGGTCCCTTTTTCTTCGCTTTCCCTTTTCTTTTCTCGTTCCGTACACAAGCGTTCATGCTTTAGGGATCTAGACCATTGGTCTGCTGAGGCCATCTGTACATGGACCATGGCCCAAGATCCTTTTCATTGGACAGCCTAACCCCGTAACTGTGTCATTCAAATAGAGGGGATCAAGAAGAAAAATAAAGCAACGGTCCGAGTTCAACGGTGAAAATGGTCAAGATTGGTCGGTTGGAGTTTCCAATATGGATATTTTTACCATGGTTTAAGATGAATTACAATCCAACGGTATGGATCGACTCATCAAGGGCCATTCTTGTACAAACTGAACATGAGATGTTAGTTGATATAAAATGCATACCATATAAGTGAAATGGACCATATATTATCTTAATTTTTTCATAATAGTCCATCTAAAGTAGTTAAAAATATTACAACGGTCTGGATTACTGAAAAATCAGGCTGACTTCTCAGAAATAAAAATGCGGGAACACTGCACAAAGATACGCACTCACGTACCGTAATTCCACTCGTCCTAAAAGCGACGCTCCTTTATCTACCTTCCCACGCCAGTGCAGGGGCATTTCGGACATTATCCGGGGGAAAACAAAACAATGGCTTCCGGACGGGCCAGATATGCCTTGAACGTCCTCGCTCGAGTAAAATGGACGTAGATCTTCACGGCATATATGCCAACTTAGCACAAATATATAAAATCTGGTCCATTCATCTATACATTCCACCCAAAATTCAGGTAAATTCCAGTCATTAGGTATGTTATACATGCATATTTAGCATGGGATATTGGTAAATTTATTTCAACCATCCATTTCTCCATACATTGATGACCATCACGATGAGACGAGCGGCCTACTTCTGGAAGAGCCAATTTTCAGAGAAGAACCCGACTGATGAGCGGCTAGGATCTCCCTCACTTTGCCAAGTGACACATGCGAGAGGCGAGTACAAGCGCGAGTTTAGTGAGCCTGAAACCATGGGTACGTACGACTTAAAGACATGAGACCGGATCTCCATATATTCTCTCCCTTCGTTTTGAACTCTCACCCTTTCCTCCTTACTTGCTCAAGCTAAGACAGGTATGGCTGCTCCTCACACATCATAACCATTATAATCATCATCACCACTGTTGATCGTGACCATGATCATCATCACCGCCGTTGATCATGACCACAATCATCATCACCATCATCACAACCACCACCACCACCATCATGATCATGTCCATCATGGTCATGACCATGACCATCATCACCGTCATGGTCATGGTCATGATCATCAGGAAAGACCCTTATGGATTTTCTTGATCATCAGGAAAGACCCATATGGATTTTCTAAGTATTTGAGACTGTTGTATGTGTTCTAAGCCTAACTGTATAAGATCTTTCTCAGTACTAATTTCATGATTTTATTATTATTATTATTATTATTTTTGTGTTGGATGGTGTTTCTGCAATTCATCATCAACTATCTATCAGTGGAATAAATCATCATCACTAGTGTAATATCATTGGCATCATGATACCCATCATCATCATTATAATCATCTACATGAATACATGCTTGGAGAGACTTGAATCCATGAATTACAGTAGAAGACGCTTGTGTCAGTGATATGGGTCAATCACTGGGTGGGACTCACAAGTAACATACCCTGGCTCATGAATTAGGCGAATTCATTCGTTGGGTGGGCCGTACTCCTATCAGGAAAATGAATGGTTAGAGATTGTTGCCAAGAGCTGATATACATGTGTGCCCCACCAAATGAGTGGACCAGCCTGGGTTTTGAGGCAGGGTATTTTCACATAAAACCCCACATGGAAAATGGCCTGGATTTTTTGCCTTTGTGCGTGATATGCCTCTTCAATGTATCGTCGCTCTGCTTTAGTATATGATATATCTCCTTGATTTAGATGTAAATATTCATGGAATCTCCTTTCATTCCTTCCATGAGCTATGCTTTTTGTGTATCAAGTTTTTAAACATCTTCTTCTTTCTCGACAGCTCAGATGGGATTTTGAGATTTTCAGGGCTGAACTTATGTGATTACTTCAGTACAGCATCAGTTGTTTATGCCCATAGAACTGTATTAATTTAGGATGAATTGTATTCACTGGTCTTCAATTTGCACAAGTTGGGTACATGGTCAGTATCTAATATCATTGATTTGATGGGCCCCACTGGAATGATCATGCCGCGTAAGTCCTCCAAACTGGAAGATCCCACTCATCCAAACTTTGGCCTATTTTTCAGTTGTGACCATCACTGTATTTGTCTTCCTAATCATCTGTTCACAGGTCACCAACCAAAGGTTAGGAATTAGGATCATTCCATTGAAGAGGTTTTGGGGGTGGACCCCACATTGATAATTTCCTCTGTATTGACTAAAATTTCCACAATTCATCTTAATTACAGCATCCAAAAACATACTTTCATACTTCAAAAGGCTGTTGGTTTGATGCGTTTCCTATATTTGAAACTCATTTCAACAGTTACATGCACCGTTTCAGCTACTTTGGTTCAATCTGCAGGTGATTTTGATAAAAATGGGACGGAACTTTCTTGTGGTGTATGTTTGTTTATGGGCTTTATCATGCTTCTTGGCCCTCGATGCATCTTCCGATGGACTAGTGAGAATTGGTTTGAAGAAAAAACCTTTCGATCTTAATCACCTACGTGCTGCAAAAGTCACGGCAAAAGCACAGCATGCAGAGAGGCTTCTGAATAATGGCATTGGCCGTAATTTGGGAAATGATTCGGAAGTGGATATAGTTCCTTTGAAGAACTATTTGGATGCCCAATACTACGGTGTGGTCGGCATCGGAACCCCTCCACAGAACTTCACTGTCATATATGATACCGGAAGTTCCAATCTATGGGTGCCGTCATCAAAATGCTATTTTTCAGTGAGTTCCATTCTAAGTATTTGAATGATTCACGCTCTTCTTCTTATGAAGCTTTCCCTTTTTGGGACATGAGTGGGTGGAACTTAAGTTGTTTGTGAAAACTACCTGTTGATGCAGATTGCTTGCTATTTCCATCATAAGTACAAGGCGCGTTCGTCGAGCACTTACACGCAGATCGGTAATGTTGTTTTGTCTTGCATATTTTCTCTATGCCTAGTGACATGTTTTTTTTTTTTTTCCTTCGTCTCTCTCCCAATAGAAAATGCCTTTGATGCAGCAGAGCAAAGTGAAGTTGACAATTAATTGAAATTTATTTTATAATATATGCTATGTTTCTTTGTCCGTGGTTTTGGTTCCACATTGTTTAATGAAGATTTGCAACCGTAGGCTCCTCTCTCTCTCTCTCTCTCTCTCTCTCTCTCTCTCTCTCTCTCTATTTTGCGTCTATCTTCAATTATTTATTGTTTTTTTTTGTCATCTTGAATCTAATTTCTTTCTCAGTATTTTCTTATGTACCGGAACTTGAAGCGACCTTTTTTTTTTTTTTTCCCTTCCTCTGATTTGTAAGACTTGTACTTGTTTAAGCTTTGTTTTCCAGTCATATGAAGATTTCAGCCTTTTTCTTCTAGGGGGCCATTTGTTTCCAAGGATTTTTTGGGAAATGGGAGGAGTCAAAATCCTCAAAAAGCTCCATTTTGGAATCCTCCCAAATTGTTGTTGTGCAAAATCCAATGATTTGAAATCCTCTTTTTGATACTGGCTGCGTATGTTGCTTGGTACACATGCACTCAGAAATTGTAGATGTGACATAGGTTAGCTCAATCTAAAACCACTAAAGTGTGGACCCCACTATCACTAATCTACAGTCCCAAGATCGTTTTGGTTGCAAATTTTGAGACGATTTATGTCAACAAATTTATTTTCATGTGAATATAAACTATATAATTCTTAGTCAAAATCTAGGTTGCCAAACAACAATTTTTGGATTTCACAGGATTCAAAATCCAAGCTGCCAAACACACTTCAAAGATTCAAAATTTCAAGGATTTTGAATCCAAATTCCTTGATATCCACGTTCCCAAATGACCCCATGGTTTTCTCTAGAGTGAATGGATAGTTCAGTTTTGGGAGAGTGGACTCTCTCTCTCTCTCTCTCTCTCTCTCTCTCTCTCTCTCTCTCTCTCCCAACTGTTAAAATGAAGATACACCTGTGAGCTCTTTGGGCAGCAATGGAACGACCCATGCTAATATTCTTCTTACTTGTTTCTTGTTCAGGAAAATCATGTTCTATTAATTATGGATCTGGATCAATTTCTGGCTTCTTCAGCCAAGATGCTGTACAAGTTGGGGACCTTGTCGTTAAAGATCAAGTGGGTTTTATTTCTCCGAAGCTACCTTCTACTTGTCATCTCTGAACTTAATTTCAAATTTCATTTTGAAGATCTCTAATGACTTTCAGCTCTCCTAATGACTATATATACCATCCTCCAGGTTTTCATTGAGGCTACTCGAGAAGGAAGTCTCTCTTTCTTATTGGCGAAGTTTGATGGCATACTTGGACTTGGGTTTCAGGAAATTTCCGTTGGGAATGTTACGCCTGTCTGGTAAATCCACATGACTTGATTATTAGGTTCTGTTTGTCTGTTTATCTCTCTATTTGTTACACACACACGAATATATATGCGAATACACTTCTGCTCTCATAGCACTATAACCATTAGTCTTGTGAGTTGGATTTGTATACGTGGAGAGTCTAGTCAATTGGTCTATGCCATCCAAGGATTTAGTAGCAGTTTCTGGGTATGACTTACCCCAACTCAAATCTATTTTGGTTTCTCATCAGTCAGTTTCTGTTCTGTATCAGTCAAGCAACTTGCTTCCTTGAGGACCAGAACCAACACGACTTGGACAGCATCGAGTCGTATCGGATGATATTTAAAACCATGACACTGTCATTTTTGGTCCAGCATTAATCATCTTGGGCTACTTTGAAAAGATTGCACAGATCATATGATCTTGTCTCTTTGAACTCCAGCCTTAAATGTATCATACTCTTTGCAGGTACAACATGGTTGAGCAAGGTCTAATAAAGGAAAAGGTCTTCTCTTTCTGGATCAACCGCAATGCAGATGATGAAGAAGGGGGCGAGATTGTCTTTGGCGGTGCCGACCCAAAGCACTTTAAGGGTGAACATACCTATGTTCCAGTAACTAGCAAAGGGTACTGGCAGGTGGGAAACGTTCGAATATATACACATGATGCTGTCAGATAATGGTTTTCTGTTTATCTTTTGAAGGCCTGATTCATTTTTCTGTGTCTAATTTTCAGTTTGACATGGGAGACTTTCTTGTTGGGAACTATTCAACAGGTGAGGAAACATCTCTTAAATCTATGTTTGTTTTCTATATTCCATTGCATTCACCACGTGGTGGAATTTTAAGACATTGTCGTGTTTCTTTCAGGTTTTTGTGCTGATGGTTGTGCTGCCATCGCTGATTCTGGAACTTCCTTACTCACAGGCCCAACCGTATGTGTTATACCTTTTATTAACTAGTTAAATGAACATCTCAGGGTGCGTTTGGGTTCTCAAGGTAGGTAGCATCAGGACATGGTTTGAATTCAGAAGAAGCACATCCCAGTCTTATCTTGACCATGTTTTAAGGCATAAAAAAAGCAAAAAAGGAAAAAAAGGAAAAAAGTGGGAGAATGTTATTAAGTTGGATTTAGTTGGCTTGGGAAGCTCCACCAACCATGATTTGGTGGTGCACCCAAACACTGCCTGAGAGCATGTTTGGATTAGAAGTGTATTTGATGATGGGGGTCTTGCATTTGGAATCGAGAAAACATGGGCCTTGTTGATGATCCCATGCTTGCAGAGGTCAAAGCTGACATGGTGATCCATGCTAGTAGGAGAAATTCCAAATTCGGCCAAACCATTCTTGTAAAATCATCTCATTGAATCTGAAAATAAATGACTTAAGAAGGCTGTGTTTGGTTGCAATTCATGATATTTGGTGCAACCAAACACATCCTAAACCAAATATCCTGTGTGAATAAAAATGGTGACTAATTTATAGGTTCTCACAGATCTTATTCATACCATTACAATGGATATTAATTGGATGGGAGGCATCTTTTGTTTTCGTTTACTGATGTTTTCCATTGCCATTACTTTATCTAATTTTACCTTACTGATCATCATTTTCAGTCTATAGTGACCGAGATCAATCACGCAATTGGCGCAGAAGGAATTGTGAGCGTGGAATGTAAAGAAATTGTTTCAGAGTATGGAGAGATGATACTGGATCTGTTAGTAGCTGAGGTCTGTTCATTCCTTCGTTATCTCACAGCAGGAAACCATTTCACACGGCAACTGCATAGCATCTCTGGGTTTCAGTTTGTGCAACTGGGGCCTGTGGTCTAGTTATCTAGACCGTTCATCTGATGTGGTTGACCTTGGTTGGGCCCTGCACCTAAAATCTCATAATGGAACCCCCAGATCATCATAACTTCTATGGGTGGTGGAGATCACAATTTGAATGTCTTTCCCATCTTCATGCAGACACAACCTCAGAAAGTATGTTCGAAGATCGGTCTGTGTGTATTTGATGGGGCTCAGTATGTCAGGTAAGGAAGTCAATAAATCTTCAGAATGCTGAACTCTCTGCTTCTCTTTCCATTAAAAAAAATAAATCTTAGGATGCGTTTGGTTGCACCAAATATCATTACATTTCATGATATTTGGTGCAACCAATGTGCCCTCAGACTAATTTTGTGCAAACTTTCATGATATTTGATGATATTTGGTGCAACCAAATGCACCCTTACGGATTTTCTATCCTTAATACAAGCTTGCTTCATAAATCCATGCAGCACCGGAATTGAAACTGTGGTTGAAGAGAAACTATCAGACGCTGAGGACTCAGTCGGTCAGGACGTTCTATGTACTGCTTGTGAGTTGGCAGTTGTGTGGATTGAGAATCAGCTTCGAGAGAATCAAACCAAGGACCGAATATTAAACTATGTCAATCAGGTAATTTATATCTAAAACACACTCCACTGAGATAATTTAAAGGTGGCATCAGTAATAAAGGTAGATCTTTTGAGAGATTTAATGAAGGTAGATTGAGTGATGATGAATTTGATTGTATTTTAGCTATGCGAACGTTTGCCAAGTCCCATGGGTGAATCTGCTGTCAACTGCAACAGCATTGCAAGCATGCCAAATATTTCGTTCACCATCGGAAATAAGGCCTTCGAACTTACCCCAGAACAGGTACAGTTATATTTCTGGTTCAATTGCTTCAGATTTATGCGTATCAGTTTCTTGAAGCTTAAAGATCCTATATGTGGTTATTTTGGATCCCTTTTTTTTATTTTTTATTTTATTATTTTTTTTAAAATTGCATTGTGGTTAAGGGTGCATTTGGTTACATGAAATATCATGATATTTCATCATCAACCTGTCTAATTTGGTGTGAAATTTCATGATATTTTATGAAATTTTGGTGCAACCAAACACACCCTAAAAAACCATATGTAAAATTTTCAAAATGATTGGTTTTATTGCTGCGAATGTACATGTCAGCAATCATTTTAGCTTCATAATTCTCTTTTATGGCATTTGTAAAGGTCGTGCTTGGTTGTATTGTTGAATTGAATTGCAATAATTAGTCCGATGAAATGGAAATGGCCAAATTGTAATTATCCTCCTCGCAAATTCGTATTGATGGACTGGGCTCCAAGTTGCAATTACATTAAGTTCGGGTCGAACTAGAATGGAATGTAAAAAGCAATTTGGAGGTTACTTCCACATTAGGCATGCTAGTCTGGCAATTGCGATTTGGTTGTTCCCTTGCAATTGAAATGATTATAACTCAATTCAACAGTACATCCAAACACAGCCAGTGTTTTCATAACAACTGATATTTCAATTTCCTCATTTAATTCGACTGTTTGACACTATCAGAGACACTCTCACAGAGTTTGTTTTAGGACGAATCATCCGAGTCAACTTGCTTGAGCTCTAGTTCAAACATTGAGATTTTGAACATTGATCTATAGTCACTTTCTGTTGTAGTGTCTGCCTGTCTGCATTTATAACATTCTTTTGGTTATTGATGATTTTTTTTTTCCCCTTCAGTACATCTTCAAAACCGGTGAAGGCGATGTAGCAGTCTGCATCAGTGGGTTTACTGCATTTGATGTGCCTCCGCCTCGGGGTCCCCTCTGGTACTTCAATGACCATACTTAGTTTTCATTGCCCTGATTAATTGCACTGATTATGTGTCTGTGCATTGCTTTGAATGGGCGTGTGAATGTTTTAGTAGATGTATGTATGTATGTGCATGCTTGTATGCATCCATGTGTTTGTGAATGCATGTGGGTGTGCAGCACTGGATTTGCCACTGTGTGAAGGTCTGCTCTTCCATGTCATACTTTCTTTATGTCCTTGAGTAATGACATCATGCATGCATGTATGAATGTCAGCATGTTGTCAGTATTGCTGGAATGTGCTCATGTATGCATGCATAGTTGTGTGCTTCTGGGCATTAGATGCATGTTTATGTATGCACACATGTAGGTTATTTAGGCGTATGAATGTACATGTTCATGTTCTGTTCATATGCACTCTCATATGCATTTCATGCACATGGTCATGCAGTTTTGCCTTTGCCTCCTTGAGGTCCCTATGCTAAGTCATGCTTTGTATGCAAGCAAATGATAGTCCCATATGCGCAAGTGAACGAGGTGCCAATCCTCACGAATTGGTTCAGATCGGCGTGTGGGTCCCACTGCCTACATGAACCAGTCGATGCATGCAGACGCCCTTTTGACCCAAATGCAGATCAGATTAGCAAACGTCTTATGTCAGTCATAGTTTGAAAACCTGAAAAACTCGATTGGGTTGACTTGAAGACTCAACCTGCCTCTACTCGATATTTAATTATTATTCTTAATTGAAAAGATTAGGAATGCAAATATATATTTGAAATAGTTAAATTTAGTTTAACTAATTAAACTATGGGGGTGGGGGTTTGAATCCAACTCTTGCCTTCTTTATTTTAATAAAATGTGGACTTGGGAACCAAGTGACTCGGTTCGAGTCACGTTGAGTGTTGTAACTCAACTCAACCGAAGCATCGAGTTAACTTGACGAGTCCCTTCAAGTCCAGGCCGAGTACTGAGTTGCCCAGCCACTCGGATTGAAATCTCACTGAGTCGAGTTGACTAGCCGAGTTTCGAATTGTGTTAGTGAGTTTTGGAACTATGATTTCAGTTATTTCCATGTGTATGTATTCATTCATGTTCATGTGGGTAAGTTATGAACATGTGCATACATGCATTCATGCTTGCATCTTATGCATGCATGTGTATATATATGTATGTACGACTACAGTACATGTGATGAAAATGTATGCGGTGCAGGGTTCTTGGAGACATCTTCATGGGTGCATATCACACGGTCTTCGACTTTGGCAATCTACAAGTAGGATTTGCAGAGGCTGCTTAGAGACTCTTTGGTGGGTCCATTTCGCCGTTTGATGCTTTTAACAAGTAGGAACAAGTAGGAAGTGCCACATGATGTGAATGGATGATGGATGTGTACATCAGTACATGACTCTCTTGAAGTGCTTGCTCTTATGACTGATTTGCTAAGGTATTGTAAATAATCTATGCTATAGCTTGCATGTTCAGTGCATATGTGGAATGATTCGGTGCGAAACACCCATAGTAGGATTATGCTATGGGTGAATCTTACTACCCCAGGAAGTGTGACCCACTTGAATTACACCACCTCAAACTTTGCTTGTGGCACAATCATTTCCACACTATGGTGGCAAACAGATAAATGTAGTCTAAACTATATGTGGATTTGCAAAGGATTGTGCTATGCATCGAGTATGGAGATCAAATAAACTTAATACATCATGTACCTGATTGGGACGCCATCGTTATAAGCTTGATGCCTTAGTCTTCCGCACCTTACACCCTTAGAGAAGCATTTGGTTGGGAATGGAAGCTTCTGATGTTTTTGTTTATATAATCTAGAGGGTTGTGGAGTTTGGAATCCATCAAAACTCCTCCCTAAGGCTCCACACCAATTTGGTAATCCTAGTCCAACTAGAACACTGTGCATGACACAGTTGTAGTGCACCACATGTATTACAACTAAGTGGGGTCCACTGGTACTCTCGATCACACTATCCAACCCCTAGAGCAATCCAGACCATTGCTCAATAAGGCCCACCATATAGAATTCGTAAATGTAGACCATCCAAACTGTGGGCCATTTGAAATCACACTGATTGGATGACATAAACATCCAATTGGTTGTCGCCAAATGGATGGTTGTAAGGAAATGGTCACCAGTTTGAATTCAATGGGCAGAATCGGATGATGAGATCATCCAAACCGTTGGATGTGGATTTCACACCTATGCTACATGCACCCTGACTATTGTGTTCCTTCGTGAATTTCATCATTTGTTTTTTCCCCTGATGGGTGAGTTTTGTTGCACCTAACATCATGAAATTTCATGATATTTTTATGATTAGTCAATCTAACTTGGTTGAATATTATTTTGGTGCAACCAAACGCTCCCTTAAGCATGGAAGAAGGAAGTGAATCACACTAAATTTTCTTAGAAATGATTTAAAAAAAAGCTAATTACTTCACATAATAACCAGTAGCTGGCGGCTCTACACTTCTGCGAGCTATGCCATCTTCATATTTGTAGTGATGTGGAACACCCAAACATTGGTCAAAGCTCCTCCATGAATGCAATGGACACTGATGAACATTGTCCACTAATGATGGGACGGCTGAGATTAGACAAAAATCAGGATTTTGAATAAAATGCAAACACGCTATGGTCATGGATAGATAATGGTTGGTTGTAACCAAACAAGTCCATATTGCAAACAAATGTGCAAATAGAAACAATGGTTTCACCTTACTCCTGACATTTCACACAATGGTCTCGTCTTATCCCTGCATCTCACAGGCCACCCCACTTTAGCCCGGTGTGAAAATGCTTGCTCTGGTATTAATTACCCCCAGTGAGGAGTCTCGAATATATTAGACCTCCCGCTTTGATATTAGTATACCACTTTGATACAAGACAACTAATCATTTGATCTAAAAGCTCGAGTTGATAATATGACAAATCAATCCCTTTATCTCATAGTCTGGGACCCACATCCCATGAGTTATGTTTTAAGCTGAACTCCCATCATGGCCCTACATCTCACGAGCCACCCGTCTCACATGGGCCACCTACCTCGAGTGTGCTCCTACATCTCATATGCCACCTCACTCGAGCCCAGTGCGAAAATGCCCCTGCATTATTGGGTCAATCAAGGGCTTGACCAAGTCTTTTAATTGGCTCCACTTGATACTTCAATATATATATATATATATATATATATATATATATATATATATATATATATTATTTAATGCATTTAAAATCGTTTGAAATGAATAAATAATTAAAATACCCAAACACAACACAATTGCACATTGTAGTGTAGTGGTAGCATGCTGTGGCTTTAATAAATAATGTCCTCTTTAAGCACTTTCTAGTTTCACAACAAAAAACCAGCTGACTGAGCAAGTGACTTGGTCAAGTCATGCCGAGCTGAATCGAGTCAACCCACAGAGTTTTATAACCATGGTTTATCTACAAGCTGGTATTTAAATAATGTATTTAATAAGATTAAGCTGCTTTTATCATATTAAATTCCTCAGTTAATTGCTAGGGAAGAGGTATAGGTGAACACTTCCATCAAATTCAGCTTTTTTAGACACTTTCACCTTCTGATTCAGCAAAAACGTATTGGTTTCAGACACCCACAAGTCCACCCAAGCAAACAATATCCCTTCCTGTACAAAACTCAAAGAACCCATGATCAGAACAACCAGCTAGAGTCTTTATTTGTTCCGAACATTGTAAAAGAGGTAGCCAATCCTCACTCGATTTCTAACCCGAACAAGTCATTTACCCAGATTGTAGTTCAATCTGTTAGAGCACCGTCCTGTCAAGGTGGAAGCTATGGGTCGGGTTTGAGCTTCATCAGTCCCAACCTAGAATCTGATGAACCCATCAATTCATATATCCGTTAAGATATTAATTTACTCTATCGAAGAATAATCTGCCAAGGACTTGTTTGGGTGCCACTTACAAAATGACTTCATCTCATTTTTGTTAATAGTAAGATGAACTCATTTGGATGTGGCAACCAAACAAGGCTTAAGGGAGTGCTCAGAAATTTCTGCATGAGGCAGGTAATACAAAAAGCAGGAAAATTGGAATCCAACAGGTGTGGGTTTTCATTTCCCAAGCCACCCCAATTGCATAGCATGGCAGAAGTAAATCTGATTTGCTGATTTGCAAGGCATCCAAATGCCAAACGGCCCTGAAGAACGATGGGACGTTACACTTTTACGAATCTGATCATCCAGTAGCAGGAGGATGGTTGCATGTGTACCTGTGAGGAAGGGCACAGCTTCACCAGTGCAGACTAATTATCTACTGTTCTACATGTAAAAACGACATTTCCATGAATGTAAGCGGCCGTATTGGTTTTTACATGTGCTTCTACTGTTCTACATTGTAAATACATGCATGCTTGCATGAATATAACTTCTGGTAACCTTGAGAAATTTGCGGCATGCCGAGAATTGATCTGAGCTGGTCTAAATTCAATCTGGAATGGATCCAAAGTCGAATGGTTTGAAATAAATAACAAGGAGATTCAAGAATTCACTCCCGAAAGGATATAAAAGAATCCTTTTACCAGGGCATATATTCTTGCAATGATCAACTGAAATAAATAGAGATCCGGACCATCGTCAGCATCCACATCAGCCTTTGATTTAAATGGTTAAAAATTGGATTTACAAACTAATAATATTTACAATATTAATAATATGCTAAAAACAAGTTTAAAGATCTGGATTAGCAGACTATTGTGGGGATTAATCGAGTCTCCACGATGAATGGTGACGCCGGGAAGGATGTGATGAGGATGATCATTGTCTTCCTCGAACAAGAAACACCTTGAATCGACAAGGCCCTCTTGAATCCACAGGAGAAATGTCTCGAATCCATGAGAGAAATAAGAAAATTTGAGAATTTTATTGAAAGGCCTCCTAAAATAAATGAGTTTGCATGCTTAAATAACACTACACAAACCCTAAGACGCAATTAGAAGAGACCTAAACAAATAAGGAAATAAAAATTGAAAAACGCGCAAGTTTCTATCGACCGGAATGGTGCAGAAACGTCCAGAGACACATTTTTTTTTTTTTGTTCCAATTGATTGACCTGATCAGTCTACTCGATCGACCTCAATCGATCAAACTATGCTGAATTTTTGTTGATTGCCCTTTGGACTTCTTCCGGTCCATTTGTGTTAGGAACGTGCTTGCTCCACGTCCTACATTAAATGGTCAGGATCAAGGGGGCCATGAGGCCATCAAACACAAACAATAACTTGAGGATAAAAAGAATCCTGTACTACTTGCAATGTATCACCGGGAATAGAATGGAATGTTGGGGGAGGGGAGTTTGGGGGGCACTTGATCTAATATTGGTATCGCCAATATTTTTGTCACCTACCAAAAACAAGTTCTGGTCCCTTCTGAACATGATCGGAGTGATCGGAGGTTCACCATTTGACCCTTTGATTGAGGGAAACTCAAATCTATATCAACGGACAAAAAGGAAGTTTCCTCCTTGGCAGCTTGTTTCTGAATTTCAAGAGATGAAAGAGAGATCTTTCATCAATTTCGGTTGGTTGAACCAAAATACAGACAAATTGACAGAACAAGTGGGTTGTTGTTGTAAGTGTCAAGCTATGGATTTATAGGAGATTGGCTTGTAATGTTGACTGCTATTGGACATTACTGAGCCGCATTTCGAAATGTGCTCTTATTAAGAACTTAAGCGGTCGTTTGGCAGCTTGGAATTTGGGCAGTCATCGATTTGAAATCCAAATTGGAAAATTTTCTCTGGTTTTGTTCTCCTGGATTTTGGGTGGATTACTTTGACTTCATGAGCTGCTGTTCAGCTTTTGCGGGCTGGGCACGTCAACTCCATCTTCATGAAATATATGGAACGAATCTTCCTTCATTGGCAAGGGCAAAGGGAAAAATCCAGTAGGATTGAAATCCTCAAAAAGGCCACTTTTTGATAACCAAAAGGAGGGATGCAAAATACAAGGATTTTCAATTCTCTCCAACTATCATAACTCTCTCTCCTCTTCTCTATGAAGTGACATTTATGAAAATCCAGGTCGCCAAACACGACGACTAAATTCCACCAGATTGAAAATCCCATCTCCCAAAAGATAAATGATAGAATGAAAATCTCAGGGGTTGAAAATCCTGGATTACAATCCTCAAGATAAAATCCAAATCCAAGGTGCCAAATGACCCTTAAAGACTGCTCTTCTCTCTGCTAGTTTAAAAGACAAAAAAGAAGTATAGGAACACAATTCCCTTCTGGTGTAAGGAGTTGTCATGAAAAATTCCTTCTATGGAAGACTTTGATGTGGTAAATCCCAGTAGATTGGAGTACACAACAGCTAAGAATTCAGCTGGAATCCAAATGCAGTTGCTGCAAGAAACCAAGCATGGAGAGAGCAGACCATCTTCTATCTCAGTGATGATTAGTTATGTAAATAAGACTTTGGGTATGCTGGAATTAAGATCGAGTCGGATCAAGCCTAAACTATTAATATTGGCAAAATGGCTGGCTCCCCAGAAAAAATAAAATAAATGCTGAAACTGAATATTGATGTGCATTGAGGGGAAATCCATGATGTGCTGGAGGGGGCAGTATTCTCAGGGACTACAGAGAAAATTGTATAGCTGGGTTTGCATCTTATTGCTGCATCCAAACAAAAAATGTAGCTGAATCCAAAGTGCTGTTTGATGGGTTCAAGATATAAAAAAATGGGCATCTATCAGGTTGTAACTGAAAGTGACTCTAAAGTGATGGTTGAAGATTTGAATAATGATCATGGAGTAAAATGTGCTGTTTGGTACCTATGCCAAGAGATTATGTTGATATGAAGGGGCATGCAAGTCTTGGTTTTACATTACTACAGGGAAGGTAACCAAGTTTATGATGCATTAGCTGACCAGCATGTGACACTAAACAAAATTAGATCTTTTATTCTTCAGAATTTTGTTTTTCCCCAAGGAAGGCCATATGTTCGTTGGGAATATTTGGAAATCAGATGCGTTAAAAAAGAGTGGAAGATTCTGTTGGTTAGACTTGAGGCTGCATATTATCGTGCATGAGGTATACTTGGATGGGGCAAGTTTGTATAGATCCTTGAGAGGCAAGGGCCAATGTCCCCCGGTATAGGTGTATACGTCTCTTCAATTGATGGGTCCACCTTAAAAAAGAAGAAGAAGAAAAAGGATCGTTACTCTTCCGAACACATTTTCTTCTATTGGTAGTAGCCCCCAACATGCATTGGATTTTAGGTCCTAAAAATACAATGCAGGATGTGTATATACCACAAATAGACTATTAAACTGTTGAAGCTTGCGGCATTATAGCCATCTAGTATGTTTTCTCTGGTACTGAGATTTTAAACCATGTGTAAAATTGCAACTGCATTTGCTAGTATTTGTTTGGATTTTAATTTATACGTGGGTATCTGAGATGAATGTTTCTCCTGAAGATTCATATAACAGCTAGTTTTTAAGGCTAATCTTCTAATAATTAATTTCCACATAATGCTATTTGACGATACATTCCATACGTTGCTAAAGAACTGACCCTTGTTTACCAACTACACATTGTCTAACCAAATCCAATTCTTGCTAGATATGTTCCTCAAAAAATCCGATTTGTGCCGATTCTTCCCCCAACTACCAAAGAGATCTTTGCGGAACTGCGGAACTGCCACATGAAATTTTAATGAATTTGAAAGAAATTGTATTGATAAGTAATTTGTATGGAACTCATGACACATCCATCTGCATCAGGGATCCTAGATATATAGCTGCTCAAGATATCTCACCACCTTCTGTGGAAATAGTTGATATTACACATCATATAGCTAGCCTGACGGAATCACAATCTACAATTTTGACAAGGCAGCCACCATTCACACCCACACGGATTGATTCGCTTGCATAAATTTCCCAAAGTGGGAAATCGAAACAGTACAAAGATGTACTTCTAGGAATGGTATGTGTATGCAATTCCCAAAATGGGAAATGGATGCAAGCAAATCAATCAGGGTGGTGGGTGTACATATCAGCTCCCTATTGATAATGAGGCATTATACAATTGTCCAATGGATGGGTTGTATAGTGTCCGGACTTCAGTTTGTACTAACGGGGCTCGTGGTTGAGTGATCCAAACCTTCATAGCACGATCCCTCTAACCAGATGCTGCTCCTGCTTCTAATCTATCGCACTTCAGACTTGCACTCCAACTCCGCTTCCTGGCTGTTTTACTTGCCAAAAATTTCAAACAGACTCTTCCCCACTCCAACACCCAAAAGTTCTAGCTTCTCTGCGTAACACTTTGTGCACTTATAATCCAAACCATGAGTATGATAGGTCTCGCTGAAAATCACCCACGATGAAAAATTCTCAGGAGAGTAGTTTTATCATTTGTTCGATTGAATACGTTGTTCTGTTTTCTTCCTTAAACTTCTATGTATTGGCCACCTATTGAAGGGTTGGGACTTCTCCAATCTTGGGGATTTTCATTGCATGGGGCCCATTGTTTTGACAGCTTGAATGGCTGAACCATAGGCTCCACTTGTACAAGATGAGTCAGTAAAGAAAGACAACATGGAAATTCTCTATAAAATGTAATTGATCAGAATTCTTCTATTTCACATGTGAATACACGTTGAAATACCACAAACACCTGAAATACATCTGAAATTACACCAAGATCTTACCTTTCACTGCCAATGCCAGGTCACTGCAGGAAGTACCCGGAAAGGAACAACACAAAGAAGAGGAACAAGCTCCCATAAATGAGGATGGCTTTCTGCCCTGCTGTGAGTGCATTCCCGCCGAGCCCGAACTGCTGGTTCTGCGCGAACCCGGCGATTTCAACGCTCTTGCTCTCGAAGAAGGACTTCGCCGCCCCACACGTCGCGCACCGCCAGTCCTCTGGCAATTTCCCAAATTCCATCCCAGGCGGGACTGGGTACGACGGGTCCCCCGCCGCCTCGTCGTACCGGTACCCACAAGACCGGCATTCATAGATGCCGGTGTTCAGGACGGCGAACCGCTCCTCGAGGCGGCGGCGGTCGAATTTCTCTTTTTCTTCGTCGGGGGTGGAATCATCGGGAGTCTGTGGGGATTCAGGCTTTTCGGAGACGGGTTTGTCTTCTTTGGAGACGTCGACAGATGAGAGCGAAAGACGGGTTCTTGGGTGTTTGAGGGGAGGTTGAATTATGGGTTTTTTGTGGTGGATGAGTGGAATTGGGAGATGGGTTTTGGGTTTTGAAAGAGATGTTGGTGTTTGGATGTGGAAAGAGAAGGTAGGCCTTGCTGTTGCAGAAGCCATTGATTTTCTTCAGCTTCTCTCTCTCTCTCCCCCTCTCTTTGGTGTTTGCAGAGATGAGAGAGTGGTAGAAGTGTAATTATGGGGTTTTCGCTGGGTGTTTGTTGGAAGGGAATCCATGCAAAGGCATATGCTTTGGTTCGAAGCTTCTGGTTGGATAAGGTGATGTGTGGGGACTGGAATTCTCTCCAGCACCTGTTTTAGGCAGGGCGTTGAATACCCAAGACTTTGGGGCCCACCATATTTTATATATAAATCCACTCCGTCTATCATATTCTTTCAACGTTTTTATCCTTTGAAAATAAAAATAAGTTGCATTCACTGCTCAAATGGGCCATACCACATGGAATAATAGGGATGGTATACCAACCATAGGTATATCTGTGAGGCCATCATGGTGTGTTATCTTTCATCGAACCCGTTAATCATGTGTATATCACCGGGAAGAATATAAAATACAAAATAATTCTGAAAAATATTACTTATTAGATCACAATTTGTGAAATCAGTGGTTGCAGCTTCTGTTTTACTTTGTTCCTATTGTTATTAGATTTTTAATGGATATTATATTAAGTATTTACAGCAAAAATAAATTTTCTCACCTTATGGACGGATTGGATTTTACATATACAACATAGTGGACCCCACAGAGCTTGGATGTTTTAGGCGCTACGTAAAACAGCGGTTGTAGACATTTGGGTTGCTACGGTGATTCGCGCATGGGAATATTGGAATTCGATTCGCATCATACATCTAAATTGGTCTGCATGTGCCAGATCTGAACCGACCGTTTGGTGGGCCCATCATTTTAAAATCAAATTTTGTCTGGCGAGATACACGAATATCAGACAAACGATGCTCACAATGAAATGATGGCTTGCGTACAAAGGGGCACACCAGATGATTGAACGGGTCCGATTTCAAGGACATGGTTTGATTCGATGTCCATGGTGAGACCTGCCTTCTGACTGTCACGGATCTTGCATGTGCATCGCTGCACGACTGTAGCTTCAACATTTATAACTTCTGAGCCTGCCGGCCGTATATCTAGAATGTAGAAAAAAAAAAAAAGGAAAAGGAAATGTCGATCATCAAAGAATCCTCACCATCCATTGAACGGTGGGACCCATTAGATCCACTCGGTGTGAAATAATCATGAGAGGGGGAACCATAAATGTACGCCAATCCAAGTGGGCCAGATGGCCCACCATGGATGGAGCGCAGCCTCGAAACTGCGTTGATCCCAACCGTTAGATTTTACATGATGATTGATCATTTTGTTTATACATGCAGGGGCCCACTGTTTGGGATTCCGATCGTCTGTCTGAAGGAACACAGAGTACATGCATGACTTCTAAGATATCTTCCAAGGTAGACACTTCAAACCCTTGGATTAGTGGCTTAAATATAAACGAATGGGGCCAGAAGACAAGACTGTCCAAACTAACAGGCCCAGATTTGGTTGGAAATTTAAGAAATATCCTCCATTAGTGGTAGAAGAAATCATATCAACGGTTCGGATCACCACAAAATGACCTTATATATGCAAAACTGATTCAACAAGGCACTATAACCATTTTAGTCCTGATGTATCCGGACCTTATAATTCGTGTTGAATATTGACTTTTTAAATGTATTATACAAGACTCTGGCGAAGGTTTGTACAGTACGTCCAGCAATTCGTTTTAAACAGGTAAACATGTGTTTCCATGATCCAGACCATTGATATAAATTTTCTTATGTGTCTGGTCACTTATCAAATTTCAAAAGAGTAAAAGAAATCCCAGCCATAGAATATCAATTCCTTTCTTGATTGAGAATGTAAACCGTTGCAGTATTTTTTCCTTTTGCAATCGAACTATTGGCCTCCCAAAGAAGGCCATCTCCTTTTTCACACAGAATAATTTCTGATGCGTGGGTTATCCATGGTGGGGCCCACAGAATTACTGGCCCCTGGGCCACACGGGTGCAAATACGAGCCGTGAAACTGCACAGACGGGTGTTTCGAACGTTCCATGACGCCATCGGTAACCACTTTCGGTCGCCCCTCCATCTCCGTGGGCGTTCCTGTTGCCTCTGTCGCGACAGAGAATACAGCGTTTATCGCCACCACTGGGGTGGGGCCCACATGCTAATATGGTCCCATGATTTAAATCGTCCAAGTTCAGGTTACTATAATCAATAAATCCATCATTGCAAAGTCACGTTTCCGTAATAATTCTAACGTTTGGTTGTTGGAATTGAATACGGAGCCGTTGATGGAAAAAATTATCCATTCAGCGTGCGTTTCTTTTGGGTACGCATATAAGCATAAAGTCCAAAAAATGGACGGTTCCGATCATACGATCATAACATAAAGTGGGCCCCTGTAGGTGACGGAACAGTCTGGATCGTAAATCGCTACAGAAGCAATCCGCATGGGGCTGGGGTTGACCATGCCACAATCTCTCCTCTGTCATACGACTCTAGCCATCTGATCAAAACTGGCAATTTCAAGCAAAGGACCACATGCAACAAGAACTAACTCGGGACAGTAAGGAGCATTGAATCTAGCCATCTGATTGGAACTTTTAACCAACTGTCCATATTCAACAATGGCCTAATCGTACCATAAGGAGTAAGAACCATTTAGTTATTATACATTGACCCAGCATCGACCATCGAACGGTTCGGATCACTAGATGGCTCGCCAAAGTCTGTTAGATCATCTAATACCTTAATTGGCCATCGTTCATCTACAGTTCGCTCCATTCCACGGTCTGGATTTACTTAGGTAACACGGACATCACATGTGTCGCGAAGACGACTCTTCTGCGACGATGGACCCGAATCCTCTGCAACAATTGGAGTAGGAAGAGCAAGCAACCCTCCTTGCCCCAACCTGCAATTTTCTGTGAAATCTACTCCGTCCACCAGCTGATCCATCTCATAATAAGACTTTAATTCAAAAATCAGATCGATCCAACCCTCAGATTGGCCATACCACATGGAGAAGTTGGGATGTGGACACACACCATGGAAACCTTTCCGAGACCACTGTGTTTTTAATATCCCATCCAAACCGTTAAAAAGGTAATACTCTCTAGGGTAAGGAGATATTCCTTATAATTAATTTTTATAAAAAAATTATACGGACCACAACAAGTGCATTTAAATGTTTCGCTAGTCATTTTACATTGTTCCCATGATGTGAACTAGATTTATTTTATATCATTATGAATGTTTTCAATAACAGTGAAAATAATGTGAAAAAACAGATGAACAGATTGGATTTCTCAAAATAATTATTATGGGTCCCATAGATGTTGGAAGTTGTATGATCTTGATACAACAGTTGATACGGGGGATTACGGTCCGGGCACGAGGTTGAACCGTACACCAACCTAACCCTAACAGGAATCCCCAACCCCAACCCCAACCCAACCCTCTTAAAAAGTCCAAGAGGCCAAACCCAACCCAACCCAACCCCACCGAACCTCTCCTCCCCTGTCCTTCCCTCCCTCCACCCCACAAATACTCCTCCGGCCCGTGCCCTTGATACACCAGCGACCGAGCGACCGAGCCAGCGAGGGTGCGAAGCTTGAAAATGCCAGAAGAAGAAGATCAGAACGTGTACGAGGAGGAAGACGAAGATGACGACAGCGAGGAAGAAGATGAGGACGAGGAAGTCGCCGCGCAGTTCGAGACGAGGCAGTCTAGAAGAATTGAAGACGAAGAAGAATTAGAAGAAGACGACGACGATGAAGAAGAAGATCTGAATTCCGCGTCTCCTTCTTCATCTTCCTCCGACGAAAACCCTAAAAACCCTGACCCTAACCCCGCCCCAAACCCTAACCCTAAAAATCCCGTCGCTGCTCCTTCATCCACCGCCGCCCCCCCGCAGAACGGTTCCGTCGGCAACCCTCTCCCTCCGCCTCAGGCAAACATCGCCGCTGCTGCAGAGGCAGCGTCTGCTGCCGCCGCCGCTGCTGATGGCGATGGGGATGGCGATTCTTCCCCGGACCGCAAGCGGCTCTGTACGGAGGAGAAGAAGATGGGCATGGTGGTTGCTCCATCTGAAGACTCCCGGCGCCTCTTCCAGCGCCTCTGGACTGATGAGGATGAGATCAAGCTCCTCCAGGGCTTCCTTGACTTTATCCAGCAGCGCGGCGGCGGCGGCGGCTCCCATCACCACGACACTGGGCCGTTCTATGATCAGATCAAGACCCGCCTCCAGCTTGATTTCAATAAGAGCCAGCTTGTTGAGAAGCTCCGGCGCCTCAAGAAGAAGTACCGGAACATCATAAACAAGATTGGATCTGGCAAGGAATTCTCTTTCAAGAGGGCGCATGACCAGGCCACGTTTGAGATCTCACGCAAGATCTGGAGCATCGATGCTGCCGGCGCTGCCTCGGCTGCCATCGGGGATGACGAGGATGGGAATGGTATTGTGAATAATGCTGCGGATCACTCTGATAAGAAGGGTTCGAGGTCCCGGCGGCGTTCCCGGAAGAGGTCCACTCCTGAAGTGGTGGGTGTGGCAGAGGATCCTGCGCCGAATTTCGCTCCACCACCAGTGGCGGCAGTGCCACAGGCGTCCGCACCACCGGCGTCAGCACCAGTGATGGTTCCGAATGTTGTCGAGGATACTGTGAGGAGCTGTCTGTCTCCGCTGTTCAAGGAACTGCTGCATTGCGCAATCAACGGCCCATGTAATTCGTCTTTGGGGGGCGTGGCTTTGAATCCACTGCCGTTGAATTTTTCTGGTGGTTCCTTGAATATCTCAAGTACTGAGGCTGTGGACGATAGGTGGAGGAAGCAGCAGATTTTGGAGCTGGAGGTGTACTCGAAGCGGTTGGAGTTGGTGCAGGAGCAGATCAAGATGGCGCTTGAGGATCTGAAGTCGATGGACAATTAGAAGGAAAATTTTCTTCAGCGCCATAAAATGGTAAAATGGGCAGTTAGTATTTGGCGTTTTGTTACATTTGCTAAAGAAAAATTCATATCCCGTTGTTGCTGTTTGAATTTCTTTGTTTAGTTTTTAAGGTATAGAAGAACTTCTCAAATAATGCATTTATTTATCGTTTTCATGTTTCATGTTCAATCTGGTATCTCTTGTAGTTTATAACTTAAGAAAAAGGGATTGATGGAATTGATGGAGAAATGGGGGGTTACTGTTATTTGTAAATCCTTGCCCTCAATGTCTTTGCCCATGCTCCTCAGAGTGTCATATTGCTTGATGATTTCTCTAACATATTCTCTTTTTTTTTCTTTCTTTGGATATTCATCTTTTGTTAATATTTACATCACATGTTTGGAGTCCTTGTCATACCCCTAACCTTTAATTTTGCTTAAAGTTTAATTCTTTCCAGTGTTTCATAAAGTTATCGATGGACATTCTAGATCTTTGATCAAGTAATACTGTAATTAGAGTGCAACTCGGGTGGGCTGGGTTGGGTTGAGCGTCAACCCGAGCCTGACCAATCTCAGGAGGGCCCAGCCTGACCCTAGATTCCAATATGAGGTTCCGAACCTGAACCCAACCTGAATTCCTCTATACTCTATCCTAAACCGAACCCCACGCAAATACATCTGATTATTCCACACGAACCAGAATTTGGGTTGGGTCAGTCAGGTTCTGGTTGACCTGAACCCAAGTTGCAGCCCTAACTGTAATAGTCATAATTGAGTCCTTACTCTGATGTAAACTTCTTTTTATGCTTTATGTAATTGTTTGACATTGCAAAGCTCTTTTCCTCTCGTTTTTTTCCTTCATGTTGTGGAATGCAGATTAGTTGCTGTAGGGAGTTAATTTCCTGCAGACAGTTTTTTTTTTTTTTTTAAATTTTTTTTTAATTTTTGCGGTTTGTTAGATGACAGTGGGTGGTTCTGGATGGTGCAAACATCAATGTTGCAAGGGTGAAGAGAAATTGATGATGAAAATATAATATATACGGGAAGCATATAGAAGGGTTCATTTATTTGTTCGACTTACTTTATGAGTGAAGTTCTATGGTCTAGAGTGGAACAGTCTACCTGCTTCTTTCTCTCTCTTTTTTTAATGGTAGTCGAAGTTGTTTTGATTAAATCTATTAGAAGCTATTTTCTAGAGTTTCTCCAGTCACCTCTTCATCCTAGTCAAGCAGATCCTCCACCATTTGATGAAACATGCTGCAATAAATCCTGTTATCTTTGAAGGGTTTTGCTAAGGACCCATGTGTGCCATAGCTACAGTACACCAGGTTTTCCGGTTGAGGATTACAAAAGTGTGATTTCAATGTATCTGAAAACTCTAGCAGCAGGCCTTTCAATGGAAAAAGCTCAAAAACAATGAATCTAACAGTAAACTGCCCACCCATTCCTCAAATTTGTCATTAAAAGGTTCAATTGTCATTTGTAGATGGTTTGGGACACAGTCCATCAAGTGTGGGGCATACTGTTCATTGGTCAGACAATCCTAGCCTCTCCTTTTGTGGACTGCAAATAGATTGTGAAGAAGAGAAATATAGAAACCATCCACATTGAGCTGAAAGGTCGTTATTGGGTCGTAAAGGCTTTTATGTAAAGTTAACGGTGGCAACCGTTACACGTTACGGGGTTGTTATGGTCGTAACAACCATTATGGAAAAAATGCACTTGCATTAATCACCCCCGGTGAGGAGTCTTGAACACGAGACTTCTTGCTCTGATACCACTTTTAATGCAGGATAACTAACCACTTGCTCTAAAAACTTGAAGTGATAGAGCGCGGTGAATCAATCCCTTTATTCAATAGCCCAAGTCAAACCCCCCTCGTGGGCCCCACATCACAAGGTTGGCTCACACGAGCCACTTGCCTCACATGGGTTGCCCACCCCGAGTGTGCTTCTGCTTCACGCAGGCCACCCCATTCGAGCCCGATGTGAAAATGCTCCTGCATTAGTCATGGGGGTAGATACATGTTTTTGGGTATTTTCTTTCAATAAAAAACAGACCTTAATGGCTGTTATGGGGGTCAGAATAGCCGTTACGACTATGGTGTGCTGTAAAGGCCGTTACTTAAAGGTAACGGTAATGGTGGCAACCGTTACATGTTATGGGGCCGTAAAGGCTGTAACGGCCATTATGGAAAAAATAACCCGTAAAGGCTGTTACAACCCCCGTAACGGCCCATTACGGCCCTGGTAAAGGCCGTAACGGCCCCATAATGGACCGTTACAGGGCCGATATAGGTTTTTCAGATTTTTTTCAATTAAAAAAAGAGGTCATAATAGCCTGTTACAACCCCTGTAATGGCCATTGCACTCTGTATCGTAAAGGTAATAGTGGTGGCCATTGCGACCACTGTTACCGTTACGGAATACTTTGGTTACGACTTGTATCGTAAAGGTAATGGTGGTGGCCATTATGGCCACTGCTACCATTGCAGAATACCTTTCTATCTAGGACTAAATTTCACAGCACTTAAAATTATATTTATAGTTAAGGGAGAAGTTTTTATTTGAACCAAGTGCATTCAGTCTTGTATTGGTAGAATAAAGTGAGAAATTGGGCTCTTTGGGAAAGTGGTGGCAGAGATTTAGCAAGGAGAGAGAGGCTCTTTGAAGGCAAATTATCACTGCCAATTACAAAGATATGGAGAGAGCTTGGTCTCTGAGTATGATTTCGGGGAGGATGGTCCCTTCTTTTGGAAAGTTATCTCGAAATTAGGAAATACTCTTTATCTCGAAATTTGGAAATACTCTTACACACGTGGGTCAAACTTCTAGGTGTGAAGTTAAGGTGAGTTGGTTCGCTTTTGGGAGGATCTTTCGCTTCAGGATATCCCTTTGCATCTACATTTCCTATATACCTCCCTCTGACTCAATACATTCTTGTCAAACAGTCATTTGGATCTTTTGGAGGGTAAGATTTATGGTCACTTCATCTCCATAAATAGCAATCTATAGGACTGAGGTTGCAATGGTAGTCGAGCTCGTTTTTTGGATAAGTTATGGTGGTTGAGCTTCTTGATCTTCTTAAGGTTACTCTTTACCCTATTGAAGAAGGTGTGTGTGTGTGTGTGTGTGGATCTGTGCACCGAATGGTTGTTTTCATCCAAGAGTTAACTCAAGGCGTCGTGCCTAGTTGTGACCCCGGAGCCATTGTGGCCAAAATTATTGGGAAGCTGTGCTCCTTATCGTGCTGAGACATTTTGCTTTCCTTCTAAAAATCATTTCATTTACTGAAAGGATGATCAGTTGATTATCTCTTTCTTTGATGTGAGATGGCTAAGGCTATTTCATATTTCCTTCTACAGCCTTTCTGAAATTGAATGGGTCCTTTTGTGTTTGATAGCAGACCTTATGCGCAGATGGAGTAGTGGGCTTTTCAAGCCCGGGGGAAGATTTTATGGAGGATGCTTGGAAAGAAAGAAATAATAGAACTTTGTGAACAGACACTTAAGCTTTGCTCAAGTAGTCATTAAACTTCATATTTCCTTGATTGGTTGGTGATATTCTTCAGATTAGTTTAAAGGAATCTCTAAACCCAATCTCATGCGTGAGTGGAGGACGGTTCTGGATCTTTTGAAATCCTTCCATTGTTGCTCGAGTGTAAAGCGCTGCTCCCTCGGGCTGATGGTAGCTTAATATAGATGGGAAGCTCATTGGAGAAGTGCTGCGAGCAAGCGGTGAAGTATCATCCCAAGTTGGTACGTATTGTCTGATATGGACCAGCTTAGTCCACGAAAGATTTGGCTGTATCAGCCCATATCGGCCTGATATGGGAAACCAATTCTCAATCATTGGCTGTGAGATGAGCACAGTTCTACCAAGTTTTTGAGCTGGTGGATTTCTGTTCTTTAAATGGGGAAGAATTGTTGGTTATCAAAACAGGGGTAGAGATTTGCCATTTAGATAGGTGGGCCTTGGATGGCAGAAGGATATTCTTGTAATGCAACTGTTGGGGCATTTGGAAATGCTTTCCCCATGGGACCTTGGTTTTATTTTCAATAGCTTAAGAATGTGTTGATGTGCTCTTGCTCTTCGGATATTTCACATCATCATGTTCCTAGGGGACTCTTATCCATTGCCTTGACGGATCTCTGGTTCAGCTCGTCCCGTGGGCATTTTTAGTGAAGTCTTTTGTTATTAATAAAAAAGGTAACCAATTGACCACCTTGCATATTTGCACCTTTTCCCCCATAATCGAAATGTGCCATTGGCTTTCTTGGCCACCGATCAGTCGGTTCGGATCATCCCATGTGATTTTTGAGGTGTATGGGTTATCAGAGTAGAGGCACATGGATGTTCTAGATTCATGAGCCAACCTTTTTTCTTCAATTTGATCAATTGGGTCTGTTCATTTTTCTGCTCATTAATCAAATGCTTAGGGAACTCCATAGAAATTGAAGATTAGGCTCGCTGATACGCTAGATTGATGGTAAGACCCTTACAATATAATCAATTTGAATCGTCCATCTTCCTTGTCATTTGTCTGATAGTTAGGGTTGTTTGATCGAAGTGATTCTTGATAGTTAAGTGCAACCAAAGCTTGGACCAAAAGCTGGACAATCCAGATCGATGATCAGACATTTCCAATATAATTAATCTGAACTGCCCATTCTCTGTCTGTTGATCAGATGGTTAGGACCAGATATGGGCAGCTAAAGGTGGGGCCAAGTGGATGGACAATCTTAGAATGATGATGGTGCATTTTCTATTATGATAAACTGGGACCATCCTTTTTTTTTTTTTGGCCATTGAGAGAGTGATTAGAATCATTTGACAGAGTTTTTGGGCTTAACGGACAGTCAAAGGTGGGCCCACACGATGAATGGTTCAAATTGCTGATTGGTTGGACCAACCTAATCATTGTGTAAGCTTATCTCAAGGGTGGTACCCAATAGGTTGAATAATTGGAGAAAGTAGAATAATTGAAATTACTCTAAATAAATATTGAAGAAGTGATAAAATTATCTAAAAAAAAGAAGCGATAAATTTAAAACTAAAAATTTAAACATGACAACCAAACAACTGAACAATCTATTCAGAATTAAAATAAATTATGAGCACTATCGAATAATGGCATAATAAATTCTTATGCGGAAGCTTATCCACTGTGGGGACTTCCTTAAGAGCCACCAACTGAACAAAAACATCAACTCTAGTGGGAGTGTACAATTGCCACAGCAGGCCCTCAACGGTGAAGGGGGCACTGGTATCCCAAATAGGTGCATAATGTGCAAAGTGCTATCTGGTTATTTGGAATTACTTCCTGGCCACCATTTGTTTGAAATGGGTCCTGAGGCTATATGTTGGAGGGGAGTTAGCTAGCTAGCAGGGGTAGTGGTCTGTTTTGGAAGGAAGATGGGATGAATATGTTGGAAAATTTTGAGAGAGGAATTGCAGGATTTTTGGAGGCAGCAAAATTTTGGAAGAGGTGCTTATTGATAAGATTGGCAGCTCGACTTTGGATTTGGCTTCTAATTCCATGGTTTTCAAGGACGATACACCATTGGAGATCAAAGAATAAGGGGTCCAGCTTGATGTGGAGTGTCCTGCTTGTGCTCAGGGGTCAGCTGCGCCCCCCATTGAGGGGCTTAGAAAATCAATTTCGGCAGTGTATCATGGGACTCTGAGAAGGGAGGTGTCATTGAGGTTGTGAGTGTGCTGGGCAGATGGTGTTTGCATTTGATGGCATTAAGCTGAACTGTTCGAGTCATGCGTTGCAAAGTTTGTATGAAGGAAAATAGACAGAAAAGAGAAAAAGAAGAAGAAGAAGAGACAAAACTTGAGAATTCAAGTGGGCAGAAAAGATGGATGGATAAGATTGCAAAATTCTCCCTCATTCCTCTCTCTATGGTTTTCAGGTCCCTTCATCATCTTCCAAGAGTGTCGTTTCTCCAATCTGGTTGATGATTGATAGGAATAATATTTCTTGAAGTCCCTCATTGCTTCTTGGAAATGATGGCTTTGGCTGAAATAATCTTCTTGCCCTTTTGGTTGATTTTGCTCAAAAGTAATGGGGTCGATGCCTTCGAGATTGATCCATGCAATGGGATTGTGGGGTGTCTCCATTTTTTTCACTGCACTCAGATGCCTGTGCAGTGCGTTGCTTACAGGGAATGCCCTAGAATTAACTTGAAATGTCAAATTGTCAGGATTCATTATGGAAGTAGTGGCGGAAGTTTGGTATTGGCTACCAAACTGATGCAACCCACTTTATCTGGGCTGGGGATGAACAGTGAGAGTGCAGAACTCCCACAGGTGGAGTTCACCTAGGGCTTTCTGGACACTTGTGAAGGTGTATCATTTTGCCTTGGAGCCATGTGAAATGAGGAACCTATACGATATGCAGTGAGCACCTACCTTTGCACGCTTTGCAGGGTTTTCAGTTCTAGTGGAGATCTGATGGGTAGGGGCCATGGTTCGGTTATCCATGCCATTGTATTATTGAGTCAAAATTGGTTTTGGTGCACTGTATTGTTCACCATTGAAATGGGTTGTCTCACCCATTGTTCAGAGTATCCCTGATATTATCGAAATATCTTCGATATTATCCGTATTTCCAGCTCGGTGATCCCGATAACACTGGTAGTATCATAAATGACAGGTGTTGGCAATGTATTGCTAAGTATTGCCAATATATAGCCATTATTTTCAATTGTGTAAATTCCAGGTGTTGCTCGTATTGCCAATGTATCGCTAATATTTTTTATCATGTAAATTCCAAGTGTTGCTTGTATCACTAGTGTATACGCAATATTTCAATTAATCGCCAATGTATTGATATTATAAAAAAATTGTTTATTTAAAAAAATTCTATTTCATTTTTTTTTTTTTTTATGGGTGCATGGTTGTATTCTGTATTCAAATTGTTGACGATAACATCGATAATATCACGATATTATCGTTATGGCAGCATGAGTGATGTATAAACCACAATCTTTCGTTTTCTTTTTAGTTTTCTACAATTTCTTGGTGAAATATCCTGTTGTAAATCTTCTGAAATATGGATGGATGTTTGGATGGATGGTTGAATGGATAGAGATGGGATGGTTGGGTTGATTTCCCAAGACAATAGATGCTTTTAGGCCTCCATTAAATGGGAACTTATTATGTATGCATTCTTTATGCATTTTTTAATTCTCAAATATGCAAATATGTGTATTTTGGCATCGACTAAGGTTTCACTAAAAAAAATCCACTGCTTCCCTGTGATGATATTGATATTGTTTGTGTCCTTGGCTAGCAAAACATATAGTAATATCAATACTTGAACACTTTGGGCATATATTTGGACCTATGTAGCTGTATTGGCTGTATGCTGCCATGTGACCATTCTTGTTCTTGGCAATTCATTGGCCTGAAATATCTCGGGATATTTTCAGGTTTCGACATTTTTTGCACTCTATAACTGGGAAGCTCTCGCTGAAAATGAAGTGTTTAAAAATGTTGATTAATAATGAATCAATAAATCTATGTTTTAAAATATAGGTTGAAACGAATCATTTTAACTTTTAAATATTTTTCACATTAAATTGTGATATTTTTGTCATAAAATTGTGAAAGATTAGAAGTTGCTGAGATTTTTTGGATATCTTGAGATATTCGTGACAATATCGGATTGAGCAATGTTCCAATAGATTATCACCGGATTCTGTAAATTTTAGCAATGACCATAGGATGATATATTGCCTGATACTTACTGTCATCGCCCTTGAAAAGTGTGGCTGGATGGGCCTGAAAAACAGTTCTGATATGGCATCGGTGGTGATTACATATGCTGATTGGCGTGCACCCGTCATTCCAAAACTAAAGATAATGTAACTAACCTATGTCTCAACTCTAACACGGCTGGCCCGACTCAAAATATTGGTTGAATTGGGCACGGGCTGGAAATCCTCAAATCTGACATGGGTTCATTGTCTCGGGCAGGTTAGGTCTGGCAACCTGACCCATATGCAAATGTATGGATGTCAGGTTGGATTGGGTCAGGTTGCCTGTGGCCTCAAACCTAAGCATCTCCGCCCAAGACTCGTAATATTAACATTTCATGCAACAATTCTCGTCACCAGTCACCACCATGAGAAAGAAAATACAGCCAGCAGTTCGTTCACATTCGACCAAAAGAAAGAAAGATCCAATATTTGAAGAGCCAACATCTTCCAATATCTCAACCTGAGCGTGAGCAATCCAAAGTGCGGCCCATTATATTGTGATCTTTGTGCCTGATGATCGTAAGGCCTAGCTGTTTTTTTTTTTTTTTTAAAAATTATTATTATTATAAAGTTTTTATTTTTTATTTTATTTATTTATAGATCAGATGTTGTGGATTAGATGCGGGCTGGCCTCACTCAAGATGGCGTGGCCCGTACTGTGCGCCCACCTTGGTGCATGTATTCTACATCTGTCCATCCGTTTTGCCCGATTGTCCGAAAATGAAGTAGATCCAATTCTCAAGTGGACCATACCATAGGAAACAGTGGTGATTAATCATTAAAAACTTCTTGTGGGCGACAATTTCTGGATTAAGCTGATATTTGGTTTTTTTTTTTTTTTTTCCCCTTCAACTAGGTTTTTGTCACCTTATCAACAGGTTGTATGGAAATAAGCAAATATGGAAACATTATAGTGGGGAGTGGGCCCCAGGAAGTTTTTAATGGTGGAGCGTTCAATCACCACTGTTTCCTATGAAATGGGCCACCTGAGATTTTGTTCTACTTCGTTTTTGCGCTCATACTCTAAAACAATCTGGCAAAACGGATGGATGGCGTCGATGTAGAATACATACATCAAGGTGGGCCCCTGGGTAAGGCCCTCACTCTCCTGGGTGAGGCCGGTGCGCACGCGTGACAGGTTGTAGTTAAACTGGCCGGAGATGGTCAATCCTCATTGATGCCTCATATGCACCTATGCCTACGTGACTCGGAAAGTCCAAAAGTCTTTGGCCGTGTACAGCATTCACTTCATCTTGGCAAATCAATGAGATAAAATGCTTGGATTAAGCTTGATATATGTACAACGTTTGAGTTTTCAGTCTATAAAAGTGAGGCCCATGGTTCAATGATCCCGATCGTTTGATTGGATGGGAATCGCCACGTGATGACCCATGCAGAAACATAGCAAAGATAGAGAAAAGAAGCCAAGTTGAGAAATCAATACCTCAAGAAACAAGAGAGCTAACTAAGGATAGGCAATGTTCCTCAACTTGGGTTGCCGTGTAATCTGTTCTGGAACCTGACGCTTGTGACATCAAGATCATTAAAGTAGTATGCTCCACCATATAGATCACATGGAACAAAAAAAGAAGGGCCCGTTTGATCATGGGGTGGGCCACATTTTTAAGAATCAATGGACAACTGATGGTTTGGCTCACCTATTCAGCTGATCTCCTTGATTTTCCAAAAGACAATCTTCATGGTGGGGTCTATCATTGATTTGATTATAGGAGAATGATAGTAAAAAAAAAAAAAGTGTAGAGAATCAAATCAAAGATAGAAAAGGCTATGATATAATATGATAAAAGAGAGAAATTTTCGAACAAAATATAAGTATAAATGAGATAGATTGATATTGATATGCCTTACATCCACCTTTCATACATCTTTATAACATGACAAGTAATAAATTTCCATTGTTAAAGTAACAAGGCATGAAATAACTGACACTAGATGGGAAAAAAAACCAGAGACTTTGATCTTCCCATGATGGGCTTCTTCAACACTACTAGGCTTCTTTGTTGGGCTTTCATGGACTGCATCATCCTCTGTAGTGGGAGAAAACTCGCGCGCTTGAGTTTGGTTTCCATCTTTCACATTACAAGCAGGATGGATGCATAGTTTTGGTGGATGCTCAATTCCATAGGCATTATCATTAATAATCTTCTCTAGAATCTGATATGGTCTGATCTTCTTTAGTTCTTCTTGTCCTTGAGTTAGGAAATGCTTTTTCTCTTAAAGAGTATGCCAACACAAGATCTCCTTCTTTAAAAGTCTTGACCATATGCATTGATCTCATCCTTCTACTTAGAATTACTCGCTTCTAACTTTCGACGGACTTCTTCATGATCTCTTTCCATGGCGGTAGAAAATTCCTCAGCTCCCTTGGATTAATTGAATGTTGGTCAATGACATAAGATGAAGATAATGTGTTGGAGAGCTCACATACACTATCTTAAATGGACTCCTTCCATTGAACAGTTCACCACGGAGTTGTAAGCAAACTTGGCTTCAGGAAGCATTGCATTCATCCTACTGTTTAGGACTTTTCCCACTTAGGCTTCTTAGTAGATTGGTAAAAGTTTCATTCACTACTTCAGTTTCACCATCCATTTGAGGATGATAGGCACTACTGTAGAGTAAATCAGTCCTAATTTTCTTTGGTATCCCCGTATGAGGTAATGGACTTGGCAAACAATGTAGCTTAACTACCTTTTGAAAAATAAATGTTAGCAACATATGAAGCATCCATTGTCTTGAAATGCGTTTTCACTTTAGAAAATCCATCAACAACAACAAAAGTGGAATCTATACCTTTTTGAGTCATTGGAAGTCCAACTATAAAATCCATGATCCATGACTATATCCACTTATGCAACTTTAGGAACCAGTACCGCATAAAGACCGGTATTTTGAGTTCGCTCCTTTGACAATTGGCATATTCGGCACCGCTTCACTTAATGTTCATATCATGATGAATCTTTTGCCAAAGGTACTTCTCTTTTACTAAGAAAGTGGTCTTTGTTGAAATTAGGTGCCTTTAATTTATGCTAAAACAGGGGTCTTCAATCAATCGACTACCCTAGTTGATTGATTGAAATTCCTTGAATTTATTAGTTTGCTTGCTGGGCAATTTTGACCATGTTTGGTCGATCGAACGTAGAGATTCGCTCTATCGAGGGTTGCTTGATTGATCAAAGCCTAGATCGATGGCGCGCATAGTTTTGCACAATTACACGAGATTTGTTTCTTATTCTGAGTTTAATGCTATATATATGGGTGTAATACATGATTAGGGTAGAACAAAGAGAGAAAAATCATTTCTAAGGTTTAGAAGGGAGGAAACTAGGGTTTTTGCATATGTAAGTTCATCTAATCTCTTGTACTTTCATTTTCATAGTGGATTGATTATCGTTTTATGCCGTGGTTTTTTCCCGTAAGGAATTTTTCACATAAATTCATGTACTCTCTGGGGTTACTTTGTTTGCGTTTGTCTTTTGTTGTCTGATTCGTATTCGGGATTTGCTTTCATGGCTCCCAACAAGTAGTATCAAAGAGTATGTTGGTATTCGAGTTTGAATATGAAACACGATGATGAAAGTATTGAACGTGAAGAATGAGACATAGAAGCTCATCGAAAAACATAACTTTAAACTATGGAAGGTGAAAATGGGAGGCCTTTTAGTTCAGTAAAGGTTGCAACAGGCACTCCTTGGTATAGCGAAGCGTCTTGTGATTATAAATAATGAAGAGTAGGAAGAACTTGATCAGAGGACGATTACCTTTATTTGATTACGTTTGAAGATGATGTACTTTATAACGCCCTTGATTAGGAGACCACCACAGGGCTTTGGACAAAGTTAGAAAGTTTGAATATGATGAAATTTCTCATAATCATCTGTACCTAAAGAAATAATTCTATAATATGAAAATGGTGGAAGGGTCATATCTTAATGCACATATTAGCATATTCAATCAATTACTTTGCAAGTTGACGAGTGTGAAAGTGAAGATCAACAAAAAAGACTAATTCCTAATCCTGTTGAATTCTCTTCCAAAGTTGTACAAGACTCTCGTAGATACTATGTGCCACGGTAGGGAGACCATTGACGTCAAAACTATTATCTCAGCCTTTCATTGAAAGCGGTTGAGAAAGAAGGACAATAACGGGAGTTCTTCTACGGATGCGTTGGTTACTAGGAGAAGTGTTTTTGAGTCGGAGAAATCCTTTGAAAAGTTGATTAAAATATCTTGAGTGCTAGCCCAATGAAACAATCACTTAATGAGTATCTGATCTAACATGATTTAGCCACATACAAGTCCTTAATAAAACTCAATGGATCCCTTGTTGGCCCCATGAAGAATCAATGTCTTATGATTAAAGTATCTAGCCACCTCCACTTTTAATAGTTACGCGGTAGCCTTGTAGGAAGAGCCAAAGATGATTAGTCAATATGATGATCTTTACATGTTCCCAAGTTTATTGATTAATTATTTTTCATGCAATATTAAGATGTGATCATTATGATCATCTGGTCCAGGTTAATGGGCTCCCAGATCAATAATGACTTGATCTTGATCTAACCAATACAAGTGTCCAAAGGTCATAACGTAGATCCATTATCCATTGCATACTCACACTTCCATGTGATGAGGGTAAAGGCACATCAACACCAAGTTGGCTCTCTGATGGTGGAAACTATCCATCCTGGCCCAAGTTAATTAGCCCTCTCACAAAAGATGATCGTACATCTAATCATAAAGTTCCTGTAAGTGTGCCTTACTTACTTGTGATGGTCATAAACTCATAGTCCACACACATGATACTGAAATCCATGGATTACGCTCTTCCTAGTCAATGACTATTGTGTCAATCTTAAGTTCCTAAGGACCACCAGATAATTTACTCATCAACTAACCCATATTCATATAAGTTTAAGGAAATAATGAATACCAAAGAGTATCAAGTGGACCACATGAGACCAATGATCATCATGATCTATGCCTGAGATCAACCTTATTCCATCTACATAACTAGCCGATTGAGGCTCATATTGGTTCTTTAGCGTATATACTCCAATAATAACTTTTTTACATGAACGTACGCTTCCAAGACTACAAGTAATAGGACATGGAAAAATGACACCTCTTAATGATACTCCAACTATCATTGAATGAGAAAATCAATAGGCTTTAACTTTCCACGATGGGCTTCTTCAGTTGTATTGTTTTTTCATGGACTGTATCATGATTTCCTTGAAAATGTGGCATATTGGCCAGGAAATATGGAATGGTACCACATGTTGCAATCATAGTTAGCAAAATTCTATTTTAAACTCTATATGTTTGGAAAAAAAAAAAAAAACTTAAAGTAATTGATTAAACAGTTAAAACTCCATATATTTCAAAAAATAGGCAAAAAAAAAAAAAAAAAAAAAAAACTCATTTTTTGACAAACTGAACTAAACACGATTACACATTTTATTCAAAAAGAAAAATAAAAAACTTTTCAAGGTGATTTAAAATATTGGGTGGTCGTCCATTAATAGAATTAAGTAGAAGGTGAAAATTTTTAATAGGGATGGATAGAATTAGGCGAGGATTTCATGAAAAAAGAAAGGATTTGAAGAGGCAAAGAACACTATTCGGCCATCTACATACTCTATCACTACTACATATACAAATTTTAATCATTTTAGTTAATTTTTTAAAAACCTTATTTATATATGATATTAACACACATACAAACACACATATATCACTTTTTTCACTCCATTTTTTAATCCAAACCACATGGAACCCAAATTTCTCATTCTCCAAAATTTTTGACAAATCTATTTCTTTGACTGAAAATTTTCACCTTCTTTTAACAGGAATTATTTTCATACTGTCTTTTTCCTGTATGCCAATTTGCTAATTATGGTTGTGATACAGTTGCTTGTAGGTGATCAGTTCTAAAACAAATGGGAGGCTAGAAGAAAATAAGAGACTCAAAAATTACAACTAGCACGAGGCTTCACATGCATTAGAGCATACATACATGAATTAGAATAATTTAAACAATGGCAAACAGATACTGTAAAAATCCAGGAAAAATTGGAACAATCTCTCTCCACCTTATACTGAACAAGAGGAAAAAAAAAAGAAAAGAAAAGAAAAACATAATATATATATCCATGTACAAAATATCTTTCCTTTTCCCAACAAAAAAAAAAAAAAAAACTCATATACACCACCCCTTCGCATGTCTCCACTCAAAAGGTTTAATGCTAATAAAAATCTAATTAACAGCATGTATATAATAATCCACAAAAATTAATAATTACCATCTATTTAAATTTCAACAATTGGATTGAGCTCTTTCTTTTGTAGGCAAGCCATATTGAGAGATATACACTGGTATACTGTGTATTATCTCAACCTTCATGCTATTGCACTAGTTAGTAGAGAACGTGGTGCAGGACTGAGGAAGCTGTGGTGAGCCAGGCATTGCAGGTGGCCTAGGTGGGGACATGCGGCCGCTGCCGTGGCTGTGATTGTTGTTGCCATTAGCATTGTTATCGTTCCGAGGCGCACCCATGATCGAGGTAATTGCAGCGGCTAAGGCTGCGGTGAGATTGGGATCGGTGGTGATCGCTGCAGTGACTGCCTCTGTCAGCGACGGGGGCCGTGGTGTGATGAACTGCATTGCGGGCATGGCGGGTAGTTTGGGAGGGAGGAATATGGGCTGGCCAAGGAGATGAGGGGAGGCTCCGGAGAGTGGCAGCGGGAAGGTGGAAGAGACTGGGGGTGGTGGGGACTGATGGAATTGCATGGGGTTTGGGATCTTGGTTAGGTCGAGGGTGATGGTGGGGAATGGTGCGGATGCAGATAAGGTGGCCATGGTGGTAGGGTAGGCCAGGGGCTGAAAGAAGGTTGGGTTGATGAGGGGAGTGTCTTTGCTTGTGGTGGAGCCTGAGAGTAGCATTGTGGCAGCTGCTGATGTGGTGTGGGCCATGGCAGTTGCTGCTGGCGGAAGAGGGTGGTTGTGATTTCCTTCATATGTTGTTATGAGGATGGTCTTGTCTTCAGCACATCTTTGAACCTGGTGCATGCAACAAGTAGTGTGGGGTAATTAGTAACTAGTTTAATGAAGAGGGTGTTTTTTGCAAATACTCTTTTTTTTTTTTTTTTTGGGATGAAGCTAACATGGGTGTAAGATCTTGGCCGTTCATCATGTATATGTACTTTGGTCCAAAGATCAGGTTGGTACAGTTATTGTAACATCTATGAATTAGTGGTGATGATCTGTGTTTTAGGTAAGTGCGTGGCCTAGCTCATGAGAGGGCTGGGTTTATTTTTGGGCCATGGAATAAATACGGTGTGGCCCACCTGATGAATGGGGAAGATCTTGTACACACATGCTATATTATCACGTGAAGAAGAATGCTGTCTATTCAGGTTATTCCTCGCCATCCGTACCTTTCTAAATATTTAGTGGCAGGATTAGTTTGTTGCCGTGGATAAACTAGTTGGAACCATTAATCTATAGGGATGGCCCACGCAGATTAGAAGATCCTAGCCATCAGTTTTGCCTTTCTTTCGTGTTGATTGTAGACCGTTTATCAGTTTTAATGACAACGATCGGATGGGTAGGAGAATCTAATCAGTATAATCTTTTAACCGGGAGACATCCATGGAATGGGTCAGTAAATGAATGGTTCAGGTTCACTATGTAGTGGCCAAGTGTACGGTTGAGAAGAGTAGGATTCATGAAAACTTTTGGAGATGGCTCCTCTGGCTCTGATTGATTTCCAACAGATTAGAGATGAATTTGTTTTGTGTCCGTCGCAATGCAGGATAGAGCTCTTGTGGCCGCTTGCTGGGGCCCATAGGTCAAGTGGTCTGGTTATCGGAACCGTCCATTTTGTGAAATGTATGCTATAAGGGATACCGTAAGAAAATTATGCTGATAAAGATGATAATGTCCTTCACTTTCCTGATATGAATTTAGAACAATGAAAAGAAAACTTTCAATAGTTCTAATTCAACTCTACAAATAAACGTTTGGGATCATCGTTGAAGCTGTATGATGGAACGGTAACTTATATGTGGTAGTGAAGAAGAAATGTACGGTTCAAATCAACAGACCATGTTGGAACGTGGGCCCCAAAGGCTGCCGAAACGAACTTGCGTCGCAGCAAATTGGAGACAAGCTACCCTTCTTCATTTCCAAGTCAACAAAATGCAGTCAACTGCACGTGGTCGGTTCCCCTAAAGGCTTGCGCGTGGGGCCCACCGCGGTGGGCCCATTTTATCCAACCCGTCCATCAGGGCCGTCCACCATGAAAGTTGGACGGCCCGAACTCAGGCCTATCCAACCTAATGATTGGATAGGCCCCCACAAAAAAAAAAAAGCACCAATCATCATGGCTAGGATTGGATGGCATCCACACAACCTGGTGGGCCCCACATGCAATAGTGTATGAACAGGTGAATGGATTTTGCACGCAGGTGGTGAACAACTTTCATGAATCATGACCAAAAATGCCCTTCATCTGAATGGATCTTACCTGTTTACGGACGGGACATCCAACGGCCATGGTGCAACGGTAGTAAGCACGTGGGCAAGGGTTACCCTTCGCCATCTTCTGCCCATACTTTCTCCATTGACATCCATCGCTTATCTAAACAACACCCATTTTCCAAATTCAGCCCATATGGTACTAGTATGAATATTAGCCATTGCACCATGGACATCCCAACTGTCCATAAGATGGGCCCCACCATTGTACTCAACTAGCTGGTCCACTCATTAGGTGGGCCACACACATGTTGAGTCAGACAATCGGTGGGCCAGCCCAGCTTATGTACAGTTCAGATGTCCTACACATGTAACATGTTGAAATGCGAACTGGGTTGCTATTGAAATTAACAGGCAATCAGTTGCAGGTGATCTTTATTCATGATCATAGTCATTATAATCATAAAATCACTTACGAGAGGCGCTTCCGATCGCGCGCGGACGGAGACTCTTGCCTTCCGGCAAGGGAATTCTGGTGTTTGATCGGCGGTCTTTGGTTGTTCTAGCTTTGGGCTCTTGTTGGCTCCCCAACCTTGGGACACTTGATTGGGGCCATTGTCGACGCAATGTCGCTTACTGGCCATTGAATTCACATCATGATCATGTTCATCTGATGCTACTCCACTGTTGTTAGGTCGAGAAATGGACTGTTCTCCAGTCCCATCGTCGGATTGTGTTAGTTCGTCCCCGTCGAGTGCACCGGATGGACCTGGGTCCATGAACTGATGGGCCAACCGTGCGGGACCCGACATTTCATTTTTCTCATCATTCTGCAATAGGATCAAAGCATGTTTCATTAACTGGATCAAGACAAAATTTGGGTGAAGGGAAAAAAAAGAAGAAAAAGAGGGCACGTTTGGTTGCACCAGATATCATGATATTTTATGATTAATCAGTCATATTTGGTGCAACCAAACAAGCCCAAAATTAATTGACAGGTGACCCACGAGTTAAAATTGTTACATGTGAGATTTTGTAACAAGATCTCTGACCATCTGTTGGAAGATTTGAAAAATATGGTTGGTTGGAATCTAGAAAGCACATTTTTGAAAAATCCATATTGAAGTATGCATTGAGATTCACGCCCCATTATTTGATGGACGGATATGCATGTCCCCGTGTCAGTGTTCACACATTCTTCAAACTTTCAATACAATTTCTAGTTTTAGCAATGAAATATCACAAAAAATGTATTATTCTATCACCAAATGAAGAAAATGGGTGTATGCATCTATCAAATAGATGGGCATAATGCAATTTTGAGCTCCTATTGCATGCCTGCATGGAAAATACAATTGTTTAAAAAAAAAAATAAAAAATTTCATTTTCATTTTTAAAACACTTGATTGAACTAACAATAATTACAATTCAATTCGATAGTGCATCGAAACGCACCTTCAATTGACAAAGTTAGATTATAGACATATTTAGACATTTATCCAAGTAAAAAGCTACAAGTAAAAATGTGGATTGTACACTTACAAGAATATCTACACATATACACATACAACTATTTATATGCATACATATACAATTGCATGTATATGTACAAAACAAGCATATATACGTACATACATATACAAAAACACGCATATACAGCTAGTTAGTTCTACACGTATATATACAAAACAAGCATATAACAGGTTCTACACGTATACAACTAGTCGTACACGCATTTGTCGAAACAACAATAGATAAGCAACTAATACGCAATGGTCACAAAGACCCAAAATGGACGGTAAGTCTGGTATGATATCTGAGCCGTTCAAAAAGTGGGCACCACCATGAAGATCACTAGCACATAAAATCACGCTGTCAAATTATCAGGCAGGACATAACTGAGCGTTGGAGATCAGACCATCAATATGTTCAACTCAAACCGGCCATTATTTTTCTTGAGTTGAAGTGGACCTGATGATGGGACCAGCTGGATATTTGCATACGAAGATCTCATCGTGGGACCCACTTTTCACACGGATCGGATTTTGAACACATTTGACGCATGTGTGTGGTTGGAGAGATAACATGGCTCATTGTTTTCTTGTATACACACCACTAATCAAGGGCTCTGAAAGTCTGAAAAGAATCAACGGTTTAAAATGATCCAAAAGTACAAATTTTCAATTCAAGGAAATCAGGGTTCTGTTTATTCTACTGAGAAAAGTCTCTATTTTCCAAGGTTGCACCTAAAAGTTCAATAGAATTTCATCAAGAAACTCTCCTATCATGTTCATGCAATCAAAAACATCAAGCTAATCTAATCTCTCACTAATCTATGAATAAAAATGACCTGTTCTTGCCCGATCTTGCCCGCCCGTTGCTGCATCGCAGAAATGATCTGATTCTGCAAATTGCTGTAGTTTTTGGTTATCTGATCCAACATGCTTCTCAGCTTCTGATTCTCATTGTTAATCCGTTCTAACTCAACTTTGAGTGTAATCAGCTTCAAAACAAATCAAAATTCTAAATCTTAATAAAAAATAAAAACAAAAATCAAGAACAACAATAGATCTTTAATCCAACCCACTAATTCAATAGACCATAGTCACCTTATTCTTGGTTCTCTCTTCAATTACAGATCGACGGCTCCCAGAGTCCACAGTCCGAAGATGCAATCCGATCTGCACGACAAGAGATCAGTACCGTTCATCACTTAGACAAGGCCATTTGAACTTGACCCACATGGAAATTAGTCTCTGGATACTCAATTTTCATAATTCAAAGGCTTACGTTGAGTCCAGCGTCGATCCGTGCAGATCCATCCGTTCTTTCAATATCGTGGGGCCCACTATTCGATCGAAGGGAATCAGCCCGTCTACGATCATTGGAGAAGAAGTCCATCTCCTCGAACGCAGCACGCCGGCTAACGGAATTACCCATGTCAGGGTCCAATCCGCCGGAAGACTGCCGGAAAAACTCGCCGGAGTGTAGGAGTGACATTTCCATAAGGGGGAAAGAAAGAAAAGAGAGAAAAAGGATGGGTGTCCTGAAGTCTTTGATAGTAAGAGGCAACCGCCTATAAAAAAGGGAGAGCTGGAGGATCGACGACCGGCCCTTTTTTCGCGGGAAAAAGGCGTCAGCTTTGACGTTAGTGACAGCTGGCAACACCAGAGACGCGGCTGCGAGCGACAAAGACGCATCTCCTATGCTATTGACCTCTTGGCCGGACTCGCTCGCTTGAGATTTTTCAAGTCCTTCGCAGTACCATGCAAGGAAATGATCACATGCGCTCCAATGCATGGTGATTACCGTACATTCGAAAATTTCATGGGTCCACCAGTAGAGCTAGGCATGTTACTACTCGACTTGTTTGACTGTTTAAATCAGACTAACCCGATTTGAATGAGTGAGTTGTTTCAAACTGCATAGGCTTCGCTCAATCCAAACTTAAACCAAGTTGAATTCGAGTTACCGAGTAACTTTCAACCTGGAACTTAATCTAGTCACACTCAGCTCAACTCAGGTTTGAGTGTGTGTGTGTGTGTGTATATATATATATAATTTCTAATATCTCTAACCCTACCTACCGTACCTATCCTTGATCCGATTGTAAACTTTCTCTCTCCCTCCCTTATCTTCCTCATAATACAAGGCCGACAACCACCACACTACGATCACCATCCTCCTCCTCCTCCTCTCTCTCTCTCTCTCTCTCTCTCTCTCTCTCTCTCCTCTTTCACTCTCTTCCTCCCTCATCTTTCAATCCGACTTGATGCCAACTCAACTTGACTTGGTACTTCTGACCAGGTCGGACTTGGTTTGAATCAGTCCAGGTCTGACTGAACTCGGATAAGGTCAGTCATGCTAGACTCGGTATCAAGTTGGATCAATTTCGAGTAAGGCTTATTTTAAAAGCGAATTGAGCCGGGTCAGTCATAACTTGGTCCGACTCGACTCGATGCCCTTCTATACCACCTATGATGTATATGTAAAGTCCTAACCTTAAATATTTAGTACTTATGGCCCACCTAAAATTTTGAATGGTCGGTGCATCCCTTGCAGCTTGTTACTGGCTTCGATGAGCTATACACTTCAGGGTGGGCCCATAGTTTAAATTTAAGTTTCTATGGTAGGATTTTCCCTGTTGCTCAACTGTGGCCCACTAAGTTATAGATCAGTTAGTTTTTTTTTTTTTTTTGGGATCTATGTATAACATTGGGGCCACATCTAATGGATGGATTGGATGGTAGTCACACATAACAGTGGGCCCCACACAGGTCGGGCGTACGGTAATTACCATACGTCCGAACACATGGCACATCCAAGACATTGTGATGTTGTTTTCGCGTGTAAGTTTGATTAGCGAAACCAATCGTATACGTTAGGGGCTTGTTTGGATTCGCGTATAGTATTGTATTGTATTTGGGTACTGTTCATGTATACATTGGATGGTTTTAAAAATACATCCAAATCAATCGGATACTAATCAATGTTTGGATAGGAGGTATTATTTGACATAGTATACAATACGTTATACAGATCAATGTTTGGATAGAACGTATTATGTCTGCGTATTGTATAATCTTAATTGGGTCAAGTGGCCTGTTTGACGTATGAAACTTTATGATTTCTAGTTTAGATGATTTTCACGTTGAAATGTACCAAATGAACGGTCCCGATCTTACACTGCATAGGTACCAGATATCTTGTAATCGTACAAATTTCAAACTTTCATCCGCTGCCGAATACAGCGCAATGAATACGAAGTATTGACGACAACAGAACCCATTGACAATACTCTACCGTTGGTTCGAAAATTTGGCTGGAGTTTGTATTTGCACGCATGAGATTCAACTCCTATTCACTCCAATCCAAACATGATAAACGTCAAATCATAGCTTCTAATATGATACAATACATCCCAAAACGCGTTTCCAAACAGGCCCTAGATCTTTCTGGTACGGTTACGTGGTTCCAATACCACTACAACTTGTGGTGGTGACGGGATTTTGTGGGGCCAACCTTAACCTTTCATCAGATGCACCCCGTCCATTAGATGATCACTTCTATTTTAGACCATTTGGATGAAAAATCGAACCGAATGGAAGCTCAGCTACGCTGCGGGACAAGTAATAGTTGGGAGGGTACACCGACCAATAAAGCATTCACCACTGTTTTTGGTGCCCACCCTTTTTATTTTTTATTTTTATCATCTAGTCCATTCATTAGGAATGATTAAATAGGATAAAGGAATACACAAAAAAGCAGTCTATTAAAAGACCTTTTTGTGCCACATCACATGAACTTAGAGGTATTAGCCATGATTTTTACATTTTTCTTGAGTTATGACTTCTTTAAGTTTTGGATTGGACTGATTTTTCTACGGTGAGAATGAAGGGAACAACAACATGAACGGGATCGATTGATTCAAAGGTGACGTAGGCCTCGCAGCATCGTAGTATACCACCGCATGTTTTGGTGCTACCGTTACCATTTGAACGAAAACCACTGGAAGTTGTTATAATATTCACAGGTGCACGATAAAAATGGCCAGCGGATAAGATATAACTCGAGGGTTCATATTAAACATATATTTGTGGCCAGGATTATGAGTTCGCGGTGGATTTCACCGCATGAACGGTTTGGATCTTTCGAACACGTCCTACGCAGGCAAATTTTCTGCAAAGATTACCCTAAATCTTACGCGAGCGACTGCCGTTCTGATTCTATGACTCCGTTAGGTTTCCATCTAGTGACCGTTACATGGCGGTGAACTAGCCGTTATAAGTAACGTCGTTAGTTGAGATCCTGATCCAGCGGTCTCCACGTGCGCGTCGCCTGCGGTCAACGTTGTTGACAGCACGGCTCTCTGACGGTGGTTAGGGTACGTGGGGCCCGCCGCTGGAATACCTAACCCCACGACTCTTCCACCGCGCCACGTCAAAGGAGGGAGAAAGATGACTGGCTTCTCGGCTCGGCTCGGCTCGGCTCGGCTGCTACAAAAGGGTAGCGGATTAAGTGTTACCCGGGAAACACGTTAGTCGGTGTTTCTCTGACTGTGGGGCCCACCTTGATTTATATTTTGTATATCCCGTCCGTCCATCAGTTTTTAAAGATCATTTTGTATCATGATAACAAAAATTAAGCAGATTAAAATCGTAAATGAACCATACAATAGGGAATTAATGCACCATTAAAAGATTCTTGGGGACCACAAAAGTTCCGATCAAGCTGATATTTGTATTTCATTCAAGTATTTGTGACCTCATAAAAATTTTGGATGGAAAATAAACAATAATCTGGCCCTTGGAAGTTTTTAATGGTGAGCGTTCAATAAGCATCTTTTCCTTTGTGTGGTCCACTTGAGATTTTTATCTCCTTGATTTTTGGTAATATTATATAAAATGATCTTTAAAAACTTATGGACAGCGTGGATATACAATAAATACATCAAGATGGGCCCAAGGTGAGGGAAACACCCACTGACTTGTTACACCGGTAACACCTAATCCGCTCCCTACAATCGCAGCGTACAGCTATGCCCACACGTAACTCTACACGCGGATAAACTTGCCATTGTGGCCCCTTTCTTTGACATCGTAACCGCGCATCGTGTGGGACCCACCTCTTAGATGGAACATACGACTAATGAAATCGTTCTAATCCTAAGAGCATCCAAACGTGATGGTTGACTAATGGCTGCTTCTACAGTCCTGCATTGCCGCGTGTAAGAAATGGATAGCAAAGCTCTAGAGGAGAGACGCTCCTACCAAGTAGTGTACCGAACACCGACCTACCGTCGTGAGTTGCCAAAACATTTCTTCTCCACACATCGAAAGTGTGTGCAACGGAGGATGTAGTGGGCCATCTTCGGATGGACCATACCCTGTCCATCACGGCAATCAGCTCATAATCGTAGCCCTTTGATTAGTGGCTTGCAAATGAACGGTTAACATAGATAAACGGTGCAAAGTCACGAAAATTCGAAGGTCATGATGAATTTGGGGTGTGGCCCATCTACATGTATATTGTAACAAATATTTTGACTACCCATGTTATATTGTTATAGGAAGAGGCCGGTTCCTCTGCAACGTTTGTAGAATAAGCTTATTCTACAACCGCATCTGTTGGGCTTACCATGATGTAGGGCTCACATTCGCCACTTAACGCGTGCCCCTTAAATCTCACCCTCTATCTCAAAAATCAGGTTGATCCAAAAACCAGGTGGGTCACACCATTGGAAATAGAGGGGTGGTGATTCCCACCATTAAAGCCTTCCAGATTTTGTGTGGGCCCACCCTATTTTTATATGCCATCTGATCTATTCATAGTAGGCAACCAAAAAGATGAAGTGACAGCCCAAGTATCATGACATTCCAAAACTCAGGTGGACCGCCAGGTGATCTTAGAAATATTAGGAATAAATTTATCTTGTGTGGCCCACCTAAATCTTGGATCTAAGTAAATATTGGGCCCTAATGAGAACATGAAGGTACTCACATGATGAACGGAGTGGATTCCATGTAAACATCACGGTAGGTCCCACACACATAGTTGCAGAGTGAGCTTGTTTTCCAAACGTCTACTAATTTTTGCCGAAAAGGGTAGTGATTTTACGCGCTCTGTTTTGATGCATGCACTTCCTTCTTTGTTTTTTTTTTCTACTTTTGACTTTTCTTTAAAGTAGAAAACATTCAGTGAAAAAAAGTGGATGTATCAAGGCACAAAATTCATAATATCACATGCATCTCATGAATGTGAAAATTCGCATGCTGCACTGTCTTTCTCGCCAATATCCTGGAAATCCGGCCGGGCCCACTGTGTATAAAAGCTTGGTATACTCGGTTGATGGGCCACCCCGTCAAGATCAATGGATAGCCATTGATTTAACTTATAGTACATATATGGTCCACAGAAGGTGTGGGTCCGCCTGATTTTCAACGGAGTCGCTCTTCATGGTATGGCCCACCTTCTGTACGACTCTGATGCCCAACATAAATGAACATTGGTGGGAATGACGGGAACGCAAGTGAAAGTACATATGCATCCCATGCACGTGATAATTCGAAGAATGTACCATGCATGTTCCGTGAAAAATCTCGGAGCGGATTGGGCTTTACACGGGTAACACGTGGATATTGCCTTGAGTGGGGGGGCTCACCTTGAGATATGTGTTGTATATCCACGCCGTCCATCAGTTTTTCTGGCTTATTTTAAGGCATGGTCCCCGAAAGGAAGGAAACCCAGACCACATGGTGGGGATTGAACGTCTGCTATTAAAAACTTTTTGGTGGGCCCTGGAAGGTTTTTAATGGCAGGTAATGAGCACTGCTTTTTTGTGGTGCGGTCCACTTGATTTTTAGATCTACTTCACTTGGTTTCGTCCACTTTAGATTTGGATATACTTCACTTGGTGTGGTTCCAACCACAAAAATCAATGGTGGGTTTATCTTGTCAAATCGTTTCTTGTGGTGTGGCGTACCTTTATTTCAGATTGGCCTTATTTTTGGGCCTTTAGGTAACATGAGGTTGACACATCTGATGGACGAATTGGATGTTGTGCATACATATCATGGGCCCTACAACAGTCAGTTACTACCATAAGCCATGTTCGTACCCGTGCGAGTGCAGCGCACCTCCAGAAGTTATTGCATTCCCACTGAAAATTAGATTTTGCCATTTAAAAAGGAGGTCCATCAATCACTTGCTTTTACTAATTCATGCTTTAGTCGTGCGTGTATGTTCTCGTGTCTTTTTCTGTACGAGAGGGTAGAGAAGTTTGCTAGAATACTCCAACGTATAGCAACAGTCTAACGTGGTCATCTTCGGCAATCCGAACCGTTCACAAGATTTGCCTCACCATAGATGATTTAGCATACATAATAATTAAAATCTTCAATTAGAATAATTTAGAACTTTGATTATTTAGCATTCTTCTATTAAATATGGACCGTTATTTTGACGGTTGCCTTGTGGTCCATTAATTTGAAAAATTATAATTTTCCAATCTTATTTCTTAGTATCAGCAGTTTGGATCATTGAATATGACACTAGATCCAACGGCTTATATTATTGCAATAAGTAGGGTCATATTGTAGAAAACCGTGACCATCCACTTGTTTAGAAAGGGCGGTTAGTAACTTGTAACTTAAATGTGGTCCATTGATGGAAAGATAAGGAAACTAACGTAAAGTGGCCTAATCCAATGAATAAAGAGGGAGGCAATCCACCCACTTGTGTGCTTGTTTGAAAAAAGGAGTGTTTGGGAGTCCAATCTTCTTGGTCAATCCTCTACCTGATCTGAGACTCTCTACGGTATACTCAGTTTTTAGTCTGACAAGTGGGCCATTGGTTCGGTAATCTATAGTCTGGACGGTCATAGCCTTTGGCCTGTGGCCTCAAAACAGATGGTTAAGAGAAGTACATGGTAGTGGTCCACAATCAATAAGAAGTTTTTTTGGGGTTTGTTCTATCTACAAGAGGAAACAGACCAACGGTCTGGATTATCGAACCATGGTCCCACTTGTACGAACTGAAGACTGCCTTGCAAAAGGCTCTGGTTATAAAACTTTCTAACATTTCCCACTTGAAGATTGTGCTCCTCTTACTTTCGGTGCAATATAATTTTTTTGTGGCTGGGCCCACCTTATGAACAGCCGTGATTTCGATCATGTCTGCCGAATCAGCACGTGTGTCACGAACAATTCCCTCCTCGTCAATGGGAATGGGGTTTGCTCCCGCTCTGTCTTGGAAGCTAAGCCAATCCATGGAGCTGAGCTAATGGTAGGTGGAGACCATGACTACGATGGTTCATCATCTCTTTAGTGGTGGTGATCATCTACCATACACGTTTCACACAGGCACTTCAATCCAGACCTTCCAAATTGTATGATCCACCGTGGATGGATTGGAAACCTGATCATGAGGCTGATGGAGCTTGCTAAACTGTCCCAACGGTGGGTATCAAATGGACAGATAAAAATGAAACAGTCAATAGTCCAGATTCACTAGAGAAAATCGGACGGTTAAGATTGTCAAATGGTGTGATGTTCAGGCTATGCTCATTCATCAATATCTGGGCCCCAATAATCGAACGGTCCTGATATCATGCCACGTGTGCAGCGGATGAGTCACCCACCATTTGAAAAGTGGTGATCGACTATGAGGGGAGCCTACCCAGTGAAAGAGCTTCCCAATTTCATATGCTTGAAAATGAGAATAGAGTAGCCCAAAAGCTTCCCTTAAGGTCGCTCCCCTTTCAAACGTTTAAGAAAAAAGAGGCCCCTTGTGGGGCCCACCGAAACGTGAGATCTTTGAAAAAGCATCCGTTGAACAGAAAATGCGGGGTGTTGAGATGTAAAAAGAAAAGCTTTGTCAGTTTCCATCACGTAAGAAGATTTATCACGGAAACACATATGAAAGAAAAAGGAAGAAAAAACATCTCTTGCCCTGCGGTACGGACTCGCTTGCACGAGTTGGATAGGCAGACGTGATGGGGAGCGGATTAGGTGCGGTCCTGGCCACACCCAAGATAGTGAGTCCCTTACCTTGGGGTCCACCTTGATGTATGTATTCTAAATCCACACCGTCCATCTTTTTTTTTTTTCCAACTCATTTAATAGCATTAACCCAAAAATGAAGCAGATCCAAATGTTAGGTGGACCATACTATAGGAAACAGTGGTGAATGAGCTCTCCACCATAAAATAATTCATAGGGCCCACTGTATTGTTTATTTACCATCTAACTTGTTGATAAGGTCACACAAACCTGGATGAAGGGAAAAAACAAATATCATATTCATACAAAACTTTCGTGGTTCATAATAATTTTTAAAGGTCAATCACCAATACTTCGTATGTTATAGTCCACATGAGATTTTTATTTCATCTATTTTTAGGGTTATACCTTAAAATGATATTTTAAAACGGATGGACGGAGTGGATATAGAATAAATACATTAAAGTGGGCCCCAGGGCAGGGGCGCACCGTCTTGGGTGGGTCCAAGGCCGCACCTAATCCGCTTGACGCCGTGATGGGCTTGAACTCCATGTAAACGTACCAAATTACCCTTTAATTTATAAGAATATTGCTTATGAGACCTTTGTTTTATCTCAGGTGCATTCTGGTCATAGCAACTAAGGTATGATTTTGGTAGCAGCAAAAGCAAGTCCTGAATGGCCTATCCTGATTAGATTTGTACTGATTTTCGAGTGCTTGAAGTGAAAATCACATGTGGTGGTTGAAAATATGCATAGGTGTATGCTAGACAATGTAAGGTGCCTGATATGTATGATGGCACATGTGTGAGGTGTCCAATTGTGTGTCGTGACACACTATATATAAAACTCAGCACAAAGGATTAAAATTTGAACATGATATATGCTTGCTCCACTAGAAAACAAATGGAGCCACCTGTGACACATTGACAGGTATGGTGGATGTATTATGAGGGCCTATTAGGGTTTTCCATTATTTATTTATTTATTTATTTATTTTTGTGAAATGCGAATTAAATGAGCCATTATTATCACTTCTAAGTGTTTGTTTAAATATAAATTATGGCTCATAAATTAAGATTTGAATACACTTTCTAATTTTTTGTGAAATACGAATTAAATGAGCCATTATTATTGTTGATGCAAATATCCGGTTCGTCCTCTTAGACCTTCGTATACCTGCACAGAGAGAGGACAAAGGAGACCCTGGCTTGAGCAGGGGACCCTCCGATGCCAAGTCAGGCCTGGATTCTGGGTCTAAGTGTATTGAGGAGTTTTTTTAGAGAGAATTCTTTTCGTACCTTTCAAGGTGACCGGGGTCCCTCTTTTATAGCTGCTGGGGCATTTAATCGCACCAGGATTCTCTTCCTGATATTGTGCGCGGGATCTTCTCCTGGTATCACGGAGATAGGATCGTGCCCATCTCGAGCCTTCATCCGATCCCGTGAGCTTCGGGGTCGGAGATCTTATCCCAAGATATCCGGGATGAGGCTTGATCTTGCGATGGTCGATTCTGGTAAGGTGGTCCGCCCGACGCATGCCCGGAATGCTAATGAGTCGTCCGAACCGACTCAACCTTTGTCTCGGTTTAGCGAATCATGCCTCAGATTTGACACATCCTTTGGTGACCCGAGGCATTAAGTCCGAGTCTGCGGACTTGTATTTTTTGTTCCCAACAGTAAGCCCCCCTACTCCGTGTGTTTCATATGACACTTAGGAGTAGCGAGTTTTGAGTCGGTTCACAACCCAGTCCGAGACAGTAGGTAGTCATTTAATGCGTTCCGTGTCGCCTTTGACGGGAGGCGGTTCGGTTCCTGACATCGCATGCGCCGTCAGCCGTCAAATCGCTCATCCTGCCAATGAGGGTTGGACACGTAGCAAGGGCATTATTGTCGTCGGTCGACGAGCGCCACGTGTCGAGTGGGGGAATCGATGCAGGCGTCGAATCATTTCCCCATTAATTACTTCCGCCGTATGGCAATCTTATAAATTGGTGGGGGTCCCGCATTTTAAACTTCTATTGCCATTCCTACTTTTCATTCCCTTTGGAGCCTTCTCAGTATTTCATCTTCTTCCTTTCCTCTCTCTTAACCGTCAGCGCTTCCTTCCGCCATTTCCGTTTTCCTTTCTCCCTCCGGTGAGTTTCTCCTTCCTCTTTATTAAGTAATAATGGCGGATAGGGGTTCTCGAAGTCCCCAGGGGGAGCTTCCGGAGACGAGGGCGAAGCGCAACGTTTTTGAAATGTTGCGGAATCGCCTTCCTTACTAACGGAGATAGCAGTGGATGCCAACGCTGCTTTTCTATCTGAGAGAGTCACTGAAGCTCCGGCGGAGCGCCCTGCTTCCGTTATTCCTTCTCGTGGTGGGTCGTCTTTATTAACCCGCCCGGGAAGGCCTAACTTTCCAAGGGGCATGGAGGAAGATGAGGAGGAAGAAGATGAAATGTTGATTGCCGAGGGAACCTCTGATCCAGTTCCTGTCGATGAATCGGCGCACGCCGAGTCTGAAGGAGAAGGATCGGGGGAAGATTTAAGCGGTCCGGTTCCCTCGGTTTTAACTGAGGCGGACTTAGACAGAATCCGAATCGGGTATCACATCCCCGAGTCGGTCATCACCTATCTCCCCCGTCCGAATGACTTGCCGGATCACCTTCCTACTGGGGCGGTCGCGATTTACCAAGTGTCAATGCAATGCGGCTTGCGTCTGCCCCTTCAGGCCATCGTCCGGAGAGTTTTGTCTCGCATTCAGATTGCCCCGGGGCAGATAGTCCCGAATGGGTGGAGGAACTTATTCGGGTGTGCGGTGTTGTGGGCCGAGATGGAACAGCCACCGCTTACAGTCGACGAATTTCTCCACCTGTACCAAGTGCGAGTGAATCCGAACTACCCTGGCTTCTACGTCTTCGCTGCTTGGCGAGGCGGAGGCGGTTCCCTGATAACTGACCCTCCCACTTCCAACAAACATTGGAGAGAGCGTTGGTTTTGGGCATGTGGTCGCTGGGAGACGGATGAGTCCGGGTCTTGCGAGGCTCGTGTTCCTCGGACATTCCAGAGAGCAGGTGACTTGGGTCTTCTCTCTCTCGCCCTTTTTCATTTTTTGTAATATTCTGAGTCTGAAGGGCTTGTGTCTGGCAGATATTCCGAAGAAGCGGCCGAAGCTCGGCTCCAGTGCCTCGGCTCGGATCAAAGAGTTGAGGACGTTGGATCCGGCGGATAGGTCTTGGAAGGTGCTTTTACAGCCGGAACGCCTTCATCTTGCAGGTCTAGACTCGGAAGTCACAGGTAATTGAAAATGTATCTTCTGAGTTTTCCGAATTTCCCCTGACTTACTTCGTTTTTTTTTTAGATCTGCCCGAAGCCCGTCCCAATCTCAGGACTGTTCACGAACCGGCTCCCCCAGAAATGACTGGAGCTCGTCCTCCCCTCAGGGCAGTCATGAAGTTGAAGGCTCCTCCGCGGTCAGTTCTTCTATCGGAGCCTCGGCCGCCGAAGAGGCAAAGGGTGGTGCGGAAGGAGAAAGAGCCAGCGAGTTCTTCTGCCCCTTCCGTCGTCGTAATTCCCGACCCGGAAGAAAGGGCGGAAGAGACGGCGGTCGCTGCCTCGGAACCTCAAGCGGCACCCGACTCGGTACACGTTGAGACGGATGTTCCGAGACAGGAGGAAGAGACCAGGGCCGCGTCTTCCAGAGGGGAAGGTGAGACGAGGACCGCATCCTCCAGAGGGGAGGAGACGAACCAGAAAGGGTCGTCTTTCCTGCAGCAGGTGGTATCGGGGATGGTTCCCTGGGCCTTAGCCCACGGGGGCGAAAGAGAGTTCGTGAGGCTCTACAACGCTCCGTCATCGCAAACCGTCGGCTATGCAGCAAGGGTGCTTTTTGAACTCGCTCCCTGCTTGATTAAGGCCAGCAAGGAGCTATCCTCGACTCATCGGCTGCAGACTCTTCTGTCGGAAGCCGAAGGGCGACGCGAGGAGGCCGAAATCCGGGTCGGCGTCCTGACAGGCGAGGCGGCCCTTGCCCGGAAAGCTGCCGAAGATGCGGGAGCAGAGGCGACTTCCTCCAGAAGAGCCTTGGATGAAGCGAAAGCAGAGGTTGCTCCGGTACTGGCTCTTCTCTCCGAAGCTGAAGAAGAGAACCGGCGAGTTCTCGCAGTTCATGCTTCGTGCGCAGATGACTTAGCTCGGGCTAAGCTTGAGGTGGCGGAGCATATTCAGCAGGCCGACGAAAAGATTCGGGAGGCTGAGAAGGCTAGGGACCAAGCCGTCCAAGCTTTCCTTGAGTCGGCGGAGTTCGAGGACGAGAGGGACCGCTTGTTTCAAAGCGGATATCTGGAATGCGTCAAGGATATAAAGAAATCTTTTCCTGACCTTGACCTTTCAGAAATCGAGGGTGGAGCAGCCTCGGAATCCGAGAACCCGGACGCCGCTGCTGAAAACACTGCTGCTGGGGACGAGGCTGGTGCATGAGGACAGTTACCAGGGCCCTTCGATTTTTTTTTTCTATTTGCTTTGATGTATTCACACGTTGTATTTGCATGTGTTTTGATGAATGAAAGAAAAATGCTCAGCTTTATTCATTTGACTTGGCTTTAATCTTTCTTAGTTCAGAGTCTTTAAACATTGAGTACCGAGCTAAGGATAGTAGACCTTGAGGTGTTCAGCGTTCCAAGGGTGAGGCAATGGTTGTCCGTTTAGGTCTTCTAGCCGATACGTTCCTGGTCGGATGGTGCCCGAGACGATATAGGGTCCTTCCCAATTGGGTCCCAGCGTACCCGACCCAAATTCCTTGGTGTTGGAAAATACTTTCCGGAGAACCATATCTCCTATTCGAAACCTTCTAATCTTAACTCGGGTATTGTAGAACCGAGCCACTTGTCGTTGCCGCGCCTCCGTGCGCAGCCGCGCCACTTCCCTTTGTTCGTCCAGAAGGTCGAGTCCGAGTGCAAGGAGTTCTTCATTCTCTTCTGCATTGAATGAGGTGATTCGAGCCGAAGGTAATCCGATTTCAACGGGAGTGACGGCTTCCGAGCCATAAGCTAGTGAAAACGGAGTCTCTCCTGTGGTCGTTCGGGTTGTAGTTCGGTAAGCCCAAAGAATTTTCGGGAGCTCTTCGGCCCATGCTCCTTTGGCCCGACCAAGCTTGGTCCGAAGATGTTGCTTGATAATCTTGTTAACCGCCTCGACTTGTCCGTTGGTTTGAGGATGATGAGGTGAAGAATAAACGTTTCTGATTCCGAGGTTGTCGCACATCTCGCGAAAGCTCCTATTATCAAATTGCCTTCCATTGTCTGTAACAATGGTACGGGGTACTCCGAATCGGCAGATAATGTTTTTCCATACAAACTCGGTGATCTTCTGCTCGGTTATTTTAGCTAATGGTTCTGCCTCGGCTCACTTCGTGAAATAGTCCACTGCTACCACAGCAAACTTGGTCTGACCTTTTCCCATAGGGAGCGGTCCTATGATGTCGACGCCCCACTGTGCGAAAGGCCAGGGACCAGTCATCGGTGTCAGTGCCTCGGGTGCTTGCCTCGGAATTGCCGCGAACCGTTGACATTTGTCGCATTTTTGAATGAACTTGCGAGCGTCGTGTTGGATAGTGGGCCAGTAGTATCCCTGTCGTAGGACCTTGTAGGCGAGAGATCGCCCTCCAGAGTGGTTTCCGCAGATTCCTTCATGGATTTCACGTAATACATAGTTCGCCTCACTGGGTTTGAGGCACCGCAGCAACGGAGCGTAGTAGCCTTTCTTGTAAAGGGTTCCGTTGAGTATGGTGTAACGAGAGGCTCGGATCTTAACTCGTCGAGCCTCGGCACGATCTTTAGGCAGCTCTCCCTTGTCAAGGTAGTGGCGGATTGGATCGATCCAGGATGGTCCCGAGTCGATTGTGTTGACGGCCTCGCCAATTGGTTCATTTACACTCGGCTTGTCGACGTATTCGATAGGGACGGACCTGAGTATATCATCTTCATTGGCGGAGGCGAGCTTTGCTAATAAATCGGCTCTGCTGTTTTCTGTACGAGGGATCCGAGTGATACGACAGAGCTGAAATCCATTGACAAGTTCTTTCGCTTTCTCCATGTATGCTCTTAATTGGTCTTTCCGTGTTTGGTATACACCGGTAACTTGATTAACAATCAACTGAGAGTCGCTGAAAACGCTTAGGTGCGTAACTCCCATACTAGCGGCGAGTCGGAGGCCGAGTAACAATGCTTCGTATTCTGCCGTATTGTTCGACGCTTGGAATCCAAGTCGTAAGGCATACTGTATATAGGTATTATCGGGAGTTTCCAGCACAACCCCAGCCCCACTAGCCTTCGAGTTGGAAGAACCGTCGACATACAGTTTCCATGGAATAGGGCAAGGGGGAGCGGTTGATGTCGGAACTGCACCGTCCTTCGGCGTATCGTTTACTGAGAGTTCGGTTGGAGGCGTCCCCTCGGCGATAAAATCAGCTACGGCTTGCCCTTTGATTGCTGCCTTTGGTCTGTATTGAATATCAAACTCACTCAGCTCGATAGCCCATTTAGTGAGTCGGCCGGAAGCCTCTGGTTTCTGCAATACCTGGCGAAGCGGAAGATCGGTCATCACGATGATGGTATGGGCATGGAAATACGGCCTGAGTCGGCGAGAGGAAGTTACTAAAGTCAATGCGACTTTTTCCAAGCTTGGGTATCTCGTTTCTGCTGGCAGTAACACTTTGCTGACGTAATACACCGGCAGTTGCTTTCCTCCGAATTCTCGTATCAAAGCCGAGCTGACCGCTGCCTCGGATACTGCTAGGTAAAGGAGTAGGGACTCCCCTGACTCGGGTTTTGTTAAGAGAGGTGGAGAACCGAGATATAATTTTAACTGTTGGAACGCCGCTTCACATTCTTCCGTCCAACCCATCGTTTGCCTTCCTTTCAATTGTTTGAAGAAAGGGAGACATTTATCCGTGGCTCTGGACAGGAAACGATTAAGTGCTGCAACTCGTCCGGTCAACCTTTGGATGTCCTTAATGGTTTTGGGGGATTCCATATCAATCAAAGCCTTTATCTTCTCAGGGTTTGCCTCTATTCCTCGCTGACTGACCAAGAAACCGAGGAATTTTCCGGAGCCTACTCCAAAAGCACATTTACTCGGATTTAGCTTCATCCGGAACTTCCGTAGGATTAAAAATATTTCTTCCAAATCATTCACATGATCTGCCACGTGTATGCTTTTGACGAGCATGTCGTCGATGTATACTTCCATGGTTTGGCTTATAAGCCGAGCAAAGATTTTGTTAACTAACCTTTGATAAGTTGCGCCGGCATTCTTCAAACCAAATGGCATCACTCGGTAACAATAAAGGCCTTTGTCGGTGACAAAGGTAGTTTTTGATTTATCTGTTTGATGCATTACAATTTGATTATAGCCTGAATATGCATCCATGAAGCTAAGGAGCTCATGTCCGGCGGTACTGTCTACTAGCTGGTCTATCCTCGGAAGCGGAAAGCTATCCTTGGGGCAGGCTTTATTTAAGTCGGTATAGTCAATACAGACTCGCCACTTCCCGTTGGATTTCTTTACAAGCACGACATTCGCGACTCACTCTGGATAGTGTATTTCTTCTATGAAATTAGCCTGGAGGAGTTTGTTGACTTCTTTTTCAATGATGGCGTATCGTTCAGGGCCGAGCGGTCGTCGCTTCTGTCGGATTGGTCGATACGACGGATCGACGTTGAGTCAGTGAGTCACCACAGAGGGGTCGATCCCGGGCATATCTTCATGACTCCAGGCAAATACGTCGGCGTATCTACGGAGCAGGGCTATCAGCTTTTCTTTCAAAGGGGACTGCAGAGATGAGCCAATTCGTACCGTCTTGGATCCATCCGTCTCGACCAAGGGGACCGACACAAGATCTTCGACCGGCTGTCCTCGTTCATAATTCTCGCCCCGAGGGTCCAATGATTCGATCGTTAATATGTTGGTCGGACTTTTGTCGGCGGCTCCTTTTACAGCTATCATGTAACATCGCCTCACATCTTGCTGGTCTCCTTTGACAATTCCGACTCCCGACTCGGTCGAGAATTTCATTGAAAGATGGTATGTGGATACCACGGCCTGGAGGAGACTCAATGAAGGTCGGCCGAGTATTGCGTTGTATACTGAGGGTTGATCGACGACCAGGAAGTTAATCATCATCGTCGTCTGATGTGGGGCACTACCAGCAGTGAGTGGTAACGAGACAATCCCTTCGGGCAGTACCTGTCCTCCCGAAAAACCGATCAATGGGGTCCGAACTGGGCGTAGTGCGGACCGTTCGATCCCCATTTTGTCGAACGCCTGGGTAAATAACACGTCTGCAGATGATCCCGTATCGACGAGTATCCGAAACACTTTTCGGTTAGCGATAGTCAGGGTGACAATCAAAGCGTCATCGTGGGGATGATAGATGCCTCGGGCATCTTCCTCTGTGAACGAGATGCAATATCTTTCTCTTTTCTTCTCCTTTGGTGGCCGATCTATAATCATAAGCTCGGACTGAGGCTGACTAAGTTTTCTTGCATGATTCCTTCGTGCATTGTTTGAGTCGCCCCCACCTTGTGGACCGCCGATAATCGTCCGGATTTCTTCCATAGGTTGACTCTCGGTCGGGCGTGCCTCAGCTGCCCCAGCTTTAACCATGTGTTCTCTGAGTCGGCCGTCTTTTATGAGTCGTTCGATCTCTTCTTTTAGGTGACGGCAATCACTTGTGTTATGCCCGTGATCACGGTGATAATGGCAGTATTTATCCTTGTCTCGCCGATTAGGATTACTCCTGAGCTTACTGGGCCAGTTAACAAAGCCTTCGTTTTTTATTTCCATCAATACCTCTTCCCGAGTCTTGTTCAGGGGAGTATATGTGGAAAATCTTCGATCCGGCCGTTTGCCTGACCTTCGCTCATCACATGCTTGATCATCCTTGCGTTTCCTTCCTCCGGCCGAGTCGGCTTCCTTTTTGGCCGACTCTTTGGCCAAAGTTTTAGTTTCACGCAGGATTCGCGCTTCCTCGGCATTCGCATACTTATCCGACCGTGCCATAAATTCTGCCAGAGTATCGGGCGGAGTTTTGTCTAGAGATGCCAGGAATGACTTATCTCTAACTCCTTGCATGAGCGCATTGAGAGCCGTTTCTTCTGAATGTTTTCGAACCTGAAGGGATTCGAAATTAAAACGCTTGATATAATCTTTCAGTAGCTCTCCCTGCTTTTGAACTACGTTGTTCAGATGTGCAGGGGGCTTCAATTTCTTCTTTCCGCCGATGAAGTTGGTGAGGAAGGCGTCGCTCAGCTCAGCGAACGAACTGATGGACTTTGGTTTCAACTGTTTGAACCACAGTCGAGCTACATCGGTCAATGTAAGAGAAAAGGCCCGACACATTACTGCATCCGAGGCATCGTGGAGCTCCATATAGGTTCTGAAGCATTCAATATGCTCGGTCGGGTCGGTCTTGCCGGTGAAAGGAGTGATTTGAGGTAATCGAAACCTCTCGGGCAACCGGGCCTTCAGTACCAAGTCCACAAAGGGGGACGCCTTCGCTTCGGACCCGATTGAATATACATTCCGGCCGTGCTTCATGTCCGCCATCTCTTTCGCCATCTCTTCTCACACTTCTCTTTTAAAATTTTGAATATCGGCTTTCCAAGGTTCACTGCTCTCTGCCGTGCCTTCCATGGATGGGCGATTGCGCCTTCTTCGCTCTATCTCGTGCCGAAGATCAGTCGGGGGTAGGGAAGCGTTGGCTGACTGCGCTGGAGATGGTTCTGATCCGCCTTGGGGTTGGCTCGGCCGGAAAGACTGCGGCGCGGAAGGTTGAGGATCAACCACCGTAGTTGGTACGTGTGCTGTCTCCCTTTGAGGATGCGGGAGCGGCTGCATTTGTTGCTGATACATTCGTTCCAGCATCTGCTTCATCATATTCATATCAGACCGGATTTCTTGAACCTCCTTATCCAACCGTCCATCGTCGCGACCCCGCTGATTGTTGCTTGTCCTGGTCGCTCCTCGTTGGCGGTTGTTAGGTGGGTTCTGGGCTGCGGGGACCGCGACTGGACCCACCGGCCCTTCAATCTCATTCAAATTTTCCTCTGGGACCGTCCTTCTAGTCATTACCATTGAAATCAATATAGAGATATGAGATGGCTTTTTTGTACGGTTCCCACAGACGGCGCCAAGCTGTTGATGCAAATATCCGGTTCGTCCTCTTAGACCTTCGTATACCTGCACAGAGAGAGGACAAAGGAGACCCTGGCTTGAGCAGGGGACCCTCCGATGCCAAAGTCAGGCCTGGATTCTGGGTCTAAGTGTATTGAGGAGTTTTTTAGAGAGAATTCTTTTCGTACCTTTCAAGGTGACCGGGGTCCCTCTTTTATAGCTGCTGGGGCATTTAATCGCACGAGGATTCTCTTCCTGATATTGTGCGTGGGATCTTCTCCTGGTATCATGGAGATAGGATCGTGCCCATCTCGAGCCTTCATCCGATCCCGTGAGCTTCGGGGTCGGAGATCTTATCCCAAGATATCCGGGATGAGGCTTGATCTTACGATGGTCGATTCTGGTAAGGTGGTCCGCCCGACGCATGCTCGGAATGCTGATGAGTCGTCCGAACCGACTCAACCTTTGTCTCGGTTTAGCGAATCATGCCTCGGATTTGACACATCCTTTGGTGACCCGAGGCATTAAGTCCGAGTCTGCGGACTTGTATTTTTTGTTCCCAACAATTATCACTTCTAAGTGTTTGTTTAAATAGAAATTAGAGATCATAAATTAAGATTTAAATACACTTTTCAAATTTTTTTTGTGAAGTGCAAATTAAATGAGCCATTATTATCACTTCTAAGTGTTTGTTTAAATAAAAATCATTGCTCATAAATTAATATTTGAATACATGTAGATGCAGGGACGGACGTGAAGAGGTTGAGCACCGCCTTCCTCAAGGGATAATTACTCCAAATCCATGGAGCTTCAGAGATTCCTCAAATCCACAAAGGAAAATAGGAAAAGAGAAATAAATTTAAAAAAAATTTAAAAATTGATTGATAGATGATAAAAACGAATTTACAATCCTTTAAATAGTAATACCAAACATAAGAATATGTTTCAGGATCAAACTCTAACTCAAACTTCCTAAAATTATTTTTGTGCCTTACTATAAACTTACTATTTATAGACGACATGATTACTACTAGACTTCATGGTTTTTGGCCAAAAATAGTAAGTGTCCAATTTGGCCTAACCATGTTGTTATCCCAAATTTTTAAAGCCCTTTTCATATTGGCATAACTCCTAAAGCTCAAAGGATGAAGAGTTATGATCGAACTAAAACTTACGTTATAGTAAAAATGAAAATAAAATGAATTTTCGACCGTTGATCCGATTGAATCTCGCGAATTCGGCGTGAACAACCCGGCATAGCGGGTTGATTGGCTAAAGTAGCTTCTCCTACCTTAAATTCATATATGGTACGTCGAATAACTCATTCTGATTTGCGAGATATGTCTTTTTAAGGGTTCTGATGGTCTTGATCACTTCCGCCTACAATCAAACCTTTTCTAATCCTAATTGTCATGGTCCTCCTCAACTTTCATACAGAACAAATAAGATTTGACGAGTATCCAAACGTCAATTGTCTCAGTAATGTAAAAAAAAAAGTGCTATTATTATGATTTTATTACTCAAAATAAACATAGAAATTATTAGTCAAATGTAAATGTAACAAGGAGACAAATAAAGAAATTTGTAATTATTGTGTTTTTTTCATAGCATTATTTGAAAAATCTTGAATCCAAATAATAACATCAGTGTATTTTGATGATGATTTGACATTGAAATAATATAAAAATATTATTATTATAATTTTAATGCTTATAAACCAACTATGAGAATCAACTGCAATTTATACAAATGTTGCTAGAAGATGGATAAAGTAACTTATAATCATTACAGATTTGCTTTACACCATTGCTGTTATTGTTGAAACAAATCAACTATTTATAAAAAACCTAAATTAACTGACTCAACGGTCCAAGTGTATTGGTGAGCTCAATGTATCATAACTGATGATACATCCAAGGAAGCACTTTAGGTTGATGATCCTAACCATTTGATCCATGGCGCCTAATAATAAAGGCTATGGTTGGAATAAAATAGTCATTTCTTGTCTCTAGTGGTATCAAATGAATGGGTAGTCCAGATTCAACCCTTAAAATTGAAATTGGTGCTATAATAAGTCATCTCAATGCTTGATTTTGCAATGTCCTAGTTGGCTAGACATCTTCAAAGTTCTAGAATTTTAAAAATCAATGGAAGGAGAGAGAATGTGAGGAGATGGTGTGGGGATGAAAGGTAGAGGTCAAATTCGTATTTTGGGTCGGCTCCCAAACACGTCATGATTTCGTAATTTGTGGCAATCTTCGATGTGACCCTCACGTGTGGGAGTAGTTAGAGAGAGATGGATTGAATGGATGGACAGTCGAGATTGATTGATACGTAAAAGATTGTCAAGATTGAGAGGGAGAGAGGGTTCGATTGAATGAACAGTTTAGATTGATTGATGCTGAATGAACAGTCTAGATTTATTGATTCTGAATGGATGCGCGATATTGAGAGGAAGAGGGGGTTAGATTGAATGGATGGTCTAGAGTGATTGGTATGGAATGGAAGGTCAAGAGGTCATAGAGATTGATTCAATGGATGATCTAGATTGTTTGATACAGAATGTATGGTTCAGATTGAGAGAAAGAGAGAGAGAGAGAGAGAGAGAGAGAGAGAGAGAGAGAGAGAGAGAGAGAGAGAGAGAGAGAGAGAGAGGGGTTGGGTTGAATGGATGGTCAAGATTAACAACCCATCACCCTGGGCCAACATGTCAAGTGTCTAAGACCTCGGAGCCCTACAAAAGGTGGGCCCCGCCATGATGGTCATTGGGTGGGAAAAGCAGGCTCGTCCGGCCATCCGGTGGTCCACATGAGTAGGTAGACAGCCGTACGTTTGGACTGGTCTATGTTCATCGTGCGGCCCACCTTTTGCATGGCTAATAAAGTCATACCCAACAAGAGGTTGGCATTAGTGTCGGGCTGTAGCTTTAGCTACCCCACAAGAAGCTGGAGGTGATCATCGTCGACAAGATGAGAGAGAGAGAGAGAGAGAGAGAGAGAGAGAGAGAGAGAGAGAGAGTCTACGCAAGTTGCTAACATGAGCATGGGTCTCGCTACGCAAGTTGCCGGGTCAGGCGCCGATTTCGTTTACTACACCCTTTCTTTCTTTTGACTCTCCGACCATCTCTCTCTCTCTCTCTCTCACGTGAATCTCAAATGACCATTACAACCTCAGCACAGGACTTCCAAACCTACAAGTATAGAACCATGGAGAAGCAGAAAGTCCATTGCTGGACTACTATGTTAGTTTTGCACCATTTGAGAAATGGTGGTGTTACTAAGTTCACCCAAATATTCTAAAGATTTCACTCCTGATGTCATGATGATCTGGAATGGAATTCATTGGGCCCACCATCGGGAGACACTCATCATATGATCTAAACCTCTAATATGAGGCCTTCAAATGAACGGTTAAAACAAATTGCACTACTCACAGTTTAAGTCCTACAATTTGATGGCTAGGATCATCTGATTTGTGTGATGAAACATCTCCTTACGTGGGTGGGCCTGATCACAGGGATGGACCCTTGTGCCCCTATGGTTATGACCCAAGTGATGCACCATTGTAGTGCTGGGTTGCCCGTAAGAAAACAAACAAACAAGGGTATTAGCACCCTGTAAACATATTCATACTAACCAGAGTTAAAAAACCCAAAACCTCAATTGCATTTATGTTAATCTGTGTTAAGTTGACTTAATGACTCAACCACGTCTTTACTCGATTCGACTGGACTCAGGCATTTAAAAATAGTTATGTTTAGTAACATTAATCAATTACTTGAAATGAATAAATGCATAGCCCATGGTGCATTGTAGATATTCGAGTGGACGACACGTCGAGTCAGTGAGCTGACTCGTGAGTTTCGAAAGTAACAGAATTATAGAACTACAACATTAGTAACACTGTAGTTTTATTGTGGGGACATACATTGCTTTCGCCGCTTAATTAGGAGGAAAAATGCGATTTTCTTGGATAAAGTGGGCCTTGATAACCTTAGGGAGGAGTTTTCCTCAGATTGAGTCTGGTTGCAGCCCGTGCTTACTTGTATATTTTGGTTTTGCTTTTTTTATCCTCATGATAGGCTTCCCGGGCCTTTTTTCTCCCCGGGCAACCCGAAAGTCAGTCAAGGTCTCTGTTTGTGGCTCCCACTTTATTAATATACTATGATTTTAAACAAACAAAAAAAAAAACATAATTATAAATTATTTTTTTTTAAAAAAAAAAGGGTGAAAACGGCGGTTGAAGACCGTTGTTTAAGGGAATTCAAGAGTTCTTATCCCTCTACCTAGAATCAACAACTTGTCGGTTTGAATTTTGGTGTCTTGGGATAAGAAGTATCCGAATGAAGGATCCATGAATACAATGATCGCGTGAAAAATCAAGTATGAGTTACACAATCTTGGAAAAATAGATAATGGTGTTAGCTAATTAGAGTAACATTATCTATGCTAATTCAAGCTCGAAACAATAAGGAAGTTTTTAAAACAATTTCTGTACTTTGACCTTAGCTTCATTCCAACTTGCCCTTAATTAATGGGCCATGACGAACGGTATCTTGATTATCATAAATGGGTTTGCAGTCTTTCTCGATTAGTCAATATTTTAGCAGTGTATTTTCTGTTGTAATTGTCAAAGAATATTGGAATGATGATACATTGATGTGATGGTCTTGATGGGAAAATCCTAACCCTTCAATTGGAGGCCTGAAAATAAATGGTTAAGAAAGAAATTACAGCAACTTTCCACATTCAATACAAAGAGGATCAATTGGGAAGATTTTCAGTGACTGGGATATCCATGCATGATGATGGGGCTAATGGGGACACTGGTTTTTAGTTTGTGTAAGTGGAGCCCATGTTTAAGTGATCCAGACGGTTGGTACCATTTCAGGCCCCACTGTGGATGGGCCTTGCTCTAAAAGCTTCCTTGATAGCAAAATGCTTGCTTATCAATTGGTGCAGTCAAGAGGATAAATACAACAACAATCCACATTGAATAAAAAGGAGGCCGAAGATCGGTGGCTTGGATTTTCTGATCTTGGAGATATTGAAATCCAGACTGGGTCCATCACAGAAAAATGGTCTAGATCATGGAAAAGTAGGCCCAACTTGCACAAGCTGAATACCAAGTCTTCATTATTTAAGTTAGATAGGTGGAAGGTATGATTCATTTAACAAGGGGTTAGAGACAGCTCCAACATCTTCAAAGGCAATTTATTGAGAATGGGTGTCATAGAAACGTAGTTGTCAGTGATTCATAGCATTTTCTATCAAGGGTAGCAAACTTTCCATATCTTGACCAATCAAACTGAGATACTGTATTTTAATCATATCACCCCATCAATGTGATGCATTTCTTACCACTTCAATTTTCTTGATTCAAACCAGTCAAGCTGCCGCTTGAAAGTATTGCTAACCAGTGGGCTCTCTCTCTCTCTCTCTCTCTCTCTCTCTCTCTCTCTAACACACACACACAGATTAATTAAAAATTTGATTATGATGTTTTGAGGCCTATCCTACAGTACTTCTCATGTGGGGCACAGCCCACATCCAATCCCTCCACAAGGTGTGCCTCTTCATGTTCATCCCGCATCCCAAAAATAAGCCTGACCCAAAGCACAGATGGCACCACAAGGAACAGTAGGTGGGGATGCCAGCGGCACATCAGTAAAACCTTTCAGATTGTGTTTGTAAGGATCACACACACACACATATATATATATATACACGGAAACGCTCACCTGCGAACCAGTTCGTACCTACTACGGACGAACTTTTTTGAGAACCCATCCTACGTGACGTGGATCCAAAATCTGAACCGTTCATGTGAAGCAGCACCTCGTGAAACCCCCCAGGCCTAAGTTTTACTTTGATCTAAAACTTTGATGGCCCATGAAAAATGAAAACATTTTCCTCCCTTGATTTGCATTTCTCTTTGCTATGGCCCAACAGAATTTTAGACCAGGGTGAAAATTTGTCACATGGGGTTTCATGGAATTCCGCATCACATGGACCGTTCAGATTAGACACCCATGACACGTGTGCAAAAGTGCGCACGTGCGTAGGTGCGCACGACTCTCTCTCTCTCTCTCTCTCTCTCTCTCTCTCTCTCTCTCTCTCTCTCTATATATATATATATATATTCCAGCCAATCCATTTCGAAGGTGCACCCTGCTGGATGAATGGGCACCCCACAAACCAGTCCATTCCAAAAGTCATGTTTTAGGTATACTTTTTCATGTTGTGGCCCACCCAGGTTTTGAATCGGCTTGATTTTAAGGTTCCAAGGAGAACAGAAAGGGGCTGACCTTATGGACGGCCTGGATGTGGGTTTACAACTTAGTAGAGCAACAAGCACATTTGTAGTAGTTGTTTCTGCAACTCTTATTCACTTGTCCGTAAAAGGTAATAAACTCACAAGAGTTTCAACACGAGGTCATGGGTTCGAGCATCCATTGCCATGATATCTTATTATGGTGTGAGTGCATGAGCATGTGTGTGGTGTGAGTGCTTGTGTAAAAAAAAAAAACCACAATGTTGAGACCAAAGGTTCATTGCTACACAGCTTTAGCAATTCCAGTGCCGATCTTTTTCAAACTAAGGTAGCAACGATTCATTAACAATTGAAATGGTTAAGGATGCGTTTGGTTGCACCAAATATCATGATATGTAATGATTAATCAGTCTAATTTGGTGCATCCAAACACCCCCTTGGAAAAAAAAAAAAAACTAAAATCTAATTTCCTTTATAAAAAATAAAAACAAAAAATAAAAAAATAAAAAACAACAACCAGATTTCTCTGTCGAAGAGTTCAGATCCCCAACTAAAGTTTAGAGCTTACGATAAAAACCAAGTCCCTTGGTCACATCCATTTGTGGCCTAGATAAGGATTCCAAATGGACCATCATGAAGTAACCAATCAGATCTTGACATCTTCACCATCCAATATACTATCATAAAACTCTGTAACGTAATTGCATTGGATTGTATGCTCCCATTTGCCATCATAGTTCAGAAGAGTATTTTCTAATCCATGCTTGCAATTTCACGCTCTCTCCCACTTCCTTCATCCTGCTGCTTACAACTCGGTCATCTTGATCACTCATCAACTGGGGTCCAGCCCGCCGTTGATGGATCATGTGGAAACAACCCCATCAATCAGTGATCCTCGAATCTCTTGCAAAGGTGTTGAAGTCCTTTACATGGACGGTGAAGTATGCAGATTGCCTGCGACACTCATGTGGGCCACATGACAGGAAATAGTGGGGATTGAACGCCCACCGTTGAAACATTTGTGGGCCACAAAAGTTTTGTATCAAGCTAGTATTTTCGTGTTTTCAGTTCGTCCCAGTGGTAATGACCTTATGAACGGTTTGAATGGCACATAAAATCAAGGTGGACCACGGGCAGGTTTCAACGGTAGGCATTTCTCTCCCCACTTTTTCCTGTTGTGTGGCCCACTTGAGTTTTGGATCCACCTCATTTTTGGGTTCATGCTCTTACATGAGCTGGTAAAACTAGCTTACGACTGAGGTCGGGTGTTGCAGGCAATCTGCATCCAATGGTGAAGATCTCTAGTCATTGGGGTTTCTGGCATGTGCCAATCCTACTAGATGAATGGTCTAGATCACCAGATAATGGCCTACAAAGGGCTAGCAAAAATGCAAGCAATGCATGGTCTCATCCCATATAAAATCTGAATTGACAGCAATCCAAGATCATGTATTGCAAATGACTGCATGAGTCTAAATGATGTATGACAATGATGAGAATGAAACCACTTATTTGGAATGGAGAATCAGTGGCACCACAGAATAATAAAGGAAATTCATGGAGAATGGTCTTTCCTTCCTGTCAGCCCTTGAATTTGTCAATCAATACATCCGAAACTTCTCCTTGGTCTTCTCAAAGACTTGTTCCGCGATGATGGCACCATTACCATCAGCTCTTTTGATCTCCAAGTGGGCCTTTTGGTAGAATCCAGTGCCCCTCAATGCATCAGCTATAAAATCATCGAATCCAATAGCTATTGCCGCCTCTGCCTGGGCTCCGTACACCAACCTCTGCATTACAAGGACAGTTCATGTGAAACCCAATCAAAAACATAACTGGATAGTTTTTCAGACAAAATACCGAGTTGTGAAAAGAGGAGAGAAGGGATGGTGTCCCACCTTAATTCGAGAAAGATGGATTGCACCAAAGCACATTGGACAAGGCTCGCAAGATGCATACATTTCGCAATCGGAGAGCTCAATCCTTCCAAGTTTCTTGCATGCCTATACAGTATACATGTATCACACCATTCGTGAGATTCATATGGATGTAATTGATAAAATACTACGAATGTGAAACACAAGCTTCAACAAGAACACATGCATGCCTTTATGCCACATATGCAACTACAAAATACAATGTGTATTCCATGGCAATAAGAGAAACTGCACCAAACTCAAGAAGAATACAAGAAGTAGAGAACTGCAGTGTTGCCTCATGCACATTCATTTAGGAGGAAGATCGTATTTTTTCTTATTTGCATTGTATCTGATGATAGTGATTCTATATGCACGTGGCATATAAAAAACTAGGACTAATACCAAAAACGGAATAACCTCCTCTTTTCCTCCCATCCCAAAACAAAAAAAGAAAAAAAAGAAAAAGAAAAAAAGAAGTCATTAATGACTAGGTAACAGATTGACACCTAAAAATGGATTTTTGACAAACAAAAAACGATGTTGCGGAGACAGGATTTGAACCTGTGTCTTAGCTGAAAATAAGTAAGGCATTGATGTCGGTTTCCCATCTGTTTTCTGCAAATAGACCACTGCAGTGTCTGGGATGCCTCATCAGGTGTCGGGCATAGTTGTACAACTCAGGCATAGGTGTCAGGCATACTTAGCTGGACGGGGTCAATGGGTGATCAAGAAGGCCCATGGCCTAGGTTAGTGGCTTCCATTGCACTTGGGAGGGGCACCGACTTAGCATCTCCTCAAGTAGGAGAGTGCATGTCATAATTTGTGGTAGAGGGGGTATGCATTCGCACGGGCCCCTGATAAATTTTAAAAAATTAAAGAAAAGAAAAGAAAAGAAAAACTTGGTGACTCAACTTGAAACTAAGCTGAGTGCACTCGAGTCGATGAGATTTGGATCCAACTCACCCCAAAACTTGCTTGAGAGCATGACTTGGCCTTGATTTGTTGATTCAACACGATGATCCAGCCGACTTGACTTGACCAGTAGTGAGTCACTCGCTTGAGCTGAGTTTTATATGAAAAGGCAATGGTTTTTGGTACCAGCATGCAAAGGTTCAAATCCTTTCACTCCAGATTATGAACACCTGATCGGAGCTGTCAAGAACAAGCTGATGACTACAGGGGAAGCGGCTGACTGCAGCCCTTAAGCCCAGCTTGTAGAACGCCAAAAGTGTTAACCTAAACCTACTTTACTAAGAGGAAAGAGAAGGGAAAGAGAGACAACAGAGAAATCCTTCCAACCAGCCAACCTGCATAGTTGAACACAACCACAACCACAACTAGAATAAACACTTCAGCTTCGGCTAGGTTCTTCCATCATCCTGGCCCTTGATTAACTCCTTGTTCCATAAATTGGTCGCTGCTTTCTTACTAGCTTGTTTCTACAACTTCTTAAGGGCTTGTGGAGTAACGCACTTCACTTGCTCTCGTGAAACATGATCTTTGGCTTCTTGGGAAAGGAGGTTTTGCAAAACCATGGGAGACATGGCCCAACTCGTGTTGTTTGCAAAAGCCTGGTACTTGTGGTATGCCCACCTCCATGAAAAAAGAGGTTCTCGCTTTCCACAAAGAAGCGAGGCCCACAAGAAGGGTGAGTGCAAGCTATTTCAAAAAGACAGAAAAGGGGTGAAGCTTTCCTTTGTATATTATGGTGTTGGGTCATCTTAGTAAATTACAAGATTTGATGTGGTATGGGGTTCCTTTGATTTCCAGATGCAGCTCAGGGCCAATGTATCTTTCTGTCAGTTGATGAAATCAAGGAAAGCCAGCTCCATTTGATTGTGATGAGTAATTTTTTTTAGAAGCAACGGGAAAAATATATTAAAAACCAGGCAAAAGGAGAAAGCATACAAAAGCAAGAAAGAAATACAGAGCTGCTGAGATAGCAGAACTGACACTAACACCCTAAGAAACAAAGGTCATAGCCTTTCAATCCCTTAACATTAGCTGCCCATTCAACCAACAGCCTCTTGGCCCTGGCCCCCACCACAGAAGCTGAAGAAGACATATCGTTGAAGCATTTATCATTCCTTTCTAACCAGACCGACCACCAAATTGCCAAAATGGCCAATCTCCAAATGGATGTTCTGGGTTTTCCTAGCCTCCAACCGTGCCAGGACGAAAGGAGATCATGGGTCGAATCTGGAATGCACCAGGATAAGTTGAACTGTTGTCCAAAATCGTTCCGGATTTGACAAATGAAGGGGCAATGCACCAGAAGATGGTCCACCGATTCCGCATCTTGCATACAACACAGGCAGATATTGATGAGCTGCATTCCTCTTTTACGGAGATTGTCAATAGTTAGGATTCTGTTACGGTCCACCAGCCAACCAAAACAAATAAACTTAGGGGGCACTGGGTATCTCCAGATGCAGGGGGATGCTGAGATTGGGGGGTTTGAAGAAGGAGAGAGATAAGAATATAAGGATCTGACTGTGAATAAACTGGACTTATCTATCCTCCAGATAAGCTTATCAGGCTCAGAATTCTGCGGCATGGTCTTGGAGATGCAGTCGAGGAGGTCCATGTACTCAGTAATCTCGCTATCTCTGAGATTTCTTACGCATCTAATGTCCCAAACTATTTGAGCAGCCGTAGAAGAGTAGCAATCCGAGATGAAAATGTTCTTGACTCAGTAATTTTTCAAAATCATTTCCTTTTGACCAAAATAGCCAAGGAAATATGCTCGAATGACCAATTCTCTAATTGTGGCACGAAATCATTGGGCCCCACAGTACAAATCCCGGAACCCATAACGGATTTTCAGGCAGTCCACGGAATGAGCAAAAGATCATTTCCACAGCATGATTACAAATAGAGGAAGTGGTCACTTTATGTGCCATTTCAGTGTGAAGGTATCTTCACACGTCGAGTTGATGCTGACTGAAGCTGCAGAGGCATTATGGTTAGAGAGAGGACCAAATCCAATTTGGGTTTTGAGTAGAAAACCAGCGAATCAAGTTGTAGAAAGAATAACTGGCCTGGTGACCAGTATTTGTTCCTATATCTGTAGATCTTGAATTTGCATCTTCATATCATCATCATCATCATCATCATCTTTCTCCCAACAATTTGGGGTTTGCTTTGAATGGCGGACTGACAGACGTTCTAAGATCATCAGCCCACCAGACATCCAACCTACCCATTTTATACAGGCTTCTGAAACCGGCCATGGAAGAGGCTCTCATTTACACCGCTTGCATGTTAACACTCTCATAATATGAAATGCAGCCTGACATACATGCAGGCCCCAAACCGAGAGCAACCAAAGTGGGCTCATGAAGGGGCAGTTGCCAGACAACCTGCCGTGCATGATACACCTGGGCATAAAAGGTATGCTCAAGTAGCAGGCTGCACAAACTAGCAAGGAACCCAGATGATGATCAACATGACTCACATGTCAACAAGGTCGAGCCCCACACAGCACCTTAGCACACCTATGGATTGCTACCCACAAAGGAGAAATTACAAGCAATTGATGTCTACAAAATGATGTACCAGAAGAGCCTGCTGAGCATGTGAGTTCAGGATTGTATGCTTTCCAATAATGGGAATGTCTCAAGTCCAACCGGTTATATCACAATTTATAGTCCACCCAGCAAATAACTTCCATTCCATCATGTTTGTGTGGCATCGTCACAAAAATCAGACCCATCAACTCAACAGGTGGGCCATACAATAGAAAACAATTTCTAGACACCAATAAATAACAAAACACAAGTGTGGTTCATTCGATGAGTGGACATGGCCGATTTTTGCAAACGGTGATCCTCATGATGTGGACAACCTACTAGACGGGTTTGATATGGAATACCATGTGGGGTATAGGAAACAGTCAAAAGTTTTTGAGTTTTTTTTTTTTTTTTTTTGGGTTTGTGGGGATTGGAAAGAAAATGCCAAAAAAAAAAAAAATTTAAATAAAAAAATCAAAGATGAAAAGTTTGGGTTTAACACAGTTTTGACTACAAGATAGAGTAAGTGTATTTAAAATATAAGATCAAAATATAGAAAGTCAGTTAAAACAGGCTTCTGTCCACTAAAAATAATTTTGTAAAGCAATAATGAGAATTTCTATTTCAAATCCTATCGATTGGAGAAACAGATTCATAAAGGCACCCCAAATAGCTCGGACAAGGCTGTGATGATGACGGCGATATATGCCCACACATAACATACAAGAAATCCCCCTATGTAAAGGAATTACCATAAGAATTCCTGTTTCCGTAGACACCAGAATCCCAGTACATTGGATGATAATGATATACACAAGAAAATCAACATGATGATGATAATATACACAAGAATTCTCATCATTAAAAGAGACGAGAATGTAATTCTCTAGATGATGATAACAATATACACGAGAATTTTAACTGTGGACGATCTGCACAAGAGAGGGATGATCTTGCCCACCGTTTGTCTTTTGTGTAAGCTAAGTGAAGAAACAGTGGAGCATCTTCTCATCAACTGTCCTTTTGTGGCAGGGGTTTGGGAAAGCATCATATCAGTATTTCTCTTTGAGTCGGCTCTTTATGGCCTAGCATGGTGGCTTTCCTTCTTCATCCGACAAATGGAAATGGCTTATAGCATTGCTGGCAGCTTTGAGGGGCATATGGTGGGAAAGGAACGAAAGATGTTTCAGGGATAATAGTCATTGCTAGGTTTTTATAGTTAACAGGGTGTTCTTCATGATTAGGGAGTGGGGTGACTAAGCTGGGGGTTGAGGTGTTGTATTTTTAGTTTTTCTTTTCTGTTTGTCTGTTTTGTCGTCTGCTTTCTCATTTCACCCTTTGGGCTTTTAAAATAAAAATAAAAAATAAAATTCATCCTTCAAAAGAAAACATACACAAGCATTCCCTTCTCAACTAGCACTCCACGTGGTACCAGTTAGGAAGTGCATTAACAACTTGAAGTGTGGAAAGATTCCACAAGGAAAGCCACTTGATCATGCATACATATACATTTTGGAAATAAGGATGAGTCCCTTTCGAATGTGCTATGTAGGAGGGAATAAAATACAGGCTTCATTTTTTACATCTCTGATCTCAATCTGTCAAAATTCCAGTTGAATCATGTTAATGATTATTTGAATTAGTCCCATTAGGTATATTGAGGAAACAAAAAAGGTTCTACTCTCAACAGGTTGGGCTACATAGGTTTCTTTCAAAATGTTAGCAAGTGTTAAAAGCCCTAGGAAACAAAGTGGGAGCATGACTCTGAAGCATGTTCTCCAGTGAAACCGAGTCGACTCACTTCCGGTGGAGTTTAAACCTAGTTCCTAACATCACAAAGGTCAAGCTAAGGCACAATTTATGTTCCATGTTGGTTGAAACTTCCTGGTTCAAGATTGTTTCTTGTCCACTGAGCTGTCAGGTTCTATTTGGAAAGTGTGGAAAACCCAGTCCACATCGAGCAGAATGAAGAAAAGCCATCAAACTGTCTCGAAATAGATAAGTGAGGTCAACGTGGCAAAGAGGCCATTCCACTCAATGCAAATATAGAATCCGAACATAGACCTAAGGATAACAATAGATACGGGCATGCCATTTAATCGAAAGTGCCACCGAACAAGTATTCACAAGCATTTCGAAGATGGGGCACACTCCAATGGTACTGACCAGTTGTGCGGCCTACGTGATGTATTACACCATCCAAGCCATCCATCCAATGCATCGCCTCAAAAAACCCCTAATGCTCGATACTCAGCCCAATCCAAAACTGAACTGGGGCAACAGCAAAGAGAACATGCTGGAAGGGAACAACCAGCCTTGAATTTCAAAGAGGCACACCTTAATCATAAAACAGTCTGGTTTTTTGTCCTGACCCGTCATCTGGTCTGGATGAATATCCAAACAACTTGGATTCTATATATATAATATGGTAGGCCCCACTCTAATCAACGGTGGGAGTTCCCTCTCCAAATGTTCCATGTATTATGGCCCACCTACATTAGGGGTTGGCTAATTTTTTGGGGATGGGGGTTGATGGATGGGTTGGATTCCATGAACACATCACTAGGCAGCAATGGAGCGCACACCTTCGAAGAATTATAGACCAGGTTCAACCATTTTCAAATAGGATAATGAGCCAATGTTTCTACCGTCCATTTCAAATGCCAAAACGGAACTGATTAAGAAAGGGCCTCGCTAAAAAGCAACGAATATAATATATACCAAACGTTCATGTGAGAAAATACTTTCTCGTCTTACCTCTCTAACAGCTGTCACCTCAGCATGGGCTGTTGGATCTGTGTGCTTCAAAACCATGTTATGACAACTCACAAGAATTTCATCATTATGAACAACAACAGCTCCAAAAGGGCCTCCATCTCCACAATCAACCCCATTGTAAGCTTCTTCTACAGCTCTTGACAAAAATTTGTGATCTCGATCCTGCACAGCTGAATGATCCAAAGAAAACTATGTTAAGTGCCAACAACCATAAATCGCAATTTCATTCACTTAAGGAACAACTAAAATAGACTTCAATAACCAAAAAGAAAGAAATTGACAAAAAAGAAGAAGAAGAAGAAAGGAATGGAAAACGAATCATAGTACTCATTTCACCTTTAGACAAGCATTCCTTTGTCTAGAGCCTTGCTAAGCTCACATGTGTGCAATAAAGATCATCTAAATGCCACATATATGCTAGCATGGCACAATAGGTCCGGGATCCAATCCTTCAATTAGAAAGGCACCACACTATTTTGATGCCCTAGCCCTAGAATCAAGTTGATCCACTAGTCAAGGTGGGCCACAGTCTGCAAAACAAATGTTCATCTCTGAAAAAACTTTGCTGAAGTTTTCTAACATATCCGCTTGTTTCCAATATCGGGTCCACATGTTGAGTGGACCAAATTTACTTCTGGGAAAACATGTAGAAGGTTGGACCAACTTGATGACTGGATCTCACACCTATGTGTCATGCTAGCACATGTGTGGCGTGTACATGAGCTTTATTGCACATGCATGTGCGCTTAGCGAAGCTCCTTTGTCTAGATAGAAGAAATAAAACCAGACTAAGAAGATACAAAGAGCCAAAGAACTGATTACTGCTTACCTTCTTGATGGCCCGGAAATGCAGAAGCTACAGCAATGGCTCCATCCTTGGACTCCAGAACTGAGAAACGAACAGGACAAAGAACAGAGAAATTAATAAAATCAATCAAACATAGCCCAATACAATAAAACCTAACTTGTTTGTGATTCTTTTTATGAGGACTTATTTACAAATTTCCACTAAAATAGAATTCATTATGATACTAAACATAATGATGCAGAGGAAGAATACAAAAGAAAGACTAAATAAATCAACATGAACACTCCAAAAGAATTTGATCTATCTGAGAACTTCCACAGGTAAATTCACAAACAGTAGAACGTAGCTCTCACTGCAAGCCGTGTGTACCCATAGTGTAGAAATTGCACAAGCAAGACTATGGAGAGGAGGGTCTTGGCATCCATAGAGGAGAAGATAAAAGACAAAAGAAGAGAGTGTAGAGAGGAGAAAGAGAGATAATAACTAAAAGACAAAAACAACTTTATTCAAAAGTAAGAAATAGAGAGAGGAGATAGCTTTTGCATACATGTTGTGTATGTAGTATGTACTAGCTAGCCTTAAATAGAAGAAGGCTCTTTATTTCTTAATCTTACTAACACCAAAAGTCTAAGAAGGAAATTTCCTAACCAATCACTTTCCTATTTTGACTCAACCAAAGCTTGCTTAATAACTACGTATCCTAATTAAATTAGGACCCAGCAATGATACTCAACATACAAGAGAAAAATAAAAAATAAAAAAATAGCTTCACATGAAGAGGAACAACACAATTGTTGATCCGAGAATATGTATAGTAGAAGGATTATATGATCCTCAACCATGGAAATAAGATTACAGTTAAGAAGAAATGGGGTATATTGATACTGACTCCTAAAGCCCAAGAAGGGCTTCAATACAAGGCTACTTTGATCCTGAATCATAAGGGCCTGTTTGGGTGCCACTTAAAATGAGTTTATCCCAATTAATTGTAATTATGCGTCAGAGATCATATTTCTTCTTTGGTAGGAATCGAAAATATCTTTATAACCAACAACCATGATCTCTAATACATAATTATGATTAGTAAAATGCAATGAAGTCATTTCTAAGTGGCACCCAAACAGGAACTTATATTTTTCTGAAAAAGACAATGACCAAAGTACCTTAGGTGAAGTACACAGAGAATAACTTTAGGGTAAAGCGGGAAATAATACATCATCATCATCATCTAAGCCTCACACCAACTAATTGGGGCTGGTATGAGGGAAAAAAAAATACATGAATCGATAAAAAAATGCATGAATCAAAAACACCATTGAGGTGGCACAGTAAATAATACATGAATCAATAAAAAGGGAAATACTCTCTCTTAACAAAGAGATTGTGCCAAATTCTCCTAGATTGGTCCTTGGCAGTTTTTCAGTTGATGCCAAATTCTCCTAGATTGGTCTTCGGCCATTTTTCATTTGAATACGAAATAGGAACCGTTCTTTCATTTTTTTTTTTCTCTTATTCATCTGTTTGCAGGCCAGTAATAAAAGTGTTGAGATTGTCCATTTAGGAGATTTTGGCAGATGGGTCATCCATTGTGGGCCTGCAAATTGATGGTCTGAATCATTAAACCATGAGGCCCACTTGTACAAACTCAGGACCCAAGGAAACTACATATCCTTGGGTGGAAGATCATAAAGCTCCACATTCATAGTATAAACTATCGCTTTCCACAAAAAATATAGAAACAACATATAATCTAACTAGTCACCAGTTCTAGTCATCAGGTGACCATATAGGCAACCACCACAGGGCTATCGCTTAGGGTCACCCAGGTGATTTGACAACTATGGTTCTCCATAGAAAATGCGAATATCTAAGTATGCACATTGTTTGAATTATCTCTGATATTATCGAAATATCCCCGATATTATCTTTATCTCCAACTTGGCGAGTAGAGATACCGATAACACTAGTATCAGAAATTCCAGGTATCATCAATTTATCGCTAAATACTGCCAATGTACCAATATCAACAATGTAATTGCCAATATTTTCAACCATGTAAATTCCAGGTGTCGCTTTTATTGCCAATGTATCAGTATTGCCAATATTTTAGGTGACACTTGTATCACAACAAGTGTATTGACGATATTTTAATAATATCGCCAACGTATCAATATCATAAAAAAATTGTTTATTAAAAAAAAATCCAGTTCAAGTTTTTTTTTTTTCTTTATGAGCACATGATTGTATGCAATGTTCAATTTGTCATTGATAATATTAATAATATCTCGACATTATCGTTATCGCAACATGCGCAATATTGAGACCACAATCTTTCGTTTCCTTTCCAATTGTTGATGATTTCTTGGCGAAATATCGTGTTGTTGATATTCTGTAATATTGATGGATGTTTGGATGGAAGGTTGGATGAATGATTGGCTGGTAAGATGGGATAAATGGGATGGTTGGACTGATTTCTTAAGATAGCACATGCTTTTAGGCCCCCATTAAATGGAAACTTATTATGCATTCATTCTTTTTGCATTTTTTTTTTTTTTAAAATTCCTAAATATGCAAATATGTGTATTTTAGCATCTCCTGAAGTTTTACTAAAAATTCCACTGTTTTCCCTATATCTCCCTACATTTCCGGTTATCAGCGATATCGATATTGTTTCCATATCCCTAGCGAGGGAAACTTGTAGTGATACTAATACTTTGAACACTGAGTATGCACAAAGACAATTCCATGCCTTAACTAGAGCCCTCTCATCACGACCATACACATACTCATAAACAAGAAATGAGAATGAAAAAAGAAAAGGAATTCAATAAGAAACTCCTTAAGAGAACAATTGAAGCATCTAATACTTCTACAAATTGCCAAAATGAAGCCTATGATGGCAATCCTACAACCATAAGAGATAAATAAATAAACTATATTTAAACAAATGAATCAATAATAATAGTCTAGGAAAAGAATTAAATTACATGAAATAAACCAACCCATATGAGAATTCCCCCCTCAAAATTCCACCGACTCAAAGAAATAAAGCTGAATTCCAATCCTACATAGAGGGGTTATAAAATCATTGACCTGAGGATGTGCATGCCATCCTTGGGATTTCAGTCTGTGCAAGGGGAAAACATGGTTCAGTGATCCAAACTGTTGGTCCATATGGCACCCACAGCTGGTCATGCCTCACAAGTTCCTTTATAGGACAATCCTATTCAATTTGTGGTCATCAAGTAGATTGTTAAGAAATAAGGAAGGGTCTGCTGAGGGGGTCCTTAGTCGAGTCCTTACGTTTTCTAGGGAGCGGGCTCCCTGATTGTAGGGTGGGTGTTACTTTGTTTGGGGTTGTTTTTTGGTTTCTTTTGTAGTTGTTTGCTTTCCCTGTTGCTTCCTTTTTTCTTTTTCTCATGTTTCGTGTGCTCTTTTCTTTTTGGCCGCTGGCCTTAATAATATTGCATCTTTAAAATTTTTTTAAAAAAAAGAGTTTTTTCTTTTTATGACGACTATTCCCTATGGATGCACGTAACCACCTGCAAATCACGTGCATTGGGTAGTCCACGGAGAGGGGAAAAAAGATTGTTAAGAAGGGAAATACAGCAACAGTCCCCATGCAGCAGAAAAAATGGCTCAAGACGGGTGACTAGGATCTTGCAATCTAGTAGATGTAAGGGGATGGTCCACCTGAGGTGAGATCCAACAGATCAATGATCTGGATCACTGAACTGGGGCCCACCACTTGTACTAACTGAAAACCCAAGTATATTATCCATACCCCTGGGTCAAAAATCTTAAAATTCCTCAACCAAATGTAACCATGAAAGGAAAAAAGAAAAGAAAAGAAAGGAGCATCATATTCCATATAGACTAGGGTAGTCATTAGATTTCTGGTGGTGTATGATGCTTAATATGCAGGCATAAAAAAATGTACCTGTGGCATTCATTAACAGAAAGTAAAGCAATTAAATGCGGAACCCATGTTGCTAAGTCATAGTCCCAAAATTTGATTGGTTACGCAATCCTAACCTCTAATTCATGAACGCTTGTTTGTTGAAATAGGACCACTGCTTTTTCTTTTTCTTTTTTTTTCCTTTTTTTTTAAATAAATAAAAATTCTTAACCATCCGATAAATGTCCAGCAACAAATAGACAGATAATTGAGTAAGCACAATTTTCTGTTCATGATATATCTAGAGAGAGACATAATTTGAACAATTTAATTTGAATTAATTGCATTCCACGTATGCAATTTAAAGTAATTTCTAAGTGGCTACATATCATCCATCACACCCTGCCAGCGTATCAGGAAATGAAGAAAAACTATGTAAGTAAGATGAAGAAGAAGAAGAAGAAGAGAAAAGACAACCCGACCCATGAGTAGCCATATGCAGGGTAGCTATGATACAGGAGGCTCCCACATGTTCCTCAAATCCAAACTGCCCAACTAGTGGGACCCACTGCATGTTTGTCCAGTACCCAGATTCAAATTGATCAGACAATACCGACCTCTGACAAAGAAACACTTAATCATCGAATTTGGGACCTTTACTAATTTCCATTTGTACAGTCCATCAAATGCTTGGCAATTATTTAGTTGGGAATAGACTTTCAGCATAATTTACGAGTTATAATCCATAAAAAAACGGCCCACTAGGACAGCTCGGATTTGATGCACATGCATGCCTTCAGTGCGAGACCTAACATGTATCCTAGCTACAGCAGCTGTATGCACAGTAGCTATGATACAGCTGAGGCTTCCATACCTACACGTAACATGTGTCTCAAATCCAAACCAACCAACTTGTGGGGGGCCCACTATATAGGTTGTTCCAGTACTTGCAATCAAATTGATCAGACAATACTTTTGTGATAATTGGATACTTTATCATCAAATTTGGAAACTTTATTACTTTGCGTTTCTAGCAAGGTATTCTGTAATGGTTATTGGTTACAGCGGCCGTAACGGTCACCACCGTTAACTTTACGATTCGGGCTACCGTATCGGCCATTATGGTTTCTTTTATTTTCATTGAAAAAAACCCGAGAAACTATATTGGCCTCGCCGTTAAGAGGCCGTTACGGCCTTTATGGGTCTTTTTTTTTTTCCATAATGGCTGTTACGGCCGTTACGACTCCGAAATGTATAACGGTTGCCATCCTTCGTTGTTACCTTTACGTAACGGCCTTTACAGCCCCGTAATGAATGTCACGGCACACTATGGTTTCTAGTCCATCGCATGCCCAGCAATTGACTAGTTGGAATCATCCTTTCAGCAAAATTTTCGAGTTATAATCCATGTACAATGGGTCCACAAACTTTGGTTGGTTTGATGCACATGCCATTTTGTGTACGGTGGGGAACCTCACATGTATCCTAGATAGAGCAGCTGTAAGCACAGTAGCTGTGATACAGGTGAGGCTCCCCTACCTACATGTAGCATGCATCTCAAATCCAAACCATCCAACTACTGGGACTGACTGTCGATTTGTCGGGTACTCAGAATCAGATTGATCAGATAATACTGATCTCTGAGAAATGGACACTTACTGTCGAATTATTTTTCTACTGCCCATTTCTACCGTCCATCGGATGCCCACCAATTGACTATTTGGGGATGACACTTCCAGCATAATTTTCGAGTTATGATCCATCTACAGTGGGCCCACTACTCAAGCAGCTCGGATTTGATGCACATTGCGTCCGTACCGTAGGTGACCTCACATGTGTTCTAGCCATGGCAGCTCCCCTACCTACATGTATCATGTGCCTCGAATCCAAACTGCCCAACTAGTGGGGCCCACTATAGATTTGTCCAGTACTTAAAAATCAGATTGATTAAGACAATATAGGCCCCTGATAAATAGAACTTTATCGTAGAATTTGGAACCTTTACGACTTCCAATCTACCGTCCATTGGATGCACACCAATTGACTAGTTAGATCATCCTTTCAGCATAATTTCCTAGTTATAATCCATCCAGAGTGGGTCCACTAACTTGGGCGGCTCGGATTTGATGCACATACCACACGTACAGTGGGGGATTCCACAAGTATCCTAGCTACAGAACATATGGCTGCTCTGTATCAAAATCAGAACCATCTGAAAATTTCTACTCATAATTCTGAAAATAAAAAATTAAAAAAAAAAAAGAGAGAGAGAGAGAGAGAGAAAAGGAAGAAGAAGCAAAAGTAGGGGCTAATGTATCAATCATACGATATCAATAAAAAAAGATTTAAAAAAAAAATCAAACCAAAAACTCCATAAATTAAATAAGTCCAACCCATCTGAGGATTCAAACTCCAAATGCAATCTTCCAATTCCCAACAAAAAGAAAAAAACGGAAAGCAGAGCCCAAAAAATGAGGGGAAAAAAATACAAGAATCACCAAAAGATGTCATGAAAGATCCAAAATCCTTACCCTTAGCCTCTTCCATGAAAAATCTGAGATGGGTCTGTGCGGAATCGAAGGGAGTTACGAAGAAAAGATGAGATTCTTCGAAATGGGGCTGTGAAAACGAAGGGCTATGATGGGGTGTTGGCCGACGATAGCAATTTATACTGAAAAGGAGGGGGCGCAAATGGCAAAAAGGACTAAAAACTAGAGGTCTTTTTGGGCTGTTTTTTAAAAATCTCCTGAGAAATTTGGAGGAAATAGCAAAATCCTGAACAAAATCTACAAAAAAATTGGGAGATTCCAAAAGAAGAATGCAATTCCTTGGAAAGGCTTGGATTTTGAAGGTCTCTTTATGGTACGCGGTACGCTTTTCCGAATCTCCGCACAGAACATCACACCTCTTTCCAGGGAAGATTAACTGATAACGTACACCGCTGGAGCACAGATTATAAATAACCCATCAGGCACACGTACGGGTGATCGGCACCGTTTAAGATGTGGGCCCGTTACAGGGACCATGTACACCTCCATAAAGCCACTGATCTCGGCCTAAATTCATCCTGGACCATTTATCTGTGGGACATATCGTTTAAAACAATGGATGGCCGTTGGTTTGGCTCATTTAAGTTTACATTTCCCTACATATGATTGAGGCCTATCTGATTGACGGTCATAAAATGGCGTTATTTTTCTTTTTAAAGTATTCATTTATCTGAAGGTTAGGAACGTTTTTAGGGAGATCCATATGTCCGCCGTTTATTCATGGTGCAGATCGTACTTCTTGAACGGTTCTGATCACCCGAAACATCTACCGTTTATTCATGGTTGAGATCGTACGACTTTTTGAACGGTTCCGATCACCCCATACATGGGCCCAGACGCTGGGGCATTATTTGTAAGTGCTCCCGCGATGCACCTGCCTCCTGCCCTTTACAGGGTAATATTTTCCTCCACAGGCGTAAAGCAATTGATGGCGGCGTGGCATGCAGCTCCGGCCGCCGGTCGTACATGAGGTTCCTGTAATTCAGTTTTTACAAGTGGGCCGATGGTTTCAGTGATCTAGGCCGTTGATATTATGCCCCGCAACATTGATATTTTAAAATCATATCCGCAGAATGTTTGGCCCTTTTTTGGCTTGAATGCCAACCGTTGTTGATTTTCTATTTAACGTTCCTTTTTCTTGATACTTATTGAAAGGTTAGGAATTCTCCACGTGGAAGAATTTAGGTACCTGGGCCATCCACGGTGGTTCCCACAATATCAACGGTTTGGATCAGTGATTTGTTGTCCCGCTTGTACAGACTGCAAAACATGAATGGTAGTGTACGAATAATATCAATGGTTTGGATGAGTGGATACTTTTGAAGAGTCAAAATCAACCCAAATAACTACTCTTGAGTGGGCCCACCTGCGCTGAAACGATGGATGGTTTAGATGTTTCCTGCAGACGTTTTAATTCAACATGCATGTGTGGCACGCTGGATGAGTGGACCAGCCAGATCATTGTGCCGTCTGATCTTCGCGGGACGGTTTGGATGGTTCTGATGTCCTTCACGTGCAACACGCGAGTTGGGAGGCACATGAAGTCACGTGCAGCTAGCTGTCGGTAGGTAGGTAGTTCTCCCTTCTTCTCTTTTATTTTTTATTTTTTATTTTTTTATTTTTAATGTTTCTACGACCGACAATCATCTCTAATCATTGCAATTTACAAGATCGATTATCGGCCGTATGATCAGCTCGTGTGTGGGGAAGTCATGTGTTTTGGAAATCTAAGCCGTGCAAAACGTGGAGCCTCACCGTGAAGGGACGGGCATTTCCTGCGAAAGCCTTTAGGAGGAAGTTCCTGCGCTGGGATGCTGGGTGGGTCCACAGTGATGTTTGTGATAAATCCATTCCGTCCATACGTTTTCCAAGATCATTTGAGGACATTCTACAGAAAATTGGATGGATACAAAACTCGAGTGGACAGCACGAGAGGAAACAGTTGTGCTTCAGTCATCACCGTTGAAACATTTTTAAGGCCATAAAAGTTTGGACGTCATATAAAAAACCAAAGTGGAGCCTAGGAAGATTTCAACGGTAGAAAACTCTTTCCTCAATTTTTCCTCTCATATAGCACACTTTAGTTTTGAATCCACATCATTTTTCGTATAATGACTTAAAATCATCTCGGAAAATGGATGGACGGAATGGATTTATCACAAGCATCACGGTGGACCCCACCCAGCATCCCAGTGCAGGAACTTCCTGCGAAAGGCTTTCGCAAGAAATCCGCGTCCACTGTGAAGGGCTGTGAAGGGCAGGTCGTGAAATGCCATTCGCAGGAAATCTGCATCCACTGTGATGGGCAGGTCGTGAAATTTCAGGCCGGTTCACTCATTCATCATCATGATACTTGATGGCGGAATGGATGAACATATGGTCTGATCTTGAGCTAGGCCTTGTTAGAGCTGGGCATCGAGTCGAGTTGTGTTGAGTTACAAATGACCTAGCTTGATCTAGTTTTGAAATATGCCTAACTCGAACTCAACCCGAATTGGTACCGAGTCCAACATGCTTAACCTGATACGAGTCCAGTATTCCTTGCTCCAATTATAATAACTACTCTTATTTTTATAAGGCATTCACAATTATTCACACTATTTGGGAGGAGAGAGAGAGAGAGAGAGAGAGAGAGAGAGAGAGAGAGAGAGAGAGAGAGAGAGAGAGAGAGGAGGAGGAGGAGGAGGAGGTTTTTAAAATACCAAGGAAAGTGGTGCGAGAACACTAGGACCCAATTGGGAAGGCCCTTACGTAATCGCAAACACAATCCGGCCAGGAACCTACCGACTGGAAGACCTAATAGGACAGCTCATGTCTCATCCCTGGAATGCCAAGCATCTCAAGATATACTATCCTTAGCCCGGTCAAAGAGCAATCCATACTCGGCTCGTTATCTTTTAACACTTAGAAGAATCATAGAAAGAATGTATAATGCGCAAATAAGTAGCAAAAAACATGTATTTACTGATCAGTAAAAAGTATTACATTGTTGGTTTAGTGTTTATAATTGTATCATATTAACAATCAATAACACTCGGACATCGATAAAGGACGATGCTCGCCGCTGTTGACACGCTTGGCCCCGAAGCTTGGTGTGCTTGAAGTGCCTGAAGTAGATGTGTGGAGAAGAAAAGAAGCGTACCCCACCACACTAACTTCAGGGCTCGGCCTCGCCCGTCGCACGAGGAGCTAACCCAGAAAGTGCTGATGGATCTACATCAGGAGCTGATGGAGCCACATCAGGAGCAGTAGCAGAGACGTCATAAGTGTATGCCTCGGGGTCTACCGTCACCTTGCCATCAGACCCTGACTTGCCCTCATCGAAGCCGGATAGATATAGATGGGAGAAAGACTCTTTCATTAAATTAACGCACTCTACGTAACCTTGTCGATAGACAATGACTCGATCCTCCTCATAGGCTGAAGATGAAAAATACTGTTCCACCGCCTCAACCTTCGCGGCCGCAAGAGCAACCTTGTTCCTCGCCGCGAGCTCTTGAAGCTTCTTGTAAGCCGAGGCACGTTCTGTAGTGACCTGCTTGAAGGCCAACCTGGCCTCTTCCAATTGCGAGGCCATGCGGTCCCTCTCTGTCATGACCGTCTCAAGAGCAACCTTTGCCTTCTTGAGCTGATCCTCTACAAAAACAGCCCGAGACTCAACAAATGATTGCCAAGCCTCCACTTCCAATTGTCGAGCCTCTGCATCCGACAGCTGAGCTTCCGCATCCCCGGCTCGCATAGTCAAGGCGGATGTCTCCGCACGGGCCTTCAGCATGCAAGTTTGAGTTGAGTTGGGTTATGGATTGAGCCTGAGTTGAGTAAGGTTGTAGATTGAGTCGAGTCTAACAGATTAAGTTTTGGGTTGAGCTACTGATAACTTGGACTCTCTAACTTGGTTTGAGTTTGAATGAGGCGAACCCTATTCGGTTTGGACCGACTCACACATTTAGTTTGGATTGGTCCAACTGTCCGAATGAGTCATCCGAGTTAGTCTAATCAGGTCGTTCCGTTCCGTGCCCAACTCCAGGCTTTCATTAGCGTCCATAAACACAATGAACTGGCTGACTTTGCACTAGTCCTATTCATTTCATCAGCAACTAAAAAAGATTAAAAATAAAATAAAATAAAAGGCAATTGTAGAAATAAAAGCACACTCACATCGATGCAGGTTCAAAGTTGGGATATGACCGACCAAAGGGTCCCTCCGGATCTCTCGTCATGCTATATTTGGGAGCAGATCAGGTGTTACCCGGGTCTCACCCCAGTGGGTGTTATCCTTATTATGTGGGGCCGTCTTGATGAATATTTTGTATATCTATGCCGTCCATCCTTTTTCTCATGTTATTTTAGTAAGTGATTCCAAAACTCAAACATATACAAGTCTCAAATTGACCACATCACTGGAAACAGTGGTAAATGACCATTAAAAGCTTTTTGTGGGCCATAAAAGTTTTTAATCAAGTTGATCTTTTTATTTTCCCTTAATCTACTCTTAGTTGACTTTATCAACGGGTTGGATGGAAAAAAAAATCAAAAAAACATTACGGTGACCTTTATTGTGGGCACCAGGAAGTTTTTAATGGTGGTGTTCACTCATCTCACGGTGTGCTCCACCTGAGATTTAGATCTGCATAATTTTGGAAGAGCGTTCCCCACATTATATCACACCTTTCTTTTTTTTTCTTTTTTTGGTTAGCTTGATAGCACACCCACTGTCAGATCACACTTCACTGTTAGCCACCCCCATTAGGCAATCGATGCCAAGACCTCAGTGTTGAAGCTAGGTATCATCCACTCGGTCTACCACTTGAGCTATGGATCTGGGTGTAGGTAACACCTAATCTGCTCCCACCTTATCTTTACAGTGGGTCCACCTTATACGCCCACCATTAAAAGCTTCTTAGGGCCGTCATAGTATTTGTTTTCCATATATCGTTTTGATGAAGTCACGTAGGCATTTGATGAAGGGAAAACACAAAATCAACTTGATCCAAAACTTTTGTTGTGAAAGTTTTTAACGGTGGACAATCAATCACCACCATTTTTTGTAGTGTGGTCCGCCTAAGATTTGTATACGCTTCATTCTCTAAATGAGCTAGCAAAATGAATGGATATCCTGAATATATAACACACATACATTAAGGTGAGACCCACAGTCACAGTCACAATCACAGCCTCACTAAAGTCATTGTTTCCCTGGCCTCACCAAATTCCCTATTTTATAAATATTTCTCAATATCATAAATATATTGTGATGGGTACTAATGATATTAAGGTAGTGTGATGCGCTTTTGAAGAGCTAAAATGATATGAAAAAAGAAATTATCTCAAAATTTTATTCTCTCCTTTTTTATGATTTTTTTAATGATAGAATTTAAATAACCTTTTTTGAGTTGTTTAGAGAGATATAGACGTGTATGCGAACTGAGCTACCTCAGTTAGCTCGCTCAACTCGACTTAAAAAAGCTGGATTCAACTCGGTTCGATGTTGAGTTTGAGCCAAGTCGAGTTGATTTGTTGAGCTTGAAAATGAGTTCGAGCTGACTCTAGCTCGACTCCACTCAGATTGAACTCAACTCGAATCAAACTCGGATTAAACCAGTTCGGTGACTCAGTTACTTTGATATTGATGTTGCTCACCAAGTGTTTTATGAAATGACTCAACGAAGTGTGGCTCGTGGCAAGGAAGGTATGTATATGGAATAGATACCTTTTTTTTTTTTTTTCTTGATTTTTATATTGCTTAGAAGGTGTTTAATAAAATACTTGTGAAATCATTGTTGTTGTTTTACATATAGCGAAAATTTGAAGGTACAGTCCATATGTTTGTAAAAATGTTGCACATGCGAAATCGGCTCGAACTGGCCCTAGCTGTTAACCGAATCGAGCTGAGCTGGCTAGTCAGGCTCAAGGACCAAGTCGAGCTGAGTTCAAGTTGGGGTCAACTAGTGGCCGAGCCGAGTCTAAGGCTAGCTCGACTCGGTTTGACATGATGTACACCCCTGGAGAGAAATCAAAATTTTAGAGGAAAATTTGTGATGGAAGAACATAAACAGGCTAGAACTTGTTTCGTAAGATTTTTATGATTTTATTTGTGTTTATATAAATTTTTTGTGGCAATTCAATAGAAATAAGTTACTAAATTATGATTATATTTATTTTATATGCAAAATCATGAATTTAAAGCTCCCTTATTGAAATTAGAGGGGAATAAAAAATTTTGGAGAAAATTCAAAAAACTTCCACCTTAACCTGTTTAAACTGCAAGTCGGGTCTCAAAAAACTTACTTGCAGGCTAATCTATGGATTGGAGATGGTTTCTTGATTTTCTAAAGAAAATATTATTTTTAATTAAAATATCAATTATTAAAGTTTTATTGAAGTATTTTTTCCTCTTTTTTAGCTTTTTGATGTAATATTTGTGTTTGGTACTTCTTTTGCATGATTGATTTATTATATGAACATTTTTTTATATTAAGCGTGTTACTTTTGTAAGGTAGTGCATATTTTAAGAACCCTATGCAACGAGAACTTATTATGCATGTTTGTTCTCTCATAAGGTTTAGAGTTGTAAGTTTGTAATCATGTTTCTTTTAATACTTCTTAAAACTTCATTAAGAAAATCCATCATTTTTTTTATATATATATATATATATATATATATATATTATATATATATATATATATATATATATATATATATATAGAAATGTTTCCCTCCATAACTATCCATTCCCTTATGCACACAAGAATACCCTTCTGATATCATCATATTTCCAAATTTCAAGGGTGTGATGTATGCATCGATAATGATGCTCCAAGCACATGTTCTATCAAAATTTCAAATTGGCTTGAATTTCAGTGTGTCCATTCGTCCTTTTGGGGCCGAATTGATTATTTAGTTGGATGGCATATAAACAACACATTAGAGTTTACATTCAAACCTGAAATTCTTACACTATGTATCTCCTTCCTCCTCGATGTTCCTATTGTTCCCTTTGGTGTAGCCCACATGTGTTATGAATTTGGCTGTTATTTGGGCTCTAGGCCTAACATGCAAGGGTGCACCCAATGGAAGGGCTAGGTGGGTACACATCATGGTGGGCTCCACCTAGTTAGAATGTATATGATAATTACTATATGTTTCAAAGTATGTGATCATTCTCATAAATGTAAGATCGTCATTCTAATCGGATGGCATGGCATGTTTAAATCATAATGGTCACGAGTCTATGATTAATTTATCTATGACTTTGATCATGCATTCATTATTGCTTGTAATCCACCAACCATTTTAGGTTTGATATATAATGCATGCCATGCAATGTGTATTGACTGTTAGTATGAATAGTTAGACACATATACTTGGATTAAAAGAGAAATAAGAAGAGCCTTGCCCATCCACACATAAGCCCATGTCCCAACATGGTATGCGTGTAGGATATGAGCTTTGAAAATAATGCTTATATCTTTTGCCTTAAGAACTGATGGTTAATATATTTTCTAAGATATTGAAACATGATTTATAAAATTGACAAATAAAACAAATTTTTTAGCCACTCATTTTCTTTTTACGCCGTTGACAGTGGAACTATGGAAGGCATGATTTAAGCTAGAAGATTTAAAAAATAATAATAATAATAATAAATAAAACTTTCTTTCCTTCTTCAATGCTAGATTTCTGATTGTTCTGCGGTTACATTTGGATGTATGCATGCCAAGGAAAAATTAAATTTTTTTTTTGTAATAATAAGAAATGATATTTTCAGGCAATATTGAAACATATATGGATTGTAGAAATCTTGTTTGGATAACAAATGAAGATCTTATATATATGCAACAATGTTACCTTAATTTCTTAGGTTGTAGGATCAAAATAATAATTAAAAAAGTATAATAATTGCTTTGTAAAACTTTCTATTTTAACTATCCAAACATTTCAAATTACCACATCTGTGAAAAATATTTTCCATTTTTATTAATTTAAATGAATTGGTGACATACAATGGATTTTCTCAATTCCATTCAAGAAAGTTCATGGGTGAGAGTTTTTTTTTTTCCCTCTATTTTCTTCCATGTTTGTAAGATTTAAATCTAAATTGACTTTGATTCGGTTGAACTCAATCTAGTTTGACGCGCGCTATAAGTCACCCAATGACTCACCCTTGGGTTATAGCCCAACCTAAGATGCGATGGTTTATGTCCTCCAAGTGTGTGTGTGTAAGGAAATGGTACGATGAGGTCCACCTCATGGGAACTTTTCATGAGGTCGAGCTATGTGGGCCCCACAATGATGTGTGTTGAACATCAATACTGTCCGTTTGATGGGTCCCCTTTAGGTTATTGGATATCCCAAAAATTAGCCGAACTCAGGTGGGCCATACAATCTAAAACCTGGTAAAGACATGCATAAAATATAGGGCAGACCTGAGTTTCGAATGCGGTTGAAACTTGGTATAACCCCCCTCATCCAAGTAGGACATACAATGGATGGGCTGGATTTGTGAACCACATCTCAGTGGACCCAATAAATAATTATAAAGGTTTTAATGGGAGGGTAACCCCTATCAACTAGTATATGTGGTGTGGCCCACCCAAGTCCCGGATTAACTTGATTTTTAAGCCCATGGCCCACCATGAAATTGTGCATCTGACTGATGAGGTAGATGTTTGACGCACATCACGTGGGGCCCCCACAGCATTACTACCATTTCCCATATATATATATATATATATATATATATATATATATATATATATAAAATTCAAAAGAGATATCTTAAGTAATTGAAGGGAAAGAAGAGAGAGGACTCTGAGTGCACTTTGGTCCGCCAATCATCTCTTCCCATTATAAAAGGATAATTCATACATATTATAAATATGTAATAATTTGGACATTAAATTCATGAGAAATATACAAGCAACATGGTGGGCCCTAAAGACCGTCTTTTGTGTGCAGCTCAAATGAAATATCCTTCTTAAATTTCATATAGTTGTTGTCGTCATCGATGTCATCATCTTCGTCGATGTCGTCATCATCCTTCCCGTATTATTTCTTTTTATTATTATAAGAAAGACAAATGTATATATTAATGTCATTGTCATCGTGTTATTTATTATTATTAGAAAGGCCAATGGCATGCCCTTTTTCGAAATTTGAGGTTATAATTTCATGGATGTGTGAATGGAGATCATGGTCGCATGGAATTAGTCAATATCACACATTGGTTTTCATCATTTTCAATTCAAATACATTTAAAAAAAAATAAAAATTGACACTTTGCTTCCATTGCTTGATGTGGCTTCTTAGAAGCAATTTCGTTGACCAAGAACATCTATCAAGAGTACTTCCACACGTCCACGTTTGCTCCAGTACATCCTAGCATGTTGCAATACGGTACATCTGAATCTTAAACTTTGATTCTGGGTCATTTCCAATGATCCAAACCGTTTGTATGACTATCTCACTTTGTTTGGTGGAAATTCAACATTAAAATCTCTCAGTTGGTTGTTTTCAATCCTTTAATAATTTGGCTATTTTGCTTTGAAAATGAATGGTCAATGTAATATTTGCGTAATCAAAGGTTTGAAATATTCAAGAGTTTTTCTCCAGTGTACCCATCCAACGGGAGTCCTGTCAAACAAGCAGTTTGCATCGTTGAAAAGGACCGAAATCAAACGGCTAGAATCTCGACGAATCTTGTTGTAATGCGCCCGGATGCATTCGAGCAAACCTCTTCTCCACGCAACTAAAAGGGATACGCGTTTTAGGTGAGACTCAGACAGGTAACAGCTAATTGGGTGAGGTCCTGACCGTGGGGCCCACCTCAATGTATTCGTTGTATATCCACACCGTCCATCAGTTTTTCCCTATCATTTAAGTGTATAATCCCAAAAATAAGGTATATCCAAAACTCAATTGGCCACAGGGTAGGGATTGAATTCCCACCATTAAAAAAAATTCTTAAGGGCCACACAAGTTTTGGATCAAGCTGTTATTTGAGTTTTTCTCTGTGTAATCTTATCAAAAGGTTGAATGGCAAATAAATATTATAGTGGGCCATAGGATATTTTTAATGGGGGCCGTTCAATCATGACTTTTTGACTTATTTTTGCGATCGGCCACAAAAATGGGCACACAAAACGGATGGACGGTGTGGATATAACATATACATCAAGGTGGGCCCCATGTCAGGATCTCACCGACGAAGCTGTTATTCCTGCCTCACCTTATCCGCGTTCCTAAAACACGTGGGTCAATGGAAAAACACGTGGGTTGGATGTGGACAGTTCAAAAGCAGATTGGGGGGCCACCGACTGGTGATCGGATTCTGTGGGGCCCACCGTGACGTCTTTTAGCCGCTTTGTCAATCCAATCCATTTTGCATAGAGCTGGGCATTGGTTCGAGTCGGACCGGATTCGGCCTAACCCGGTCAGATTCGAAATTCTAATAGGCTGACCCGAAATCAATCCGATCCGAGACCGAGTCCAGGTCACTTGACTCGGACAGATCCGATGCTTGATTTATTTGACCCGATCCGAGTCTGACTCGGTGAGGGAAACCGAGTCGGATTAGGTTAGACACCATTCGGATCATTTCATATGGTGTGGTCCACTTCAATCTTCAATGTATCATAATTTTTTGTTCAACGCCTAAATTGATATGTCAAAGTGGGTGAACGGCTTAGATAATATATATCCATCAAGGTGGGCCCCACATGACTATAAAAAATTTGTATCAACGCTTGCTGCATGTGTTGTCCCATCGGGCAGGCTAATGAAGTAACGTCATCAAGTTCTGTGGGCCCTACTACGCTGTATGTGTTACATCCACACCGTCCATCAATTTTGAGATATCATTTTAGGGCATGAGCCAAATAATGATGTAGATAAAAATCTGTAGTAGATCACATCACAGAAAAAAGTGAGGAGAATGATTCCCACCGTTGAAACTATCCTAAGGCCCACCGTAATGTTTATTTGAAATCCAACCTGTTCAAAAGTTGAAAAATAAAGAAATAAGGGAAAACACAAATACCAGGTTGATCTAAAACTTTTGTAGCCTTTAAAAGTTTTTAATGGTGGGCGTCACTGTCCATAGAGCTTTCTATGTTGGGGTCCACTGGAGCTTTGGATTTCATTCATTCTTTGGATATTGCCCTGAAATGATCTCTCCAAATGGATGGAAGGTTGGATACGAAACATACATCATGGTGGGGCCCAAGTAACTTGGTTAAGCCATTTTAATACATACTTCCACAACCTACCGTGTTTACGTGCAAAGCAAGTAATACACAGTATCCAGTTGTTGCCCGCTTGTTGACGTGCCGGGCAAGTAACTCATTCTCATATGTGAGTGAACTCTGTTGGGGCCTATCGTCAATGCATGTGGTGTATCCATGCTATCCATTTGTTTTTTTAGATTATTTTAGCTGTTGAACCCAAAATTGATGAATATTCAAAGCTCAAGGGGACCGCACCATAAGTAAAAGTAAAAATATTGATTTTTACTCCGGATCTGGCCGGATCAGAACGGTTCGGATCTATTCGGATCGGGTTTTCGGATCGGAACGGTCCGGATTAACCACTATCCGATCTCGATCCGAAAACTAGTCGGATCTAAATGATCTTACCCGATCCAGGCCGTCGGTTCGGTTCGGAACGGGTCGGATCCACCGGATCGGGTCAAAAATGCCCACCTCTAATTTTGCAGCTCATTTTAATACATGGGACTGGAATTAAAGCATATCCAAAACTGAAGTGGACCATCCATATGAAAGAGTGGGGATAATAACATCTCAGGTCTTACGCTAAAATTTATTTGCCATCCAACTTATTAATAAGGCCACGTAAATATGGGCAAAGAAAAACACGTTACCATTTCGTCTAGTATGGTTCACTTTAGCTTTGGATATGCTATGCTCTAAGCTCATATTCTAAAATAATTTGAAAAAAAGGATGAATAGTACAGATAAAACACATACATCATGGTATGCCTTATGCAATCTCTTCATTAGGAATATTGATGGTGTTGGGTCTTCACCCAATCCACCTCGGACCATCAGTCGATGCATGCAAGCCAACTGTGAACGGTGCAAGTAGGGGTGTGTATGAACCGAGTTAGCTTGGTTAGCTCGCTCGACTAGAAAAAGTTTGATTCGACTTGGTTCGAAGTTGAGTTTGGGCTGATTTTTTGAGCTCAAAAAAACTTTCAAACCGAGTTCTAGTTTGCCCGAGCTTGACTCCTCTCGGATCAAACCCTGACTCGAATTGAACTCAGATCGAACTAATTTGATGACTCGGTTACTTTGACATTGATGTTGCTCATCAAGTGTTTGATGAAATAACTCAACAAAGTATCAACGGGTGGCAAGGAAGGTATGCATATGAAACAAAAACCATTTTTCTTTGATTTTAATGTTGCCAACAAGGTGTTTGATGAAATACTTGTAAATAGCTGCTGCTGTTTTACATATAGTGAGAAATTGAAAGTGCACTGCATGTGTTTGTGAAAATGCCGCATAGGCTCGATTTTGGCTCGAACTGGCCTGAGTTGCTGATGGAACAGAGCCGAGTTGGCCAGTCAAGCTTGAGGATCGAGCCAAGCCGAGTTCGAACTGAGATCAGCTAGTGGCCAAGCTGAGTCGAGCTGAGGCCAGCTCGACTCGGTGTACACCCCTAGGTGCAAGCCATCCAATTCATCCATCATTTGCACTCCATTATTTTCTCTTTGGCTCCCAAAAATCAAAGAGTCATGGAATGGCCTGATTATTTGGGTGTTCATTTATCCTTGCTGGGTAAATTTTCTGAATGAATTAGATGGCATATGCGAAAAAACGCGACAGGCCCTACACACAATTTAAAAGGCTTTAACGATGGGCTCCTCATCCAACCATTCCTTAATTGTTGTCCACTTGAATCTTGCACCCACTTAGGAGAACTTAGAACTGAAATGTATATTTCATTAGTTCTCATAAAAATAATCATTAAATTATTATTATTATTTTTTCTTTTCTATCTTATTTATTAAGTAAAGAATATTTAAGCTAATCTAATTACTAGCGAAATTCCATTTGAAAAAGCTATTTTAAATACATGTACAATCCATTCGCTGTTAGCAAACTTTACAAGGAGAAATATATATATATATATATATATATATATATATATATATATATATATATATATATATATATATATATAAACCTACAAAAAAAAAACTAATAAGTTTTAATATGTCGAATGTACATGAGAGCCACACACACACACACATATATATAGAGTCATGCTCCCCTGCGCACCTACGCATGTGCGCACCTTTGCACACGTGTCATGGGTGTCTAATCTGGACGGTCCATGTGATGTGGAATTCCATGAAACCCCATGTGACAAATTTTCACCCTGATCTAAAATTCTTTTGGGCCATAGCAAAGAGAAATGCAAATCAAGGGAGGAAAATGTTTTCATTTTTCATGGGCCATCAAAGTTTTAGATCAAAGTAAAACTTGGGCTCGGGGGGTTTCACGAGGTGCTGCTTCACATGAACGGTTCAGATTTTGGATCCACATCACGTAGGATGGTTCGCAGGTGAGCGTTTCCGTGTGTATATATAAATGTGTGTGTAAGCGCGCGCGCGCGTGCATGGCTCTCATGTACATTCGACATATTCATGATGCCGATATCCACGTACTTGTAGGTTAATATTGGTACATGTGGGTCACTTAATGATGCATGGTAGATTTCATGAATCACTTGAATATTGATGGATGATAAAAAAAAAAAAAAAAGGAAAAAAATAGCAATTAGTGATTTTACATGGACATGTCCATCTATGTATACGGGAAAAAAAAAATGCATACATATGAGTCATAGCTTTGCACGCTTCTTGTAAATCTCCATAGCATCATTTGAGTGGTTGGGTACAGGCATGTTAGAAACAAGAGTGACCTTTGATGAGGCTATCAACACTCTATTCTCTGCTGCTGATGGATCAACCTTCCACAGCTTTACTTCCCATACCTTATCAAGGCCACAAGCTTCTATCAGTAAGATAATCATAAGATAATCATATCATCAACATAAATAAGGCCACAAGCTTCTATCAGTAAGATATCATCAACATAAATAAATGCCATTCATGGGCTAGATCACAAAGGGGTCTAAGAAATTATGACAGTCCACGCAATTAGCAGTGAACCCAGATATTTGTGCGAGAAGTGGACAGTTAAGACCATCTAGATAGGGCATTTTCATAGTAGGCCCCACCTGAGTGATTGTCCTAGGTATGTTACATGCTATCTCTTCCATTTCCTCTTATGAAGATATGAAAAAATAAAAATAATAATTTTCATTGTAAACTTTTTACTAGGACTTTCAATTGGATGATGCACATTAGTGGATACAAAATTCTTTATAGAAAAACTTTGATACTCTGGTAGAGTGTGATGGTTGATACACAGGCCTTTTTTCTTGCTTCGAAAGTGCATGCTGGTAAATTCCAATTGCATTTTAGATACTTATTGGATTATCTGGCAATTGGATTCAGGGCATTTATTGGATGGTTTAAAAATGGGAAATATCCCATGGCCATATTTCATCAAAAAAGTATCCATGAATCAGATTTTAGGACCAATCTAGCTTTGTACTATAATGGGTTGTGGAATTTAACCGCTTTAATTTGAGTTAGTGTATCTCATCTGTACAATTCCTGTGTATCAAGTATCACTCTGCTAGAGTATCTAATCACTCGCAGATTCTTCAAATCATAGTTTGAAAATCCAAAACTCTATTCAGCTCGACTCAATGTTATGGTGAGTTGGGTTGACTCACCGATCGACTCGGTTCTGCGAGTTGTCTTGATGAGTATTCCTGAGTCAGGGTCGAGTCATAGCCGTGGCCAAATTTCTTGATGACTTGGCTCAAGGCTTTACTGAGTTGAGTTGAGTTGACTTGTTCGAGTTTTGAGTAGAGTCAGCGAGTTTTAGAACCATGTTTCAAACACGTTTTCCAGCAAAGCCAGGGAGGCTGGTCCCAGCCCTTGGATTGGGCCTGGGCCTTTATTCAGGTCTATCAAGGGGTTGAGACAGCTCTTTCTATCATGGCCTGGGCTTAGTTCGGTTTCAAGCCGGTTGATGGTTGCCATTGATATTATCTACAGGTCACAGTTGCTTAGCCTGAATTTCAGTCCCAAAATTGTCTGGGCTGGATCTGTATTTTGAGTTCACATAGACTGTTCTAAACATTTCAGACCAACACCGACTGAAAGTCATTTTTCTGGCTCACAACACCTCAGAAATTATTAGAAGGTGGGACCCACTTACCACAATGGTTTTAGTTGTAGTGGACCATCAATGTCTAAAAACATGTGCCAATGGTCCACTTGTATTGGGCTTCTTTTTATGGCCTATGAGTTAGAGCTAGGCCCAACTTGTGTGGCCCACCTTGAGCTGGGCCACAAAGGCCCAAGTGGCTTCAAGTAGACCAAGAAAAGAAAAAGATGCATGAACAAAAAGAAGGGCATGAGATTGGTGGACCTGGATTGTTCTGCCCACTTTGATTGGCTGTGCTTCTGCCACGACATCATCCCCAAGTTTGGCCGGACTGAGATGATTGATGCTGAGCTGTACCCCAGCTACCCTCTTGAAGCCTGATGCCACCATAGCTCCTAAGCTGGCTAGAGACTCGGCCACTAGGGCAGATACCCCACCATGTAGGACTTTGAACGGCTGATCACGATTCATGGCCACTAGATTAGTCACAAATAAATTACCACCTATTTAGGAAATCAGTACCATGAAAATGATAGGCCCCACCATGAAGATCTTCCTTCTCAAAAATCAGGACGATCCGACCATTAGGTATGCTGACCTGTATGTTGAATCAAACCTACGGTTGTCTGTTCATTCAAGCAGTGTGGCCCACCTGATAAGCTGATCTGATCGTCATGGTGGGCATACAAAAGTGGCGTATGGGTGGGAAAGATGGTATCGTACCACAAATTGTGGTACCTGCGGTTAGTGATCACTCATCACAGGGCAAATACCCCACCATGCCAACAAGACCTCGGATCGTTAGTTTGCAAAAGTGGGGTCCAGTTGTTTGATGATCCCAACCGTTGATGTGAATTAGAGGGTGGATTATGGCCTAGATGTTCGGCCAACGGTGGGCCATCAAATCAACAGTCGAAATCACCTCACAGCAGTGCTCACTTGTACAAACCACAAACAGTGGTGATTCAAAGAGTGGCCACACATGTGAGGTGTTAGACATACGTGCCAGAGATCCGGGCCATTCATCAGGTAGGATGCACTTTGAATATGACAGATGCGAAAAAGTAAGGAAATACAATCAACAAGTCAGCCACACATGTATATTGACTTTTAAAGGTTGGGTCCTTTGACTTTTTGACCGCCTTTTAGCTCTTAAAGTTTGACCTGACACGGATTGCCAGCTCATACGAGTCAAATGCAACTTTTCTGAGTTGACTCAGACTCGATCGAGTCTGATCAGGCTCATAACCATGAGCCAGCATTGAAATTAATATGGGTGAGTTGGGTCTGACTCAACCAAGTCGACTCAACTTGGAGCCAAGCAAGTCAAAGATGATGAGTCTTAAAATCCACCAATATTATTTTTTAGTCCACGGAATTGGTGTAATCTATCTAATAAATGGCGTAGTAGTTTGAACCGTTCATTAGGAGGGGCTAAGTTCATTGAATCATGATGGAACAAGAAAATCATGCCAATCCAACTATAACATACTCCATCACATGAATTAGAACGTTTTTTTTATAGTTAACATGGCCTATCAATGATTGAATGTGCCTGATTTTTTTAATGGCATATATGCATTATAGCGGGCCCACATACACAACCGTGTATAAGCAAGCAAATAAAATCTACAAGTAGTTGTATAGAATTTTAGTGGGCCCACAGTTTTTTCTATATATATTTTATTTCAAATAGGTAAACAAATAAAAGCTCTCAATTGAATTATTTAATCCTTTGATAATTCTGAATTTTAGCTTTGGATGATATGAACGATCACTGTAACCTTTATATAATTAAAAGGCTGAAATATTCAATCTAAATTTATTATTTATTAATTTTTATTTTTCACTTTTTGGGTATCTCCAACTAAATAAATCTCTATCAAATAAACGGTTTGGATCGTTGAAAAAAAAAATCCAAATCAAATGGACAGAGTTTCAACATATCTTATATTGTAGGATTATAGAGTAGGTAACCTAAAGAAAGAGTCCGAAAGAGCATAGGACTCACCTGACAGCAAATAGGAGTAACTTTGAGTCGGCCTGTGATCCTTTTAGCTGAGAACTCGTCGAACTCAAAGCCCATGGCTTGTAATGGTGCATCTAAGATCGGTGTTTTCGACCTTGAATCCATCTCTTCTTCTTCTTCTTTCTCGACTGAAGGGACGATTTCTAGTTTTTTGTTTTTTTTAAGGAAATAGATTTCCTTACCTACGATCCTTGGCAGCTCCCTTTTATCCCCGGTCTGGCCAAACACTCCTTTTCTACTTTTGTTAGGTAGGCCAGATTTTACTCCTTTCTTTTACAAGGTGGCTGATTGTATACTGCCCATGCAGGGGCTATGTGGGGCCCATCGTGATTTTTGGGTTTTATCTACGCCGTCCATATATTTTTATAGATTATTTTACGTTATTAAAAAAAAAACGAGATAGATAGAAGGATTAATTGGACCACACTATAGGAAGCAGTGGTGATAATAATGTGCAACGTTGAAACCTTCCTAGGGCCCACCGTGATGTTTGTTTCCCATCCAATCTGTTCATTAGGTCACATAGACCTGGACGAAGGGAAAACATAAATATCAGTTTGATCGAAACTTCGACCGTTCCTAAGAAGTTTTTAATAGTGGAGGTTCAGTCCCCTGTGTGGTGCAATTTAAATTTCGGTCTGGCTCATTTTTGGGCTCATGATATAAAATGATCTTGAAAAATATATAGACGGTGTGGATAAAACATATACATCACAGTGGGCCCCACAGAGCACCTGCCAGGACCGAGTCGGTCAAGCTAGAGGGGGCAGCACGCAATCCGCGTTCCTTCTTTGACGTATACCACACGTGATCAAACACCCCTTTTATTACGGTTTGTTATTGGGCCCACCTGTCGACATGGTCCCATGATTAGAACCGTTCGTTTGTTGGGTTGTACAACAAATAAGCTTTGTTTCAATATAACACTATGGTAATGATCCTGACCTTTAATTTTGGAGATTATGTTTCAACGTTGTGGATTTATCTGCATACTCAGCAACGGTTTGAATCCTTCGTTTCGCCTAAATTCGATTGGGTGGCACTGGCATATATGGCATAGGATCCAGGATATGGACGGTTCTGATCAGATGATCATTTTAGTATGTGGACCCAATAGAGCAACCTATATGGGAATGGAATGTACGATAATGAAGGATTTTCCCTTGGCCGAGATCGTGGAAGCTAGTGGCAGTTACCACCATTTAAAATGTTGTTGACAGCTCAACGGTGCTCATGACATTATTGTAAGCAATCCAGAAAATGGAAGTCAAATCACTGATCCAATTGTGGTTGGAAATACAATATCAACCATCTGATTTTGTGATTCGAATTTAATGAGATTAACCCTCTGATTTTGTCCGTAGAAATTGTATCATGGACCATTTTTTTCCTGTCCATCTGATGGCACCAATTGGACGGCTAGGATTATCCAATCAGCATGATTGTGGGCAAGCAGTCCGTTAATAACGAGTTCCATGATTTGGACGGCGTAGATTGATCTTACATATACCTCACATGTAAGATCCAAGCCTTTGCAATAGTTATGAACGTACATCAAGCCCTTAAAGCGGGTAGCTGGAAAAAGTGACGGTCCTGATGAATCCTACTTTTTAATGGTCATGATGGATTGGACGATGTGTATAACAAAAGTTCCCTAGCTATTTGATACTCCTGGGGTATGGCGCTTGATACGCATGTATCCCGAAATTGTACACGTGGCATAACTAACTCAAATTAACCCGGTTAAGTTGTGGATCTCAAAATCAAGTTGCTAGAAAAATAAGGAAAAATCCCAACCCCCCAGTTTCCTCGGCATTTGTTTATTAAAATAGGACCATTGAATTTTTTATTTTTTATTTTTTTCCAATTTCAACCGTCCGATTAATTTCCACCAACCGGATATTCAATCGAATATGGATATTCGTAATCTTTGGTAAATGATATATTTAGATTGGGAGACTTTATTTGGACAGTTTATTTTGAATTACTTATATGCGACAAATGCAGGTTATAAGTAATTTCTAAGTGCCTGTGTATCATCCATCACACTGCCAGAGTATCAAAGTTTTGCTCAGCTGGCCCACTTGCCGGATGTTGACCTGTTGATCTGTTTGGCTTGATATGTAGGTCTGGGCTCGGACCATGTAGATGTCCCAGACATCAGAACGGTTGGTTCGATGCAATCATTAACTGGGCCTAGGTGTACAAAAGAACAGACATTTCAAAGATACTTGTAAGCTCACAGTTTCCATTTCATGTACATGTGTATCTTAAATAGTGGTGTCAACGGGCCAAGTTTGGTAACCTGGCGGAGCTCTTTCCAAGTCCGGCCTGCATTGTCTAACGTAGGCCCAAACACAGCCCAGGCCTGTGATAGGCCAAAATAGTCTGGCCCCACATGTTTGTGCAGGGCGTGAGCCCAAGCCCGAGCCTGGGCCCCAGAGGGAGGGAGAGAGAGAGAGAGAGAGAGAGAGAGAGAGAGATTGGTATATTATAAAATTGCCATCCCAAAACCTAATGGGTTGGCTGAGGGCTTCAATTTTAAACCTGAGCTTGACCCTCAGGCATGATACTCTAGCCAAAATCTAACATGAGGCGAGCCAGGCCCGGCCCATTGACAGCCCTAGATTCTTAAAGGAACTCTAGTATCTAGAGGTGTACATGAGTCCAGCTGAGCCGAGCTTTGCCCAGCTCGTGCTCGACTCGGACAACTTGAGTCTCAGTTCGTGTTGGGCTCGGTTTGGCTTTCGAGCTTAGAACAATAGCTCAGTCCAGTTCGAGCCGAGTTCGAGCTAAGCTCCGACTGTATCAGAGATACCGTCTAACTATACCAGATGTTCGTCTGGCCAGTGGTTGCTGGTCGGATGGGTTCGGACTATACTAGATGTTCGTCCGGCCAGTGGTCGCTGGTCGAATGGGTTCCACTACTCGAACGGATGTTGCTCGCCGGAAAAAACCGGAGAGAGAGTGAAGGAGATGACTCACTTTGGGAGAGGAGATCGTCCGAGAGTAAACTTCGTTCAAGAGAGGAGATCATCTGGATAGATATTGGAAGAAGGAATATTGCCGGGAGAGGAGATCGTCCGAGAGTATTAGGTGAACGGATGACCGGTTTGGGCGATTTGGAGGGGCAAATGGGGTTATGGTTGCTGTTGGGCAAAATGGGTAGGGTCGGGCGTTGAAGGTTTTTTTAAAAACCCTTATATACTCACTTAAACTTGATCTGAGTCAAGTCGAGCTGAGTCGAGCTAGGTCCAGCTTGGACTCAACTAGAAATATTCTGAGCTCCCAAAATATGGCTCGACTCGGTTCGAATAGAGTTTCGATCCGAGTTGAGTCGAGCTTTTTTGAGCCGAGTCAAGCGAGTTACCGCGCTAAGTCTACTCGTGTACAACTCTACTAATATCTATATCATGTTTCAATGATCAAACCATTTATGTAAAGAGACTCCATTGTGGATGGATGGATGGAGGGAATAGGCTTAAGAAATTCTTAGGTTGGACTATTTTAAACTTTCGATCCTTTTCTTACGTGGATCAAAGATTCTCTAAAATCTCCCACTTAACCTACAGTGTCATGTCTGTGGCCCATTGTGATGTGTGAATGATATTTCATCCATCCATTGTCCTCGCCCCCTCATCCTTGGCTCTCAAAATCAGGCATATTGAAAACTCATATATGGACATACCATGTAAAATCATACCTAAAATCTCTAAAATCACAGGGAGGGTGAGGTCCACCTTAATTTTAAAATGGCCTGAATTTTGGGGTGTCCATTCATTCCGGTGGGACGCATCTTTTGAACTCGTGGGGATGACATATAGAAAACATTATGGGCCCTGCACACATTTTGAAAGGTTTTAACAGTAATTGTCCCATTTCAACTATTGCATGGGTGTGGCCCACTTGAGTTTTGGATTAGCCTTGTTTTTGGAAACAAAAGAGAACATAAGAGGGTGATGGTGTTTTTCAAACACAACAACCCACATCACTGTATAGATAGCCCACCATGATTTGATGAGCATTTTCAATGTCTGCTAAGCCTGTACATGAACCGAGGTAGCTTGGTTAGCTTGTTCGACTTGACTTGAAAATGCTCAATTCGACTTGGTTCAAAACTAAGTTCAAGCCAAGTTGAGCTGATTTTTTGAGCTCGAAAAAATTTCGAACTTGGTTTGAGCTTTGCCTGAGCTCATCTCGACTTGGATTGAGCCCCAACTCGAATCGAACTCGGATCGAACTAGTTTGGTGACTCGGTTATTTTGATATTGATATTGCTCACCAAGTGTTTGATGAAATGACTCAATGAAGTGTCAGCTGGTGGCAAGGTATGGATATGAAACAAATACCCTTGTGTCTTGATTTTGATGTTGCCTACCGAGTGTTTGATGAAATACTTGTAAAACTGCCGCTACTGTTTTACATACAGTGAGAAATTGAAGGTGCACTGTATGTGTTTGTGAAAATACTGCACAGACGAACTCGGCTCAAACTGGCCCGAGCTGCTGACCGAACTAAGTCGAGCTAGCCAGTTAGGCTCGAGGACCGAGCCAAGCTACGTTTGAGCTGGAGTCAGCTAGTGGCCTAGCCAAGTTGAGCTGTCGGTTCGACTCGTGTACTCCTCTACGTGCTGATAGTAGTGAATAAAACATGCAGTCGAGGAGGCTAGAGACACTTTGATTGCTCAAGTGATCAAGATGGCAATTCTAGCGTCTGATCGAAATGGAAAAAATAAATTCAGGAATGACACATTTTCAGTACTTGAGAAGTGGACCACTGTACCATGGAAGAGAGCACAAGACAGCAGAGAGAGAAAAAGGAGACATTCCAGATGAAGGAATGAACTCTATATCATTACTGTTTAAGATGATAATCGCCTGTAATTGGATCAATCCAGACCATCCTACGAGTGGGTCTTGCTCATAGATTATCGACGGTTATGAGCAGTCGAAGGTTGTAATTCTTACTGAATGGACGACGCCATCCATCAGTTTTTTAAACTGTCAAATGTGTACCTTGTGACCCATTTTCATCTACTCTCAACTTGAAGGGCACTATTCATTCTGTTCGGTGCATGTCCCACCCACAGGCCATCCACTAGATGGATGGTTTGAATTAAATCCACCACCCCACCCTCCACAAGTCATGTCTTTTATAGCTACTTAAATCAATTACCAAAGGCAAACACAGCCCTATTTATGCCTAGGGATCATTTGGACCATCTAATCGGTGATATTTGGTATGCTTGGGAGCAAAAATCTCCTTTTTGGAAATTACAATAAAACCATGTGATTCCTTTTTTATATTGATTCTGATTATCACTTATGTGTAAGTTATAGTATTCTCTCTCTCTCCACCAATGCATTTTTAATATAGGCTACTAAACGCATTTATATGGATTGCAATTCTAATTATAAGCTACCAAATGTAACTGGTGATTCCAATTCACATGGATCTTGTAGTAATTACCAATGCACATAAAATACACGCAGCCAAACAAACATCTAAAGACAATCAATGAATGTTTAGGGCCTATTTGATTATCCATCAAAGTTCATCCAATCAACCTTTACAGAGAAAAAAAAAAAAACAAAAAAAACAAAAAAAGAAAAAAAAAGAAGAAGAAGAGAGTTTGGGCTATCATATGGATAGGCTATTCTGCTATATTAACTGTTGTTTGTCAAACACCCTATTTAGAGAAATGTCTGTGACTTTCAGACATGTTTGATACATTTGCTCACATAGATATCGGTAGAATTATAAATTGATAATGGAACATGTGGCACATATCGGAGAAAAGGGTGAAACGACTATTGGCAAAGCTTCCCACGGACTTGTCTATGTATGGATGCATACATGTATCAATGCATGCATGCATGTAAACACCAATTACAGCACTTGGATTCAGTCGTCAAATATAAAGAAGAAAAATACATGGGAAAAATGGTACATTTTAATTAATTATTTATTTATAACACACGCACACATACCCACATACTCATGCTATAGTGGGATTTCACCACCTATGGATACTCGAACCCTTGACTGGGTGTTGAAACTCCTAAGAGTCTACCACCGGAGCAAGAGTATGGTACATGAGTCATAGCTTGGCATGCTTCCTGAGTATCTCTCCTGCATCCCTTGTGTGTGGGGGCACAGGCATGTTAGAAAGAAGAGTGACCCTTGATGATGCTACCACCACTCTATTCTCTGCCGTTGATGGATCAATCTTCCACAGCGTCACCTCCCATACCTTTTTAAATTCCAGTCTTCTTATCAGTTAAATAATTATATCATCAACATAAGAGGACATGAGCCGCCTTACTTATCAAGATGGGCCCCAAAATTCAGGATGGTCCACTCATCTGGCCCACCACCACCTGATGTTTCGTGAGAGTAGTTGTAATGCAAGGACATTTTCACACCAGGCTCGAGTGGGGTAACCAGTGAGGTAACCAGTGAGATACGGGGACACACTCGGGGTGGGCAGAGGCGAGCCCCACCATTATGAGGCAGTATCAAGAATTTGAATTCTGAGTAATCTCTGTTGAGCCCACAGTGAATGTATGTGGTTTATCCACACCGTTCATCTGTTTTTTAAGCTCATTTTAGCAGTTGAGCCCAAAATTGAAGCTTATCCAAAGCTCAAGTGGACCATACCACAGGAAACAGTTGAAATAATGATTTCCACCGTTGAAACCTTGCTAGGCTCCACAGTGATATTTATTTGTCATCCGACCTTCTCATGAGATCACAAAAATATGGACGAATGGAAAATACAAATGTGAGCATGATCCAAAACTTCTATTACCCCCAAGAAATTTTCAAATGTAGACATTCAATTCACACCGTTTCCTGTGGTGTGGTCCATTTTAGCTTATTATAGGCTTCATTTTTGGGATAAGGACCTGAAATCATCTGGTAAAATGTATGGACCGATTGGATAAAATACATAAATTATAATGGACCCCACAGAGTTTACTCGGTACGCAATCTGCCTCCCGGTACCCATGTGATGTGGGGTCCACGAAGGGGATTGTACCGAAGTCCTAACCCATATGATGTGGAGCTTGAGTTATGAAATAAAGGGATTAATTCACCATACTCTATCAGCATGAGCTTCTAGAGCAAGTGGTTAATTGCCCCGTATCAAGTTGGCATTTTAAAAAAGTGATGACCGATGGGTTGTATTCATGTATATGTGTGGACAAACTGATCTGGATGATACCCATCAGAGAATGCAAAAGAGAAAAACTCTGATACTCTGGCCTGGTGTGATGGATGATACACAGGCCATAGAATTGCTCAGAACTGCATGTGTGACACAAAAGCAAGTCGAATTAGACTGTCCAAATTATGGGTCCCAATTTAGATGTATCATGAACCAAAAATTACGCTTATTTGTTTTTCTGGCCATTGGATCGATGGACATTCATTGGATGTGGATGGATTAAAAATGAGTGAGGCACGATGGGTTCCATAAGTTAGTTTAATTTGAGTAAATCCACGTCACATGTACAATTTCCAAGTGCCATAGTAGCAAGTGTCATGCTCGGCCAGAGTATGAAATAGTCCCTAACAAGGACTAACTTCTATGGCCCACCTTAGGCATTCCCTCAAGGAATCTAACGGCTCTCAAAGAGTCTTAAATAAAAAAGAAATGGATGATCAAAGAGGGAAGGGAATGACATTGGCGGACCTGGATTGTTTTGCCCACTTTGATCGGCTGGGCTTCTGCCACGACTTCATCTCCAAGCTGGGCCGCATTCAGATGATTGATGCTGAGCTGTACCCCAGCTACTCTCTTGAAGCCTGATGCCACGTGGGCCCCTATACTGGCTAGAGCCTCGGCAACTAGGGCAGATATCCCACCATGCAATACCTTGAACGGCTGATAATGATCCATGGCCACCCAAATATATTAGTCGCAGATATGGGAGGAGAACTGATCACCTACAGGCAACTGTACCACAACTCGTGGTACCGTGCTTTCTATCTCTCCAAATTGGCACCTATTTAGGAAATCCGTAACATTAAAATGATAGGCCCCACCGTGGAAATCAAATTTCTCAAAAATCAGGTTGATCCGCTCGTTAAGTCAAACGGACAGTTGTCCGTTGATTTAAAACAGTGGGGCCCACATGATGAGCGGACCTTCCTGATTTTTGTGGCCCGTGATCTTTATAGCAGGGTCTACTGCTTTAATGGTACCGATGTCCTGCATAAGTAGCACGTTGGTGGGAGAGATGGTTTGGTTCACAAGCTGTGGTTGGTAGCCCCCATCATGCAATAGCAATACCATCCGGCGCGGTTTGGGTGGATCCCTAATTGTGGGGCCCACTGTAATGTATGTGACTTACATCCACACCGTTCATCCATTTTGAAAGCTCATTTTAGGGCATGATCCTAAAAATGAAGCAGATCCAAATCTTAGGTGGACCATACCACAGGAAACAGTCGTGATTGAATGCCCACCATTAAAAACTTCATGGGGCAACCGGAATGTTTATTTTCCATCCAAAGACTTGGACGAAGAGACCATACAAATATCAGCTCGATCCAAAAGTTTTTAATGGTCGATTACCAATGTTTTCTTTATTATGGTCCACGTGAGATTTGGATATGCTTCACTCTTCTCTCAATCACCACTCATAGAGAAATACTTTCATTCCTAGAAATTCTGGTGAGAGATTCCATAGTTTCTTTAGTGTTATCCTCACTTATGGTCATGGTTCTTAATGTCGATATTGACAATACTAAGTATAGGTGTCATGGTCGAAGCAAAAAAAATTAAGAAAAATATCAGGAAAAAAAAGAAGAAGAAGAAAAGAGAACAATAAGATATTAAATATTTATTTATTTATTGTTTTTTGAACGTGCATATGATAGTGTATCGGACCATTTTTTTATGAGAATGTTGTCTATCAGTTTGACTTGTTAAAAGTCAACTAAATGGGCCTTAATGAAACACGAATCAGGCATGATTGGGTGAACTAGGGTTCATTACATTACATTGAAACACAACAAGAAGAAGATGAAAATATCAAAAATAAAGTAGAAGTTTATCATTCTTTCCGAATTTTTTCATAATGGTCCACTAGGCTTCAGTTAGTCTAATCCCTTTCAAATCATTTTCTTTGATCCCAAAATAAGTTTAGATTTGGCCGAAAATGAGTTTTTAAACTTATTCCATAGTTTAAATTAAAAAAAAAAAAAAAAAAAAAACAGAGAGAAGAGAATACATAAATGAATTTTTTTTTTTTTTTAAAATGAGTTGTTGTGGACATATTGGGCCACATCATCAATTTTTTACATCAGGCCAGTACGATTTGTATTGTATTGCGTATAGGCTTGTGATGATACAATACCAATATTCATATCTATGCTTATCATTAAGAATCAATATCTTTCTTTAGTCTCCAGGAGTGTTTCTATAGTCAGGAAAAAGTACCATCCCTTAAAAATAAAATAAAATAAAAATTGAGATATTTCTTTGGTGTTGTGTTTTTTACATGTAATTGCATGAGCTTTTAGGGTAAGTTGACAAAATGGACCAGGTATTTGAATTCGTTAACAATTTTCTAAAAACAGCTCATTAGGTAATGAGGATGAGGAATTCCTTCCAAAGCCCACCACAAGAAGCTAGGTAGGGTCAATGTGATGTTTGTGAGAAATCCACCCAATCCATTAGTTTTGCCAAATCATGTTAAGATATGTGCCCAAAATGTGAGGCAAACCCTTGTTGTACCTTATTTATGACTGTTTTTGAAAAACTCAATTAAAAATAATATATGTTATAACAAGAGTAAGATATAACATACTAAAGATATTCAAGGATACTTGGAATGTTTTTTACGGAATCACAACTGACAGGGATAACAAGACATTAAGCAGTTGAAAAGAATTTAAAAATAAACCAAGCGGCTAAGAGTCATCCAGGAGGTCGACCGAGCAGCTGAGTGAAATGCGGTCGAGTTGGTAAGGAAGCCTGGAGCGGTTATTACGATAAGTGACAAGTTTAGATGGAAGTCTCTAGAAGGTCATGCAGTACTAAAATAGTTACAGTAACCGTCAAAAAGTGGGAAGCATCCGGATGATCAGTGTAAGACTATAAATAGCAAATGAATGTAGCAGAAAATGATCGTCTCATATCAACCAAACCAAATTTTTCTTTCAATTATTATTCGATTATCCGTCGTTTGCATTCCTTAGTGTAATATTTATTGTTATCTATCATTTACATTCTTTAGTGTAATCTCTAACAGTAATCAAGTAGTTGTTAACTTTAGCTATAATTTGAGTTAACACTCATACGCTGGATTTAGTTCGAGTATCAAGTAAAGTTTTCCATCTAGAGAGCTGTTATACAGTTGTTCTCTGTAGCCGACTGTAATAATTTTCCTTTTGTCTTATTTGTACTAAAGATAAAAGTCATTTTGTACAGAAGGCAGATGGGTGACCCATTTTCAAAGGAAGAAGTCCAATTGACAATCGCGTAATCATCTTAAGCAACGCTATGCAAGTAGCTGAATAGGTGACCAGTCTTATTAGAGCTCAGTCATATACTGTCGACTTCCGACGTATTTCTATTTGGTTTGAATTGAACTGCATATTCAATTCTGGCACGCCTGTACTAATCATGTGACCTAGATTGAAATAACAACAATAACCCTAAACTCAAGTGGGATGCACAATAAGAAACAATGAGGATTTAACATCCATTGTTAAATGTGTGGGGCCACAAGTTTTAGATCTGGCTAATATTTTTTAAAGAAGTTTTAGATTAGGCTAATATTTTTGCGCTTTCAGTTCATCTCAGTAGGAATGACCTTATGAACCGCATGGATGAGATATAAACATAACGGTGGACCCTGGGAGGTTTCAGCCGTGATCATTTCTCTACCTACTTTTTCCTATCATATGACCCACTTGAGTTTTGGATATTCCTCATTTTTTGGCCCGTGTCCTACCATGATATGAAAAAACAGAGGGTCGACATGAATTTCTCACAAACATCATGATGGGCTCCACCTAGCTTCCTGACCCATTTGAGTTTTAGATCTGTGACGCAGGGGAGGATATGTAGAGGTCGAGCACCGTCTTCCTCAGAGGGATAACTGTTTCGAATCCACAGAACTCGATACCTTGAATCCACGAGGAGAGATAGAAAATAGAAAATAATTCTAATAAAATTCACAATAATTTGATTGATGATGAAGAACGAGCTTACAACCTCTTAAATTATAACATAAACCCTAGGAAGAAGTTTCAGAATTAAATTATAACTAAAACTCCTAGAAATCGTGATTTACTATCAATAGTAAACTTATTATTTATAGACGGTCGTGATTCCTACTAATGCACATGGTTTTTGGCCAAAAATAATAAGTGTCCTATTTGGCCGAACCATGATGTTCCCCTAATTTTTCTAAGCACTTTTCGTGTTGGACACAACTCAAAGCCCAACGAAAGTAAAAACGAAAATAAACAGGGATTTCGATCATCAATCTAATGGAATCTCACAAATTCGGCGTGGGCAACCTAGTGTAGTGGGGTTGGGTGGCTAAAGTAGCTCGTCCTACCCCCAAAATCATAGGCATGTCAGATAACTCATTCTAGTTTGCGAGATACATCCGTTTTAAGTTCTGATGGTCCGGATCACCTCTGTCTTCGATCGGGCCTTTTATGGTCCATCTTGGCCATGAAATTATCTGCACACGCTCTACATCAATATGCTTTATTTTTGGGCAATGTCTTGACATGATCTTAGAAAATAGATGAAGAGGTTAATTTCTCACAAACATTATGGTGGTCCCATCCTTTGTCTCAAGGTGTTCCTGTTTTACGCTTTCGTGGGCAATTGAGTTCTACGTAGTTAGGGAGCTAAGATGGCTCGAAAAGCTCGCTCGGCTTGACTCGATCTAGCTCGACTTGACTCGAACGATGACTTGAGTTGAGCCAAGCTTCATATGACCCAGCTCATTCTGAAAACAAGCCAAGTTCGAACATAGTAGAGCTTGACTCGACTCGACTCGAACCTGGCTCGGCTCGAAGCTTGAGCTCAGCTCAACTCGAATATATTTTATATTATATTTAAAAATTAAAAAATAAACATAAAACTTAAACCATACTATACCCGTCTATTCCTTTCTTACCATTTCCCTTCATTACCTAACTCACCACGCTTGAGCTCCTCTCTCTCTCTCTCTCTCTCTGCCACTCACCCGAGCTTGACCCAGCGTTTGCCCAACTTATCTCAGCCATACGGCCTGCACTCGCCCGAGCGCGCTCTCTCACTCTCAGCCCAAACAACAAGATACCCTCTATGGCTCTATCTTTTATATATATATATATATATATATATATATATATATATATATATAGAGAGAGAGAGAGAGAGAGAGAGAGAGAGAGAGAGAGAGAGAGAGAGAGTGATGCTCATGTGCGCACCTACGTACACGTGTCATGGGCATATGATCCGAACAGTAAAGGTGATGCTGAATCCCTTGAAATACCAAGGGGCAAATTTTCACCGTGATTTAAAATTCTAGTGGGCCATAGAAAAGAGAAATGCAGATCAAGGGAGTAAACTGTTTTCATTTTTCATGGCCCACCAAAGTTTTGGATCAAATTAAAAATTGGGTCCAGGGGGTTTCATGAGGAGCTACTTCATGTGGACCGTTAAGATTTTGGAGTCACATCACCTATGATGAATTCTCAAAAAAGTTTGCATGAGTTCGGTGCGAACTGGTGCGTAGCATTTGCACAGAACTCGTGCGAACTTTTTTAAGAACCCATCATATGTGATTTGACTCCAAAATCTGAACGGTCCATGTGAAGCACCACCTTATGAAACACTCTGGGCCCAATTTTTACTTTGATCCAAAACTCTAGTGGGCCATGAAAAATGAAAACAACTTCCTCCCTTGATTTGCATTTCTCCTTGCTATGGCCCACCAGTTTTAGATCAAGGTAAAAATTTGTCCCTTGAGGTTTCATGGGATTCCGCATCACATGGACCATTCGGATTAGACGCCCATGACACATGTGCAAAAATGCACACGTGCATAGGCGCGCAGGTGAGCATGACTCTATACACACACACATTATTAATTAAATATTTGATTTGGGGGTTGGGCCCGTTGGTTCGGGTTATTGGGTTGAGTCAGGTGCAGGTTGGGTGCTGAGTTAGGTCGGGTTGGGAGCAGACTCGACTCGACTCGACTCGAGGTAAGCCCGCCTCGACTCGATCCACTAGCTCGCCCGAGCTCGACTCGAAAGGTTTAGCAAACAATCCAAGATCCAAAGGTAAGCTCAAGGCCGAGCTCGAGCTCGAACTCGAGGAGAGCACGAGCCAAGCCAAGCTTGACCCACCTCGACTCGACTCGGCTCTTGTACAGCCCTACAGGTACTGACCCGTTTTCAGACATCATAAACAGCCTGTCGGTATAGATTTTCTTCCGTCCAAACGCAAGACTCAAGGCATACACCATCATTACCTAAAACAAACACGACTCAAAGGGTCGTGCATAGGCTCATTGTAGTTTTACCACCGCATCATCCAACCCATTCAACAGATTCACCCCACTATGAAAGACAAATACCCCAGAAGTAAGGTCGATCCAACCATCATACAACTCACCACATGAATTTGACGGTTGTCCATTAATCCCTATGGAGTGGCCCACTAAATAATTAGATGGGCCTTATTTTTTGGGGCATCCCATCATCGCAGCAGGACTCATGTAATATACGGTTTGGATGCCATAAAAAATACGGTGGGCCGTATATCATGTGTACAGGGAATAAGAATAGACAAGAACAAACCAAGCGAATGACTTTTAAACGCAGATGAATAACCACATCCTACTAGGATTCGTAATCGCAGGGAAACCGGCCTGAAGAAAAGAGTTCAAAAGAGGATAGGACTCTCACCTGACAACAAGCAGCGGTCACCTTGAGTCGGCCAGTGAGCCTTTTTGGTGAGACCTCTTCGATCTCAAACCCTATTGCGTGTAATGGCGTGTCCAGCTCTTCTGTCTTTGATTTTGCATCCATCTCTTCTCGCTTCGCCCTGCTTTCCTTCTTCGCCTCGGATTCCTATCGAGAGAGTCCCGATTTCCCAGAAAGGTTATATACAAACTGCCCTTGCAGGAATTTTTTATCCCGCGTGTTACTAATGTACCTGGGTCCACTTATGTCGAGATCGTCTGATCATTTGAACCGTCGGTGGATGAAATTACAGTTTGGTGATGATCCTCACCATTGATTTTTGAGATTTTATTTCATTGTTCGAGTTTCGTTTTTCTATACAGTATGGGTTGGATCATTAGTTTAGTCTAATTTTTAAAGGAAGCCTCTATAGATTGGTTTCCAGAATATGGACGGTTCCGATCATCTGAGCGTTACAGAATGTATGTTCGATAGAGCAACATATTGGTATTGAGGGTCCAGTAGATTGGACGAGTTTTCCTTGGGTAGGGGAATTGATTCCGGTGGTAGTTTGCCACCATTTATAAATGTCGTTGGCTATTCAATTGTTCACAGGGAATTGTTCCATGGAAATCCAGACCATGCAAATAACGGCTTATGTGTTAATTCTAACCGTTCATTTGGTAACCATCAATTGGATGATTATAATTTCTTGAATAGTGTGATTTTAGAGATAAAATCTATCCAAAAAATTTCCCAAATTTTAGATGGTCTGGACATTCATTCATGGGTGTCACATGTGGGTAAAATGCATCAACACCATTTCCAAAATGATGGCAAACGTACATAAAACATGGATCTGAGCGAAGGAATGTTAACGAGAAAGGTGAATCACGGGGCGTGTGACAACGTGGCACACATTACGACTGTAAGGTGACCTGATCAACAAATCAGGCAAATCCAACCATCTGTCCGTCCACATCAAGAAAAATAGACGGTTAGGAAAAGATAATCATCAACGGTCTAAAGTCAACGTCAATGGGTACTTTTCTGATGAGTTGATCAGCCTCGTTTTAGGAAAATAGAATTTTAAAATAAAGTGCCACCTGATACATGGTTCAGATTCCACACACGTATGTAAATTCGTACGTGTGCTGCTGTTCAATTGTTCAATCTCATCTTGCGCGAATCGCTATGGTTTTTCACGTATTGCAGGCCAAGCGCCGTTTACGCAGTTGAATGACAAAAATACCCTGCAGAGAAGAACTGACAAGTGACATAATAAACATATAAAGTCGTCTCTTCCGGTCAATGCGACCTCACTACTTACTAGCATGCTACAGCACGTCTTCTCTGCAAGTGGCACGTTTTAATGCCAATCTAAACCGACCAAATCGTGGGAACAACAATGGATGGACGATAATATCAAATTTATATAAGATTATGATTAATTCCATCCAATATAAGACTCTCAAATGGATGGTTAAAAAATGATAATTCGAAAGACCAACTTCAGTGCGAAAAATCTGATGTTTAGATCGTCCAATCGCTGTGATTTTCGCTCGAAATGAGCGAATATCCATGCCACGTGTACTCCTAAACGGAACTTTACTGTAGCAGTCGGCCAACTTGTGAGAGATCCAAGCCGATCATCAAGTAGGCAATGCTTCGGATCGGGGCGCGGCTTCGGTGGATCCCCGGACCTACCGAGGTGGGTGGAATCCCTAACCCTGGGGCCCACCTTGATGTATTTTACTTACATCCACACCGTCCATCTGTTTTGAAAACTTATTTTAGTACATGATCCAAAAAATGAAGCAGATCTAAATCTCATGTGGACCATAATACAAGAAACAGTGGTAATCGATCATTAAAAGCTTCTCGTGGGCCACTAAAGTTTTTTTATCTAGATGATAATTGTGTAGTCTCTTCATATGGGTCTTTGTGACCTTATCAACAGGTTAGATGGAAAATAAACATTCTAAGTGGCCCCAGTGAATCTTTTAATAGTGGGATTCAATCAGGACTGTTTCCTGTGGTATGTTCCACCTAAGATTTGGATCTGCTTCATTTTTGGAATATTACCCTAAAATGAGCTATCAAAATGGATGGACGGTGTGGATTTAAGGCACATACATGAAAGTGGGCTCCACAGTTAGGGATTCACCGACCTCGGTGAATCTGGGAATCCACAAACCGCACCATTCGGGTCGGCATTTTCTTAAAATTCACACCAATTAGAAAATACTAACCGTTGGATTGGAGAAATTTTATTTTATGTGAATCATTGAAGTATAACCATATATTTTCTTTCCCACAAAAGACCTCCAATATAATTGTTAGAATTGTTAGATCTTTGTAATTTTTTAATTTATAGACCATCCAATGTATATTCTACGTGATGATCAGTTCAGATCTCGTACAATATTTTCCATCTGTACAAAAATCAAGTCGCTGATCGAGTGGGCGAGAGCAACTTCCTTCAAGGTCTTTTTGTAATTCTCGGGAGTAGTAGGGGTTATCGGTAAATAGGGGAGGGACGCGGATTGCGTCCTACCCCCGACCGTCTCTAGCCCCGGGCGGGCAGTTCTGTGGGCGGGCCCACCGTGATGTATCTGTACATCCAAGCCGTCCATCCCTTTTCTAAGATCATTTTAAGTTGCCGACGCAAAAATAAGGAAAATCCAACGCTCAATTGGACCACACCAAATAATAAGCTTGGTGGCTTTAAATTCACAAAGCATTAAGGCCAGCTGCATTAAATGCAATAGTGATCTGTGGTGTGGTCCATTTGAACGTTGGATATGCTTCATTTTTGTGTTCATGCCTTAAAATGATCCGAGAAAAGGAATGGACGGCTTGGATGTAAGATAAATCAGGATGGACCCACCCACAGAACTGCCCGTTCGGGGCTAGAGACGGGCTGGGGTAGGACGCGGATACAAGGCAGGTAGGTGCGGTCACCGGTCATGCAGGTAACAGGCATTCTTAGGGCATGTGTTTGGTGGGAACGGTCCAGTGGAGGTTTGGTACACTACACCCCTACGTGTTTCAATGGGACACGTGGGGAATTAATCTCTTCATTTGGATAAATTTTCAATGATCAACACCGTTTATACGGTGGACCTCACTACATACGAGCCCCACGGTCATATATATCACAGTCGGCCCCACAAGCTCTCAATGGATCGGATTCAGTTGGATTAGGCTCAAGTTTGAAAATCTCTAACCAGATTTGAATCAGGATTCGGATCGGGGTTATATTCATATCCGATTGGAAACGGATTGGCTACTCTGCTCCGTGGCTGGTGGTCGGTGCTCTATGGGACCCACCATGATGTATGTATTTCATCCATTCTGTTCATCCAATTTTAAAAATCATGTTATGGCTTCATACCAAAAATGATAGGAATATAAATCTCATGTGGACCACACCACATGAAAACAATGGAGATTGGATATCCACCATTAAAATCCTCCTAAGGCCCACTATACTGTTTATTTGACATCCAATCTGTTGGTTAGGTCATACGGTCCCAGATGAAGAGAAAAAACAAAGATCAGCTTGATCCAAAACTTTTATGGCCCCCAAAATGTTTTTAATAGTTGACCCTCATTCAACACTGTTTCCTGTAATGTGGTCCACTTGAGATTTGGATATACCTCGTTTTTGGACTCCTATAGTAAAATGATCTTTAAAAATATATGGACGGCTTGGATGAAACTCGTACATTATTGTGGGCCCCACGTACCACCAACCACCACCCATTGGACGGTGTCAAGGGGGAGTAGCCAATCCGTTTCCTATCCCATCCACTTATAAATATTCAAATCCATTTTCAATCCAAAAATTTATATATCCACTTAATTCGAGGTGGATCTAAGTTCGAATCCACCGCATCACAAATTTTAAAAATATATAAAATAATATATTTAATTTAATAATATAATTTAAATATTTTTAATTTAAATCTTGCAATAAAAAAGGGAACCATCACTATTATGGAAGTTGAAACTGTTAAAGGCTTAAAGCATGCATGCAATAGCAAAAATCCAATTGAATCATATTACTAGATTTGAATTTGATATAAATATTAGTTAAAATTATTTTTATAAACCTGAATTTATTTTATTTAATTAATTAGACATATTTTAAAATCCAACTCCGCATTTTGCGGGTCGAGGGGCATTCATGTGTCGGATGCGACTTGTTCCTACCTGGGTCGATCCGGGTCTCACCAAATCCGCTCTCGACCCGTCCATGGAAGAGAAGGAGATGCGCGTCTACCACTACTTATTTAAAATTTGGCAGTTAAGGTCGACCGTTTAAATTGGCACATCTGTCTGTAGATCTAGACCGTCAAATTATGTTTCCCACTATTGATTAAATATTATCTGAGAATGATATTGATCGGAGGGGATTAACCTGCAAATTTTGGCTGTTGAAATTGGATCATGGACCATTTTATTTTCCACCGTTGATGTTGATGGGTAAGATTGTACGATCAACTTGACTACAGGAATTACTGTCCATTATCAAGGAGGTCCATGATTACAAAGGTCTAGATGGACGTAAATATACGCCAGGTGTTTAAGTTCGTATCTTTGCAACCATATAACAAATGATAGTTGTGAACGAACACCAAGCAGTATTACCTATGTAGCTGCAAAAGCGTGGCCGGATGGACGCGGACTACCTACTGACAGGTTGAGTCGCAAGATTCCCACTGAAGTGACGTCACCAAGTTTTGTGGGCCCCACCATGATATATGTGTTGTATCAACACCGTTCATCCATTTGAAGAGATCATTTTAGGGCACGAGCCAAAGAATAAGTCAAATCCAAAGCTTGAGTGGACCCACTACGGAAAACAGTAGGGAGAGTGACGCGCACCGTTAAAAACTTTTAACGGCTACGGATGATATTTGTGTTTTCCTTTCTTCTTTTTTTTTTTTTTAGCTCACTGGTACAGTCACTGTCAGTTCACACTTCACTGTTAGCCACCCTCACAAGGAATCGATACTTCGACCTCTCCGCTGAAACAAGGTATCTTTCACTCAGTCTACCACTTGAGCTATGGATCCGGCCGTTATTTGTGTTTTCCCTTCATTCTTCGTCCGTTTTCAGTTGAATGTCTCAAAATGAGCTCTCAAAACGGATGGACAAATGGATTTCTCACCAACATCGTTGTGGCCCCCACCTAGCTTTGCAACCTAGGAAGTTTTGGAGGAAATCAGTGGCGGAAAAAGTAGCCGATTAGGTGAGTCCCGGCCACACGCAGACACACCTAGGACAGTGCAATACTTTAAGTCATCCAGCGATTTTTTAAATAACTTTAATGCATGATTAAAAGAATGAAAAGATCAAATTTCGGGTGGACCATACTTTTGCTATCTAACATGTTGATAAGGTCACATAAATTTGGATAAAGGGACAAAACAAATATCAGCACGATTCAAAACTTTTGTGGCCTATTATATCAAAATTCCAAGTTGACCATTTGTAGGAAGTGGTAGGGATTGAACGCCCTGCCATTAAAAATCTAATAGCTCACTTGTGGATGTTGGAGGCCAAATTTTCTAAGGGGTAAGATGGTATAACATTTGACTAGAGTCGTCACTAACCGATCGTTACGATTCTACAGTCGGTTAAACCCCCTAGAAACGCTTAAAATTGAGAACTTAAAGATTCTTAATCTTAAGATGACTCGTGAGTTTACATTTTAAAGACTCCGAGCAAAAGACCACGGTTACAAATAGGGAATATATTAGGCACCCACTCTGCCTGTACAGATGTACGTTTTTTACTTAATAAGATCTAACTAATTTATGAGGAATAATGTTACTTATTACATGTAGAAAATGTAATGTGATACAATAGTGATGATTGACCGATTTGAATTTTTAATGCGCATGATCTGACTATAATGGCAATTTGCAGAGCATGCGTTTGAAACAATCAAGTGTAGGGTATATGTATGAGATACCTATGATGCTGTATGGATGCTTATGATAAAACGATGACCAACCGGTTAAGGTTTCTGGTGAACCTACAACGATTATGTAGGTAGGTCTCGGAGCATATGCTCACCAGTCAGATACGAGAAAATGATGGGATGCAATGTATATGCTAAAACGACGGCTAACTAGTTAAGGTTTCTGGTGGGCAAGATTCGATTATATTGGCAAGCCTTAGAGCATATGTCCGCCAGTCAGATACGTGAAAACGATGAAAATGCATTATGAAGATGATATATATGAGGAGCAGTGGCTGAGAAGGAAATGAATGTTGCATGATGTTAATGCGTTGATTTAATGAAATTGATAGATGCTTGAATGGTTGGATGAATGGTGGTGTCACAAGGCTAGATTGAGTGACTCATATTTGAACTTATGTGGCTCAGGAGGCTTAAACTTTAACTAAGCTAAGATAGGCTTGAATGGCTGGATGAATGGCGCTGCTTCAAGGTTTCAGCCATTTCTCCAATTGAGCTTTCTTTGAGGTTTGGGTTCAGGCTTGGTTTTTGGCCTAAATAGGTGAGTTGCCTGGATTGTAGGGTTGGGTAGGTTGACCAAGTGAGTTGACTCGATGAGCCAATTCAAGGCTTTAGGGTTTTGGGTTCCTAGGGTTAAGGGTTACGCTGACTGGGTTACATGGGTTGAGTTTAGGGTTTAGGACTGTGTTTCTAGGGTTTAGGCTAATTGGGTTAAGGTTTAAGATTGAGGTTCTCTAATGTTTAATTGATACCGAACCTATGGATAAAGTCACATAAATCACAAATATCAACTCCGTCAAAACCTTTTGTAGCCCAATAATGGTCAATCACATTGTTTCCTATGGTGTGGTCCACCTGACAATTGGATCTCCTTCGCTTATTTCAATTATTAGGCTTATGGCCTAAAATGATAGGGAGAAATGGATGGACATCATTGATATAAAATACATACATCAAGGTGGGCCGCACCATCTTAGGCGAGGCTGAGGCCGCACCTAGCTGCTCCCCACCATGTCACTCTCACTGTTGATATTCTAGACTATCACTCACGCTAGTGGAATTTCACTAGCGTATGGGTACTCGAACCCTTGACCCAATGTTGAAACTCCTCAGGGTCTACCACCGAAGCAAGAGCCAGGACCCATGATATTCTTAGACATATTTTAATAAGAACGGTTAATACAGCATCAAATGCTTACCCATGTAAGTGCTGGCGGCTGCTATGTGGGCCCACTATGGTGTAGATGTTTTATCGATACTTTTCTTCCATTTTGTCACGTCATTTTAGGGCACGCACCCAAACTTGAGGTAGATCTAAATTTCAAGTGGACCACACCATGGTAAATAGTGGTAATTGAACGCCCATCATTAAAAATTGCTTGGGTGCCACAAAAGCTAGGATCAAGCTGATATTTCTATTTTCCTTTCATCCAGGTCTGTGTGACGTAATCAACAGTTTGAATGGCAAATAAACATTACAGTGGGCCCTAGGGAAGTTTTTTATGGTGAGCATTTAATCACCATTGTTTCCTATAGTGTGTTCCACATGAGATTTGGATCTGCTTCATTTTTGGGCATATAGCTTCAAATGATCTGGAAAAACGGATGGACGGTGTGGATAAAACAAATACATCATGGTTGGGCCCACAAAGCACCAACAAGCACCTAGATTGGTACACAAAAGGGGTTAACTACCGAATCCAAGTCCATGAAACACATCGTTGGTCAGCTTTGAGAATCTAAGGGCATGATTTTTGGCCATACACACACGTAGTCCACCATCACAAACAAATAAGGCATGTATAAAGAGAAGTAGTCACCTACAGCTAATGCACCACAACCTGTTGTCACTTATGTATGACATCAACACCGTTAAAACGGTAAGCCTCGCCACAAAAATTACCTGGATCAAAAATCATTTATACGCCACATAAGTAATTTCGAAGTGCCTGCATATCATCCATCAAACTGACACAGTATCTAAGTTTTTTTGAATAGGCCTGGCCTAGGGTCCAGCCCAAACAGCTTAAAAATGAAAAATGGAAATTTGAATAGGCCTGGCCTAGGGTCCAGCCCAAACAGCTTAAAGATGGGCTGATGCTAAGCCATGGCCCAGCCCGTTGAGAACCCTGAAGAGCCTGTTTGGTAGACGGATGAAAATGGGTTCATCTTATTTTAATTAATTATGGTTATGTTTTGGCAATCATCATCACTAAAACATAATTCCATTTACTTGATTAGAATTATGTATCAGATATCATGATCTCTAGTTAATCATAATTCTACAATTGCAAGCCATGCATCTATTCGCAACGGCATGATCTATTGCATGGTGTGAACATCTTAGACTACTGAAAGGTGGGCCACACCTTTGCTACATTATAGTGAAAAACTACTCCATGTGAGTGATTTTTTTTTTTTAAACCTAATTTTTTTAAAAGGGAATAGTGTCCATCAACGGTGGGATACCAAAGAACATTGGTATGAATTATCATAGTATGGGCCCCACGTGTTGGAATTGAATAGCTTTGAAATTTGTAGGGTATCCTACATCTCTTCCTATCTCAATTCTCGAATTTAACTCTATGAACTTTCTTGTGTAATGCTTTGAAACTTCTGTGGCCAAGTGATGTGTGTTTAAACGGACGGGTCTTGATTCAACTCAAGTAGCTCTCTATTGCAGTTATATTCTTTTCAAGTTTCAAGTAGGGCTGTCCAGGGGCCAACCCATGTCAATAAAAATGGATTTTATTTTTTATTTTTTATTTTTTTAAATAGGCCTAGCCAAATGGACCTAGCCCAAATAGCTTTAAAAGTGAGGCGTTGGCAACCGTGGCCCACCACTTTGGAAAATAAAATAATCGGGATTTTATATTGATGTACATGTAGCCCACTTGATGAGCAGGCTAGACTTTTATTTATTTATTTATTTTTAAGAGAGCACCTAATATAAACTCTAAATAAAATATTAAGGGTCTTATTTGATGGGTTAGAAAATCTATAACCAATTTTCTTACAACCGTAGATATTATGGACATATTTTAATAAGAACCGTTAATAGGTCATGAAACGCATAGTCGATCAGCTTTAACCATCTGATGTCATGAGTTTTGCCCATTCACATGCGTGGTCCACCAAATAAATGTACATGATCATCACAAACAAATAAGGCACGTATAAAGAGAACTGGTCTCCCGTAAGCAAGGCACCTCAGCTTCTTGAACTATAACATCTTTCCTGCAAGCATGCCACTTGACTGATTAATTATGGGATCTTTATGGTTGGAAAGATAGCACTGTACCAGCCAATGATATATTACATGATTCTAGTGACCAGTGGTGAAATTATGACAGCTCAAAGCTACAGGACATGTTAGGCTTTTTCCAGTTTCTCTTGATTCGGGAACTATATACAGTTTTCCATGACCTGTCCTACATGTTGTCTAGATGTCTTGGATTTTGCTGAGTCTAGGAGTTGAGTCAGGGTTATGTTGGTCGAAGTAAATTGAGTATTAGTTGGACCCATAGAGTACAATATTTCTCAAATAGAAATTAGGAGCAGAGCAGGATCTTGCCGGTCCAAGTCGGTTTAACCAAAGGTGCGTTCGGTCAAACCGATAGGTGTCGATTCAATTACGTGATTTTGTGTAAGTTGAGGTATTTAAGTCCTAATTCAATTAGGGCTTACGACGGATGGGTGTTTTCTCTCATAGGGTAAGAGTTTTGGAGGGTGTGAGAGGGTTTTCTACACTTGTAAGGGCTTGGGATGAGATTTTCTCAAGGGGTAGAGTTTTTCCTATGTGTGCATCGCAAGGAGGGATTGGGTAAGGTGGGTGGTGTAATTCTATGGTTTCAATTATAGTGGAGATTTTTATCATTTCGTGTCGTAATTTTTTTATTTTTTTTTCCCCACAAAGGTTTTCATGTTAAATTCATGTGTTTGTGATTGCTTGATTAGTTATTTTTATTTTGATTGTTCTATCTTCGTTGAATGTGTTTCTATAAAGTGCAAGATTGATAATGGTAATAGACTTGAAATTCTAATATCTAGGGTTGATCTAGGTTTGTTGTGAGCTTATAATTATAATAAAGTAGTATCAGAGCGTAAAGTTAAGGACGTTCGAAAATTCAACGAAGATGTTAGGGTCGAAGTTTGATATACAGAAATTCAATGCGAAGAATAATTTCAATTTGTACCAGCGAAATATTAAGAATATTCTAGTGTCGCAAGAGTTGAGCAAGGCATTGTTGGAGACTAAATCGAAGAAGATGTTGGAAGATGATTAGAGTGAACTTGGGGAAAACGCTATGATCATCATCCATTTTTGTCTATCAAATGAAGTTATGTACAACATTCTGGACGAGGAATCAGATATAGATATGTGGAAGAAACTAGAAGATTTATAAATGGAAAAATACCTCACTAATAAATAGTTTGTGAAGAAACAACTTCATGGGTTACGGATGAAGGAAGGATCCGATCTTCTGGAGTACATGAACTCGTTCACAAAGATATGTAATAAGTTGTTAAGGCTCGAAGAAACGATCAATGATGAAGATAATGCGTTACTACTTCTAGTATTGCTTCCCTTGTCATATGATCATCTTATTACTACTTTGTTATATGGGACGAATACCCTAAAAACACGGGAAGTCATCGCAGCTTTCGTGTCTAACGAGTTGAGGAAGAAATCAAGCGATGAGAATTCTCAGTGGAGGGGTTTTACGAAAGGAGGTAAGGGATTTGGGAGATTTGTGAACCAATCTCAGTCTGATAAGAAAAAGAAGTCTAGACCAAAATCGAAGGCTAAGAACAGATACTTTTACTGTAGTGTGATATAAGGCATTATAAGAGATTTCCCAACTCTAGAGACCCCATAATAAAACAGGGTGGCAGAGAGAATGAATAGATTTCTATTGGAGAGGGCAAGAAGTATGTGATTGCATACAAGACTGCATAAAAGCTTCTGGGCAAAAGTAGTTAACATGGTGTGCTATATTGTGAATTGGTCATCATCTACAATGTTGGACTCTGAAGTTGCAGAGGAAGTTTTGACATGCATGGATGTCGATTATTCAGGTTCAATGATCTTCGGATGTCCACCATACGTCCACATGCAGAGTGAACAAAGGATGAAGTTGGATCCTAAAACATAGAAAGTACATCTTTATCAGGTATGAGAAATGTGTTAAGGGTTACAAGCTTTGCGATACAATTTCTCATAAGATGATCATTAGTAGAGATGTTATCTTCAATGGGGAATCTATATTGAAGGCCAACAAAGACGCTATAAAAAAGTTGGAAACACGTGGTGAAGTGGAGACATTTTCAATGCAAGTGGAGACAGTTGAGCCAATTACTGAAGGAGAAATTCAGCAAGCACAAGAAACTGACAAAAATAATCCGTAGAATACCCAAGAGAATATAGCCAGGAACAAGAAGATACAAAACATTAGATCCTCGGTTCGAATTGGGTTTGAGGACATAATTTCTTTTACAGTGTTTACAGGGAGTGGAGATCCCTCCACATTTTAAGAGGCTAAGTCTAAAAAGGATAGCGACAACTGGATGTTGGCCATGACGGAGGAAATGAAATCTCTACACAGAAATTGGACGTAGGAGTTAGTGGAACTCTTAAAAGATCAGGGGGACATAAGGTGTGAGTGAGTGTTAAGAAAGAAGGAATGACTAATAGAAAAAGTGGGCAAAATTTTCAAGATACGGCTTGTAGCAAAAGGGTAGTTGTAGAGAGGAGTAAATTATAATGAAGTTTTCTCCCTAGTTGTGAAACGTACGTCAATCAGGGTGCTACTGGCTACGATAGTAGAATATAATTTGGACTTGAAATAACTTGATAAGAAGATGACATTCCTTCATGGGAAGAAAATTATTTTACATGAAGCATACAAAAAGATTTGAGGAGCTTGGTAAGGAAGATCACACGTGTATGTTGAAGAAATCATTTTATTGACTAAAGCAGTCTCCAAGGCAATGGTACAAGTAGTTCGATTCCTACATGGTGGAGATTGACTATATCAGATATTCGTACAATTGTTGTGTATATTAAAGGGTGCTTGAGGATGAGTCCTATATTCCACTAATGCTATATGTTGATGATATGCCGATTGTTAGTGTTAGAATTTTTCTTAGGGTGTGCATCCCAAGAGAAGATCGGGTTGTTTCTGTAATCGAAGAAGGTGAGTGATTTAACTCTAATGTTTCAATTATAGTGGAGATCTCTATCCTTTTGTGCCATGGTTTTTATTATTATTATTATTATTATTATTATTATTATTTACCAAAATGGTTTTCTACATTAAATTCGTGTGCTTGTGATTGCTTGATTGGTTATTTGTATTTTGATTGTTCTACCTTCATTGAATATGTTTTTGCAAAGCGCAGGATTAATAGTAGTATTAGATCCAATTTCTAATATCAAGGGTTGATCGGGTTTGTTGCAGGCTTGAAATTACAATACTACCTCAACCCAAAAGCAAAAAAGTCAAGATGCTCGGATGTGGAAGACACTCGATAAACATGCGCCAAGAACTTAAACGACCACATTATGGAATCCACCATAAGTAGGCTGCATCCCAACATCGGATTAGTTGACAATCTGAAATTCTAATAGGTAGATGTGTTTACTTAAATGTGATCATCACATACTGGTCATTTTAACAGTCCATTAGCCAAATAATTAAGTGTGACTTCCTGTTATTTAAATGCTATGTTCACAATTTCTAGGAAGAGCAGATTCCCAGTGATCTGGTGCGACAGGACTTAATTGGTCAATGAGCCCCTATTTAATTGGGCTATGAATGGCTGTCAGTAATGAGACCAAGCAACTTTCAAACATGCTTTGCAAGGATCTATTTTTAACTTGGGCACGTGGTCCAATCAAATCCAGCTAAACCACTTCCATTTCCAAGTGTCTGCATATCATCATCAAACTGCTAGAGTATCAAACTTTTTCTTAAAATAATTTACTTTTAAGACTTCTATATTATTACAATCTAAGACCTCATTCCAAAATTCGGTCATGTGCAACATTTAGATTACTAAAAGGTGGGCCACACCTTTACATTTGGACCACAAGATAAATACAACAACAATCCACATTCAGCTAGAAAATTCCACAGAATTTTTTCATAGTAAGAAAGAAATTCTCTGATTGCTAATTAGGGCTAAAGCCCGAAATGAATATAAAGGGAAAAGCACATGACAATGGCCTTAAAAAATTAAAAAAACACAAAAAAACACAAAAGAAAAGAACGAAAAGAAAGCGCCCACATCTTGGGCTAGGAAAAGGTGGGCCAATCAAAATTCGAAAAATTCCACAGAATATTTGCCGCTAAGATCTTCCAATGAGACATGTGTTTTCCTTTAACGTGTCACTTATATAGAATATCAAAGCCGTACAAAAGGTGGGCCATACCATGAATATCAGCTTTGCTCTTTCAAAGTGATCTCTTCATCTTTTTACACCAATTATCAGATAGAGAAATGGACGGACGGTGGAAATGTTGCTCCGACAACTACAGATCTAATGAGGATGATCCGACCGTTCAGTTTCAGGAGTTTCAGTGGTTTCATGTCCACAGTCTACTGTACATCCCATTGTGGTATGTTGTCCCCAAAAATAATACTATACAGATGATCCAACCTGACTACACTGACCTTGTGATCAGTGGCCATCAAATGGACGGTTAGAAAGAAAAGCTGTCACTGGTTGGAAATCAATTTAGAAAATCGAACATTTGGATTAATAGCTATCCAGAGTGGTTTATGGAAATTTGGACGGTTAAGATTGGCATGCTTGAAAGCCACCGTGGTTGTGTGGGGCGCGGATTAGATACTGACAAGGTCAGTAGCCAAATCGCAGCTGAAGTGACGTCACCAAGCTCTGTGGACCCCACCATCATGCATGTGTTGTATCCATACCGTCCATCCATTTGGAGAGATCATTTTATGGAATTAGAGAAAGAATGAGATAGATCTAAAGTTCAAGTGGACCCCACCATAGAAAACAATGGGACAGTGACATCCACCATTCAAAACTTCTTAGGGGCTACAGAATTTTCCAATCAAGCTGATATTTTTGTTTTCACTTCATCTATCTCTATGTTAACTTATGGATAGGTTCGATCTTTCGATCTCAATAATACATCATGATGGGCCCTGTAAATGTTTCAACGGTGGGTGTGGCTGCTCCCACGGTTTTCTGTGGTGGGTCCACTTGAATTTAGATCTATCTTATTCTTTTTATCATGCCATAAAGTGATCTCTACGAATGGTTGGTCGGTATGGATACAACACATTCATCATGGTGGGGTCCACAGAGCTTGGTAACGCCACTTCAGCAGTGATCTGGCTACTGACCTTGTCAGTAGATAATCCCCGTCCGGTTGTGTATTGGGTGGTGTTGGGCGCTGTGGGTCCCACCTTGATGTATGTGTTTTATCCATACTGGCTATTCGTTTTTCCAACTCATTTTAAATTGGTGAGTCCAAAAATAAAGCAGATCAAAAGTTCAAATGGACCACACCATAGAAACCGTGGTAATTAAATGCCAACCATTAAACACTTCTTGGGGCTCAAGTGGAGCATACAATGGAGATTAAACACCTACCATTGAAAACTTTTTTAGAGCCACAAAGGTTTGGATCAAGCTGATATTTGCGTTTTCCCAAATCCAGGTTTACGTGACCTTATAAATAGATTGGATGACAGTTAACCATCACAGCGGCCCCTAAGAAGGTATCAATGGTACTGGTTGTCCACGTAGCCTAGAATGATACGGAAAGATGGATGGACGATGTGGATAAAGTCCAGACATAACAGTGGACCCTTGGAGACGGCTCCAGTCCGTTCCTAGCTAGGGACAAGTTTGGTAGTACCTAATCTGTCTTAGGAGAGATAGGGTCCACTGATATTTATGAGAAATCCATCTTGTTTATCCTCTCTCTCTCTCTTTTTTCTTTCTTTTTTTTTTAAAAAATTTAATTTTACTGTTAGGATATGGTTCAAAAAAGGTAGATCCAAAACTTAGATGAGCTACACGACAATAAAAGAAGGTAAGGAAATGACTACATTAAGAACCCCGGTCCACCATAATATTTATCTGCTGTTTGTACATTCCTAAGGTCATTCCCACGGGATGAATTGAAAACACAATATTAGTCTAATTTGGGATTTTTTAATCACGAGGAATGTTTTGCAATAGTGGTAAAATCTTTACTATTTCCTGTTGTGTTGCCTATAAGACTTTTATCAAGTGGGTCACACATAATCAATAGTTTAGATTTGACCATTGAATTATTTAGATTGAGAGATTCACTAAGCTCTATTATAATTGTGATCATTGTAAATAGGTTTGAGGTGAGATGTTTGAACCGCGGTCCCTATACACAGTTATTAAACTAAATTTAGAAACTTACGGTATTGAGACCCTAGAGGGGAGAAGTATGATAGTAAGCTTCTGGCCCTCTTTCTTATAAACAGATGTCTTGATTCCCTCACCAACACAGGAGAGAAAACTCTAGCTTCATTGAGAGGTTCTCCTATAGGTGTGAAGTACAGACGAGTAGGATTCCAATCAATTACATCGATGAATTATGAATGTCTTTCCAATCAAGTATACCTTATTATTACTATGTTAAATCTTCGTAACTAATGCGTATACCATCCATCAATTCCCCATATCTAGCACAGCTTAGTTAAGCTTTAAATTTGCCATATTTTTGAGACTATCCAAACATGATACGTGAGAACTAAGAACAAGATAGTTTATCACAAATATCACTTCCCCCTCATGGCTGATTGCATGACTATTGTAACGGTTGCAGCAAATTTATCTTGTTTGTCAAAATTTCTAGCTCATTTTAGGACATAAGATCAAAACTGCATTAAAGTAGCCCACAAGAGTGGAAACAATGGGGATTGAACCATCATCTTTAAAACATCGATAGAGCCACATAAGTTCGTACCAAGGTTTATTTTTTATTTTTCTATTTTTTTTATTTTTTTAAAAAATTTTAAATTTTAAAATTTAAATTTTTAGCTCATCACATTAGAAATAATGGCGTGGACCGGTCAATTTCTCATCGCAAACACCACGGTGGGGCCCACATAGCTTCCTAGTGCGGGAACTTCCAACGGCAGCCTTTCGCAGGCAACCCCCGTCCGTTGATAACCGTGGACAGTGACACTCATATTCACCACACACGCGTCGAATCTTTAGGTGAATCCAGACCCTAGAAAGCCTGCGCTCCACTGCTGAAACCGCATCGATCAGACCATCTTAACTGTCACATTCTGCCCGTCGAATTTGGATTTCTAACCGTTCATTCAAACGGTCACAAATCCCACCCTAAGGAAACCTAAATAGCCGTTCTTTTCAGGCCACGTCCCATCAAAAGTGGGCCCACCAATTTGTACGGTTTTGATTGACGTCTGTGTACGGCATCTGCCTGGCTGGGATCCATTACGCTATGACAGAGTATCAGGGCATAATTCTTTTTTTAACAAATTCACTTTCTGATGACATCTCAAGATGACACGTGTCCAGGCCTACCGTGTGGGCTCTTAAACGAACGGTGCGCACTTTTTTATTATTATCTCTTTTTTTAAACCTATGTGGTGTATTAGATTCTTGTACTTAGAAAAAAAGCAAAAGCTGTTAATTTTCTAGTGCTCCGCTAATCCAACGCGCACGTACAATTAAAATAATGCACGCGCAATCATATATGCCAGCGTGGCAGGAATAGGCAATATCTAAACCATCCATCAGGAAGATCCCACGATGTAGATATTAATTCTCAAAGATAAAGGTTGTCCACTGAGTAGGTGAGCCACGATATTGGAAATAAGTTAATGGGTTAGAAGATCTTCAGCCAAATCTCTTACAACCGTACTTTTTGTTCAGTTAGTTTAAGTGGGTTTACATGAGGGAAGGAAAACACATAGTGGTACCCTTGTGATGAACGGCTAGGATTTTGTACATGTCGGCCACGATGGGGCATGATTAGAGAAAGAAGACGATAGTGATTAGAGAAAGAAAACAATGATTAGTGAATATAGAAAGGGAAAAGGGAAAGGAGAAATATGTTGTGTGATTTGAAAAACTAAGGTCGGATTTTGCCAAACGGTGGATTAAATTAGGGCTAAAATATTCCTAAAGGGGAGACAGCTTGCATGCACTGCTGGTGGGTAGGTTGTAACTTTTTCTTGGGACCCTTGTTTTTATATATGCGCTCGACCTCACGAGTCCGTCCCATGAGGTCGAGCTGTGTGGGCCCCACCGTGATGCTTTTCAAACATCTAACCCATCAGTCAGATGCATCATTCCATCATGGGCCTAGATCGCAAAAATCACGTCAATCAGTGACTTTTGTGCGCCACACCACATACAGAAGTGGGGAGGGGCCGTGCACCATTAAAACATTCATAATCAGTTTTTTGGGCTCACAAAGATGTGGTTTGCAAATCCAGACCATCCATTATGTGTGTCCCACTTTCATGAGGGTTCAGACCAAGTTTCAGAAGAATTCAAGACTCACCTCGGCCCCACCAAGTGCTTTTATATGTTTTAACGGTGTTTCACATGATTTTAGATGGTATGGCCCACCTGAATTCCGTATACGGTTGATTTTTGGGATATCCCATAATTTAGAGGGTACCCATCAAATACAAAGTGTTGATGGTCGACACACATCACGGTGGGGCCCACACAGCTCGACCTCACGGGAGCTAATCGTGAGGTGGAACGCATTGTACCTTTTTCCATATATATATATATATATATATATATATATATATATATATATATATATATATGGGAAAAGGTACTATGCGCTCGACCTCACGAGTCCGTCCCATGAGGTCGAGCTATGTGGGCCCCAGCGTGATCCTTTTTGAACATCTAACCCATCAGTCATATGCACCATTCCATCATTGGCCTAGATCTCAAAAATCAAGTCAATCCGTGACTTTTGTGGGCCACACAACCTACAGAAGTGGGGAGGGGCTGTGCACCATTAAAACATTCATAATCAGCTTTTTGGGCCCAGAGAGATGTGGTTTGAAAATCCAGCCCATCCATTATGTGTGTCCCACTTGCATGAGGGTTCAGACCAAGTTTCAGCAGCATTCAAAACTTCAGTGGGCCCCACCAAGTGCTTTTATATGTTTTAACGGTATTTCACATGAGTTTAGATGGTATGGCCCACCTGAGTTCCGTATACGGCTGATTTTTGGGATATCCCATAATTTAGAGGGTACCCATCAAATGCACGGTGTTGATGGTCGACACACATCACGTTGGGGCCACATAGCTCTATCTCACGGGAGCTAATCGTGAGGTGAGCGCATAGTACCTTTTCCCCATATATATATATATATATATATATATTAGAAACCCTAACCCTACTTCTAACCTAACACGTGATGGTGTACAGCCAAACAATAGATGGAGCATCACAATCTTTTTTTTTTACTATTTTTTTCTCTTTTTGATTTGCGTCTACACATTGTTTGGATGCTTAAAAGTTTGGTTTTGTAGTACACTCGCGTGTACAATGTAATGGAATTATTCAATATATGTTGGCTTAGAAAATTAGGTTAGTATAGTTAATGAGTGGGCCATGCATATGATAAGGATGAACATTTTTTGTTGTGTTTGGATGGAAAGGTTGAATTAGGATATATGGATGATCATTAGAGGTGTATTGATAATCCTGCCAACACTTTTGCAAATCTTGCTCAATGCTGAGCTTGTTTAGGGTTCCAAGGGACAACACACCCTTGATTGGGGGTCTGAGAGTGTGCATCTAGTCTAGAGGATAATTTTGTAATTTTACATAGAGTTTTATGTAAATCATAATTCATTTGGAGTAAAATATATTCTAGAGAGAGAGAGAGAGAAAGAGAGAGTGAGTGAGTTGTCATTGTGTTGAGAGTTGCTTTTTTATTTTTTGCCTTTAAATATAGTGGATCGAGGTGAATTTGTGGACATACCAAAAAATAACTACATAAATATATGAGTTGTGGTTTGCATATTTTTTTTCCTACTTTCTTTTATTTCGATATGGTTGTACGTGTGGTCAAGAATGGATATTTCTCCCATCAAAACTTATTCTCATGGGATGAAAAATTTTAAATTCTAAAAATAATTCCATTTTTTGTTTTGGAGTGTGATTTTGGAAAATCCTTGGCCATGTTTGGCAGACACAGAAAAATGAGTAAAAAAAGTTGAAGTACACATCAAAGATCGCAATGTCTGATACATGATTATTGTTAACATGAACTTGTTATGTGTTAGAGATCAAGATCTCTTATGCCTAAGTAATGTTAAACTAAAACGAGATTAACTCACTTTAAGCGTCTATCAAATAACATGTTAAAGAAAAAACCGAATTTGCTTTCTGTGAACGCTGGGAAATCGGCACCCATATAGATTTTGTGGTTTTATGATGTGGGTGATTAGGCCGATTTGGATTGATGATGCAATGGATTTAGAGTCGCCACTAGCCACTTAATTTCAAAATTCCTCAGTCGGCTAGAACTTGCAAAGCTAGAGAGTGAACTAAAATGAGATATACCAAATGACATGTTAGAGAAAGAAAGCTGAATTTGCTTTCTTCATCGGAAAGCACACACACATATATGGAAAAACACTTACATGTGCACCAGTTCTCATGAGTACTTTTTGAGAACTCATCTCACTTGATGTGAACCCAAAATCTAAATGGTCCACGTTATGCAACACCTAATTAAACCCAAGGCTCAACTTTGACCTTAATCCAAAACTTTGGTAGCCTATGGCAAAAGAAAATGGTTTCATTCCCTTATTTTGTGTACCTCTTTGCTACGCCCACCATAGTTGTAGATCAAGTTGAAAGTCGGACCCTATGGGTTTCATGGGGTGTCGCATCACATTGACAATTTAAATTTTAAGCCCATGTTATATGTGCAAGGTTCTAGGACACACACACTCACTGTGTAAAATCACATGTCCAAAGTTAGATTTTGCAGTACACCATATATACGTGTGCCATGTCATTGAATCATTCATCAAATGGTGGCCTGAAAAATCAGGTTAGTATAGTTAGCAAGTGGGCTATGCTTACAAGAAAGATTAAGTTGCCTCTGGATGAGAAGCTCATTCTCATGGGATGAAAAATTATAGATTTCAAAAATAAGTTTTGGGAAAAAAAAAAAACACAACGTAGATCATGTTTGGTAGATACCTAAAAATGAGTTGCAGTACATATTAAAGATCAAAGATCTAGATATTTGATACATGATAACTATTAACATGAACTCAACTGTACATGTGTGTTAGAGATCAAGATCTCTACTTCATTATTAATGTTAACTAAAATGAGATCACTTTCAGGTGTCTACCAAACAACACCTTTGATAAGGAAAATTAAGTTTTGAATCCCGTTTCTTTTAGGGGGAAACCCATTTTCATATATTTTTGGCAAAACTTTGAAAAGGAAAATATAATCCACGTGACTATTTATAGTAACTGAAGTAAAAATATGATTCTCAACTAGCTTTCTTTTCAGAAGTAGTCAGCATCATCAACAGCCATTTTGGAAAGGAAAATGATAACAATTTATATGGAGCGCATAGCCCACTTGATGAGCGTGCGTGTTATGATAGCTCTACCTGGCAAATTGTCTTATCATTTTTCTTCAAATTTTAAGAAATTATCTCGTCTTCTTTTTTTAGGAACACCCAGAATAAACTATAAATAAAATATTAAGGGACTTATATGGACCTCCTTTAAAAATAAAATAAAATAAAAAATTTTAAAATCTTTTTTAACAGCCATTTTGGAAAAGAAAATGATAACAATTTATATCAACTTACGTGTGGCCCTCTTGATGAGTGTGCATGTTATGATGGATCTACGTGGCAAACCGTCTTATCATTTTTCTTCAAGTTTTAAGAAATTATCTCCTCTTCTTTTTTAAAAAACACCCAGAATAAACTATAAATAAAATATAAGGGCCTTATATGGACCTCTTTTTTTTTTTCTTTTTCTTTTTCTTTTTTTAACAGCCATTTTGGAAAAGAAAATGATAACAATTTAAATCGACTTAACGTGTGGCCCACTTGATGAGTGTGCATGTTATGATGGCTCCACGGGGCAAAACATCTTATCATTTTCCTTCAAGTTTTAATAAATTATCTCCTCTTCTTTTTTTTTTAAAGAACACCCAAAATAAACTATAAATAAAATATTAAGGGTCTTATATGGACCTCCTTTCTTTTTCTTTTCTTTTACTTTTTTTAATATTTTGGAAAAGCCCTGACCATAATCTGTGAATACATGCAGCCAAATTGTGCAAGGAGGATCATAATCTTTCCTTCGCCATTTATTTTTTTCTTCTACTTGTCATTTCAAGTATGTTTGGTTGTACAAATTTCATGAGACTTTGTGAAATTCAAACTAAATTGGACCCATTAATCATGAAAAATTATGGTATTTCATGATATTTGGTGCAATGAAAAGCATTAAATGGTTTTCTTCATACAGGTTTCCCTATATAACAAGTGGGCCACATGTAAATGACAAAAATAAACATTTAAGTAATGTTTGAATGAAAAAACTAATTACCATATAAATGATAAATTACAAATTCTAACGTTGAAACTCATTGTTAAGTTTAAATTTATTTAGAATGCTTAGTTATTATGTAAGCTTTTGTTGAGTCAAATTTAAAAAAAAAAAATTAGCTAGAAAATTTCAATTTTAAAAATATTATATTTGTAGGATTAGAAAATGAGGATTAATTCCTTGTCTATATAAAAGTTAGCTAGCACGTATGGAATATATCTGTCCAAATTCTCTCATGTAAGGGAAATCTATCTAACATTTTGTTGGATAAGATTGGATCTAATGAACTTTCAAATGTTGTTTTTTTCAGAAAACTGAGAAAAGAAAATGGATTATGCAAAATGGCTTTCATTTCTAAAGCAGTCAATCTTATCAAACACCACCTTAAAAAAGAAAATGATCAAGAATTTATATTAAAGTTCGTGTGGCCCACTTAATGAGTGGGCCAACCATATTGGAACGGTGCATGTTGACAGTGGCCCCACTAAGTAATTTGTTGTTTGTTATGGAGTGTGATTTTTTTAAAGAATTTGAAAAAATGATTTAAAATAATAATGTGGTTGGCTCACTTTATTTTGTGGGTTCAAATATTTATTTAACTTGTTTTTCCACAGGACGTCGGTTACTTTCTTCCTTTCTTCTTCTTCTTCTTCTTCTTCTTCTTCTTTTTTTTTTTTTTAAATTATTATTTTTGAAATCTTCATAAAAGAATAGGATTCTACACAATGATTTTATAATCGAAAGTATTCAACATTATCAAACGCCGCCTTGGAGAAGAAAATGACATGCTGTTTAAATCGATGTATGAGTGACCCACTTGATGAGTGGCTGGCTCTATTGGGGCCAAGAATATTCAGTGGCCCACCTTATCCAACGGTGTTGATTAAATATTTATTAGCATTGGTATAGTTATTAACATTTACAATTTTCATGGTACTAGTTCTTGTAAGATTGCATTTTTTCACAACCAAGGAGCATTGGACTAATCATGTAGGATCTGAGGTAGATTGGCTACCATTTAATAACAAATTCAGGCCGTCCAATTAAGGGACCACTTATTGGTTGAGTCATAGCACACAAATTCTGCTGATTCAAAGTTCATGACAATCTGATGAATCGCCCACTTTGGATGGTAAAGAAAAGTTTAGAAAGATGGTCCAAATCCAAAAAAAAAAAAAAAAAAAACCTTTAAGATTGATTTACCATGAGGTCGACCTCATGTGAACTTCCCATGAAGTCGAGTTATGTGGGCCCCACCGTGATGTGTGTTGAAAATCTGCCCCATAAGTCAGATGCATCATTCAATGGTGGGACACGGGCATAAAAATTAATTCAATCCATGACTTGGGTGGGCCACATCACATACAAAAGTTGAGAGGGGTTACCCTCCCATTAAAACATTCATAATAATTTATTGGGCCCATCGAGATGTTTTTCACAAATCCAGCCCATCCAATGTGTGTGTCCCACTTGGATGAGGGATCGCACTAAGTTTCACCCACATCCAAAACTCAGGTGGGCCCCATCAAGTGATTTTATATGTTTCATGGTTTTAGATGGTATGGCCCACCTGAGTTCCATATACGGCTGATTTTAGGATATCCCATAACTTAAAGGGGACCCATCAAATGCACAGTCTTAATTTTCTACACACATCACGGTGGGGCCCTCACAGCTCGACATCATGGGAAGTTCCCATGAGGTCGACCTTATAGTACCATTTCACACACACACACACACACACACATATATATATAAGCTCATGGCCTCAATTTTCGATCAGAGGCCCACCATACCATGTCCTATCACTGGAACAGTTAGGATTGATGGACACGCTTGTGAATTGATTAATTGTAGGTTGGTATTCAAACATCTGCGTTTTTTAGGTCATGGTCAAAAGGGTGAGCATAACTTACCCTGAGTTGGTCAAGGTTAATCCTGATCTGAGCAATCTAAGCCGTTGGATGTAGCTGAACAATCACGTGGCAATCAGAAATCATGGGATGCAGGTTATGCTTTCTTACACACCACGTCCAAATAAAATTTTAAAAAATAAGATGGGTGGTAACACATACCAACCTATGCCTTTCGGGTCCAAACTTGCACCATTGTTAGGCACTAGCCGAACAATCTCAACCGTTGGATTTTAAGGGGCACAGATCACTGTTTTGATCTATGATCATGGAATGCAAATTAAGCTGTTATTGTACATAAAACAAACAGATTTTATAATAGCTACATGAATTTAGTAAAATGAATCCATTAAATATGACCAACACGCAATCCAATCCAGGCCGTACAAATTGTGCACCCCATTGTATGTGGGGAAGATCTGGACATTTACGTGATTGGGCTGCGACCAATTTTATTTTTAACCATCCGTTTCATGGCCACAGATTGGAAGGTTAGGATCATATGATGAGTGAAAAGTTGGGCCGTGCACTGATGTAGAACCTGTCACAGACACGTTCCTAGCATGGTTGAGCCAAAAGAAGATGGACCGTGAATTGACTATAACTTTTGATCCGGGTATCGTTACGGGGCGCACAACCTATCAATCTTTATTGAAATGGGCCATCCGAGGTGAACCGACCCACTTTGTGGGTCGCATCTGTCCGTTTCGTCAAAAAAGGCGCGCTTTCAGCTCAAAAACGAATTTTTAGGAAAATTTTACTATTTTTAGTAATTCCGATTTTTTAATATTTTTTAAAGTTTTAGATTTTCTTTCCTTTTAGAAATAAATTTTAGTTATACTAGGACTCTTCTAGAGAAAGTTTATTTGCAATTTTTATTTTTAGAAATTAGGCCTTAGAAGAGTTTTATTAGAATTAGGATTTTTATTAGAGTTAGAATTTTGCTATTTTTGGTAATTACGAATTTTAGTTTATTTATTTTTTCTATATTAATGGTGTAAGGACACACATTATGGAATTATCAATTATTGATCAATCAATTTCGAATTTATTAGAATTTATTTCTATTTTCTTCTTTCTTTCCTCGTGGATTCGAGAAGTCTCTGTGAGGAGTCCAGAGAAGTTCCGTGGATTCGGAATAGTTATCCTCTTGAGGAAGACGGTGCTCGACCTCACGTCCTCCCCTGCGTCAGTTTGGTATCAAAGCGAGGTTTTTCCTCGGATAGATGGCTTCTAACGACGGGTCGGGCAACAATCCCATGGGCGGTGTTCCAGGGAATTTACCTTTAACGGCGGCAGCTTTCGAAGCAGCACGGCGAGAGAATCGGCAAGCCATGCAAGGGCTGCAGGCTTCCATTGATCGCATGGCGGATCGTTTGGCGGAGGCCCTAGGGCAGCTCCGTGTTCATGGTGGTGATCCACCATCAACAATTGCTAGAATTAGTAATCATATTGATCGTAGGGCGACGCTATCAGTGAACCACAGGATCCCTCCTAATAAAGTAGGATCTAGCGACATGATTTTACAGCATCCTAGACGAGCCATTGATCAGATGGATCAGATGGATCAAGAATTCAAGATGAAAGTCAATCTTCCTAGTTTTAATGGTCAACTCTACTTCAAGGACTTCCTCGATTGGTTGTTTAAAGTCGAACGTTTCTTTGACTACATGAACATAATGGAAGAAAAGAAAGTTAAACTCGTGGCCTACAAGTTGACGGGCAGAGCTTCAGATTGGTGGGAACAACTTCAACTCGAGCGAACGAGACGGATGAAGGCGCCAATCCACACGTGGTCGCGGATGAAGAAGTTATTGTGCATGCGATTCTTCTCTACCAATTACGATCAGGTATTATTCCAACAAAATCAAAATTATTGGCAAGATAACCAATCATTAAAGGGTTATGCAGAGAAATCCTATTATTTGTCGGCGAGAGGTGACCGGGTCATAACGGAGTTGCAACAAACCACAAGATTCATCAGTGGAAAACATGTGACCTCTATGGGAACGGTGAGCCAACTCAAGACTTCTAAAGTGGAGGGACAATCTCTCATGACTGAACAGGCCCTTGTTAAACAATCTGAGGAAACGGGAGACATATATGCAGTAGTTGAAGAGAAAAAATATGTGGAGCCTGTAAATATCCTAGAGGATTTGGAACCAGTATCGCAGGAGTTCAAGGGGGTTGTACTCGATGAACTCCCTAATAAATTACCTCTCATACGCGATATGCAAAATCACGTTGATCCTATCGCAGGGGTAAGTCCGCCTAATTGCTCACATTATCAGAAAAAATATGAAATCTTGAAGACAGATGTGAAGGAATTAATCGATATTAGTCAAGTTAAGGAAAGCATGAGTATATGTATCGTATCGGCTCAAAAGCTTAATGCCAAGAACAAAAAAAAGTTTAATGAACATCGGCATCAGAAGTTATCTCAGACTCATGTGCCAAGTCTCTTGCGTAACTCGAGGACGAGTTTTTTTCAAGTGGAGGGGTCTGATGTAGAACCTGTCACAGACACGTTCCTAGCATGGTTGAGCCAAAAGAAGATGGACCGTGAATTGACTATAACTTTTGATCCGGGTATCGTTACGGGGCGCACAACCTATCAATCTTTATTGAAATGGGCCATCCGAGGTGAACCGACCCACTTTGTGGGTCGCATCTGTCCGTTTCATCAGAAAAGGCGCGCTTTCAGCTCAAAAACGAATTTTTAGGAAAATTTTACTATTTTTAGTAATTCCGATTTTTTAATATTTTTTAAAGTTTTAGATTTTCTTTCCTTTTAGAAATAAATTTTAGTTATACTAGGACTCTTCTAGAGAAAGTTTATTTGCAATTTTTATTTTTAGAAATTAGGCCTTAGAAGAGTTTTATTCGAATTAGGATTTTTATTAGAGTTAGAATTTTGCTATTTTTGGTAATTACGAATTTTAGTTTATTTATTTTTTCTATATTAATGGTGTAAGGACACACATTATGGAATTATCAATTATTGATCAATCAATTTCGAATTTATTAGAATTTATTTCTATTTTCTTCTTTCTTTCCTCGTGGATTCGAGAAGTCTCTGTGAGGAGTCCAGAGAAGTTCCGTGGATTCGGAATAGTTATCCTCTTGAGGAAGACGGTGCTCGACCTCACGTCCTCCCCCTGCGTCATGCACCATCTACATTGGGACTCATGACTTGGACGGTCCAGATTGGCGTGCATATATGCCTAGAGGAGATTCCTTCTTTCCCCAAGTTTTATTATATGGAGGCGGAAAACGACAAGAAAGACCGAAAAAGGTGGTGCATGCAAAATAAGGCCTACTTGGGTCAATTTTCAAAAAGGAGAGGCCACAAATGATAGGCGTTTCCTTAGTTTTGAATGGTATCAGTTAAAACCTTTAATTACTAGTGTCATTTCAGTACATCCCAACCGTTGAAATGGAAAGGAAGTCTAGAATCGAAGGCTCTCTTCATCTTAGTTCACTACAAGGGTCATTAGCTCTTGCTATAAATACTAACGCTCCCACTAACCATTTCAAAGCGAGTCAGTGCAATCATCTCTTCATACACGTCCCTAAACCTTAGTTTTTGAGTGTGTGTAAGAGAGAAAGACAGAGAGAGAATCATGGCAGGCCAAAACAGGCGTGGCAGAGAGACGAAATCCACTTCATCAATGGTTGAGAAGTCCTTGTCTTCCATGATCAACATCTTCAAGTTCCCCATGGCCAAGAGGTCACGTGACAGGGAGCAAGTAGCTCGTCCCGAGCCGGTGCCCAGAAGGCGGACGTGGGTCAGCGACGAAGATCGGGGCCGCTATGTGGCTGAGCCGGACGTCGATAAGAAAGCGTCTGATTTCATCATTAAATTTTACGAGAACCGTGTGACTGAACGGAAGACGGTGGTGGTGTAAAATTCCCCTCGGTCGACCCATCTACTTCGATATTTCTATAATTTATTACGCTTCTTTTAATTATAATGGTCGATGTGTGTGTTTCGTAGCTTGTGAATAATCATGTTCAATAATATAAGCATTTGTTTGTGAAGATTGCTTCGCGTTTCTTGTTCGATATTTACATTGGATTAGAGCTTCGTATGCTATGTAATGTAACGTTCTAAGGCGGTCTTGATCATCTACATGATTTGAGTTCCGCGACATTTTCTATTGAAATTAAGAGATAAACAGTTTAAAAACTTGTTAAGTAGTTAATGAAATCAATATGTAGCACTTAATGGGCCCACTATGCCAAGGTGGGACATTGGCTTAGTTTTTCTTTTATTTTTTGTGGGGCCCATTATTTTACTTTAGTGATTAAGAGAAAAGCTTAATTATATTCTAGCGATCAACGCTATCAGCACACGATATGAGATGTTTCATTGAAATTGGTGGGTTTTGATTACTTCAGGAGCAAGAACTTATGTTGGATGCTTCGTGGGCCATAATCTTTTATGATGATGATGATGATGATGATAAGGTGACGGAAATGATGACGATATGAATGGTGACGATGATGAAAATGATTAGAGAAATAATAACTAATGAATAGGAAGTGTCTTGCTTTGATTCATTGATAAACGCATCTATGTTGTCTAACAATGCAAGTTAAAAGGCTAGCTATAATTCTATATTCTCCACATAGCTTGCAAATTATTGGGAATGCTTACCTTTTCAGGTAATGTTCTTTTTCTTTCTTTTTTTTTGGAAAAATTAAAAGCTCAAGATCACCTGATTCACGTACCGTATCTTTTGTAAAATATCTTTCTTTTTTTAATCTTTATTTTCTTTTTGTTCTATTTTTCTAACAACCCTTTTTCTCCTTCCTTTGCCATCTTATTCCTTCTTTTTTCTTTCTTCTCCTCTTTTTCCCACACTAAAATTCCCATTGGGTTATAGTACTGTATGTTCATGTGGGGTTCATGTTTGGGTGATCTAAACAGTTGATATGTTCATGTGTTGGGTGATCTAAACAGTTGATTTGATTGGCCGCGGCGTAGATTGGAAATGCCTCAAAAAGCTTCAGATTAGAGTATCCTAACCATTCGATCGTCGACGTCTTCTGTTGTATGTGTATTTTATTAAGCCCACCAATTGAAAGGTTGGGATCTTTCAGACTGAGTGATTTTTCACCCATCCATCATCCTTTGTAAGCCTGATAAAATCAATGGTTTGGATCACTAAATCATGGGTCCTGCAAATAGAACCTGACAGGCTAGCAAAGGTACATCTTCTGAGGAACTGGACCGAAAATAATACTTCAACAAGGATTGCTAGATTTGTAAATAAGCCGTGCATTGCCACGTGTCTATAATTTCATTGGTGGAAGAAAATATCTCATAGAGAAAGCATCACAAAGGTTCTAAGGAATGTAATTAGTTAACATGTGGATGTAATTAACTCTTCTAAGCAAAATGCAATTAACAATTCCAAGCAAGACAAAAAATGGGCCCCACAATACCAACTTTAAGCTACACGATTCCAATCGGTGGCCCACCTAAAATCATGGACAAACTTTCTCTAGACCCTTAATTCATTGCGATGCACCGGAGCGAGTTGAGTTTCGTGCAAAGCAATGTACCAGTGGCATCTACTTCACTAATAAGCATCATTAGAATCTAATAACTTAAATGTCCAATCATACCAACATTTTTGATATTCTCTCCATTTATAATGGCTGCTACTTGATGTCAGGTGTGGGTCCATGTGCACATGTTTCTACAGTGGGCCACATGTGCCGGTCCGGTTGCATTCATGTTTCAGCACCCCACATGTCGTTGTTGTGATGATTAGACCATCTGCACTGGTTGGGTTCTGCCTCAATTGGTAGGCTGTAAGAGAACATGGAAAATTAGAAATTGATAAAGCTCGGGTCCCACATTTTATGCTCTAGTATGTGGGGGAACCCAATGCTTGCCCCTAACAAATCATATATCATTAGAGTCTTGAGAAATTTTAACAATAGAGAAAACTCTCCATGTGGGTCAATCTGGATGATCTGAATTCTGGGTCCATTTTTATGGGCCCATCTGATTCCACTTTGAATTAGGACTTCCAACAAATTTATCATAACCGTCCATTCAAAGATCATCCATCAAATAGTTGTTGTCGTCGAATTCTTACAATTTTCGACCCATGCTAAATCCACATCAAAACAAACAACTTGGATGGTTTAGATAGAATACATGTATGTGCCATGTGTACACCCATGAATGAGTTGGTGCACCATGATGCAGGGTGCAGCCATTTTTTCGGGTAGTGCCAAAAACTATGTGTGAAACCCAAGTCACCTTGACCATGCCAGGCTAAAAGTAAATGGCATGTAGGGGTCTATTCCCTTTCTCTCTCTCTTTATAGGTACTACATGGGAGGTGGAGGACCATCTAATACTAATGGTTCTCTTTTCTCAAATCCTCTTTGAGTATCTTTTGGAAGAATTTCGACCATGTGCAACTTCAAAGGACTGATGGCCCTAAACTCACCTATTTCTATCTTTCTACTCCACTAAGTCTGTGGGCTTCTAATATTTCATTTCAGTTTTTTCAAACACCTAGCTTCTTAAATAAGTAAAATTTGTTTTAATCTACAAGTTATATACACATTTTGTTTTTGACCCATGAATTATTGTCCACTCTTTCAAACACGTACGCCATCAGACCCGTCTAAATGACTGGCCCCACCATGAACATGGTCTGGCACAAAAATAATGCCGATCCACCCATCAGGTCAGCCACACACGTACTTTGTATCAATTTAACGGCTGCTCACGTGATGACCAGATTGGTCTGATCACAGCCGCAGACGATCTTTATCCTAGCTTTTCAACGAGTTCGATTTCATATCAGCATCACCCATTAGCTTGATCTACGGTTGTGGGAGTACCTACTTGTGAGACACTATACGGATGAAGGCTTACTGTAAATTTACCTGTGATCAAGGGTCCATTTGCTATTTTTTAGCTCCCATTTTTCGTATATTCGTGACCCACCCGATCAGACCCACATACATGAATACATTTATAAATACATGCATGTATGTCTACAGGAAGAGTATCAAGGTCTACATGATTCGTTCGTAATTAGGAGAATGTGATGACCGACGGTCCACGATCAACGGTTGATTTTCAACTAAACTGTGAATAGAGGTGGATAATCATATTCAATGATCTACATTCAACCAAGAACCCCCCTACAGTCTCCCCACTCTGGAGAGATTCCTTTGTTGAATTCCAACCTTCAAAGAAACTTCAAATCTTGCTAGCAGAATCCAGTGAAAGGTCCTTATTTTTCACTTTGTTTAATATGTGGTAGGTAATTAATATCCCGCCCGTTCGATCGCAAGACCATGCGTATCAACGGCGGGTGTTTAATCTATTTCTACTTTGCTTAGATTCTTGTACTTGGTTTTTTTATTATTATCTTTTAATGGGACTTTTTATTTGATTAAGCTACCGTAACATTGATTACTAGTATTTTAGTTTGTATTATATTGATGGGTCCCACTGCTAAGGGCCATTAAGCTGTTCTAGACTCATGTGGTCAAGAAAGGTGTTGGTTAATACATTGGATTCAAAGGTGATGAAATGAGCCCAAAAAGATTTAGTGAAATGATGGGTGCAAAGTGCATTTTGGACTTTTAATTTGTGAGATTTGTTATGAAAAATATTTTGATTACATAAAAATAAAAATAAAAATATATATAAAAGGTTGGTTAAAAACTTGAATTTTTGGTGTTTTAGGAGTAGTCTCATATTGAAAACGAAGGAAGAACATGTTGAATTTATAAGTAGGGTGTTGTATACTTTACTATTTGCTTAGTGAATTTGTGGGGTATTGAGACTTGCGTCGTGCACATGTATAGTCTTGGGCTCGATGTCATGGCATGGGCATGTGAGGCACTGTAATTATATAGACGCTAGTTATATACTTTACATTTACATTTCACACGTGCCCATCACCAATAGTATCAATTACTTTGACAATGGACAAATAAGGCTTGAAGGACACAATGGTATCTCTCAATCAATGTGATTTTAGGTAAGGCCTACCCAAGATAGGTTGGAAGAATTTCTAAGTGCATGCATATCAACCATCCCATTGAGGCAGAGTATCAAGTAACTCACCGTGCATATATAAAATGTTCTCTTGAAAGCAGAGGCCAGCCTACAGATAGAAAGATCCTTGATTTGAAAGATGGTTAGAAGAGACAGTAACTCGAACTAGACTCATTAGGTCTGAATTGAGTCAGGGGTTAATCGCCCAGAATCATCTGAGCTCAGGTGAATCATCTAGCTAGGTGACTTGCGGCATTGAACTGGACAGGATCCTACTGAGTCTGAGTCAACTCAGATGAGTTGCATAGAGGGTTCCTTTTATTCTTTTAATTAACTTTCTTTAACTGCAGTTTTGCTAAGCCCACACGCTTAAAGAACCATGCACATTTCCGTGCATGTGCAAGATCCGAGCTTTCCCTTAGTTTCCAGCCATATACTTGTATTTTACACTGCGCCCACCTAAAGAATGAAACATGGTTCGACGACTCGTCCGAGTCGTATGTGACTCATCTGAGTCTAACCCAGTTGTGCACCACGAGCCAGTATTGAAACTCAGCTTAACTCGAACTAGTCAATTCACGACCTGACCGAGTCGCGACTCGACTCAGGACAAATCGACATAATCCAAGTCCTGACGTCCTAAAACAATGGAGTAAATCACAAAGTGGCTTTGTTTTTTGGACAGATCTAACTACTGTGGCTCACCTGATTGAAAGACATATCTTGTACAGGTAAAAGCATATAGATTAGCAGGGCCCCACTGCACGTGGGCACTGCAGATAGCCTTTAAATGATATTGGTTTTGTTCGGTGATAGAAAATACTCTATGGTAAAGAAGTTCACTTCAATCCATCCCAACATATTATTTATTAAAATAAGATACATGAAACTTTAGTTATTGGATTTGTACTGAAATTGGATTTGGACCTTTTTCAGTATCACAAACCATCTATTTGATGATGGGTCCCCTTAGATGAGAGATACTAAAAAATCTTTTATATGGAATATTTCTTTAGAACTTTTATTTGTTATCCTCTCACTATACAAAGTAAGACTTATCATATAAATGATTTGGATCACTTAAAAACAACCCAGATTCAAAAGCTAAAATTGGTTAATAATCTTTCATTATCTCAACCATAACTAGCTTCTGATGATTAGGTCGATATCTACAAAAAAATTCCAATTCAAGTTTATCCCAATCAATAGTCAATAGACACAAATGGATCCAATCAATTCCATCTATTCAAATATTATATTCCCTTTATAATAATGTATAGTGATGTATTCCAGCAAATCTAGTGACATGCACTTATGAGAGAATCTTCACCTTATAAGCTACCTATATGCCATTTGCTTTGGTTTTAAAACTCTTAAATCCTAGGTAGACACTTGAAAATGAGTTCATTGTATTTTAGCTTATAGTAATTATGTATTAGAGATTTTGATTATGTCAATAGTAGTAGTTCGTTAAAAATAAAAATTTCTAATATATAATTATTGTTAACTAAAATAAGATAGAATTGTTTTTAAGTGTCTACCAAACGGGGCCTTAGTTGTACCCTAGGTCTAAATTTCGGACCAAATAAATAAATGGGCCTGAATTAGGATAACTTGATGAGGATGGTCTCTGAGGAGTTCTAATGACACGGCCCACTTGGGCATTGTGGGCTTGGGGTTGGCTTGGGTTGGGTTGGGTGGGGTTCGAGTTGCCTAATTATTAATTGTTTGGGCACAAGCCCACACCTACACCTATTTAGATAGGCTCGTGGTGGGTCCATGTTGGGTTGGGCTTGGGTACCCTAGGGCCCATTGAGATCCCTATCCTACTGTCAGTAACTTTACATGGTTCAGTGCTCCACTGTCTGAAGACCTGGCCCAAGGGTAACAAGGAGATTGGTCAGGCCGTTACCAAGGGGCCCACCTTGATCTATGTGTTGTATATATCCATGTTGTCCATCTGTTTTTTCAGCTCATGAACCCAAAGATGAAGCAAATACAAACCTCAAGTGGGTCACACCATAGTAAACAGTTGTGATTGAATGCGTGTTATTAAAAACTTCCTAGGGCCCACTGTAATATTTACTTGCCTTCCAACTTATTGATAAGGTCACTCATGATCTGGGTGAAGGGAAAAAATAAATATTAGCTTGATCTAAAACTTTTGTATCCCACGAGAAAATTGTTAATGGTCAATCACCACCGCTTCCTGTGGTGTGGTCCACCTAAGATTTGGATCTGTAAAAATGGATGGTCAGGGTGTATATACAACACATACATCAAGGTGGGCCCCCCACAGTCATAGAATGAACGAACTCGGTGCTACCCGGACGGAATCCGATCCCTATGAGGTCCAAAACTCAGGTGGGCCACGCCACAAGTAAAAGTAGGTTGGGAAGTGATTGCTGTTGAAACCACCTTGAGATTTCCCTATAACGGGTACTCGGACCTATGACCTTGTTGATAGTTGTGTGATTCTACCCACTCAATAGGTTGGGTGGCAAATAAACATTGCAGTAAGCCTTAGACAGTTTTTAACCGTGAGCGCGATGATATTCAACCCCTACAGTGTAGGCTACCTGAGATTTGAATCTGCCTCATTTTTTGACTCATTTTGTTGAATCTGCCTCATTTTTTGACTCATGCAACAAAATGATTAAATAGAGGGAGTGTATAAGATAGATGAGTGGGCCGACCGAGCATCGACCAGTACGTACGTCGATAATGGAAAGGCTACTGCCGAATCCGAGTCCGACGGTCGAGTACTGAGACAGTACTTAATTAATGGGTGGGCCCCACATGCACGGGGTACAGCTTGCATGAAATCCAATGGCATCATCAACCTTCTATTATTGGATTGCGACGTTCGCAAATGGAATCTGTCAGCCTTTTGGTTGTCTTGGCCGTATGACATTACACCTAGGAGTGTTATTGGGCCGAGTCGGGCCTGAAAATTTAGAATTATAAATAGGAACGTCCCGGCCCGAAACAGTTCATAATCCGGGCTGATACCTACCCTAGCCCGGCCCGTTGAGAGGTCTAATTGCACCGGCTCGTTCTTACTCGGGTAGTTATTCGATACTCTAGCTGCGTACGACGCTTCGTACGCAAGCACTCGAAATGGTACGCGTGGCGTGTTATTCACTGCAATTAAATCGAGTAAATTCCGGAACCCACTGTCCCGTTTGTATGGCATATAAACGGACTCGGATTCGGTAGTGGCACTGTACTGGTCGGTGCTCGAAAAGCTCTCTGGCCCCACCATGATGTATTTGTTTTATCCACGCCGTCCATTCATTTTTTCGATCTCATATTATGGAATGAGCTCAAAATTGAGAAAGATCAAAATCTCAGGCGGCCCCACCACAGGAAACTGTAGTGATTGAACGCTCACCGTTAAAAATTTCTGGAAGGCCACGAAAGTTTTGGATCAAGCTGATATTTGTTTTCACCATTCACCCAGGTCTGTCTGATCCAATCAACGGCTTGATTGGAAAGTAAGCATTACAGTGGGCCTTAGGAAGTTTTTTAATGGAGAACGTTCAATCACCACCGTTTCCCGTGGTGTGGTCCACCTGAGATTTCGATCTTCCTTGTTTTCTGGACCATGCCCTAATATGAGATTACAAAATGGATGGACGGAATAGATAAAATACATACAGGACCCATGAAGATTTTTCCAGCAACAACCAGTACGAGCTCGGTACTGGAGGGGTTACTACCGAATCCGAGTCCCATGTAAACATCAAGATGGGCCCGGGAAGGTTTCAACGGTGGTCCGTGGGGTCCACCATGTTGTATCTGAAAAATCCACTCCGTTCATCAGGTGACAACTATCATCTGGACCGTTTATAATCCTCACTAAAAGCTCATAAGGCCCACAGCAATAGGAACATGCAAAATTTCTTCCAAAACTGCTAAGTTCTCAAGGTGTGGCTTGCCTTAGTTCATGTATGAGTCTGAACTTGGCATCTCTCCCCATTCTAGTGGCTCACACCTGATCAACGGATTTGATGAAATATTCACACCATGGTGGCCCCCTACACATAAACCTATAATTGGCATCCTATTCCCTCATCCCATGTGGTATGGCCCATCAAAGTTATAGATCCAACTGAATTTTGGTCATTGGGTTAAGATGGAAAATAAAATCTTATAGATTATGTGAATTGGCATCCCATCCCATCATCCCATGTGGTGAGGCCCATAGACTTGAGTAAGTACGAATCTTTAAAATTTTAAGCTCATGTCCTAATATAAATTAACTTTATCAGTGGTGAATGTGGATGTGACTCAATATGTGTGGACAGAGTAGATGGCACACAGTCGACGTTGTCCTAGGTGAATTTTGACTTCTTTAATTAGCATCCATGTCACCTATCTGGACTGTCCACTTCTTATACACGGCCTTCAAATATCACATAGATCAGATGATCTAGACTGTATAGTCAGAGTAGTGAAAAAATGGATTGACAAGATCCTGTATACAAGTTAGTTCCAGTCACAGATGTTTAGGACCATCACATTGCCGTAATGGGAAGGTTCTATGTGGTGGAGCACATGGGAACTTCTCATTAGGTCCAGTTTATTGTAAATAGATGTCTCCAATCTGTTTTTTTTTTTTTTTTTTTTAATGGTTTGATGACATCGAACTACCTTTAATGTCATGGAAGCCAGTTCGACGACATTGAAGCCGGTGGATCTCATCAAGTTTTTTCAAGATTTTTAGCCCCAGTCGCTGGAATATTATTATCCTTCTTCGATGACATCGAAGGTTGTGTGATGTTATTGAAGGTTTACGTAGATTCGATTGTGGAAACGCAGATTCTACGAATATTGGTTCTGATTTTGTTTAGGTTTCTTTTTAAACCTATAAATAGGGATATATATGGGACTGTGAGTCATTCCAGAGGAATTCTGAGAGGTTCTAAATATTTCAAAAAGGGTTTTAGGGTTTCAAGGAGTGGAAAGAAGGTGAGGTTTGAGAATTGCTTAAGCCGGGTAAGTCTTCCATCTCTGAAATCATTGCTTTTATAATGGAATTTATGTTGCTTTGTGCCGTGGTTTTTTTCCCTTAAGGGCCTGTTTAGATTCACATATTAGGGTATACTGAATTGTATTTGGGTACTGTTCATGTATACGTTGGATGATTTTCAGAATACATTCAAATCAACATGTCATTAATCAATGTTTGGATAGGAGATATTGTTTAGCCAAATATATGATTTCTTGTATAGATTAATGTTTAGATATGACGTATTACGCCTGCGTATTGTCCAATCAATCTAGCATTATTTTTTAGCTAAATTTTCAGATCAACAACCTCCTTTTCTAGCTGAAATTTTAGCCCGTCATGTGTTAAAAAAATCTCAGCTTTTGATAAATTTGCTTCCGGAATATCTTTCTTCCATATGAAAGTAAAGATTGCAATTGTAGATAAAATCAAAGCTGATAATGTAAGAAATGTTGGTAATGGAATCGAACTCTGAAAACTAAAAACCATTAAAAGAAAAAGTGTAAAAGAGTTCAAAGAAGACAAAAAGAACATGAAGAAGAAGGAGAAAAACCCATTTGAATATGATTTTCAGATATTCTTTTCAAGAACAAAGATTAGAACAAGCAGTACAAGAAATATTTAAAAAAAAAAAAAAAAAAAACTTAAAAGAGAACGTTCAATATCAATCGTTCTCTATTTCTTGTATTTTTTTTCCTTTTAAAACTGAGATATCAGAAAAGAACGAAAAAACAAGAACTGATTTCAAAAACCTATATAGCAAAAGGATTTAAAAAACAAAGGAGATAGGCTTTCTTCTTCTTCTTCTTCTTGCTAGATTTGAAGAAGAAAAATGACAGAATCCGATCCTATTCACCAACCAGAGATGGGAAGAAGAGATTTGAAGGAGAAGAAAAATTATTTGAATTTCAGCTGTTTTCCTTTTTCTCAGAGAGAAGAACTCCTTTTTGGAAGAGATAGGCATGAAAAATGGCGAAAATACAACGCATTGAATAGGCTATACAGATGGCAGTCGAGATGTTTGACGATACATCACAATGGTTGCATTTTTTTAGTTCCGCGTTGTATTCGCGCGCATGGTTTTCCACTCATTTCCACTCGAAACCAAACACCGTAAATGTCAAATCAAACCCTTTAATACCATACAATCCCGTCTAATACACGAATCCAAATAGGCCCTAAGGTTTTTTTTTACGTTAAATCTTTCTGTTCTTTTGTGTTTGCTTGATGCTCTTAGATTGTTATCTAAGATACATATCTGTGTGATTTCGTAGACCAAATCCCAACAGAGTTGTGTAGGCCCCACCATGATGCATGTCGAACATCTACCTCATCAATCAGATGCACCATTCCATGATGGGCCTAGGGCTTAAAAATCAAGTCAATCCGTGACTTGTGTGGACCACACCACATACAAAAATTGAGAGGGTTATCCTCCATGAAAATATTCATAATCATTTGTTGGGCCCACCGAGATATGGTTCACAAATCTAGCAAATCCATTATGTGTGTCCCACTTGGATGAGGGGTTAGACCAAGTTTTAGACGCATCCAAATTTCAGGTGGGCCCCACCAAGTGCTTTTATATGTTTTAGGAATGTCTTCACATGATTTTAGATGGTATGGTCCACCTGAGTTCTGTATATAATTGATTTTTGAGATATCCCATTATTTAAAGGAGACCCATCAAATGCATGGTGTTGATGTTCGACAGGCATCATAGTGAGGCCCACACAACTCAACCTCATGGGAAGTTCCCATGAACTCGACCGCGTAGAACCTTTTCCTATATATATATATGGTCTAAATAGAAATTGGATTGGTACTGAGTTGCTTAGCACGCTCTTATTGTACCGAGTAAACTCACTTGGGCCGACCTTGAATGTATGTGGTCTATCCACGCCGTCCATTCGTTTTTCCATCTAATTTAAGGGGTTAAGCCCAAAATTGAAGCATATCCAAAGATCAAGTGGATCATACCACAGGAGACAGTGGGGATAATGATTTCTACCATTGAAACCTTTTTAAGCCCCACAATGATGTTTATTCGTCATCCAACTTGTTCATAAGATCATACAGACATGAATGAAAGTAAAATACAAATATAAGTTTGATCTAAAACTTATGTGGCCCCCAAGAAATTTTCAACGGTAGAAGTTCAATTCAACTATTTCCTGTGGTGTGGTCTATTTGAACATTTTATATACTTCATTTTTGGGCTTAAGCCATAAAATTATCTAGGAAAATGGATGGACAAAGTTGATAAAATACATAAATCATGGTAGACCTCATAGAGTTTACTCAGTACACCAAGCATAGTTACTCAAGCGGAGTGAGTCACTCATTACGCAATCCGCTTCCATCTATATATATGGATGTTCATGCCAACAAGTCCTATTGCAACTAGGCGTAAGAGAATGTTACCATACACTGAGCCGAGGAGATCAGCTCCCTTTATGTATAAGTGACGCAGGGATGGACTTGATGAGGTCAAGTATTGTATTCGTCAAGGATAACTACTCTGAATCTATGGAATTTCTCTAAGCTTTTGACAGAAATTTCTTGAATCCACCAGGAAAAGAAATAAATTCTAATAAAAATTAAAAATAATTTAATTGATGATAAAAATGAAATTACAATCCTTTAAATAATAATATCAAACGTAGGATTAAGTTTCAGAATCAAAATTCAACTCAAACTCTAAAAAATTGTGCCTTAATATGAACATTAAATTTACTATTTGTACACGGCTGTGATTTCTACTAGATTTCATGGTTTTTGGCCAAAAATAGTAAGTGTCTAATTTGGCCTAACCACGTTATTACCCTAGGTTTTCTAAGCCCTTTTTATGTTGGGTACGACTCCTAAAACTCAATGGATCAAAAGTTATGATTGAAATAAAACTTATTATAAATAATAAAAATAAAAATAAAATGGATTTTTGACTGTCAATTCTGATAGAATCTCACAAATTTGGTGTGGGCAACCCGATGTAGCAGGATTGATTGGCTAAAGTAGCTTCTACTACCCAAAATCATATATGGTACGTCAAATAACCCATTCCTGTTTACAAGATATGCCTGTTTTAAGGTTCTGATGGTCCGGATCACTTCTGCCTCCAATCGGGCCTTCTCTAGTTCATCTTGACCATGAAATTGTTCATGACCCGCTTTACCTCAATAAGCCACCCTTTTTAAGTATTAATAATAAGAGAATTAAGGTACAGTACCATTGTACCACCATACATACTCAGTAGTTAAAAGTGTATCAAGTGGGACTTGTAGACTGTCTAACCCAATGACTGAAACCTACTGATTCTGGTTCAGAAGATAAAAACAGTGTGACGCACTTTAATTTATAACCCTCCAACCATGGTTTTTAAATCATGATCATTCACCAAATTATAATGCCTCAGGTGGCCCATGAATGGGCCATATGTACCCAGGGGCGGCTCTAAGGGGTAGGCAGGTGAGGCAATAATCGCTTAAGGCCCCTTAATTATGAAGGCCCTATCTTATAGCAAAATTAAAATTTCTTAATTATGAAGGTCTATATTATAGCAAAATTAAAATTAAGAAGAAAAAAAGATCTAAAATTTTTGAAATAAAACTTATTGAAAGGCCTACAAAACAGGGAACATCAAAAAATTAATTTACAAATTTGAAATTGAAAATAAAAACAAATTCTAAAAACTAACACTATCAATAATAACAGTCTAACTTTATCGTCTCTTTTCAAAATATAATAACATCATTTCCAATAAATTCTTCTCCTAAAACCTAGGACCACAAGTACCTACTTTATTGCTAATTAAGTTCTCAAAAAATTAAATTCTAACTTCATTTTTCTAAATTAAATTCTAACTTCATTTTTCTAACGGCACAGTGGCACACCAATGTCTAATTAGATTAATTAGTAATTTTGCATTTAAAAAGGTAAGAAGCAAATTTATGGTTTAATTTTGAATTTATTAATTTTTTTATTTTTAAACTAAGAAGTCTCATTTTTATGACTTGCCTAAGGCCCCCAACAATGTTGAGCGGCGCCGTGGGTGCCAATTTTAGACTCTCTAGTACATCAAACCATGATCAAAACATTAATTAAATCCCAACGTATGGTATTATAAAACCTTAATGAAGATTAGTTTCAATCATAATATTGGTGATTTCAACACAATTATTTATCACATTTCGTCACACTTATCTAGTTTTGGCCCCATTGCTGGAAAGTCAATGTGTGATTAGGGTCGCTGACGCTGTGGTGACGCTACCGTTATGCGATCCAGACAGTTGGATTTTGACCCATGATCACAATGAAAGGTAATGAAATTAATTACTTACTACCGGGAGATCTAGACCTGATCACCTTAATATCAGCCTATAACTTCTTTAGGATTTCATAGATGAAAATGGTGGCTACCCATATCATTATATTTTTTTGACTCCTACGAATCATCTACACCGTTCATTTTATATTGGAATCATCTTGGCAGTTAAATATAAGATATGATTTACTTCTAAGTATGAGGATAAGGCATCTTTTACATATTTTAATCGATTGTACACTAATCGAAGTTCATTGTACGTGCAATCATGCATTTAAATATTGCTTAAGGGAGTAAGCTTTTTATATTACTAGAGAATTATCTCACCTGCTTGGGAAATTGTGATTAATCAAAGATAATCTTTAATGATTTATTGGGTAATTATTTTAGAATTGTATGATGGGAATGAACCCATACATTTGAATGCATGGTAATGATCATAATTCAGAGATGCTGGGGTGGACCACACCCAAAATTCTGGCTGGTCTATTATAATTGGGGTGGACCACACCAAAGGGAACAATTGGGATATTGGGGAGGTGACTATGGTCATGGAAACTTTCTGATGGAATGTGGGGCCTATCGTGCTGTGTATATTCCATCCAACCCGTTCATCAGGCGTGCCCCACTAGGGTGAAGGTACAAACCCAAACTAAGGCAGGATACACCGGAAGCGGATTGCGGACTTTGTAACTTAGTACCCTAAGCATACTGAGTAACTCAGTACTATGTGGGACCCACTGTCATTAATGAATTTTATCCACTCCGTTCATCCATTTTAAAAGATAATTTTAGTATCCTAATAAAAAAATAAAGCCTTTCAAAATCTCATGTGGACCACACCAATTGAAACAGTGTAAATTGAACGTTTACCATTGAAAAGTTGGGGGCCACAGAAGTTTTATATCAATCTGATATTTATTTTTTCCCTTCATCTATGTCTTTTTTATCTTATGAACAGGTTGGATGACAAATAAACATCACTGTCGGACTTAGAAAGGTTTCAACGGTGGAAATCAATATTTTCTCTGTTTCCTGTGGTACGGTACACTTGAGCTGTGATTATACTTCAATTTTGGGATCAACACCTAAAATGATCTGTAAAAAACGGATGGACGGAATGGATAAACCATATACATTCACGGTGGGCCCAACAGAGTTTTCTCAGTACGATAATAGCGTACTTACGACAAACCGATTTCGGATACACAGCGTGAATATATATATATATATATATATATATATATATATATATATATATATATATATCTTTTAGGCATGAATGTGCATTTCTCCATGTGGTGTGTTACAAATGAATTTTCAATTAGGATGATTCAAGGTATGTACGGTGAAGATGTGGAGGCTCACCAGATGCACGGTTTGGATGTTACGTAAACGTCACGGATAGATCTCACACAGCTCCGATATCCATTTGAAGATTTTCATATATAGTATTCGTACAACTGGGGCCCAGATTTTTAGTGATCAAGATGGTTGATCTACTGGGATCCATTGTAGATGACCAGCTATAAAGGTTATATCCATCAATCTTTGCCCTTCTTCAGTTGAATGTGGACAGTTGCTGTAATTCTTTCCTTCACCTCTGCTTTATATGTCTCCTATTTAACTTATATTTGAAGCATGTGAATCCATTGTGGTGCCCATCAAAATGATGGTACGGATCATGGATGCGTTGGCCCCATTTCTATGAAGTAACAACCCGAGGAAAGCATGCATCTCCTGAGGGTCGAGGATCATTTCTTCATCCACCAAAAGGGTCAATTTGAACCTTTTCTCCCATTCAAGAAAGGCTTTTGTAATCATCTATCTCACTCTAACTGCTTAAGAAATGTTATTTTCTCTAGCGTCAGCTTGCAGAGCAATGGTAGCGCACTTAAGGAAATGCATTTTCTTGGTACGTGTCTCACACTCGTGGCAATCTGTATACTCTGTAAGACATCCAAGCCGCTCATCAAGCAGATCTCAAATATCAGGCCCACCTGATTGCTAAACAATTAAAAAAATCTACCAACACTTCAGATTCAACTTGCATGTGTGGCTGACGCAATAATCATATTAGCCTACCTTTTTTGGCAAAAGGGATCCGCATGGTGGGACTGCATGGATAGCGGCTCGGATCTCCATCACACACAAGGTCCCCACGTGTGAGAGAGATGAACCCTGAAGAAGTGCACTCGTACGAGTGCACCAAGGCATTGGTCCGTTTGTTTTATGTGATCCATGTGCCCATGCAAGTAAGGGGGTTACATCAGATGCAGCTGAAGTCACGGATCTTGCCTCCCCTTTCATATACAGCCCTACCTCTCTATCTTTTTAATATAATTCCTATATAAAGCACAGACACTTCATTCAGTTTCTTGAAACTCTCAGATCAATGGCTTCTTGGGTTCGTACAATCACGTCTCCATTTAGGAAAGCTTGCACTTTCTTCAACCATCCTAAAGAGAAGAAGTCCAAGAAAGGTCCATCATCATCACCACACAACTATCATCATCATCATCATCATTCCTTAGTTTTTTTTTTAGTTGCTTGAGGGATCTTTGGTGCATGTGTCAACATAGCACCTGTGTATGGGATATGGGCCATTCATCATGTGAGGGTCTTCATGAATATACCAGGATGGCCACTCATCAGGTGGACCGCACGTATGAGAAAAATAGACGGTTAGGAGAATGACCAGTTGCCCCTATCCAATGCACATGTAGTCCATCTAAGGTGATATTTGGTGTAAGGGTCAACATGGCATATGTGTGTGGGGATATGAAAATACCTACCAGTGGCCCATATCCAACAAACATACGCAGTGCATCTAAGGCGATTTGTAGTCTTTGTGTCAACATGGCATATGTGTGTGGAGATATAGGCCTTTTATCATGTGGGTCTCTCCATGAGCATACCAGGATGGTCCACTTACCAGGTGGATCCCACGTGTATGCGAAAAATGGATGGCTAGGAGAAAACTACCAGTGGCCATATCCAGCACTCACATATAGTGCATCTAATGGATATATCAGCCTTTTTTTTGGTATTCATCATCATGCATTAGCCTGTAACGCTAGTAGCTATGGATCATGACCTAACAAAGCTCCTCTCTTCTTTTTCAGCAGGTCATAATCCTCCAAGCATGGATTTGCATGGTGAAGTAATGGCATGCACATATGAGGATGTCCGAGTGATGTGGTCCATTCTCGACAAGTCTAAGCCGAGAGTGTGTGCGACGTGAATTCTTAAACCGGAGCACACGCCCATGCCGACATGTGTGCATGATCACACATCATACATCAATTCGCATAAGCATGCATCAATGTGTATATTAATATAATGAAGAAAGAGAAATAATTAGAAGGTAGAAGGTAAAATGATCAAAGGGCCCTCCCTCTTCTTTGGGTGATGGCCACTTTATGTTGTAACTCCAATATAAGGTATTGCTTAGATAAAATCCCCATGGTTAAATGAGGATCATGGAGAGATTTAAATGAAATTTTATGGTCTTAAATGTGGCCCAGCTTCTTCCCTTAATCACATGGAATTCATTGACCACTTTTGCTAAGTCAATTAAGCTTTTCAAGAATGTAATAGACAGTAGAAATTCATATTCCATGCATGGGCTATCCATGGCAAACGAAGAAAATGGTATCAAGCTGCATTATAGACTCACTTTCCTTAAGACAGTATTTGCTCCACCATGGATAAAATCCAAGCCTACAACTGAGTTACTCGCAATTAGTTCCTATCATATCCATTACTTTTGATAGATAAACCCAATTTTAATTTGATTTTGAAAATTCCCAACAGGAATTTGATTTAAAACTGTCTTTAGAACAGGATTTTTGGCCCTTTACATCCAAGATGGACCAAAGGTTTTGGGTTTCACCAAAGCCGTTTGTTTTGATAGGTCTAACCATGTGACCATTAACGGACTAGGCCTCCTAAATGCCAATCACAATTAAATTAGGAAACCCATTACTAATAATACCAAATGAATCCACCATTGAAGCACATCTAGATAGTTAATAAACTCTTATGTCCTCAATCAATCACAGAGTGAATCCACCATGGAAGCACGTGTGTCAATTCCCGTGTGATCTAATTATTACACTGGTTTGTTAGGATCTGACGCTCATGATTCGATCATCTCTCTTAATGGTCTCAGATCTGGCGACACTGATGCTTGTGGTTTAAATCTATTAATCCAAAGGCTATTAGGCTATTAGGCTATTAGATTAACAAGAAAGTCAACTAGGGTAATGAATATACGAAATCCAAAAGAAACCCATGGTTCTTTTGTACCATTGCATGTTGCATCCAAAATACAAAATAGCTGTATTTTCGGTCATCATTGAAGTATTTTATTTCCATTGGCATAAAGTCAGTACGTTTTATAGCTTGCTTCACGAGAACACAAATACAATGCCTTGTTTGCTTGCTTAGCACTAAAAATGGTTACTGGTGCACTAAGATTGCATAGATTTGAGTGTTATGAGGATTATCTAGAGATATGATGGCAAATTCGATCCGAAGAAGCTGGGAAGTATTTTAGAATCTCTTGCCATACACAAGACAACTCTCTATTTTTTATAGTTCTTATACTCTAGTAAACGGTTTAATCACTCGACTGATGGAATAATGAGGGATGAGGGAAATGAAAAGAAGGGGAAATGATCTAAAAGAGTATTCCAAGTCATTTAATTACCATGGTGACTCTTCAAATTGAAGGAGATTTTTAACTTGTGCCATGTTGAGTTGTTGGGAAATTCCGTACCTATAAGATCTTTCGGTCCCAAATCTCTTATAGAAAGCCCAAGAAGTCCTCTCCCACACTATCAAAAAGAAAAAGAAAAAGATTTAAAAAAAAAAAAAAAGAGGTCAGAAAAGCCAAGAAAATAAAGAAAAAAAGAAAGGAAGCAAAAGAAAGAAAAAGCTCAATTGGCTTTTGTAGCTGAAGAGAACATTGTTTTTTATTTATATACATGCATTAACTTGGAAGAAAAGGTACTGCTTATGAATAATAATAATAATAGTAATAATAACTGAAACGTTTACAATGAAACCTAAGGAAAACAAGCATCCAACCATGGGTTACTATCACCGAATGGCCCCATCAACTCCCCCCCAACATACCCCACTGGTTCATGTGAGTTCATCACTTCCATGAACCATTGCTGCCTTTGTAGAGCCTCCATCTCCATGGCCACCACCTCAAAAGCCTGTAGCTTCTCCACATCTTCCTCTCTCTTCATGCTCTCTTCCTTTGCTTGGATTTTCACTGGCACTGCCGATCGCCTAAGGACTTCTATCCTCTCTTGCACACTCTTTATCTTCGACTCAACCAACCACCTTAACTTGTTCAAATCCTCCATGCATGCACCATGCAAACCCTTCCCAGCAAGGCTTTCATACATCAGGACCCTTGCTTCAGCTTCCCTATTCTCTTTCTCTTGCCTCTTTAGTTGCTCCTTAAGCTTAGCCAACCTTTGCCTGAGAAACCCTTCCTGGTTAATCATCTTCTTGCTTTGTTCCATCTCAGGCAGGCTCTTGAACCTCATGATGACATCTACAGCGTCTGCCGAGGTGGGCCACACCTCCAACGGCTGCGAGCTCTGTGGTCCGTAGATGATTGCACATGCAGGGACCCCACATAAGGTGCTCAGTTCTCTCACCTTCTTTATCAACCCTTTCTTCCTCTTCTTGAAGGTGGCTTTCCTGGACGAGTCATTGGCAATCCATGCAAGCTTAACCTTTTTACGTGCCATGGCTAGGTGGTCCAAAAACAAAAAATGAGCTTTGGGTCTTGTGGGTCTTGTGGGGTGCTTTTCCCTTCTCAGCTTTATAGAGAGAAAATGCATGGGGGAGTTGAGATAAGATGATGTTAGATATTGGGTGAGGAGATATTGGAATGGACGGTTAGATGGCATTTAGATGGATTGAATATGCTACTATTTTTAGGTGAAACGAGATCTCAAGATATATATTTCTGATATTTGGATATTAATATGAAGTAAGTTGGACATTAGGGTTTTTAATTTGACAACCCATTCATTTTAATGATAGGCTTAGCTGTCCACAACACGTGTGCATATCTGGATGTAGCATGTAGGAGATGACAGGGCAGAGGGCTTGGACTACAGCAGCCACGACACACGCACTAGCCATGCAGGCCATGGTGTATCACATTCAGGGCAGGTGCCATGCTGGCTATTTCGTCGTACGTGTAATCTCACATGGCTCTTTTTTTTTTTTTTACTTGGGATCATTGGCTATTTTTCATTTTAACCCTCCAGTTTCTAGCCACTGATTGGACGGTTCTAATGTCCTTTCCATGTGATTTTATGTTTATGGCCCATCTACAGTATGCCCCATTATTTGAACGGTTTGGATTGGGGTTTGTTCATTCCATGTGTAAATGAATTTCTGGCTGCATATGGATGGACATACACCGTAAGAGAATCAAAACTTTTCTCAAAATAAAACAACGTACAGTAGAGAAATCGACTCCTCATGAGACAATATTCAGGAAATTAAGAAGAAAAGAAGCTTGAGAAATACGATGCTGGAGTTATTTGATTCTCTGGAAGAGTGTGATGGTTAATACGCTGACAACCAGGCACTGCCTACGTGGCGTGCATTGATCCCAATTAAAATAACCAAATTGTGGGACCCAACGGACTATCTTATCATCCCAAAATCAAAATTGATTTTAACCGTCCATCATATCTGTCCACCAATCAATCAATTAGCAGAGTAGCTAATTATACATTTTGATATATGATCTATGAAGTGTGGCCCACCATTTGGACTGCGTACTCTGAATTACATGTATGCCACGTGTACAATTTCTTAGGTATCTAAGCTTTTCTCTATAGATACACGACACGAAAATGATCAGGTACAGGCAACGTACGGTACCATAGAAACGGATTGGCTACTCACACTGCCACTGGCCAATGGCTAGTGGTCGGTGCTCTGTGGGCCCCACTATGATGTGTGTTTCATCCATTCTTCCGTATCATTTTACGGTATAGGCCCAAAAATAAAGTTGATCCAAATCTCAAGTGGACCACACAGTGTTGATTGAACGCCCACCATTAAAAACTTCTCGGGTGCTACAAAAGTTTTGGATCAAATTGATATATATTTTTCCCTTCATATAAGTCTATATGACCCAATCAACATGTTAGATGTCAAATAACTATTACAGAGGGCCCTAGGACGTTTTTAATGGTGGACATTCAATCAAAACTGTTTTCCCATGGTGTGGTCCACCTAAGATTTATAGGCACCTCAATTTTGGCATCAATCCCTAAAATTATCTTTCAAAAGGGATGGACGGCGTGGATAAAACACATACATCATGTTGGGTCCACATAGAACCGACCACTAGCCACCTGGCTGGTGGCAGCGTCACTAGCCAAACCACATCGGATGCCACATTTCTACGAAATCAGAAAATAGTAAAAACAAGGGCCCACCCATGAAGGCCATCCTCCAAATTCAGGATGATCCGATAACTGGGTGGGCCACACATGAATGTTGTATCAGACCATCGGTTTTCCTTCAAAGAAACAATGTGGCCCATATGATGATCGAGGCGGCCTGATCTTTGTTACAAATGATCTTAACGGTGGACCCTACCGTTTCCATGGTATTGATGTCATACACAAGTAAGATGTTGGCGAGAAAGATAGCACCGTACCACAAGTTGTGGAACCTTGCATGTAGGTGAGCAATTCTCATACTATATATATATATATATATATATATATATATATATATATATATATATATTTTAGACATGGACAGCGTCACAGCCTCACAGGTACGTAGAATACACGTGTGAATATGCAGACGAGAATCGAAATCATTTAAAATCACGTCTCTCAATTTTCGTGCACGTCTTGTTTATTTCTCTTTTATTGCAGAAGTAGCTGGAACGTGCAACATGCTCCCTTTTCTCGCACACGCCCCTTAAATTCTCTTCATTGAAGTGGCTGGCAATTGCATTTCAGGTGACAGGAGCTTGAGGTCTCTGACCTTTAGACACGGCATTAGTGTGGGACATCTGAGCCGTGCATATGGTGGGCCCCACCATCCAGATGACCTAGCAGAGAATCAGGTCGGTCAACTCATTCGAAGAGCCATCCTTGAATTGAAAACAGAGGCTTTTAGTGATGACCGGCTCTTTTTGTGGCTGGTTTTGGTACAAACCGGTCTAATCTGGGTCCCATCTGGATTTAAAATACTGTTGTATCACCAATATGCATTTTGGTAGAATGTTGGGCTCCATTACCACCATCGGATGGATGCGTGTGAGAGATCCGGACTGTTCATTGGGTAGTGGACACTGAATATCCTCAGGATCATAAAAAATAATGGAAGTCCGCCAATTAGACAGGTCAGAGCTGTATGAGAAAAGGCATTTAGAGAAAAAAAAAAAAAAAAAAGGTCAACGGCCCAAATTCAAAGTGCATGTGCGGCTCGCTTGGATATATGGTATGTTACGACATCCAAGACCTGATGAATGGTCGGATCTATTACATGGATGGCATCCAAGGGTGGAAACAACACCTAAACGGTAGCAATGATGCTGGCCACCTCATTCTATCAAAATTCGTCAATTTTGGCTCTCAATGCACTGGGCTGGACCTTGGGCTTCTGGGCTGGTGGGCTTCAGATCGGGCTTGGACATTTGTAAGCCTGCGAGCTTGGCGGTTGCCCCGTGGAAAGGTGTGCAAAGCCAATGTTGGAAGTCTTTATCAGTGGGTGGATTCCTGACTGTTGGGCCCACCTTAATATATGAGCTTTTTACATCCACGCTGTCCATCCATTTTGAAAGCTCATTTTAGGGGATGATCCCAAAAATGAATCAGATCTAAATTCTTAGGTGGACCATACCAAAGGAAACAATGGTGATTGAACATCCACCATTAAAAAATTATTCAGGGTCAATGGAATTTTTATTTGCCATCCAATCTATTGTTAAGAACATAAAGACATGGATGAAGCGACCAAATAAATATCAGCTTGATCCAAGACTTCTGGGGGCTTCAAGAAGTTTTTAATGATCAATAACCACTATTTCCTGTGGTGTGGTCCACCTGAGACTTGGATCTGCTTCAATTTTGGGATCATGCCCTCAAATGAGCTTTCAAAATGGATAAACGGCGTTGATGTAACGGTGGGCCCCAAAGTCCCTTGGTAGATCCTGCAGAAACTTTTGAAAATTGTTGGGGCCCTCTATAACAGCTTGTGCACGTCAATGAAGTAGTACACGTTGGGGTAACACCTAATCCACTCCCAGTCTCCAAGTCAACCATATTTGGAGAAAGAGCCTGTTTGGACACACTTTAGGGAGTTCTAGTCTGCCTTTCAAATGAATCAGGTCCACTACAGTGATGGCTGATGTATCATCTTGATATTTATTTCTTTTCAATGGTCAGGATTCATCCATCCTTATGGACCGTACTTGATTATTATTTTTTCCAAAATTGAGCATTCTAATATTACCTAATTTGGTCTTTGGTTTTTTGCTGTTTGGATGTAGCATTCGTAAATCACGGGCAAATAGTGTTAACAAAACGGGCTATATGATACTCAGGTCATGTATGCCACTAGATACTCAGGCACCTCGGACTTGTACACGTGGCATACATTAACTCAAACAAAACCGACTAGATTGTGAAGTTTGCAGTTGCAAAGTTACTATCCCTAGATCAGATTGGTTGAATAATCGTAATCTCTCATTTGTGTATGAACACTTGTTAGTGAAAATAGGCTATTGGATTTTTTCATATTTAACTGTCTTATAAATGTCCACCAATCTGATAGTAAAACAATCGAAACAATCTGAATTTTTGTTCCATGATAAATATACATTGGGTACCATAATTTGGACGGTTTAGCTTGACTTCTTATATACCACGTATCCAATTTCTAGGTAATTTCTAAGTGCCTGCGTATCATCCACCACACTCTGCCAGAGTATCGAAGTTTTTCTCGAAAAAAATTGGCTTTTGTTTATGTAATTTTGTTCTCGTTTGATATGGCGTTTGGGAATCGTATCAGAAAAGATCTAGATTTTTTTTTTTCTTACTATATTTAAATGAAAACGATCATGGCCATTCATCACAGCAAGATATGCGTTGTGTCGACATTTCCACTCAAATGAGAAAGTGATGGGAGTCAACGATAAATGTCATATATGGATGGGGTAGAACATGTATAAAGAAAAACGATCTAGAAGCTATGGACCATTTGAATGGGTGCCTCGCGTTCTTCATCCATGATCCGGTGATCTAGACCATCTTTATGGAATTCACTATGAATTATGGATGGCACAAGTGAAATCTCTCCTATGGAATAATCTTGTTCTTTGATTTCTAGTTTTCGGACACACGATCAATAAATATGATTCATCATTGGCCCACATTCAACCTAAAGGAGATAAAAATTGGATGATTAAGATCTGTGCACGTAGACTTTTTCAAGGGATGAGACCCTGGATCGGTGATCAAGGACCCCACGTAGACGTTCCCGACACGGCGCGCACGATGTTACACATACACCGAATAAGTCAACGTTCATCCAAGCCTTCTTTTTTTTTTTTTTTTCCCCTAATATAGCGAATCAGATATTGGGAAGGACCAGGTGTACACGAACCGAGCTAGCTCGGTTAGCTCGCTCGGCTCGACTGACTCGACAAGGCCCGATTTGACTCGGTTCGACGCTGAGTTTGAGCCGAGTTGAGTTGATTTTTTTAGCTTGAAAATGAGTTCGAGCCGAGTTTGAGCTGGCCCCAGCTCGACTCGACTCAGATCGAACCTAGCTCGAATCGAACTTGGATCAAACCAGTTCGGTGACCTAGTTACTTTGATATTGATGTTGCTCACCAAATGTTTGATGAAATGACTTAAAGAAGTGTGGCCCGGTGGCAATGAAGGTATATATATGAAACCAACACCTTTTTTTTTTTCTTGATTTTTATGTTGCTTAAAAGTTGTTTGATAAAATACCTATAAAACTATTACTGTTGTCTCAAATACAATGAGATTTTGAAGGTGCAGTTCGGGTGTTTGTGAAAATGCTACAATGGTGAACTTGGCTCAAACTGGCCCGAGCTGTTGACTAAACCAAGCCAAGCTGGCCAGTCAAGCTCGAGGGCCTAGCTGAGCCAAGCTCGAGCTGAGGTTAGCTAGTGGCCGAGCTGAATCGAGCTGACGCCAACTCGACTCGGTTCGACTCGATGTACACCCCTAGGAAGGTACAATGAAGTATGGTACTATACCATCTTTTCCGCTAACATGATACTAGTGTAGGAAATCAGTACCATAAAAATGGTAGGCCCCACCATGAAGATCACCTAGGAAAAAAGATAAGACAGTTCAAATGATCAAGAATTCCACACCTTTGAAATCAATGGATAACGGTTGACCATATTAGTGTGGCATACTTATTAATCAGATCGGCTCGATTTTCGAGAAGAGTGATCTCCATGGTAGGGTTTACCTTTTGGGTGATACAGATGTCCAGCACTTATCCTGTTGGGGGGGATTATACTGTATCACAAGTTGTGGTATATTGCCTGTATGTGATCCGTTATCATTTTGTACAGATTGGGAGCCATCCACCATAAATGCCATATCCTAACCTTTCTTCAATCACACTTTCCGCGAGGGTAACGCGGTAGTGGATGCTTTGGTGAGGATGGCTAGCGAAGGATGCTCCAACAAACTCTACCAATGCTGAGCTGAACTCCCGAGGCTGATTAGAGGCGCCTTGGTTCTGGATAAGGCCGATCTTGGATCCATCAAGTGCTCTTGATGAGGATCTCAATCTTCTAATAGCCTTAAAGACAAGTTCTGATGGTTTTTTTTTTTTTTTTTTTTAGCTTTCGAGGGAAAGGCCTCCGGGATGCTTTCATCCGATCTTAGTGTCAAGCCTAGATTGTGTTCATATGATGGGTGCGGTCCGAAATCTTTTTGTTGGAACCCACCCGAAAGGCTGTAAATTTTCTCATATCAATGAAATCTCAATGTCTTGAGCCCACTTTCTTAAAAATTATAAATAAATTATAAATAAATAAAAGATTAGTTATCATTTTTCACATTCGACACATTCACATGTGTTAAGATATCACAGTTGAAAATGAGGTACTTGATCGTGGAAATTAGCAATTGGATAGTCTCCTCATGCGTTGAGTTCTTAAAAGTGGGCACATGTCTGGGTAGTCTTTAAGATTGGATTTCGATGATTTTTTGAGAATCCTACTACATGTGGTTATCCATCATGTGTACACTAGAAATACCAGAGAGTAGGGGTGTACATCAAGTCGAACCAAGTCCAGCTGGCCTCAGCTGGGCTCGGTTTGGTCACCAAGCACACCCAGCTCGAACTCGGCTCGGCTCGATGACTAAGTCAGTATCTCTAGCTCGACTCGGCTCGGTCAGCAATCAGACCAATTCGAGCCAGGTTCAAGCTTTCGAGCTAAGTTCAAGCTCGAGCTTTCGAGCAAAGTTCGAGTTTGTTTTTCGAGCCGAGTTCGGGATTGTCGGACAGTCGAGCAGGGGCAACCGGGGCAAGGTAGGACCCCCGGACAGCTGAACAGGGGCGACCGAACAGGAAAGGGACCGCAGGACAGTCGAGTGGGGGCCTCGGGCAAGCGGCGCAACCTCGAAGGGAGAGAGAGAGCTCAAGGACTAGGGCCTCGGGCAAGCGGTGCAGCCTCGCAGGTGGTTGATAGGCTGAGAGAGAGAGAGAGAGAGAGAGAGAGAGAGAGAGAGAGAGAGAGAGAGAGAGAGAGAGAGAGAGGTGAGGAAGACCGAAGACTGGAAGAGGGAGAGAAAGTAGAGTTCGGGCAGTCTGAAGTCGGGTGTGGGTTGAGAAGGGTAAGGGTAGGGGCGTGGGTTCGTTGAGGTAAAGAAGGGGGTAAACTTAGGTTAAGATTTTTAAAAAGTTTATATACCCTGCACCGATTTGAGCCGAGTTCGAACTAGATTCGATCTGAGTTGAGTCGAGTTGGGGCAAGCTCCAACTCGGTTCAAACTCATTTTCAAGCTCAAAAAATCAGCTCGACTCAGCTCGAACTCAGCTTCGAACCGAGTCGAATTGTGTTTTTTCGAGTCTGAGTCGATCGAGCTAACCGACCTAGCTCGGTTCGTGTACATCTCTACCCGAGGGAAGAGCACGTAATTTCTGGCTGAATGGTCACTGATGAAGAACAAGTCAAAGGTTAACCTCAACATGGGTAAATGCCGCGTGAGCGGAGCTGAAAAGTATGCTCTCATCTGGACGCGGATTGGCTGATGACCGCTACATCACCCAGCTAACCGATGGGAAAGCTATATGGGACCCACCACGATGTATATCTTTTATCCACGCCGTCCATCCATTTTCCAGCTCATTTTAGGTCATGTGCCAAAAATGATTCGGATCCAAAGCTCAAATGGACCACACCATAGGAAACAGTGTGGATTTAATGCCTACCATGAAAATTTTCTTGAGGGCCCACTGAAATATTTATTTGCCATCCAACATGTTTATTAAGTCATATAATCTTGAATGAAGGGAAAAAACAAATATCAGCTAGATCCAAAACTTTGATGGCCACCGAGAAGTTTTCAACGTACGGTAGGTGTTCAATCCCCACTATTTCCAGTGGTGTAGTCCACTTGAGCTTTAGATATGCCACTATTTTTGTATCATGCCCTAGAATAAGCTGAAGAAAATGTATGGACGGTGTGGATAAAACACATACATCACGGTAGCTCACATAGACATTCCACCAGCTTCTCTCTCTCTGTCTCTGTCTCTCACTCTTCTTATAAATAGAGAGCATGTCAAAGACATATACATGATATGAGCCATGGCCTCTTCCTCTCTTACAAGGACTTCATCTCCCTTTTCTCTTCCCTGCTTCTTCTTTCTTTTCTTCTCTTGCCATTCTCTCCTTTCTTCCATACAAAGCACAGAAGCTTATTTCTCCATATCAGCCCTACTTCCTGAATCCCTCTTCAATTCCATCTTCCTCCATAAAGATAACAATGCATGCCCTGCTAAAGACTTTTACACCTACCCTTCTTTAATCCGAGCCGCCAGATGCTTCCCTAAGTTCGGCAATGTCGGCCCACTAGCTATCCGCAAGCGCGAGATTGCTGCTTTTCTCGCTCAAATCTCCCATGAGACTACTGGTAAAACACCCTCTCTCTCTCTCTCTCTCTCTCTCTCTCTCTCTCCGTTAAGGTTGCATGAAACCCCATTTTTCCCGCCAAATGTCACACGTGTAAGACATCTGAGCCGTGCCAAAGGTAGACCCCAAGATGAAGATCACGTGGTGCAAGTATTACTCAGATACACTCATCTGCTGGGCCAACTTGAACATCGTGCACACGTGCACGTCGCACGTACACATCCAATAATATCCTCTCACAGATTGACTGGTAACTAAATTGCAGGAGGGTGGGCCACAGCACCAGATGGACCATATGCTTGGGGCTTATGTTTTAAAGAGGAAGTGAGTCCACAAAGTGACTACTGCGACTCCACCAACAAGCAATGGCCTTGTTATCCTGGCAAGTCATACAAAGGAAGAGGACCCATCCAGCTCTCATGGTAAGATACATCTGACCAATCAGAAATGCTCCATTGGTGAAAATCAATCTGGACCGTCCATTAGGTCTAGTCCCCACTTCACGATCGAGCTAGGACTCAAAGATCATCCAGCTCAGATGATCCTTACCATTTGAGAATCACTTATAAAATAGACGGTTGTGATTGTTTATGGAGAGCAGGTCCAATCAAAATTTTGGACCATCCTGCCCAAGGCTTGAAAGCTTGATGGCTATAGAAAACAAAGGCCCATTTTTGGATGGACAGGATCGTCCAGTTGGTATCCTAGATTTACTTGGCAGTCCATTTCGCTTGCTTGGGCTCTACAATACTAGCCATTCGATCTACAGAGGAGATAAAATCATGGAACAGCTAACTGCTCACATCCACCTACATCTTTTGAGTGGCTAGGATCATCTGTAAATTTAAAAGAGGATGGTACATGCCTTTCTCTTTTCCATTGTGGTCCCAGCAGGTGATTACGAGATCAGTACCATAAAAACAGTAGACCCCACCATGAAGATCACCTGGTACAAAATTTCAGGCCAGTTACTAATCAGATGGGCCACACCGTTTGAATAAAGGTTCAACGGACAGTATGAATCAGCATCCATGTAGGCCATATAGAGGACTGATCTTAAACAAGTGGCATATTGCCTGGAAAGATTTTACCGTACCACAAGTTATGGTACGGTTCCCCGCACGTGATCAGGTTCTATTTCTAAACTCCAATATTAAAATCCGCTCATCACGGGACCGGAATCTACTGTCGACACCTATTGTAGGAAGAGCGTGCAACATCCGTGACATGCGTGAAAATTCCAATCCGTCCATCAGTTTCGACACCTAATTTTCTTTGACGTCAGTTATAATATCACATGGTACAAAACTCAGGTGGGCCACACCATAGGAAAACAGTATAGATGTGAACGCCTACCATAGAAACAATCCTCAGGCCACCATGTTATTTATATTCCATCGAAACCGTTCATCAGGTTATCATAACAGTGATTAAGATATATCCACACCGTCCATTCATTTTTTTCGTATCATTTTAGGGTATAAGACCAAAAATTAGGCAAATACACTTCTCAAGTGGACTACACAATGGGAATTAATCTCTTACCGTTGAAAACTTCTTGAGGGCCACAGAAGTTTTGGATGGAGCTAATATTTATGTGTTCTCTTCATCTAGGTCCATGTAACTGTATGAATAGGTTGGATGGAAAATAAACATCACGGCTGTCCCTAGAAAAGTGTCAACGGTGAGAATCATTATCACCGCCACTTACTGTGATGTGGTCCACGTGAGCCTTGGATCTGCATCATTTTTGGATTCAAATGATACTAAAAAATGGATGGACGGTGTGGATAAGACCCATACATCACAGTGGCCACTCAAATCTTCTGCCAGGCGGACGCAATCCGCGTCCGATTCAGTGAGGAACGCAACGCGTGATTTTACGTTGCTACTGTGGTGTGGCCCATTTGAGTTTGTCATCAAGATTATTTTTCTTATGTACGGTAAAAATGATGTGTGGAAACCGATAGACGGAGTGGATTTGGAGGAAAACCGTGTGTTACACACGTGCTTCCTATAACAGATGCTGTAGAGGATTCCAGCCACCCATCGCCGACAAAGAGCCTTCACAATTAATAGTTGCCCATGATATTTCGCAGGAATTACAACTATGGCCCAGCCGGGAAGGCGCTGGGCTTCGACGGCCTGAGAAACCCGGAAGCCGTTACGAACAGCTCGGAAACCGCCTTCAAAACCGCTCTCTGGTTTTGGATGACGGAGCAGAAGCCAAAACCGTCGTGCCATGACGTCATGGTGGGGCGGTATCGTCCATCGAAAGCGGATCTTGAGGCGAACCGAACGAGCGGTTTTGGGCTTGTGACGAATATAATCAACGGTGGATTGGAGTGCGGGAGAGCTGGAGACGGCCGCGTCAACGATCGGATCGGCTATTTTCAACGATATGCACAGCTGTTTGGTGTCGATGTGGGGCCCAACTTAGATTGCGAGAATCAGAAGCCCTTTTGAGTATGAATCGGGACCGTCCAATTAGTGAGTACAACCATGGATGGTCTCTGTCTTTTTAGAACTCATTCCTGTCAGACAACTAATTCTATTTGAAGCCGTTGGTTTGAAGGGTGTTCATTAGATGGTTAGGTTCATCAGATATATGTTTCGTTTTCAATTTTTTGCGATGTATAGTGGGGCCCACTAGATGGAAGGTTCTGATTGATGTATCAACCTTTTAAGTTACTCCGGAGACATGACTCTACTGTAATCCGGTCATGTCTCTCCACGGTAATCCGGTCCTTCGGTTCTACCATTGGGTCTTCCTCAAGGGGATAACAAGCGTCTTCCGGACTACTCACATGAATTAAATAAACAAGCTCATAACCCTTTAAATAGAGATACTAATTAATGAGGGGGGAGAGAAATCAAAATCAAATTACAAAAAATTACTAAAATTCACAACTTACTGTAAATAGAAGGTCGTGATGTTACCAGCGCGAGTCCAAAAATAGTAAGTATCCTATTTGCGTTGAGCACAAGGACTGCTGATCTAATGGTATTTTGCAAATCTGACTTATGCAACCCGGTGTAGCAGGATTAGGTGGCTAAAGTAGCTCGTTCTACACTAAAATCATATATTTTACAACTCATTCCGGATTGCGAGATCCCTTCAATTTAATGTGCGACGGTCTGGATCACTTCTACCGTCCACCGGGCCTTTTCTATCCATCTTGGCTGTGAAACTGTCCACAACCCGCTCTACATCAGTGCTCTAACACTGATTAGATCTGCAGGTGGCCCACGCTGTACAAAAGTAATGGACGGCTTAAATAAATCTTCTTTTCCCAATTCATTTGTTTTTTTACAGTTGGCCAGAAATATAAACAGTGTGGGCCAGTAGATGAAAATCTCGGATCTGTCACACGTGTCCCATATTGGCACGTGTTTGGGTTTTACAGCCTGGACTGTTTTGGGCTGGGCTTGAGTGGGGGTGAGAGGCCGGAGTTGGGCCCAGGACTGAATTTCAGACCCATTTGTTAATCGAGAACGGTTCCGGGTCTTGTGAGGCCCAGCTGGCCTGGTCAGAGTTTAAGGGCCACACTACAAATGGTGTAGATCTCACGCCAAGTTCCATCAAATTATGAAATGGTGCTATTTATTAGAAAAGTATCCACCAACCAATATGTATTTAAGTGTATGTGGACCAATGAAATATGTCATTTCAGTATTTAAGGTCCACCACTAGTTCGGTACCAAGTGGCAAAAATGTGGGGGACAAGCCACTTTTTCACTTGGGTCTAAACCAAATCATTTTACTTTGTCTTATTTTCAATGTGTAAGGGCTTGGCATGTCCACATACCCACACATGCCACGTGTCAACAAATCACATAGGCCACCTGTACATCATCTGTCATTACGAAAATGCTGCATTTAATATTTGATCCTTTTGCATGGGTTACAAATGATTTGAACGATTCAGATTTAAGAAATGATATGCTGACACGTAGCACTACATGATATGAAATATTAGGATGAAATCCTTACAACCAATACGATTGGTGAGAGGTGATTGTAAAGAGTAAGGTAGGTTGTCATGGGAGACATGTACAAGTTTAAAAGAATTTGAGTAAAAGTTGTTAATAAGATGAGTGTGGATCTGGTGTTTCCTAGAATAATGACTTAAAGGACATTCACAGCCGCTTTTTTAGCTGGTGGTGATCCTTCTCATAATATATGGCAAGAGACGTGGCTACATATACGTGGAGTTATAAGTAGAATGTTCCAAAACACACAACTAACTAAGAGGGTTGTTAATAGTAATATATGATAGAACATTATTGGCCTCGTGCTTCGGATGCGAGTTGATTATGTGAATATCAAAAAGATTATAAAAGATATCGAAAACTTGTCTTGAGTAAGTGTAATGATCCATGTCTACTAATTGTCTAATTAATCCAAAGAAGATTTTGAATCTCAATTCTAATACGAGTATCTAGCAAACCGACTTATATTTCTATAGATTCAGTATAAAATAAAGAGCTTGGATCCCGTGCCACTACAAACATAACATCACTCTTTCAGCACAATGTTTCGTCTACGATGAACACTTACCTTAATTATTATTCAATCTAGCACATCCACTGTTAGTGAGCGGTGTGCTGTGAACCAGCCAAAATTAATTAAATTACAATTAATTAGCTTGCCACCTTATGTCTATGATTAATGAAAATTAATTAGATTACTGTCTTGCCACGTGATTAGAGATTTCGTTGAACATCTCACTACCAAGTTCGATTGAAGCAACATACAAGTTGTTATTTAACTATTGTTGTCTCACCACGTAACCGAGTCGAGTGATGAATAGGTGGTCGAATAACAACGACCTTGATTATAGAGTGAGGTTCCAAGCAGTGAAGGGATAATTGTTCCCACAACTATCTTGTTATAGAGTGAGAACCCGAAGCGATGAACATGTTCTCACCTCATGAACCTTCTCATCTAAGACGTATGTGGTTAAGTAACAAAAGTTCGATCGTCTAACTATACATTTAACTCGCCCACAAAATTTAGTCGTGTAAGATTATGAACGAATTGTCATTTCTAACAACTATCTCACCATGAAGCCCCACTATGTGACAACCGTATTATTAAAGATCTACCTACCATTGAATGTCTCACCACGGAACCCGATTAGTAACAAACATGTAGTCACCCCACGGACCACCTTACTACAAGCCCAATTGAGTAACGAATAGATAACCATCTTCCCGCAAACCATAATTATCTTGCATAAGAAAGCCTGGTTACGTGATGAAAGACTATCATCTCTAACGATTGTCTTACCATGAAACTAGTTGAGCAAGCAATCCAACTTTTATGCCCGACGGGTAGTAATGTTTGAGCTTTTTTGCCTATAAAGCGTAGTATTTTACCCAAAAATGAATGAATTATTGTTAATTAGATCATTTTTATTTTTGAAATTTTCCTTGTTGGTTTCTGCATGTGTGATTTTTGAAAGGTTGTTTCTGTTAGTGCCTCTCGCTCTCCATTAGTTTTAGGGAATTTACATTTTCATCCACCCAGTTTAAAGTTATTATGGTTAAAAGGTAAAAAGAATTCATTATAAGGATAAATCCTTACCTACGTAAATTGTCTGATTTTCATTGAAGGTTTTTGAATAGACGGTTGGTCCACAAGGTCATCAATTTCTAGATATAACTTGGTGTTTAGTGTCAAAGGTTTTGCAAGTTCTGTAGGTGGATATAAATTATATCATGGGATATTTGTTATATCCAAACCGTCAATCCATTTTATGAGCTCGTTTTAAGGCTTGAGACGAAAAATAAGAGAGATCTGACTATCAAGTGGACCACACTTGAAAAATCATTCTTAGCTGCTATTTGTGGTGTGGTCCATATGATCTTTGGATATGATTTATTTTTTGGATAATACCTTAGCTGTGCCTTGTCCTTAGTTGGGCCAAAAAAAAAATCTTTGGTCCAACCCTACAAGAAAAAGAGTGACATGATTTTTTTTAAAAATGGAATATAGCCTTAATTTAAGATTTATTATTATTATTATTATTTTTTTTTTTTTTTGCAGTTTTCATTCCATCCCGAGTGAATCCCCATGATATGAATGGTTTGATCATGCAAATATGGCCCCCAATTCGAAAGTGATTTTAAGCCATGCATGCCTCTTAAATGTCATAAGAGTATTCAAAACGTCCATTCTTTTATACGAGAGCAACCAACTTGATGGAATTACTGGGCCAAAGGATTTGGGCCAATCATCATTGGCCTGGGCCTAGATTCCTAGCCCGAAGTCCTCACCCTTGACTTGCGTACAGGGGCCAAGCCAAGAGCTTATAGGGCCAGTCCAGGCAGACCAGGCCCATTGCCCAGAAAGTCAAAAGAGCAAAAAGACGACAGCTTAAAACCGTCTGAAACATAAATGACCGACGGTTCTGGACCGCTCAAGGGCTTTTCTTGTCGAGTGGTAAAATTTGAAACGGTCAGAATCCGTCGTAAAAAGACGGTTTTAAGCCGTCGCAATATATGCCGATACAAAGCCACCAGCAATGCAGTTTTGCTTGGGAATTTCTGACGGTTTGGGACCGTCGATAATTTCAGCAGTACAGTGATCATCTTTAATTTTCAATTATTAAAAAGGTTGCGACGGCCTGAAGCCCTCGGTAAATTTCTTTCATTAAAAAAAAATAAATAAAAAATCTTGCTGGTTTCTTGCACCTAATAAATATTACAAACACAAACATTTCTCATGATAATATATTTTACGACAATAAAAAAATATGTTGGCCGTGTATTTACGGCGTCCCATAAAAGAAGGTTCAGATAAGAGGCATTTCCAAGTTGGGTCCTTACTCATGCCTCGGTGGAAGTAGACTCACATGAGTTTCAACATGAGGTCATGGGTTTGAGTACCCATTGGGGTGAAATCCCACTATGGCATGAGTGCGTGGGTGTGTAAAAAAATAAAAAGAAGCATTTCCAAGTTAGCAATCCTAACTAGTGAAAAGGAAAAGGCATGGAAACCTGATTAGATATGCATCAACCTATTGAGACATCACTTGGGCAGTAGACTGACTATATTCCCACCACCGCCCAATAAACTTAAAAAAAATATTTCACATCCCTTGAAAAACTTAAAAAAGTATTGATATTGGACTTACAGCTTCTTCATCCCATTCAAAGAAAGGACAAGGCATTAAAGCTCCCATTTTCCTCCTGTGCCTCTGGTGTGGAAGAATTTACACAAGTTTTAAGCAGCAACATCTTCAAGGTTGTTGGACCGTTCGCATTAGTCTATCCATTCACTGTACCTGTGGAATTCAACCTCCCATTCAAAAAACAACATTTAATGGTTTTAGTAGAATTTGGATGTAGTGCTGGCAGATTTATTTAAAACTTACACATCTATGAGATCCGATAAAGCAGCAAAACAAAAGACGAAAAAAGTTAATCAGATAAGCACAATACCAAGTTTGCAAACAATGGTGTGTTGACAGTTATGGATCAACATAGATATGCACTGGGCATTATTTGGTGGGAAGATGCACTTAGGATATCATAAGAGATGAACTATAACCTATTTGTGTACCCAAAACTGACATCTATTTGGTGGCTGACAATCCTTGACAAGGGGCCCTAAGTGCCACGTCTTTTTTCCTCTTTTTCATTTTTTGCGTGGAACACATATCTCGCAATCAATTCCCTTTCTTGACTCAGTTGAAAGGAAATCCATTGTAATGCTTAGGCTCATCTCCATGAATGACATGAGAATCTAATGCTGCCAGTTTGTCAGAGGACATCGCCAACCAAAACAAGTGAATATTACCGAAACACAACTATTACTTTTACTGCCTGCGTGGAACACATATCTCGCAATCAATTCCCTTTCTTGACTCAGTTGAAAGGAAATCCATTGTAATGCTTAGGCTCATCTCCATGAATGACATGAGAATCTAATGCTGCCAGTTTGTCAGAGGACATCGCCAACCAAAACAAGTGAATATTACCGAAACACAACTATTACTTTTACTGCCAATATGAAAACAACACCTAAATGATCGTCTCCCTGCTGGTTTGTGGAGAGATTTTAGCAACAAAAAAACAAACAAAAAAAAAAACACGTACTTTTACTTTTCATATGAAACCAGCACCTAAACAGTTCTCCCACCCTCCCTCTCTTGTATTTCTGTGCATGGGTGCTGCATTTGAAATTTTGTAGTAGTTCTTCCACGATGATTGGGTTTCATGTAAAAATACCAGTGATTTTTTAAAAAGGTATATAACATACCAGTGATTGTTGTGCTAAAACTTTCTTGGCAAAATCCTGCATGTAGCTTCACCAATAAAATTCTTCATATCAGTGAAAGAGATTTTTTTATTTTTTATTTTTTCGTTTAATCCCATAAAATGGCAAAATGTGACAGATACACTACACAAACAGCATCCACATTCATATAAAGACAAATATGGTAACACATAAAGGAATGAAGAATGCTCACATGCGGCACTCAACACGGGTTCCATGGTTGCAGAAGGGGCAACTAAAGACTGTATCAAGCTTGTCCATCTGCTTCTTAGGAGGTGGCTTTCCCCTCGACTTCCTCTTCCCCATGTTTCAAATCCAGTCCTTTACTCAATATCCTTGTGCCAATCAAAATGTCTATATCCACGCTAATAAATATATCACCTATTCTAAACTTCTATCATACAAGTAAGTACTAATTAAGTATTAATAAAGGCTAGGCAATCTCATTATAACTGCAACTTTATTTTACTTGCTTGTTAATTGATTCAAAACATGATCCACATACTCTGCCATGTGAGATTAGGATGTAGAGCGGGTTGCGGACAGTTTCATGGCCAAGATGGATCAGAAAAGGCCCGATCGTAAGCGGAGGTGATCTGGATCATCAGACTTAAAATGGATGTATCTCGCAAATCGGAATGAGCTATCAGACGTACCATATATGATTTTGGGGTAGGACGAGCTACTTTAGCCACCCAACCTGCTATTCCGGGTTTCCCATGCCGAATTTGCGAAATACCATCAGATCAACGGTCAAAATCCTGTTTTGATTTCATTTTTACTATTTATAGTAAGTTTTTGTTTGAGTATAACTCTTCATCCGTTGGGCTTTAGGAGTTGCGCCCAATATGAAAAGTGCTTACAATAATTAGGAGAACATCATGATTTGACCAAATAGGATACTCTATTTTTGGCCGAAAACCATGCACACTAGTAGTAATCACGACCGTCTAGTAAGTTACGAATTCTAGGAGTTTTAGTTGTAGTTTAATTCCGAAACTTCTTCCATGGCTTAGTATCCCTATTTAAAGGGGTGTAAACTTGTTTATTCATTCATTAATCAAATTACGAATTTTATAAAATTTATTTTCTATTTTCCTTGCTTTTTCCTCGTGGATTTGAGAAGTCTCTATGAGGAGTCCAGAGAATCTCCGTGGATTTGTAGTTATCCTTGAGGAAAACGGTGATCGACCTCATCACGTTCATCCCTGCATCGGATTTTGTCAACACATGGCACTCCTAGACATTTTAACACAACATGAGAAAGGGATAAGCACCATGTAACAATCAAGTCAGATCCATATGCCAAACCCACAGTTCCAACTGAGAACAATCATATTTTTAAAATAACTAGGTTCTAAATCCTTTGTGGCCATAATAGGGCTTAGGAAAGGAACGAGAAAGCCACTACTGGGAATTTAGAATTAAAGCATCACTGCTGGTCTAATCAGCATGGAAAACAATGCACCAGTTTTGGTTGGAATTTAAAGAAATTATGACAAGTGGAATAATATAACAAATAAGCAATATATAAAAAATGATGGAAGTAGAAATATGAAAACTTGGAAAACGACACGCAGGGACTCTGAGAGGAAAGATCAGTATAACTGGGCACAACAATCGTATAGAGATTGAGGCACTTGGAGTTGAAACAGGGTGAAGCTTGTTTAGCTTCATGGGCTGAGTAATAATTTTCAACTGGAAAGTGAACTTTCTAGTGAAAGAATAGCGCATGATCAAATAAATGAAATGACTTGGACTATATAGCCCTTGTCATCATGCACCTTCCAATAGCCCAAGAACAAATTCCATACAAATCCATTAATATAACACCAAAATAATTAAGAAATCCAAAATAAGCCTCACCCACCATCCAAGGTTTAAGTATAGCCTCACCCACGGAAGGTTAACAGTTGTCAGAACTGAAATTGGCTATGCATGATCTCACTATCTTCAGGTGACCTTTCAGCCTCATTGATACACTCAGTGGATCAGTTTTTCCAGCTAGAGCTGTACATGAGTCCAACTGAGTCGAGTTTGGCATAGCTCGACTTGGCTCAGCTTAGTCCTCGAGCCTAACTGGCCAGCTTAGCTCGGTTCGGTCAGAATTCGGGCCAGTTTGAGCCAAGATCGAGCCTCCGCGGCATTTTCTCAAATACATGGAGTGCACCTTCAATTTCTCACGAAATGTAAAACAGCAGTATCGGTTTAGAGGTATTTTTATCAAACACTCAATAGGCAGCATAAAAATCAAGATATAAGGGTATTTGTTTCATATACATACCTTCCTCGCCACTAACCGACACTTCATTGAGTCATTTCATCAAACACTTGCTGAGCATCACCAATATCAAAATAACCAAGTCACCCAACTCGTTTGATCCGTGTTCGATTCAAGTTGGAGTTCGATCCGAGTCGAGTCAAGTCAAGCCGAGCTCGGGCAAGCTTGAAGTTTCGAGCCAAAAAAAACAGCTCGACTCAGTTCGAACTCAGTTTCAAACCGAGTCTAATCAAGTTTTTTCGAGTCGAGTTGAGCGAGCTAAACAAGCTAACTCGGTTCGTGCACCCCTCTATTTCCAGCTTATTCTAGGGCATGGTCCAAAAAACGCAGATATAAATCTAAAGTGGACTACACCACAGGAAAAAGTGGTCATTGAATGCCCACCATTAAAAAATTCTTACGGAGCACTAGTTTTGAACCAAACTGATATTTCTTGTGGCTCCTAAGAAGTTTTTAACGGTGGGCAATCAATCACCACTGTTTCATGTGGTGTCGTCCTTTTGATCCGCTTCATTTTTGGGACCATCCCTAAAATGAGCTGGAAAAACTGATGGACGGTGTGGATATACAACATATACGTCATGGTGGGCCAAAGATCACAGCCTCACCTACAAAGGGTTGTTACGTAGGCCTCACCTAATCCGCTCCCGACAAAATGGGCAAAAAGCCCGATATGGACAGGTTTTTCAGAACTTGTAGTTGAAGGTAAAATGTTGTTTTTAACCGTCCATTTCCAGGTCACTAGATGACCCAGACAGTCCACTTTCTTATCGTTTTTTCCCATTACCATTGCTTTTTCTAGTCACTTGATGGCCCACCAGAACAGTATCAGTCACCACTCACCACACGTGATCTACATGTACAATCACTTGATGGCACGTGTGAAAGCATCTGGCCGTATACCATGTAGGGCTCAATGTGCACATGTCCAATCCCAAAAGCCAGGGTGGGCCACTCATCAGTTTATCCACACATGCATGTTGATCTAGGCTGTTCATGGTTTTTTCTCTGGATTTTGGACACACAGGACTCATGAGGGGCCCTCAGTGGAAAATGACGTCAGATACAAGACATATACCTATAATGCTGTTGGTTTGGCCCGTAGCTAGACAGGCCAAGGTCTGTTGCTTGACAGCTAAGGCTTTCGGGCCCACTATGATGTTTATTCGCCCTCCTACCGGTGGTTAGCACACAAATACCTGGACGAAGGGAAAACACAGTTATCAGCTTCATCCAATACGTTCATGACCCTTCTTAGAAGTTTTTTAATGGTGGGTGTTCACTCCCCACTATTTCCTGTGGTGTGGTCCACCTGAAATATGGAGCCGCCTCATTTTTGGTTTTGTATGCTAAAATGAGCTGGAAAATGGATTAACGGCGTAGATCAAACACATGCATAATGGTGGATCCAACAGATCACCAACCTCGGTACTGGAGGGGTCCCTACTGAATCCCAGGCCCGTAGCTAGACAGCCGGATCTATCCCTTGACAGCTGAAACTGTCCTGTCATTGAACTACGCCCGTAGTTAGACGGTCGGGTCTGTCCCTGGACAGCTGAGGCTGTCAACGTGCCAGGTTGAGGTCCACAAGCCCGCAAGTAAACCTGGGCTTATGTCTGTCCCGGGCCATGACGAGCCAGAACAAATAACCCCAACCCTGGCCTGAGCCACCCACTTTTGTGCAACATCTGGGCCATTCATTAAGTGGGCCTCATCATCCACGATATAACTGTGACAAAACCACCTTTGAAATCCTAAACCAGCCAAGCTGACGGGCTTTTAAATGAAACAGAACCCGCTCTAGTTATTTGCCAGGTTTGACCTGGACTTTTCGGGCCTAGCATTCCAACCCAAGCCTAGATTACTGCGGGCCAGGCCTGAAGCCCGCATTCCAGCCTGGCAAATTGGCAGTCGTGGTGGGGTACCTAGGGGTGCACACGGTTCGGTTTGGTCCGGTTCTGAGGTGAAACCAGAACCGAACCGTTCCTAACGGTTCTAGAAAATTTGAAACTGGAGCCGAACCGTTGGCACCCTAGAACCGAACCGTTCCTAACTGTTCTAGGAAATTTGGAATCGGACCCGAACCGTTAGCACCCTAGAACCGAACCGTTGGCACCCTAGAACCGAACCGTTAAAACCTATTCGGTTCCGGATCGGTTCCACGATTTTTGGTTTTTATAATCCAGCCCAATTGCAAGCCCATGTCCATCCATGTTGTGGTCCATTTGATGAATGGTTTAGATGTTGTATAAGGTGTTCAAAAATACATTTACAAAAATAATTATTCTAGAGAAAATAATTATAAGGTGTGCAAAAATACATCGGTTTGGTTTAAGGTTCGGTTCCACAATTCGGTTCTACGGATCGGATCCACGGTTTGGTTATACGGATCGGTTCACAGTTCGGTTCAGTTTACATACCCCCAAACCGAGAACCGAACAGATGTCACCGATTCTTTGATTTTTGGAACTAGAACCAGAACCGGTGCACTCTAGAACCGGACCAAACTGGACTATTTGGTCGGTTCCGATCCGGTTCTACGGTTCTACCGGTTAAATGTGCACCCCTAGGGGTACCTTATCCACATACCTTCCTCACCGGTTCTATCATTTGTAAGATAAAAAAAGAAATGGAAAAAGGCCAGTCATATGTTACTCAGGCTGGTATGACACTTGATACTCGGGCATTCCCAAACTGTACAAGTGACATACGTAACTAAAATCAAACCCACTAAATCAGATTGATGTTAGCTGAAATAGGACCCTTAGATATTTCTCGTTCTTATCCGTCCAATAAACGTCACTAAATAGGTGTAAGTTTTGGTCCATGATACATACAAGAACCGTAATTTAGAGATTATAATTTCACTTATACGTCATCTATTGAAATTTATATAAGTGCCTGCGTATCATCTATCAGTCTTCCAGAGTATAAAAAAATATGGAAACAGAACTCTACAGTCGTTTTATTCTAAAACCAGACGCAGATACATCCACAAGCAAATTACAGAAAAAATCCTTATAAAAAAAAAAAAAAAACACACACACACACAAAAGGGCACGAAGAAGAACAATCAACGGTCACAATCAGCCGCAGCAGTTAAAAAGCAATAGATCGACGGCGTCATTCCCCAATGGTGATAACGGAAGCCGTTAACGGAAACCAAACGAACCATTTATCTTCACTTGGTTATGGCATAGACGGCGTAGATGATTCCAGGCAACCATCCGAAAAGCGTCAGCAGCAAACATATCCAAAACTCCACCTGCAACAAAATCACACAAAAAATCAGAATTCGGTCGAGAATCGGAAATTCTAGACAGGGAATCAACTCGTCGGCTCTGAAAACATCTGAATGTGGCGAGTCGGGTAGAAAGATTGCCATTTTACTAGCCGATCCGGTTTAACTCGTACGATTTCCGAATCAACTCGGTGAAAATTGTATAAAAACGCTTATAAACTCAAATTAACTAAAATTTCCCAAACTTGGAAACTACAAATCAGCAAATTTTCAAGGAAAAAGAAGGTAAAAAAGGGATCAGAGCCAGTAGTCGGGGAATGGAAGAGAATGAGAGGCTATAGAGGGGAAAAAATCGTCTGAAAAGAGCAGATAGATTGGAATCGAGAGAAATGACGGATCAGGAGATGAGAGAAGCGCCTACCTCGCATCCGAACTTGAGAAAAACGCCAAGAGGAGGGAGGATGATCGCCAAGAGGATGTCGATGCAGTTCAAGGTCCCTTCAGACGCCATTTGCAGAGACGAATTTCAATCGCTCAGAGAGAGAGAGAGAGGGGCAGAAGCAGTAGAGACGGAGAAGGAAAGGATAGGGGTCCTATGTTTATAGGAGAAAACTTTACACGTGGCAACAGGCAACGAGAGAGAGGATGGAAGCGGATTGCGTCCTGCCCTGCTCGTCTCTAGCCACGGACGGGCAGTTCTATGGGCTGGCCCACTGTAATGTATCGGTTTATCCACGCCGTCCATCCCTACTCTCGGCTCAATGTAAGGTATGCACATAAAAATGAGTCAGATCCAACGCTTAAGTGGACCACACCATAGATGACTTTTGCATTTAACGCAACTGAAATAAATTTAATGCTCAGTGCATTTAATACAACCAAGCGTATTATTTGGTGTGGTCCACTTGAGCGTTGGATCTTTCTCATTTTAGTAAACAGATCTTAGAATGATCTAAGAGGAGAGATGGACGGCGTGGATAAACCTGCATCACAGTGGGCCCGCCCACAGAACCTCCCATTCGTGGCTAGAGACGGGCAGGGGTAGGACACAATCCGCGTCCGGAGATGATTCCCGCGTCTTGCATCGCTGTACACCTGCATATGCAACGGATCCCCAGTGACCGGCTAAGGCGGTTACTTGCGATCTATCCGAGTGAATTCGCCACGGGTGGGATGTTTCAACCGTAGCAAGAAGTAAATAGACGGATTCGACTGTGGTCAAGGACGTCTACGCCCGTGTGGGGCGCAGTGACCGTCTAAGCCGATCCGTGCGGCAGCGGATTGCGTACTGAGTAACGTATTACGCTAAGCGTACTGAGTAAAGTCCGTGGGGTCCACATGATTTATGTATTTTATCCACTCCTTCCATCCATCTTACCAGATAATTTTAAGGCTTGAGCCTAAAAATGAAGTATATCCAAACCTCAACTGGACCACACCATAAGGAAACAAACAGTGTGAATTGAACATCTACCGTCAAAAATTTCTTGTAGGCCACATAATCTTTGGATCAATCTTGTATTTGTGTTTTCCCTTCATCCACGTCTGTGTGATCTTATGAAAAGGTTGGATGAGAAATAAACATCACTGCGGGCCCTAGAAAGATTTCAACGGTGAAAGTCATTATTTCAACTGTTTCCACTGGTATGGTCCATTTGATCTTTGGGTATGCTTAAATTTTGGTCTCAACCTTTAAAATAAGATGGAAAAACGGATGAACGGCGTGGATAGACCAGATACATTAACAGTGGGCATGGAAGAGTTTACCCGGTACGATGAGAACCTACTGGGTAAATCAGTACGCAATACGATTTCGATCCGTGCAACCTACACAAAAGTACACGCCACGTGTGAGGTTGTTAGCTAATTCTCAACGGACGCGGATCGCGTACTACCCCCGCCCGTCCCTAGCTCCGAACGGGCAGTTTGGTGGAAGGGCCCACCGTAATGTATCTATACATTCAAACTGTTTATCCCTTTTCTCGTATTATTTTAAGGCATGAATACAAAAAAAACAGATCCAACAATCAAATGGACGACACCACATGTTACTCTTGTATTTAATGCAACTGACATTTAATGCCTTGTGTATTTCAATGCAATCAAATTTTTTATTTGGTGTGGTCCACCGAAGCGTTGGATATGCCTTATTTTTGTTTTCATACTTTAAAATAATTAAAAAAAAGAGATAGGCAGTTTGGATGTACAAGCACATCACGATTGGCCCCCCCATAGATCTTGCCTGTTTGAAGCTAGGTACGGGCGGGGTAGTACGAAATCTGCGTCCATTCTCAACGGACGCGGATTGCGTCCCACCCCGTTTTTAGCCACCAACGGACAGTTCAGTGGGTGGGCACACTTTTATGTATCGGTTTATCCACGCTGTCCATCCATCCTCTCGAATCATTTTAAAGTATAAACACAAAAATGAGACAGATACAACGCTCACGTGTATCACACCACATAACTCCTGTATTTAATGCAAACCAAGCTTTTTATTTGGTGTGGTCCAGTTGAATGTTGAATCTGTCTGAGTTTTGTGGACATACCTTAAAAATGATATGAGAGGAAGGATGTAGGGCGTGGATAAACCTATACACAGTGGGCCCGCCCATAGAGCTACCGGTTCGGGCTAGAGACGGCAGGGGTTGGACGCAAACAGCGTCCTCATTCTCAACGGTTCCGTGAAGAAAACAGACGGATCCGCGTCGGGTCGCGTGACGCGGATTGCATACGGATCTTGCCAGTGCCGACGTCGCTACTGATCGGTGCTCTGTGGACCCGACTATGATGCATGTGTTTCATCTACTCGGTCTATCTATTTTTCCAGTTCATTCTGATACAAAAATAAGAAAGATCAAATCTCATGTGAGCCACACCACAGGAAACATTGGTTATTGATAGCCAACAATTAAAAACTTATTATGAGCCACAAAAGTTTTAGACCTAGCTGATATTCATGTTTTGCGTTCATCCAGATCTGTGTGACCTAAGCCACAGGTTGGATGCCAAAGAAACATTACTGTGGGCCTCAGTAAATTTTTAAGGCCGTTCAATCTCCACTGTTTTCCTGAGGTCCACCTGAGATTTTAGATTTCCTCATTTTTTGGGTTCAAGCCCTAAAATGAGCAGGAAAAATGGATGAACGGCATGGATTTATATATATATATATATATAACATTCACCATGGGGGGCCCACATAGCACCGACCAGTAGCCACGTCCCTAATCTCATGGGTAGTGACAAATCTCGTTTCTCCGCAATTTCTCGGCCCGAAACTTCCAGTGCTATTTTCAATTCAACACGCTTCTGGAACCGCTCATCTGATGGGCCTAAGTTTTGATAGTGGATGCAAAGTCTCGGGTTGGTAGATCGTAATCCCTTCAATATTCGTTCTTTAAGGTATGGTTTCGATGAGGAAGTCGCATTTTTAATTGATAACCGTTGATTTAATGGTCCAGTGCATGAAATGGGAAGATCAGATCCGTCGGATAAGTGGCTTATAGTTAAATACTAAGTTAACTTTGACTATGGCCAATCCAATGTTGAGAATCTTGAAGCCCTTGGCTCAATGGTTACGATTACAGGACGTGGGGTCCACATGAATGAGATCATGAGAACAAGACCCCCTAATGTGCGTCTGACAGCACTCCGTCCATCACTGTAGCTATTTCATCCTCACCGTACATCACAAAGATGAAAAATGTAAAATCGCGTGTAAAACCTCTAAATTCACCGCTTGTGGCCTGCCTGAGTTTTTAATCAGACTGAGTTTTGGGATGCCTCTTCATCTGAATGGTCGGCTGATCAACGGTTTATATGGCTTGTAAACAAGACAGTACCCGAGAAAGATGTCTATGGTGGATTCCATGTAGTAGAGGGGCCCAGCTATCCCATTTTTTAGCTCAGATCTTAACATGAGGTGTCACAGTTGATGAACGGACTGGATGTCACACGGACAGCACGACGGATCCACAGAACTAGGTTGTCGCACGCTTTTCCTACAACAGGTGTTGTAGGGGCTTCTGGTCCATTGCAATTTCTTCAATCGCGCGTAGCGTACAGATCCGCTGATGGTTGCTTACTCATCCATTGCCCAATTCAAATATCGAATTTACTAAAATCTCCCCACCAAGATGTGGCAACGCAGGGGCATTTTCGTCATTTGAGCCTATCCCACGTAGAAAATCTGCTGGAGGATCCGTTGGATGCACTTTACGAGGAGCGACCACCGGCTGTTGCCGGTGTTCGATGTTCTTTTTAACGAGTTAAATGATACACAGGCAGCATATGACGCTTGATACGCAGGCACTTAGAACTGTACATGTGGCATTTATTGACTAATTTTAAACCGTTTAAATATTGTAGATTACTGTCTGAAATGTATAATCCCATTATCATATTGGCTGAATAATCCTAACCGCTGATTCGTGGTTAACTGTTTCTGGAAATCTGACCATTGGATAATTTCATTTGTAACCTTTCATAAATGACCACCAATCTGATAGTCCCATAATTTAATAAGAATAAACTGTGGGTCGTTATTTGTACAGTTAAATTTTACTTAATTGTATGCCACGTATGCAATTTCTAAGAAATTTCTAGGCGCCTGCGTATCATCCATCATACTCTAGCGGAGTATCCATCTTTTCCTCGTTCCGTGTGATAGTTATGCAGGCGCACCGGCCATGTTGCCAACAAAAGAGCACGCAGCAGATTATTCGACACGTGTCCTGGCGGAAGCTAAGATGCTTAAACACATGGCCGAGCTGTCCCTGCACGTGCAATTAAAGCGATGATAATGAAAAGATTTTTCTTAAATTCCTCTGTGTTTCTCGTGGGCCATTTGGTCAACGTTTCGCAGTAGCGGTGTTTCAGACCGTTTTAAATGATTTAAAGTCATCTCGATCCGATGATTGTAAGAATTCTATAAGGTGATCGGGTATACCACTGAGCCCATTAAGTTATTAAGTTATGATACGTTCAGAAATTTATGTAAGGAGTGGGGTAATAAAACTACGATATACACCGTATTCTAGAACTAATATTGTCAAATTCATGTGGAGCCATAAGAAGAGTTTTGAAGGGTTTCAAACTCCTTTGCCCTCCTCTGCAGTATAAAACAGAGCTGGATCCCCAATTCAACACCACCGACTAAAGTTACAGCCCATCATAGCTTCTCTAAAAGGTGTAAGGAGAGGAAGACCTCAATATCCTATTTTCAGCAATAGCGTCCCAACAAAGTAAACCATCCAGCCCTTCAAATCTCCATATCTGATGCATATCACGCTCCTTATAATTCCTCATAAAGTCTCCTTATAATTCCACATAAAGTCTTACAGTTTGTATCAGAGCCACCGTGCATAGGTGTGGATGATCACATACAGTGATTGAGTTTTTTTGTTTTTGTTTTTTAAATTCGAACCCTATCCAAATTCCGATTAGGGATTTTGAATCTCAAATTTCAAAATTGGAAATTTCATATCCCAATTCCCTATTCGACATTCCAATTAGGTAGTTCGGATATCAAAGCTCCAAATCCAGTTTGGAATTAGGGATTTCGAATTACGATCCCCAAATCAGGAAATTGGGAATTTCCCAATCCCTGAATCCAGTAGTCAGTTAGGGATCCCATATCCGCGATTAGGGATTTTGAAATTGAAATCTTGTATCAGTAATTAGGGTTTTCGAAAATTGAATTATCAATGACGAGAGATTTCCATTCCAAATTAATTAGGGATTTCAGTCTTTGTTTTCCCTAATCCAGTTATTAGGATTTAAATTTCTAAATCCAAAATCATAATAGATAGGGATTTCTGTCTCTAATTCCGGATAAATTTGGGGATTTCAATCCCATCAGGACTTCCACTATCATACCTACGACAAGAAGAGTGAGGCAGTCAGAATTTTTTCAGCTTCTGATTACGTTTGATCGCCGGCAGCCACGACAGAAGGCGGTCAGCCACCTCTTCTCCTCTCATCGGGAAGACAAGGAGACGATCTCTCTCTCTTCTACTGCTTTCCACAAGGGTGGAAATTGTGTTTTCCACTGACTGTAATGGGTCGTTAATGACCTTATAAGCGGTCGGGTCTGTAGACCCGATTGCTTTGGATTCGTGTCCACTTTCTAGACCCACGAACGAGACTCGTATTTAACTTCTTCATTAAGTTGAGTTGGGCCGGATTTAAGGGAAGATATGAGCAACAACTGTTTTCTGGAATTCGTTTTCCACATGGCCGGTTTTAGGACTTTATTGTGGTCAGGTTTCGTGGACCCGAATAGGCTATCATCGGGTCTGCCTTATGGACTCGCAACCAAGGCCCACCTCTCACTTTGTTTAAGTTAAGGCGGGCCTAATCATGGGCTTGGGCCCATTGCGTGAAGCATTGCCATCAAATGGATCAGCAAGCACTAGCCCATATCCAGTGAAAATACTGGACCTTTTGCTTCATTGAGTGGGCCCTACTTATGGGTCTACCTAATGGGTCAAAACCCATTTATATATATTTTCTTTCATGGACCATGTGTGCGGGTCCTAGGTTGGGCTGATTTAAATTCACATTCATTTGATATTTATGGCCCAATCTCTAGTTGACCATATGAAGCTCCTATTGTAGGCCCATTCTAATTTTATTCGGCATGTTGATTACCCATTTAGTGTTTGGGCCTTTCCTTTGGGATTAATTTGAGATCCATTTCCTAAATCTGAGTCATTTTTTTAGTTTAAAGTGAGCGTATAACCTAGATCATTCACTAGATGGATAATAAAGAATATGAACCTTTCATCATGTGGATCTGATATATCCATCTCCTGGACATTAATGCAAGGATCTAACCATCCATTTGAATCTGAATTGTTCAATGCCAACTACCTATCATGTGAATGTTAAAAGTCGGACTTATAATGCTCATTGATGATGACCAGATCATACAGAGTCTTGATTCAGTCCTATTGTGAGATCATTACCCATCTTTTAGGAATTGATATATACCATTGGAATGATGAAGGTGAAACTTACCCATCTGTTTCTCTTTAAGGTTCATCATTCCTCTTAACGATCAATATCAACCACCTTGTGGGCCAAATCAGACTGATCTTTATTTAATCCATTGAGAGCAGGATTAAAATCACAATCCTGAGTCTAAATTCAGGAGATTGGATCTGGTTGTGTTAGCCACCATAGTGACCTCAATCAGTGAAAATTTTCACAAATTCAGACTTGTGATATTGGGATTTAGTTTATGGATTGCATACAGTTCGTTTATGTCCCATTTGAACCATGACGAAAACGCAAACAATCACAGTTTAGCAGGGACATGAACGGGGTGAATTAAATAATGCTAGTAATGTAAAGTTGAAAGACTTATCCTACCCGCAGGTTTTGAGTGTCTTAGATTTACATAATGAACATCGCTTAGCTTCATATTTAAGAGAATCACTTGCATATTATCACTACCTCCCATAGTGGGAGTGATGATGATGTAACCGATTCTCGCTGGGATCTAATGTTTCGGCCCATCTTCATCCTAGATAGTTCAATTGAAAGCCCCAATCAATTGAATTGATAAGTTTGTCTAATATTTGGTTTTATTCATGAATTGTTTTATGCAAACAATTTGCTAATGTGAGTATATTTTACAACCAGTTAAAATTTCAACTCAAATGCATCAAGTTCTCATTTTAAACAAGTCTGATTATGTTCAACAGATAGAGGCCTTTGAGACAGTCCTAGGATGTTAACATTTGGAGATCACTTCAGAAAATTCTGAACCATTAAAATCCTTTGAAAACAGTCAGAATATTTATCCTGTAACCTCAAGACATGTACTTGGACATAATAGAAACAGAAAAAGGAAATATGGTTCTAATAAGGGATCCACAGGATCTCACGATCCTCCAGGTTTTTCGGTTGTAAACCGACTTAGGAATGGTCGAGCAACAAGCGGGCTAAAGGTAATAATTGCTTCTTTTGCAACAAGTCGGGCCATCAAAAGAAAGACCGCATAAAGTATAAGCAATGGCTCATAAAAAAAGGGTAATAATTCTGTTATAGTCTGTTTTGAATCTAATCTAACTGATGTGTCAGTAAATTCATGGTGGATAGATTCGGGAACCACTATTCACATATGTACTTCCATGTAGGACTTACTACAGACCAGGCCACCCACTACTGCAGAGCGCTCAGTATACGTAGGTAATGGTGTTAAAGTCGACGTAGAGGCAATTAGAGTCTATAAACTTAGGTTAGAGTCTAGTTATTTATTGGATTTGGTAGATACATTTTGCGTGCCTTCTATAAGACACAACCTAGTCTCTATTTCTCGTTTGGATAAATTGGGATATTCATTCCAATTTAAGAATAAATGATTTAGTATTTACCTTAATTCGATTAAAGTTGGCACCGACTCTATAGTGAACAACCTATACTAGCTAAAATTGATTACCTCATATGTTTATAATGTTAATGACTTGTATGGAAATAAAACAAGATATAAACGTAGACTAGACTATAAGAATTCTTCCATGTTATGGCACAGGTGATTGTGTCATATATCTTATAAGAGATTAGACAGGCTTGTGCGAGAATGAATTGTACATTCCCTAGACTTCTCCGACTATAAAGTGTGCATTGATTGCATAAAAGGAAAACAGAATAGAACTAGAAAGAAATGTGTAAGAAGGAGTATAAGACTCTTAAAGGTGATACATACGGACATTTGTAGACCATTCCCTACAGCATCCTAGAGTGAACACATATATTTTATTACCTTCATAGATGGCTACTCTTGTTTCGGGTATCTCTACATTATCAATAAGAATTCAGATACCCTAGATGCTTTTAAAATCTATAAGGCTGAAGTTGAAAATTAACTCGATAAAATAAATAAAGTTGTTAGATCTGACCGTGGTGACGAATATGCGGTAGATATGATGAATCAGGTCACAATCCAGGGCTATTCACTAGATACCTATAAGAATGTGGCATTGTCGTCCAGTACATTATGCCTGGTAATCCATAGCAGAATGGTGTGGCTGAAAGGCGTAATTGCACCCTTATGGATATGGTGCGAAGCATGATTAGCAATTCGACATTACCAGAATCTCTAAGGGGTGATGCGATCAAAACTGCAGTTCATATCCTTAATAAGGTTCACAGTAAGGTTGTAAGTAAAACTTTTTTTTTGAATTGTGGAATGAGAGAAAACCAAGTCTCCGATATCTACATGTTTGGAGATGTCCTGCTGAGGCCAAATTTTATAACCCGCATGAAAGGAAGTTTAATCCTAGAACCATAAGCTGTTTCTTTATTAGATATCCAGAAAGGTCAAAAGACTATTGATTCTACTGTCTTTCCCACTCTATCAGGATTATTGAGACTGAGAATGCCAGATTTATTGAAAACATTGAAAACAGTGGGAGCACGAATATTAGAAACTTTGTATTTGAGGAAGAAAGGACCGTGACTCTGGTCATAGTTACTTAAGATCACGTGGATATAAATCCTGCAGTCGATCATGCAGTTACTACAGAACACCACGTTGAACCTCATATACAACCCACTGATGAGAAAAATCAAAATCACACCCAATAAGCTAAACCATTAAGAAGATCTGAATAAGAGAGAAGAATTGTAAATCAAGACGATTACATCGTATACTTACAGGAGTACGAGTTTGGCTTTGGGATGAAAAAGGATCCTAAATCCTGTGCACAAATCAATCAAAGTGCTGATCCTTCTTGTTGGTTTGATGCCATGAAAAATTAGTTGAAATCTAAGAGGGACAATAAAATATGAGATTGTGTTGAGTTACCATCTGGAATAAGGCCGATTGGTGGTAAATGAATATTTAAAACCAAGTGGGATTCTAAGGGTAATGTCGAAAGATATAAAGCCAGACTTATTGCCAAAAGGTTTTAACCAGCATGAGGACATTAAATTTAAGGAGAGTTTCTCACCAGTATCTAAGAAAGATTCATTCGGGATCATAATAGCTCTTTTAGCTCATATAGATTTAAAGTTACATCAGATGGATGTAAAAACAACATTTCTCAATAAGGATCTAAATGAGAATGTATATATGTTACAACCCGAAAGTTTTGTAATCCATGACTCAGAACATTTATTTTGTAAACTAAAGAAATCCATTTGTGGGTTGAAATAGGCAGCACGACAGTGGTACCTAAAATTTCATGAAGTAATTTTCTCATATGGTTTTGTAGAAAACACTACAAATGAATGTATCTACATTGAAATCAGTGGGAGTAAGTTCATTATGATGATTTTGTATATTGATGACATTTTGTTAGCTAATAGTGACATCAGGATATTGAGCGACACCAAGAAATTCTTATCTCAAAGATTTGAAATGAAGGACCTTGGTGACGCCTCTTATATCATTGTCATTGAGATTTATTGTGACAGATCTCGTGAACTGCTCAGCTTGTTAAAGAGGGCCTACATTATTAGGATAGTCGATAGGTATGACATGCAAAATTGTACTCCTAGATAGTCACTCATTGTAAAGGGTGATAAATTTGGTCAATTTTAGTGTCCCAAGAATGAATTGAGAAAGAATCGAATGAAAGAACTTCCGTACGCATCAGTAGTATGGATCATTATGTATGCTCAAGTTTATACGCGACTGTACATTACGGTTATTGTTGGAATCTTGAGCAAATACCTGTCCAATCCAAGAATGCAACATTAGATAGCTGCAAAGATAGTGTTACACTACCTACAAAGAACAAAGGACTTTGGACTCACCTATAGGAGATTTAACCATTTGGAGTTGGTTAGATACTCAAATGCAGATTATGCTAACTGCGTTGATACTAAGAAATTCACCTCATGCTACATCTTCATGATGGTTGTAAGGTTGTATCTTGGAAAAGGGTGAAATAATCAACTGCAACCTCATCCACCATGGAAGCTAAATTAATTACTTGTCATGAGGCATCTAATCAGACATTGTGGTTACAACGTTTCTTCTCTGGCTTGCAGGTACTGGATCATATCTCGAAACCATCATGAATATTTTGTGATAATTCAGCTGTGATTTTCTTATCTAATAACAACAAGTACTCATCAAGGTCAAGGCATATCGACATTAAGTACCTTGTTATAAAGGAAAGAGTTCAGAATCGTCAAGTTTCTGTAGAGTTCATCGACACTAAGCAAATGATTGCAGATTCGCTCACTAAATAACTCCCTATCACGCCATTTCAGGAGTATATTACATCCATGGGAGTCATTGATTCCACAGATATTTTCAGTTAGTGGAAGTTGAGTGTATTTTATTTTCACAGACATTAAAGAGATCTCATTTAATAAAGTTATTTGATGATTCTAATATAAAGTTTATTTTGCTTCTCTCTAAATATGCGCAACATAATTTGAGTAAGTAGAACTACAGTCATATGTCATTGGAGACATTTGAAAGATTCAAGACCTCTTAGAGATAGACACACATCATCACATTACATGTGTAATCCTTATACCACACTTCCTAGTTCCAGATCTATGTTATCAAGGCTCTTAATATTTGTGACCGCACTTAGCCTCACTTTTCTTAAATTAAATGTTGTGATAACTACCGCGGTTCGATACTGATAGTCTTAATGGACCAGATTGTCATAACACTACCCGTATTATCCAACAATGTAATCGGTTAACCATTTAGATGTTTCTTCAAATCAAAATAAGTTTTTCAAAATATTTCAAAAGATTTATCATTGACGTTGTTCAAATGTGACCCAAGTGGGAGAATGTAAGAATCGTATAAGGTGGGCCTTATTGATAAACGGTCTGGATTATTCTAAGGGTTGGATAATGTGATTGGGTATACCAGTGAGCCCCATTAAATTGTGATACATTCAGAAATTCGTATAAGGGGTAGAGTGCTAAAACTGTGATACACACACAGTATTATAGAGGAACTAGAATTGTCAAATTCGTGTGGAGCCATAGGAAGAGGAGTTTTGATGGGTTTCAAACTCTTCTGCCCTCTGCATTATAAAACAAGGTTGGGTCCCTAATCCAACACCACCGACTGAAGTTACAACCCCATCATAGCTTCTCTAATGGGTGTAAGGAGATGAAGACCTTAGCATCCTATCTTCAACAATGACATCCCAACAAGGTAAGCCATCCAGCCCTTAAGATCTCCATATCTGATGCATAGCACGGTCCTTGTAATTCCGCATAAAGTCTCATAATGTTCTCAACCATCAGATTATTGGTTTTGGACATGCTTGATAAAATGCTTTTGTGTCCCACAAGAAGCTTTTAATACTCAATCAACTCAGTTATGTGGAATGGTCCACCTAAGATTTGGACATGCTTCCTTTTCTTGTCCATGCCTTAAAATGAACTGTCAAAACTAATCAATAATGGGATATATAATACACATATCGTATGGCGGGCACCACAATCAAGGTCCACCAAAACCAGGCTTTATATGAGAGTCAACATCAGAACAACTTTCAAACATGCTTTGCGTGGGCAAACATCTGATGGTGATGTGTAATAAGCTTGTCGTGTTTTTATGTAAAATTTATTCTTTTCACTAGGTTAGGTGGCCAAAGTAGCTCGTTCTACCCCAAAATCATATATTTTACAGTTGATAACTCATTATGGATTACGAGATACATTTGATGTAAGGTCTGACGCTACGGATCACTTTTGTCATTGACCGGGCCTTTTTGATCCATCTTGGCCATAAAACTGTCCGCGGCCCGCTCTACATCAGTCCCCTCCACTTCAAAAGAACTCGTCCTCGATATCTCGTCTTGCTTTGATTCATGATACTCGGTCAGGTCCGTGACGTTGAAGGTCCGTGAGATCGCCATGTCATCTGAAAGATCAGCAATGTAAGTGTTGTCATTGATCTTTCAGATGATTGGTACCAGTCCAACCTTCTTATTCTTCAACTTGTTGTACGTCGCTATCGAAAATCTTTCTTTGCACAGATGGATCATAACGTGGTCGCCTACCTCGAACATTTTTGTCGCCGATGCTTGTCCGCTTGCTTCTTGTACTTCTTGTTCGAGGCATGTAATTTTATTTGTACCTCCGCATGAATGCTCATGATCTTGTCTGTCATATGTTCTGCTGTAATGCTCATGCTTGGGAGCTTGGATAGAGGGACTAAGTCAAGTGTGTGTGTAAGACCCGTATCCTAGTTCGTACTGTTCCGTCGAATTCCGCGATCCTTCCTGTCAAATTTCGACAACCTGCGATCGGTAATCGACATTTGCGATCGACCCTAAGTCTTATGTTGTAGATTTGAGTCGACTTAATTTAAGACTTGTACCATTGCGACCGCACCGTCGCCGCGATTCCAACACCGCGACTCGTGCACCGATCCGATACCCTAACAGGAAGATGTGAGCCGACGTTTATTTCGAGGAAACACCGCGCATTTGCAATCCCAAGAGAATCTTTACAACATGTCAAATCAATCTCATCAATTACCTCATGTCAAGTACAAGAGCACCCATGCTTTCTTTCTCCACAAGTTAAGCAACCACCAAAGTCAACCAATCCATTACCTCACCCATCACTCACATCCATCACCCATCTCCCATCACTTCCCTCCTTACAACTCTCTCTCTCTCTCTCTCTCTCTCTCTCTCTCTCTCTTTTCTCAACACAAATTCCAAGCCAAGCAAGGAAGTGCACGTCCAAGGAATTCCAAGAGGAAAATGTGATTTGTGTGGCCCACCTTCCCATCCCAAAAATCCTTCATCCAAGCCATCCACTTCTCATCTTCCTCCATCAAAGTGAAGCACAAGGAGGTCGGCTTTCCAACAGACCGAGAAGATCGACCGGTGGGTGCTCCTATAGGCTAGTTTTCATATTTTTATGATGGGTCAAGTGAGGCCTACCCATTAATGGTATGGATCTCACTTTGGACCCTTGATGTGGCCGATGGACCACTTTGATCCTCATGATCATTCCATGATGGGGCCATTCTCCATGGACCCCATCATGATGTTTATTTTCTTGCATAGATAGGGTCATCTAGACCTTTCATTTTGGTGGAGAAAAGATCTCCACCATTGATTTTCAATTTGATGGGCCCACGTGTAATGGGACCCACTTGATGTACGATTGGATGCTTGAAACGGAGGGCCTATAGTGCCGAGGTCCCTCCATCACACGTGTCCCACTCTCTTTTTCTCTCTCTCCCTCTCTTGTTATTTATGTATTTTGTGTATGATGGAATGACCATATGGCCCACCCGAATGGACCCCACCATGAAGCATGGTTTGGACCTAATCCATTTGTGGGTGAGGCCCACCTTACATGTGTATATGATCCACACCACCCCACCATGTGATGGCCTACCTAAGTAGGGCCCACCTCGATGCATGTGTTATGTCAAAACCGTCTAGCGTCCAGGGACGCTGGACGTGAATTAAAACACAAATATTGGCTTGTTTTTCAAGCCTTTGGAAAGGGGTCACTCATATAGGCCCCACCTGGATGTATAAGATCAATCCACACCATCCATCCCTTTGCTCAGTTTTTTTTGGCGTTGAACCGGAAAACGGAGCCAATCTGAGATTCTAGCGGGCCATTCCTTAGCAAACAGTGATCTTCACCATTTAAAGTTCCCCGGATTTTTTTACACGCTAAAACAGGCCCAATATTGGGTTTGATGAACTTGTTATGGACTATGAAATCTAATGGTTAGAGTGGATTACCTTGAAGCGGGCCCCACACATGAAAAACCACAGAAATAGAGGTTTTCCAAAATAAAATAAAATAAAATAAAATAAGGGGCAGTGCCTGCTGCCACTGACACAGCAGCAGCACGCTGCTGCGTTTTTGACGGTCGGCCAGCAGGGACCCACTGCTCCAGCCGTGGGCCCACCTTGATGTTTATTTGTCATCCAATCCGTTCATATGGTGGGCCACTTCCAGAAGTGGGCCCACCCCAACAATCACCCGTATACACGTCTCAGGTAACCCACAACAAAAGGAAAAGTGGGATTGAACGTCTACCCTTGGAACCCTTTTCTGGGCCACAGAAGTTTTGGATTTATATGAAGTTTGTTTTTACCCTTCATCCAGGTTCATGCGACCTTATCAACGGTCTAGATGGAAAATAAATGTTATGATGGGCCCCAAGTGGGACCCACAATGATGTACGTGTTTCACTCTCACCGTCCACTGATGGTGGACGGTGAACCCCCCCCCCCCCCCCCTTACGTGTTCTATCCACACCGTCCAGGGGACGGTGTGTGTGTGTGCATGTGCGCATGTGTGTGTGCACGTGTGTGTGTGAGTGTGCGTATGTGTATGTATGTATGTCTATATATATATCATATAATATTATATATATATATATATACTATATATAAATTATATATTATATTATATATAATATTCATGATGGTGGGCCTTCATGTGGACCTCCCACCATGATGCATGTGTTGCATCCGAGCCATCTAACCCTTTTGAAAGCCCATTTTAAGGCTTGAGACTAAAAACAAGACAGATCTATAGTCCAAGTGGACCCCACCTTGGTATATATATAAGGCCATAAGATTAGGCCCATCTTGATGTATTATGGCCCGTTGTTGGGGCCCACTTAAGTATAGGCATAGGGCCCAATTGGTGTGGCCCATCTGATGTACATAAGGCCCATGTGATTAGGCCCATTTGATGTAATTGTGGCCATTGGTGAGGCTCATTAATGCGGCCCATTTGATGAATGTAAGGCCCATGTGATACGGCCCATTTGATATATCTAAGGCCTATGGGTCGAGGCCCAATGAGATGTATATAGGTCCATTGCAATGTGTGATTCCCTATGGTTTGTGTAATGATATTTTATGGCGGGTCATGCCTAAGGAACAATGTTGGTTTGACGTCCACATTGTAAGAATAATGTTGGTTAAATGTCCGCATTATGACTCTCCTTAAGGCCAATTGATAGGCCCATACTTGTTGATAATTCATCACTTTATAACATGTTTAGTATAGCTCCATGATTCATGCCCATGCGCATCATATGTATGCTTGATATAAGGAATGTTTGATCATAGCATAAGTCATTGGGCTGAAACATTTACAAGACTCCTTATGAGGCGAAGTGCCCCACATGATTGCGTGGTACACGCAGGATTGCTGCATGATTGTAAGGTGTGACTCATGCATCTCGCATATATGTGACTTGATCATTGTACGCCCTAGCGACATCAGGGTCGTGGCCTCCACAGGCACATCGTGGATGGCCAGATGGGACACCGAAAATATTTGGTTCTAGCACTATGGGCACTTAGGATGTCCTTGGGTGAAAATTCCAGAACCTCTGAGGCTAGAAGTAGCCCCAACATCTAGACCAAGTGGAACATGAGCGCCCGAGTGCCGAATACCAGTAGGCCGCGTCTCCCACTGTGTTGTGGTCGATTGGGAGGGATTGTGGCCTTATCCGCCCGAGTGAGGGGGCTATAAGCTAGGCTGAGTGTGACCAGCTCGTAAATAAGTCCGCTATCGACAAGTCGGGTAGGTATTGGCAGATTACTGGTCAGGCGGATAGTGAGGTCTATTCCACTCACTGGGCTGTGCAGCTAGGGAGGAGGCAGTCGGTGTCGAGTGTAATAGACTTCGGTAATTTCTCCAGAGAGCAACCATATTGATATGTGGATTTATTGAGCAAGAATTGCATATCCATTCATTCATTCACTATCCACTTGGGCTGGTGGTGCGTAACTATTTGTTACGTGTACCATTGCATGGCCAGGATTTCGGTTGGGCGCGTGACTAACCTGAGATCAGGAGCTTACCACATTGTGTCTGACTATCCAAATTTAGGTATGGGACTGGTTTAGATAGAAGTCCCTTGTGATGGACCCCATAGCTTTTGATACTTCGTACTATCATCCCGACTTCACATTCCAGCATGGTCATTTCATTCGCACCGCATATCACATTGCATCTGTAGTACTTGGCATTTTGAGTTACTATGTTTTTGCACTTTATAGCCTAGATGAGGTTGATGACATTCGTAACTCGTCAGGATTTGCATGTTGCATTGCATCCTCAACATCTGTTATTGTCTTATTATGTTTTGCATCGCATGGCCTTGGTACGGCTGATAGCACTCATGGACTTACCAATATATTTGCCTTGGTACAGCTGATAGCACTCATGGACTTACCAGTATATTTTCGCTTATTCCGATGATGTATGATTTATGGGCTTTATGGTATACTTGACACTTATCTTGTGCACACACTTTCATTACCCTCTAAGCTTTTGTAAGCTTATGCACGATAGATACGTGCAAGTAGCGTTAGGTTGCAGCAGCGTTACGTCTGGAGTGTGCAGCTGTCCTCTGGAGCTTTGATTTCGATATATGTATTTCCCTTTTAGCATTGTATACAAATGTTTATATTAGTGGATATGTGGTGATGATATTGCCTTTATGATTTGAGTATACTTATGGTTATGCTTCTTATGAGACAAATGTACGTTGAAAAATCCTCCTTGTAGGATCCCAGGATCGGAATCTGGCATATGAGTGCTGGAATCTGAGAATGGGGCACTACGGAGGCGGTCGGCGCTGGATTCGGCGATCAAAAATTTTGTGAGCCCGGTTTCTGAGTTTAGGGTGTGACAGTGTGCGAGACACTCATCTGTAAATAACTTGGAACGGGAATTTTCTTGTTGAGCGGTTCACCATGTTGCTGAATGCAAATTCCGCTTGAGATAAGGTCAAATCTCACTACTTCGGTTTTTCTCCTGAAATACATCGAAAGAGGTTTCCCATGTGTAATTCGCAACCTTAGTCCACCTGTCAGTCCGTGAGTGGTAGACACTACTAAATTAAAGTCGTGTATCGAATCAAGTCCACGAAGTCTGTTAAAAGTGGCTGATGAACTTCATATCACAGTCAGAAGTAATATGTCACGTCCCAAACTCGGAAAACGGGCTCACAAAATTCCCGATCGCCGAATCTAGTGCCGACAGCCTCCGTAGTGTCCCATTCTCGGATTCCGGCACTCTCATGCCAGATTCCGATCCTGGGATCCTACAAGGAGGATTTTCAGTAGAAATTTTTTTTTGTAATAGAGCATAACCATAAGCATGACCAAGTCACAAAACAACATCACCACATATCCACTATAACGAAAACTTTTAAGTACAATGCAGAAAGGGAAAATACAGGGTGATCAAAAGCTTCAAAATAAACTGATGTGCACTCCTGCCTCAGCGCTGCTGCTGTCCAACACTACCTGCACGCAACGGTCGTGCATAAGCTTACAAAAGCTTAGAGGGTACTGAAAGTGTGTGTGCAAGGCCAGCGCCAAGTGTACAATATCAGAGTAATGCGGAAATATACGATAAGTCCATGAATGCTATCAGCTGTACCAACGCTATATGATGCAAGACATGTATGCTATCGGCCATACCAAGGCCATGCGATGCGAGGCCTATGTGGCCAAATGTCATATGCGAGATGCGAAGCAAGCATGTCAGCCCTCCTCAAGTACACATATCAGTACAGTTCCTCTCTGGATATCACCGGGGTCTAATACACCTCACACTGAGCAAGTGGAAGAGACCACACTATCCGCCTGACCAGTAGTCTGCCAATATCTACCCGGCTCGTCGATAGCGGACTCATTTGCGAGCTGGTCAAACTCAGCCTAGCTTATAGCCCCCTCACTCGGGCGGATAAGGCCACACCCCCTTCCAACCGACCACGAAATAGTGGGAGACGCGGCCTACTGGTATTCGGCACTCGGGCGCTCGTATATCCACTCGGTCTAGACGTTGGAGCATCTCTTGGTACCAAAAAGGTTCTGAGACTTTCACCCAAGGACATCCTAAGTGCTCATAGTGCTAGAACCAAGCATTTTCAATTTTCGATACGGCCATCCACGATGTGTCTGTGGAGCCACGGCCCTGATGTCGCTAGGGCGTGCAGTGATCAAGTCACACATATGCGAGATGCATGAGTCACACCGTACAATCATGCAGCAATCTCACGCGTACCACGTAATCATGTGGGGCACTCCGTCTCATAAGGAGTCCCGTAAATGTCTCAGTCCAACGGCTTATGCTATGATCAAACATTCCTCATATCAAGCATACATATGATGCGTATGGGCATGAATCATGGGGCTACACTAAGCATGTTATAAAGTAATGAACTATCAACAAGTATGGGCCTATCAATGGGCCTTAAGGAGAGTTACAATGCGGACATTTAACCAACATTGTACCTACCATGTGGACGTCAAACCAACATTGCTCCTAAGGCATGGCCCGCCATAAAACATCATTTCATAAACCAAGGGGGAATCGCACATTGCAATGGACACTAAGGACATCCCGTTGGGCCTCGACCCATGGGCCTTAGACACATCAAATGGGCCATATCACATGGGCCTTACATTCATCAAATGGGCCGCGTCAATGGGCCTTATGTACATTGCAATAGGCCATGTCCCATGGGCCTTTGAAAACATCACAATGGGCCTTGTAACATGGGCCTTATGCATGCCAAATGGGCCTTGGGTCTATTCATATGGGGCCTTATACATACCAAATGGGCCTAATCATATGGGCCCTAGATATATACCAAGGTGGGGTCCATTCGAACTATAAATCTATTTTATTCTTTAGCTCATACCATAAAATGAGCTTTAAAAATGGATGGAGAGGTTCGATGCGGCACATGCATCATGGTGGGTTCCATATAATGGACGACATGGAGTGAACACATGCATCATTGAGGTCCCACCGTCCAGCCCTGGATGGTGAGGTGAAAACACATGCACCAAGGTGGGTTCCACCGTCCATGGTGGACGGTGTGAATAAAGAGCATACATCATTGTGGGTCCCACGTGGGCCCACCATACCGTTTGTTTTCCATCCAACCTGTTGATAAGGTCACAGTGACCTGAATGAAAAGAAAAACAAATTTCATGCTGACCCAAAACCTGCGCAGCAACCAAAAAAATAAACTGCAGCAACCCAAAAGGGTTTCAACGGCTGGCATCCAATCATCACTGTTTCCTGCTGTGTGGCCCACCTGATTGACGGCTGGATGGCATGGGTAGAATAGGTACATCACAGTGGGTCCCACCGTGCGGATAAAACACATGAATCACAGTGGAGTTCACCGTCCACTGCCGTGGACGGCGTCCTCAGAACACATGCACAGGGTGGGTTCCACCGTCCCGTGCTTGGGACGGTGTGAATAAAATACATACATCACTGTGGGTCCCAAGTGGGGCCCACCATAACGTTTGCTTTCCATCCATTCATAAGGTCGCAAAGACATGAAGAAAAACAAATTTTATCTTGATCCAAAATTTCGTGAACCCAAACGGTTTCAATGGTAAAGGGTTCAACCCCACTGCATCGTGATGTGGGCCGCCTGAGGTCCTGGATCTCGATCGATTTTGGAGGGGACCCACCTCAAGGGGTGGTCCACCTCATGGGCGGCGTGGATACAAAATATACATCATGGTGGGGCCCACATGAGGGGCCGTGGGTCCTCGCACGGACGCCCGCTACACGGCAGGCAGCGCCTGCGCCTGACAGGTCAAAATCCTTAAATTTTTTTTTAATTTTTTTTGAAAACCCATTTTTCAAGGGTTTTTCATATGTGGGGCCCGCATCGGTCAGATCTCCATTGGTCTCTACAGACCATAACAAATCCGTAGAGTCCAATATTGGATATTTTTGGCATGAAAAAAGGATTCAAGTGAATTTAGACGGTGAAAACCACCGTTTTGAAAGGTATGGCCCACCAGATGCTTGGATCAGCTTCATCTTCTGGCTCAACGCTTAAAATGGTTTGGAAAATGGAATGGACGGTGTGGATTAGCCCCATACATCAAGGTGGGGCCTACATGGGCAAACCCCTCCAACACTCATGAACCAAGCTCATATTTGTATTTTCATTTCAATCCAGGGACGTCCCTGGACAGGGACGGCCTATGCACGGGGCATGCACAAGGTGGGCCTTGCCCTGTGGGCCACCAAATGGATGAATGGTAAGGATAAAACATACATTAAGGTGGGGCCCATCCAAGTGGGTCACATGGCCACCCCATCACACACAAAGATAAATAAATGAATAAATAAAAGAGAGGGAGAAAGAGAGATAGAGAGAGAAATGGGACACGCATGATGGAGGACTCCGCCACTATGAGCCCTCCCTTACAAGCAATCATACATCGAGTGGGTCCCATTGCATGTGGGCCCACCAAATCAAGGATCAACGGTGGGGATCCCTTCTCCACTCAAATGGACGGTCCAGATGACCTCTTTCCAAGTTAGAAAATAAACATCATGATGGGGTCCATGGAGAATGGCCCCATCATGGAATGATCATGAAGATCAAGATGGGCCATCGGCCACATCTTAAGGTCCCAAGTGAGATCCATACCATTGATCGGTAGGCCTCACTTGGTCCATCATCAAAACATGAAAAAAACCTATCCTATAAGGCACCCACCGTCCGATCTTCTTGGTCCGATGGAAAGCCGACCTCCTTGTGCTTCACTTTGATGGTGGGAGATGAAGATTCAAGGGCTAAGATGGAAGATTTTGGGATGGAAAGTGGGCCACACTACTCACTTCTCTTTTTCTCTCCTTGGAAAAATGTGGACGTGTGAGGCTTATGGGTTGCTTGGAATTGGGTTGGGAAATGAGAAAGAGAGAGGGAGAGATGGGATGTAAAGAGAGGGAGTGATGGATGTGAGTGATGGGTGAGGTGATGTGTACTTGACTAGCATGGGTGTGTAAGAGAGAGGGTGAGAAAAGGTTGACTTTGGAGAGAGAAAGCATGGGTTGCTTGTACTTGACATGAGGTGATGGATGGGATTGATTGATGGGATTGATTTGACACATTGAAGAGATTCTCTTGGGATTGCAAACGCACGGCGTTTTCTTCGAAATAAACGCCGGCTCACATCTCTTGCCAGAGTATCGGATCGGTGCGAGAGACGCGGCGTCGAAACCACCGCGACGGCGGTGCGGTCGCAATGGTACAAGTCTTGTTTTAAGCCGACTCAAATCTACAAAATATGGACTTAGGGTCGATCGCAACGCCGATTATTCGTCACAGTCGTCGAAATTCGACAGAAGGATCGCGGACTCAATGGAACAAGACGGACTAGGATACGGGTCTTACACTCTCCCCACCTAATAAGAAATTTCGTCCTCGAAATTTGCACTACCATCACAACTCAACATAACTCATAAGAGAATAGGAAATATAATATCATATATAATCAAAACACATACATCATACAATCAAACATCGAAAAGATGGGGATAACGCTCTCGAATCTCCGCCTCGCGCTCCCAAGACGCCTCATCCACACTATGATGGCTCCACTGCACCTTCACCAGGGGAATGACCTTGGTCCGCAGGACCTGCTCCTTCCGATCGAGGATACGAACTGGCTGCTCAATGTAAGAAGCGTCCTCACGAACCTCCAACGGCTGCCACTCAATAATAGAACTATGTCTGACCCACACTTCCTCAACATAGAGACGTGGAAAACGTTGTGGACGCCAGACAACTGAGATGGCAAGGCAAGCCGATAGGCCACGGCGCCGATGCGCCCGGTGATCTCGAAAGGCCCTATAAATCTCGGGGCAAGCTTGCCCTTCGCTCCAAAACGAACCACACCCTTCATGGGTGAGACCTTGAGATACACATGGTCCCCAACGGCAAACTCCAAGGGACGACGCCGACGGTCAGCAAAACTCTTCTGCCGGCTCTGAGCTGTGCGCATCCTCTGCCTAATGATGTCGATAACCTCTGATGTCTGCAGCACAAGCTCAGGACCTAAGAGACGCCGCTCTCCAACCTCGGTCCAACAACTCGGAGATCTGCACGGTCTGCCATATAATGCCTCAAAAGGAGCCATGCCAATGGTCGCCTGATAGCTGTTGTTGTACGCGAACTCAGCCAATCGCAGGTGCTCGTCCCAACTACCCGAGAAATCAATCGCGCAGGCCCGAAGCATATCCTCAAGGATCTGGTTGACCCTCTCAGTCTGGCCATCGGTCTGCGGATGATACGCGGTGCTGAGCTGCAAATCAGTCCCCATCGCCCTCTGAAAGCTCCTCCAAAACTGAGACGTGAACCTCGGGTCTCGGTCTGAAACGATCGAGACAGGAACACCGTGTAGTCTCACGATCTCATCAACAAACATCTTGGCGAGCCGGTCCGTATGCCAAGTCTCACGAATTGCAAGAAAGTGTGCCGACTTCGTCAGACGGTCCACGACAACCCAGATAGCGTCATGACCACGCTGAGTCCTCGGCAAACCCATGACAAAATCGGTAGATATGTGCTCCCACTTCCACATCGGACGCTCAATGGCTGCAAGACCAGGGGGTCTCCGATGATCGGCCTTGACACGCCGGCACGTGTCACACTCGGCCACAAAATCGCTATCCGGCGCTTCATCCCCGCCCAAAATACTCTGACGCCTCATATCGCGATACATCTTCGTCGAGCCAGGGGTGGATAGAGAATCGCGATCGATGTGCCTCGGCCATAAGATCTCGGCGTAACTCAGAATATCCGGACACATAATCGGCCTCAAACGAAGTCCACCATCGTAACCAATCGCCAACTGTCGACTCTCGATGCCGCTCCGGTGATCTCGTAACGACTGCTCTCACGAGCCTCGATCACCCTTGCGACAAGAGAGGGTTGAATCGACAGTGCTCGATAGCCGAACGATAGAAGACTGACCAAACTCGAAATCGTACTCGCTATATCCTCGAGCATCCTCCATTCTGAATCATCATGAGCGCCACTAGGCCTTGTGGCTGACGGTTGAGGGCGTCCGCCACCATGTTCGCCTTACTTGGGTGGTACTGGAGATCAAAATCATAGTCCTTGAGGAGCTCCATCTAACGCCTCTGCCTCATGTTCAGCTTGGACTGAGAGAACAGATACTTCAAGCTCTTGTGGTTGGAGAAGAGCTCGAACTTCACCCCATAAAGATAGTACCTCCACACCTTCAGTGTGAAGACCGCTGTTGCCAGCTCCAAATCATGCGTGGGGTAGTTCAGCTCATGGACCTTGAGCTGACGAGACGCATAAGCCACCGGCTTCCCGTGCTGCATCAGGACAGCACCCAAAGCAACTCGCGAGACATCGGTAAATACAACAAATCCATCACTCCTAGAGGGAAGTGTGAGGACAGGAGCGGATGTGAGACGGTCCTTAAGCTCCATAAATACCTATTCACAAGCGTCGCTCCAAACGAACTCGGCACCCTTCCGGGTCAACCTGGTCAACGGGGCTGCAATGCGAGAGAATCCCTTAATAAAACGTCAGTAGTAGCCCGCCAAACCAAGAAAATTGCAGATCTCAGATGCGTTCGTGGGCTGGCCCCACTGACACACGACATCAATCTTTGAGGGGTCCAAGGCGACACCCTGCCTCATCACCACATGACTGAGGAACTTCACCTCCTCCTGCCAGAACTCGCACTTCTCCAGCTTCGCGTAAAGCTGGTGTGCACGGAGGGTCTGCAATGTAATCTCTAGATGCCGCTCATGCTCCTCACGAGTCCTCGAGTAGATCAGAATGTCGTCGATGAACACCACAACAAACTGGTCGAGATACGGACGGAAGACCTCATTCATCAACTGCATGAACATGACCTGGAACTCAAAATGACCATAGCGAGTCCTGAAGGCTGTCTTCGGGATATCCTCATCTCGAACCCGAACCTGATGATAACCGGACCGCAAGTCTATCTTCGAAAAGAACTGCGCCTCCTGCAGCTGATCAAACAAATCATCGATCCTCGGAAGCGGGTACTTGTTCTTGATTGTGACCTTGTTGAGCTCGCGGTAATCTACGCAAAGCCTCAACGAGCCATCCTTCTTCTTCACGAAGAGTACCGGCGCTCCCCACGGCGAACTGCTCGGACGGATAAAGCCTAACTCGCGCAACTCGTCCAACTGCTTCTGCAGTTCCCGTAACTCCAACGGTGCCATACGATACGGGGCCTTTGAAATAGGCGCAGTACCAGGCACAAGATCAATCTGGAACTCAGTGTGCCGACGAGGTGGTAACCCTGGAATCTCCTGGAATACATCGGGAAAACCACAAACAACCGGCAGCTGTTCGATACTCAAAGCAGCTGGTTCCTCAACGGCACACGATAACAGACAAGAAAGCAGCTCTCCTCTGGGCTCGGCAACAAACTGGAACTCTGGCACGCCGGGTATATAGAACGTGACTGTCCTCGCAAAGCAGTCCAATACGGCATGATACTCGGCGAGCCAATCCATGCCCAAGATAACATCAAAATCGGACATCGGCAATACGAATAGGTCCGCAGGCAAAAAGATATCCCCAATCAGAACGGGGCAAGACGAGCAAAATCGGTCTAATACTGCAGTCTTCCCTAAGGGCGTCGATACTGACAAACCCTCACGGGCAGACTCCATCGGCAAACCGGTCGATCGACAAAAATCAGCGGCCACAAAGGAATGAGATGCACCAGAGTCAAATAATACACGTGCAATGCATGCAGAAACAGGGAGAGTACCCTCGACGACCCCTCCCGATGACTGAGGGTCCTGCTGTGCGGCATAAAATCTACCCTGAGCCTGCTGGGGAGGTGCAGGTCCCCTCTGAGGTCTCTGCTGATGCTGCCGTGGCGGCCTAATCTGCCGCTCTCGCGCTGTGGGGAGGCCCGAGGCCGGTGATGTGGTCGCTGCCGCCGCCGTGGTGGCTGCGTGGAGGCCGATGCGGTGTCCCAGCCGCGCCGTGGATGGGGACCCCGCACGCGATGTCCTGTCCTACCGCACTCAAAGCAAGTACCTGTGAATGGTCCCAAAGGTGGTGCTGGGGTTACTGCTTATGCTCAAAATGCTGGGCGGGTCGTGCGTCACTGCTGTGAACGATGCTGCTGCTGCTGGGGACTACCAGAGGGTGCCTTCCTCTTCTGATCTCCTCCGGTCACGGCTCTCGCAAACCGGCCCAATCCGACTCATAAACCGGGCCCTCTCCACACCGCTCAAAAGTCGGAAGCATGTGTCCGATCACACGACTCCCGAGGCAGGACGAAACCGTTTTCAAAACGGCGGGCCTTCCGCCTCATCATCAACAAGATACGCCGCGAATCTCGATAACGCGACGAAACGAGCCTCATACTGGGACACAGTCATGTCCCCCTGAACAGAGTCTCAAACTCTAATGCACGCCGCTGTCACACATGTTCGGGAAAGAACTTCCTGGCCAAACCGGTCCACAAAGTCCTCCTAGGTCCACTCAAAATCAGTGGCTACAGATCGGGCTACGATGCCCACCAATGCCGAGCCTCACCTGGAGAAGGAATACGGCTAATGGAACTGCTGCTCGGTCGTACATCTCATGGTGTCGAATATCTTCTCCACCTCGAGCACCATATCTCTGCTGCAGGAGGGTCAGGCTCGCCTCGAAAACGCGGAGGATCGTGCTGCCGAAGTCCTTGAGAAGGGCGCTCGCTCGCTCCCGCTGCCTCTACTGTGTAATGCTGGGACGCCTCGCTCGCCTCGAAGGATAGCGGTCATCGCTCAAGCATCCGCCGCACTGGGTGGCACTCACGGTACGGCCGGATCCGCACCGGTCTGGTAAAGGAGTGGCATCCTCAAGTTGGAAATCAGGAATATCTGGTGGCGGAACGGGAGTCGCCGGTGGTAGAGCGGGAGCAGCAGCTGGTGGAGGAGCGGGGGTCGCAGGTGGAGGAGGGGGATTCGCTCGGGTCGATCTTCTAGCCATTTGTCCTACAGGAAGGAACAAGGGCCTATCAGCCTTGAGAATTCTCGAAGGCATAAACGTTAAGGGTCTAAGTCGAAAAATCGCGAAGTTATTCCGACTTGGAACCTATACATTCTAAGTTCATAGCAGATATGTGATGTGATCCTCAGGTATTCCTAAGTTATGCTCTGATACCAACTTCTGTCACGTCCCAAACTCGGAAAACGGGCTCACAAAATTCTCGATCGCCGAATCTAGTGCCGACAGCCTCCGTAGTGTCCCATTCTCGGATTCCGGCACTCTCATGCCAGATTCCGATCTTGGGATCCTACAAGGAGGATTTTCAGTAATTTTTTTTATTTTTTATTTTTTTGTAATAGAGCATAACCATAAGCATGACCAAGTCACAAAACAACATCACCACATATCCACTATAACGAAAACTTTTAAGTACAATGCAGAAAGGGAAAATACAGGGTGATCAAAAGCTTCAAAATAAACTGATGTGCACTCCTGCCTCAGCGCTGCTGCTGTCCAACACTACCTGCACGTAAGTGTGTGTGCAAGGCCAGCGCCAAGTGTACAATATCAGAGTAATGCGGAAATATACGATAAGTCCATGAATGCTATCAGCTGTACCAACGCTATATGATGCAAGACATGTATGCTATCGGCCATACCAAGGCCATGCGATGCGAGGCCTATGTGGCCAAATGTCATATGCGAGATGCGAAGCAAGCATGTCAGCCCTCCTCAAGTACACATATCAGTACAGTTCCTCTCTGGATATCACCGGGGTCTAATACACCTCACACTGACTGCCTCCTCCCTAGCTGCACAGTCAAGCAAGTGGAAGAGACCACACTATCCGCCTGACCAGTAGTCTGCCAATATCTACCCGGCTCGTCGATAGCGGACTCATTTGCGAGCTGGTCAAACTCAGCCTAGCTTATAGCCCCCTCACTCGGGCGGATAAGGCCACACCCCCTTCCAACCGACCACGAAACAGTGGGAGACGCGGCCTACTGGTATTCGGCACTCGGGCGCTCGTATATCCACTCGGTCTAGACGTTGGAGCATCTCCTGGTACCAAAAGGGTTCTGGGACTTTCACCCAAGGACATCCTAAGTGCCCACAGTGCTAGAACCAAGCATTTCCGGTATCCAATACGGCCATCCACGATGTGTCTGTGGAGCCACGGCCCTGATGTCGCTAGGGCGTGCAGTGATCAAGTCACACATATGCGAGATGCATGAGTCACACCGTACAATCATGCAGCAATCTCACGCGTACCACGTAATCATGTGGGGCACTCCGTCTCATAAGGAGTCCCGTAAATGTCTCAGTCCAACGGCTTATGCTATGATCAAACATTCCTCATCTCAAGCATACATATGATGCGTATGGGCATGAATCATGGAAGTGCACTAAGCATGTTATAAAGTAATGAACTATCAGCAAGTATGGGCCTATCAATGGGCCTTAAGGAGAGTTACAATGCGGACATTTAACCAACATTGTACCTACCATATGGACGTCAAACCAACATTGCTCCTAAGGCATGGCCCGCCATAAAACATCATTTCATAAACCAAGGGGGAATCGCACATTGCAATGGACCCTAAGGACATCCCGTTGGGCCTCGACCCATGGGCCTTAGACACATCAAATGGGCCATATCACATGGGCCTTACATTCATCAAATGGGCCGCGTTAATGGGCCTTATGTACATTGCAATAGGCCATGTCCCATGGGCCTTTGAAAACATCACAATGGGCCTTGTAACATGGGCCTTATGCATGCCAAATGGGCCTTGGGTCTATTCATATGGGGCCTTATGCATACCAAATGTGCCTAATCATATGGGCCCTAGATATATACCAAGGTGGGGTCCATTTGAACTATAAATCTATTTTATTCTTTAGCTCATACCATAAAATGAGCTTTAAAAATGGATGGAGAGGTTCGATGCGGCACATGCATCATGGTGGGTCCCATATAAATGGACGACATGGAGTGAACACATGCATCATTGAGGTCCCACCGTCCAGCCCTGGACGGTGAGGTGAAAACACATGCACCATGGTGGGTTCCACCGTCCATGGTGGACGGTGTGAATAAAGAGCATACATCATTGTGGGTCCCACGTGGGCCCACCATACCGTTTGTTTTCCATCCAACCTGTTGATAAGGTCACAATGACCTGAATGAAAAGAAAAACAAATTTCATGTTGACCCAAAACCTGCGCAGCAACCAAAAAAATAAACTGCAGCAACCCAAAAGGGTTTCAACGGCTGGCATCCAATCATCACTGTTTCCTGCTGTGTGGCCCACCTGATTGACGGCTGGATGGCATGGGTAGAATAGGTACATCACAGTGGGTCCCACCGTGCGGATAAAACACATAAATCACAGTGGAGTTCACCGTCCACTGCCGTGGACGGCGTCCTCAGAACACATGCACAGGGTGGGTTCCACCGTCCCGTGCTTGGGACGGTGTGAATAAAATTCATACATCACTGTGGGTCCCAAGTGGGGCCCACCATAATGCTTATAAGCTATCCAATCCATTCATAAGGTCAGGCAGACCTGGATGAAGTGTAGAAACAAATTTTATCTTGATCCAAAATTTCTGTGAACCCAGAAACGGTTTCAATGGTAAAGGGTTCAACCCCACTGTTTACTGTGATGTGGGCTGCCTGAGGTCTGGATCTGACTGATTTTTGGAGGGGACCCACCTCAAGGGGTGGTCCACCTCATGGACGGCGTGGATACAAAATATACATCATGGTGGGGCCCACATGAGGGGCCGTGGGTCCCTGCACGGACGCCCGCTACACGGCAGGCAGCGCCTGCGCCTCTGGCGCTGTCAGCGGCAGCAGCGAAAGCTGCTTCAAGGGTTTTTCATATGTGGGGCCCGCATCAGGTAGATCTACCCCAGCCATTGGTCTCTACAGACCATAACAAATCTGTAGAGTCCAATATTGGATATTTTTGGCATGAAAAAAGGATTCAAGTGAATTTAGACGGTGAAAACCACCGTTTTGAAAGGTATGGCCCACCAGATGCTTGGATCAGCTTCATCTTCTGGCTCAACGCTTAAAATGGTTTGGAAAATGGAATGGACGGTGTGGATTAGCCCCATACATCAAGGTGGGGCCTACATGGGCAAACCCCCTCCAACACTCATGAACCAAGCTCATATTTGTATTTTCATTTCAGTCCAGGGACGTCCCTGGACAGGGACGGCCTATGCACAGGGCATGCACAAGGTGGGCCTTGCTCCTGTGGGCCACCAAATGGATGAATGGTAAGGATAAAACATACATTAAGGTGGGGCCCATCCAAGTGGGTCACATGGCCACCCCATCACACACAAAGATAAATAAATGAATAAATAAAAGAGAGGGAGAAAGAGAGATAGAGAGAGAAATGGGACACGCATGATGGAGGACTCCGCCACTATGAGCCCTCCCTTACAAGCAATCATACATCGAGTGGGTCCCATTGCATGTGGGCCCACCAAATCAAGGATCAACGGTGGGGATCCCTTCTCCACTCAAATGGACGGTCCAGATGACCTCTTTCCAAGTTAGAAAATAAACATCATGATGGGGTACATGGAGAATGGCCCCATCATGGAATGATCATGAAGATCAAGATGGGCCATCGGCCACATCTTAAGGTCCCAAGTGAGATCCATACCATTGATCGGTAGGCCTCACTTGGTCCATCATCAAAACATGAAAAAAACCTATCCTATAAGGCACCCACCGTCCGATCTTCTTGGTCCGATGGAAAGCCGACCTCCTTGTGCTTCACTTTGATGGTGGGAGATGAAGATTCAAGGGCTAAGATGGAAGATTTTGGGATGAAAAGTGGGCCACACTACTCACTTCTCTTTTTCTCTCCTTGGAAAAATGTGGACGTGTGAGGCTTATGGGTTGCTTGGAATTGGGTTGGGAAATGAGAAAGAGAGAGGGAGAGATGGGATGTAAAGAGAGGGAGTGATGGATGTGAGTGATGGGTGAGGTGATGTGTACTTGACTAGCATGGGTGTGTAAGAGAGAGGGTGAGAAAAGGTTGACTTTGGAGAGAGAAAGCATGGGTTGCTTGTACTTGACATGAGGTGATGGATGGGATTGATTGATGGGATTGATTTGACACATTGAAGAGATTCTCTTGGGATTGCAAACGCACGGCGTTTTCTTCGAAATAAACGCCGGCTCACATCTTCTTGCCAGGGTATCGGATCGGTGCGAGAGACGCGGCGTCGGAACCGCGGCGACGGTGCGGTCGCAATGGTACAAGTCTTGTTTTAAGCCGACTCAAATCTACAGCATAAGGCTTAGGGTCGATCGCAACGTCGATTATTCGTCACAGGTCGTCGAAATTCGACAGGAAGGATCGCGGGACTCAATGGAACAGTACGGACTAGGATACGGGTCTTACATAATAGTCTTGGGAACCCTGTCTAGCCACACAACCTCTCTGAAGAATAGATTCGACATGTGTGTCGCATCGAAAGTCTTCTTACATGGGATGAAGTGCGCCATTTTGGAGAAATGATCTACCATAATAAATACCGAATCCATGCCTCGTTGTGTTCGTGGGAGACTAAGCACGAAGGCCATAGATAAATCCTCCCAAGGGCCATCAAGCACAGGTAATGGGGTATAGAAGCCCATATTATGAGATTGCCCCATAGAGGTCTGATAAACATAACAACATTGAACTGCTTTTCCCACATCACGTACCAATTGTGGCTAGTAATACCGTTCTTCCAAGGAGCTCATGTCTTGTCTCGCCTAAAGTATCAACTAAGGCCACCTCTATGTAGCTCTTAGATGATTTGTTCCCTTAACGAACTTTTGAGGATGCACAATCGATTTCCCTTGAAAAAGAACCCATCTTGCATATGTAGGTCACTGGCGTGACCTTCTTAGCATCTAACTCATGCGTCCTTGAAGTCATTGTCGTCGACATATATGTCCTTAAAGTGCTCGAACCCGACAACCTCATTACTCGTAGTGACTAACAAAGTTGCATGGTGACTCAATGCATTGACTACTTTGTTCTGTTGTCCAGACTTATGTTCCAGCACGAACATAAATTTCAGCAAAGACGAAGCTTTGCTATTAATGAATTTGGGAGCTTGATGGTCTGCGTAGAGTATGAATTTCTTTTGAATCAAATAATGTCGCCAGTGTCGCAATGCCTGGATCACTGCGTACAATTCGATCTCATATACTTCTTGAGTGTATTGCTAAGTTTCTCACTTTAGAAGGCTACCGCCCTATCTTCTTGAGACAAAACTTTCACAATTCTGACATATGAGGTATCACAAGACTCCTGTAGCTAGACTGTTATGCCCCAAAATCAAAAAACAGACTCACAAAATTCCCGATCGCCAAATTCGGCACCGACAGCCTCCATAGTGTCCCATTTTCGGCTCCCGGCATTCATATGCCAGATTCCGATCTTGGGATCCTACAAGAAGGATTTTCAGTATGATTTTTTTTGTAATGGTGCATAACCACAAGTATAATCAAGTCACAAACCAACATCACCATATATCCACTATATCAAAACTTTAAGTACAATGCGAAAAGGGAAATACAATATGATCAAAAGGCTCCAAAAAAACTGATGCGCGCTCCTGCGATCTAACGACACCTACACGCAACGGTCGTGCATAAGCTTACAAAAGCTTAGAGGGTGGTGTAAGTGTGTGCGCAAGGCAAGTGCCAAGTATACAATATTAAAGTAATGTGGAAATATGAGGGTAAGTCCACGAATACAATCAGTCGTACTAAGGCTATATAATGCAAGGCATAAATGTTATTGGTCATGTCAAGGCCATATGATGCGAGACCTATGTAGCCAAATGTCATATGCGAGATGCAAAGCAAGCATGCCAGTCCTCATGAAGTATACATATCAGTACAGTTCTCTCTAGGATATCACCGGGGTCTAATACACTTCACACTGACTACCGCCTCCCTAGCTGCACAGCCCAGTAAGTGGAATAGGCCACACTATTCGCCTGACCAGTAGTTTGCCAATACCTACCCGGCTCGTCGATAGCGGACTTATTTGTGAGCTGGTCAAACTCAGCCTAGCTTACAACCCTCTCACTCGGATGGATAATGCCACACCCCCTTCCAACTGACCACGGCACAGTGAGAGACGCGGCCTACTGGTATTCGGCACTCCTGTGCTCGTGTATCTACTCGATGTAGACGTTGGAGCATTTCCTTGTACCAAAAAGGTTCTGGGACTTTCACCCAAGAACATCCTAAGTGCCCACAGTGTTAGAACCAAGTATTTTCGATATCTGATACGACCATCCACGATGTGCCTGTGGAGGTCACAACCCTAATGTTGTTAGGGCATATAATGATCATGTCACACATATGAGAGATGCATGACTCATACTGTCCAGTCATGCAGCAATCCTGCGCGTACCACGCACTCATATGGGTAACTCTTATTAGTGAGTCCCATAAATAATCTGCCCAATGACATATGATATGATCAGTCACTATTCATATCAAGCATACATATGATGCGTATGGACATGAATCATGAAGTTATACTAAGCATGTTATAAAGTGATGAACTATTCTCACAATGAAGATGGGCCTAGGTGGCTTACACACAACAAGTATGGGCCTATCAATGGGCCCTAAGGAGAGTTACAATGCGGACATTTAACCAACATTGTACTTACAATGTGGGCGTCAAACCATTATTGCTCCCAAGGCATAGCCCGCCATAAACATCAATATCTAAACCATGGTAGAATCACACATTACAATTGACTTGCGTACATCCCATTGGGCCTCGACCCATGGGCCTTAGATACATCAAATGGGCCGCATAACATGGGCCTCATATATATCAAGGTGGGCCTCAACGGACGACCACAGATACATCAAGATGGGCCTAATCACATGGGCCTCATAAATTCCCAAAAATGAGTCATATTGAAGGATCATTTGGACCATATCACAAATAGCAATGAAGATAATAATTTTCACGGTTAAATAAATCACAGGGCCCACTATAAAATTTATTTTCCAACCAATCTAATCATAAGGTCATAAAGACCTGGATTAAGAGGGGGAAATAAATATCATATTGGTCCAAACCCTATAGCCCAAGGGTTTTTAATGGTGGACATTCAAACTCACTGTTTTCTATAATGTGGTCCACCTGATCCTAGGTCTGTCTTATTTTTAGTGTCAAGCCTTAAAATGAGCTTTCAAAATGATTAGACGGCTTGGATGCAACATATGCATCATGGTGGGTCCCATAGATGGACGACATGGATGAAACAGATGGGACCCACAGAACTTGGTGACGCTACTACAACAACTATGTAGCTGGAGTGAGGTACACCAGCCGTCCCACTTACCCATGCGTGGGGAGGTGTGGGTAAAACACTTACATTAGTGGATCCCACGTGGGGCCCACCATAACGTTTATCTGTCATCCAATCTATTAATAAGGTCACACAAACCTGGATAACGAGGAAAAACAAACTTCATACTGATCCAAAACTTCTGTGACAACCTAAAAGGGTTTCAATGGCAGATGCTCAATCACACTGTTTCCTGCCGTGTGGGCGACCTGAGTTCCACATATGGCTGATTTATTTATTTTTTATTATTATTTTATTATTATTATTTTTTTGGGGGGGGGGGGGGGTTGCCCCATAGTAAAAGGGGGCCCTACCAAATGCACGGTGTTGATGTTCTACACACATCACGGTGAGGCCCACGGCTGGGACCCACATCCTTGCCCTCCTTTCACGTGCCAGCGCAGGACGCTGCTGCGCATCCCTGACGTTAGCAGCAGCACCTGCTACTTATATATATATATATATATATATATAAACGTTTTTCGAAGGTTTTTTCGTGGTAGGGCCCGCATTAGGTGGATCCACTCCACCCATTGGATTCTATTACTCAAGACAGTCCGAACGAGCCTAATATTCGGTATGTTTCAGTGTATAGAAATATCAAAGTGGATTTCAACGGTAAAGCCATTGTTTTCTATGCTATGGCCCGCCAGATAGTCGGGTTTGCTTCATTTTTCAGCTCAACGCCTAAAATGAAATAGGGAATGGAATGGGCGGTGTGGATAAGGTTCATATATCAGGGTGGGGACTATATGAGTGGCCTACATTAGACCTCACTGCCGGTTCACCCTTCATTGGACCACGTCCTGTGTCCAGGGTGTGAACGTCCATTAAGGTGGGTCCCACATGGACGTGACCCTATTTGATTGGATCAATCTGATATTTGTGTCTTCCCATCATCCAAAGGGTAGGGCCCACATGGCTTGGACGACCATGGGGTCCATTTGATGGATGGTTTGGACATCACATACACTCATTAGGTGGGCCACAAAATAAAAGAAGGAGAGAGAGAGAGAGAGAGAGAGAGAGAGAGAGAGAGAGAGAGAGAGAGAGAGAGACGTGATGATGGAGGGCTCCACCACTATGAGCCCTCCCTTTTCATGCATTCAATCATACATCAAGTGGGTCCCAATACATGTGGGCCCACCAAATTAAAAATCAACGGTGGAGATTCCTTCTCCACCAAAATGAGAGGTTTAGATGACCTCTTTCAAACGTAGAAAAGTAAACATCATGACGGGGTCTATGGAGAATAGCCATCATGGAATGATCATGAGAATCAAGGTGGGCTATCAGCCACATTTAGGGTCTAAAGTGAGATCCATACCATCGATTGGTAGGCCTCACTTGGCCCATCATCAAAACAAGAAATCTAGGTCTATAGAAACACTCACTGTTCGATCTTCTTGGTCTGATGGAACGCCGATCTTCTTGTGTCCCTCTTTGATAGAAGATGATGAGAAATGAATGGCTAGGATGATGAATCTTGGGGTGGGAAGTGGGCCACACACATGCACTTTTCTCTCTTGGGATGTTTGGACGTCCACCACATTGGTTGCTTGGAAAATGTGTTGAGAAAGAGAGAGAAAAGGGGTAGTTGTAAGAGAGGTGATGAATGTGAGGTGATAGTTGTACTTGACATGTATGGGTGTGTAAGAGAGAGGGTGAGAGAGAGTTGACTTTGGGTTGCTCTTGTATTTGACATGAGATGATTGATTGATTGATTGAGTGATTGATTGATGGGACATGTTATAGAGATTCTCTTGGGATTTGCAATGCGCGGTGTTTTCCTCGAACTGAACGCGGGACCACTTCTCTTGACCTAGGTATTGTATTGGTATACAAGATGCGGGGTTGGAACCATGACGACGGTGCGGTCACAATGGTACAAGTCTCGGATTAAGCCGACTCAGATCTATAGGATACGAGTTAGGGTCGTGCGCAAATGTCAATTATAGGTTGCGGATTGCCGGAATTCGACGGTAAGGATCGCGGGAGTCGACGGAGCAGTACAGACTCGGATACGGGCCTTACATAGACAACCGGATTTATCCCTTAACAATTGAAGATGTCATTGAAGTATACTCGTAACTAGACGGTCGGGTCTATCTTCGGACAGCTAAGGCTGTCAACGGGCCAGGGTGAGGTCCACAAGCCCGCAAGTAAACCTGGGCTTATGTCGGTCCCAGGCTATGATGACCAAGAACAAACAACCCCAAGCCTGGCCCTTGGCAATTATAAAAGGCCTGAACCACCCACTTTTGTGCAACATCTGGGCCATTCATTAAGTGGGCCTGATCATCCACGATATAACTGTGACAAAACTGCCTTTGAAATCCCTAACCGGCCAGGCTGACGGGCTTTTAAATAAAGACTGAACGCGCCCTAGTTATTTTCCGGGTTTGACATGGGCTTGTCGGGCCTAGTATTCCAGCCCAAGCCTAGATTACAGTGGGCCAGGCCCGTAGTCCGCATTCAAACCCGGCCAATTGGCAGTCGTGGTGGAGCACCTTATCCACCCACACCCACCAACCTTCGTCACGGGTTCTATCATTTGCAAGATAAAAAAAGAAATGGAAAAAGGCCAGTCATATGTTACTCAGGCTGGTATGACACTTGATACTCGGGCATTCCCAAACTGTACAAGTGGCATACGTAACTGAAATCAAACTCACTAAATTGGTGGAACGAACGCGGCTAAGTCACAATCCAAAAATCAGATTGATGTTGGCCATTTCTCGTTCTTATCCGTCCAACAAACGTCCACTAAATAATAGGTGTAAATTTTGGTCCATGATACATATAAGAACCGTAATTTGGAGATTATAATTTCACTTATAAGTCATCTATTGAAATTTATATAAGCGCCTGCGTATCATCTATCACAGTCTTCCATAGTATAAAAAAAATATGGAAACAGAACTCTACAATCGTTTTATTCTAATACCAGACGCAAATACATCCACAAGCAAATTACTGAAAATTCCCTATAAAAAAATACAAAACACAAATGGGCACGAAGAAGAACAATCAACGGTCACAATCAGCCGCAGCAGTTAAAAAGCAATAGATCGACGCCGTCATTCCCTAACGGTGATAACGGAATTCATTAACGGAGACCAAACGAACCATTTATCTTCACTTGGTTATG